>NC_053493.1:114102250-115584750 GCF_905171775.1 Rana temporaria | reverse complement strand
AACAAAGATCCTCCACCGGAAAGGACACCCAATTAGTGAAATGTAGTCTCCTTACCAGATGGATTGACCATTATTGCAGCGGTCTAATAAGGCTCAGGCCTCGTACACGCGACCGAGAAACTCGACGGGCGAAACACATCGTTTTGCTCGTCGAGTTCCTTGTGAAGCTGTCGAGAAACTCGACAAGCAAATTTTCTCCATACCCGTCAAGGAAATAGAGAACATGCTTTCTTTTTGGCTCGTCGAGTTTCTCGACAGTTTCCTCGACGAAAATGTACACACGACCGGTTTTCTCGGCAAAAAAATATCTCCCAGCAAGTTTCTTGCTGGTTTTTGCTGAGAAACTTGGTCGTGTGTACGAGGCCTCAGGGATGTTTAGAGTCTTCCCAATAGGACTATCTCTGGATATGGAAGATGCAGGGGACAATTCCAAACAGTATTCGCTCCAGTGAATCAATACCAGTTCAAGCTCCCATGAAATAAAAAATGAGGGGAAACCACATAGTGTAAAACCATATTGATGGCGGATTTTAATGAAGATAAGGATGCACTTACAGTTAGGTAGAAACTTTGGGCGCAATTTCACATAAACGGAAGCGGTGTCTCCTCTGAGCTTCCTCCGTCTGCTCGACTCCTTAGTTGCGTGTCTCCGTACAGTGCGTGATGACGTCACTCAGCTAGGCCACACCTACGCGTTTCATCATCAAAAGGACGTCGTCGGGGATAGGCTGCTGAGTGTGCGTCATCACTAGGTCCCTTATATAGCAGTGTGACTCCATTTTGAATGAGGGCAGTTGTAAAGGAAGTATGGGAAAAGCAAAACAAACGTCCACGTATTAACGTGCAACGTCTATGGAGTAAGCAGACTTAAAAAGAGTATGGGCAGAAATCTGCCATCTTGTGGAGAAAAAGGATAACTGCATTTAACGGATTCAAGCAATGACAAAGAAAGAACAAGAGCGAGAAGCCGCCATAGTAACATCACCTTATGGAATACAAATGCATAGATTTTATATACATACTAATTAAGGCATATATAAACACTTTAAAAAATTAAGAAAGAGTTAAAAGGATAAATATGATAAACAATCAAAATAATCCAAGGGTAATTAAAACAGGTATGAAACATAGAAAAACCACCTCAACAATATTTAAAAAACCTCTTAGGTATTATTTAAAAAACAATTGATGTCCCAATCTACGTTTAACCCGTACGGAATGAAAGATTTCATATTAAAAATCCATTGAGTCTCAAGTTTAGATATGGAACGAACTTTGTTAGTCCCCCTCCAATGTGGGCACAATTCTCGATAGGTAAAAAAAGGGTCCCTTTGATTTCTTTAGCATGATATTTGGCATAGTGTTTGGACAAGTTATGCTTGGGGAAGCCCAGTTTAACATTGCCCACATGCTCCTCCAGTCTTACATGGAGGGCTCTTTTAGTCCGACCAATATATTGCCTAGAACATGGGCATTGTATGAGATATACGACACATTCGCTGGAGCAAGTGATAAAGGAATCAATATTATATGTTTTATGGGTCTGGGTGGATTGAAAGGACAGAAGCTTCCGCCCTTGAAAAGCATTGATTTTACAGATACTGCACTTACGACAGGGAAAAAAGCCCTTCATGTCCTGAAAAAAATGTACAGTGTTGGAAGGATCAATAATGTTGGGAGCTATTTTATGGCGCAGAGAGGGTCCCCTTGCTTTCCTATTAAAAACTGATCACACTAAGCAGGGGAACACATCGTGATCAGTCCTTTTGCAGTGCTGAGAACACAATATGCTCTCCTCCAATGATCAGACTTGTCTTGACATGCACCTGCTGCACAGCCGTTCACACTCTAAATTATTATTTCCACAGCTTTCATTTGTTGCTTTTTGACAATAATAACATAAAGTTGAATATTTGTAAAGCATATAAAATGTACGAAAATAATAAAACATCAAAACACATTTAAGCATATGTATAATACTGTATGCATACATATAATTACCCCACAAATATATATAACATGCACATTGTACTGCACATATTGGGTACAATACTCAATAGAGGCAAAGAATACATTTAGGGATATATTTTTTGCTTACTGTAGAATATATATTATATGTATGTGTTGCTGCTCCTTCATCGTCTAGTCAGGTGTCTGGTTGAAACTAGGTGTCCAAGAGAGCAGGAATTTAGCAGCCATTTTTCCTACAGTCACTATCGAAATATGTATTGGTTGTTCAAATGTGCACATGACAGATACATGCAGTTATAAAAGTATGGTAGGAAATATATGCGATGCATAAAATCAAGTACCTGTGTCTACAATTTTTTGCCCCTAGCTCCACTTTAAGCAGTAAAAGGTCATGGATAATCTTAACTGATCCTAATAGCCAATTGTCCAATTTCCCAAAATAAGGTATATTGACTGTTGCTTTATCCCACAGTTGGGTTGCCCGTCTTGTCAATTTAATATTCAGAATTATGTTGAATTCATGATTTCCTCCATATACAGTGAATGAATAAACTCAAACAAGATCTGAAATGTCCTAATGGACCAGATACTTGACAAGTGTATGGAAAATGTCATCATGCATGCAACTGTAATATTTCCTACTTATGATATTTCCCTTTCCTGTAGTGATCAAAGTTCAAGCTTGTTTAATCTCCACTATCCTCCCCTTTGCCTGTAGATCTAGCGTTATCTGATTTGTAGTAGCTTCATCACATTGATACTAGCAGCTGCAATATGGCCATTTGTTTCCAAATTAAGTGCTGCACCGTGCCCACGAATGACCCACATTTTGTATGTGAATTTCTTTTATTAAAATGATATGGACTTTTCCTTCTCACACAATGACCCAAGGCTGCATCTTTCTTTCATGGCAAAGACAAAGTCATAATTAATTCAAGAGACTTGTGACTATAACAAGCATATTATTACATTTTCTCATCTCACTCTGGAGCACGACGATGTAGAACAATATCCCTGTTTACTACGATAATGTAATTATATCATAGCACATATTTCAGATTAGAATTGCTTCTGCCTATTTTTCTGCCCTGGAGTGTTGTCTGGGTAACTAAAAGTAACAAACAGCATGCAAATGAATGGATTGTTTATGAAAACCAATAAATTGTAACGGACAATAAATGAGAGACACTTGTTAATTATGGACTATTAGACTGCAGTGATTCATAGAAATGTAATCGTATCTTGGCAATTATGTTGGGTACAGACTACAGTAAGCAGATGTATTTTATTCTTAAATAAGATAGCTTATTATTTGTTAATTATTTCTATATTCAATTGTGAGATATATCATTTCATTCATTTATCCAGTTCTGGCTGTTGGCTTAGCAGCAAAAGTAGGAACTGCCAGTGAGCTTTCTAAGGAGCCATTTCTTAGGCCTCGTACACACGACCGAGAAACTCGTCGTAAATGAAACATTGTTTTCCTCGACGAGTTCCTTGTTAGGCTTGTCGAGAATCTTGACAAGCTTTCTTTGCGTACACACTGTCAAGACAAAATCTCGTCGTTCTCAAACGCTGTGATATACAACACGTATGACGGCACTATAAAGGGGAGGTTTGATTCCACTGGTGCCACCCTTCTGAGCATGTGCAGGTTTTTAAGCATACACACGAACGTGTTTCTCATCGAAAACCAGCCCGACGAGGAAATTGAGACTCCAGTCCCGACGAGGAAAAAGAGAATTTTTTCTCTTTTTTTCTCATCGAGTTCCACGACAGTTTTCTCGATGAAAAACATACACACGACCGTTTTCCTTGGCAGAAAAGCTCTGCCACCAAGTTTCTTGATGGATTCTGTCAAGGAAAACGGTCGTGTGTACGAGGCCTAAGGCTAATTTAAAGAACATTGATTATTCCTCCCACATCTTACCTTTGGAAGATCCATTATATCACAAGCTGTAAGATACGTTAAAGCCCTTTTTTTCTTATATATTTTATGAATGATGTTTTGGGACCCTGTTCCCCATTTTTCATCACGTCGTTCTGGCTAGGATGGAGATATCCTGTACACTTATGCAGCGTACATGTGATCGGTTCGTCTGATGAAAATGGTCCGACAGACCGTTTTCATCGGACGAACCGATTGTGTGTGGGCCCCATCGTTTTTTTTTCCCAACGGTAAAAAAATGTAGAGCCTGTTTTAAAATTATCTGATGGTTAAAAAACCGATAGAAAAAAACGATCGTCTCTGGGCAAGTCCATCGGTTAAAAATCCACACATGCTCAGAATCAAGTCGACGCATGCTCGGAAGCATTGAACTTAATTTTTCTCAGTATGTCGTAGTGTTTTACGTCACCGCATACTGACAGGAACGGATTTTTAACTGATGGTGTATAGGCAAGACTGATGAAAGTCAGCTTCATCGGATATCTGATGAAAAAATCCATCGGTCCGTTTTCATCGGATGAACCGATCGTGTGTATGTGGCATTAGACATTTTCTACCTGCATATAGAATAGAATTTAGGGTATCAAAGCCCACCTGCAATAATGGAATATATTGCAGATTACCTTTCCTTAGATGGTCTGATTGCATTTCATTTCTTTTTCAGGCTCTTTTTTTCTTTTATTTTCACCAGGTGATCCTGTGAATAACACACTTCCTGTCCTTGACTGACAATGCTCACTCACTATACTGTATACTCTATAGAGGAGCAACATTATCACCTTAGGCTTCTCACCTTATTTGGACTACAAACACCTCGCTTCTCCTCATCTCCATATCATAAAGAGGGGGGGGGGTCGTTCACAGAAGATAGCTGACAAAGCTGATAACATTGTTTGAGATTTCAGTTCACTGCAGAGAATGTTATACATTTCCTAGCAAGATAAGCATGTATTTTTCTGTATTTGCAAGAAGGGGGAAAAAATGAAACTAATACATCTACAGACTGGCAAACTGCAATATATATTTTGTTCTTGGGTTTAGATATACAGTACTTTAAAGCAGGGGACCCCAACCCCAGACCACAGACCAGTACCAGTCTGTGGCTTGTTGTTCAGCAGGCCGCTGTCACACAGCAAGAGGTGAGTCCTGTCACTGACCGCAGGCCATTTAGCAGCCCGTGTCTGCAGGGAGGACTGCGATGGGGGGGCATGACTGCAGGGAAGGCTGTGATGGGGGCCATGACTGCAGGGAGGACTGTGATGGGGACCATGTCTGCAGGGAGGACTATGGTGGGGGGCCATGACTGCAGAGAGGACTGTGATGTGGACATGACTGCAAGGAGGATTGTGATGGGGGGCATTATTGCAAATAGGACTGTAATGGGGGGCTTGACTGCAAGGAGGACTGCAAGGGGCACAGTGATATAAAGGGGACTGTGCTGTGAAGGGCCATTGTAATCATTATAGTGCAGTCCACTTTATATTAGTGCAGTGCAGGGAGGTTATAAGACTCTGCGAACCGCCTTCCCCATTCACCACCGCCCCCCCCACCGGAAAAATTGGCTACACCAAAAGCTGTCCCTTGTGCCAAAAAGGTTGCTGTTTTAAAAGACATTTATGTGATGTGCAAACAGGTTAACCTCCCTGTAACGGCTACCCGGGCTAGTGAGAGGGTATCAGCCGTTGGAGACGTCCTTTTCCCTGGCAAAGTGCGATATGCAAGTAAAACCGGTATGATTCCATCCCCAAGATCCAGAGAGAGAGAGGGTCCCCCATCAAGAACGAGACAAGGCTGCGTTTGAAGGGTCAAACAAGACTGTTTTAATGGCACATTTCACCTCGCTTATACAAAAAACTTACAGGAACAATGACACTCTCCGCCCCCCTCACACAGGGGGAGCTTCAATACACATGCTTTGAAATAATTACATTCCCTTGAGCCACTCAGTCTCTAGACCGTTTGGCTACAATCTTACATTTAACATGACTTGATCAGACAATAGAATTCAATTAACCTTTAAAACAATTACACACTCACACATCATCCCCTCAGCATACACCTGACAGGAGGCTGTAACTACACAAAGGAGAGTCCATTAGCTATGCAAAGGGAATATTAGCATTTAGCAGTGAAAGAGTTCCCTTCTATAATTAACCCTTTTAGCTCAGAATACAATGTGGTAAATCCAACAAGCCATGCAGTTCTTTGTAGTCCTCACTGCATGATGGTTATCGATGTCCAGGCAGCATGCATAGTTCCATTACACTACTCCCCTTTTGTAGAACACTCCGGCAGACCCGGATTGATCCTTTTCGGGTCAACTTGGGGATGTCTGGTCTGCTGTTAGGGTAAAGGTTCAGTTTGCCTGGACAGTCCATCGGCATTCCCATTGGCTTACCAGGTCGGTAGCTGGGGGTGAAGGTGAATAATGGAATTCAGTTCTGGAACAGTCACTTGCTTTGCTCTCTCAATGGCCCCCAAAACCTGTTGCTGATGCTCTTGGGACAGATAAGGCACCACCTGGATGCAAATCCCATTTAATCTTTTGACAATTTCCGCCTGTTTGTGCATTTCAATGTTCAAGCCACGGGACATCTCATAATACATGACATAGTGTCGTTGCATCACTGATTTCTCACGGGACAACTTGTCACATTCCCATTTCAGACTGTGATATTGTGTCGGATCTGCAGTACATGTCGGGGAAGGTAGTCTTACCCGGTTCTCAGCAGCAAGCGGGTTGATTCCAGCAACGCGGTTGGTCACGGGACAAGCAGCAGCAGGTGTAGGTAAATAAGCCGAAGTCAGAGGGCCAATGTCGTTGCCCAGCACCACCTCGGCAGGTAGGTTGTCCATGATACCAACTGTGGTCTTTCCTGACCCGGCTCCCCAGTCTAAGTGCACCCGGGCGGTGGGTACGCGAAATACAGCACCCCCTGCGACCCGGACGGCAACTGTGTGAGTGGACACGTTCTCTGGCTTTACCAGATGTTTTTGAATCAACGTGATTGTAGTCCCAGTGTCTCTTAGGCCTTGTGCTACTTGTCCATTCACCCGTACTTCCTGACGGTGATGCTGACGGTTATCTGGAGAGGCAGCTTGTATTGGGTCTGCCTCATAAAAAATTCCCAGACATTCCTCCGGGCCCCCCTCGGTCTCCAGGCAGCGTGGGCCGCAGAGGGACGTGATGGAGTGACCTCTGTGTTGGGTGTTGTGCGTCTCCAGTTGTTATTTGTAGCTCTCAAAGGGCAATAATGAGCAATATGTCCCGTGTTGCTGCAGTGATGGCACGTCACCCTAGACGAATCCCGGGGATAGTTGTTAGGCCCTTGAGGACTTGGTGGGACTGGAGCCTGAAACTCTGGGCGTGGGGTGATGGTTGGAGTACGCGGTTCTACCTTATGAGTCAGCCGTGTAGTACCCTGGCTTACTTTCCTTGTTTCCGCGTACTCATCTGCTAGCCGAGCCGCCTCGTTTAAGTTAGCGGGACGGCGATCTCGTACCCAGTCTTGTATGTCTGCGGCCAGGTCTTGGAAGAAATGTTCCATTAGGGACAGCTGCAATACTTCCTCCCCGGTGTTGGCCTTGCACCCTTGGACCCAAAGGGATGCCACCCTTTGTAACTGGTTGGCCCATTCCATGTGGGAGTCCACAGCCTTCTTCTTGGACTCCCGGAAGCGACGGCAGTAGGCTTCTGGCGTTATGGCATATCGGGTTAGCAGCGCCTTTTTAACTTGCTGATATTGTAAAATATCCTCTGGAGCGAGAGCCCGAAAGGCTTCATTGGCTTTGCCCGACAATTTCCCTGACAAAATAGTGACCCATTGGTCTGGTGGTACCTGGTGTAGTGAGCACTGCCTCTCAAAATCCGCCAAATATCCATCTATTTCTCCTCACTTTCTACAAAAGCTTTAAATGCAGTGAACGGTATTTTCTTTCCTGTAGCCACAGGTGGGGGAGTAGGAACTGCATGTGTAATGGGCTGTCTAGCTCTTACCAGTTCCAGTTCTTGTCCCCTCTTCGTTTGTATCTCCTGCCTTGCTTCCCGGAACAGCTGGTTTATTAGTTCCACGGACGTTTCTGGATACAAGGATAATCTCCGCTGTACAATCCCAGTAATTACATCTTCTTCGCTGACCGGTGCCAGGGGCTCAGTTCCTTCCATGGATCCATCCATTTCGTCCAGCTCCAGCAGGTCAGCTATCAGCTCCCTCCGTGGTCTGTTGCTGGCGCTCCTACCACGACTCTCCAATAGATCTTTTAGTGTGGGTCTTTTCAGCCTGGCGTAGTGAGACTCCATTCAGCACTTGCTCTTTGGATAAAAGGACCATCCCACTGCTGCCACCAATGTAACGGCTACCTGGGCTAGTGAGAGGGTATCAGCCATTGGAGACGTCCTTTTCCCTGGCAAAGTGCGATATGCAAGTAAAACCGGTATGATTCCATCCCCAAGATCCAGAGAGAGAGAGGGTCCCCCATCAAGAACGAGACGAGGCTGCGTTTGAAGGGTCAAACAAGACTGTTTTAATGGCACATTTCACCTCGCTTATATGTGGTTACAAAAACTTACAGGAACAATGACACTCTCCGCCCCCCCCTCACACAGGGGGAGCTTCAATACACATGCTTTGAAATAATGACATTCCCTTGAGCCACTCAGTCTCTAGACCGTTTGGCTACAATCTTACATTTAACATGACTTGATCAGACAATAGAATTCAATTAACCTTTAAAACAATTACACACTCACACATCATCCCCTCAGCATACACCTGACAGGAGGCTGTAACTACACAAAGGAGAGTCCATTAGCTATGCAAAGGGAATATTAGCATTTAGCAGTGAAAGAGTTCCCTTCTATAATTAACCCTTTTAGCTCAGAATACAATGTGGTAAATCCAATTGTAACAAGCCATGCAGTTCTTTGTAGTCCTCACTGCATGATGGTTATCGATGTCCAGGCAGCATGCATAGTTCCATTACACTACTCCCCTTTTGTAGAACACTCCGGCAGACCCGGATTGATCCTTTTCGGGTCACTCCCTTTACTCCCTTTACACCTTTTGTAAATGGCAAGGTAAAGGCATACTGTTCTACAGTAAATACAACAGCCACTGCTACCACCTTCTGAAAATGTTAGCTGCCTGGCTTCCACTAACTTTAAAATTTGTCATGGAACAAGCATGCATCATCAAGTGACATCAGTCTGAACTCTTGGTCTATGTGCTTTTTCTGGGTCTATAATTCAGAAAGAAGAACACTGGATAAATTTGATAGCCAGGAAGCCAGCGCTTTTAGATGCAGAAATCAGCAATGGCAGCCAAAGAATGTCTCCAATACGGTTCCTGTGCTTTGTTTGCCATTCTTTTGTCAATGAAGAGCAGCATTTATAAATATGAATAGAGCAGGTTTGATATCAAAACCACAGCAGCAGAACTAATGCAGTTTTGGTGTTCCATCTTATTATTGTAATAATGACCTGCTGTTTCATTCTTTGTTAATCTTAGTCAGGTTGTTATCATGTCACCAAGGCCTTGGTATTCAGTATATTTTAATTACTTTTTGTACTCTGCCAGAGTGACTGGAAACGTATGAAAAGTAGACAAAACCAGGAGATGTCAAGCTTGATTTGTTTCCTATTTTGTTTCTGTAGGGCTTCCACTGAGATATATTTCAAACCCAATTTTGTAGGCACTCTGTTTCAAAACCAATTTTAATGTTCATCCTGGAAGTGAATGCAGTGTGTTAACGTTGGAGCATAAAAGAGCACTAGGAGGATATGGGTTTTGTTGGTAAATGATTATTAACACTTTCACTGACAGACCAAGTTTCCATTTTTTTACACATATGCTAAAATTCACATTATGGGCCTTAAGGTTAACTAAAGATCGTCCAACCTACAACCAGTTCCAAAAGAGTTGGGGCACTGGGGTTGTATATATTTTCAGAAGGCAGATGAACTATAGAATGAGATGATTGTCCTATGTTTAGATTTTTTCTGCAATGTTTGTGCAAATACTTATATATTCTTTTATATATACCGATATTAGGCCTCATTCACACGAGGCGGACTCCGTTGCTACAGAGTCCGCCTGCTCCCGCCAGCTCAGCGGGAGATCAGTCCGCAGATCTCCGCTGAGCCGACGGATGACAAGCTCCTCTCTGCTCACTGAGCGGGGAGGGGCTTGTCGGGGCACCGCTGTCCCCTATGGAGCGATCTGATGAAAACGGACAGCATGTCCGTTTTCATCAGATCTTACCCGATCCGATCCGCCATGAACGGATGGGGACGTGTCCACATACGTCTGTTTTTAGCGGATCGGATAGGGTCGGATGTCAGCGGACACGTCTCCGCTGACATACGATGCTCCATAGGGATGCATGGAGCGGCCGTTCAGGTCCGCCGTCAAAACTGACAGGCGGACCCAAACGGTCCGTCCGTGTGAATGAGGCCTTAGGCCTTATTCATACGGGCACCGTCAGTTTAGCCACGTTAAAAATGTATCAGTTCTTATCCGTTGCTTCATCCATCTTCATCTGTCTTCCATTCCGTTAACATCCGTATATTTACCCATTTACATCTGTTTTTGCATCTGTTTACAGCAGTTTCTGTGTCTTTGACGACATAACACAGAAAGCATTGCTCCTCCCATGCTGCATTGCAGTTTTCAGTGAGTGACTTGTCCTTCCTGTGTCCTTCTTTTGTCCTTGTCCTTGTCATTGTGTGTGCTATCTGCATTGTGCGATGGATTCCAACAATTTTTGGGACAGAGTGACATTGTTTGTCATATTTGCCTATATGTGGAGAAAGGAGAGCAAGAAAAAGCAAATTGTGACTATGAGCTGCTACTAGGAGACATCTCTGTCTGTGGTTCTCCTTGGGGATGTACTTCCAATGTACTTCCTATTGGTCAACTACTGGATGGGTCATAGATTGAGTTCACAGATAAACCCCCAAAAAAAATTTTCTTCAAAACGGATCTTAACTGATGGGACACTGACGGACATTGTCAGTTAAAAACAGTTAATATCCGTTTTCACAGATCTCGACATAGCCTTGTACGTAAAAAAAACAAAACGTATTGGAAGTGGAGGTTAACGGATGGTAATCCGTTTGTCCATAGGAATGCATTTTCGTCTGTTGAGGGATGGAAGAAAAACAGAAAGACGGTGTCCTTGATGTATCCTGGTTGTTTTTTTATAAAAGGTATTTTTGTTTTGGAACCTTTGGATGTGCAATTGAGCGATTTCTTCTTTTTCTCAAGTTTGTACGGAGGTGGGTCGGGGCTAGCACTCCTATACTCCTATAAAATTCGTCAAAAGTGAGAGAATTTATGGGGTATATCTGGTGGAAGAGTCCCAGAACACCTTGAAGCAAACACGGCAGATCTCCCCCATTGTAGGGTGAGAGAGAACTGAAGTAGGCAAGTCCGTCTGGCACCACAGCACAGAATCCAATGGGATCCCGGCAAGGGTCCGCTCCACCTGCACCCACTGTTTAACCGCCTCTAATTTTACAGCAATCTTTAAGTCTGACCACAGATTTTCTATTGAATTGAGGTCTGGGCTTTGACTAGACCATTCCAATACATTTACATGTTTCCCCTTAAACCACTCAGGTGTTGCTTTAGCAGTGTGTTTGGGGTCATTGTCTTGTTGGAAGGTGAACCTCCGTCCTAGCCTCAAATCACACACAGAGTGGTACAGGTTTTGCTCAAGAATATTCCTGTATTTAGCACTATCCATCTTTCCCTCAACTCTGACCAGTTTCCCAGTCCCGACTACTGAAAAACATCCCCACAGCATGATGCTGCAACCACCATGTTTCACTGTGGGGATGATGTTCTTTGGGTGATGTGTTGGGTTTTGCGCCAAACATAGCGTTTTCTTTTGGCCAAAAAGTAAAATTTTAGTCTCATCAGACCAAAACACCTTCCTCCATAGATTTTGGGAGTCTCCCACATGCCTTTGTGCCATTTTGTTTTTTTGCTGAAAGTAATGGCTTTCTTCTGGCCATTCTGCCATAAAGCCCAACCCTATGGAGCATACAGCTTATTGTCGTCCTATGTACAGATACTCCATTCTCTGCTGTGGAACTCTGCAGCTCCTCCAGGGTTACCCTAGGTCTCTCTGCTGCCCCTCTGATTAATGCCCTCCTTTCCTGGTCCGTGAGTTCTGGTATGCGACCGTCTCTTGGCAGGTTTGCTGTTGTACCATGTTTTTTACATTTGGTTATGATAGATTTGATGGTGCTCCTAGGGATCATCAAAGATTTGGATATTTTTTATAACCTAACCCTGACTTCTACAACATTGTCCCTTACTTGTTTGGAGAGTTCCTTGGTCTTCATGGCAGTGTTTGGTTAGTGGTGCCTCTTGCTTAGATGTTGCAGCCTCTGGGGCTTTTCAAAAAGGTGTATATATGTAATGACAGATCATGTGACACTTAGATTGCACACGGGTGGACATCATTTCAATAATGATGTGACTTCTGAAGGTAATTGGTTGCACCAGGGCTTTTTATGGACTTCATAACAAAGGGGGTGAATACATACGCACATGCCAATTATCATTTTTTTATTTCTCAAAAATATTTTTATGTATATATTTTTCTAATTTTACTTTACCCACTTAGACTATTGTGTGCTGATCCATCACATATAATTCAGATACAAAAAAACATTGAACTAAAGGCTGTAATTTAACAAAATAGGTAAAAAGCCAAGGGGGTGAATACTTTTGCAAGGCACTGTACAAATGTTTATATTTAAGTGCTCTAGATATTTATAAAATGCAAGGTAAGGGAGACCTATATACTAATACCCATTGGGATTAGTAAATCACACACCACACATAAAGAAACATTTATGTTAATATATGTAAAGGTGATGCAGAGATAGTCATGAAAAGATGGATTTGATATTACTCATTCCTATTGTTACCCTACTTTTCTATCATTTACTGTATTCCCCTTTTTTATGTTTTCTCATGGAGAACTAATTCTAAGCCCTAATACATCTTTGGAAATGTGAATTTAATAGAAATACTGGCACATCGCACAGTGTGTTAGGAACTGTAAAGTAAACCAGAAAGCAAAGTGCGATCAGTTTAAATGTGCCCTACTTTTCCATGACAGCTTCCATTACTTAAACAGAAATATCAGTTTGTCTCTGAATTAATGCGTGGTCTTTGAGATATTTCTCTGAAAGTGCAAATATCATTGTTACTTACAAATACTTATGTTTAACTACCTCCTATTTTTGGAATGCTTCTTTTAGGAGGTCACATTGGCTGGCAAAAAAATAAAATAAAAAATCTTCCCTTTTGCTTTCCCTTTCCTATAGCACCTACATTTGGGTCTTGCAATACATTTTTGGGGACTGCAGTTTGTTACAGATGGCATTTATTAAAATTTTTCTCAAGGCAAAATACAGTTTTTTAAACAGAGTTGTAAAAATACTGTAAGATTCTACTTCATTTCTATGCAATCCAGCCATGAAGGCTAGTATTCCAGCATTGAATTTCTTGTTCAATGCTTTAATGCTTTATGTGCAGCAACTGTAGTTTGTTTATCAATCATATCAGCATAAACTGATTTGTGTGCATCTCTGCCTGACTGCCCAGCTCTGCCAACCGCTATCCTGTGTGACATTTCTCTCCTGCAAAGCACCCATAATACCATCCACTGCTCAGATAGGTCCGACTACAGTCCATAATCTTCTGGCAAGAGGTGCATTCTTAGGATGCCAAAAAAAGTATTTTCTGCTGTCCAAAATGCTTATTAAAAACAGGGTACAGGCTCATACGATATCTTCTGCTGTTAAAAACCCCTACAAACATCTATATAGAATATTTATATATGTATAAAGGTAATGTATATTATTATTATTATTATTATACAGGATTTATATAGCGCCAACAGTTTGCGCAGCGCTTTACATCAGGGAAGACAGTACAGTCACAATACAATTCAATACAGGAGGGATCAGAGGGCCCTGCTCGTTAGAGCTTACAATCTAGAAGGGAGGGATAAACACATTGGGCCAGATCCACAAAAGAGATACTCCGACTTAACTGCTGTTCAGTCTGTGTGTAACTTTGGAAACGATCCTCAAAAGGCTTTTTCCAAAGTTAGGCAGAAGATCCGGCATGTGTAATTGAATTACACTGCCGAATCTTAGGATGCAGTACCGCATCCGCCGCTGGGGGCATTTCGAGTCGAAATGCCGTTTCTAGTATGCAAATTAGCACTTAAGGCGATCCAAAAAGCTTTCCAGCTTCCTTTTTGCGCCGTAAGTGTTATTTTGCAAGTGTAAAATTAGGGCTGGTTCTACAAAGTGTAAACTAGTCACACCTTGTAAAAGCCCATTCCAGCGACGGCATTTGGTATGCTTTCCCGAGGGAGAACTCCACGGCAATTTGTAAAAACAAAACCGGCATGGGTTCCCCCCCAGGAGCATACCAGGCCCTTAGGTCTGGTATGGGTTGTAAGGGGACCCCCCCTACGCCGAAAAATCGTCGTAGGGGGTCCCCCTACAATCCATACCAGACCCGTATCCAAAGCACGCTACCCGGCCGGTCAGGAATGGGAGTGGGGACGAGCGAGCGCCCCCCCCCTCCTGAGCCGTGCCAGGCCGCATGCCCTCAACATGGGGGGGTTGGGTGCTCTGGGGCAGGGGGGCGCACTGCGGGCCCCCCCACCCCAGAGCACCCTGTCCCCATGTTGATGAGGACAGGACCTCTTCCCGACAACCCTTGCCATTGGTTGTCGGGGTCTGCGGGCGGGGGCTTATCGGAATCTGGGAGTCCCCTCAAATAAGGGGGCCCCCAGATACCGGCCCCCCACCCTAAGTGAATGGATATGGGGTACATCGTACCCCTATCCATTCACCTGTAGGCAAAAAGTTAGTTAGTAAACACACAACACAAGGCTTTTTAAAATATTTTATTATTCTGCTCCGGATGCCCCCCCTGTCTTCGTTATTAGCTCAATTACCAGGGGGGGCTTCTTCTTCCGCTCTCCGGGGGTCTTCCACTCTCCGGGGGTCTTCTCCGCTCTCCGGGGGGGGCTTCTCCGGACTCCGGGGGGCTTCTTCCATCTTCTTCCCTCTTCCGCTGTTGACTCGGCGAACCCCGGTTCTTCTGCAGATGTCCGGTGCCTTCTTCTTCAGCGCTGGCTGCCTGCTATGTTTGTGTGTTAGCTCAATTTCTAACAGGCAGCCAGCGCGGTCTTCTGTGGTGTCAGGGTCTTCTCTTCCTTTCTTCCGATGTTGCCTCGTCGCCTGTTGTCGCTGTAATGATGGAAGCGCGCCTTGCATCCCATTTATATAGGCATCACCGTCCCATCATGCTCCGGCAGGTACCCACGTGGTGGGTGCCTACCCACGTGCACCCACCACGTGGGTACCTACCGGAGCATGATGGGACGGTGATGCCTATATAAATGGGATGCAAGGCGCGCTTCCATCATTACAGCGACAACAGGCGACGAGGCAACATCGGAAGAAAGGAGAAGAAGAACCTGACGTCACAGAAGACCGCGCTGGCTGCCTGTTAGAAATTGAGCTAACACACAAAGATAGCAGGCAGCCAGCGCTGAAGAAGAAGGCACCGGACATCTGCAGAAGAACCGGGGTTCGCCGAGTCAACAGCGGAAGAGGGGAGAAGATGGAAGAAGCCCCCCGGAGTCCGGAGAAGCCCCCCCCGGAGAGCGGAGAAGACCCCCGGAGAGTGGAAGACCCCCGGAGAGCGGAAGAAGAAGCCCCCCCTGGTAATTGAGCTAATAACGAAGACAGGGGGGGCATTCGGAGCAGAATAATAAAATATTTTAAAAAGCCTTGTGTTGTGTGTTTACTAACTAACTTTTTGCCTACAGGTGAATGGATAGGGGTACGATGTACCCCATATCCATTCACTTAGGGTGGGGGGCCGGTATCTGGGGGCCCCCTTATTTGAGGGGACTCCCAGATTCCGATAAGCCCCCGCCCGCAGACCCCGACAACCAATGGCAAGGGTTGTCGGGAAGGGGCCCTGTCCTCATCAACATGGGGACAGGGTGCTCTGGGGTGGGGGGGCCCGTAGTGCGCCCCCCTGCCCCAGAGCACCCAACCCCCCCATGTTGAGGGCATGCGGCCTGGCACGGCTCAGGAGGGGGGGGGCGCTCGCTCGTCCCCACTCCCATTCCTGACCGGCCGGGTAGCGTGCTTTGGATACGGGTCTGGTATGGATTGTAGGGGGACCCCCTACGTCGATTTTTCGGCGTAGGGGGGTCTCCTTACAACCCATACCAGACCTAAGGGCCTGGTATGCTCCTGGGGGGTGAACCCATGCCGGTTTTTTCTTTGAAAATTGGCATGGAGTTCTCCCTCTCAGGAATGCATGCCGAGCAACGCTGTAATTTTTTTTTTCCCCGACGCAACTTTTTTAAGCCGTCGCGATCCTCAAAACTCGGCGTAACGTAACTTCGCGCATGCGCAGTACGGCCGGCGCGGGAGCGCGCCTCATTTAAATGGGACTCGCCCCATTTGAATAGGAACGCCTTGCGCCGGCGGAATTTTAGTTACACAGCCTGAAATTTCTAGATAAGTGCTTTGTGGATCAGGCACTTAGGTAGAAACTTTAAGGCAGTGTAACTTAAATGGGATTTTTTAAGTTACGCCAGGTTTTTGTGGATCTGGCCCATTATGATGTCTGAAGTGGGCCTTTCAGAAACTTTAGAGTAACTTTATCACAATATAAAGAAAACCCTATAAATTCAAAAAACTCAACCTTTAATATATGAAAAAAAGTCTTGAAATTGAATGCCTTTGCCTAAGGTTGACTGATTGAAAAAAAGAGCAATGGATTTCCTCATCCACACCTGCGAGGTTGGCTACAAAGCAGCTGGTGGACAAAGGTTTTCCAACAGTCCTGTTAAACCATAGTTAATCATTAGATTGACATAGATTGATGATTTACATAACATAACATACCTAAATAATATATATAAAATGTAAACATTTTGTAGCTAATGTTAGTATAATTTTTAATATGCCCATGGTACTGACATAGCAGAGTAGATAAATACTAATTGTGCCATCAGATCTGGTCTTTTTGATTTAAATTTTTTGTCTAAGGATAGACTTATGTTTGTCACATGCATGTTTAAATTAGCTGAAGAAACCATGTACATTGACTGATTTATCCTGAAGAATTACCGTATTTATCAGGGTATACCGCGCACTTTTTTCCCCTTAAAATCAGGGGAAAATCGTGGGTGCGCAGGAAATCCGGCTCTGCAGAGCGCGCCAAATTCAAACACACACCGCTGCAACCCCGGGCAAGGTGCGGATGGACACCTCCAAAGCCGCAGACGGACACCCACAAGGCTCGACGGACCCTGCGCAAGGCCGCAGACGGACGCCGGACAAGGCCGCCGATGGACGCCGGGCAAGACATCCAAGATGTAAGTTTTTTCCCTAAACTTCCCTTCTCAGCTTGGGGTGCGCGCTATACGCCGGCGCGCGGTATATGCCGATAAATACGGTAAGTACAAATATATAAATAAATAAAACTTCTCTGCTTCAAATGAGCTCTTCACACCTACCTTTTTTGTCAACTGACATACTGTACCTAAACTACCATGACAAAAGCTTGACATGGATATTTATAAGGACGTGTAAGCTTGTTGATTATGGACAATTTAAATGATACCCTGCCCACTACTGAAAAAAAATGTTTGTTAAATTCATTTCAGTTTTTTTGCACATGTTGCCTGTGTGTATGTTGGTCTTTCTGACAGAAGCTGAACATTTGGCCGGCTTCAGTCGGATGTGCATGCTGGAAAACTAGCAGCTGACCGACTCCCAATCAGCGCTCTCAGCCAATGACAGAGAGCGCTGATCAGAGTTTTGTGACGGGGGGCCCACCCCCTGTCCGAACACAACAGCTCAGCAGGGGAGATCGCTGGACTAACCTTGCATGGTTAGTACATTGTCTCTGACCGGAGCTGTCAGCTGTCAGAAAAAAACACTTGCAAGAAAGAAAATCGTCCTGGACTGTCGCACTCTGTATAAGACGTTCTTTATTGAAGATAAAATCCAAATCACAGCATACAGTCAGACTTGAAATGACGACAGGGACAAGTTTAACATTTTTCACATCGTTGCAATCATAGTTTTGGACATTTTATATGTGTTTTATATGTGTTTGTAATAACATCTTATTAGTGTATGTAGGATTATGCACTGTGCATTATTAGTAGGTTGTCTTTAGCGCACTATTAATATGAATGCTAACACAAAAACCTTTCTTTTGCTCATGGTTAGTGTTTGGCTGAAGCCATTTATTATCAATCAACTGCGTTTACTCTTTTTAAATCATAATAAAAACAGAAACTACCAAAATGACCCTGATCAAAAGTTTGCATACCCTTGAATGTTTGGCCTTAGTACAGACACAGAAGGTGTCACACACAGGTTAAAATGGTAATTAATAGTTAATTTCCCACATTTGTGGCTTTTTAAATCACAATTAGTGTTTGTGTATAAATAGTCAATGAGTGTGTTAGCTCTCATATGGATGCGCTAAGCAGGCTAGACACTGAGGCATGATTACGTAGAAAAGAACAGTCAAAAGACCTGCGTAACATGGTAATAAAACTTTACAAAGATACAAAAGGATATAAAAAGATATTCAAAGCCTTGACTATGCCAGTCAGTACTGTTTAATCACTTATTAAGAAGTGGGAAATTAGGGACTCTTTTGATACCAAGCCAAGGTCAGATAGACCAAGAAAGATTGCAGCCACAACTGGCGGAAGAATTGCTCAGGACACAAAGAAAAGCCCACAGGTAACTGCAGGAGAAATACAGGCTGCTCTCCAAAAGGACGGCGTGGTTGTTTTTAAGGAGCACAATTCAATGATACTTGAATAAATAAGAGTTGCATGGTTGAGCTGCCAGAAGGAAGCCTTTATTGCGCCAATGCCACAAAAAAGCCAATGAGGCCATGTCAAGGTGTTGTTGGGCATATTGTAACCAGGCTTTTTTTGTGGAACTTGTACAGTAAAGGCTTCTTTCTGGCATCTTGACCATGGAGCTCTTTTTTGTTCAAGCATCATCGTATTGTGCTCCTTAAGATGAACCGCACCATCTTTTTCCAGAGCAGCCTGTATTTCTCCTGAGGTTACTTGTGGGTTTATCTACCTGACCTTAGCTTGGTATCAAGAGATCCTCAAATTTTCCACTTCTTATTAAGTGATTGAACAGTACTGACTGGCATATTCAAGGCTTTGGATATCTTTTTATATCCTTTTCCATCTTTGTAAAGTTTCATTACCTTATTACGCAGGTCTTTTGACTGTTCTTTTCTACCTTCTCATGGCTCAGTGTCTAGCCTGTTTAGTGCAATTTTTTAAACGTCGCCTATGGAGATTTTTAAGGGTAAAAGTTTGTCGCCATACCACGAGCTGGGGCAATTTTGAAGCGTGACATGTTGGGTATCAATTTACTCAACATAATATTATCTTTCACAGTATAAAAAAATATTTTTTATCAACCCCCTGAACGGTATTCCCTAGTCTGGATGGGGGTGGAATTTTAGGACGAAAAGCGGTAACCCCGAGGCAGACTCGGGACCGCCTCGGAGTGTCTACAGGCAGAGTTACTTACCTTGTCCCTGGATCCTGTGATGCCTCCCCGCTGTGTGATCGAGCTGTGTCCTCTTCGCTCGATTCACAGTGCCGAGTGCCGCCGAGCTTCGTTCCCTTCGTTCTTATAGATTACAGTACTGTATGGAAAAAAACACACACCCTTTGTCTCTAGTGGTCTGCCCAGTGTCCTGCATGCACTTTTATATAATAAAAACAGTTCTTTCTGCCTGGAAACTGGAGATTGTCCATAGCAACCAAAAAGTGTCCCTTTATGTCAAAAGTGGTTTTAGACCAACTAAAAAACAGCGAGAATAAATTAGAACCACTGGCAGAATTGAGCGATAGTGATTTGTGGGAAAATTTGACATAAAAAAATGTAAAGTAATAATTTTTATTATTATTATTATTATATTATTTGTCATAATTATTTATATGTATTTATTATATTATAATTTATGATTTTGTGTTTCAAATTTTATTATACCCAGGATGTCTACTAGACTCTTGTTCGGACAGATTTAAGTGAGTTATTCCTATGAATTGCAGGCCTACAATATAAAACGCCAAATTTCCATGCAAAATAATGGTACCGCTTTCAGCACCTAAAATCTGAAATAATCATACCGCCAGGGAGGTTAAAAAAATTATATTTTTCTCCAAAAAAAAAAATAATGGTACCGCTTTCAGCACCTAAAATCTGAAATAATCATACCGCCAGGGAGGTTAAAAAAATTATATTTTTCTCCAAAAAAAGCGCCGCTGTGAAAAAAAAGTGCCGCTGTAAGACCACTGTGCAAATATGGTGTGACAGAAAGTATTACAACAACCTTCATTTTATTCTCTAGGGTGTTAGGGAAAAAAAAATTATATATATATATATATATATATATATATATATATATATATATATATATATATATATATATATATATATATATAATATAATGTTTGGGGGTTCTAAGTAATTTTCTATCAAAAAAAATGTTTTTAACTTGTAAACACCAAATCTCAGTTGGTTAAGAACTATCTTCAGCGTAAAGAAGAACAAGGAGTACTGGAAGTGATGGTTTTGCCTCCATAAAGCCCTGATCTGAACATCAAGAGGTCTGTCAGGGATTTCATGAAAAGACCAAAGGATTTGAGGCAGCCTACATCCACAGAAGATCTGTGGTTAGTTCTCCAAGAAGTTTGGAACAGCCTATCTGCCGAGTTCCTTCAAAAACTGTATGCAAGTGTACAGAGAAGAAATGATGCTGTTTTGAAGGCAAAGGGAGGTCACACCAAATATTAATTTGATTTGGATTTCTATTCTGTTCATTTACTTTCCAATCTGTTAATTGATAAAAAATAAACTATTAACACTTTTATTCTATTTTCTGTCTAAAACGTTTGCACCGTAATATACATTTAGAAATTGTAACATATTTGTAATGAAATACCAATTTTTTAACTATAAATGAGCACTAACATAAATAGTAAAACCACACTGTATATAAACCACAAAAGAGATTACATAAAAGAGGGAATATTTGTGAATAGTTTTACAGCTTTTGAGCTCTGGCATGTCCTCTTTGGTTCATTTGAACAAGGTCCTTCCAGCCTAAATATCCCTTGATAGCTACCACCAAAATGGCAGATGTTCATACCCATAACACCTGCTTCGATGTTGGCTGCCTATAAGCCTGTGTGTCTCTTGGCACTGATTAACTGTCAGAATTGTAATTTCTGTGTGCATATTAAACATTTTCCTTTGAGGTCATAGCTTAATTACTAGCTTTGAAAGTGACTTTAAAGGAAAACATATTATAGCAACTGTTCTTTTTTTTTTTTGTAAAAACATCACAAGTGTTGTTTTTAATTTAAAGGGAAATGATTGTGTTTTCTAAACATTTTTTGTGTTGTTAATAAACTATGAGTTATTTAAAGGGGTGTTCCAGTCATTTTTAATGTTTATTAAAAGTCAGCAGCTACAAAAGTGTAGCTGCTGGCTTTTAATAAACATACACTCACCTGCTCCACGCTCCAGCGTCTTCATTCTAAGTGTGGGCACCCGGCCGTGACAGCTTTCGGCTTCACGGCCGGGCACCCACTGCGCATGCGCGAGTGGTGCTGCGCCATCCGATTGGACAGGGGATCGCCTAGGAACTGTCAAGTGTCCCAGGTGATCGCCTACAGGGAGGGGCTGCCAAAAGGCGATTAGACTATTCACCTTAGCAGCCCCTCAGCAGAAGGAGGAAGTGGGACAGGAAGTCCCAATCCTCCTGAAGCCCCCACTCCCCCCCCATAAAAAAATTACATGCCAAATGTGGCACGTAAGGGGGCGAGGAGTGGATTAAGCGGAAGTTCCATATTTGGGTGGAACTCCGCTTTAAGAATCATATTTTAAAAGTGTTGCATATTTTAATGTGCTTCTTATGTAATTTCTGAAACCTTTAAAGTATGCATCCAATCAAAACGTTTTATTTTTTTGAAAGGATGGGGAAGGATGCAGGTTCTTACTGATACACAGGGCTCCATGAGGGAGATTCAGAGGTAGAATGTTGGTCAAATTTCATTTCTTTCTGTATTCACTTTGCTAAGATTTTCAATTCCTTTCACTTTAGATGATGGGTATCAGTTAGAACAGAAGTGGGTTAAAATCTCAATGGGGCATTGCATTTACATCCTGAAAGAGGTTCTAACTCTTCCCTACGGTATCCAAAACAAAAAGTTGGGTTTTAATATAAATATAATGGCACTAACTGTAAAAAGTAGCAATGTACCAGAGCTTTGCTTGCTACAGTCATAACTCATTGGGGTTTCTTTATCTTTATCTTTGGACAGCTAGCTACCATACAAGGAGCTACCTGATGCAAGGAGTGCATATCCTGTTCATTTGCAAAAGTTTCCGTTTGGCAGAACTTGTGTTCATGGCAGCTTTAATGAACAATTTAGAGGTATAGGGGCAGATCCTCGTACAGCGGCGCATTTATGTGCCGGGCGTAGCGTATCTAAGATACACTACGCCGCCGTAACTTACTTTTTTTTTCAAATCCTGAAAGAATCCGCACCGTAAGTTACGGCGGCGTAGTGTATCTTTGCCGGCGTAATGGCGCCTAATTCAAATAGATGTAATGGGGGCGTGTTTTATGTAAATACGTTGTGACCCGACGTAAACAACGTTTTTTTTAAACTGTGCATGCGCCGTCCGTGGGGGTATCCCAGTGCGCATGCTCAAAATTAACCCGGAACAAGCCAATGCTTCCGACGGTGACGTCATTCTACCCAAATCCCTATTCGCGAACGACTTACACAAACGACATAAAAATTTCAAAATTCTACGCGGGAACGCCGGCCATACTTAACATTGAGTACGCCTCATAACAGCAGCTTTAACTATATGCCGGAAAAAGCCAACAACGTAAAAAAATGCGCCGGCCGGACGTACGTTCATGGATCGCCGTAAATAGCTAATTTGCATACTCAACGTGGATTTCGACGGAAACGCCACCTAGCGGCCGCCGAAAAATTGCATCTAAGATTCCGACGGCATACTAAGACGTACGCCTGTCGGATCGATCCCATATGCCGTCGTATCTTGTTTTGTGGATACAAAACAAAGATACGACGCGGGAAATTTAAAATTACGCCGGCGTATCAAGAGATACGCCGGCGTAATGCTTTTGTGGATCTGCCCCATAGAGCCTAGTTAAAGGCATGGCTTTTCCATCAGTGCCAGACTCTAAACTATTGTAAATTAACTGAGGTTGAGAAATCTAGCTAAAGGGGTCCCTGAAGGTTTTAAGAAGCCTTTGGGGAATTCATAATAAAATCATCCACCCAAAACTAAAATTTCTATTTTTGGCAGACACGTCAGTACTTGCCTACCTAAAATAATTAAAAGCATTAAAGAAGAACTTTAGTCAAAGCTTATTTTGGATATAGTTGGGAGTCTCAAAACCTGCCAGGTTTTTACTGCTATCTGCATACCCATTGTGAAATTTTTACCAAATTTTTTGTTGTGACAAAAGAACCAAAAGTAGGGAGAATATCTCCAGCATGGACGGAGACAACAATAAACACACTCTTACCAGTACAGTAGGGAAAGGTTAGAAGAACCTATGGCACAATTCTGCTGCTGTCTTTGTTGGTGAGATTCCCTTGCTTCCAGTTGTGTCAACAGGATAGGAAGTACTTGGAAATATCCCCTACAGAGCCACAGGAAGCCTGCAGTAAAACCTAAGGAAGCTCCTACACCTTTTGCACCCTGTTGAGAACTAAACATTTTTAACATTTGTTCTACTTAAAATTGTTTGTGCTTTGCTGTTAAATGTACCAAAAACGTATCTGGTTTGCTATGAATATTGGGTGGTATATGTCTACCCCTGACTACGATATGATTTCCTTGCTCTTATGATTAGCCCATGCTGCTCTAATGTCCATTGTTCACAATCCTGTAAATCAATGTCTGCAATGTGAAATGACAACTTTATTATAGTGATTAAATTACAGTAAGTTTACTGTGCTATATCTTAAGCCTCTAACAACCTGAGTTTCATAAAACAATATAGGTCTGATATACTGGAATTCTGTCTGCATTATCAATCATGTCTTTTCATAGGTTTCTGAAGTTCTTTTTGATTTATAAAATTAGCGCTGGCCTTCCGGCATCCTTTGAGAATTACCTGTATGATGATTTGATTTTAAGTATATAGGTTTTGCAAACTGAATTGACTTTTTGCTGTAGCTCATCAAATGAATCACAGCTGCCAAGTATTCTTGGCTGGTGTTGTAACTGCAGTTACTTGGTGGAAAGGAACATAATTTGCCTAAGGTATGCTGTGGGCAGAATAAGATTTCCAAGAGTTTTACCAGCTCAGTCCTGATAAATGTGAATTACGTTGGCACTTGCAGCAGCTTCTAACATTTAGTAAACAATTTCAAAGATTTTAATGATATGCACATCGAGGCCCATTGTACACTTTATTGGGGCATATATACTTTTTTTGACACTCCCAGGGGAAAATGTATTATCATCTAATTAGCTGCACTGGTTATTTAGGCTGCACAATTTATACATTTATGATTTGCACCATTTCTACGGAAAACAATTGCTTTGATGCATACTTAAAAAATATATCTTCCCAATGGCTGTATTTATGCCCCAGGAGATGTGTAGTGTTGCAACAGGATCCTGGAAGCTCTATTATCTCTGGCTTGATCTGTTATAGCTGCCTAGCTCAGAGGTCATGGGCTTTCCTTGCCTCCCTATGCATACATCTGAACACTCAGGTGTTTGCAGAAAGGCCATGCATGGTGCTAAATAGATCCTCCCAATGATAATAATGGAGAAACCATGCCACTGCCTGACATCATTTCTGCTCGTCAGACTATTACCGAGCACCAGTAAAAATGCTGTAAGCCCTGCTTGCCCATCAACTCACAAAACAAGGCAGGCAGCTTATTAGTTATTTTTAGGCTAGATTGCATACATAATAAAATTAAAACAAAACTATTTGCTATGTGTGCACTTGTTTATTTTAAAGCCTTAACATGGGGGTATTCACCTTACCAGACATATTGGCATCCCCTAAACAAGATGGCCACAAGTGAGCAAGTTTTCTGTTTTAAAAAGCAAAATGGCCTCTTACATGCAGACCCCTGTAAACCAGTCTGTATTTGAGCATTAGGGGCCAGATCCACAAAAACCTGACGTAACTTAAAAAATCCAATTTAAGTTACACTGCCTTAAAGTTTCTACCTAAGTGCCTGATCCACAAAGCACTTATCTAGAAATTTCAGGCTGTGTAACTAAAATTCCGCCGGCGCAAGGCGTTCCTATTCAAATGGGGCGAGTCCCATTTAAATGAGGCGCGCTCCCGCGCCGGCCGTACTGCGCATGCGCGCCGGCCGTACTGCACATGCGCGAAGTTACGTTACGCCGAGTTTTGAGGATCGCGACGGCTTAAAGTTGCGTCGGGGATAAAAAAAATGACAGCGGCATGCATTCCTGAGGGAGAACTCCATGCCCATTTTCAAAGAAAAAAACGGCATGGGTTCCCCCCCCAGGAGCATACCAGGCCCTTAGGTCTGGCATGGGTTGTAAGGAGACCCCCCCACGCCGAAAAATTGACGTAGTGGGTCCCCCTACAATCCATACCAGACCCGTATCCAAAGCACGCTACCCGGCCGGCCAGGAAGGGAGTGGGGACGAGCGAGCGCCCCCCCCCTCCTGAGCCGTGCCAGGCCGCGTGCCCTCAACATGGGGGGGTTGGGTGCTCTGGGGCAGGGGGGCGCACTGCGGGCCCCCCCACCCCAGAGCACCCTGTCCCCATGTTGATGAGGACAGGACCTCTTCCCGACAACCCTTGCCATTGGTTGTCGGGGTCTGCGGGCGGAGGCTTATCGGAATCTGGGAGTCCCCTTTAATAAGGGGGCCCCCAGATACCGGCCCCCCACCCTAAGTGAATGGATATGGGGTACATCGTAACCCTATCCATTCACCTGGAGGCAAAAAGTAAAAGTTAATAAACACACAACACAAGGCTTTTTAAAATATTTTATTATTCTGCTCCGGACGCCCCCCCTGTCTTCGTTATTAGCTCAATTACCAGGGGGGGCTTCTTCTTCCGCTCTCCGGGGGTCTTCTCCGCTCTCCGGGGGTCTTCCGCTCTCCGGGGGGGCTTCTCCGGACTCCGGGGGGCTTCTTCCATCTTCTCCCCTCTTCCGCTCTTGACTCGGCGAACCCCGGTTCTTCTGCAGCTCTCCGGTGCCTTCTTCTTCAGCGCTGGCTGCCTGCTATGTTTGTGTGTTAGCTCGATTTCAAACAGGCAGCCAGCGCGGTCTTCTGTGGCGTCAGGGTCTTCTGGTCTTCTGTTCTTCCGATGTTGCCTCGTCGCCTGTTGTCGCTGTAATGATGGAAGCGCGCCTTGCATCACATTTATATAGGCATCACCGTCCCATCATGCTCCGGCAGGTACCCACGTGGTGGGTGCCTACCCACGTGCACCCACCACGTGGGTACCTACCGGAGCATGATGGGACGGTGATGCCTATATAAATGTGATGCAAGGCGCGCTTCCATCATTACAGCGACAACAGGCGACGAGGCAACATCGGAAGAACAGAAGACCAGAAGACCCTGACGCCACAGAAGACCGCGCTGGCTGCCTGTTTGAAATCGAGCTAACACACAAACATAGCAGGCAGCCAGCGCTGAAGAAGAAGGCACCGGAGAGCTGCAGAAGAACCGGGGTTCGCCGAGTCAAGAGCGGAAGAGGGGAGAAGATGGAAGAAGACCCCCGGAGTCCGGAGAAGCCCCCCCCCGGAGAGCGGAAGAAGAAACCCCCCCCGGAGAGCGGAGAAGACCCCCGGAGAGCGGAAGAAGAAGCCCCCCCTGGTAATTGAGCTAATAACGAAGACAGGGGGGGCGTCCGGAGCAGAATAATAAAATATTTTAAAAAGCCTTGTGTTGTGT
The DNA here is from genome assembly GCF_905171775.1 of Rana temporaria. Taxonomy (NCBI): domain Eukaryota; kingdom Metazoa; phylum Chordata; class Amphibia; order Anura; family Ranidae; genus Rana; species Rana temporaria. The sequence continues at coordinate 115,557,745 of NC_053493.1, read as the reverse complement.
GTTTACTACATTTTACTTTTTGCCTCCAGGTGAATGGATAGGGGTACGATGTACCCCATATCCATTCACTTAGGGTGGGGGGCCGGTATCTGGGGGCCCCCTTATTAAAGGGGACTCCCAGATTCCGATAAGCCTCCGCCCGCAGACCCCGACAACCAATGGCAAGGGTTGTCGGGAAGAGGTCCTGTCCTCATCAACATGGGGACAGGGTGCTCTGGGGTGGGGGGGCCCGCAGTGCGCCCCCTGCCCCAGAGCACCCAACCCCCCCATGTTGAGGGCACGCGGCCTGGCACGGCTCAGGAGGGGGGGGGGCGCTCGCTCGTCCCCACTCCCTTCCTGGCTGGCCGGGTAGCGTGCTTTGGATACTGGTCTGGTATGGATTGTAGGGGACCCCCTATGTCGATTTTTCGGCGTAGGGGGGGTCCCCTTACAACCCATACCAGACCTAAGGGCCTGGTATGCTCCTGGGGGGGAACCCATGCCGGTTTTGTTTTTTACAAATTGACGTGGAGTTCTCCCTCGGGAAAGCATACCAAATGCCGTCGCTGGAATGGGCCTTTACAAGGTGTGACTAACTTTACACTTTGTAAAACGAGCCCTAATTTTACACTTGCAAAATAACACTTACGGCGCAAAAAGGAAGCTAGAAAGCTTTGTGGATCGCCTTAAGTGCTAATTTGCATACTAGCAACGGCATTTCGACTCGAAATGCCCCCAGCGGCGGATGCGGTACTGCATCCTAAAATTAGGCAGTGTAATTCAATTACACATGCCGGATCTTCTGTGTAACTTTGGAAAAAGCCTTTTGAGGATCGTTTCCAAAGTTACACACAGACTGAACAGCAGTTAAGTCGGAGTATCTCTTTTGAGGATAACCCCCCTAGGTGTGTCCTTCAAAAATGGAGGCCTAGGAATGGAATTGCCTCTGGACCACCAGTGCCCAGAGAATAGGGTATGGTCAACTAGAATCTTCATATGGACATTTATTGGCACACTATGATGACATCATCATGCAGTGCCAAAAAGTACATCATGTTGGCCCCAATCCTGGGCCTTAGCAGTTATGAAATTGATTATTAAGCATTTTAACCACTTAAGGGCCTTTCCTGTTTTTCAGATTTGGCGTTTACACGTTTAAAACTGTTTTTTTTGCTTGAAAATTACTTAAAACCCCCAAACATTATATATTTTTTCTAACACCCTAGAGAATAAAATGGCAGTCATTGCAATACTTTTTGTCACACCGTATTTGCGCAGCAGTCTTACAAGCGCACTTTTTTTGGAACAAATTCACGTTTTTGAATAAAAAAATAAGACAACAGTAAAGTTAGCCCAATTGTTGTATATATTGTGATAGATAATGTTACGCCGAGTAAAATGATACCCAACATGTCACGCTTCAAAATTGCGCCCGCTCGTGGAATGGCGTCAAACTTTTACCCTTAAAAATCTCCATAGGCGACGTTTAAAAAATTCTATAGGTTGCATCTTTTGAGCTACAGAGGGGGTCTAGGGCTATAATTATTGCTCTCACTCTAACGATCGCGGTGATACCTCACTTGTGTGGTTTGAACATCGTTTTCATATGCGGACGCTACTCACGTATGTGTTCCCTTGTAATAGAAAAAAGCATGACAGGTCTTCTTAAATATGAGATCTGGGGTCAAAAAGACCTCAGATCTCATATTTAGACTTAAAGCGGAGGTTCACCCTAAAACAATTATATACCATTACATCCAGCATACTTCAGACATCTACAGTATGTTGTGTTTTTTTTTTTTGCCGTACATACCGTTTTATTGTTATTTTCCCCCCGGCTTCCGGGGTCTAGCTCCCGCAGGAGTGGGCGTTCCTATTCAGAGGTTAGATGATTGACGTCTGGTGAAAAACTTCCCCTGGCGCATAAGGCGCGTCACCAGTTTTCCATAACTAGCCGACCTGCGAGTCGGCTCTATACGGTGCTATACGGCGCCTACGCCTGCCGTGTAGAGCTGACTGCGCAGGCGCCATATAGAGCCGACTGCAGGTCGGCTAGTTATGGAAAACTGGTGACGCGCCTTATGCGCCAGGGGAAGTTTTTCACCAGATGTCAATCATCTAACCTCTGAATAGGAACGCCCACTCCTGCGGGAGCTAGAACCCGGAAGCCGGGGGGAAAATAACAATAAAACGGTATGTACGGCAAAAAAAAAAAAACAGCATACTGTAGATGACGGAAGTATGCTGGATATAATGGTATATAGATGTTTTTTAGGGTGAACCTCCGCTTTAAATGCAAAAAAAAATAAAAAATGTGTCATTTGGAAAAATGACAACAAGAAAATATTGCTTTAAGAAGCATGGGCGGAAGTGACGTTTTGACGTCACTTCCGCCCTGCTATGCTATGGGGACGGGTGGGGGCCATCTTGCCCTCACTCGTATCCCTGTCGAGCAGGAGAGAGGACCCGATCTCCTCCGCCGCAGCCGACGGCTCTAGTAAGCAGCGGAGGGCGCAGTAGAGCGGCGAGAGGGGGGCCCTCTCCCGACGCCGATAACGGTAATTAGCGGTGAATCCGCCACGGAGACCACCGTTATCGTTTACAGGACCACTCACTGAAAAGATGGATATCTCGGTTGTGGCAGCAGCTGCTGCCGTTACCGAGATATCCATCTTTAAAAACAGGACGTATATATACATGAGCGGGTCCTTAAGTGGTTAAGTAACAAAACAGGGCCTTCTGAGATGTTTACACCCTACAGGATTTAAAGCTCTTTAGCTTCCCTTTAAATTTTTACATTATTTTTCCTTTGCTATGATATATTGATATGAACACGATTAATATATGGTTGGTCAAATAATTTGAAAGTCTTTTAGGCATTTGGATGCAGTGTTTTATTTATTTACAGCTAGAAATGTATGTTTTATTTACGGCTTCGTATTCTTCGTGTTTTCTAGGTCAGCTGTGCAAAGTCTGGGCGAGAGAGCATTTGAAAAGGTTTATAATTATCTCAAGTATGCCCGAAAAAATAACATCAGTGAGAAAGAGGTGAAGCAGCATCTGGAGACTCTTGTTTCCCGGCCGAATGACTGTTTTGTAGTGGACCAGATCCTATACTTTGAAGAAGAGCTTTTCGATGCATCATCAGGGCTTGTCAAAGCCTGATGTTACTTACCCCTGGAGGAATACTGAGACATCCACAGGCATGTGCTACCAATATTTAGCTTAACAGGCTACAGATTGTATGGCAGATTACAGCTGCTCGTCTTCTGCTGCCAAGTATTTTCAGCATACTAGAGGGAGAAGTATGTTACAAACTTCTGAAACATCGCTTTAATTACAGCAGTATTAGATACAATTCAAATATTGTATTAGTGAAATGGTGAAGCTTTGACATTGTATGACGTTATACATTTTAACCAGTTTTTTTTTATATTTGGTGTTTTATTGGAGATTTTTTGTGAAAACCCATCAGGCTAGGAAGTTAATAAGATATGCTTCAAATGTTAAATGTGTTTTCCTCTTTAGGATTGTGACTATCAGTATCAGAATGTGCTATTGAATATGTTTTTATTACTGTGTGTGCTCAAATTCATTTTGGTTACTTTTAACAGTAGCATCAGAAACTGGCAACATGAGGATCAATCAAAAAACACTGAACAGGGTCTAAAGCAGACCACATATATTAAAATCTTGGCAGGAGTATTTTAGATTTACTAACAGCTACATAGTGCAAAAGGTCTACCTAAATCAATATAAATTGAATTGATTTTTTAAATAGGCCATCACTAAATGTAGTTGTTGGCTGACCAAAAAAAGATTATAAAAAGCGTGTACAGATTGTAAAGTGTCTGGTCAGCTTTATTATTTACAAAAGCTAGAAAGGTTGCCATACTGTACACAGGCCAATTTTTCAAGGAAATGTACAGAATGATCATAAATTAACAAACTTTAATTACTCTATTTTGTCATCGTTTTATGCAACTATCATGAGTTCATGGTGCTCAGATATTTTTTCTAGTCACTTGCACTTATCAATATCTATATGTTGTAATTACCTTTTAAAGTGAACCTATATATTGCCCATCCAAGACAAAGCAAACAGGCTAACGTAACTACTGCTTCTCCTGTCTTTACATGCTCACCGTTTTCACCCTGACCATTCCATTCAGCCAGAAGGCTCAGGCCGCGTACACACTGTCGGTCAAAACCGATGGAAACGGACTGAAGGACCGTTTCATCGGTCCAAACCGATGGTGTGTGGGCCCCATCGGTCAGTTATCCTTCGGTCAAAAATGTTAGAACTTGCTTTAAAATTGAACCGATGGACGCCTAACCGATAGGTCAAAACCGACGGTGAGAATGCAAAAGCATCAGTTAAAAACCCACGCATGCTCAGAATCAAGTCGACGCATGCTTGGAAGCATTGAACTTCATTTTTCTCAGCACGTCGTTGTGTTTTACGTCACTGCGTTGGACTCGATCGTTTTTTTAACTGATGGTGTGTAGGCACATCAGACCATCAGTCAGCTTCATCAGTTCATCAGTTAACCTTCGGACCGTTCTCATCGGATGGACTGATCGCGTGTACGCGGCCTAAGACAGGAAGCCCTCTGTAGGTTGTGACTTGGAGCTTACACAGGGCCATGTGATAACACTTTGCCAATAACCAATCACCATCTTTGTCATGGGGGAGGAAGGAGAGTGAGACCAATGATCTTCCTTACTCAGAAGAACTTGTCATTTCTGTTCTCCCAGTGCTGCTGAATTGAGTAATGGAGGAACATAGTAAATGTATGTATTGCTTGGGAGGGGGTAAGATAAGCAAGCAGGTCAGCACAGGTCTGGGACCTACAGCTACGTGAAAGCCAATTGTGTCATTTTGAATAGAATGGGGAAGGGTTTGAATACCTGGCAAACTTTATGGCTTGCTGTTTTTCTGTTGGGGGCATTTTTTCTTAATTTCCCATTGATTGTTATTTATAGGATAAGATAGGGAATATACCCAGTGGAAAGACACAAACAATAATTAAAACATAGGTTATAACCTTTCCCCACACTACTCAAACAGCTGTCTTTGTCGCAAATGAACAGATTTACCAGTGATCATTGGAACCAGAAGTGAAGGGAAATCTCCACAGTAGGGACACAGTGAGGGAAAGCGATACAAATCTAACAATGTCTTCAAAGCCCAAAACAACTTGGCTGCAGATTCACTTTTATGTGGTACTTTTTTTTTTAATTATACAAAGTTTATAAATAATACTGAAGAATTTTCTGTTGAATGGTTATGTGTGTCCATCTGCTTTCTTAAAGGTATAGGTAAAACAATGGGGTTCCTTTACTAAAACCGGAGAGTTCAAATTCTGGTGAAGCTCTGCATAGAAACCAATCAGCTTCCAGGCTTTTCAAAGCTTAATTGAACAGGCTGAAGTTAAAAGTTGATTGGCTACCATGCACAGCTGCACCAGACTGTCCACTCTCCAGTTTTAGTAAATAAACCTCAATCTATTTTTTATTACACGTTGGTAAGGTTTTGTTTAAAAAAAAATTTGATCAATGGTATTCAGTAACATAGAAACTTACCGCAACATAGACTGCTTGAGGGTAGTTAGAACGTTGATTTTGTATTTTATTTTTTGCTGTGAAATACTTTTTCAGAAGAATTTTGACTGTCATTTTAAGAGTGAAGCTACTGAAAATTAACTGAGAGAAAAAAATGGATTATTGCACCGATTTAAAAAAAATATATGAACAATGTCTTTTCCTGCCCTTTTCTAAATGTGAATATCTGTAAATGATGGTGTTGGGTTTTTAGAGGTTTTTGTTTTTGTTTTTTTGATGTATTGCATACTGCAAACAGTATATGAATATGTTAATAGATTACAGAGAAAAAAATATATGGGAGAAAAGATTTATGCATTGTTCTAAGATATTACTTACCATTGTATGGGTGTTCTATTAACTGTTAATAAATGAGACTGTTGAAATAAAATGCAAAAAGGAAAACTGCGCTGGAAAGTAAACCTATTACTTAGCTGCAACACAAGGTGAAATACACACAAATACAAGTAAAGACAAAAATATGGTTGCGCTCTAAATTAAAAAACGTGCAAGTGAACTTGAACCTAAAATAAATAATGTGTTGGATACATTTCTGAAAAATTTAAATGAGTCCCAATAAAGGTATTAATTCTGTCGGTAATCCTGTGACAATAAATCAAATATCTGATTAAAGATTCCTTTGCAGAAGGGGAATCATATGCAGAAGATGAATCAATATGTAAACAGTTCAATGAAATTCATGTGACTTTTGCTTGACAGACACCGTGAATCCACCACCATAAAGAATGTGCGCTTACCAGCTGCCCAGTCTAGACATGCCTGTGGCTAACACCCAGCCAGGCCTTTTCCTTACTGATATTCTGACACGGCCCATCTGAACAGGGACACAGCTGGACGAATCCTCCACTCTCGGCCCATACACGGCTTAAAGGTGGTATTATGGCTCAGAAAAAATACAAAAAGTGGCCATAGGTAAAACCTGATGGGGTTTTTAATTTAAATATAAGTGTTAAAAGCAAACCGCCTCAAAGGAGTACAAATATAAAAAAGTTTAAAGTATGCGGCCGGCCAGCAGCAGTACACACACCTATGCAAACAAACAAATGGTACGTATCTCGCAGTGACGTCAGCATGTTGATCCTCCCGACATGTTTCTTCACTATTCTGACGTCGTCCTGGGGTACAGGCGGCGTACTGACGCACCTCCTAATATAGTCAATACATACAACCACAACCACCATACATACAAATCTGAATCGTAGGTAGTTGGCTTCGGGATGCCATTTTAGATATGGGAAACCGGATACGTGGTATTAACGATCAGATTTATGCTTCTAGTTGAGTCGCTGGCCATACGTTTGTGTTGTTACACGCGATCGATTTATTGCATATATCATCGGCCAACAAGACCTTTAGTCTATTGTTGTTTCCAGGGTTTGTTGTATGTGTACATGATATACACTGGTCAACCACTGTGTTGTCTTGTCGGCTTGTAATAGATGTCTTTGCTTGGAATTAACTAGTTAATTTAATATTTGTTTCCGAGTTTTATTGTACTAACTTATGTTTCACAATTTAAGGGTGGCGTTTAACGTCTGGGCTGGCTACTGATTAGTGCAGGTATGGATGTATTTACAGCCATGTCCCTGTTTAGAAGCCATTATTATCATGCTGTCCTTCTAGGTAAACTGCTGTGATACAATGACTTCATTATGTATGTATAGCTTGGCCATTAAGATGAGGATTATATAGGTATATTGGCGTAACCTTTAGCCTCTGGGGTTTGGGGCGTGAAGTATTCCTAATATCACGTATCCGATTTCCCATATCTAAAATAGCGTCCCGAAGCCAGCTACCTACGATTCGAAACGAGGTGTGGTTGTATGTATTGACTATATTAAGCGGTGCGTCAGTACGCTGCCTGTACCCTAGGACGACGTCAGAATAGTGACGAAACACGTCAGGAGAAGTGACGCGATGACGTCACCGCGCGATACATCCCGTTTGTTTGCATGGGCATGTGTACTGCTGCCGGCCGCATACTTTTAACTTTAACTTTTTTATATTTGTACACCTTTCAGGCGGATTGCTTTGAACACTTATATTTAAATAAAAAAAACACCAGGTTTTACCTATGGCCACTTTATGTATTTTTTTTGAGCCATAATTCCACCTATTGAGCTGTGTATGGGCCAAGATTGGAGGATTCGTCCAGCTGTTTCCCTGTTCAGACGGCGCCGCTGATGGAGTGACCGGATTGGTGTCGGAATATCAGTGAGAAAAAGGCCCTGGCTGGGTGTTAGCCACAGGCATATCTAACTTGTGCAGCTGGTAAGCGCACATTCTTTATGGTGGTGGATTCACGGTGTCTGTCAAGCAAAAGTCACATGAATTTCATTGAACTGTTTACATATTGGTTCATCTTCTGCATATGATTCCCCTTCTGCAAAGGAATCTTTATTCGGATGTTTGATTTATTGTCACAGGATTACCCACAGAATTAATAACTTTATTATTGGGACTCATTTAAATTTTTCAGGAATTTATCCAACACTTATTTATTTATTTTGTTGAAATAAAATGTTACACAATAAATGCTGTATAAGGTATCTTTAATTTGCTGAAAATATATGACATGCTACCAGGGGTGTCCGGAAACCTATGGGTAATAAGAAAGAAAAAACTCAACAACAGCGCTGCTACACCACTTAGAATTTCTTTGCATACAAAGTGAGGTAAGTGCAGCTGTAAGGCACCAGTGGAAGTTAGTATCTATATAAAAACAAAAAACACAGCACAAATGGACCCCAGTTACCTAAACTAAAATACTTTTATTAAATTAACAAATACAAATAAATTGATTGTAGTTTAATGAATACATAAATCATATTGTATGGCACAAAGTCCTTTGGGTGCAAACGTCCCCGAAACAAGGTAATGCATAGTCTCTGCATATAGAAAATCCAAATGTGCCACTGTATATATCATCAAAAGCTTATATGTGTCACACAGACATGGGAGACGCAGTGAAATAATGAATCTGATTCTCTATATACCTGTAGAATACAATCTATTTACCTCCCCCACCAGTGTGCACCACTCCCAATCGATTCCTTCAGCTCAAACTCTGAAGCCTCGTACACACGACCGAGGAACTCGACGGGCAAAACACATCGTTTTCCTCGTCGAGTTCCTTGTCAGGCTGTCGAGGAACTCGACAAGCCAATTTTCTCCATTCCCGTCAAGGAAATAGAGAACATGCTTTCTTTTTGGCTCTCGAAAGTTTCCTCAACGAAAATGTACACACGACCGGTTTCCTCGGCAAAAAAATATCTCCCAGCAAGTCTCTTGCTGGTTTTTGCCGAGAAACTTGGTCGTGTGTACGAGGCCTCAGTCCTTTTTAGATTGGTTGGAGTGTTGACATCCTTGTAGTAGAGATAGTCCCATCTAAGGAAGGTTCTACTATACTCTGTTTGTCCTAGCCATTACAGCCTCTACGCAAATCCTTTTATACAGAGAACAGGTGATGTCTCTGCTCCTGGCAGTGGTACACCTCTCTCCCCACCTCTCCTTACCTTCCAGCTCAGCAGAACCTATGGAACTATGTGTGAAACATTGTTGGGGTAGCTTCACTCTGCAACCTATATCTAAATTAGACATACTTGGTTACATATTAATGACTAGTGTTGAGCGGAATACGCCATATTCGATTTCACGATATATCACGAATATATAGCCGAATATTCGTGAAATATTCGCTAAAATCGAATAGTCGTGATATTTTATCAAAAAAAATTTTTTGCGAAATTTCGCTAATGCGAATGCGAAACTGATTGCGAAATTACGCTAATGCGAATGCGAAATTGATTGCGAAATTTTGAAACATTCAATTTCACCTGCCCTTTGGAAAAAGTGTGGTTTTACGTAATGGACCCTGCAACTAACAAGGTATTAATAAAATAAATACATTATTATATAGATTTGAGGGTTTACTTTGACCAATTTGTATATTGATTAGTTTAATAAATATTGAATAACCATAGATTTGGAAAATACAAGTAAACCGTTTACGTTGACATCTCTTAAATGTCTTTATGTTAAACAGTTATTATTCTCATTAAAGAGGTGAAATGCAAATGATGATGACATGGAACAAAAGATGGAAAATTCTTTGAAGATGTGATACACTGGAAAAACGCACAGAAACACTCCACTCTCTCCTATGACAACTGTGGTAGGAGAACTCTGATTGGCTCTGATGCAAAAGAAGGGCGGAGAAAGTATTTGCGAATATTCGGAAATCGAATATTCGCGATTGCGAATATTCGGCAACATAAAAGGATCGCCTCAGCTTAGCTACTCGGCCCAGGGTCTCTAATCATACCAGCAATGCTTTTAGACGTCGATGGCGATCACTAGGATGTGATCTGTTTTAAAAATAAAATTGAAAAAATACGAATATTCGGAATAGCGAATATTGGCTGCGAAATTCGAGTTATTCGTGAATATTCGAATATGCCATATTCGTAACGAATATTCGCAATGCGAATATTCGTGAGCAACACTATTAATGACCTTATTTGTCAGCATCAGAGAGAATAACAACCTGTTATGCCCATAGCCTCCATTCTATTTCCACCTGTCATTTTTCCAATCCAGGTTTGAAATTGAGAAGAAGAATGCAACTGGTCACCAAAGGCACATACACTACATAGATCTTATGTCAGACACCATTAAAATGAGGAACACTGTGCTTTGCTCTATTTCCTCTGCACCATATCTTGATTTAGAAATGGTTGGCTACATATCATTGGCTTAATTTATCAGCATTATATTTCTCTACTACCCATAGCAATCACTCATTGAAAGCAAGTACATTTTTGAAATTGAGAGGGAGATTTCAGTTGGCTGCTATAGGCCTCATAGAACTTATGTGGGACATTGTGATAAATGAGGCCCAATGTCCTCTGTGTATCCTTTTCAGTGATACTGACATTTCTTTAAAAATAAAGTGAGAGAATAATGGGCCTAAGGCAAACTTTTTATTTGATCTCATTAGTGAAATTCAGATCGGGTTTTCTCAGGAGAATGGAAAATTTACATATTCAGTGTGCTCCATTGTTAGTCTAATATTAATGTTAAAATTTAGTCTGCATATTTATATTACAACATTAACATTTCTCAAGAAACCCATCAAAAATAGGAAATGTTTTGTTACAGCAGTGTTTCCAAAAAGGTCCTGGGTCATTAAAGTGAACCAATCAGTAATAGTATGCATTAATTATAAGTCGCAATATAGAGCAGCAATATCTTCCCCCCACAACACACACACTCTCTGTATATACTGGATATACTGCTTGTTTTATTTAGGAGGATATAAAAGAGAGTAAAACCTAATTGTACTGTTCTGTGGTAGCAAGTGTCAGGTTTTCACCTTTCTTTGCCCTAGAATGTAGGTGGGCCTTTGATGTCATCACCTACAATACAGGACTAGCTGTGGGTGCTGTATTGTACGAGTTGTCGCCCGAGAGTCAAGCAAAGTAAGCAATTCTCTCTATTATAGCCCACTTAATAACGCACAGTATATCCTGTACAGTATATGCAGGAATGGAGGGTAACTATTTAGAAGGGATTCTCATCTAAAAAGCAGGCTATGAGCTCCAGTCGAATGACAGTATCTAGGTTAAGCGAAAAATCCTGTGAATTTTTTTTTTAATCAGACTACAGTGGTAGAAATAAGCGTCTTATTAGTCTCTTCATCAGGCAGAATCTAATACTATAAGACAGTCAAGCCTCAGCGCTCACTCAATTGGGAATGGTATTTCTAGCTGTGTGAGCTCTGAGGAAGTGAGCTTGTCTCCCAAAAAGCGTCAGATCCCAAACACAGAGATTTTTCATCTTTGATACTGGAGTTGTATGTGACACGCGTTTTATACTTTCATGTTTGTGAGTATGCTTTTGGTGTTTTTTAATAACATTTCATTGGTGTTTTAGGTAATGCACTAGCTGTTTGAACCCCTTTTTGTTTCTGTTTTTAGAATCTAATACTGTAACTTTGTAACTAGCCTAAAGATGAGAGACTGCAGTAGAGGGCTAAGCTGTGTCAGACTTGTATACACCAAACCCAGAATAAAAAGACTACCACACTGGCACCAGGATTTACATCATTGTGAAACCAAGTAGAATTATTTTATTCCAGGAAGTATAAAGAGGTAGAGTACTTATGCGTTACTCTAAAACCTCGTACACACGATCAGATTTCCCAAAGGGAAAACTGTGAGGAGAGCTTTTGGCCGTGTGTATGCTCCTCGCATACTGACCAAAAACCGCCGGACAAAAAGAAAACCAGTTCTCTTTTTTCCCGCCGGAAAATCCGCCGGACTTTTGCTTGGCAGTTTTTGGCAGTTTCCCTATGGGAAATACATACACACGGCCGGGATTCCCGGCCAAAGCTCCATCGCAGTTTTCCTGTTGGGAAAAAACAGCCGTGTGTAGGAAAGACTGAACAGAGCAGGTTCTCGGCTTTCCCCTCTGGATTTTCGGCGGGAACTTTTCCCGTCGGAAATCCCGTACGTGTGTAGGAGGCATCAGTGTTGACTACTAAAATCTATATAAAAAGTGTAAATCAATGTGAATATAGCTGCTGAACTTCTGAAGTTCACCAGCACCAAATATTATGTAATAACAGTAGAGTGAAGCAGCGCTATATATGTGCACTCTAAAATACGGTACCCAATAAGTTGCAACACAATGCAGTATGTGCAGGTGCAAGTGCAAATGCAATATAATATTCAATATAATGCGTACTAACTTTTTTTTTTAAAAAGGTGTTTGTTTAAGTTTTTTTTTTCCTAACATACAAAACATATTGTGTACTAACTTGAATACACATAAACGCTGTTGCATTACTGCATCCATAAACCACTCAATCGAGTTCCTGAAGTGTTTAGTATGCACACTGAAACACGCGCATAAGGTGTACATCCAATGCACTAATAAACCTGTTTCGCTAAACAGTGTAAATGCCACTGCTACTGTCTTAATGGATTCTACAAAGTGGTTGCATATCTGAAATAAAAATGTGCTTTTCTCGAATGTTTACAGCAGAGGTGCACCAAATTAGAATTTTAGTGCCAAAACCGAAAATGCAGGATGCACTTAGCCGGAAACCGAAACCGAAAATTACAGTTTTTAAAAAATATTTTCATTTTTATATATAATTGTATTATATTCAACTTTTTAAATAATATCATCAATTTAAATTTGTTATTGACCTTTATTGGAACCTTTAATGCAAGAAAAGCTCAAGAAAAATGCAGTCTGCAGTCTCTAACCATCTCTTGTATCATGTCTCTTACTTAAAAGTGGTTGTAAACCCTTTTTTAAAACTTTATGCTACAGGTAAGCCTATATTAAGGCTTACCTGTAGCTACCCAGGATATCTCCTAAACCTGTACGGTTTAGGAGATATCCCCCTGTGTCAGCATGTGCCAAAGTCATCGGCACATGCGCACTGGGGCAAACTGAAGCAATGGCACCTATGTACCATTGTTTCAGTCTTCGTGTCATTACCGGTGCTCCCGCGCGCATGCGTGGGAGTGACGTCATCGCGTCTCTGGCCAATCACGGCGCCGGAGCCGCGATACCCGGAAGTAACTCCGGGGCAGCATGTCGGCGGCCGGAGGGGGATACGTGGACCGCTGCGGGGGATTCGATTGGAGGTAAGTAATACATAATGAGCTAGTATGCTATGCATACTAGCTCATTATGCCTTTGTGTTGCAGGGTTGTTTTTTTGAGGAGGGTTTACTTCCTCTTTAAACACACTGCTAATAATATTAGCAACATTTTCATTTGGTGCACCTCTTGCAGACATGATACGGGAAATGGTCAAAATGGTCAGAGACTGCAGAAATTATACAAGAGATGGTCAGAGACTGCAGACATGATACAGGAGATGGTTAGAGACTGCAGACATGATACAGGAGATGGTCTGAGACTGCAGACATGATACAAGAGATGGTCAGACTGCAGACATAGTGCAGGTGACGGTCAGAGACTGCAGACATACTACAGGAAATGGTCAAAGACTGCAGACATGTTACAAGAGATGGTCAGAGACTACAAACATGATAAAAGAGATGGGCAGAGACTGCAGACATAGTACAGGAGATGATCAGAGACTAAAAAGAATGTAAGATGATGAAACTCTCTAAGGAGTGTCAACAAATTAAAACAGCGCTATCAAATAACTGTGCATATTTGACTATATAAAATACATTACTACAACCCATATGTAATGATATACAGTGATAATAAACAAAATATATCCAGTTTAAGAAATAAACACTAAACTGTGACTGTAATAATAAACACCCGTGATTGACTTAAACGTGAAGTGAACGCACTGAAAGTGCAAGAGACAGTCTTTAAAAAAAATTTAGAATGTGGCCAAACAAAGCAAAGTTCATGTGTATAAGGATCCTGCGATCTTCAAATTTTTTCAAAAACTTCCACCACACCCGACAGTGCTCAGTGATTCCTCCCCCATCAAATGGACACTCACCGGATAGGTATGCCTCACACTCTCGTGTTTTGGCACAAAAAACCTTATCAGATGTAGTTGTTCCCGTCAATAAAGATGTAATCCAAATATGACATCCAATCAGTTCCACATATATGTCAGAGAGAGACAAAAGAAGTGCAAATAGTGTGATACCATCAAAGGTTTAATAGCACACCAAAATAAAACTTCAAACAGTGCACTCACAAACAAAATCTTGTAAAACAGCAGAATATCACATCAAGAAACTCCTTCAAACGTCAAAATGGTGAGAAGCGGTCACGGCGGACCCCCGATCAGCGAGAAAAAGTGAAACCAATTCTCCTACTCACGGTGCCATGGACTTCTGTCAGATGCAGCTGCACATCCACTTAAATAAAAAACTTCAAACGCACTCTGCATCCAAAAACGCAGCACTCACTAGTAAAATTAGACTGTATGACAATACCCCGACATGTTTCGTCCCATGAATAAGTTTTTATAACGAAACATGTCGGGGTATTGTCATACAGTCTAATTTTACTAGTGAGTGCTGCGTTTTTGGATGCAGAGTGCGTTTGAAGTTTTTTATTTAAGTGGATGTGCAGCTGCATCTGACAGAAGTCCATGGCACCGTGAGTAGGAGAATTGGTTTCACTTTTTCTCGCTGATCGGGGGTCCGCCGTGACCGCTTCTCACCATTTTGACGTTTGAAGGAGTTTCTTGATGTGATATTCTGCTGTTTTACAAGATTTTGTTTGTGAGTGCACTGTTTGAAGTTTTATTTTGGTGTGCTATTAAACCTTTGATGGTATCACACTATTTGCACTTCTTTTGTCTCTCTCTGACATATATGTGGAACTGATTGGATGTCATATTTGGATTACATCTTTATTGACGGGAACAACTACATCTGATAAGGTTTTTTGTGCCAAAACACGAGAGTGTGAGGCATACCTATCCGGTGAGTGTCCATTTGATGGGGGAGGAATCACTGAGCACTGTCGGGTGTGGTGGAAGTTTCAGAAAAAAAAAAAAAAAAAATTTGAAGATCGCAGGATCCTTATACACATGAACTTTGCTTTGTTTGGCCACATTCTAATTTTTTTTTAAAGACTGTCTCATGCACTTTCAGTGCGTTCACTTCACGTTTAAGTCAATCACGGGTGTTTATTATTACAGTCACAGTTTAGTGTTTATTTCTTAAACTGGATATATTTTGTTTATTATCACTGTATATCATTACATATGGGTTGTAGTAATGTATTTTATATAGTCAAATATGCACAGTTATTTGATAGCGCTGTTTTAATTTGTTGACACTCCTTAGAGAGTTTCATCATCTTACATTCTTTTTGTTCACTTATTATCTTCTAAACAGCAGCTAGGCATCATCCACTCCTCCATAGGCGCAACGGTGGGCGACTTTTTAGGGCGCATTCTATAGATCACCCATTGTTATTATGATCAGAGACTGCAGACATAATACAATAGATCAATGCAGCCTCATCAGTGCCCATCAAATGCAGCCTCACCAGTGCCCATCAAATGCAGTCTACCGATGCATATAAGTTGCAGTCTACCAGTGCCCATGATATGCAGGCTCCCCAATGCCCATCAGATGTAGCCTCCCAAGTGCCCATCAGGTGCAGCTTCCCCAGTGCTCATCAAATACAGCCTCCCAGTGCCCATCAGATGCAGCCTCCCCAGTGTCCATCAGATGCAGCCTCCCCAATTCAGCCTACCAGTGCCCATGAGATGCAGCCTACCAGTGCCCATCAAATGCAGCCTCACCAGTGCTTGGTAGTGCGATCTCACGCTGTGCCACAGAGCTGGATTTGAATCGCTAGGCGGCCGCTGTAACAAAGTCCCGCCTATGACACATGTCACACTTATTCAATTTCCCAACATTCTAGGAGGCGGAACATTGTTACAGCGGCCGCCTGGTGATTTAAATCCTTCTCCGTGACACAGCATTAGATTGCCCCTCTGCATGACACTCACAAGAGAGGAGGAGGAAGGGAAGGACTCTGACAGGGGCGCGCAAGGATGCCACATGTGTGGTACCCAGGGGGGAAAGCCCCCTTTTTGGTTCCATTATTACTATCTTTTTTTCTTTCCGCTGCTTGCCGAAAACATAATTTTCTGACGATATATTTTAGCGCCCAGAATTTCGGGGGACCCCTAATTTTTGGAGTTATTCCTGTTTGCACTTCTGCACTCACGATTTATGCAAAAACAATCACTAATATTACTAAAAAATAAGTAAAAAGCCATATGATTCATGGAGGGTACAGCACTATACCTGCACAGAAGTGCAGGCTTTAGCAGTGCACTTTAGCCTGCTAATGCATGTTGTACAGTATGTAAATGCCCAAACTTATGTAGACCCCTTGTCCTAAGCTTAAGTTGGCTTGTGATTTCTCACTACCGCCATTAAATCACTGGTATTACTGGTCAGAGTATAAGATTTCACAAACAAAACTAAGTTATGAATATTTATATTTCAGACAATCTGGGGGAATATATGTAGTGCCTCTGTACTTTATGGTACCGGTGCTAGTTAAATTTAGAGGGAGTGTAGTTAAACTCTGATCCAAATTGTTGAGTGCAAAACAGGGTCTCTGTCTTAGCTTGGCTGTGCTGTAGGCTATTCTGTTACACTGGGGTGTTCTTCCAACCCCGGTGCTGCAGGTGGCAGCAGTGGAGTCATGTTTTTTTTTTTTCCAGCAGCCAATCAGGAGGGTTTCACCTCACTGTGCATGCTGGGGTTCTGGGTCTTCTTCTTTGAGGGTGGCACCACATCACGGCGCCCCGGCGTTATGGCCTACCTGGCCGGGGCGTGCGTGCCACGCGGTGTTCCTGGTTCCGGGACCATGTTGGCCCGGAGCATCTGAACAGCGACGGGGACCCAGTGAGCGACTGGGTTCCCACCTTTGAGGATCCCAAGCTGTATTGCTGTTCGGTGAGGAGTCCGTCTGAGGAGCGCCATTGAGAGGCTGGGGATCCAAAAGGGCCTGGACAAACCACCCGGGGATCAAGGTAGCCGGACACTGAAGGATTGATCACCTGTCAGTCGGTACCTGGGTGACAAGTTGAAGGAGATCCAGGCGTAATTCATTTAAGGAGGATTACCTCCGTGATTATAATCCAGAAGAGGCCTGTGGCAGAGGTGTCTTTCTGAGGCTCACCAAGGAGGGTCTGTGGCAGAGACTTTATCCTATAATTGTCCGAATGATACTCCGGCTGCCAGGTTAGTGAGAGAGGCCTGTCTGGGTACACTAAACCCACTCAGGCAGGAGTGGCGCAGAGAATTGTTAGGCCTCTTTCACATTGAGGCGTGCAGCCGCGGTGACGGTATAGCCGCGATATTCGGGCGCTAGCGGTGAGGTTTTAACCCCCGCTAGCGGCCGAAAAAGGGCATTGCGGGCAGTATTACCGCGGTATTACCGCGCTTTTCCATTGATTTCAATGGGAAGGCGCGGTATAGGAGCGGTGAACACACCGCTCCTATACCGCGGTAAAGATGCGGCTAGCTGGACTTTTGGAGCGCTCCTGCTAGCGCACCGCTTCAATGTGAAAGCCTTCGGGCTTTCACATTGAACACTACAGGGCATGATTTTTCATGCGGTATAGCAGCGCTATTTTTAGCGCTGTATCGAATAAAAAACACCTCAATGTGAAAGGGGCCTTACGCTTGGGAGCAGGACTGTTTCCCTATCATCATACCTGAATCTGCTGTTCTCTCTTCTTCTTCAACTTTACTTTCCTCACCACAAGTTTATTGTTTTTACCCGGCTGGGTAATAAAGAGCACAGAAAAGAACACCTGTTGCGGACATTCCTTTACTTATATCAAATGCAATACGCATCATTCACCCCTAGGAATTCAGGGGAGCCATGAGGTAAATGTGCCACCCAAAACAACCAGCAGCTCCTGCGGGTGTAGTGCTACATATATAAATATTCAGGACAGGTCATATACTTGCTGTTTTTCCCTGGACTGGGGCCTAGTTTGGTGCTGCTGGATTAAACTCTGCCATTAGGCCCAGAAGCTGGGTTTGGGGCCTTAGGCCCCGTACACACGACCGAGAAACTCGTTTGGGGGCTAAATTCTGCAGAGAAACCCGCCGTGTGTACACTTTCGGCCGAGGAAGCCGACGAGTTCCTCGTCGAGCCAAATAGAGAACATGTTCTCTATTTCCTCATTGTTCAATGAGGAAAGTTGGCTCACCAAGATCCTCGGCGGCTTCACACAGAACTCGACGAGCAAAACGATGAGTTTTGCCCGTCGAGTTCCTCGGACGTGTGTACGGGGCCTTACATGTGCTGAAGTGGTCCTGAAGCTGGTCTGGAGGAAGCTGTGCAAAGGAGGAGACCCAGATGAGGCCCCTTGCTGGAGAAAGGCAGGAAGAAGCTTGGTCTCTCAGAAGGGCCTGGTGACTCATATGGAGGATGCACTGAAATTTGGGAGAGTGCTTACGGTGTTGCCAGGTCAGCTTAAAGGTTCTGGCACTTTGAAGCTGGACATTGATCTGGAGAGTCTGTAAGTGATCTGCTACTGTATGTTGGAACCCTAATCCTCACCTTCTTAACTGTTCTGCAATAAAAGACATGACTGACGCCCAATATCCTTTCTCGGTCCTCTCATTTTAGTCATGGACTTAGCCAATGGGGTGAAATGCTTGCCCGCCCCCGGCCTCTAGAGTTGCTATCCTGCCTTTGGGGTGTCAGAGGGGTGCAACACTTACAATGCATTTTTTACTCCGACGGTACATTGTAAAGTAGAATTCCAGCTGTATTATCACTTGAAATAGTTAATTTTGACCCAGAACAAATTATATTATGGTGGACATTGTGATGTCATCTGCTTGTCTATCCACCTTGGCTTTTTGTTTGGCGCATGTGTCTTTTAAACGCTAGTGAACAATTGGGGTGCATGTTGGATCATAACCTTTTTGTATTTGTTTTAAGGCAAAATCTTGTCACAGGCATTACTCGGTTCAAATTATCTCAATATAAGACATTCAAAGGGCATTATTTTAATGTTCAGTGCACACTGCAAAGGAGACCACGATGTATGCATTGACCATGAGAGTACACTTCAGCGGATAAGTTAACAGATCATGTTTGCTGGATAGGCTCATGTAATCCCATAACATAAGTGTACCAATTATCTTCCCTGCTGTTTTGCATTTCCTTTTAGTGCATCAGACCCTATGCCTCCCTTCTTAAGCTGCCTACACATATTACAGTCATACAATATACTATTTTAAAGCTGAACTCACTGTAGATACTGTATAAAAATGCACTAATTATATACAATATTCAGCAAAACAAAACTCCTTAAATGTTTTTTTAAAGCAGAACGTCACTCTCTCAAACAAAATTGACTATTTATAATCCCTATGCTGCTAGCATAATAAATACATAGGAAAGTATATCATATTTACTAGTTTTTAATTCTTTTTTTGAATTTCCTCAGTTACTTCCTGGTTTCCGCTCCTAGGCAAATTATGTCATATATCCCAGGAGTCTTTAGGGGAGGAGGGCTTTTGTCAGCTAAGCACACCCTCCTGCCTGCATGCCTGAGCTAAAGTCAGGTGGATTCCAGGAAGTACATGTTACATGAATCATCTGCCCTGACTTATGACAGCCATGGTCAGAAATGCTTGCCTGATCCTGGCCTCTGAAGTTGCTATGCTGCCTTTGGGGTGTCAGAGGGGTGCAACACTTACGATGCCTTTTTTTACTCCGACAGTACATTGTAAAGCAGAATTCCAGCTGTATTATCACAGGATCGAGGGAAAGATGAATGCAGCAATGTAAAGAGACATCCTTGATGAAAACCTGCTCCAGAGCGCTCTGGACCTCAGACTAGGGCGAAGCTTCATCTTCCAACAGGACAACAACAACCCTAAGCACATAGTCAAAAAAGAAGTGGACATGGGACAACTCTGAATGTTCTTGAGTGGCCCGGCCAGAGCCCAAACTTGAACCTGATTGAACATCTCTGGAGTACTGAAAATGGCTGTGCACTGACGCTCTCCATCAAAACTGATGGAGCTTGAGAGGTCCTGCAAAGAAGAATGGGAGAAACTGCTCAAAAATAGGTGTGCCAAGCTTGTATCATCATACTCAAAAAGACTGGAGGCTGTAATTGGTACCAAAGGTGCTTCAAAAAAGTATTGGGCAAAGGCTGTGAATACTTATGTACATGGGATTTATTTAAAAAATAAAAATGTTTTAATACATCTTCAAAGATTTTAACTGCTTGCCGACCAGCCGCCGCAGTTATACTGATCGCTATAAAAATGCCAATGGTCCCAAAAATTTGTCAAAAGTGTCCAAAGTGTCCGCCATAATGTCGCAGTACTGAAAAAAATCGCTGATCGCCGCCATTACTAGTAAAAAAAAAATATTGATAAAAATGCCATAAAACTATCCCCTATTTTGTAAACGCTATAACTTTTGCGCAAACCAATCAATAAACGCTTATTGCGATTTTAACTGAGGAAAAAAATAGTTTTTTATATATTTTTGGGGGATAGAATAATAGATAAAAAGTAAAAAATATTCATTTTTTTCAAAATTGTCGCTCTATTTTTGTTTATAGCGCAAAAAACGCAGAGGTGATCAAATACCACCAAAAGAAAGCTCTATTTGTGGGAAAAAAAGGACGCCAATTTTGTGTGGGAGCCAAATCGCAAAAAGTGCTCTGGTCTTTGACCAGCAATATGGTCCGGGGCTGAAGTGGTTAAATAAACTTCTTTCACGTTGTCATTATGGGATATTGTTTGTAGAACTTTGAGGAAAATAATACATTTATTTTGAAATAAGGCTGCAACATAACAAAATGTGGAAAAAGTAAAGCACTGTGAATACTTTCTGGATGCACTGTAATCCCCTGTACAGCACAGCTCATACTGGGAGAGGAGGAGCTGGGCTGGGAGCCAGTCCTGTGTACTGTATGTTGAGCTGACAAGTAACATACTGGAAGTAAGAGACAGGTAAGTAAGGTAAGTATAACAGCAGAAACCATTTTTTTACTGAGGCAGAGTTGCTTTAATTTAGCTAGATTCAGAGACGTTTACGCCGGCTTATCAGTAAATACGCTGTCGTAACTCTGAATCTACGCCGTCAAAAATGTAAGCGTATTCTGGAAACCAGATACGCTTAAATTAGGCTAAGATACGAGCGGCGTAAGTCTCCTACGCCGTCGTATCTTAGGGTGCATATTTACGCTGGCCGCTAGGTGGCGCTTCCGTTGAGTTCGGGCGTAGAATATGCAAATGAGCTAGATACGCCGATTCAGAAACGTACATGCGCCTGGCGCATTTTTTTACGTCGTTTACGTAAGGCTTTTTCCGGCATAAAGTTAGTCGAACAAATAGCTGGCCTAGTCAATGTTAAGTATGGCCATCATTCCCGCGTCGAAATTTGAAAATTTTACGTCGTTTGCGTAAGTCGTCCGTGAATGGGGCTGGACGTAATTTACGTTCACGTCGAAAACCAATACGTCCTTGCGGCGTACTTTGGAGCAATGCACACTGGGATATGTCCACGAACGGCGCATGCCGTTAAAAACGTCAATCGCGTCGGGTCACGTGTCATTTACATAAAACACGCCCCCCTGTTCCTCATTTGAATTAGGCGCGCTTAGGCCGGCCCATTTACGCTACGCCGCCGTAACTTAGGAGGCAAGTGCTTTGTGAATACAGCACTTGCCTCTCTGACTTAAGGCGGCGTAGCGTATATGCGATACGCTACGCCGGCTCACAGTTAAGCCAGTCTTTCTGAATCTGGCTAATTGTCTGTGCACAGACTATGGGCATGGAAATAACTTGATTATACTGGGTAATGGCAGAATAAAATTACAGACTATTACAGACAGGGCTGTGTATATCTCCAGAAAGGATAAATACAAATGACAATTTTTTTCCAAATAATACAGCCTCAATATATGTATTTCAGCTATATAGCTGTTTTTGGTTTTAATTTTATAGAAGTCCCAATATATGTAGTGTCCACATAAGAGAAAAATCCAAACATAAAAATGTAAGAAATTGTATGAACAGGCTATAATCTTTGACTGGCATTAGACATAGCACTTGAATTGTAATAATCTTGTGGCACATGCATAGCGAAAGCCGTGTCTCCTTTTATCTGCAGAAAAGGGAATGATTTACCATCTAGTTGCATACGGTTTCTATAATAGGTTTGAAAGTTCTGTGTGAAATAACAGTTGCTTCCAATTTCTTTTCTAGTGAGCCTGAACCTGCTTGATTCTGCCAAGCTATTTTACACAATTTTACAAAATTGCCACAACTGTACATTTTGTAAAGAAAAACACGCATAAGATAAATATTGGGCTGCCATTATTGATAACCAATATCTTTTTTTAACCAAGAGAAAAAGCTATTTTTGAGGCGAGCCTTCTAAATATTTCTGCATGGGGCAGCGTTTACTTTTTAATAAAAATTCTATTCTTGCATTTTCTTCCAGCTTAGGCTATAAATCATAATATAACTGCATGAAGAACTGCTTTGATCAGCAAGAATAATTAATTTGAGATTTAGAGGGTCAGTTAATCACAGCTTTTTCACCCTGTAAAAACTAGTCAATAAAAGCTACATCAATCTCAATAGTCTGTTGTGACTTTTGTTCTGCCTAGTTTAATTGATCAATGACCGCCATGAATTACATGTAAAGCCCCATCTAATGATATATTCAGGTGCGTTCTGGGTTTGTGTTTATAGCCAGCGGAAGAAAATGCTGGGCATAAGACAACAGAACATTTTCCCAAAATGTTAAAAATACTTTTAATAAGACTGTGCTGTGAAAATATTAAAGTGACTGTATTATTCTATTATGTAATTGGGAAAATATACTAAGGCCCGCCTCTGTGTAGTGGATTCCACATCGCTCTGCTGATCCCCACTGAGTGGGAAGATGATAGGTCTGTGTCCGTGTCCGCTGTGCAGAGCGGACACAGACACAATCCCGCTCTCTTCTCTGGGGAAATCGGATGGAAATGGACTGCCTGTCCATTTTTGCATCCGATCTGATCCGATCCACCAGACGGATGAAAAATAGGGCCACAATCCATCTGTTTTTTGGGGCAAGATCGGATCTGATGGTGGCGGGTGTCAGCAGACATGTGTCCACTGACATCCGCCGCTCCATAGGGGAGACTGGAGGGTCAGATCAGGTCCGCCTGAAAAACTAACAGGCAGACTTGATCGGACAGCCAATGTAAAAGAGCCCTAAAACTGGTGCGCACAGAATCTGGTGCAGCTGTGAAGAGTAACCAATCAGCTTCTAACATCTTGTTCAATTAAGCTTTGACAATAAGACCGCGTTAACATTGGAGCTATTTGTCATGTGATTTGACAGGTCAAATCGCATGACAAGTCGCAGCCTATTGCCGGCAATAGCACTGTTTCAATCGGTACAGCGCTGACTTTGCCGATTTGCAAAAGTAGTTCCTGCACTACTTACTTTGGATGAGACTTCAATAGATATATGTGCATTAAGCCACACAGATGTCTTTCAAGTCAGACCCAAAGTCGCACTGAAATGAGGCTTTGAAATTGTGCGATTTCTAAAACCTAGAAGCTGTTTAGTTACCATGCACAGCTCCACCAGATTATGTATGCACCAGTTTTAGTAAATCTCCCTCAATGTGTCAATATATTCAAATAGCAAACCCATACTACACACAATACAATAACTGGCATAATGTATTACAGATTTATGAATCAACTAACCTGTGGTAGCAAAGCAATCACTGTAGCCCCATTTTTCTCCATTGTCGCCAGGACAGAGAATGATGGAAAATCCAAAATGTTACAATTGTTACTAGGATAAGAGGTGAGAGAAAATCCTCCACTAAGGACACCAATTCCAGTGACAGCTGTCTAAAAAGAGATTTCCTCTTACTTTTGAGAGATTTCCTCTTCCTGATGTGTCGCTGGGACAGGGTCCATAACAGGGGTTTTAACCATTTCTACAAATGCAACCCAAAGGTTTTGGCTTTAGATTATTAATTTTTTTCTTGATACTTTTCTTTTACCGCGTACACACGATCGGACATTCCGACAACAAAACCGTGGATTTTTTTCCAACGGAATGTTGGGTCAAACTTGCATACACATGGTCACACAAATGTTGTCGGAAATTCCAAACGTCAAGAACGAGGTCATGTACAACACTACGACGAGCCTAGAAAAATTAAGTTCAATGATTCCGAGCATGCGTCAAATTGATTCCGAGCATGCGTAGGATTTTTGTGCGTCGGCATTGCATACAGACCATCAGAATTTCCAACAAGAACTTTTGTTGTCGGAAAAATTGAGAACTTGCTCTCAAACATTTACTCAGATTAAACATTTGTTGTTGGCAATTCGACCGGGTGTATGTGGCATTTGAGTACATTGCAGGACACAGAGCAGTCATATACGTTATTACCTGGGTTATACCCCACCTTTAGGTGAATGGTCACTGGTACAATAACCAAAACAGGAAGTCCCCCTCTATATAACCCCTCCCATACAGGAAGTACTCCAGTTTTGTAGCAAGCAATAAATTCCCAAAAAAGAGAAGGGAGGGACCTCTGTGTCCCGTGATGTACTCAAAGAAATGGATTCTACAGGTAAGTATAAAGAAACAAACAAATTTTATTTCTCGAACATCAAGGGACACATACATTACTACCAGGGACGTCCCAGAGCAATAGCCTTGAGGGGAGGGAGACACACTGTATGAAAGCACCATCATATTTATACAGCAGCCTGTAAGACACTACGCCCAAAAGCCGAGTCCTCTGCTGCCCTAACATCCACCTGATAAAATCTTGTGAACGTATGTACCGAAGACCAAGTAGTGGCCCTGCAATTCTGTGCACTGATGCCTGATGGTGAAAAGCCCAGGAGGTTCCAATACCCCTGGTAGAATGAGCTTTAACCCCAAAGGGAGGAGCCTTACCCTTTAGGTCATAGGCCTGAGTAATTAACTGGCGAATCCAAAGTGAAATGGATGCCTTAGAAGCCGATTTACCATTCTTGGGGCCTTCCGGCAAAAAAAAAAACACATTAGAACTTCTGATGCTTGCAGACCTCTCCAAATAGGTTCTGACTGGTACTTCTCAACCTTGTATGCCCCGATACCGCCTTATAAAATCTTCTGCCCTGAGAGACTTACTTTGGGACCTGTCCCTTCCGGAGCTGTCCAAGGTTGATCGAGTGGCTTTGGACGCCAAGATTACCAATAAAGAGGTGGTCTCGGCAATATTTGCCTTCCCACCTAATAAGGCGCCCGGCCCAGACGGATTCCCGGCAGATTTTTATAAATTGTATGCTGACCAATTGGTCCCTAGGCTTCTGGCCTTGCTGGAGTGCTGTTTTCAGAAGAAGGCGCTTCCGGCCTCAATGCTAGATGTGTACATAATTTTACTGCTTAAACCGGGTAAAGACCTGCTGGACTGTTCCTCATACAGGCCCATTGCCCTACTGAATATGGACTTTAAAATTCTGACAAAAGTGCTGGCAAGGAGACTGGCAGGGATCTCCTCTTTGGTGGATATCGACCAGACAGGGTTTATGCCGGGCAAGTCCACGGATACCAATCTGAGACGCTTATTCACACATCTACAACTCCCCAATTTGGATTCATCAACCAGAATCATTGTTTCTATTGCTATAGAAAAAGCTTTTGACTCAGTGGACTCCTTTCCGTCTAGCATGGAGGAGGTATTTATGACAGAAGACCTACCCAAGACTCTGTCGGTCACATATAAGGAGCTGTTCAAGACTAGCCCTAAGGCACTACTTAAATGCAGGGAACATTGGGGGACGGAGGTTTTGGGTGTCCAGGGGGATGAGATGTGGGACCGTCCATTTCAATATCTAGTGTCTGCTAGAGACAGACTGATTCAGTTTAAGTTCTTACATAGAGTGTACTATACCCCTGCTAGGTTGGCCTCAATTTACCCCTCTGTGCCCTCAGAGTGTTGGAGGTGCTCGTTCGCGCCGGCTGACGCTCATCATATTTTTTGGGGCTGCCCCCAGATCCAGCTGTTTTGGTCTGGGGTCACTTCTTGTATTGCGGAGGTACTGGGGGTGCCAATTCTATTAGACATTAGTGTCTGTCTGCTTGGTTTGGTCGAGGAGGTGGTCCCGTCAAGGGCTCACAGGACTCTACTTAATATATTACTGTTCTATGGTAGGAAGGCCATCTTGCTTAAATGGAAAAAAAACGGGGCGCCTGAAATTGCTTTTTGGAAGGGGCTGGTAATTGCAATGATCCCGTTTTATAAAGCGACATATACCTCCCGGGGGTGCAGGGGGAAATTTGAGAAAGTATGGAGGGCTTGGTATGTATCTGATTTAACGTTGGGTTAATGTGGAGAGTCACAAAACGTAAATGGGATCCTGCGGTCCGTCGGACACCCTCCTGGTCCGATTCCATTGGGTTCTAGAGATGAATGGTATAGTAGGTGAGGGGGAGGCTGTATAAGCACATTTGGTTTACTTTTAATGATTATTGAGGGGGACAGGAACTGAGTAAAAGGGGGGGGCATTTTTGCCACGACTGATGTTCGTCGTTGGCGCTAGTACTATGTTAGTATGTGTTTTTTGCCGGTCATGTTGACCGAAGGTTTCACTTGGTGTTGTGCCAAGAAATGTATGTCTTGTATGTTATGCAAAAATTTTCAATAGAAATAAATTTTCAAAAAAAAATAGGTTCTGACTGCACGCACCACATGCAAAAGGTGCAACTGCTTCTCTTCTGGCAAGCAAGGCTGAGAGGAAAAAGAAGGTAGAACAATGCCTTGTTTAAAATGAATCAGAAACTGCCTTAGGCAAAAAGGACAGAAGAGGACATAGCAACACCTTATTATGATGCAAAATTAAATACGGCTCTTTACAGGAAAGGGCCGCCAGTTCGGAGACCCTTCTAGCCAAAGCAATTGCAAAAAGAGAGGCCAACTTCCATATCAAAAGAACGGAATCTCGTTGATTGGCTAAAAAGGTTGCTCCTGTAGCACCGACAGAACCAAGTTCAAATCCCAAGGACAAAGAGGAATCTTCATGGGAGGCAATAAAGTTGCTCCTTGAAGAAAAGTTTGGATCAGGGAATATAAAGCCAAAGGCTTCTGGAAATACGCTGATAAGGCCGAGACCTGCCCTTTGATTTTTTTCAAGGCTAACTTCTTGTTTAAGCCTGACTGAAGAAAAGAGAGAATTCTTCCAACCAAGTACTTGCGAGGATGCCAACTTCTGGCTCATACCAAGCAATGTAGACCCTCCACACCCTGTGTTTTATCTTCCCGGTGACCACCTTTCTGGCATTTACCAATGTAGACATCACCGGTCCTGAGATACCACAATCGCCTAGCACCCTGGCTTAAATAGCCACGCCGACAATTTAGCGAGTGTAAATTTGGGGGGAATACAGGCCCCTGTAACAGTAGATTGAGCCTGAGCTAAAGCGTGCAAGACTCGCCCACTGCCAATCTCGGAGCTACCAAGAGGGCCGGAGCTACCAAGATGACTGATGTCATCTCCTCTCGGATCCTGCACAAAAGATGTGGCAGGAGAGGAATCGGGGGGAATGTATGTATCAGGGAACTGCCTGTGCCTCTATCCCAATCGCAAGGGGATCTCTTGCTCTGGATACAAACTTCTGAATCTTGCAGTTGAACTTGTACGCCAATAGATCTACATCCGGTGTGCCCCAATGCTGGCAAATCTGCAAAAACACCTGTGGGTGCAGAGACCATTCTCCTGGGTGTATCTGTTGGCGGCTGAGATAGTCCACCTGCCAGTTCTCTACCCCCAAAATATGGACTTTAGACAGCACTGGCACATGCTTTAGTGCTCAAGACAGTACATGACTGACCTCCACGTGAGCCAGACGACTCCTGGTGCTGCCTTGGTTGTTGATATAGGCCAAAGTTGTGGCATTGTTGGTTTGCACCCTTACCGGTTGACCCTGCAACTCTGCTGTCCAATAATTCAGCGTGAGGCATATCGCCTGCAGCTCTAGAACATTGATGGGCAATCCCTGTTCCTTCAGAGTCCTTTTCCCCTGGACTGTGGACCTCTCCATGACTGCCCCCCAGCTGGGGGGGCAGTCGCCCACAGATGATGTCGATGACCGACGAAACGCGTCTGGGTTGGTTGTAGTAGCTGTCAGTTAGTTGACGTCATTACGCAGATCGCGATACACGGAAGTGTGTTTGTTTGGTGGTTTGGCTGGGCTACGGAGATGGGAGAGTGTCATCTGGCGGGTTCCTGAGTGCTGCTTCCTCCATTGTGATCTGTTATCTGGTGGATTAAAGGCCGCGGCTGGGTTATAGCCAAATGCACAATTGGCTTACCCTCTGGTAAGCAGCCCCTTTTTACTGGTGAAGGGATCACTTCAGACAAGCTTTTTCTCACGTAGTGGTGGTCTGTTAAGGATTAATTGCATGAGTGTGTCTGCTGGAGGATTCGGTTTAACCACATTTTTTCTGTGAAAACATCTACTGTGGACTATTTATTTACCTATATGGACTGTTTTTCATCATTATAGGGGTCATCCCTTATGATCAAATAACTTTTTGGCGCAGCTTTATTTTGTTTTTCCCCCAGCTGGAAAGACTGGCATCTGTGGTCACCCTCCAAGACAGTGGAAGAAAAGACCTACCTTGTACCAGATTCTGGTCTACTAAGCACCAGGCGAGACTTCCTCAAGCCCTGCGGTTTATGATAATGCAGGAATCCAAAGTCTGCATCTTCCTGCTCCATGCAGACAGAATGTTCTGCTGCAATACCCTGCAATATGGCCATACAGAATTGCCTCGAATGAGGTAACTATCCTTCCCAGAAGACTCATACAGAGTCGGACAGACAGGTGTCTCTTTTGGCTTACTTGGCGACAGTGGCGGCTGGTGCTCAAAAATTTTGGGGGGGCGCAAACAAAGAAAAAAAACAAATATCAATTGCAGCCTCACTCTGCCCATCAATTTCTGCCACTGTGCCCATCAATTGCCGCCACTGTGCCCATCAAATGCAGCCACTGTGCCATAAAATTGTCGCCACTGTGCCATGCCATCAAACGCAGCCACTCTGCCATGCCATCAAACGAAGCCACTGTTCCCATCAATTGTAGCCACTGTGCCATGCCATCAAACGCAGCCACTGTGCCATGCCATTGTCGCCACTGTGCCCATTAATTGTCGCCACTGTGCCATGCCATTGTCACCACTGTGCCCATCAATTGTTGCCACTGTGCCATGCCAAACGCAGCCACTGTGACATCAATTGTTGCCACTGTGCCATGCCAAACGCAGCCACTGTGCCATGCCATTGTCGCCACTGTCGCCATGCCAAACACAGCCACTGTGCCATGCCATTGTCGTCATTGTGTCCATCAATTGTCGCCACTGTGCCATGCCATTGTCACCACTGTGCCCATCAATTGTTGCCACTGTGCCATGCCAAACGCAGCCACTGTGACATCAATCTATTTGGATACTTCCACAGCCAACCAGCTGCCGTTATTCAGATGGCCGGGGTTTGCCATCCGGGCCCCTGGGGACCTCCGGGCCCCTTACAGGTGTACTGCCTGTACCCCCCCTGATGGCGGCCCTGTAAAGATATAATCTAGTGCTAAATGGTAAGACTATTGTAACTTCCAATATTACAATACTGTCCAATGTCTTTTATGTTTCAATAGTGTTTATTAAAGTTTTACAGTACAAAATGTAATGGCAAAAACAGCAAAAACAATAGAAAGATCTCGGCTTTTCGTTTCACCGCTGAAGCAGACTGATGGTCTGATGTGCGTACACACCATCGTTCCAAAAGCCGATCGGGTCAGAACGCGGTGACTTAAAACATTCGTCGTGCAGAAAAAAAAATGAAGTTCAATGCTTCCAAGCATGCGTCGACTTGATTCTGAGCATGCGCGGGTTTTGAACCGATGCTTTTGTGTACTAACCATCGGTTTGGACCTATCGGTCAGCGGTCCATCGGTTCGATTTTAAAGCAAGTTCTCTCATTTTTGTCCGAAGGACAACAGACCAATGGGCCGTACACACGGACGGTTTGGACCGATGAAACTGAACTTCGGTCCGTTTTCATCGGTTTGGTCCGATGGTGTGCACGCGGCCTAAGTAAGCATGATTATATATGAGTTTGGCTATTGATGTTACAGAAAAAATTCTCAAGTAGCGATACATAAACTGTATAAAATAATCTTACTTACATGCTTCAGCAGTATGTCACAAAATGATGGTTTATTTGTTAGAAACACAGCATGCTGGGAGTGTGAAGCACTTGAACAATTACAAAAGAATTAAATCTCACTCATCCATAATGTATGGCTGCTTCTGTATCTTGCTTATTTCATCTGTTGAGAACCAAAAAGAGTGTTGTCAATGTGTGCAGGTGGACTTTAACATTTTAATCATCATGCATTTCATACAGGTGATCACTGCAAATCTGCTGCTTTGGCAGTTTCTTTGATATTAGGTCTGAATGCTGAATAGCTACATTTATATACATAACTTTCCCTATGAAGAGATGAACGTATGTGAACCATTTTATATTCAAGATGCTACATCATTTTCCTTTCTAGAATGTGTATATTTCAAAGTTGCTATGTATGTTAAGGAATGCAGGAATACAGGAGGAAGTGGGGTCTGCTGGAAATAGCTACATCCACATGAACAAAAATAGTAAACCTTGAGAAAAACTGGCAAGACTTAAAGTAGGGAAAAAATAGAAGACTTGCTATGTTAAAGAAATTAAAACAAAGCAGCTTATTGGGTACTTTTGAGATGTCACCTTAACTAGCAACATTAAACAGCAATTTGTGTTATAAATGTACTATATTTATTCAATTACATACATAAAACATCTTTAAAAGGATCTTAAATGATTTCATGTCCATCCATATGTACAGGTGAAACTCGAAAAATTAGAATATCGTGCAAAAGTTCATTTATTTCACTAATGCAACTTAAAAGGTCAAACGAATATATTAGATAGACTCATTACGTGCAAAGCAAGATAGTTCAAGCAGTGATTTGTCATAATTGAGATGATTATGGCTTATGCCGTGTACACAGGACCGTTTTTTGCAATGTCAAAAATGTAATTTTTTAATGTCATTAAAAACGATCGTGTGTGGGCTCCAGAGCATTTTTCGTGACGTTAAAAATGGCCATTAAAAATTTAGAACATGCTCTAAATTTTCGCATCGTTTTTAACGTCGTAAAAAATGGTCGTGTGTGGGCTTTAACGATGTGAAAGTAACGCGCATGCTCAGAAGCAAGTTATGAGACGGGAGTGCTCGTTCTGGTAAAACTGGCATTTGTAATGGAGATTGCACATTCATCACGCTGTAACTGACTGAAAGGCGCAAATCGTCTCTCACCAAACTTTTACTAAAGCAAAATCAGCAAAAGCAGCCCCAAGGGTGGCGCCATTCGAATGGAACTTCCCCTTTACAGTGCCGTCGTTTGTGTTGTACGTCACCGCGCTTTGCTAGAGCATTTTTTTTTCACGATCATGTGTAGGCAAGGCAGGTTTAACAATAATCGGGTTGAAAAAAACTGAGTTTTTTCTAGACCACTAAAAATTGTTGTGTGTACGCGGCATCACAGCTCATGAAAACCCCAAATCCACAAATTTAGAAAATTTGAATATTGTGAAAAGGTGCAATATTCTAGGCTCAAAGTGTCCCACTCCAATCAGCTAATTAAGCCATAACACCTGCAAAGAGTTCCTGAGCCTTTAAATGGTCTCTCAGTCTGGTTCAGTAGGAATCACAATAGTGGGAAAGACTGCTGACCTGACAGTTGTGCTGAAAACCATCATTGACACCCTCCATAAGGAGGGAAAGCCTCAAAGGGTAATTGCAAAAGAAGTTGGATGTTCCCAAAGTGCTGTATCAAAGCACATTAATAGAATGTTATGTGGAAGGGAAAAGTGTGGAAGAAAAAAAGTGCACAAGCAGCAGGGATGACCGCAGCCTAGAGAGGATTGTCAGGAAAAGGCCATTCAAAAGTGTTGGAGACTTTCACAAGGAATAGACTGAGGTTGGAGTCAGAGCATCAAGAGCCACACACAGACGGATCCTGGACATGGGCTTCAAATGTTGTATTCCTCTTGTCAAGCCACTCCTGAACAACAAACAACTTCAGAAGCGTCTTACCTGGGCTAAAGAAAAACACAACTGGTCTGTTGCTCAGTGGTCCAAAGTCCTCTTTTGTGATAAGAGCAAATTTTGCAAATTTCCCACAGTCTGTGTTGACTTGGGGAGCCATGTCATCTGCTGGTGTTGGTCCACTGTGCTTCATTAAGTCCAGGGTCAACGCAGCCGTCTACCAGGAGATTTTGGAGCACTTCATGCTTCCTTATGCAGACAAGCTCTATGGGGATGCTGACTTAATTTTCCAGCAGGACTTGGCACCTGCTCACACTGCCAAAAGCACCAAAACCTGATTCAATGACCGTGGGATTACTGTGCTTGATTGGCCAGCAAACTCGCCTGACCTGAACCCCATAGAGAACCTATGGGGCATTGCCAAGAGAAGGATGAGAGACATGAGACCAAACAATGCAGAAGAGCTGAAGGCCATTATTGAAGCATCCTGGTCTTCCATAACACCTCAGCAGTGCCACAGGATGATAGCTTCCATGCCACGCCGCAATGAGGCAGTAATTGTTGCAAAAGGGGCCCAAAACAAGTACTGAGTATATATGCATGCTTATACTTTTCAGAGGTCCGATATTATTCTATGAACAATCCTTGTTTTATTGATTGCATGTAGTATTCTAATTTTCTGAGATTGTGGATTTGGGGTTTTCCTGAGCTGTAAGCCATAATCATCACAATTATGACAAATCACGGCTTGAACCATCTTGCTTTGGATGTAATGAGTTTATCTCATATATTAGTTTCACCTTTTAAGTTGCATTAGTGAAATAAATGAACTTTTGCACGATATTCAAATTTTTCGAGTTTCACATGTATAACATATAAAGACCTCTGACATGCCACACCTGCTACTGTTCTAGATATTTTCTCATATTCTCCTATTTTATTCATAGGTATACATGGGGGGAGGGGGTTTAGGGGACAAATGGAAAAGTAATTATCTGTGGTATATTTTTAGTGTCACAGTGGAGGTATGAAAGGTCCACTTCCATCAAAAATACTGTCCCTCTAACACAGGAGTATAGATATAAGAGATCATTTTCCCAGCCTCTAAGCATTCAATGATGAATGCCAGTGCATATCAAAGAAATCCCCATCTGATTACTGAGTAGATCTCATCAATCAGCAGCCAGAGTCCCCCTATTCTTGTGATGTAACAGTTCCACTTCATCTGCAAGTGCCCTCATTTAAAGCATGTCACCCCCACCAGCCCATTCTTTTTTTTTTTTTTTTTTTTTTTTTTTAATTATCACCAGCCCATTCTTGTAGATGCCCTGGGAAGATAATTTTCTCTGCTCCCCTCCCTTGGCAACTCACAGATGCCACACATGATGATAAGGCAGAGGTAGCTGAGCAATTGATCTGCAGCCAGGTAAGAGGCCCTTCACTATTATAACTGGCATGCAGGTAGCAGCTTTTACAAAAGACCCAGTTGCTGTAGGTGCTGTGGAGACCCCCCCCCCCCCACACACACACACACGCAAATTGCTACCTGTAGTTTCAGTGAGGTTTACCTGTGTTATCAGAGCTACCTTGGACTTCACATTGAGAGGCACTGTTTCTAAGGATAATTACAAGCAGTTGTGTTATGTACTGTTTTACTGAAATAGAAATGCTCAGCCTAGCTGTCTGTAATTTAGACTCTTACAGAGTATATGCATTGCAGCCACATGTTGCCCTTATTGATTCACAGAAACATTGCTGTGAAGAGTACATTTTTGTGCAGTTTTCCAATGTTTGTATAGATTTTATTATTTGGTGTGTGTCAACCACCCTTCCCCTGCCTGATCAAGGCTGGTGTTTCTTTACTCCTGAGGTCCCTAAAGGCTGAGGGGACTGGGGCTTGGATACAGGGGAGATAAGGGGGTCCAACCCCCCCCCCCCCCAGAGATTACATGCTATGGGCTTCACTAGCACTGGCACCTACTCTGCATCTCTTGCCTACTGCCCCATGTACATTTAATTTCCCTGCACTGCCTACACTTGCACTCTGTGCATTACAAACTTCAGACCCTTGCACTCTGTATGTTACATACTTCTGACCTCTGTACACTGTAGGTAGGCTCAAGTTTAAAGCACCTCCCACCATAAGTTCAATCTTGATGCATGCACCACCTCATTTTCCAACTTTAGGTGCATACACATTTTTAAATTTGTTGCTAGTAGCGACCCATCAGTTTTCACCTTTCACTTTATACTACAATTAAATATTCTGATTGTGGGAAAATTGGGCTGCTTCACTTGAGGCAGATATTTATGAATTAAAGCACAACTTTGGGCAGCACATTTGACAGACATATATTGAGTTTATTGTTAAACCTACCAAAGCATTTGTGACTCTATACATCCAATCTTGTGCTTAAAATAATTTTTTAATTGCGCAACCAAACAGGTAATACACATGCTGTATTTATCCTTACTACGGATTGTATCTTGCCTGGAGTTTTACAAACTTTCAAAAAGCAACTTGATAATTAAAGGTATCATCCATTAAAAACAAATAGGTAGATTTAGGTAGAATGGAAAAAAGTTACAGCGGCGTAGCTTAGCGTGTTTAGGCTACGCTGCCGTAAGTTAGCTAGGCAAGTAATGATTCTCAATGTACTTGCCTGCTTATATACGGCGGCGTAGCCTAAAGCGGGCGGGCGTAAGGGCGCCGAATTCAAATCTGTGTTAGGGGGGCGTGTTTAATGGTAATAAGGCTTGACCTTACGTTTTTGAAGTTTTAATGTTACTGCGCATGCGCCGGGCGCCTACATTTTCCAGTGTGCATTGCGGCTAAGTACGCCGCACGGGCCTATTGATTTTGACGTGGACGTAAACGACGTAATTCCCGATTCACAGACGACTTACGCAAACGACGTAAAAAATTCGAATTTCGATGCGGGAATGGCAGCCATACTTGACATTACTATTCCACTAGGGCCTAGCTCTAACTTTACGCGGCCTATCTCTTACGTAAACAGCGTAAAAGTACTGCGTCGGCCGGGCGTACGTTCGTGAATCGGCGTATTTCCTCATTTACATATTCTACGCCGACCGCAATGGAAGCGCCACCTAGCGGCCATCCAAAATATTGCAATCTAAGATAGGACGGCGCAAGCCGTCCTATCTTAGATATGTTTAAGCGTATCTCTGTTTGAGCATACGCTTGAACATAAGTCGGCGTAGATTCTGAGTTAGGTCGACTTATCTACTGATAAGTCGGCCTAACTCTACCTGAATCTACCTATATGCCTTTAGATACATATTAAGACGCGTACACACGACCATTTTTAATGTCCTAGAAAAAACAATGTTTTTCTCTACGTGATTCTTGTCAAGCCTGCCTTGCATACACACGATCGTGAAAAAAAAATGCTCGAGCAAAGCGCGGTGACGTACAACACGTACGACGGCACTATAAAGAGAAAGTTCCATTCATATGGCGCCACCCTTTGGGCTGCTTTTGCTGATTTTGTGTAAGTGAAAGTTTGGTGAGAGACGATTTGCGCTTTTCAGTCTTCGTGCTTTTCAGTCTGTTACAGCGTGACAAATGTGCTATATCCATTACAAACGCTAGTTTTACCAGAACGAGTGCTCCCGTCTCATAACTTGCTTCTGAGCATGCACGTTTTTTTCCTGTCGTTAAAGCCTACACATGACCGTTTTTCACGTCGTGAAAAACGACAATGTGAAAAACGACGATAAAAATTAGAGCATGTTTCAAATTTTTAATGGCCATTTTTCACGTCGACAAAAATGCTCTGAAGCTGACACACAATCGTTTTTAATAACCATTTTAAAAAATTGCATTTTTGACGTGAAAAATGGTCGTGTGCACGCGGCATCAGGAGCTTAGCCTGAGTAGCTATTTTTTTATCCAGACATCACAGTACATCAGTCTAGCCCATTTTTTGGTCTTTTCTCTAGTGATCCTGGAATTCACATATTGGTGTTGAAACTGGGTCTGCCTCCTCTGAAAAAAAGATGGAAAATTTAAAAGTTTCTGACAGCTAATCAATTTAATTGATACCTTATTCAAAAATTGGAAATTTAAGAAATGTGATAAAGAAAGCAGAGAGGGAAAGTTACACAGCACAACCTTTAGCTTCTAGAGAGAAAGTCAAAATCAATCTCTTTTTCAAGAAAACCATCCCTCTTTATATCTAGTAGGTGCCTCGTGTGGAAACATCTGGCTAGCTTCTAGAGAGAAAGTCAAAATCAATCTCTTTTTCAAGAAAGCCAGCCTTCTTAATAAATTAGACCCAGACCAGGCATTGACACTGGGGGGCTATCCCTGCTGTGAGAATTCAGTGATTATTGCTAGAGGCTATAGCCTAAAAATCAGACTTGCTGATTGTACCCAAGTCGATCAATGGATCAACTTGGGTACAATCAGTTGAGCAAAAAAGAATTGTGGTTGGCCGCATGTTCAGTAAAATCACCTTTATCTCAGCAAGTACATAAAAACATGTCCAAAAACACAAAAATAGGTTACAGCATCACCAGCTAAAGCATTTCTTAGCGCTTAGTCATAGCTCACAGGGTACAATCAGCCTGCCCACACATGGTTCAAATCTCGGTCACTCCCTGCTTGAACCGGCTGAGATTCGAACTGTCTACGGCCGGCTTTGGACATTGTAACAATTTGTACCTGACTAACCTGATTAACTTGAGGACATAAAGCACACTGTTAAACGTAACCACTTACTGACCGCCCGCCGTCGTTATATATCGGTACTTTGAATAGGGATATTGTTGTTATTGCAGCAGCTAGCTACCATAACCCTGGTGTCCTTTTCTTCAGCGGGCGGCCCGCTTTCAGAAAAAAGTGGTCTTGTGGCTGATTCACTGCAAGATTACTTTTATCGGCGGTGGGAGAGGGCCCCCCTCCCGCCGCGCTCTGGTGCCCTCTGCTGCTGGCTGGAGTCGCTGGCAGCGACAGAGGCGATTGCATCCTTCTCCCTGTTAGGTAAGGAGATGAGTGAGGGGAAGATGGCCCCCACCTGTCTCCATTCCATTGCAGGGTGGAAGTGACGTCAAAACATCACTTCCTCCCATAACTCTTAAAGAAACTTTTTTTCCCCCAAACTTTTCCCCCAAACTGTTAGGTAAGGAGATGAGTGAGGGGAAGATGGCCCCCACCTGTCTCCATTCCATTGCAGGGTTGAAGCAACGTCAAAACATCACTTCCTCCCATAACTCTTAAAGAAACTTTTTTTCCCCCAAACTTTTTTTATTTTTTTTTATTTATTTTGCATTTTAGTGTAGATATGAGATCTGAGGAATTTTTGACCCCAGGTCTCATATTTAAGAGGTCCATTCATGCTTTTTTTCTATTACAGGGGATGTTTACATTCCTTGTAATAGGAAAAAAAGTGACACAATGTGTCACATAGTGTAAAAATAAAAAATAAAAGATAAAATAAATAAGAAAAAATTATAAGTAAATTGTAAACGCACCCTGTCCCGCCAAGCTCACGTTCAGAAGCAAACACATACATGAGCAGCGCCCGCATATGAAAATGGTCTTCAAACCACACATTAGAGGTATCGCCACGATCGTTAGAACGATAGCAAAAATTCAAATCCTAGACCCCCCCTGTAACTCAAAACTTGCAACCTGTAGAATTCTGGAGATTTTTAATTGAAAATGTTGTCGCCATTTCCTGAGCGGGCGCAATTTTGAAGCGTGACATGTTGGGTATCAATTTACTCAGCGTAACATTATCTTTCACAATATAAAAAAAATTGGGCTAACTTTACTGTTGTCTTATTTTTTAATTTAAAAAAGTGCGCTTGTAAGACCGCTGCGCAAATACGAAATACAGAAAGTATTGCAACGACCGCCATTTTATTCTCTAGGGTGTTGGAGAAAAAATATATAATGTTTGGGGTTCTAAGTAATTTTCGAGCAAAAAAGAAAAGATTTTAACTTGTAAACACCAAATCTCAAAACGAGGCTCAGGGCTGAAGTGGTTAAATCAAGGCAGCAACACATATAGATTAATTTAAAGCAACTTTAAGTTAAACAACAAACAAAAATGTAGGTATAAATTGCATTTTTAAAACATTTCCCCAATTTGTCTATTCAAAAACTATATTAAAACGGAGGTCCACACAAAAACGGAACCTCCGCTTTTCGTAACCCTCCCCCCCCTCCGGTGTCACATTTGGCACCTTTCAGGGGGAGGGGGTGCAGATACCTGTATAATACAGGTATTTTCACCCACTCCCGGGCATAGACTCCCGCGGGAGTCACGCCCCTTCCCACCCCCCCTGATGTTTTCTGAGAAACACACATGTCCCAGATAACAGCTGGGATCAGTTAGGACGTGCATCGCGACTCGCGCATGCGCAGTAGGGAACCGGGAAGTGAAGCCACAACGCTCCACTTCCTGATTCCCTCACCGAGGATGGCAGTGGGAGCAGCCGAGCGATTGCTCGGCTTCGGCTGCAGACATCATAAGTGTCCATTTATTAAAAGTCAGCAGCTGCAGTATTTGTAGCTGCTGGTTTATTTAAAAAAATGTTTTAGGCGGACCTCCGCTTTAAAAGATATAGATAAATTATATAGTAAACCAGCGAAGACTGATGTTACTAAATTTGGTCTGTGTAACTGGGTTTCAATGAAAAAATCTAGTATACCAAAAAATAATGCCAGATCAAGGTTTTCTGTGTGACTTTGTGGCTCGGGTGAAACTGCATGTCTTAGTGGTTAGAACCTCAGGTTTTCTATTTAAAAAAATCTTGGATTTTCTTTTCATTATTACCTAGAAAAAAGGATTCAAATGTCAAGCGACCTTTTCAGGTATCTACTCATGCAGTGGCAATGACACCAACTTTAAGTTCAGTGTTAGCCTTTAGTAAAGCTAAGGGTAACAAAAATCCTTTGAACCTTCCCCTGCCTGACTTATTGTTGTGGCAATCGAGAATTACTTGTCACGCTAGATTTAATACCCATGGACTTCTCCAGCCGTTCATCTTTTGGATGTCTTTTCATTAAGCTGTCAAATGCTGCTCACAGCTTCATTACTGTGAAATTCTGACACTTCAGGTTTGCTGGATGAACTCTCTGCTTACAATAAGATTCAATGATCAGAAAAAATAATGCATACATTTCTAGATAAGATTATGTTCATTGTATGTAGGTAGTAGAAATAAATACAAATAATCAAAGCGTAAAAGTCATGCATTATAAATGAGTTTTTCAAAATGTGTCATTTGTCAAGAAATTTTGCAAAACTTTTTTTAAATGTTCCTGTGTATTCTCTATAAGTAGGATGCCATGTGTTCACCATCTAGACCACCCATATTGTCTATCTCCTGGAATGTCCCTGCAATAAACAGTATGTGGGCAGGACCACCAGGAGACTCAGAGAAAAACTTAGGGAACGTTTCTATAACATCAAAAAAGGGTTTCAAAAACCACAGTCTCTCAGCTCACTTTAGAACATGCCATCAAAGGGACCCAAAGGGTTTAACATTCACAGGTAATAATAAATTAACAACCCATTGGAGAGGTTGTCATAAGACAAGAGAGGAAAAACAGAGGAATTGGTAGGTGTATGTTCAAAAACCTGGTCTGTCAAATACAAAATGAAACAGAAAAAAAAGAACCAAGTGCTCAAGGCACGGTGTAATGCTTCAGGATTTTAATAGGCAGACCAGGTGAATAGGTAAAAATTGTAATAAACTTTATTGCATATAAACATTCAATATAATAAAATAGAAAGTAGTAACATTGTAAAACACAACAAGATACAATATACCCAAATACACGCATCAGTATAGATACAAGCTACCCTGAAGAAAGTTGGTGGGCTAGCATATGTGCATACTGGCGGTGACGCCTGGCATGTTTCGGACCTAATGTAGACCTTCTTCTAAGGTTTATGTCATTGGGTCATGAACGTTCTATAATGTAGATAGATATATAGTATATTAGTGAAATAGTAGTCAATGTATAAATGTATCTAAAAGAGTGCACATATCTTATCACATCTAAGTTGGTAACAATCAAAACTGTACTTACAAAATTAACAAATAGTTGATACAACCAACCGAAGATCTAATGGTGAATGGTCTCACAGATCGAATTGTGCAGCTGCGATGAGCCCAAAGATGAAACTAAGGAGGGAGGGCGTAAGGGGAAAGGACAGCAAAATGTCTAAGCTACAAGCACCCCTTAGGCATAGGAGCACCTGCTCCAGCCAGGCATTTGACCAGCAGCAAGGTGGATATATTTTATGAGAAGAGGAAGTGTTTACATGCTCATCTGTGTGTATAAGAGCAAAGGAGGTATGAATTAGGATTCATTTAGGACAAAGCGATTCATTAAACCTAATATTAAATAAGTCAGCAGAATGAAGGTACCCAGATAACTCATATGTGTGAGGGATAAGGCACAATTGGGATGGGTAGGGTAGTACAAGTAAAACCTTAGAAAATGGGTCATGAATCTTCTAGATACTTCCGGAAAATGTTTCTCATATGTATATGGCGTATCCACCAAGCAACCCCACGGCATCACAAATGGGTGCCTGGGGTGCAAGTAGATATACCTATGTAAGGCCTAAAT
Organism: Rana temporaria; assembly: GCF_905171775.1. Lineage (NCBI taxonomy): Eukaryota > Metazoa > Chordata > Amphibia > Anura > Ranidae > Rana > Rana temporaria. The sequence continues at coordinate 115,516,885 of NC_053493.1, read as the reverse complement.
TGGACCAATCGCACGGCTGTGTGATTATAATCAGCTGGACAGGGGAGTGAGGACAGCAGCGCCCTCCCACTTTGAGGCGCATATAGGAGGCTGCATGTTTTTCTGTGGTGCGATGACGCGGGACGTGACTCGCCCCACCTGGGCCAGCTTTCGCCATGCGTCACTGCGCAGAGGGATCCCGTGATGGATGTCGGTTGCCATTGGCTTTGGCGCTGTTGTTCTCACTCCCTGTCCAGCTGATTCCAATCGCTGGACGGGGAGCGTGCGATTGGTCCAATTTAGACCTCAGGCGTCCATTTGTGATGCCATGGGTTTGCTTGGTGGATACAGATACGGAGCAATAATTGTGCAGCTGCTGTTTGTGATGCTTCTGGAAATTATACAGTGAGTTGATATGTCTAAACAGCTATTTAGCAAGCACTGTTTAGACATATTAACTTCCTGACATAATCAAGACACATACAGGGTTCAAAGCCCTGCACTGGGCATGATGACGAGGGACAGTCCACCGCCAGAGCATGCAGGAGCCCTGCAGAGCATGGGGTAAGTAAAATTGCTTTGGGTGCAACCCCACCTGCTTATTCTCAACCTCATCCTCCTCCTCCACATTCTTCTCAACCTCCTCCACCTTCATCTCCTCCACCTTCATCTCCTCCACCTTCATCTCCTCCACCTTCTTCTCCTCCACCTTCTTATCCTCCACCTTCTTCTCCTCCACCTCCTCCTCCTCCACCTTCTTCTCCTCCACCTTCTTCTCCTCCACCTTCATCTCCTCCACCTCCTCCACCTTCTTCTCCTCCTCCTGGCACGAGTACACCTCCAGAGGCACAGCCTCCAGCCAAGTGGAGAAGGAAGGCTGCAGAGAAGGCAGCAAGGAAGGCAGCAGGGAAGGCTACCAGGAAGACCAGGAAGTGATGGCCTTGCTTCAAGGTGGTCTGACAGAAGGCAGCCTGCTGTAGTACCACAGACTTGGGACATATATCTGACCTGCTGCTGTTCCTGACCTCTGGGAGTCCAGGACCAGATTGGGCTCCCTCCTGTATGTGCCTCTCAATGTCCCAATATTAGAGTCCACACAGAGTTGCACAAATGGTAGCAGGTTCTTCAGTGCTGCCTTCTATTTATTTTATTAATATTCTTTACCAGAATAAATGGTCATTTTGTTTTACAGTTCATACTTGCCTATGTGTTTTTAATCAACCCAAAAATTTAGCTTGTGAGTAGGTAGGTTAGCTTTAAAAAAAACTACAAAAGATCTAATTATAAAGGGACAGATCAGATAAGACCAAACAATAATGTTACAATGGTGGTAACTTGACACAACAAAATTAAAAAATAAATCATGGAGATGACTAGAAATTAACTAATAATTAAAAATGAAGATCTGTATTTAAAAAAAAAAAATTCCGGGCTATATAAATTATTCAAAAATATACATTGTTACAATTATCAATTGTTACAAAAAGTTAGTCAGAACTCTATGTGAAAATCAGCAGCAGAAGAAGATCATTATTGTTCATTTTTGGACCATTCTAAAGATGATTTAAATGCGCAGCATTTAAACGATGCAATCATTTTTGCAGCGTGACGAATGTGCTATCTCCATTACGAACACTACTTTTAACGAAGGTGCGCTCCCGTCTCATACTTTATTCTGAGCATGCACGGGTTTCTAAGCATACACACAAACATGTTTCTCGTCGTAAACCAGCCCGACGAGAATCACAACGAGGAAATTGAGACCCCCGACGAGGAAAAAGAGAATTTGTTCTCTTTTTTTCTCGTCGAGTTCCACGTCAGTTTTCTCGACGAAAAACATACACACAACCGTTTTCCTCGGCAAAAAAGGAAAATGGTCGTGTGTACAAGGCCTGACAGTCCATAAATTCAAAACGAGATCCGAATACAGTGAAGTGATCATCCACCAAGAGTAAAGACAAATAATGTCCTTTTAACCAAAACATAAATGCACAGCACACTCACCAGACTCTATTGACCCCTATTACAGAGTCAAAAACAGTAATGGGGTATATCCTGAAAAATCACAGGCTGATCACCACACACCTGAATCCAGATTTCTCCTAGCATTCACCCAGATATCCTGATAAGGAGACCCTCAGATGATGTAAAACATGGCACTCCAGTAAAGCTCAGCTTGGATTAACAAGTAGGGGGGAGAGAGAAGAGAGTTCTCATGGATTAGTATTTATAACTTTTATTTTAAATTTTTACTTTAAAATTGCTGACAGAGGAATATTTTATTTTAGGGTCCTGTTTGCCACAATGACCACAGGATAGATAAAGTCTGGTAAGCACTGGCTTTTAAATTATGTCTTCAAAGTCAAAATGTTAGCATTAAATAGTTTAAATTATGTCTGAAATGTTATGTCTCATGTGATGAACATTGTCCTTCCCTCCTCCCTCCTTTCTCTTTAAGTTGTGCAATATTCTTTGTTCTGTATTAAAGGTACAGCCCGCGCTGCCAATTATCTAAGCATTCATTGAAACAGCTATTTTGTCTTTCTAGCAACCAATCAAAAAGCAGAAATCATGTGCTGTAACCTCTAGCAACCAGTCAGTAATGATATGCTGTAACCTCTGGCAACCAATTGCAATTGCTGTGTGATCCGATTCAGTAAACAGATTGTGAGTCTAGCTGCTGTTTATTGTATGTCTCAGAGCAGGTGGAGAGCGAAAATTTCATGGGGGGGGAGGCAAGAAACTTTTTGCCCAGGGTCCAATCAATATTAAAGACGGCTCTGATTATATACACTGTAACCTATATAGATACAAATTATTTAAAAATGGTACTAAATACACAGTTAAGGTATTATCTTTTGAAGATATGTATCACTGTTTTTAATCAGCTTTTAAATGCTAATGTATCTAGAGTTCCCCTCTTAAATAGTGTTGCTCACGAATATTCGCATTTCGAATATTCGTTATGAATATGGCATATTCGAATATTCGCGAATAACTCGAATTTCGTGGCCAATATTCGCGATTCCGAATATTCGTATTCTTTCAAATTTATTTTTAAAACAGATCACATCCTATCGACGTCTAAAAGCATTGCTGGTATGATTAGAGACCCTGGGCCGAGTATCTAAGCTGAGGCGATCCTTTTATGTTGCCGAATATTCGCAATCGCGAATATTCGATTTCCGAATATTCGCAAATACTTTCTCCGCCCTTCTTTTGCATCAGAGCCAATCAGAGTTCTCCTACCACAGTTGTCAAAATTTCGCAATCAATTTCGCATTCGCATTTGCGAAATTTCGCAAAATTAATTTTTTTTATAAAATATTGCGAATATTCGATTTTAGCGAATATTTCATGAATATTCGGCTATATATTTGTGATATATCGCGAAATCGAATATGGCGTATTCCGCTCAACACTACTCTTAAATAAACTATATTTAATAATTCTAAAAAACAAAAAAGTCTCACAATATCTTTAATTGTTCATGTTGTATAGTGTTAGAAGAAAAAAGTTGGGCATGTTGCATATCCTGTTTAGCATTGCCCTTTTCTTTCTTCCTGCAGTAGACATAATATAGCAGATGATCCTTTTTAAATAAAGCATTCAGGAATTACCAGGCTGAGTAAAGAGAGAACTGCGGGTGGCACAAAAAAGTTATTATCTGCAATTGCTTTAGTTTTTTGTTACACAGTAGAGAAATCAGAATTAAAATTATTGAGAAAAGCTATTTCAAACGTATTTTGTTAAAGCTTCTCAGTAAATACAAATGCAAAAACAAGTAGAAAAATATTGAATTCAGTATAAATGCTTTACATTCTCCAACTTGTTGTCCAAGTTGCAGAATGTTCGCCTACCGAGTTCACCACAATTCACTGCACGCTGCACAGTGCATTCTAAGCCTTCAGATCACGCTCCCCCTCATGTGAATTAGTAGGGGTACATTGTTCCCCCTACTCATTCACCAAAAACATTGTCAATAAGAAAAAAAAACACAAACACAGTTTTTGACAATTCCTTTATTAAATTGTCGATCTATCGCCACCGCCAGACACGAAAAAAGAAAAATCACTGTGCTCTCTATGATTGGTCACAGTGATCACATGGTACAGGGTCAAGCACTTGAGCTAACTTGCTTATGGAACAGCTTCCCTTTAACCACTTCAGCTCTGGAAGAATTGTCTGCTCAATGACCGGGCACTTTTTTGCGATTCGGGACTGTGTAGTTTTAACTGACAATTGCACGTCGACCCAAAGAAATTGACATCCTTTTTTCCCCCACAAATAGAGCTTTCTTTTGGTAGTATTTGATCATCTCTGCAATATTTTTTTGCGCTATAAACAAAAAAGAGCGACAATTTTGAAAAAAAACACAATATTTTGTACTTTTTGCAATAATAGATATCCCCATTTTTTTTTAAAAAAAAGCATTTTTTTCTCAGTTTAGGCCGATATGTATTCTTCCTTGCGGCTTAACTTCCTGTTTCCCTACTGTGCATGCGCGACTCGCGCTGTGCGTTCCCACTGGTCCTTGCTGTCTTCTGGGACCTGTGTGTCTCCCAGAAGTCAGCGGGGGGACGGAGAAGGCGCCGGAAGTGGAATAGATACCAGCGGGTGGCTCGGGTATCTATGCCCGCAATTGGGAGCAAAGTACCTGTATTAGACAGGTATCTGCTCCCCCCTGAAAGGTGCCATATGTGACACCGAAGGGGGGGAGGAAAGCAAATGAATATTCGCTTTTCTACACTTAAACCGCCTCTCCGCTAATCAGGAAGCTTGGGTCTGTTACCTGTCACCTGATTGGCTGAAAGGACAGGCGATCCTATTGAATGACTAGCAGGAAGAAAGAAGAGACACATGGCAGAAGCATGGAGGACACAGCTCACCGCTCACCACTGCTTGTCCCACAGCTCGCCGCCATCACCCGCTGCCTGATCTGACATCAAGATAGGGTAAGTGCCAGTCGGACAATGAGCGGGTGGGCAGGGGGTGCTGGTTAAATGCTGCTGGGGGTGTCACAGCGGTTGCAATGGATAGGCGCAGTGGCTGCAATGGATGGAGACAGTGCCTGCTATTGATGGGCACAGTGGCTGCTATGGATGGGCACAGTGGTTGCAATTGATGGGCACAGTGGTTGCAATTGATGGGCACAGTGGCTGCAATTGTTGGCACAGTGAGGCTGCAATTGATGTTTATTTTTCTGAATTTTGTTTGTTTGCGCCCCCCAAAAATAATGAGCACTAGCCGCCACTGGTAGCCACACTCAATGTTAGATTTAATATTATGGAGAAGACCACATGTGCTGGAACATGCTAAAGGGGTGACAACACCAAAACCTCAGAAGTGAACAGGAACAAAGTCAGACAATATAGCAAAGAGATCTAACAAGGGGTTGCCTCAGTCCACCAGGCCACCATTGTCATGCCTTTGGCCTATGAGGAAATGCAGTAATATCTTCTGGACTTGTAATTCAAATATTGTCCACTAGATGTCACTCTTAACAAAGGATTGTTGATGGGCAAGTTCTATGGTAATGTACATTTCCTGTCATGTTATTGAAAACTGTCTTCACTTTCTATCACCACTAGAGTTGAGCGAACCCGAACTGTAAAGTTCGGGTTCGGTACGGACTTTGGGTTTTTGCCGAACCCGGACCCGAACCCGAATAATTGGAAAAAGTTTGGGTCCGGGATAGGAGTTCGGGAAAAAAATGCGCGGAGGTCCCCGCAAATTCAATAACCAGACCCTTTAGGTCTGGTATGGATATTAAGGGGAACCCCGCCTTCAAATTAAAAAAAATGACGTGCGGTTCCCCCTAAATATCCATAACCAAACCCTTCAGGTCTGGTATGGATATTAAGGGGAACCCTGCCATCAATTTTAAAAAAAAATTACGTGCGGTTCCCCCCAAATATCCATAACCAGACCCGTTATCCGAGCACGTACTCCTGGCCAGCCGCAGAAAAGAGGGAGGGACAGAGTGCGGCCCCCCCTCTCCTGAACTGCACCAGGCCACATGCCCTCAACATTGGGAGGGTGCTTTGGGGTGCCCCCCAAAGCACCTTGTCCCCATGTTGATGGGGACAAGGGTCTCATCCCCACAACCCTTGCCCGGTGGTTGTGGGGGTATGCGGGCGGGAGGCTTATCAGAATCTGCAAGACCCCTTTAACAAAGGGGACCCCCAGATCCTGAACCCCCCCTGTGTGAAATGGTAATGGGGTACACTGTACCCCTACCATTTCACGAAGGAAGTGTAAATTCTTGTAAAAAAAAAACACACACACACCGTAGAATAAAGTCCTTTATTAATAGAAAATAAAATAAAAAAACTCCAGCGGTGATAATCCACTCGTTCCCGGCTTCCTTCTCCAACGTTGTTCTGATCCAGCGACGGGTGCGGGTGATCTCCAGCGATGAGAAGATCCAGCGATGGATGCGGGTGATCTCCAGCGATGAGAAGATCCATCCATCCAGAGCGCAGCATCGCCGACCTCCTCTCACCGCTGGACACAGCCCAGCGAATGACGGGCTGAAGCTCTGACATTTCTTATATAGGGGAGGCAGGGCCACCCGTCACGTGACCCCGCACCCTCTGACGCACCCTCTGCTACGTCACTGGAGAAGCCCAGGAAGAGGGAAGACTGGGCTTACCCAGTGACGTAACTGAGTGTGCGTCAGAGGGTGTGGGGTCACGTGACGGGTGGCCCTGCCTCCCCTATATAAGTAATCTCACAGCTTTAGCGCGTCATTCGCTGGGCTGTGTCCAGCGGTGAGAGGAGGTCGGCAATGCTGCGCTCTGGATGGATGGATTTTCTCATCGCTGGAGATCACCCGCACCCGTCGCTGGATCACCCGCACCCGTCGCTGGATCTTCTCATCGCTGGAGATCACCCGCATCCGTCACTGGATCAGGACAACGTTGGAGCAGGAAGCCGGGAACGAGTGGATTATCACCGCTGGAGTTTTTTTCTTTTTTTTTATTAATAAAGGACTTTATTCTACAGTGTGTATGTGTTTTTTTTTTACAAGAATTTACACTTCCTTTGTGAAATGGTAGGGGTACAGTGTACCCCATTACCATTTCACACAGGGGGGGGTCAGGATCTGGGGGTCCTCTTTGTTAAAGGCCTCTCCAGATTCTGATAAGCCTCCCGCCCGCATACCCCCACAACCACCGTGCCAGGGTTGTGGGGATGAGACCCTTGTCCCCATCAACATGGGGACAAGGTGCTTTGGGGGGCACCCCAAAGCACCCTCCCAATGTTGAGGGCATGTGGCCTAGTGCGGTTCAGGAGAGGGGGGCCACACCCCCCCCCTCTTTTCTGCGGCTGGCCAGGTCAACGTGCTCAGATAACGGGTCTGGTTATGGATATTTAGGGGGAACCGCACATAATTTTTTTTTTTAATTGACGGCGGGGTTCCCCTTAATATCCATACCAGACCTGAAGGGTCTGGTTATGGATATTTAGGGGGAACCGCACGTCATTTTTTTTTTTAAATTGACGGCGGGGTTCCCCTTAATATCCATACCAGACCTAAAGGTTCTGGTTATTAAATTTGCGGGGACCTCCGCACATTTTTTTTTCTAAAAGTCCGTGTCCCATTGACTACAATAGGGTTCGGAGTTCGGGTTCGGGTTCCCGAATACGAACTTTTTTTTTAAAGTTCGGGTTCGGACCGAACCCGAACATCCAGGTGTCCGCTCAACTCTAATCACCACTCTTTCATCTCCTTTCCACTGGACAGTCCAAATGGAGTCAGCTAAGCCTGCACCACGTTTCCTAAGTCTTGATCCTTCTGGGACAGCATTGCTGGTATGATAAAGACTATTTATCTATATGCCTAGTAGACATTTGTTTGTGTTCATATAATTCTTATATCTTCATTTATTTGTTTATCTCTAGTTTCACCATTATTCATATGCATGTTATATGGCCACCACCTGTTCATCGTAATAAAGATCCAAATTTACAGACAGTCTGGTTATTTAGGATGCAAGGTTTAACCACTTGCCGCCCCCCCTATTGCAAAAAGACGTCGGCAAAGTGGTTTTAATATCCTGACTGGACGTCATATGACGTCCTCACGATATTGAGCCGCTGCACGCCTCCCGGGGGTGCGCATCGCGGCGATCGTTGTTGCAGGGTGTCAGTCTGACACCCCACAACACCAATCTAGGTAAAGAGTCTCTGACGGAGACTCTTTACCATGTGATCAGCCGTGTCCAATCACGGCTGATCACAATGTAAACAAGAAGAGCCGGTTATCTGCATTTCCTCACTCGCATCTGTCAGATGCAAGTAGAGGAGAGCTGATCTGCTGCTCCTCTGACAGGGGGGTTTGTGCTGATCGATTATCAGCACAGCTCCCCTGAGGATGCCCACACTAGACCACCAGGGATTCCACTAGACCACCAGGGATGCCACCAGACCACCAGGGATGCTCACCACCAGGTATGCCTCCCTAGACCACCAAGGATGCCTATCAGTGCCCACAATGGGCATCACTGATTGGCAGGCATTGTTTGGCACTGATTGGCATCCATAAGTACAAAATAATACAGTACATCCGTGCCACCTATCAGTGCCCATCCATGCCACCTATCAGTGCCCATCCATGCCGCCTATCTGTGCCCATCCGTGTCGCCTATCTGTGCCCATCCGTGCCACCTATCAGCGCCACCTATCAGTGCCGCCTATCAGTGCCCCATCAGTGCTGCATATTAGTGCTTATCAGTGCCCATCAATTCCACCTCATCAGTGCCACATCATCGGTGCCCATCAGTGCCGCCTTATCAGTGCCCGTCAGTGCAGCCCCATCAGTGCCCATCAGTGAAGGAAAAAACGTACTTATTTACAAAGTTTTGTAACGGAAACAAAAAAAAGCATTTGTTTTTCAAAATTTTCGGTCTTTTTAATTTTTTTAGCAGAAAATAAAAATCCCAGAGGTGATCAAATACCACCAAAAGAAAGCTCTATTTGTGGGAACAAAATGATACAAATTTAGTTTGGGTACAGTGTAGTACGACCGCGAAATTGTCATTTAAATTGCAACATCGCTGAAAGATGAAAATTGGTCTGGGCAGGAAGGTGTATAAGTACCCTGTATGGAAGTGGTTAAGCTGTATGTTGAGCTACATATACGCCAAGGGCAAACATGTAGCGAGAACAGAACAACCATTATAACTAGAGTATCAACTTTGTCAACTTTGAGTCCACTGACCCTGTAGTAAGATGCCTAAAGTGGAATTGAATAGAAGAGGAAGACAGAGTTATAACTCTGGGGCAACAATAAATGCTTAGCTCTTGCTTGGGTCAACAAGTCAAATTCCACATTTCAATATCCTAGATTAAGTTAGGTACTGTAAGCTAAAATCTGATTTGCTGCCAGAAGAACAGCCTTGTTTTCTTTTCTTGCCTTGGTTAGCCCACTATGCTTGGTTGATCACAATGTAGAAAAAATATTAATCTTTAAAATCACCATAATTCAGCTTGAAGGGAAGAAACATTCAGCTAATGTGTTTCTTCCTCTAGGGAAAGAAGTATATCCACACAAGACCCAAAGGATAACCACTTCTAACTGAGTGGTGATGGTGTACACATCCTGTTTCACATAATTTAGTCTGCAGAAAACACATTACATAATACTTTAATCGAATAAGCTAACATGCAAATGATACAAATTTTTCTACATAATGTTCATGCAAGGATTTGAATTAGTCAGATGTCTGGGGTCAATGGATGTCATAATCTCAGCTTTGGGTTTATGCCTAGAATTGTTCCATTACTATCTTACTTTTTGCTGTAATTTAATACAAACATTTTTATGGTCATGCAAGGAAAAATATATACACAAAACAGAAAAAGTGCATCCTTTCACCGAACAGTAGAACAGTGCACATGAACTAAAAGAAAAAAAAATTGTTTGCTACCAAGTTTGTTCAATCAAGGTCAGCACAGAATGCCAGATGACAGATGTTGTTTTTTATAACATGATAATACAGAAATATGTTAGGATGCAGCCACCATGTCCCTCCCTGCCTCACACAGTGGCCATGAACCTGGTTGGATGTAGGGTGTACTTGCAATAGCTGGGTGCATGATGCAACCACCATGTCCCTGGTGGAACCTCCATTTAGCCATAATCTTTCTGTTGGGAGTGTTTCCTTACAGCAAACCAATCATTAAAATCATGGACTACATTTTTGTTATTTCATTTGTGGCAGTGTTCATGGCCTTCAATGTTTTTTTGTGATGTCATCATGTCCCTATATATTACCCTTTGTTGCATGTATTTCCTTTACTGAATGCTCTGAATGTGGTATCTTTGCTTGGGTGCCCTATGCAGTGGCCATGGTGATGCTTAAATAAAAAATAAAAATAAATGAAAAATTCCTTTAAATATCGTACCTGCTGGGTGTCTATAGTATGCCTGTGAAGTGGCACGTGTTTAGAACTGTCCCTGCACAAAATGAGATTACTATAAGAACAAAGTAATTTAAAACTGCTTGCGGCTTTAATGTAATGTCTGGTCCCTGCAATATGGATGAAAATCATTGAGAAAAATAGCACAGACACAGACAGTACACAAACCACGTAGCTGTAGGTGCAAACTACAGAGGACACGTGCAGTACACACCAAGTAGCTTTAGGTGCAAACTACAGAGGACACGGCCAGTACACACCAAGTAGCTTTAGGTGCAAACTACAGAGGACAAAGGCAGTACACACACCAAGTAGCTTTAGGTGCAAACTACAGAGGACACAGGCAATACACCACGTGAGAATACTGAAGCTAGCACAATCGCTTGCCTGCCAGTAAATTAGGAAGAGCTGATCTAGCTAAACTATACAGTGTATAAATATATGTACAACACCTGGGATGCATATATATCCTTTACACTGTAACTTTAACTGACTAGCCTGCCTGCCTGCCTGCCTGCTCTATCTACCTGCAAAAAATAACACTCTCTCTGTCTCTCTCTGTTCTCTCTAAACCACCGCAACACACTACACAAGGCCGACCTGCAGGCGGCCTTTTATAGTGTGGGGCGTGTACTAAACCCCCTCAAGCCATAATTAGTCAAAGCCACCCTGGCTTTGGCCAATTATGGCTCTCCGTTTTTTGCAAGCTGTGATTGGCCAAGCATGGAGCCGAATAACCTACCAGCATGTCTTTGGAATGTGATAGGAAAGCCACGCAGGCACAGGGAGAACATGCAAACTCTAGGCAGGTAGTACCATGGTTGGGATTTGAACCAACAACCCCAGTGCTGCTAGGGGGAAGTGCTAACCACTTAGCCACTTTGCTGCCCAGCACAAATATGTTTGTCTTCTCAGCTATTCATCTCCTTCTGCCTTCTCATCTATGTTTACCCTTCCTTCTTTCTGTTATGTTTCTCCTTCCTCCTTTTCAATCCATGTCTCTTCCTTAAATTCATCTCGCTCTCCGAACTTTAAGTCTTCCTTTTTTTCTTTATGTTTTTCTTCCCTCTTTCTTAGTCATGCTTGTCCGCCATCCTTTTCTTGCATGTTTCCCCTCTGTCCTTCTCATCCATGCTTACTCTCTCCAATGCTTCTCAGTCATTCATTTCACAATTCCTTATTTCATTTTCTGTTCACTTCAATTTTTTTTGTGAATATATGATTTATATAGTCTGCAATATGTTAATGGTAACAGATATTTAGTGGGATTCATGGAAAGGGACATCTATACACAGAGATCATGAAAGAAAAACAATGTATCCTAGCAAAAAATAAAATGATAAAATATTGGGGGTTTAACCCCTTCAATACCGGGCTTTTATACCCACCTCAATACCGGGCTTATTCTGGCACTTCTCTCCTACGTATAAATCATCATTCTTTTGCTAGAAAATTACTTAGAACCCCCAAACATTATATATGTTTTTTTTAGCAGACACCCTAGAGAATAAAATGACAGTCATTGCAACGTTTTATCTTGCACGATATTTGCGCAATAATTTTTCAAACACCTTTTTTTTTGGAAAAAAAATGGTTTCATGAATTAAAAAATAAAACAGTAAAGTTAGCCCAATTTTTTTGTAAAATATGAAAGATTAAGTTACGCCGAGTAAATAGATACCTAAAATTGTGCACACTCATGGAATGGCGCCAAACTTCGGTAATTAAAAATCTCCATAGGCGACGCTTTGAAAATGTTTACAGGTTACCAGTTTAGATTTACAGAGAAGGTGTAGTGCTAGAATTGTTGCTGGCACTCTAACGCACGTGGCAATACCTCACACATGTGGTTGGAACGGCGTTTACATATGTGGGCGGGACTTACCGGGGACAGGGGCGTTTTAATTATTATTTATTTTTTTACACTTTTTTTTTTGATCACATTTATTCCAAATAACAATGAATGTAAACATCCCTTGTAATAGGAAAGGTGTGTGACAGGTCCTCTTTATGGAGAGATGCAGGTTCAATAAGATCCCACATCTCTCCTCCAGGCTGGAAAGCATGAGATCGTGAAAAAAAATTCACCGATCTCATGCTTACTAGCTGCAATCGCGGCTTTGTTTACTTCCGGGTACCCGGGCGTGACGTCATCACATCGCTCCCGGGCCTCCGACGGTCATAGAGATGACTGGTGACCATCTGCGCCTGCGCCGGACGATTCTTTCTCCGGGCCCCCGATGGCACGGGAGAGCCCGGAGAAGCACCAGATGGCAGCGGGAGGGGGGATGCCCCCTCCCGCTGCCTATAAGAACGATCAAGCGCTGGCACGAAAGAATGATATCTGAATGATGCCTCTAGCTGCAGGCATCATTCAGATATCACTGCACAAAGCCCAGGACGTCATATGATGTCCACCCAGGATGGGAGATCCCCTGTGTGGACGTCATATGACTATGTGCGGTAGTGAAGTGGTTAAAGAAAGTGTGATTAAGGCCATGACCTAACTCTACTTGTCTCTTACCTGACCCTCAGATTCTGTTTAGTCTTCCTTGATAGTCTTATGCCACGTACACACGATTGGTTCATCCGATGAAAACGGACCGATGGATTTTTTCATCAGATATCCCAGGCCTCAACAAAATCCATGCGCCAGGTCGCAATTGCGGCAAGAAATTGTGGCCTAGCGCCCGCCAGCAATTTAGGCCGCGGCTTTACAGCCTTGTGAAGGCCCAAGCTGCCTTCTGTGACCTGGCGCCATCTGGTGGTGGCCGTTGGCATTACAAGTAAAACAGCAGTTCTAATGTGTGTTTTTTTACTGTTTTCACTGCCATCTCCTTCCCTCTAATTTGAACCCCCAAAAATTATGTATATTTTTTTATTCTAACACCCTAGAGAATAAAATGGCAATAGCTGCAATACTTTCTGTCACACCATATTTTACAAGCGGTCTTTTAATAAAAAAATAAGACAACAGTAAAGTTATCCTAATTTTTTTTATATTGTGAAAGATATGGTTACGCCGAGTAAATTGATACCCAACATGTCAGGCTTCAAAATTGCATCCGCTCGTGGAATGCCGACAAACTTTTACCCTTTAAAATCTCCATAGGCGACGTTTAAAAAATTCTACAAGTTGCATGTTTTAAGTTACAGAGGAGGTCTAGAGCTAGAATTATTGCTCTCGCTCTAACAATCGCAGCGATACCTCACATGTGTGGTTTGAATACCGTTTGCATATGCTGGCGCTACTCACGCTACTTTTTTAGCTGGCTCCTAGATTCCAAGCAAATTTGTCAAACCCTGAGATATCCAATGAAGCTGACTTTCATCAGTCTTGCCTACACACTATCAGTTAAAATCCGTACGCGGTGATGTAAAACACTACGACGTGCTGAGAAAAATGCTTCCGGGCATGCGTCGACTTGATTCTGAGCATGCGTGGATTTTTAAATAATGGATTTTTATTTTCCTCGCATGTCCCGCTCAGATCTACAGCGACTGCAAATTTCAGTGCACGTTCAAGTGCACTTGTAGTGCACTTGTAGTGCAAAGTGGATTCGCCTTTCGTAAATAACCCCCATGGTGTTGGCACAAATGTATTATCATTGATCTGTTTACCAGTGTACCCAATGGGTGAGCACTGTGTTTTTTTGTAGGACAGAATAGCAAAGTACAGAACATCACATTCATGTTTGGAATAGATAAAAAAAAAAACACACTGTTAAGTACCAAAAATAGTTATAACACCAAACAAAGCAACTAACTTTTGATAAATTCATTTTTTGTGCTGACACAAATATGTCAACATGTAATTATGTATTTATAGCATTAAACAATGTCTGGTAAGCCCATTAGGCATAAATATGAAGCGAGTTCTTGAGGAAAAGCAGACAATAGGAATCATTAGCCCCACTTACAGATTTGTACTCACAGCTGCCATTAACAATAAAAAGAACACAAGAGAGAGACTACCCTATCATTAGCTCAGTATAACATTTTATTTTAGTGCTGTCGTTTTGTATACACTAAAAAATAATGAAAATTACGATGACAAGCATAAAAGAAAGTTGAAAACGTGGTGACCCATACAAACTTTATAGATGACTCGTTCTGTTATATGGAAAATTTCATTACTCTATTAATCACATCTAAAACTTTGAACGCAACTGAAAAAATGTATGATATAAGCTTTCAATTTTTCCTGTTTGCTATAGAAAAAATAATTTATTTAACAAGTGACACATAGCATAACAGCTTGAATGAGCTAATTTAAAGAACTATTTAAAATTGTATAACTTTTTTGACTTTGCCCAGGAAAAGTGTGTTTTTCCTAGGCACTGGCCAACCACTATCAGAGCCCCATGTATTCAGTAATTTTATGCAGAAACGCCCGGGGTTGGTTAATTTTGATAAAAGCTCACCTCTTTCACTAGTAACATTCTCGTCGAGGTTCTGGCCAGATTTCCAGACGAGAAACCTGAAAGCCTCATACACATGCTCGGTTTACTCGTACACAGGCTCTGACAGCAGTTTTCTTGCTGGTTCTTGCCAAGAAAACTGAGCGTGTGTACAAGGCTTCACAATTTATTGAACGATCTGGTGCAAGACCACCTAAACTCCATCCTCTAACTTGTTTTAATGAGCATAAGCTGGCTGTACCCTAGAAGAATTTTGTACAAATATTTCTACGAAAATTCTCATCAGAACATGTTAGAAAAATTTCTTGCTGTCATTGAATCAAGTAATTTCATATACAAGTGCTTAAAACTTGCCTGGATCTGCGTTTTGAATGTAATCCGAGATGAATTAAACGTGCTTCTTTACAATTTGTAAACTTTTTTGTACAAAAAAAAGGTGTAAAAATGTTCAACTTACTTCTATGAGTGTTTTCGTCACTTCGGTCGCAAATTATGTTGATTTAACCCCACTAACCATTAGAAAATCCAACAAACCTTCCAAAAAAATGTTTTTTTGTAGAGTATGAGTTACAAGGTGGGGGATTTAATTATATCAGTGTAAAATAACTTCACCCAATCAACATCATAAGAAACAACTTGGTTAATGTATATATGTAAACCCTCACCCTGTAAAACAACACAATTAGTTTAAAATAGAAATGAAAGGCAAACCATTTATGTATACATACCGTGTTTCCCCCAAAAATAAGACCTACCCGAAAATAAGACCTAGCGCTATTTTCCAGGAGAGCTGCAATATAAGCCCTACACTGAAAATAAGCCCTAGTTTAAAATGCTTGTTAAATCCTATAACTCACTCTATTACAGTAGTATATAATGTACAATTTGTGTGTTTCTGTAATACAATTGTGGGAAAGGGAGATCCGGCGGCTCACAGAAGCGCAGAGCGACGCTATAATGAAGGTATTTGGCACAATTATATTACAGAAACACACACACTGTACATTATATACTACTGTAATAGAGTGGATTATAGGATTTTACAAGCATTTTAACTCTGTTCACACTGATTCCTGTCAGGCAGGCAGAGAGAAGGGGAGTGAAGACATCACATTACATGGTAAGACCTACCCCGAAAATAAGCCCTACTGTGTCTTTTGTTGCCAAAATTAATATAAGACCTGGGCTTATTTTCGGGGAAACACGGTATAAAAATGATTATAAATACTTTTTTCAACCTTTTTTATAGGTGATCACATACCCTCTGTTCTCTATTGCATAAGAAGCATAGAGACCTAGGGGAGGCGAAAGAGCAGCACATTGGTCTTCTCAGTGATTAGATGTTTGGGGGTGGGGGGAAAAAGAGAAATGGAAAGAATCCATCCTAAACTTAAATAGTAAAATTTATCATCTTGCTCTGTCATGATCAGACCTCCTTTTGCCTTGGACAACTACTGTTCATCAGGGTTTTTTTAGGTCAGCAGGGAGATGCTATTCCACCTTCATGTCATGGGTCTTTCCCGAGACCTTATTCCAGTTATGCCGCAAACACACCATCACTTTATGTGATGAAAAAAAACGACGTTTTTAAAAACGTCACTTTAAATGACCGTGTGTGGGGGAAAACGTCGTTTTCCCCCACACACAAAAGTTGCTTCAATTTTATGTGTCGTTTTTCAAAACGACGTTTTTTTCTTCACAGAAATTGACCGTGTGTAGCAAAAAACGGCGTTTAAAACAACGTTTTTACACCCGCGCATGACCAGAAGCTAGTTATGAAGCGAGCTTCAATGGAAAAATGTGGTGAACGTAACCTCGCTTTGCTAGAGCATTGTGAAAAAACGATGGTGTGTAGGCAACTTCGTCTTTGAAAATTGAAGTTTCAAAAACGTCGTTTTTTACTTCACAGAAAATGTCGTTTTTTTTCATCACATAAAGTGATGGTGTGTATGCGGCATTAGACATTACATATACAGATAAAGGAGCTTTCATTTACACATCTCTATTAGATGTCCAAATCACTCCAATTTCTCATACAGAGAGGTTTTGTTTAGATACAAACCTGCACTGCCACATTTGTCATTCCGTTACATGTAGCAATCATACATCAAAACCTCTTTGTGGTATTGTTGCACTATATACATATAGATCACGATCATAGATTACAGAGGTAGAGATAAGGTATGGAGATACATAATAGAGGTGTAGAGACGAATGCGCAAATTCAACAGTACTTTTATCTCTAAATTCTTTCCATTTGAAATGTTTTTTCATCCCGGCTTTGGACAGTGTGTGGAATGATTAGAATCCATGTTATGTCTTTCCTGCTACCGTGTTTCCCCGAAAATAAGCCCGGGTCTTATATTAATTATGCCAACAAAAGACACAGTAGGGCTTATTTTCGGGGTAGGTCTTACCATGTAATGTGCGGTCTTCTCTCCCCCTCTCCCTCCCTGCCTGTCAGGAATCCCCAGTGTAAACTGAGTTAAAATGCTTGTAAAATCCTATAATCCACTCTATTACAGTAGTATATAATTTACAATGTGTGCGTTTCTGTAGTATAATTGTGCCAAATACATTTGTTATAGCGCCGCTCTGCACTTCTGTTTCCCGCCGGAGCTCTCTTCCCCGCAATTATATTACAGAAACACACACATTGTACATTATATAATACTGTAATAGAGTGGATTATAGGATTTTACAAGCATTAGTGGTAACTAGGGCTTATTTTCAGGGTAGGGCTTATATTGCAGCCATCCTGGAAAATAACGCTAGGTCTTATTTTCAGGGTAGGTCTTATTTTTGGGGAAACAGGGTATCTCATACTCCATTAGAAAGATTTACCCTCAAACACTGTTACAATGACAAGAATACTTTTACTTTCAGTAGAGTACGGGAAGGCTAGAACACTTGTCAGATGTGTATTGTTGTCTCTGCTTCAGATTTTCCCTCACATTCCTTTTCACTGTGACAATAAATGAGGGGAATCTCTTTAGTGGATGGAAGTAAAAATCAAAACATGGGTTCAATCCTTCGCCACTCTATCCAAAACAGCAAAAAAAAAAAAAAAAAGGTTTGGTTGCACATACACTTGACATTTTTTATGCTCTTCCAACCATAGATGTGCCAGCTTCCCAATATCCTGGCACCAGGCTATATGCAGTCTGCCTGTCCCCAGCAACTTATTTTCTCTAGTAAGCTGAAATAGTGTTTTTTCCTTGTCAAAAAGGTTTATTCTTTACACATGAAAATAAAAGTACAGTATTTACATGTACAAGGATATAGATAAAAAGCTCTATATTGAACAATAAAATTGATATATATAGGTAACATAAAATGTTTTTACCGTGTTAACTATATCACACGGGCAAAATTAACAGTATCCTATAACTTACCCATGTTAGTGTAGATAACGTACTTATCAAATCTTATATATGTTATTAAATAACATTTCTTATAACTGCATAGGTATAGAGCATGTATGAGTAAACAAAAATTATAACTAAATAAGAGAGAGAGAAAGGAATAAGAATTGAGAGAGAAATAAAAAAAAAGACAGAGAATAGGTTCACAAGGTCGGTCCAGAGGTTCAGCGTAGTTATTCAATATACGGTTAGATAAGTGGTTCCGTAAGTTAGTTAATCATTACCATGGCAGAAGGACTGAGTCATTAAAATTTGGGGGTAGGTGGAAATCCAGGGGTTCCATATTTTCTTGAATTTCAGGACATGGTTAACATCTATAGCAGTCATTTTGGCATGAGACATTGCAGAATTCATCCTGTTTTTTGTTTCAGCGATTACCAATAATGGGGATTTACATGCTTTCACCTTTGTTTGTTTAGCTGCCGTTAAAAGTTGAATAAAAAGCTTAAATTGAGAGAATGTTAGATAATCTGGTTTTAAATTAAGTAATGCTATGAAAGGGTTTGGCTGTATCGGTTTTTGGAACAATTTGGAAGCTAATTCAAAAATCTTTTCCCAAAAAGATTGAGCTATTGGGCATGTCCACCACGTATGCAGATGAGTGCCTAAATCTGCACAGCCCCTGAAACAGAAGGCTGATTGAGTGGGCGCATATTTAGACACCCTAACGGGTACCAATTACCAGCGGGTTAGGACTTTATGATTTGCTTTAATCTCCATAACATTAGGTGAGGAAGTTTTAGTAATTGACCATATCCCGGACCATTCTGCGTCATCCAATTTTCGTCCCAGATCTTCCTCCCACTTCTGGACATAAGTTAGTTATCAGGTTTAAGAGTAGTCATAAGTTGCGTATAAAGAGATGATATCATTCCTTTGGCAAGTGGGTCATTTTTACACATTGATTCAAGAGTGGAAAGATGAGAAAGGGCGTTTTAGCATTTATGAGAGGTGTAAAGAAATTTTTAATTAGAAGATATCTGAAAAGTTCTGACTGCAGTAAATCATAGCTTTCCATTAGTTCTGAGAAAGATCGGAAGGATTGGGAAGTGACAAATTCATTAAGTGTCAGGAGTTTAGCAGTTGACCAGGCTTTAAATGATTTTGGGTAAATACAACCTGGGTAAAGGCAGGATTTTTAAGAAAGGATAACAGGGGGTTGTGTTGTGATTGTAATTGATGTTTTGTTTTAAGAAATATTTAGTTATGGCTTTACGTAGCTCGCATCGGTCTTTAGGTTGAAGCCATAATAAATTAGAAATTGAAAGTGGGTCACATTCTGATGCTTCTATTAATACCCATAATGGGATTTCCTTTTTTGTATGGTATTTGGAGAGACTGGCTAGGTGAGCAGCTTTAAGGTAGTTGGCAACATTTGGGACACCTAGACCTCCATTGGATCTAGGGAGACATAATGTATGTATGCAAGGTTTGTAAGGCCCCCAGACAAATGTTGTTACTCTTTGTTGCACCAGTCTCAAATAATAAGATGAGATAGGAATTGGTAAAACTCGGAACAGGTATAGTAATTTGGTTAAAATTATCATTTTAATTGCATTGATCCTTCCTATCCGGGACAGTGGGAGTTGTGACCATTGTTTTAGTAAGTTCGTTATCTGTTTCAATAGGGGGGGGGGGGAATTGACTGCGAAAAGATCAGTATGAGAGGCAGTCAAATTAATTCCTAGAATTCCTAGATATGGAATAGACTTGTCCGCCCAAGTAAAGGGGAATGCTGCTTTTGCTGGGATTAATTCTGCATTAGTTAGTGAGATATCGAGTAATGGACATTTCTTAGGATTAATGGCTAGGCCAGAGATTGACGCAAATCTGTTTAGAATAGGTAAAATATTAGGGCCTGAAATTTGTGGAGATGAAAGGAAAAGAAGGATATCGTCTGCGAACATACAAAGTTGGTTCTGTATACCTCCTACTTCGATGCCAGTAATTGTGGGGTTTGTCCTAATATATTGGGCTAAAAGTTCTAGTATAAGAGCGAATAAGAGGGGAGATAATGGACAACCCTGTTGTGTGCCTCTTTTGATAATGAATGGTTCGGATTTGTACCCTGCATACTTTTTGTATGCCTTAGGTTTATTATATAGAGCTGTTATCCATTTTATGAAGCGTGGGCCAAAACCCAATTTTTGTATAAAATGGTGCATGTAAGGCTATGAAACCGTGTCGAATGTCCTCTTGATGTTTAGGGAAAGAAAAAAAGAAAGGATATGTAGTTTTTTGGATATTTTGGCTATGAGCACCGCCCTGCGCACATTATCGCCCGCTTGTCTATGCGGCATAAAGCCTACTTGATCTTTTTGTATCAACTTGTAGATTATTTGGTTAAGGCATTTTGCCAAAATTTTTACTAACAATTTAATGTCTAGATTTATCAAAGAAATGGGGTGATAACCTGAGAGAGGTGGTAACATCAAAAAGAGGCTTCAGGATCATACATACTATTGCCGTGCGCGGGTTTTTAACCGATGGTTTTGCATACTGTGAATGACTTTTTGCCTATGTGCTTCAGTCTAATGCTCTCCCTGCTAACTTAATGCTGTGGGTTAGAGGTAACAGGTGTTCATGGGTGATTCATCTCTCTCCGTAAAGACTGTTCATATGTTAAATAAGGCTAGCTTTTGAAAGGCCTTTAATTGTGTGATAACCCTGTCTAAAAACCTAGTGATTCTCAGAGGTGTTAATAGGTGTCAAACTGGAAGCAGACGAAACGTCTGCTTAGGAAACTCAAGTGTGTGAAGGTGGTTTGTTGTTTAAGGAATGTGCAGTGATTAGACATGATAATTGTCGGTCGGTGCCGACCTGTCTAGAATGTTTTAGTAATTAGCCTTAGTGTGTGATTAGGGGGGGGTGGAGATTTCATTGTTGTTTGAATGTCTTGGACTGTATAAAAAGCTGAGAAGAAAACCATTAAAGTCTGTGTTGTTCCAGCAGTAAGCTTGGCATGTGTGGCTTTCTGGGCGACTCCAGGGATATTCCTCCTCGTGGAATATTGGGGTGATTTTCGTTATGGGAAGAAGGGAACGTTGACGGGGATATCATTGTAATACCGTCACAACTGGTTGGCAGCAGCGGGATTTTCCCTTCTACTCTCCTTTACACCCGGATTCCAAGCAGACACTGGAAGAACTACTGGAAGTTCGTGGAAGGATTGCTAGCAACAAAACCAAGCGGGTCACCATAGCAGAATCAATGGAGCTAGACCAGGAGGACGGGATTGCAGCAACGCCAGCAGTACAAGAGATGGAGACACCAGTGATTCAGGAGGAGGAATCGCCAGCCAACAAGCTAATGAGAGAGAAGCTAGCATGGTTCGGTCCGAACCCAACGGCAGATGTGGTGCTGAGAGTGATGGAGCTACAGGAGGCTAAAGAAATAAGGGACGCAGAACTACAGTTAAAACTGGCAGCAGTCCGACAAGCAGCCGCACATTCTCCAAACAGTGAGTACAGCACAGCAGACACAAGGAAGATTCCGTTTAGCGCTTTTAAAGCTTTTGATGAAAAGGACTGTGAAATTGATAACTACCTGGCAGATTTTGAGAGACAATGTAACCTGCACCGAATAGCCAGAAGAGAGTGGGTTGCAATATTGTCAGGCAAACTGTCAGGCAAAGCTTCTGATGCTTTCCGGACCGTGCCAGATCAGGATATCCATAGCTACGCCCGGGTTAAAGAAGTGCTCCTGGCTCGTTATGCAGTAACCCCAGAGTCCCACCGACAGAAGTTCAGGGACTCACGCAAAACCACGGAAGACTCTTACGCGGAATGGGCATGCCAGTTGTCCCTGTCGGCCTCTAACTGGGTTAACAGCAGCCAGGCCACCACCGCAGAGGACATTTTGCAACTAATGCTCCTGGAGCAATTTTACAATCACATCCAGACGGATGTCAAAGATTGGGTGAGAGATCGCAGGCCCATGACTCTACCAGAGGCCGCGAAGTTGGCGGATGAATATGCAGATACTCGCAAGACAAACCAGGTCACACCACGGGTACAACCTCCACGACCAACCGTGCCCTCACAACCACCAGCCGCTAGATACCAACCTCCTAACAGACCGGTGACATCTAGCCCTCGTTATCCACGCCAGGAGGACAACGAACAACGCTGCTTCCGGTGCAAACAGCTGGGTCACTTCAAGCAGAATTGCCCCATGAACGACAACACCAGGTCAAATTGGTCTCAACCTGGGTACCGCCCACCAGCAGCAGCCCATTGTGTAGACTCGGCTTGGGATCTCCAGGAGCTGGGTCCGGAAGAACCATTGGACACCATTTACGAAGTCCTCACGGTACAATCTGGTATTACGGACAACAGGGAACACCATTGTCAGCTGGTCATGGGCGACAGCCATGAGCCGGAGGGGCCCCGGAGGGAGCTGGGCAGAAAGAGGCACCGCCGGCCACCCTCCAAGAAGAAGAGGTCCTGGAAGCCGTATAACAAGCTGACCTGGGAGGAGAAGAAGCGACTGGAGGAGAGGGAGTCGCAGCGGGCGTCCCAGATGCGGGCCAAGATGTTCGCCAAGGGCCCACCGGTGGCCCCTTACACCACCACCCAGTTCCTGATGATGAAGGACCACGTGGAGAGCCTGCAGGACATGAGCAAGCAGGAGCTGATCCGTGAGTACATAGAGCTGGAGGAGTGCATAAGCCGCATGGAGGAGGAGAACAACCACCTGAGGTCACAGCAGGCTGACCCCCCCAGGCTCCATGAACTGGAGATGGAGCTGGAGAAGCTCAAAGAGGAGAACTGGCGGCTGCGGAGGGAGCAGAGGGTGGCTGACCCTATGGGGCCCTGATTCCCCCCCCCCAAACTCTGAGCACCGGTGCTACAGCATTTCAACAAATATAACTTTTTCTTTTTATGAATCTCCTGTGATTGTCACTTCAGAGCCATAACCTGCCCCCTCCCATAGCGGGACACCTAGATGGCGGCGCACAGACCCATTCGCCGTCTTCACACTGACTTCTGGTGACTCTGCAGATCGCACAAAGACTTGGACTGACCGGCGTGTGATCTGACGACCCGGTGACATACCTAAGTCGGAAGCAGTTGCCAAGGGAGGTCAGTTACGCCAAACGGAGTTAACCTCGGACTGAAAGCTCTGAACCAGTCAACCCTACTGGACCAGGGAAGGTCCAACCGGGTTTGCCGGAGCAGGGAGAAAAGGGGGGGGCCATTGTGAAGGACTTTTTGCCTATGTGCTTCAGTCTAATGCTCTCCCTGCTAACTTAATGCTGTGGGTTAGAGGTAACAGGTGTTCATGGGTGATTCATCTCTCTCCGTAAAGACTGTTCATATGTTAAATAAGGCTAGCTTTTGAAAGGCCTTTAATTGTGTGATAACCCTGTCTAAAAACCTAGTGATTCTCAGAGGTGTTAATAGGTGTCAAACTGGAAGCAGACGAAACGTCTGCTTAGGAAACTCAAGTGTGTGAAGGTGGTTTGTTGTTTAAGGAATGTGCAGTGATTAGACATGATAATTGTCGGTCGGTGCCGACCTGTCTAGAATGTTTTAGTAATTAGCCTTAGTGTGTGATTAGGGGGGGGTGGAGATTTCATTGTTGTTTGAATGTCTTGGACTGTATAAAAAGCTGAGAAGAAAACCATTAAAGTCTGTGTTGTTCCAGCAGTAAGCTTGGCATGTGTGGCTTTCTGGGCGACTCCAGGGATATTCCTCCTCGTGGAATATTGGGGTGATTTTCGTTATGGGAAGAAGGGAACGTTGACGGGGATATCATTGTAATACCGTCACACATACTAACGATCAGTTTTGATCTATCGGTTAGCAATCCATCGGTTAAATTTTAAAGCAAGTTTGCTTTTTTTTAACCGAAGGTTAAATAACCTATGGGGCCCACACACGATCGGTTTTGACCAATGAAAACGGTCTGTCAGAACGTTCTCATCATTTTAACCTATCGTGTGTACGCGGCCTTACAGTACATTAAATGCATTGGCTAAAATAGGGGAAAGGAGTTCTGTAAATGTACGATGGTATAGAGCCGAAGAAAAAGTGTTTTTTTTTTTTTAGCCCCATCAATCTAATGTAAAATGAATACAAAAACATGTAACGGTTTAAATAAAAAGAAAATTATCCAAGCCTGTCATTATTCAAACATTCTTAGTTATTTCAAAAAACAAAATTCCATTCTAAATGCATTCTTCAGGTTGCTTTCTTTATTGAAACTGGAACTGTTTATTAGGCTTGTGGGTAAACAACAGTGAAAAATAAGTTTAACATTGATTTTTTGTGTATTTTAGTTTACAGTACAACTTACATTACCTGTACCACATGGAGTATATAACATTTGTAAGTGGAAAATGTTGAGATATCAATCTTTTTGGTTAATCAACTCATCTGTTCTCATTTTCAGCAACTAACAAATCATTTATGCTAAATATGTGTATGCATCTTGGAGTTATGAATTATTCAATAGGCGTTGACGTTTAGTATACATGAAAAAGTACTACTAGTAGGCCACCTGAAGAGCAATCTGCCACTCAATGACATTTCCACAAAATCATGTTAGTAATCAAGGGAAGAAAGTAGTTCAGTGTATGTGATGACTACTTAGCAATAATGTACAAGGATTGATCATGGCTTATTTTAAAACTGTATCCCATGTGGAAATATTAACAAAAAATTATGATGGGAACTTAAGTTATTGTGCTATAATGCTTCTTGAGCCTGGAACACTGCAGGAATGTTATTTTATTATTATTTATTTTTTAACCACTGAAGGACCGGCACTATTTTTCAGACTCTGTGTTTACAAGTAAAAATTTTTATTTTTTTGCTAGAAAAATACTTAGAACCCCCAAACATTATATTTTTCTTTTTCAGACACACTAGAGAATAAAATGGCGGCCGTTGCAATACTTTCTGTCACATAGGGGGTGTGGGTGCTTTAGGGCAGGGGGGGCTCTGTACTTTGTACTTTGCCCCACCTCAAAGCATCTTGTCCCCATGGGGACAAGGGCCTCTTCCCGACAACTCTGGGCTGCGGTGTACAAGAAGGGAACAAAGAGGGTAATGAGAAAAAAGAACAAGTAAAGGAAGAAAAACAAAATACATGCCATTTAAAGCACCTAACTCCTTGTGTGCCACAATATTGTCCAGAGTATGTGGGCACAAACCTTGCTTTAGTTGTCTTGTGTGTCAAGTAAAAGAGATAATAATCTGGTGTTTATTATAAAGTTTAAGAGGTAGAGGCTGGGTGGGCGGAGGAAGAGCATGGGGGTGGGGGGCGGGTTGTGGGGTGAAGGGAGGGGGAGCTGGGGCACCTCTGGATGGACAACTCAGAAGTAAATAGGATTTAAGGGTTGCAAGAGGGTGTATGATATTTACTTAATTGAATTTATACTTTGTATCTGTGCACTTTTGATAAAACAAAATAAAGAGAAAAAAATATATATGATAATAGTGAATCATGAACATAAACAATAAATAGTCCACTGAAACAGGAAATTCTTATTATCAGTGATTCCACACACTTCCACCACAGTCCTTCACGATCTCCTCCTGTTAATGAGCAGACTGCTCCTCTCTATTGGTAACTCAGCACACTTGCATCCAGGAAAACAAATCAAACCAGCTTCGCTCAAGATTCCATGAGTTCAGGACATGTAAATAACAAGTATAGTGTTCTCCGTATACAAGTTTATTAAAACCCCCCAAAAACAAGTTGCACTTACAAGATAAAACTTTAAAATTCACATATAGAAACCTGCGCTTTAGCGCCACCGTGTACACACTCACAGTACCTGGCCTGACATCACACTATCCGCTCTTGCCGTTTAGATGCATATCGGCCAATCACAGGCCTTCCTCAGTAGATGGGTAGGCAGATCCCTCTAAGCTATTTTATAGTGTGTAAATGCTACGGTAACCCTCCAGTGGTCACCGCAAACCTGTCTACGGCGCATAAAGATCCTCCCACTCTCTGTGTCTCCAGGAAGTGCAAATCCCCAGACCTGGGAGTGTGTCACTTCCACTGCAAACTATCAGGGTGTTCCTCTTCATGACCCCCCGCAGACATACATGGCAATCTCTGGTTACAATCTATCACATAATTAGTATTACTGGGCACTAATAAAATACCGCAGGTAACAATATCATGTATATGTTCAAATGTTAAATAAATTAAGTATTTTTATTAAAAAAAAATTAAATAAATAGAAAAATAAACAAATGGACATAAGAAGAATTATCTTATGATATTTGATATGTATCTTACGGGACACCATTGTTGTTAAAAAATAATTAAAGCGGAGGTTCACCCAAATAACATCTATATCAGACCAACTTCTTTATACTTCTAACATGTACAGTCCGCATATTTATTTATTTTTTACGCTGTACATACCGTATAATCTATATTTGCAATCTGGCTTCCGGGTACTTCTCCCCGCGGGAGTAGGCATTTCTATGCTGAGGAGGAATGTCCTCTGGGAGGTTGCCCAGATGATTGACGTCCTTTCAGAAAAAGTTCCCCCCGGCGGATAAGGCCCCGCCCCCCGTATTGCGTAGGCGCGTCACGAGTCACGGCGTTTCCGAAAGAAGCAGAACATGCAGAGCTGCGAGTCGGCTCTAAAGAGCTTCTTCATGTTTGGCTTCTTTCGGAAACGCAGTGACTCGTGACGCACCTACGCAATACGGGGGGCGGGCCTTATCCGCCGGGGGGAACTTTTTCTGAAAGGATGTCAATCATCTGGGCAACCTCCCAGAGGACATTCCTCCTCAGCATAGAAACGCCTACTCCCGCGGGGAGAAGTACCCGGAAGCCAGATTGCAAATATAGATTATACGGTATGTACAGTATAAAAAAAAAATGCGGACTGTACATGTTAGAAGTATAAAGAACACGCCGCAGAGGTGAGGGCGCCGAAGCTCCAGAGTGCTCCCCTCCCTCCTCCTCATCTGTGTCCAGAGGCGGAGCGCATGTAGCGGGTGCTGGGTGCCGCAGCTGAGCCTAGTACCGGAACACGTTCCGGTTCTAGGCTCCACTAATTATTCTGTCCGGTGCATGTGGAGCAGTCTCCTGTCTGCCCCGCCCCCTCTGCGTGTGTCTGCTCTTCTCCCATAGGCGGTGTGATGAGAGGCTTCTGGGTTGGCCGGAGCTGCTGCCAATTATCCTGTGCACTCCCAGAAATGCTCTCCGAGTGCCACCCTCCTAGTAATGTCTGGGGGCCCAAGCGTGTCATGATCCTATGGAGTAAAATGACCGCACCAGCCAAGCAGACTCTGGCTGGAAAAAGCACCCAGAGGCGATTCATTTCGCATGAGTAGCGCTATACAAGTCATTCATTCATTCATTCATTCTAGCAGACTCTCTGTGTGCATTAGAGAGACCCTCCTTTCAGGTCCCATTAGTGTACTCATTTTCTTTATTGTTAAAAGATCATGGGAGGATCCCAGGGTAATGAAGACTTCTTAGGGGAGCATCTCTGTATTTGAGTCGTAGTCATAGAAACATTTGTAACGGGGAGTTAGTTAGATGACCACGCCCATGTGGAGGGGTCATTCTGTGACCTTAGGATCAGCCCTGCCCAGTAATTGTGTAGCAATCCAAATTCTAAACACTGCAAGAGATATCTACACTGCTTTTTCTCCAACGAGGAGTTATTCAGCGCCCATTTCACCGCTTTGTTTGTTTCTTTACACTCAATGATGGTGTATAGCGAACTTACGTCTGCAGTCCCTAAGAAAAAGGAAGAATTATCAATATTGATTGTACCTTAATTTTGTGCTTGGTGTCCTTTATATAAGCTGGTGTGGATGTTAATAGGGGTTGTAAAAAGAAATCTAGATATTGCCCTAATCTAGAGGTGTAGATAACTGATGGGAATGAGAGAAGAAAATGGGGACAAAGATGTCCAGAAAATGGAAGCCATTTTGTTTTCTTCTGAAACTAATCAAGGGTACTTTATTAGCCTAAGTTTAAAGTGGTTGTAAAGGCATTCTATGCATTAAGGCAGAGGTCTCCAAACTTTATAAACAAAGGGCCTGATTACAGTCCTTCAGACTTTAGTGGGGCCGGACTGTGGGCATTATGGGTAGAAATTGTCCCAGCATCAGTTGGAGTAAACAATGTCCCATTTTTGGTGTCAGTGGGAGCAATAGTGCCCCATTGTTGAGGTCATTGGGGGGAACTGTACCCCATCATTGATGTCATTGGGAGGAATAGTGCCCAATCTTTGGTGTCATTGGGAGGAACTGTGCCCCATAATTGATGTCATTGGGAGGAATAGTGCGTGATCTTTGGTGTCATTGGAAGGAATGGTCCCCCATCATTGGTATTATTGGGCCCCATTGTTGGTGTCGTTAGGAGGAACTGTGCATTGGTGTCATTGGGCCTCATTGTTGGTGTCGTTGAAGGAGTGGTCCCCCAACATTGATATTATTGGGCCCCATTGTTGGCGTCATTGGGAGGAACTGTGCCACTTCGTTGGTGTCAGTGAATAAAATACTGCCCCAAGGGCCGGATAAAAGCAAGCAAAGGGCCACATTCGGCCCCCGGGCTGCAGTTTGGATACCACTGCATTCAGGGAAAGTCAAGCCTTGCGGCTTCACAGACTGTTTCCTACTGTTTCCCGCTGCATCCTTGTGAATGGTCTCGTAGTCTTCTGGAATCTGTGACGTGTCCCAGAAGACTGTGGGGGGAAGGGGGGCTAAACTTCCATCTCAAATCGCCATATTCTGACTGGAAGTAGGAGCACGTACCTGTCAAAACCAGGTACCCGCTTCCTCCTCCCCTCTCAAAAAGTGCCAAATGTGGCAGTAGAAGGGGGGGGGGGGTTGCAAACAAGCTAAACTTCCCCTTTTGGGTGAACTTCTGCTTTATGTTAATCAGCAGTGCCAGTCAGAGCCTTCACCTTTTAATAGTTGTTGTTTAACCCTTTAGGTCACATAATTCCTGATATGTGCATTTGCTATTGTTTTCTAATGAGCAAAAATAGCTATGAATTATTCTCTCCAAACAGTTTGTGTGCCTCAGGATAATTTGGTCACACACATTATAGTAGGATTTAAGCTGGGTCGTGCTACTCATTTTTTCCTACTTTTCCCTGTGTATACTTAAAAAAAACAGTCTGGTAATTCTCTCTATTCCTTTTCCTGTAAAGTAAGCCCTGAACATCCTCAAGAAACATATTTTTATTTTATTTTAATTGTATTCTGTTGACTAACTAACATCAACTGTGTTGTATATTAGCTTGTAAATTCACACGTGGCTAACCACATGAATATAATGTATTTGAAGAAAAATTCTTGCAGTGTTCTATTAATATTCAAATGCAATTTCATAAAACAGATTTCTGTACTGATATAATAAAGAAAATCATGAAGAGAGGACAATTACTTGCATGATGGTGTTGTGAAAGAAATAATCTTGGTGGTTTTGAACTTAACTATGTTTTGAAAAAAAAAATTATGTGCTAATTAAGTCTATTTTTTGAACCTTTGCTAATTTTAGACAGTGTGACAGAATAGCGCCCTGTCACTTGGAGAAGAGCCAGTTGGAATACAGTTTAGTGTGCAAGGATTCCTGGGCTAGGTGTGACAATGGCTGTCAGGGTTGTGGATGGTATTTGTGCCAGCTATGTTTCTTAACTTTACAGGCTAAGGGTCTCCAGGGTTTGTGTTTCCTACAGAGAAAATAGGTTTTCTCAGAGTTTACTAAGTTCTGGTCTGAGTCCTGGAAGATTTTTGTGAACCTTTGGGTGAAAAAAAATTTTAGGGCCATATTTCAACATGTAGTCCAGGGGTGCCCACCCTTTTGAAGAGCGAGGGCCATGAAAGCGACTGTGTAACCAATTGCAGGCCAAAATGGGCAGATGCCAGGTCTGTGGCCATGCTGCATATGCAGAACGGACACGGAAACAAGCCCACACTTGGGTCCTAAGGTTGCTTTCACACTGATACACCACGTGCACTTGTGGCTTTCCTGCAGGATATCTGCACTTTGCCATAGACTTATAATATATCCTGCAGGTGTGGTGCACTTTCTGAAAGCGCAGCAAACCCGCAGGTAATAACAGAAGTCTATGGCTCAGTGCAGGTAACCCGCAGATGCACTGCGCTGCACCTGCAGATTAGTTTGAAAGCATCCCAGTAACCGCTGCAGAACAGATATGCCCATATACACACTGTGGTTTCAGTAATAAACTTACCTTTAATAACAGTCTTCCATTCAGTTTTCCTGGCTGTTGCTGTCCCAAGCAGAGAGTATTTGGTATCGATTGTGACAGGAGTTGGCGCAATACAGGAAGCATCAGCTTATGCGGCTCTGCTCTGCAGCTGCTTGCTTTCTCTACCGCCGGCTTCATTCACAACATTGATGCTCTGGGATGGCGGGTTGGTAACCTGCGATCTGGGCTTGCCAAACTACTATCCCAGAGCAGGAGGTCCCGGGCCACATTCCCGACGGCAAAAGGTCCGAAATCCCGAGGGGAAAACCGAGAACCTGCTCTCTACTTTTTCCCCCGTACACACGTTCGGTTTTCCCGTCAGGAAAATTCAGATGAGAGCTTTTCCTCAGGAATCCCGACCGTGTGTATGCTCCATCGGTCTTTTTCCCCACAGGAAAACTGCCAAAAACGACCGGAAAAAGTCCGCCGTGAATCCCGACAAGAAAAAAAGCTCTCCTCGCAGTTTTCCCGTTGGAAAATCCGGTCATGTGTACTGGGCATAACACTTGCACACTTTATACACTTGCAAAAAGTCAGGGATTTTGTAAGATTAGAGTCAGGTGTATACAGTAAGTAACCAATTATACCAAGCAGGTGCTCATGATCATCAATTTAATATTAAAGTGTTTGTAAATTCTCGTTTTTTTCTCTTAAATAACAAACATGTTATACTAACCTGCCCTGTGCAGCGGTTTTGCATAGAGCAGCCCAGATCCTCCTCTACTTGGGTCCCTCTTTGGCTCTCCTGGCCCCTCCCTCCTGTCGAGTGCCCCCACAGCAAGCAGCTCCATTCAGATATGGAGTCCCCATTCAGACCCGCCCCCCTCTCTCTCCTGAACTGACTTTGATTGACAGCAGCAGGAGCCAATGGCAGAGAGTCCCAGATGGCTGAGGCACTTGTGGACATTGCTGAAGAGAGATGGAGCTCAGTTATAAGTAATAGGGAGTGCTGGGGGGGCTGTTGCACACAAAATGTTTTTTATCTTAACTCCTTGCTGACAAGCCACCGCAGTTTTACTGCAGCAGAATAGCACGGCTGGGCGAAGCTACATTACCTTACTTTGCTTCGCCTTTTGGCCACTAGGGGCACATGCTGGCCAGCGGAGCCGATGATCACCGGGCACCCACGATCACTCGTGACAGAGCAAGAACTGGGATCTGTGTGTGTAAACACACAGATCCCGGGTTCTTTCAGGGGAGAGGAGACAGATTGTGTGTTCATACAATGTATGAACACCGATCTCTCTCTTCCCCTAGTTAGTCCCACCCCCACAGTTAACCCCCTTGATCGCCCCCTAGTGTTAGCCCCTTCCCTGCCAGTGACATTTATACAGTAATCAGTGCATTTTTATAGCACTAATCGCTGTTTAATTGTCAATGGTCCCAAAAATGTGTCAAAAGTGTCCGATGTGTCCGGCGCAATATCGCAGTCCTGATAAAAATCACAGCTCACTGCCATTACAGTACAAGTCAAAAAAATATAATAAAAAAATGCCATACATTTTTCCCCGATTTTGTAGACGCTATAACTTTCAAAATGTTAAATATTTGGCTGTAGCAAGAGGCAGTTTGTTTGCCGAAGGGCTGGAGAGTGGTACAATAAATAATGAGTGTCTGTAGGCAACAGTGAAGCATGGTGGAGGTTCTTTGCAAGTTTAGGGCTGCATTTTTGCAAATAGAGTTTGAGATTTGGTCAGGATCAATGGCGTCCTCAATGCTGAGAAATATAGTCAGATACTGATCCATTATGTCATACCATCAGGGAGGCGTGTGATTGGCCCCATATTCTGCAGCCAGACAACAACCCCAAACATACAGACAATGTCATTAGGAACTATCTTTAGCATGAAATAGAACAAGGAGTCCTGGAAGTGATGGTTTGGTCCCCACAGAGCCTCGATCTAAACATCATCAAGTCTGTCTGGTATTACATGAAGAGACAGAAGGATTTGAGGAAGCCTACAGCCACAGATGATCCATGGTTAGTTCTCCAAGATGTTTGAAACAACCTACCTCCCAAGTACCAATAACTGTTTGCAAGTGTACCTAGAAGAATTGATGCTGTTTTGAAGGCAAAGGGTGGTCACACCAAGTATTGATTTGATTTGGATTTCTCTTCTGTTCATTTACTTTCCATTTTGTTAATTGATAAAAAAAAAAAAAAAATATGAACACTTCTATTTCTGAAAGCATTCCTAATTTACAGCATTTTTTCCACACCTGACTAAAACTTTTGCATAGTAGTGTATATTACCCATGATTTTGTTTTGTATTACTGGTATTTGGCAAAAGTTATCCCTGTGCTAAATACAGAGGAACCGTGGATTACAAGCATAATCCGTTCCAGGAGAATGCTTGTAATCCAAAGCACTCGCATATCAAAGCGAGTTTCCCCATAGAAGTCAATGGAAACAAAGATAATTTGTTCCGCATTGGCTTCTATGGCATGCAATACCACATATGGCCGGATGTGGGGGGTGCCAAGGAGCCTCGGAAATACTCTGGGTTCCTTGGCCCTTTTTTTGCTTAAAAAAGGGCTGTAGCTGTAGGCCTCATTTACATTTGTATTTGTACCTGCTCCCCCTTCTTTCTTTTTTTTCAAATAACAGTTATTGGGGTCGGCCATTAGATCAGGGCGGGTCCTCTCGTCAGTGCCACTCCTCCCAAATCTTGTCATGCATTTCCAGTCTATTCTGTAATCTGGCTGTCATTTTTTCCATCAACTCTACATCCTTTATCCTAGTGTACAAATCTGCCTGAGATGGAGGGGATAGTCGCTTCCAATGGAGAGCAACCAGGCACCTCGTGGCTGTCAAAACATGTCATGTCTCAGAAGTTTTTTGGAACATTTGGGAATTTACAAGGGTGATACCCCCTAGTAAAAAATAGTTTTGGGGTCCTGGGAACCGGTACTCCTAAGATACAGGACAGCAACTGCTGTGTTTCCATCCAAAATGGTACTATCTTGGGGCAGGTCCAGTATATACTGTATGGTACAGGGTTTCCTTGGCTCCCTGACAGCGCCAACACCTATCTGAGCTGGAAGGGTAAATAGCGTGGAGAACATCTGGTGTCAGATTCCAAAAGTAGAGAATTTTGTAGGCATTCTCCTTATAGAGCGTGCAGAGAGAGCTTTTAGCTGCCTAAGACCAGATTGTCTGCCACGTTGTCTCTGGGATCTCCTCCCCTAGCATCTTTTCACAGCGGAGCATATACGTATGCTTACCCTGGGTGGGGAAGGAGCGAGAATTTATCAGTTGATACGTATCTGATATCAAACCGCGGCGAGCAGATCCCTCTAACACCTGTTTTTCAAAGGGAGTTGGTGCTGAGAATTGGAGCTCCGGGGCAAAGGATTGTGCGAAGTGTCGTATCTGCAGATACCTATAAAACACCTGTTGAGGCAGATCGAATTTCTTTTGTAGATCAGAGAATGAGAGCAATTTACGGGTTATAGGGTCCACCAGGTGGCCAAAGTGAAACAGGTCTCGTGTCGCCCAAGGTGACGACATCTGATGGGTTAGTCCTTCAGGCATCCTGGGGTTATACAGAAAAGAGGTCAAAAGAGACCTTTCTGAGCCCAGGCTATGTACACGGGACAGTCTACGCCAGATCATCCTAAGGTGGAGCATAGGTCCCAGGAGTCGGCCTGAGTCCACCTCCGTGTTCGCGTTCCAGAGCAGGTTGTTTGGGTGTGTGCGTGCGAGACATATTTTCTTGATTTTTGTCCATTTGTTATAAGAACATTGTGGAAACCAAGTGGTAATAGCGCGCAATTGGGCTGCCTGGTAGTACTTGAGCAGGTCGGGGAACCCCAATCCCCCGTCGGAGCCACGTCAGAGACACTGTCAGCTGCTCCCCCTTCTATTTCATGCACTTGAAGACAAAGCTGCATTTTGTTTTGGAGCAAGGTCAGGGGTGGGGTCGAGGGCAGGCCAGGAGTGGGGTCAAAGGGGGTCCGTCAGGGAAGGGTTTGCAGGGCCCCATGATTTTTAACAATGGCCCTGGTGGGACACAAAATCAAATGCCGGAAGTAGCTCATCTGTGCAGTAGTGGCAAAGCAGGTCAGGGGCCCGGGGCTGTGATCTTGCCTCAATACATGCAGCTGGTAATGGAGCCGGCAAGAAGGTGAGAGGAGTCCCTGACTGTATGACATGACTGGACACTGACTCTTTCACCAGGCTGTTATAGTGTTTAGAGAACCCTGCTGATGGGTACATTATAGGCATCTTAAAGTTGTAGAACATTATACTGGTATCATTTTGAGGGGAGAGTTTTCTCCTGGTGTAGTATGGGGAGGATAGGGGAGTCCCCCCCCCTCCCTCTCTTACCCCGTCTTTTACACCTCCTCTCTCTCTCACACCTCATCTGTCTTTCCGCTCTCTCTCACCTCCCTCTGTCTCTTAGCTCCCTCTCTCTCACATCTCCTCTGTATCCCCCTCTCTGTCTCTCACCACTCCCCATCTCTTTTACCTCTCACCCTCCTCTGTCTCTCACCTCCCCCCCCCCCCATTTTCTCTTTCTCTCTCTTAGGGCCCAAATTATGATCTCGCACACAGGCCTACTGCTTAAAAAAAACATCCCTGGTTGCATCCTCTCTCTCTCTCATCCTCCCCTCCGTCTATCACTGCTCCTCTGTCTCTAACACACCCTCTTTCTTTCACCCCCCCACACCCACCTCTATCTCTCACCCCCCCTCTCTCACTTCCCTCTCCGCCCCCCTTTCTCTCTCCCCTCTTAGGGCCCAAATTATGATCTCGTACACAGGCCTACTGCTTTCATAAAACACCCCTGGTTGCATTATAAAGATGGCTGCCGCATGGCAGCCACCCTTAAACCTGAAAGTGCCCAGTAGCTTCTATGAAAAGAAGCTGGGAACTTCCATGCAGGCTATGCTGCAGTATATTTTTAAATGTCCCCTCTATGCAGCTGAACTGCAATATGTGTTTGGGGCTTTGTGTGGGTGTGGCTTGAGTGTGGACACAGGGGGCCCCATAATCTCCTATTGCCCAGAGGCCCCATAAATTGCATTCCACCCCTGAGTACAGAACATGTTCGATAATGGCAGCCTAATTATCCTGAACCATACAGAGGAAAACTAGCCCTACATTTTCTGAACATTTACCTTCAGTCTGTGTGCAGGTTTTTTCCCCTGTAGTTTAGTGGTTGTTTTCAGTGCTCCTCCATAAACGCCATACAGTATATACTCTTAATTAAAAAAAAAAAGAAGCTAGCTTTTACCTTAAAGGCAGTGCTCATAGTAGATATTTTCAAAGCCCCAAAAAACAAAAAAACTGCTGAATATACTTGATTGGCATTGTCAAAGCATGCTTTCCCTGCTCGTCCAGCAGTTAAATTATATGCAACAACTTTAAAAAATGCATTAATTTTCCCCTAATAATAATCAGCAATCCCTAGACAAGAGTTATCAAATTTGGAAAAAGAATGACAAATGAACACTTTGATTTATTTTAATGAGTCCACTGAAGAGTCCTTTCACGGCTCTTTTAATATGGTAATATGACCCAAGTCTGTCCATCTAAGTCAAGTTCAAAAGCAACCAGATCCCCACTTCCAGCTGTAAATCCAAATGACATAATCTCCTGTGTTCTAAAACGCCATTGAAAGATGCAGATAAAAATAATCTCAGCGTGCCCTTCATGGAAACTTTATAACATAAGTACTCATAGCAAAGTTATGGGGAAAAAAATCTATGATAAGATGAAGTGTGCCTGACAGTAGAATGTGGGTTATATCCCTTCTGTGAAGAACTGTATAATGAATCAAATAAGAGTTATGAAGCGTACATCTCAGAAACCAAATGCGAGTTTAAATGAGACTGCTTCACAACATCAAATAACAGACATCTTTAGACTAACAAATTAACAAAATTAATCACTTGCGTAAAGATATTGTACATCTCAAATTGCCTAAGAAACATTTTCATGAAAGTTAGCGCTAAGCCAGTGTTCAGTCTAATATATAAACTTTCCATCTATGTGTATTTATAAACAAGGTCATAGATACTACCTGTATAGACTTTGTTGTTGATTATGTGCCAAAAATTAAAAGATACCTTATTATAGCGATAAATAATTAGCTTTTTGGAGTACATAAGTATAAAGGAAATCTGTGGTCACGGAAGACAGTTCTATAACATCAGCGTTGTAATAGCAATACAAACAATAGTTATATTTGAAAAATTTCCTTTCATGTTGTGTGTGTGCTACCTGACTGCTTGCCATCGCTTTCTACAACTTCCTGGATTCCCTGCACGCTTTGCAGCTTCTCCTCTGCTGTTTACTTCCAGTTTCTAAAGACTACATATCCCTTGGTACCTTGCTGTCTACAAGCCACGATTCCTGTATGGACTCCATCACCTGAAACTCCTCCTCTAAGCATCTCTGTAGTTAAAGAGGGGTTCCACCTGCGATTTTTTTTTTAAGTCACACTGTAGCTGCTGACTTTTAATAAGGACACTTACCTGTCCTACTCGCCTGCAATGTCAGCCCCCCCCAGGCCGATCCCTGGATCCTAGCTGCTCCCGGTGCCGCCATCCTCAGTAAGGGAAACAGGTAGTGAAGCTGTTCACTGCCCGTTTCTTACTGCGCATGCGCAAGCCGCGTGACTCTTTGTGAATGGGCCGGCTGCTCTCTGGGATACACACAGTTCCCAGAAGACACCGCGACTAGGATGGAGGAAGAAGACCCACACTTACGATGAAGAGGCAGATTACAGACTTCCGCATAGCAACCGCTATTTCTGGTAAGTATAAAAAAAAAAATGTTTTTCAATTTATTTTTAGGATTTTTGGTGAAATTTTTTTTTCAGGGTGGAACTCCACTTTAAGATGGCAGGCTCTGTGAATTCAGTGGCACAACAGTGCCTATCAAGAGGGCATAGTGAATGTGTGGGGATCTTCACAAAGTAAATTTGCTAAATCCAAGATTGTCAAGAAAAATAGGAATAGGTTAAAAATAATTTTAATACAATATGATTTTACATTTTAACCATAGATATCCTTTAAATGTGTAGCCCTCTTTTGGGGGGTTATGATACATGACCCTCCCCAAACAGGATATTGCACAAAACCTATAGGTAAATAGGAGAACCAGAACCTTTGCTATGTAGAAGCGTGCGTTTGATAATAAAGTTGGTAGTGCTTCCACCCAGTACAGCACCTCTGTGAACAGAGATAAATCCTTTCCTGGGAAATGAATGAGTAACCTAATCAAAGTAATTGGGAGTAGAAGAACTACTGAAAATATATAACATTACTCATAAGCAGGGCTTTTTTTCTGCCGGATTGTGCCAGAACGGAGTTCCAGCACCTCTGGCAGCCCTGCCTCTCCCACTTGTCACGTAATACAGAAGGCGGTAAAGGACTTGCTTCCTCCACCAGCTTTTGCGTGCTATAATCGGCAGGCACCCATTGGACATGATGCTGAATGTTTGCAGGTCCCAACGCTGCAATATTTTTTGTAGATATGGGGCTTGGGGAGGCAGCTTCTTTCCCCATCTGCTGCCACAACTGTGTAGCACGGAGCCAAGTGAAGTGCTTTGAAACTCCTCCTTGGCTCCTTGCTACATTCCTAATAGAGCTGCAGGAAACATCACTATATTGAAAAAAAAGCCTGGGCACAGCTAACAGAGCGGTGCCGCCTGCATTCTGCAAGAGGTGAAAGAGAGCTCTAGGGGAGGATGAGAATTTGTGAACAGGTAAGAGAGATTTTTGTGTGGGGGTTGGGGAGTATTTGTGAAAGGTATGAGAGGTGTTGGGGATGGGGAGATGGAACGATTTGTGAGAGTTAGGAGAGCTGTTGGGGGGGTATTTGTAAAAAGTTTACAGAGCGTTGAGGGGGGTAGGGGGATTTGTGAAAAGGTGGGAGCTTTGGGGGGGGGATTTATGAGAGCTCAGGAGGGAGATTTGTGCAAAGGGGAGAGCTGGAAAAGGGGGGATTTGTGCAAAGGGGAGAGCTGGGAAGGGGGTATGCAGATTAGGCAGTGGTGACAGCTGGGAGGATAAGCTGTGGATGGGGGTGCAGAGGTAAGTTTCTGGACTGGGGGTGTAACCTGTGGATGTAGGGGTGCAGAGGTGAAATATGGATGGGGGTGCTAAGGTGAAATGTGGAAAAAGTGCAGAGTTGAAGAGGTGGGTTGTGGATGGGGAGGTGCGTAGGTAAGCTGTGGATGTTGGGTGCAGAGTTGAGCTGGGGTTGGTGGGGTGGGTGGGCGCAGAGGAAAGCAAAGGGTTGTGCAGAGGTAATTGATGGTTAACTTGGGGGGGGGATGCTTGAGGGAAAGTTTTTTTTTTCTGGAGAGGACAAGGGCACTCTGTACACAGGGCTATATGTTGCATAATCCAACCACTGTATGTGGGGATTACAGCAGTCAGGAGCATGCAAAATACATCACAGCATACAGAGATTGGCAGTCAGGAGTATGTAAGGTACAGCACAACTGACAGAATGCAGAGGTCAGAAGTATGTAAAATACAGCCTAGTATAAAGAGAGCAAGGGTCAAATGATATAATGTATAGCACAGTATAAGTGGGTAGTGGTTAGGATTGTGTATCATATGCTTCAGATTATGTATGTACATTACATACTCCTGATCATAGTCTCTATGCTGTGCTGTTTGGTACATTCTGTACCTTTTTAATGTTGTGTACTGTACATGTTTATGGCTGCTGCACCCTGTATGGTATACACAATACATACTCCTGAGTCCTGTAGTGTGCTTTACTTTTCTGAACCTTGCAGCTTCTGTGATACGCAGTTCTTGATCACACCCAATATTTGGCGACCATGTCATTTTCATCTCTGAGGAAGGAGTGACTGGGGGTGGGGTTGTGGGCGGGGAGTTGGCTGGGGAGAGTGTATTCCAGCACCTATTCTCTGAGAATAAAAGGCCCTGCCCAGAAGTATATAGATGCACACCAGTATCAAAAAGGAAACAGGCTTTGTAAAAGAAAAGATTAATAACAGTTCATGCATTCAATGAATAAACAGGTATTAACAGCAAAGAGCCCAACAAGAATCCTCGTGGAATTGTGCATGTATGCTGTACATAGGTGTATATCATTTTTAATATAGATACCTCCAGATGAATTCTGTATTGCAGCAAAGTCCAGTTGCAGGGGCCCCTGAGGATGTCTGCGATGTGATGTTTGTCTTGTTGTCCGGAGGACAAGATGTGCAGTGATGGAGAGACTCTCCAGCCATTGCCCAACCAGCATGGAATGCATCTTCTCATATTCAGGCACTAGGACCCAGAATCAGCCTATCTACGAGTAGTTCCTAATCTGACATGAAACGGGACTTCTAATTACCAGAAGTGGCCATCAGATGCCTAACCTGGCTCTAGTCTATGCTGGTTATTGCACAATGAGCTAAAACTAGATATAAAAACTCCAGAAAGGACAGGGTTAACAAAAAACTAAAAAGGGCCAATACACTATGGATAAGGGCTCTACCTATCACCATACCCACTGAATTATCAATTGTTACTAATGTAAAGAAAATACTACTTATACATCTCTAAATGTATGATTCAGCTCTCGATTGTTGAAATATAATCACAATCTTTATTCCTTATAGATTAAACATTCAACAAACAACATATAAACATATATGGTTTACAGTATAACAACCTGTTTTTCCAACCTATAATAAGGTATACAGTATTAAGGTATACATACATGTACAGAGTCTTCAAAAGACATTCAGTAGCAACATTTCTTAAGGTGGCCACCAAAAAATCATCAATGTATTGGCAGAAGACAAATAATGAAACAAAAAAGGGAAGCGCCACGTATATGCAATATGTCAGATACTATGTTTAATCTCAAAAGAAATGCACTTACAATACACAATTACAAAACAGGCTCATCAGGGTCTCATGATGTGCGGTGCGGTATGGTCTCAGGTCCATCTAGATCCACAGATCTGCAGGCAGGGAGAGAAATCCATCCTGTGGCCACCAGGAAACAGCCAGGTTCAGCGTGGAGGCGCAGATGATGACGTTACCAGAGAGCGGGACCAGGGAGAGCACCGGATGGAAGGTGAGACTAAAAACAACAGGCTATGCGCTCAGAGTCAAGCTCCATCTCCATCTACAGGCCTACTACAGCCATCTTCCCATCTCCTTCCTTTTTAGGATTGGTCATTTTGTACCACTATATGGACTATAAAACTGTGAGGCCCCGTACACACGGCCGAGGAACTCGACGTGCCAAACACATCGAGTTCCTCGGCGAGTTCAGCCCTGAAGCCGCCGAGGAGCTCGGCGGGCCGAGTTCTCCCATAGAACAACGAGAAAATAGAGAACATGTTCTCTATTTTCTCGACGAGTTTGTAACGCCGTCAGCGTTACTCCTTTTACATGGAGCGCAGGCTTGTCACTTATGACAGCTGCGCTCCATTCAGACACACGTCCGCGTCACTTCCGGTGCGCGGACGTCTGCGCTCCACGTTGGAACGCGGAAGTGCGTTCCAGCGTGTGGCGCTCAGCTCAGCCCACAGCCCGGGCTATTTAAACTCCCGGGAATGGCGGCAGGGTGTTCGGATATTCCTGTTGGACCCTGCCGCCATCTGGGAACCCTGGACAAGCTACAGACTCGCTGTAGCACCTCTCTCCACAACTGACCCCTTGGAAGTTCTGTGTTTTCAGTAACTTACTGGATAAAGCCACCTCCTCCTGTGCGGACATCCCTGGTATAGACTACCTCCTGAACTGCAAGTATAATTTAATACCAAACAACTGCTGTATAAGATACCACCTCCTCCTGTGCGGACATTCCTGGTACAGACTACCTCCTAAACCGCAAGTATAACTGGAACCAGCTTCTTATAATAACAGTGATTCCTAGTCTATCTCAGAACTGTGTCTCTCACTCTATACTTATTACTATATACTATCATCAGTTACAGCAGACAGATTTCACTCTATTGATACCAGTGTGCAAATATCCTACAATACCTGTATTACTACTACCATTTATTGTTGAAAATACTTAAACAAGACTTTATACTTGTAGTATCCGGATTGTATTCATTAGTTAATGCTTAAGAGGAATTAAGCTATTACTCTCGTATTTGTTTCCATTAGAGGATATGATGATATAACCCCAAACTCTTATTGTTCAGTGAGAGTGATCTGGTGGTTCATTTCTGATAAGCCTCTACAGCTGCGGTCTAACCTTTAAAAAGAGTCCTCTCACTGTCAGGGTCATAACATAATATCCGAACCCCCAAAAATAAAGGAAGAAAGGATATATATATATATACATATATCTTTAAAATGGATCCAGCTGACCTTGCAAATCATTTAGTTGCACTCTCTCAAAGGGTTGATAATCTTACCACCAACATGAATGAGTTACGTATGCAGAATGATGCTTTAAGAGATCAAAATTTTGCACAAGCCAGGGAAAGACCTGAACCAAAGGCCTGTTCTCCGGAACCTTTTTTTGGAGATAGAAAAAATTACAGACAGTTTATTAGTTCATGCCGATTGATGTTTGAACTGCGGCCACGTACTTATCATTCTGATAGGATAAAGATCCTCACATTAATTACTTATCTTAAAGGTGAGCCCAGGGTATGGGCTGACACCTACGTAGAAGAACACGGAGATCTCCTAGGAGATTTTGACACATTTCTTGATGAAATGTCTTTGTTATATGAAGATCCCAACAAACAGTTAACAGCTGAGAATTCAATCAGGAGTCTTAAACAGGGAAGGCGGCCTGTTGAAGATTTTATTTCAGAATTCAAATGTTGGTGCAGAGAAACTCAATGGTCTGATATTTCTCTCAGAAACCAGTTCCGTTTGGGTTTATCTGAGGCCATGAAGGATGAGCTTGCCCGCGTTGACCTACCCACTACTTTGGAAGATCTTATGCACCTCTCAGTGACTATTGATCGTCGCCTTCGCGAAAGAAAGACCGAACGTGCCATTACTTATTCTGTCACTCCCTTCAGGAGGTCTAGATCACCTCCCAAAGATTCTCCAATGGATCTTAGTGTTATTAAAGGACCTTTAACTTCTGCAGAGAAACAGCGCCGCAGAGCTAACAATCTTTGCCTATATTGTTCTGCTCCTGACCATATCGTTTCCACCTGTCCTCTTCTCAAGAAGAATTCAGAAGGTAATTTCTCCCACATTAGTAAATTAAATTCACCTGGAACCATATCTAATCATTATATTTTTGTTCCTCTCACCCTACAGTGGGATCAAGGAAAGATTTCCATTGAAGCAATGGTCGACAGCGGGGCATGTGGCAATTTCATTGATTCAAATGTTGTAAAAGCTAATAAAATTCCCAGTGTGTTAAAGCAGATTCCAGTGTCACTCACTTTTATTGATGGTTCTAACTCTTCTTTCGGTCCAGTTACATCTCAGACAGTTCCCTTAACAGTTTCTTGTGCCACTGGCCACACAGAGATTCTCAATTTTGATATTATTTCATCTCCAGTTTTCCCTATAGTTTTAGGTCTACCATGGTTGCATCTTCATCAGCCTACTATTCTTTGGTCCACAAGATCCCTTTCCTTACAGTCTACTTACTGTACAGAATTCTGTCATCCTCCATGTATCATCTCCTTTTCAGAAGTTCATCCTACTAATCTACCAAATTACTTACAAGATTTCGCTGATGTGTTCAGTAAGACTAACGCAGATAAACTTCCTCCACATAGGATTTATGATTGTCCTATTGACTTAATTCCTGACAGTCCTATCCCTACCGCTCGGATTTACCCCCTTTCACAACCAGAGCTTGTACACCTAAAAGATTACTTGGATGAGAACCTTAAAAAAGGATTTATAAGGCCCTCCACTTCTTCAGCTAGTGCAGCTCTATTTTTTGTAAAAAATAAGGATGGATCACTTCGACCGATAATAGATTATCGATCCCTCAATAACATCACTATAAAGAATAGATATCCATTACCACTCATTCCAGAACTTATTGAACGTTTACAAACAGCTAAGATCTACACAAAGCTGGACCTCAGAGGTGCCTATAATCTGATAAGGATCCGCTCTGGAGATGAGTGGAAGACTGCTTTTAAAACTCGATACGGGCTTTTCGAGTATTGTGTAATGCCTTTCGGCTTATGTAATGCCCCAGCAACTTTTCAGTGGTTTATTAACGATATTTTTCATGATCTGCTTGACATTTGTGTTGTTATTTACTTGGATGACATATTAATTTACTCTGATACTCTGGAAGAACATCACAAGCATGTGCGTTGGATTCTGGATAGGCTCAGAATTCACTCTCTATATGCAAAACTTGAGAAGTGCGTCTTCAGTCAGACGACTATCTCCTTTCTTGGTTATCAAATCACTCCTGACGGAGTTCAGATGGACCATACTAAAGTGGATTGCATTTTGTCCTGGCCTTCTCCCCAGTCTAGAAAGGCCCTTCAGAGATTCCTTGGATTTTCTAATTATTATAGAAAATTCATTAAAAATTTCTCATCAATTGTAAGACCACTTACTAGTTTAACCAGTTCTAAGATACCTTTCATTTGGTCCAAGGAAGCACAGAAATCCTTTGAAACACTTAAGCTCAGTTACTCTTCAGCTCCCATTCTCCAACTACCCAATCCAATGTTTCATTTCACTTTGGAAGTTGATGCCTCACATTTTGCCTTCGGTGCTGTACTTTCCCAACGACCCACATTATCACAACCACTACATCCTGTTGCCTTTTATTCCAGAACTTTATCACCAGCTGAAAAGAACTATCCGATTGGTGAGAAGGAACTGTTAGCAAACTGGAGACACCTTCTGGAGGGTTCTACACACCCCATCACTATTCTCACTGACCATCGTAATTTACAGCATCTTAAAACTTGTAAAACTCTTTCTGCCCGTCAAGTCAGATGGAGTTTATTTTTTGATCGATTTGATTTCGTCATTTCATACCTCCCGGGTACTCAGAATATTAAAGCAGATTCTTTATCTCGTATGAATGAAGATCAATCCATGGACATTCCTCCACTTTCCATTATTCCCTCCAACCGATTCATTGGAACAACTTTGACATTTAATAAGTTGCTCATTCAAA
The DNA here is from genome assembly GCF_905171775.1 of Rana temporaria. Taxonomy (NCBI): domain Eukaryota; kingdom Metazoa; phylum Chordata; class Amphibia; order Anura; family Ranidae; genus Rana; species Rana temporaria. The sequence goes on along the minus strand of NC_053493.1, from coordinate 115,472,340 downwards.
CTCTTTCCAAAGACAAATCTCAACTCCCTAAAGGTCTACAACAGGAGTCTAATGGACTATTAACTTTCAACAACAAGATCTATGTTCCACCAAGTTTACAACTCATACTATTAAAACAACTCCATGATGCCCCACTTGCAGGTCATCCTGGTATTAGTAAAACCCTTCATTTACTGAAGAGAAATTATAGGTGGCCTCATCTGACAAAAACTGTTCACGACTATGTGAGTTCTTGCCACACTTGTGCCATCAACAAGCATTCAAGGAAGCCTCCCTATGGTTTATTAACCTCCATCCCAATACCTAATAGACCTTGGGATGTTATTTCCATGGATTTCATAGTAGATCTTCCTAGATCAAATGGAGCTAACACCATCATGGTCACTGTTGATATATTAACCAAGATGGCCCATTTTATACCTTTGAAAAAATTACCTACTTCTCAAGAAACAGCAAGGGCTTTTGTATCTAATATTCTTAAATTGCATGGTCTTCCATCCCAGATCATTTCGGATCGTGGGTCACAGTTTATTTCCAAGTTTTGGAGAGCCCTTTGTCAAACATTACAAATAGATCATCGCAGGTCTACTGCTTATCATCCCCAAACAAACGGGCAAACGGAACGTGTCAATCAAACACTTGAACAGTATTTGCGCTGTTATTGCACTCATCTTCAAGATGACTGGGTTGACTTACTTCCACATGCAGAGTTTGCATATAACAATGCTTCCAATTCATCTTCTCAGTTTTCACCCTTTTACGCAAATTATGGGTTTCATCCTAATAGTTTACCATCTACTTTTCTTCCAAATAATGTTCCGGCTGTTGAGAATTTCTTCTCAACCATAAAAAACACTTTAAATACTCTCCGTTCTAACCTAGAAGCTGCTCAAATTAGACAAAAAAAATATTATGACTCTCATAGAACAATATCACCTCCATACAAGATTGGAGATTTGGTATGGTTATCCACTCGGAATCTGCGACTTAATATTCCTTCAAAGAAACTTGGTCGTCAATACACAGGACCTTTCCCAATTTCTCATGTAATAAACAAAAATGCTGTTAGATTACTTCTACCTTCAGATTGGAAGATTCATCCATCCTTCCATGTTTCACTAATTAAGCCTTATAAATCTAATCCCTTTCCAGATAGAGATCCACAACCTCCTCCTCCAATTCAAGTTTTTGGTGAAACTGAATATCAGGTAGAGAAGATTCTTGATTCTAGGAAGAGAGGATCCTCTATTCAATATTTGATTCGTTGGAAAGGCTATTCTCCCACAGATGATTCCTGGGAATGTTCTTCAAATATTCATGCTCCTCGACTCATTAAGCAGTTTCATCATAAATATCCTAATAAACCATCTCTTACTGGGCGCCCCGGAGGTGCCCCCTTGAGGAGGGGAGTATGTAACGCCGTCAGCGTTACTCCTTTTACATGGAGCGCAGGCTTGTCACTTATGACAGCTGCGCTCCATTCAGACACACGTCCGCGTCACTTCCGGTGCGTGGACGTCTGCGCTCCACGTTGGAACGCGGAAGTGCGTTCCAGCGTGTGGCGCTCAGCTCAGCCCACAGCCCGGGCTATTTAAACTCCCGGGAATGGCGGCAGGGTGTTCGGATATTCCTGTTGGACCCTGCCGCCATCTGGGAACCCTGGACAAGCTACAGACTCGCTGTAGCACCTCTCTCCACAACTGACCCCTTGGAAGTTCTGTGTGTTCAGTAACTTACTGGATAAAGCCACCTCCTCCTGTGCGGACATCCCTGGTATAGACTACCTCCTGAACTGCAAGTATAATTTAATACCAAACAACTGCTGTATAAGATACCACCTCCTCCTGTGCGGACATTCCTGGTACAGACTACCTCCTAAACCGCAAGTATAACTGGAACCAGCTTCTTATAATAACAGTGATTCCTAGTCTATCTCAGAACTGTGTCTCTCACTCTATACTTATTACTATATACTATCATCAGTTACAGCAGACAGATTACACTCTATTGATACCAGTGTGCAAATATCCTACAATACCTGTATTACTACTACCATTTATTGTTGAAAATACTTAAACAAGACTTTATACTTGTAGTATCCGGATTGTATTCATTAGTTAATGCTTAAGAGGAATTAAGCTATTACTCTCGTATTTGTTTCCATTAGAGGATATGATGATATAACCCCAAACTCTTATTGTTCAGTGAGAGTGATCTGGTGGTTCATTTCTGATAAGCCTCTACAGCTGCGGTCTAACCTTTAAAAAGAGTCCTCTCACTGTCAGGGTCATAACAGAGTTCCTCGGCGGCTCCATCGGACCGAAAGTGTACTCTCGGCAGAATCCGGCTCTGACCGGAATTCTGCCGAGAAACTCTGTCGTGTGTACGGGACCTGACTGTTTTCTTGACATACATTGCCCGCTTTTTAAGTGTTCGGTAGTACCAGTGTTTGCGCTAACAGTTTATTTCAAATTTCTGCAGAAGACAAATAATGTTGGTGGTGAATGCCCACTGTGGCTGTATCAAATTGGCTTTGCTTCAAAGATGAAAATTGTGAACACTTTATCAAATCATGGTGCTGAAAATTCCATAGGTGAGTAATGGGATATACTTCAAATTTTGGAACAGAATATACATCCCTTCAATGTAGAAGAAAACAGAAAACCGATGGATTCAACAAACCATCATCTAGAAGAGAATATGGCATTACCCCCCTCTACATATATACAGTGCTGTTGTCCAAAGGTTTCTCTGTTTCTCCTCCATCCAGAATGGAACCACTCTAATGCCGCGTACACACAATTGGAAATTCTGACAAGAAAACCGTGGATTTTTTTCCAACGGAATGTTGGCTCAAACTTGTGTTGCATACACACGGTCACACAAAATTCTGACTGTTAAGAACGCGGTGACGTACAACACTACAATGAGCAGAGAATAATTAAGTTCAATGATTCCGAGCATGCATCCAATTGATTCCGAGCATGCGTCTTTTTTTGCGCGTCGGAATTGCATAAGAAACGTTCGGAATTTCTGACAAAAACTTTTCAACCAGCTCTCAAATTTTTTCTGTCAGAAATCCCGACAGAAAAAGTCTGATGGAGCTTACAAAGGGTCGAAATTTCCGACCAAAAGCTCACATCAAACTTTTCTTGTCGGAATTTAGACATGAGGTGTGTTACTAGCTAGGTCACCAGCTGAAAATGAAGGAAAAAGCATAAAAAATGTATCTAATACAGCTACCAAATCTAAAAAGTGGTAAGCTGCAATATATTACATTTTTGTTTGGGCGTTTAATACTTCTTTAAAAGTACTTGTTGTTTTTTCAAGTGTGAGAACTCAATCTGCTGATTATCAGTCCTGTTAATGTTATTGCATTAGTTGTAATGTTAATGCATTAGAGTTCCATTAAAAGCTGTGTCCAGTTTCTCCAGCTGCATGATCAACAAAGACCCTAATGCCACGTACACGACCATTTTTAATGTCATGGAAAAAGACGTTTTTCTGGACGTGATTCTTGTCAAGCCTGCCTTGCATATACACGATCGTGAAAAAAAAATGCTCTAGAAAAGCATGGTGACGTACAACACGTACGACTGCACTATAAAGGGGAAGTTCCATTCGGATGGCGCCACCCTTTGGGCTGCTTTTCAGTCTGTTACAGCGTGATGAATGTGCTATCTCCATTACGAATGCTAGTTTTACCAGAACGAGTGGCTCCCGTCTCATAACTTGCTTCTGAGCATGCACGTTTTTTTCACGTCGTTAAAGCCTACACATAACTGTTTTTCACGACGTTAAAAATGACGACGTGAAAAATTTGATCATGTTCTAAATTTTTAATGCCCGTCGAGAAAAATGCTCTGGAGCCTACACATGATTGTTTTTAATAAGCCAATTTAAAAAATTTAATTTTTCTCATAAAAAATGGTTGTGTGTATAAGGCCTCTTTCACACGGGACCGTGATGATCCGCCCCGTGAACCTCTGCTTGCTCAGCATGGATCGCTCCGCTGATCCCCGCTGAGCCGGCGGATGACAGGGCGGTCCCTGCACACTGTGCAGGGACCACCCTGTCAGATCTCCGCTCTTCCCTATGGGGGGATTGGATGAACACGGATCGTCTGTCCGTGTTCACCTTGATCCGCAGACGGATGGACTAGGGGTTTTCCTCCGTCTGCAGAATCTGAGGATTGCGGACTCGGATGAGATCGGGTGTCAGCGACACCCGATCCGCAATCTCATTGGGATCAATGTATGTCCCTTTTTTTATCCGTACACGATGGATGAAAAAGCGGACATACGGTCTGCCCGTGTGAAAGAGCCCTTAGGCAACGAGAGTCTATGACAGCAGAGTTTGGGCAGGGTGTTATCAGAGGTGTGAACCAACCACATAATTGTGGTCAAACCATTAAAGGTTGATGGTTCTTCCCACCCTAGTGTCTGCCATCTTGGTACAGTAGTTTGAAGAGTCTGGACTCCTGGGGAAGGTTGTGATTGATCTCCCAGAGTGAGCCTGGAAACTGAAGGGGAATGCTGGTCAAATATGCACTTATTATGCAATTATACGTAATTTGTGTCTTCCAGAGGGGTTGAAGCTCTGGCAGCCACATTTGGAACACCCAAAGTACTGGACGTGAGCTTGGGCTTAGTGAGTTGCGTGGCTCTGGAGGGTTCTAGGTCTTATTAAGTGGCTCATATGTGAAGTTAAAAAAATGTCCCTTGTGTAGTGTAGTCATCCACTGCTTACACGCCTGTTCCAGTTCTTTTAGTCAATATCCTGCTGAAACTCATACAGATAAGGGCTTCTGACTTTTCTTTCACTTGGACTACCAATCTGCACACTTGCTCCAGGTCAGAAATGTTGAATGTTTTAAAAACCAGACGCTCAATAGCAGTATAACAGCAAGGGAACTATCATCACAAGAAAGAGGTCAGCAATGACAGCCAAATGATTTCTCTTGTGATAGGTTTACTTAAATTGCTTTGCTGAAAAAAGCCTGTTGTCAGGGCTCAGTAGCTTAGCTCTGTATGGCTCTCTCGTGACAAGTTTACTTTAAAATCCTGTATGCTCCTCCTCATTGCTCTCCATTACTGCCATTAATGTGTGAATTAGTGTGAATTATAGTTTAATATTATGTGGATTACATTGCCCCAGAGAGGACTTGCAATCTTCTTTTGAAGCAGTACAACTTCCTGCACACTGTTATAAACTGTTATATAAATGCCTTCAAAATTTATTGAGTCCCATTTCAAAGAAGTCGACATCTTTTAGAAAATGTTATTACATTCTACCTGTCTTTACTCTAGATTTAATTCATAAATAAAAGTTAACGTGATTGGCTAGTATAGACTTTACAGCTGTTGATATTGACAAGTGTATTACTAAAACTTGAGTAACACCCTCTTAGTATAGGTGCTAAGATGTAAATAGTTAGGTTAGTGTACTTTACTCCTCATCCTAAAGGGGGAGTTAGAGGCAAATTTATATTTTAGCACTCTGCCTAACAGATTGCTGCAATTTACTAGATAAAAACTGCTTATGATGTTCTGGTGCTGTTGAGATTGCCTGGGCTCCTCCTGCCTTCTGGAAGCTGCTAGAGCTTTCCAGAACATAGGTAGGAGCTAGGCAAATAGGCAGCATGAATATGTATGCAGCTCTGTAGAAAGTGAAAAAAATGCGCATACCAAAATATAAATAAAAAAACAGCAGCAAACTCAAAAATGTTATACAACATAAACACGGATGATTATAAAAGGGAGTTGCGCTCAAAAATTCATATATAGGTGACTATATAAAAAGAAAAAAATAAGCGAGTTGTGTGATGACACCTCTCAGTAATGACCAAAAAGGTCAACCAAATAAAGTCCAGATATAAGTGTACATGTAAATTGAAACAAATGTGTAATTAATCCAAAAATAAAGTTCAATACTATGAATATTGCTGAGTCCAATTCTTGTATATAATGCTGGATCGGTTTCTGGATGAAAAGTAATCTGTCTGACCCTTACCAGAAATAAAGATCACAAGGATCAGAATGAGCCATCCATAATGGAGATCAAGAATCCGATCACAGTGGATGTGGAAGCTCAAACTTCAGCGAACTCGACCCAGTGACAGGGAGAAAAAACAAAAAACAATAGTGCAAAAACCTTTGGTATGAACACTCTAGCTGGCCCACAGTGGCTAAGAATGACAGACACTGTGAATGAAAGACAGAGTACCACCACCAAAAAGAACACACTGACCCTTACCACAATAGGGGATCTCTGGTGCATAGATAATTGATATGGTGAATAGCAGAGAGACGGTCTCAGATGGTCCTTGCGATCCGGGGAATCAGGTGGCCAGATCATATAAAAAAATAGACTCACATGGTGAAGTACCGCCAAGTTTTTAATAAAATAGAGTAAGTAGAACACTTACGATTAAGAAGTTTTTAAAAGCAGATAATGACAGTAGCCGGCCGGCAAACAAACGAGGCACGTCCTCGGTACGCGGTGACGTCAGCACGACAACCCCCCCTAGGGAGGTTGTCGTGCTGACGTCACCGCGTACCGAGGACGTGCCTCGTTTGTTTGCCGGCCGGCTACTGTCATTATCTGCTTTTAAAAACTTCTTAATCGTAAGTGTTCTACTTACTCTATTTTATTAAAAACTTGGCGGTACTTCACCATGTGAGTCTATTTTTTTATATGATCTGGCCACCTGATTCCCCGGATCGCAAGGACCATCTGAGACCGTCTCTCTGCTATTCACCATATCAATTATCTATGCACCAGAGATCCCCTATTGTGGTAAGGGTCAGTGTGTTCTTTTTGGTGGTGGTACTCTGTCTTTCATTCACAGTGTCTGTCATTCTTAGCCACTGTGGGCCAGCTAGAGTGTTCATACCAAAGGTTTTTGCACTATTGTTTTTTGTTTTTTCTCCCTGTCACTGGGTCGAGTTCGCTGAAGTTGGAGCTTCCACATCCACTGTGATCGGATTCTTGATCTCCATTATGGATGGCTCATTCTGATCCTTGTGATCTTTATTTCTGGTAAGGGTCAGACAGATTACTTTTCATCCAGAAACCGATCCAGCATTATATACAAGAATTGGACTCAGCAATATTCATAGTATTGAACTTTATTTTTGGATTAATTACACATTTGTTTCAATTTACATGTACACTTATATCTGGACTTTATTTGGTTGACCTTTTTGGTCATTACTGAGAGGTGTCATCACACAACTCGCTTATTTTTTTCTTTTTATATAGTCACCTATATATGAATTTTTGAGCGCAACTCCCTTTTATAATCATGTATGCAGCTCTGGCCAATTACAGGGTAGGGTGCCCCTGAGCATGCTGGGTGCTGGTATATATATATATATTCTGGGAACAAATCCTTCCCATAGTGGATTGCACCAGCTGAGAGAGAGGCTGCTGCCCCCTCTGGCACCGCTTCAAAGAGGCCTCAGGTGGGCGACCTGAGGACCTAAAACTGGAACTGAAGCGTGACCCTGGTCCTCCTAAGCTGACTGAGGGGGATGTTCGCTGGGGATACATCTGGTATCACTGAGAGAGGCTGTCAGTTGCTCTACAAAGGCCTGTAAATACAGACAATTGTGTGGATCTAAGGGAATAGTGCTTTTAACTCTCCTCAACTCTAGTCAGTTAAAGGTCCCAGCTAAAGAGATCACTGGCTAGTGATCTGAAGAGCTACTTACTGCAAGGGACCAAGGGACTTTGCTCAAGCTTCTTTACTTCTACACTGCCATTTCTAGGAGAAGTCTGCCATCTGCTCCTGGCAAGAAACTTCACTTAATGCTGCATACACATGGTCAGAATTTCCGATGGAAAAAGTCAGATGGGAGCTTTTCATCGGATATTCCGACCGTGTGTATGCCCCATCGCACTTTTTCCGTCGGAATTTCCGACGGACTTAGATAGAGAGCAGGTTCTCTATTTTTACCATGGGAAAAATTCCTATTGGAAAATCTGTTCGTCTGTATGGAATTCCGATGCACTAAAAACCATGCATGTTTGGAATCAAGTCGATGCATGCTCGGGAGCATTGAACTTAATTTTTCTCGGGTCGTTGTAGTGTTGTACGTCACCACGATCTTGAGAGTCGAAATTTGGTGTGATCGTGTGTATGCAAGACAGCTTGAGCGGAATTTCGACGAAAAAAACATCCAGACAGCAAATAAGAATGTTACTCTAAGGCCTCGTACACATGACCGAACATGTCTGCTGAAACTGGTCCGCTGACCAGTTTCAGCAGACATGTTCGGTCGTGTGTACGGCCGACCGGACAAATGTCCGGCGGATCGGACAGGTTTCCACCGGACAAATGTTTCTTAGCATGCTAAGAAACATGTCCGCTGGAAGCCTGTCCGTCGGACATGTTCGGTCGTCTGTACAGATTCACCGGACATGTCCGATCGGCCGCCATCCCTCGCATGCGTGGAAGCATTGACCTTCCAGGGTCTCGCACGTCGCCGCGTCATCGTCGCGGCGCGGCCACATCACCGCGCTGTCTGTCCGCGCGGATTTCGGTTTGATGGTGTGTACAACCATCAGACCGAAATCTCCGAGCGGACATGTCCACTGAAAACGGTCCGGCGGACCGTTTTTCAGCGGACAGTCCGCTCGTCTGAATGGGGCCTTACAATATCTCTAGGCTTGACACCTTATGAAGAACTGTTAATACCTTCTAAAGTTTTAATCAATCTTGTTTCAATATTATTTAATAGTTATTACATTCTCAATTAATTAACACTGAGCTTCTTACCCCTGACTGTATAATATTGTATTTACTTTATGCATGTTGTACACTACTTCTGTACTATTCAATAAAATATTTTGACAAGGAAAAAAACATCCAAGTTTATTCCGACGCAAAAAACGGTTATGTGTACAGGGCATAAGGCTCCATCTTACATTAGTTACAATCCTCAGCTTGTAAATAGTTTTCTTTCGGAGTATTCTACTGGAATTTCCTAACTCTATCCAAGTTCCTCTAAAATAAAACTACAAAACAAACACCTCTATACTGGTCTTTGACTCCAATGAGCTGAAGTGTGTGTGTGTGTACCTGGCTATGGAAATAGCTTGTGCCTGGCTGTCAGTATAGAAGTGGGGAAAACCTGGGCAATACTTTAGCAGCTCCTACGGGGGTAGTTCTACACTTAAATCCAGGATTTTTTTTTAAAAGATATAGTTACCGTATGTATTTATTAAAATATTACCCTTTTTCATTGCAGCTGGTGAAACTCCCTAAAATTTTTATTTATATTAAACCTTTTGCATGCTTCGTGTTTGTTTTTTTTTCGTTCAACCCAGCGGGCTGAATGAAAAAAACTGAAGAGCTTGTGAGGAGCTCACTGTACTAACTATGCAATGTCCCTGTCAGAACACACCGGTCAGCGCTCGCAGCCATTGATCCTACACCCTTTTCCTGCATACATTGCCCCCCTTTCTGCACACACTGCACCCCTATTTTCCCTGCACATAATGCCCCCCATTAACCCTACATCCCTTTCCTCCACACACTGCCCTCCTTTAATGCTATACCCACTTCCTGCACACACTGTGTCCTTTAACCCTACACCCCCTTTCTTGTACACACTGCCCCCCCTTCCTGTACACACTGGCCCCTTTAATGCTACACCCCCATTCCTGCACACACTGCCCCATTTAATCCTGCACCCCCTTTCTGCACACACTGTACCCTTTAACACTACACCCCCTTCCTGTACATACTGCCCCTTTGAACCCTACACCCCCTTTCTGCACACACTGCCCCATATTTCCCATGCATACACTGCCCCCCTTTAACCCTACACCCCCTATTCTTGCACAAATTGTCCCCCTATTTCCCAATGCACACACTACCCCCCTTTAACTCTACTCCCCTTGTCCTGCACAAACTGCCCCCCTTTAACCCTACACCCACCTTTCTGCACACACTGCCCCCCTTCCTGTACACACTTCCCCATTAACCCTACACATCCCGTTCTGTACACGCTGCCCCCTACCAATGCTGTATCCTGGCCTAGGCCAACAAGGCCATGGCCTAGGGCAGCACTTTCCAGGGGGGGCAGGACAGAAAGAGTTCCCGCCGGCTTGTGCTACACTGTTAGTGTAACGCAAGCTGCTTCTAATTTTGACTGTCCTATCATCCTGGACCACAAACCTTCCTCACTGTGCTATATGTTTTCTGCTGCACCATCGGCATAGTTATATCTTCTTAGTCCTCTCCATAAAATTATCATAAAGTTGTGCTTAAAGTAGAACTATAGGCAACACTTTTTCAATTTGGATAGAGTAAGGGAGGGTTATAGCCCCTGATAGTTTATTTTTTACCATCCCTGTCCCATTGCAGAGATTTCCCTTCACTTCCTGCGCCATAGCCAAACATGAAGTGAGAGGAAATCTATGCAAATTAAGCGAATCCAATGCCCCCCCAACCCTAAGATCTAGTGTCCCCACTCCAAAATTTCAGGGCGTTTCTTAAACAGAAATGGGTGTGGCCTTGGCATGAAGGGGTGTGTCATATTTAAATTATGGGGTGGACGAGATTAGTCAGGCCTAGGACAGCACAAAACCTAAATACACCACTGCCCCCTACACCACCCCTTTCTGCACACACTGCCCCCACATTCCCCTGCACACACTGCCCTCCTTTAAGCCTACACCCCCCTACCTGCACACACTGTCCCCCTTCCTGAACACACTGCCCCCTTTCATGCAATGCCCCCCTTCCTGTATACACTGCTCCCCTTTCACCCTACACTCCCCTTCCTGCACACACTGCCCTCCTTAAACCATACTTGCCCCTTCCTGAACACACTGCCCCCCTTCCTGAACACACTGCCCTCCTTTGGCAGCCTAGTTCGCCTAGTGGTAGCACCGGTCCTACTTCTGTCAAACAAAGACCTGTATATACACGGGGCTTTAGCACTAGAAGATAATTAGGCTCTGATGCAGTGCACTGTGCTCTTAGCCAAATATTGGGAGCTTGCTAACAAGAGGAAAAGGCAATATGAATAAAGTAAACATACTGGGGGTTGGTGCTTGACCAAGCTGTGCTGCTGAAGTGCAGTGGAAAAAGGGAAGGTCATTGACCTTGTTATGCAAGAAAGCAAGAATGAGTAGATCACAAAATTTAACAGAATTACAAATCTTTAAGCAGGTAAGTTTACACCAAAGCTGCTTGCTCAAATCTTTGGGCTTCCATTGCATAGTTATGTTGCACAGAACAAATGCCTCTTCTTGCCTTTTTCAGGTTTCATATGTTTATTTAAAAAAATAAAATAAAACTTTGGTTAAGGAAGGTAAAGGGGAAAGATAAAGGAGGTTCTTCTCCTGCAAACGTCCTCCTTCCTTTCCCTTTTACCTAATAACTGTGGAAGAAAGGTATAATTATTTTAAATAGAAACAAGGTGTGTTTCAGCTCTATAAGATTAGAAAATGAATGCAGAAAGAAAATATCCAAGTGTTCTGATTGACATGAGCTAAAGATACTCACACTATATTTAAAATAAAATGGCAAGGAGCAGCTACAGATGTTCCTAATTAGCTACGCAATCAGGTCTATGAAACGTGGCTATGAAATGACATCTCAATACAAGCATTGCGAGACTGGGAAATCAGTATCCCACTGTGATGAGCTTTACAAGGAATATGAAAATAGGCCATCACACCCACCTCTCACATACAGGAACTCACTACATAAATCATAGCAAGTATACTTTACGTTTTTTCCCCAAAAAGTAGAGATGGAACTGGTGTAATTCTCTGGGAACCAGAGACTAATACTGGCATTGTTGCTAAGGTAGAACCACAATATTACTTATTGAGAACATTTAAATTAGAAGGCCAAAAGCTACCTCCTTTTTAAGCTTCACACTAAATTTATGCAAGTAATGAACCTAATGCTCGTATTTGCGTTTATAATTATTATTATAATTATTATTATCATTTTATTGGAAAGCACAGTGAGCAAAGGTGGAAACGTATGTGTTTTTGTGATTTGCTTTTAAACATTCCCAACAGGGATCCCATCATTACCTTTAGTATCCTGAAATTGTAATATAATATAATATATATATATAGTAAAAACTTGGATCGTGAGCATACAGTAATTTGTTCCAGAAACATGCTTGTAATCCAAAGCACTCTTATATCTTTCCCCATAAGAACTAATGGAAACTCAAATGGTTCGTTCCACAACCATTTATTCATAAATCCTTCAATTTATAGTCCATATAAAAAGATTATAGCAATGTGACCAGGTTGTGTAACCATAAAATGTCCATCCACAAATAACAAGGGGATTAGAAGCAAAATTCAGCAGGAGTTAGAGAGTATAAAAGAGATGAGAGGGGCCTCTAAGTGTAGCAATATGTTTATATTTAATAAAGGTACAACATTTAGCTCACATGGCACAACTAAATATGCAAGCATCCGGAGTAAGGCTGAATTCACACCTATGGCGTTTTTAGTGCTTTTTGCATTTTGCACTACAGAACGTGTTCCATAGGAAACCATGATAAATGGACTGTAGTGCAAATCGGCAAAATGCAAAAAGCACTAAAAATGCATAGATGTGAATCCAGCCTCAAGCTGTCCTTCGCACCACCAGCTCTCATTGCTGTCAGTCTATCTATCTATCTATCTATCTATCTATCTATCTATCTATCTATCTATCTATCTATCTATCTATATATTACATCACCAATAGTAGTGGGACGCCTGCCTTTACACGCAAATGAACTTTAATGGTATCCCAGTCTTAAGCCTCGTACACACGATCGGATTTTCATCGGACAAAGCATAGGACTTTTGTCCAAAGGGCGTTGGCCAGGAACTTGTATCGTATACAAGCGGCAAAGAATTGTCGGCCAACAAACTACGTGGTTTTTCAGCTCTTTAATGCCCCCCTTTGGGCAACTTCTGCTAATGTGTTATGGTGAGCATTGTTTCCGAGCATGCGTGTTTGTATTTTGGAGTTTTGTTCGAAGGACTTGTGTACACACGCTAATCCTACAACACATATTTGTTAGAGGACAATTTTAAAGCATGCTATCCCCACATTTGTCCGCGGAAAATCCGACAATAGTTGTCGGATGGAGCATACAAACGGTCGGATTTTTCAACAGCCTGTCATCACACAATTCCCGTCGGATATTCTGTTTGTGTGTACGACGAGGCTTAAGTCCATAGGGTTCACTATTGAGTTGGCCCACCCTTTGCGGCTATAACAGCTTCAACTCTTCTGGGAAGGCTGTCCACAAGGTTTAGGAGTGTGTCTATGGGAATGTTTGACCATACATCCAGATACACAATTGTGAAGTCAGGCACTGATGTGGACGACAAAGGCCTGGCTCACAGTCTCTGCTCTAATTCATTTTAAAGGTGTTCTATCGGGTTGAGGTCAGGACAGTTCTTCCACCCCAAACTTGCTCATCCGTGTCTTTATGAACCTTGCTTTGTGAACTGGTCTAAATCATTTGGTGGAGGGGGGATTATGGTGTGGGTTTGTTTTTCAGGGGTTGAGCATTTTGTTCCAGTGAAGGGAACTACTAAGGCATCAGCATACCAAGACATTTTGGACAATTTCATGCTCCCAACTTTGTGGGAACAGTTTGGGGATGGCCCCTTCCTGTTCCAACATGAGAACCCCCTTTGTGATGAATTAGAGCAGAGACTGCGAGCAAGGCCTTCTTGTCCACATCAGTGCCTGACCGTATCACAAATACGCTTCTGAAATGCATACCGTCCCTTTAGAGTGCATAGGCCAGTGACGTCACTGGCTGCATCCGTGTGAATATCTCCTAAACAGTGCAAGTTTAGGACATATTTTACTGTAACTACAGGTAAGCTTTATTATATCCTAAAACGATTCTGGAAGCTGAAGAACATTTCTCCGCCAGGCCAGGTTTTGCATTAAACATTCAGGAGAGCGAGAAACAAATGTCAGTATGTTAGGCAGATCCTACGGTTATCACACAAGTATGTTATGCATTATGACACCGCTGACCCACTTATGAGAATACATGTTACATTCAGATGATTGGTATTGAAATTAGATATAACAATGTTCTTACATTCCAAGAGCGAAAAGCACTTTCATCAAAGCTTGCCCCAGTGTGACATACCTTTGCTTAGTTACTAATTTCAATAGGTGGAATAAACTCCAGCTCTCCTTTCCTTGATGTTTTAGGTTTGTTTTATTCGTGGTTTCCTTTTTATGTTTTTCAAGAATGCAATAAATCTGACTACAAAGACATATCCCTCTAATGAAGGCATTGTGAGATTCCTTTTAGGTCAGCAAATCTCTATGGACCTCTTTTCCACTACATGCATACTGTACATTTGTTAATAGGTGAATAACATATTCCTGTTGTACCTTCAACTACAACTTCTTTTGGTATAATGAGCATAAATTAGAACACAAGATGTGAGAGTTTGGGGAAATAGGGAATGTTTACAGACTGAAAGTATTTAGGTCATATTACCTGAAGCAGTGTCGGGACAAGGTCATCCAGTGTCCTGGACAAAGGTGCCAAACTGTGGCATCTGTCTTCACCTTGCGAAGCATGTTCGAAGATTTCCCTACTGAGTTGGAAAATGGTGCCGATGTCTAGCTTGCAATATTTGCACACAAATCTATATTTATTTATTCTTATTTTTATTTCAAAGCATTCTAAGCAGGGATGTTCAGAGAGGAGTCCCCTCCCAACCTTCCTGAGCTTTCCCTCCATGAAGCTGTCAAAGAAAACAGCCAGGGGCGTGGTCTGGACATGGACAAGTAGAGTCGCACATTTGTGGAGCTCCCGGTCCGGCCCGGCCTATTACAGTGATATTTCAGCGAAATTGACCGATATTCCCCGGTATGTTCTCTGCTGGGAAGCGGAAAGGAAGGAACAAGTGGAAGACCCCTCCTAAGCCGATCCAGAGCGGTGAAATCCGCAAATTCTTCCAGACTAGCAGCGGGACCCCTCCGGCCACCAACATGGCGGACGACACGAGGCACAACTTTATGGATGCCCTGCAGACAGGAGCTCTCTCCTCGCCCCCGGCGTCCTCCTCCGCCGCTGAGATGGACCTTACTACACCAGCGGCTTTCTCTGCGGAATCACGGGACCCACAGGAGCGGCATCCCTCCCCGCTTACCTTACGGGCTGACGAGGAGCTGCGGGAACTGCTCCGGGCGATCCCCACGAGGTCCGACTTTGAGGCCTTGGCCACCAGGCTGGAGACGGCTCACCGCAGGGAGATCGCGGCAGTGAGAGGCGAGGTGGAGACACTGTCGGAGAGGATGGGGATGGGGGAGACTTCGGTGGCTGCCTTGGAGAGACGGATCGCGGCGGTGGAAGCTCAACAATCCGCACAGGCGACGACAGTCCTCACGCAGCAGCTTCAGTTAGAAGAAATGGAGGACCGCAGCAGGAGGAACAATCTGCGGCTGAGGGGCATGCCGGAAGCTACGGAGACAGAAGACCTGGCGGCCTCGGTACTGGGTATATTCCGGGACCTGCTGGGGAGTGAGTTCCCAGCTGGCATGTCCTTTGACAGGATCCACAGAGCCCTGGGCCCCCGCTCGGATGATCCGGACAGACCCAGGGATGTGATTTGCCGTATCCACCACTACGCGCAGAAGGAGATGGTGCTGCGGAAGGCATGGGAGAAGGGAGAGGTGGATTTCGATGGCGCCGCACTCCGCATCCTCCCCGACCTGTCCAAGGCCACCCTGCAACGCAGAGCCATGCTGAAGCCGGTACTGGAGGTGGCCCGAGGATCTGGAATCACGTACAGGTGGGGGTTCCCTCTATCAGTGACTTTCAAGAAAGCCCACCAGTTCTTCACTCTGCGAACCTCATCAGACCTGCCTGATCTTTTCCTTTTCCTGGAGACTGAGCCCTTCGAGATCCCCGACTGGCTACAGCCCCTACATCGCCCAGCTCCCCGATCCGGTCCACCGGGACGCCGGAGAGGCAGGTCACCTAGGCCACAGAGAGATCGCCGCAGATCAAGGCATAACCCGGCCGAGGAGTCAAGAGAAGCCTGATCACTACCGGCCGTGAGGTGAGCCCTTTGATGTGTCCCCTCTACCCCTGCCTACCCTGATGGTTGTATATCTTTTATTTTTATTTTTTTACCTTATTTTTTCTACCTGCCTTCTGCTTTACCTTTCTCCCCCATTCTTTGTCCCCCTCCCGCGGTGGTTGTTTTTTTTTCTTCCCCCCCCCCCCCTCTGATCGATCACTGTTTTGACCCCCCCGGGGGTGCCCCCCCCACGCCAGCCTTCCGGATCCTCTCCTGCTATCCAGCCCTATATTGCTGCTCACCCCCCCCTGGATCTTTGGGGGGTGGCTCTGCTGGCGGGAGGAGTTGGCATTCCCCCTCCACCCTGCATTTGGATTTGGGGTTGCCTCCCCCGCTCCGGCCGGACTGACCCTCAGGGTGCCTCTAGGCAGAGCCTCAACGGCACTGGGAACTTTGTACGCGCCCGCTGGATCTTTGGGACTCCGAGCTGTTCGCCGGTCAAGCAGGCCCTGGGATGGGTGCGGGGGTGAAGTCCCGGATATGCCGCGGCGGCTCCGATGGCCTGGGCTGGAGATGGAGCCCCACGGTGTCCCCTTTGCTGGGGGGAGGGTGGTATTGTTGTTTTGTTTCTTTTGTTCTGATTTGAGCCTGTTTTTTTTTTTTCTTCTGCTCCCCCCCCCCTGTTTCTTCCGGCTTCTGGCTTGGGGATACTATTGATGGAGGGGGGGTGGCGGGGTCGGCCTATGCAGCCAGATGAAGAGCGACGGAGCCAAAATGTATCTCATGGTGCGATCAAGGTACTAGACGTGGAGATGAGATCTCACTGATGGAC
This sequence comes from Rana temporaria, assembly GCF_905171775.1. NCBI lineage: Eukaryota > Metazoa > Chordata > Amphibia > Anura > Ranidae > Rana > Rana temporaria. The sequence continues at coordinate 115,455,464 of NC_053493.1, read as the reverse complement.
TGTGGGGAATTGACTGCATGGATGGACTATGTCCCCCTTGGGAAGTCATCGGGACCAACGTACCATACTCAGGTTCCTACGTTAATGGCTTATGAGGGGCGGGGGCTTGTTTGTTTGTGTTTTTTGTGTTTTTTTTTTTTTTTTTTGGGGAGGGGAGATATCTATCTATTTCCTGTATTGATCTCTAGGGTTGAGAGACGTGGGGTAGGGGGGTACGGTTTGTGTTTGTATTTGGGCTCGAAGCGGTAACCACACGGTGGGTTGGTAGGTGGCTGGATAAAGTTCTATCATACCAACGCCTGATTTTCCTTCCCATACTATGTTGTTTGATCTTTTTTTTCTTCCTAGGAATGTTTAGTCATGTTAGATGAGGGGGGCCGGGCTGGACCGGAGTAGCTCTCCTCGGTCCTGTCTAACCTCCTCCCCAATAGGCTGAAGCACCACCCCTGGTGTGAATCGGGGCGTGCTTTCTTTTGCGCAAGCGCATATCGCTTGCACCTCTTAGTAGGATAGACGGTACATACTGTCCACTGTGTGGGGATTTGTTTTACCAGTAGTTATACAAGTGCTACATCTGTGTGTTGTTGCTTTTTTTTTTTAGAATACTTGTAAGTTCTGTCTTGTTCTTTGTGTGTATTTTGCCCCCCTTTTCCTTTCTTTTTTTTTTTCTTCTTCTCTTTTTTCTTTCTTTTTCTTTCTTTCTCTCTCTCCTTCTCTCATCCCCCCTTCCCTTTTTATTTGCTCTCGTCCAATTCTTTTTCTCTCCCTCCCCTCCATCTCCCTCCCATATCTCCCCCATTCCCATTAGTAGCTTAGCTCCCCCCTCTGCTCCTCCCTCCTGCCCACGCGCGCATCCTCCCCCCTCCAACACCTGACTTGTGCTCTTCGCCCCCCCCTACCCTCTCTAACTACTCCCTTCATTGCTAACCCCCTTCGAGTGACCCGGGGAAAATGGACAGTCTCAACATCTTCTCGCTGAATGCAAAGGGACTTAATGTGCCCGAAAAGCGTCGGATGCTTCTTAATGATCTTAAGAGGAATAAAGCAGACGTAGCATTCATACAAGAGACGCACTTCAGGACTGGGGGGCCCCCGTGCTTGAATAGTCGTTTCTACCCCTTTGTGTACCACGCAACTAACGAAACGGCCAAATCTAAAGGGGTGTCCATTCTTGTATCCGGGGGGGTACCTTGGACGTGTGGCGACACCCTGGCGGACGCCGGGGGTCGCTATATGTTCATCAAGGGGACCATAGGGGATACAAAGGTGACGTTCGCCACTTTGTACGTACCCAACGACCGACAAGACACCTTTATACACGATACCCTGGACCTACTAACAGACTTCCAGGAGGGACAATTGATTGTGGGAGGCGACTTCAACATCCCGCTGTCTCCAGCAGTAGACACTTCGTCAGGACACTCTTCTGTACGCCCGGGAACGCATAAACGCGTCTCCAGGGATCTACACAATGCCCAACTGGTTGATGTGTGGAGGTTGCACCACTCAGGGGTTAGGGACTACACGTTTTATTCGTCCCCGCACAAAGTATACTCGCGGATAGACTACCTTTTCGTCCCTCATGGCCAGTTGGAGGCAGTACATACACCAACGATCAGGAATATCACGTGGTCGGACCACGCACCTATCACCATGCGCTACGATCTTACAGAGACCTCGAGGTCCAGAACACGGTTTTGGCGCTTGAACGAAAGCCTACTCCAGACACCGGAAGTTCTGTCTGAGGTTACAAGCGAGATGCAACATTACTTCAGAACTAATGCCACTGATAACTGCGACCCAGGTATTTTGTGGGAAGCACATAAATCAGTGATCAGAGGGATACTGATCAAATGCGGCGCACGGGTTAAGCGGGAGCGAGAGCGGCAGTTGCTGGGTCTCTTGGATAAAATCCGCGTGGTGGAGTCCACTCACAAGCGGACACCTACGCCCTCCTTGGAGGCAGAATTGCTCGTACTCAGGAGACAGACGGTAGACCTACTTCAATACAGGGCTAAAGCGGCACTACAATTCTGCCGGAAACTTACATACGAATCTGGTAACAAATGCGGAAAACTACTCGCCAGAGCAGTTCAGAGCCGCAGGCTTAAAGCGTTTATACCTCACATAACTGCACCTTCGGGACAAAAACGGACTCTCCCCACCCATATAGCACAGGAGTTTAGGACCTACTACTCCTCCTTATACAATCTCCCGACCGGGACCCCCAGCGAAACGACAATCGACGCTTATATCGAGACCTCGGGACTACCCCAACTCCCAACGACGTTGAGAACGGACTTAGATGACCCTATCACTATAGAGGAACTGCAGCGAGCGGTGGGTGACATGAAACCCGGTAAGGCGCCGGGACCAGACGGATTCACCTTACAGTACTACCGGACCTTCCTCCCGTGTCTGGGTCCCCATATGGTGAAGATGTTTAATGGCCTCGGGGAGGGGGAGCCTTCCCTAGAGATACTCTGAGGGCACATATAACCCTGATACACAAAGATGGTAAGGACCCGACGGCATGTGGAAGCTACAGGCCTATCTCCCTGTTGAACACAGACCTCAAACTGTTTACCAAAATCCTGGCCAATAGATTGACTCAATCCATGCCGGATGTTGTACACTGGGACCAGGTGGGTTTCATCCCGTCCCGAGAGGCGAGAGACAACACCACGAAGGTGATGAACCTGATCCATGTGGCGACCAAGTCCAAGGTGCCCTGTGTCTTCCTCAGCACAGATGCTGAGAAGGCATTTGACCGGGTTAACTGGTCATTTATGTTCGCCGTTCTCAGACGTATAGGCGTAGGACCTAAGATGCTTCAATGGATCTCTAGCATCTACTCCATACCTACAGCCCAGGTCAAAGCCAATGGAATTCTTTCAGAATCCTTCCCCATTACAAACGGGACCAGACAGGGATGCCCGCTTCGCCCCTGCTCTTTGCCTTGGCTTTGGAGCCGTTTCTGTGTACGGTACGCGCACAGCCAGACATTACGGGGATCACTGTGGGAGATGAACAGTACAAGATCTCCGCATACGCGGATGATCTCCTGTTCTCCTTGACCAATCCGGTGGTATCCCTACCGAATTTACTGCGAGAGTTTGACAGATATGGGAATCTGTCCAACTTGAAAATAAATTTTGACAAATCGGCGGCGATGGGGGTTAATGTTCCCCCCGCGAGATTGGGCTTTCTGAAGACCCAGTTTAAATTCAAATGGTCTGACTGCTCCCTCGGGTATCTGGGGACTCGGATTCCTGGAGACTTGAGGCACACCTTCGATCTTAATTTCCCGCCGTTGCTGGCCAGGGTTAGGGAGCTGTTGAAAGACTGGACCAAGGGATTGCACTCCTGGTTCGGGAGGTGCAACCTGATTAAGATGTCAATCCTGCCCAAGTTTCTGTACTTGTTCCAAGCATTGCCGATTAAGATCCCATCCTCATTCTTCAAACAGGTGAACTCCATCTTCATTGACTTTATTTGGGCCGGCTCCAAGCCCCGTCTACGTAGGAGCCTCTTGACGCTGCCAAAACATCTTGGAGGGCTGGCCCTTCCAGACACGCGGAATTACTACAGGGCAGTTCACCTGGGCAGAATTATAGACTGGAACCGGCATGGTAAACTTAAGCTCTGGGTCCATCTGGAACAGGCACAGGCGGAGGTCCCGTTGGGGGGAGCACCCTGGTGCGCTGACCGACTACCCTCAGACATGACTTCCCACCCGGTTATTGGCACTACCCTGGGGGTGGGGACGGCAACCTTGTTCTCATCCCATCTCTCGTCAGGTCAATCTCCACTATACCCGATTTTGGGGAACCCAGCGTTCCCTCCGGGATTGGAGGCAGCGGAATACGGGGCACTGGCGTCGACGGGGAGGGTTCGAGCCTCCCACTTCCTGGAGGGGGATCATTGGCCTTCTATTCAGGCCCTGACTAGAGATACCGGTCAGTTTCGACTCCCGTTTTGGAAGGCGATTCGCCTGCACCACTTCCTACATTCTATTGCGAATCCAGCGCACTATCAGCGGGAGCTAACGTCCTTCGAGGAGTATTGCAGGGATGAGGGGACAATGCCGCAGGTGTTGTCCAAAACGTATGAGCTGCTTAACTCCCCTCCGACACAGCCCGACTTGCCCTTTATACAGAAATGGGAAACCGAACTACAGTGTTCCTTTACTGATACCCAAAGACAGAAGATAATTCGCTTCTCCCTTAAAACGTCGATCTGTACAAAAATTCAGGAGCTTAATTATAAGATCCTAACCAGGTGGTATTATACCCCTCAGGTCTTACACAGATTCTTCCCCACGTCCACCAATTTATGCTGGAGATGTCTAGCGGAGGTGGGAACGTTCCTTCACATCTTTTGGTCCTGTCCCAGATTACAGCACTTCTGGTCAATGGTCGGTGAGATCACTCAGAAATTCACAGACCACGTAATAGTGAACGACCCGGCCTTCTTCCTGCTCCATGACACCCCAATCCCAGAGAGGACTTACAAGAAGTCAATCGTACGTCACCTACTGAACGCGGCTAAGTCCTGCATTCCTCTCAAGTGGAAGAAGAGGTCGCCCCCGTCGGTGGGTATGTGGCTGCGGAGGGTGGAAGATATTAAGCGGTTGGAGGACCTGGTCCTCACGGCTCAAAACAAGCAGGAGAAACAGTCTCAGGCATGGAGACTCTGGAATATGTATATCTATTCAGATGAAGGGTCCGAAATGCTCGCTTCATAACTTGATCAGGAGAAATGGCCCCGCTGTCCGTGGCGGCAGGGAACCTAATCCCAACCCCGGGTCGCCCCTTCTCTCCTCCCCCCCTCTCTTTTTCCCCTTCTCGGTCCTCATCCCTTTTCCTCATTCTATGGTTATTTATCTTTCTCTACCCCCCTCCCCCTTGGCCTCTGTTTGCTCTATCCCCATTGCTCCCATGCTAGCGCTTTCTTTCTCTTTCTGGTTAATGACAGGTGAGACCTGGACGGGGCAATTGAACCTTAGACAATCACGAGTTAGTAGCGCAATCTGTTCGATGTCTTTTGTAGCACAGGCCAGCGTAGGGGGAGGAGGTTATCAGCGTAGCCTTGTGATACAGGGCCGATATTGTCTCAGGTTATGCTTTGTACACTGGAGAATATCTGGTCCGTTCAGGGATAAGAATGCACGTGATTCTTGCACCACCCCTTCTGGTGGACAGTACCGTATTGTATTGTAATTGTAATTTTTTTTTTGTTTGTATGTATGTATGTCTTGTATGTTTTGTAAGAAAATAAATAAAAATTTATATTTGAAAAAAAAGAAAACAGCCAACCATAGATGGCGGAGGCATTCCCAAGCCCGCAGTCACATCTATACACATTGTATGCCCCCACCACCTATGACTGGCTTTTTTACTTTGACAGCTTCCAGGCAAGATAACTCAGTCAGCTTCGGAATTCAAACCCACCTGAGCTCATTCCTAATTCTCACCTCTCTTTAATATGTGCTCAGACTAGGCACATCGGGGTATCTGCATATGCTGAATAGGCAGTAAATCCATTTTAATGGCTCGTTCACACATGCATTAACCCTGTAAATTCATTACTACCACACCACAATCACATGCATTGCACACGGTGGTGTGGCGGTTGTGGCGTGGCCCCATTAACTTTCATTGATCATGTTTGGCAGCAGCAATGTCTACCAAATGTGATAGGCTGTTTTATTTTTGCTGCAGCTTCAGTATGTGTACAGCCCTAAGCAGTTGCTTGCCCGGGTTACGGTGGGAATGCAATAAAACTGAGCTTCAACCACCTAGACTTACCAAACCCTATCCACATGTGTGAACAAAGCCTACAACAAACCCCTATTTACCTCTGTAGCTTCAGGCATTGTGGAAAAAAATGTCCTTAAAATCTACAACAGAGGCATTAAAAATTCAGATCCCTTCCTCTTTATTTTTTGTGGAGAGCAGAATCTTGGTACCCTGACAGTTTTCTAATGTATGGACTAAATGACCTACATAGGCTAGAGACAGTTTAGGTATCTGAGGGCCACTTCTGGTAGTTAGAGGTCCGGTTGCATGTCAGATTAGAAACGGATAGGGAGGGACTAAAGTGGACTGCAGATGCCTGACTCTGAGCTATTGTGCCACAGCACAGTTTCTGCATGTGGGAAGCTGCATTGCAGACTGGTTGGACAGCAGTTGGAGGATCTCCCCATCCTTGTTGATCTGGTCTTCAGGTCTCCGACACAAATAAAAATTTGCCTTGTATATACACAATTATGTGCACAATTCCACCAGGACTTTTGCTGGGCCCTTTGCTGATAATACCTGTTTGTCCACTGCATGTACTGTATGTACTATTATCATTACTTTCTTATAAAAAAGCTTGTAGTATTTCCATACTGGTATGCATCTATATACTTATGGTTAATGTTTAATGCTGGCTGCAGTAGTTCCTTTGCTCCCAAGTACTTTAATTTGATTACTGGCTAATTTCCCAGGAAGGGAATCTCCTCTGTTCTGGGTGGAAGCAGGGCTGGCGCTACCACTAGGCAGGCGCCTAGGGCGCAGCCATGGCCATTGGATTCCCTATTCTCCGTGATAGCAGGAGTAGGATATATCGGAAGTCTCCCCCAGGTGGGCTGTGTTACCGACTTCCGCCTGTCCTTCCATTGGGGGGGGGGGGGTGATGTCACTGCCCAGAGTCCCTCCTCCCATCCAATGCCACCCACACCAGGCACTGCTAATCACTGTCCGCTCACAACGATTCCACCTATCACCATAGAGATTACCCCAAATCTACTATTGGACAAATTCCAGCACTGCACCCCCATCCCCCACCTTTCATCTCCAACATGGCTTCCCCTGCCAATCAAAAACCGGCCGATCAATGTCACCAATCCTAAAATCTCATCACTGTCATCAAAATAATTTCTAAAAATCTATAAGATTTTGATTGTGGCGCTGGAGGACACAGGCTGTAGACATCACCCCTTACCATCTCTCCTTTCTACGTTTTAAATCTGCCAGGATCTGTCACCTTATCGTTGTCTGCGTTCACAAAATTATCTGGTTATCAAGAATGCTTAGTGAATGTCATATTGGCAACTAATCTGCATGTTTGCTGTAGAGGGGTCAATGGTTATTATGTCTATGTTATATTATTAGTGATCTGCTATAAATAGCCATATAGCATAATAAAAGACGATATGTGACACAAGGGGCTTATGTGTATGGTTGTAAAAGATATACACAGGATTGCGCTGTCAGCAGTAAATCTTTACTGTGTTTGAACTCCCACAGACCTAAACGCACTTATGTCAGTATGAGGTGTGTAGGTGTGATTATACATTGTCTGTGTTTACATTCCCCCCGAGTGCGGGCCTGCGAACCACGGCGGAAAGAAAAAGGTGGAGAGGCGCTGCAAAAATCTCCACCTGCCACCTTCACTGTATACATGGTCAGGGAAAAGGGGGTGGAGTCAGGGGTGGGGCTAAAGGGGCGGCAAAATTCCTTGCACCAGCCCTGGGTGGAAGCACTACCAACTTTATTATTAAACCCACTCCTCCACTAAGGCCCCTTTCACACTGGGGCGGGGGGCGGCATCGGCGGTAAAGCACCGCTATTTTTAGCAGCGCTTTACCGTCAATTTCACGGTGCTATTCGCCGCTAGGGCGGCGAGAAAGGATTAAAGCCATCACAAAGAACCTCTGCAGAGGCACTTTGCCGGCTGTTTAGCCACAGTGCCCATTGATTTCAATGGGTAGGCGCGATGGAGGAGCTGTACACACACCGCTCCTTCACCGCTCCAAAGATGCTGCTAGCAGGACTTTTTTTTACCATCCTGCTAGCGTACTGCTCCAGTGTGAAAGCCCTTGGGGCTTTCACACTGGAGAGACAGCAGCGGCTGTTTCAGGTCACTTTGCAGGCACTATTTTTAGTGTTATAGGGCTTGAAAAGCGCCCCAGTGTGAAAGGGGTCTAAGCAAAGGTTCCAGTTCTCTTGTTCAACCACAGGTTTGACTTTGGCATAATATCCTGTTTGGGGCAGGGCATTTCTCACAATGCCCACCCAAAAAGAGGGATACCCATCTCCCAAATGTCATTTATTTCGAGAAACTATGCTTTTTTGGAACCAAATCCCACTGTCCCTCTTTCATCCTCAGTTGTCCCTCATTTTGGGCAGATGTGTAGGCCTCTATAATTAATACAATAGTTAAATACCAAAGTGTTAATATAAACCTTTAGCACAAACCTTTTAATTATCATATTTAAAAAGCCAATATAAAGGAAGCCTAGTTTTGGGTTTAGACCAGACCTGGGCAAACTGCAGCCCACAGTTCACATCTGGCCTTTCGGCTCTCTCTGTCCAGCCTATGTTTGCAGCAGCACATTCAGTCTTCCTCCCCCAGGGGTGGCAGTTACATCCTAGCTTGCCACGATACATGCCAGCCATTTAATATTGGTTCGCCCCCCCCCCCCCCATGTGACCTCCTAGGAATAAATAATTGCCTACCACTGGCTACATAACAGGGGCATGGAAGGGAGTGTTTCCCAGTGTTGCGAACCGTTCGTATTTTTACGGACAATTCATAAAAATGGGCACTTTTTCCCCCCGTTCGTAAATGTCCGTGGTTGCGGGAATGTGTCAGTAAAAATAGCCGAGATCGGTTTGGCTTGGAACTGCGCATGGAGATCGGAGGCAGAGGGGTGATTGGAGGCAGGGGGTGATGGTGGCTGCGGTGGCACCGCAGAGGGGGATTAAGGCAGGGGGAGATTGAGGCAGGGAGTGTTAGTGGCAGGGGGTGATTGGAGGCAGGGGGTGTTGGTGGCACCGCAGAGGGGGATGGTGGCACACCAGAGGGTGGGGGATGGAGACAGGGGTTGTTGGTGGCACCGCAGAGGGGAATGGAGGCAGGGGACGATGGAGGCAGGGGATGATTGGAGGCAGAGGGCCTGGGGGAGATTAGAGGCAGGGGGGGATTGTGGCAACGCAAAGCGGGGTAAAGGCAGGGGGTGTTGGTGGCAGAGGGGGGTGGAGGCAGGGGGTGATGTGACTAAATAATTTTCCCTTATTATATCGAAAATAACAAAAATATGTTTTTTTACCTTAATATCTACCTGAGCTATGAGTAAGCACTGATTGTAGTGCGAAACGTCAGCTGTATGCCCCTGTCTTTACTGTGATGTATGGTGTTTGATAACTTTTATCAATAAAAGGCAACCGAGAAGGTTTTTCCAGAGTGCGGCTGTCCAAACATTTCTTTCTACAATTAATATCTACCTTAAATCACATTTCTATTTGCCTAGTGTACTTGTTTGCAGCCTAAATACTGAAATGTGCACCTAAAAATTTAATTTAGTAACTTTTGTGAAATGCCAGTAAAAACGTGGCTGCGCCAGTAAATTTCGGGTGTCGTGCCAGTAAATTTCAATCTGGTAGGTTGGCAACACTGGTGTGTCCCTTGCCTACATGCGTTGTACTAAAGGGTGTGCCTGTTTCCCAAAGTAGAAGGTTGGGGTATAGAGTTAGTTTAAAAATGTTATTACTATAGATAAATGCATACATTTTAAATGACACTAAAACTGTGATTCTGGTACAAAGGATTGCAAAGTTATTTACAAATGAAATAAAAACTCTTAAAAAAAAAAGGAACAAAACTTATAAAAATAGAGTAATTAATAAAAATTGTCATTTTTCATGGAAGGTCTGCTTTATTAGCAGTTAGGTAAGTTCTGTATCTGTTTGTTTTCACACAAAATATTAGGAGAGGTTTGTTATTGTCACACACTTGGTAAGTCACATCTCCTAGTGCCAGCCCTGACAGCAATAACTGAATAATGAGATGCTATGTGATGGATGGCTCTGCTTAATGCACTCTTGCTCCCTATTGGGCTTTGCCAGGAGAATCCGCAAGAAAGTTCCTCGCACAGTGGCTGACTGAGATGCTGAATCTAACTCTTCGTCCATGCTTTCAAGACACAGCGTTGCGCTATGAACTAACGTATCTCGTATCAATCATGAGCTGACCAGATTTTTCATGACATTTTTCTTATTTAATATATGTTTATTTTTTTATATCATTTTTGATATTCTACTCAATTTTCTTTATTCATATTGACAGAAATCAGTAAATTTAACAGGTCGCATAGGTACTAACTGCATATGTGTATGTGCAAATATGATATTTTATTGGATTGTAAATCATGTAATGCTATTATTTTTGTTATAAAAAAAATGTGTTTAAATTTGACATTACGAATTAATTATTAAAAAAAAAAAATCTCAAATGTGTTTTATTTGCTACTGTGTGCTTCATGTAAAGTCCCACTTCTCGTTCACCCCCCCCCCCCCCCCTTAATATCGATAGGGATGGAGGCATTAGACTCTCAGGCCATTGCCTCATTTAACTACTTAAGCCCTGCACCATTTTGCTGGTCAAAGACCTGGCCACTTTTTGCGATTCGGCACTGCGGTGCTTTAACTCACAATTGCGCGGTCGTGCAACGTGGCTCCAAAACAAAATTGACGTCCTTTTTTTACCACAAATAGAGCTTTCTTTTGGTGGTATTTGATCACCTCTGCGGTTTTTATTTTTTGCGCTATAAACAAAAATAGAGCAAAATTTGGGAAAAAATTCAATATTTTTGACTTTTTGCTATAATAAATATCCCCAAAAAATATATAAAAAAACGTTTTTCTTTCCTCTGTCTAGGCCAATACGTATTCTTCTACATATTTTTGGTAAAAAAAACGCAATAAGCGTATATTGATTGGTTTGCGCAAAAGTTATAGCGTTTATAAAATAGGGGATAGAATTATGGCATTTTTATTATTATTATTTTTTTTTACTAGTAATGGCGGCGATCTGCGATTTTTATCGTGACTGCAACTTTATAGCGGACATATTGGACACTTTTGGCACCATTGTTATTTTTACAGCAATCAGTGCTATAAAAATGCACTGGTTACTTTGAAAATGACACTGGCAGTGAAGGCGTTAACCAAGTGTGCCTAGTGTGTTCTAACTGTAGGGGGTATGGGCTATGTGTGACACAACAGTGATCACAGCTTCCGATTACAGGAAGCTGTGTACACTGTCCTGTCACTAGGAAGACTGTGGAAATGCTTGTTTACATAAGCATTTCCCCCTTCTTCCTCACCGTGACACGATCACGGGTATCCTTTGCTCCCAAGTACTTTAATTTGATTACTGGCTAATTTCCCAGGAAGGGAATCTCCTCTGTTCTGGGTGGAAGCAGGGCTGACGCTACCACTAGGCAGCTGCCTAGGGCGCAGCCATGGCCATTGGATTCCCTATTCTCCGTGATAGCAGGAGGAGGATATATCGGAGTCCCCTCCAGGTGGGCTATGTTACAGACTTCCGCCTGTCCTTCCATGGGGGGGGGGGGGTGATGTCACTGCCCAGAGCCCCTCCTCCCATCCAATTCCACCCACACCAGGCACTGCTAATCACTGTCCGCTCACAACGATTCCACCCATCACCATAGAGATTACCCCAAATCTCCCATTGGACAAATTCCAGCACTGCACCCCCATCCCCCACCTTTCATCTCCAACATGGCTTCCCCTGCCAATCAAAAACTGGCCGATCAATGTCACCAATCCTAAAATCTCATCACTGTCATCAAAATAATTTCTAAAAATCTATAAGATTTTGATTGTGGCGCTGGAAGACACAGGCTGTAGACATCACCCCTTACCATCTCTCCTATCTACGTTTTAAATCTGCCAGGATCTGTCACCTTATCGTTGTCTGCGTTCACAAAATTATCTGGTTATCAAAAATGCTTAGTGAATGTCATATTGGCAAAAAATCTGCGTGTTTGCTGTAGAGGGGTCAATGGTTATTATGTCTATGTTATATTATTAGTGATCTGCTATAAATAGCCATATAGCATAATAAAAGACAATATGTGACACAAGGGGCTTATGTGTATGGTTCTAAAAGATATACACAGGATTGCGCTGTCAGCACTAAATGCTTGTTTGTCATTGTCATTTTTACAGCGATCAGTGCTATAAAAATGCACTGGTTACTTTGAAAATGACACTGGCAGTGAAGGCGTTAACCGCCAGGTGGCGCCTAAGGGGTCAAGTGTGCCTAGTGTGTTCTAACTGTAGGGGGCATGGGCTATGTGTGACACGCCAGTGATCACAGCTTCCGATTACAGGAAGCTGTGTACACTGTCCTGTCACTAGGAAGACTGTGGAAATGCTTGTTTACATAAGCATTTCCCCCATCGAGTCCGCGCGACCCTTCGGTCGGAGTGACGGAGCTTGCGCCGGGCGCGTGTGTCCACAATGCCGCGGTCTTAAAGGGGGAGTGTATATATACATCTTTTTGCCTGCCCGTGCCGTGCTGTAGATGTATATATGCATGCGGCAGGCAGCAAGCGGTTAAGTCCCTAAAAACGCTTCCCTTTGTAATACAGTATATTTCTGTTTAAGCTGGTACCATGACTGCTGCCCCAGGTTTCCAATTTCTCTTGCAGCATCCCATGAAGCCACCTTTGCATACAGGGTCTAGATTTGCATGTCCCTACTAGTGTTGAGCAGAATACGCCATATTCGATTTCGCGATATATCACGAATATATAGCCGAATATTCGAGAAATATTCGCTAAATTCGAATATTCGGGATATTTTATCGAAATGAAATGTTTGCGAAATTTCGCTATTGCGAATGCGAAAATAATTGCGAAATTTCGACAACTGCGGTAGGAGCACTCTGATTGGCTCAGAATATTCGTGATATTTTATCGAAATTTCGCAAAATGCGAATGCGATATTTATTGCGGAATTTCGACAACTGCGGTAGGAGCCCTCTGATTGGCTCAGAATATTCGTGATATTTTATCGAAATTTCGCAAAATGCGAATGCGATATTTATTGCGGAATTTCGACAACTGCGGTAGGAGCCCTCTGATTGGCTCAGAATATTCGTGATATTTTATCGAAATTTCGCAAAATGCGAATGCGATATTTATTGCGGAATTTCGACAACTGCGGTAGGAGCCCTCTGATTGGCTCAGAATATTCGTGATATTTTATCGAAATTTCGCAAAATGCGATATTTATTACGGAATTTCGACAACTGTGGTAGGAGAACTCTGATTGGCTCTGATGCAAAAGAAGGGCGGAGAAAATAATCGCGCGATATTCCGATTGCCGAATAATCGCATTGCGATTTTTCGGCAAGATAAAATGATCGCTTCAGCTACTCGGCCCAAGGTCTCTAATCATACCAGCAATGCTTTTAGACGTCGATGGAGATCTCTAGGATGTGATCTGTTCTAAAAATAAAATTGAAAAAATTTGAATATTCGGAATAGCGAATATTCACCGCGAAATTCGAAATATATCGCGAATACTCGAATATGCCATATTCGAGCCGAATATTCGCAATACGAATATTCGTGAGCAACACTAGTCCCTACACTGTGTGTATCAATAGAAACACACAGCCCATAGCCTAGGATGGCAAGGCACTGCTTTGTTCCCCTTTCCTGCTCCCCTCTCTTTTACAGAGAGACTGGAGACTGCACTGGTCACTATTAAATTGACAGAAAATACTAATTTTAACTGTTCCCAAAATGTTAGCTCCCCAGTCCTCCTAACTATTCTGTATGACTTGTATACAAAAGATGAGGGTACTACCTACATTTTTATATATCCCACAGCTCTGGTTCCTCTGTGTCAGTGGGCGATGGCTGCGTTGGAGAGGAGGAAGCGTTGACAACAGCCTATGGGTGACATCACAGGTCCAGCAATTCACAGCCATTGTAAAGGGCTTCCTTACACAGAGTTGCAGGATCACATGACTGGATCGAAGCAGATTGAAAATAGGTTAAAACACACATTTTTTTTTTTTACGGATTAGGTAGAAGGAGGGGAGAGGAATTTTTTTTTATCATTAGTTAGGGTTTTCTTCCTCTTTAACTCTTTCATGTGAAGACCAGAAATTCAAGTAATCCACACCGAGAAAGCAAAAGCCAGCTGCACTGGAAGTTGTAAATTGCAAGTGCTGAGATAAATATTTTAACAATTTGTTCTGCCCCACTTATGTCTTTTTTCTGTGTTGCATTGAACTGCATAAGGTTATTATTGTTCTGTAGTATGCTGACATGTAGTGGTGGTTTTGAGCCACCACAACTTGTTTACTTATGTGATTTAGTGTACCCCTGTACTCTCCTCCTGTTTAGTCCTAGTTAGTGCAGTCTTATAGCTAGATTCAGGTAGCTGGGCGCATCTTTGAGGCGGCGTAGCGTATCGTATTTACGTCAAAGAGGCAAGTGCTGTATTCACAAAGTCAAAGAGGCAAGTGCTGTATTCACAAAGCACTTGCCTCCTAAGTTACGGCGGCGTAGCATGAATGGGCCGGCGTAAGCGCGCCTAATTCAAATGAGGATGAGGGGGGCGTGTTTTATGTAAATTACTCGTGACCCGACGTGATTGACGTTTTTTTTTACGAACGGCGCATGCGCCATCCGTGGACATATCGCAGTGTGCATTGCTCCAAAGTACGCCGCAAGGATGTATTGGTTTCGACGTGAACGTAAATGACGTCCAGCCCCATTCACGGACGACGTAAGCAAACAACGTACATTTTTCAAATTTCGACGCGGGAACGACGGCCATACTTAACATTGACTAGTCCAGCTATTTGTTCGACTAACTTTACGCCGGGAATCGCCTTACGTAAATGGCGTGTCTTTACTGCGACGGGCAAGCGTACGTTCATGAATTGGCGTATCTCGCTGATTTACACATTCTAGGCGTAAATCAGCGTTCACGCCCCTAGCGGCCGGCGGAACTAGACAGCTAAGATACGACGGCGCAGGCCATCGTATCTTAGCTAGGTTTAAGTGTATCTCAGTTTGAGAATACACTTAAATATACGACGACTTAGATTCCGAGTTACGACGGCGTATCTACTGATACGCCGGCGTAACTCTTTGTGAATCTAGCCATTAGTCTATGTTACAAGGTTAGGAAAGTCATTGTTTTGTTATACTTAAAAAAGACTGTAAAAATCCTCCGTATTGCAATTAACTGAAGCTAAATTGTGTGGAATTCAACTTCTGTGTCCTATATGGTTGGCCTTACTGTTCTCTTTTACAAGTTTTGGGGAGGGTTGAATGGGGGAAGTGGGGATTGGGTATGCTTGTACATTTATTTTACTGGAAAATGTTTCAATAAAAAAACTGATCAAAAAAGCTGAGGGTTTAATACTACAAGTTGATGTAAATCCTAACAGAATTATATTTATTTTGCTAAAGCACTGTGTATTAACTGTGTGAAATATCGCCATTTTTTAAAATACAATTAATATTTTATTTTTAATTTTTTTATACTTTGTACCTCCTCAGTGCTGCTGACCTTCTGCAGCCTCTTTATAGCCACCTCATATTCATATATTCTAGCTTAGCTTGCTGAGAGTCAAATCAGAATGGCAGGGGTCAACAAGTCATCTTCATGCTCTTACTCCTCGTTGGCAGCACAAAGGTTTCTATAAGACCACATGTACAGGGACACTTAGCAGCTCCTGTATTGTGAGATGTAAAATCCTCGGCACCTTCTAGCTCCTGGAGAGCCACATATGCCGTGTACAGCTGGCAATAGAAGTGAATGGCTGTGTTTAACCAAAAGGGCGAGTACAGCGTTTCTCCCCAAATGTTGAAGTGCATGCACAGGTATGTCTGAGCACAGCTCCATACAGCCATTCACTTGTATTGCTGGCTGTACGTGGTATGTGGACTCCCCAGGTTCCAGGATGTGCTGGGATGTTAGGTCTCAGCACACAAGAACTTCCAAGTGTCCATGTGCATGAGGCCTAAGCTGTTACCTCAGGTTGAGCTACCAGTTAAATTGTGGCATTGAATTATCTCCTACAAAGCTAATTGATAAATGAAAGTGATACTAAAGTCTTGTTTTTATTTTTATTTAAAAATAACAAACATGTCATACTTACCTGCACTGTGAAGTTGTTTTGCACAGAGTGGCCCACATCCTCTTCTTCTCAGGTCCCCTGCCGGTGCTCCTTTTTTTACCCCCCTGTTGAGTGCCTCCACAGCAAGCAGCTCCCACCCGAGCCGAGTCACAGCTCTGTGGGATTTATTTACTATAGCGCAAATTTGCAAATGCCAAAACCGTGTAAATTAGCGCGAAATGGAATTCAATATAGAGGGAATTTTTTTTCACAAAATCAAATTTACTATAGGTCACAGACAACAGAGACTGTCGAAATCAGTAGTCGTGATCGAAACAGGGGAATTGCACATGGAAATAATGTTTAGAGCAGGATATGATAGCCTAAATGGTTCTTAAATATGTGGTATATTGTTTGAAGATAATCTGCATTTAAACTGCTGAAAAAAATGATGTATAAATTGAAATATGACAGTCCGAGAAGAGATAAATGCCCCCTCTTTCTATGACTATGTACCAGCACAAGTGCACATGGCTCTGTTACTTCCACACAAAAAAAATTATTTTGAGATGAACTGTTTATTTCTCTAAAATGAATAGTCCTTGCTGTATATTTTATGTTGCTTCTTCTTCATATTTTTTTTTTTTTAAGAATGCTAGTAATGTGTAATGTTTTCATGTTTTGGTAAAATATATTTTTCACAAAAATCTAATCTGAAACTCCCACAGGTGTCTTCACAAACCACAAACAATACCATTGCTGATGCAAATTCTACATGAGTCACAATTTTGTGTGTTTAGTTTTTCCAAATAATCATAATTTCACCCCAAAAAATGTGATAGGTGTACCAACATCTGAAATCAAAATGTCATCCCCTAAAATTCAGAGCGTAACATCACTATTCTACACTCACACACCTAGAACCACCAAATATCACAGAATAAAACCAAGAAACATAACTCCTGACTAATGTAATTCCACTACCTATAGGTATATGTCCAAAGAAATGCAATATTTTATGTGTATTCATGTGTAGGAGGTGTGACAGACTCACCCGGGACAGAGGCTTTTGGGGGGGGGGACTGAATTCTGGCCTCTTGCCTACCGATTATGGGTCCTGGCATTTGGGGGAACAGTGCTCTTTGTGAGCTGTATGCCTGGGGACCCTTGAGGTGGCGTTACTTTGGATTCAGGTCCATGTCCCCCCCAAGAGACACAGACTCTGGGAACCCTGTATATGCCATATTAGAAATAGTGACGGATTCATATGTTGAGACACATATTGTTAGAAGATGTTGATGTCATCAACTCCAGCCACCTGTCTGTGTGTTGTCTGCTATAATGTAAATTAGTCTAGTGTGGCTTCTAAGAGTCTTTCACCCTTTGTTGTCTGTGCTAATTAACCCTGCAATTGTATGAAGGAGTTTTGTGTTGATATTTATGATAATGTGTATTGTAGTTAGGGAGTCACATCGGCTGCTTTAAGGGATTCATTAATTAGCTCAAGTTAATTTAGGTTTCTGGTTACAGGTGTATTGTTAGAGTAATATGAGCAGGAGGGGGAACCTCCTCTTTAACTGTATATAAGACTGTATTCTTGTTCTGATAAAGAGTCCATGTTCAGCAATCAAACTAGTATCGTCTTGTTTTGTAGTTGATAGCGGTTGGAATATCTGATATCTATATTCAGACTAGGAGGAAGTGTTATATGACGAAATCACTCAAGCGGAGTGTGGGACGTTTCATTACAGGAGGTTTCCACAACTATTGCAAATCGTGCCATATGTTTACCATGGGCAAGGACAATAATCAGCCTTAAGAATTCTCCACCAGCACTAATTCCAGCTTCTTGCCAACCAAAATGCAACACAATTCGAGATGGTTCAGCATGCTGACAGTAATCAGCCATACCCAGCCTTCTAAACAGATGGAATATGCCAGAAACAAGTTGTTCAATGACTCTCTGGCCTTCCACAGTGCATCAGCATTGATTAACTTATTGCACCCCTGGGACTAAGGACTGTTGACACCACAGAGATGCAGCCTACATCCATGTTGCAGCACAGTTTCTAACGGGTTAGAACTTCTGCTTAGCAGTGCTGGAGTTGTTGGTTGGAATCCCAAACATGCCACTTCATGCAGAGAAGTTGTCTGTCTCCCTATGTTGTTAAACAAAACGCCTGACTCATGTCCTTACACAAATTATGCATAAATGTAGTATTTATGTAGAGGAGGGTTCCACCACCATTGCAAATATTGCCATATGTTATCCATGGGAAAGGACAATAATCAACCTTAGGAATTCCCCACCAGCACTAATTTCAGCCTCTTACCAGGCAAAAAGCAACAAAATTCGAGATGGTTGTATAAGTAGCATGCTGACAGTAATCAGCCATACCCAGCCTCCAATTTAGATGGCATATGCCAGAAACAGGTTGTCCAATGATTCTCTTGCCTTCCACAGGACATCTCCATTGATTAACTCATTGCACCCCTGGGACGTAGGACTGTTTGACACTACAGAGATACAGCCTCCATCCATGTGGCAGCACAGTGGCTAACTGGTTAGCACTGCTGCTTACTAGCACTGGGGTCGATGGTTTGAATCACAAATATGCTGCTACCTCCCTAGAGGTTTGTATGTTCTTCCTCTGTTGTGGTTTTAAAGTTTTTTCACCAGTGATTACATTTTTGATGGGTTTCACATAATGGAAACCCAAGACATGACATTATAAATCAAGCGAATGTGGGTTTCTCTAACTGTGTGTTTTGGGCCAGATATGGATGTATAAGTCTGGTGTGATCCTGCATACATATTTTAATGTTGTATGCTGATAATGAATTATGAATGCTCTTTGTCAACAATTTGTGTGAATCAGACCTCACCAAAGTTGTAATTTCCTGTTTTGTACCCTCCACATGACCAACAACGTGCAAATTTAATTTATAGATTTTTGGTATCGCTGATCATGGCCAGAGCCTTGGACATTTGTTATTCTTAGGTTTACCCTGCACAGATATGCTGATGCATTCTTTCATTTGTAAAGAGTGTGTACCTTTATGAAGCACTTGAGACATAAATGAAGAGACAAAATCAATTACACTGGTGGGTGTGTCCTTTACTGGGTGGAGGTGTGTTAGCAAGCCTAGCTAGGTTATATAAAGGTCTGCAGATGTGGTGGTTGTTTGGCCTGAGAAGAGGCAAGAATCTTCGTTTTCAGTGCTCATAGTGGTTTACAAATCGATATGTTTTTTTTTTTTTTCTTTTGGGGGTGGATAATGCCCAACCCACACCCCACTGAGGCTGTGGTTTGATGATTGCGTTATGTGTTTGCTGGTATAGTTTTGCACTAAGGCCCTCAAAAGTGTGTTTTTGTGGGCATGGCTTTGAAATTGTGTCTTTGTCCAGTCTGACCATGTGTGATTTTGTTTGTTCACTGCCATCAATTCTGTCTGTTTTTGTTTATGATCCTGCAATTTAACTTTTTAGGGGTTTGGGTGGGGTGAGGAGTTCTGATCACTAAAAAGGTTTGTCATGGTTGTTATTAGCTTGATTTGTATCCCTGCTTTTCTACCTTGTGAATTATAAGCTCTTTTGAACAGGGTCCTTCTAACTATATTGTCAAATGCTGGCGCATCATTTCCATTACTTTTTTTGCCCAAGTACATTAATGTACCAAATGTTTATACTAACGTTAAAATAAAAAGTTGATTATTTTTTGCTTTATGTTTGACTTTTGTAGACTATAAATACATATTTTAAAAGTGTAAACTATTCATAACCCTTTAAATCTAGTTGTATACAAAAGTGGTTGTGCACACATGCAAGTCCTTGAGTAGAAAGTGTAATGGGGGGAATAAAAACCCCTGTTCCAATGCTGAATTGTAGGGCTATATTAATTCTTTTGTGGACTAGGTAATTGTGAAATATGTTAACTAAATGTGAATTCTTTCGAAGCACCAAATAACCCCCCCCCCCCAAACAAAAATTGGTCTGGGGGTCTTCTAAAATCCATACCAGGCCCTTTGGCTGTGGCATAGATTTTAAGGGGAACACCATGCCAAAATAAAAAAAAATTATGTGCCCCCCCCCCCCAAATCCATACCAGGTCCTTTGGGTCTTGCATAGATTTTAAGGGGAACCCCACGCTCAAATAAAAAAAATGGAATGGGGTCCCCCAAAAATCCACTGCTTTGGGGCAGGGTGGGCTCATGTCATCATGTTGATGGGGACAAGGGCCTCTTCCTGGCAACCCTAGTCGGTGGTTGTAGGGGTTGGCGGGTGGCTTAATCGGGAACTGGAAGCTCCCCTTTGTGATTGGGTAATTGGGGGGGGGGGATAATCAAACAAATCATTTTATTTTTTTATTTAACATGCATATATAATATCCAAAGGTTTGGGGACACCTGACTTGCGCACCTATATGAGCTTGTTGGACAACCCATTCCAAAGCCATGGGCATTAATATGGAGTTGCCGCCACCACCACTTTTGTGGCTATAATAACCTTTATTCTTCTGTTAAAACTTTCTACAAGATTTGTGGGAATTTGTGCCTATTCAGACAAAAAAACAAAACCAAAAATAGGTCTGGTACTAATGTTGGGCATGAAGACCTGCCTTGCATTTGTCATTCAGTCCATCTTAAAGGTGTTCAGTAGAATTAAGGTCCAGACTCTGTGCTGGCCAACTAATTTCCTCCCCACTAATCCCATCAAACCATGACTTTGTGGATCTGGCATTGTACACAGGGAAACAATTGTAAACAATTGAAAATAGCTGAAACAGAAAATAGCTTTTTCCAAACTGTTGCCACCAGGTTGGGAAGCGCACACTTGTCCAAAAGGTTTCACAACACCATATACTGGAAATACCCTAACAATAATTTAGAGACATCTCATAATTTTGGCCATATCATTTACACACCTTTCTTTAACCACTTCAGCGCCACAAGAATTTACCCCCTTCCTTACCAGAGCACTTTTTGTGATTCGACACTGCGTCGCTTTAACTGACAATTGCGCAGTCGTGCGACGTGGCTCCCAAACAAAATTGACGTCCTTTTTTTCCCACAAATAGAGCTTTCTTTTGGTGGTATTTGATCACCTCTGCTTTTTTTTTATTCTTTGCGCTATAAACAAGAATAGAGCGACAAAATAAGGGATAATTTTATTGCATTTTTATTTATATTTATTTTTTTACTAGTAATGGCGGCGATCTGCGATTTTTATTTTTTATTGTGACCGTGACATTGCGATGGACATATTGGACACTTTTGACACATTTTTGGGACCATTCACATTTATACAGTGATCAGTGCTATAAAAAAGCATTTATTACTGTATAAATGTGACTGGCAGGGAGGCGGAAGGGGTTAATATGTTCCCTAGTGTGTGATTCTAACTGTGGGGGAGGGGACACACAAGAGGAGGAGACCGATGTGTGTTCCTCTGTACTGGGAACACACATCGGTCTCCTCACCTGACAGGACTGTGAATCTGTGTGTTTACAAACACAGATCCACGGCCCTGCTGTGATTGCGGGCAATCGCGGGAGCCCGGCGGCCGGGAAGCCCAGGACGTCATATGACGTCCGCCCAGGATGGGAGATCCCATCTGTGAACGTCATTTGACGCTGGGCAGTAGGGAAGTGGTTAAAGCACAGTGGCTGTTTATCACAGTTTTTTTTACATACTTTTTCTTCAATATTGTGGCATGGACCTCAGTATTTTTTTTTCAGGTGGACGCATTTAGGGTATGAGTAATAAATCATTGCAATTAGTGGAAATGCAGAGCTTAGCAGTTGTTTCACGAATGTTGTAGAGGTGATGGATATAAATGGACTTTTTATTTGGTACGAAACTTTTGTTTATAGGTATATATATTTTCTGACTCATTGCTTTTGAAATATGTGCATACCATAGACTAGAAAAAATACTGACAATTAAACCTCATATATGTTACAAATAACTTCTATAATTAAAAAAAAAAATAGCCATGCCGTGTTAGCTAAACAGAAAAAAAGGTATGTTTTTAAAAGGCATTCACCACATATATTGGCAAGTGAATTTTACATTTAAAAACCACATTTGCCAAATAATTTTGCCAATAACATTTTTTCAATTTAACTGGTAGCTGAACCTGAGGTAACAGCTTAGGCCTCATGCACATGGACACTTGAAAGTTCTTGTGTGCTGAGACGTAACATCCCAGGCACACTTTGTGCCTCTGCGTTTTTGGAAATGGTCAGTACTTTATTTTTCCTGCAAAATGCAGCGTTTTGCATGTAATAGATCTAAATGGGCTTGCATCCAAATCGCAAGTACTGTGTTCTACTGTGATTTTGCTGCGATTTGAGTTTTTTTTTTAAACATTCACTGTATATAGCTGTTAAGTAGCGGGCCAGGAAGCCTGCCGCCGCATCCTTAACAACCGATGAGTCATCAGCTGTCAGCGTGCTTCCACACTGACAGCTGAATGTAATAAAAAAAAATTGCCGGCTACAAAAATGCATGAAAAAAAAACTGCGTGGGGTCCCCTCTCCCAAAGACCATACCAGACTGAAGGATTAGGAGGGGACAGCCCCACATCAAAATTAAAAAGAAAATGGCATGGGGCCCCATCCAAAATCCATACCAGACCCTTATCCGAGCATGCAGCCTGGTAGGTCAGGAAAGGTCACAGGGGATGGGCTCTCCAGGTGACGTCATCGGATAGTCATGCCCCATGGCTATATAAGAGATGGGGCGATTTTTTCATGCATTTTGTTAGCAGGCAATTTGTTTTTAGATTCAACTGATGACCCATTGGTTGTTGAGGATGCAGTGGCTGGTATCCCAACCCGCCTCAGCAACCAGCTATGTACAGTGAATGTAAAAAAAAACACAAATCGCAAAACAAATGTGAATTGGGCCTAAGGGATCTACCACTTTGTACACACAGCAGCTGGGATCTTTCATGAAATGAATTATCTTACTAATGAGGAATGGTGTCTGCGGGCTATGGGTCAATCGGTATTTCAGCAAGTCACATGTGCAAAAATTAAAGACATTTGGAGATGCTGCCTCTGCATTCTGCAGAAGCTTTTTGTTTGAGCTAATAATCTGTGAGGGCACTTCAGATTTCAGCTTTTGCTGGTGGAGCCCAGCAAGGCCAATTTACAGTGCTGTCACACTTCAAATGACAATTTCGCAGTCATGCAACACTGTACCCATTTGACATTTTTATCATTTATCTCACACAAATAGAGCTTTCTTTTGATGGTATTTAACCACTTAAGGACCGCCTAACATCGATATACGTCGGCAGAATGACACGGCTGGGCACAATCAGGTACCTGTACGTGATTGTATAATGTTCAGCCATGGGTCGTGGGCGCGCGCCCGCGACCTGGTCCGAAGCTCCGTGACCCGATCGCCGCTGGAGTCCCGCAATCGGTCCCCGGAGCTGAAGAACAGGGAGAGCTGTGTGTAAACACAGCTTCCCCGTTCTTCACTGTGGCGCTGTCATCGATCGCGTGTTCCCTTTTATAGGGAAACACAATCAATGATGTCACACCTACAGCCACACCCCCTACAGTTAGAAACACAAATGAGGTCACACATAACCCCTTCAGTGCCCCCTTGTGGTTAACTTCCAAAACTGCAATTGTCATTTTCACAGTAAACAATGCATTTTTAATGCATTTTTTTGCTGTGAAAATGATAATGGTCCCAAAATGTGTCAAAATTGTCCAAAGTGTCGCCACCATTAGTAGTAAAATTTTTATTTTTTTTTATAAAAATGCAATAAAACTATCCCCTATTTTGTAAACGCTATAAATTTTGTGCAAACCAATCGATAAATGCTTATTGCGATATTTTTTTACCAAAAATAGATAGAAGAATACGTATTGGCCTAAACTGAGGAAAAAAATATATTTTTTATATATTTTTGGGGGATATTTATTATAGCAACAAGTAAAAAATATTACATTTTTTTCAAAATTGTCGCTCTATTTTTGTTTATAGCGCAAAAAATAAAAACCGCAGAGGTGATCAAATAGCACCAAAAGAAAATTCTATTTGTGGGAAAAAAAGGATGCCAATTTTGTTTGGGAGCCACGTTGCATGACCGCGCAATTGTCAGTTAAAGCGACACAGTGCCGAATCGCAAAAGGGGGCCTGGTCCTTTAGCTGCATTTTGGTCCGGGTCTTAAGTGGTTAATCACCACAGGGTTTTTTTTTTTTTTTCTAAACAAAAAAATGACCAAAACAAAACGTTATTATTATTATTATACAGGATTTATATAGCGCTTTACAACATGAGGGCAGACAATACAGTTACAATACAATTCAATACAGGAGGAATCAGAGGGCCCTGCTCGTTAGAGCTTACAATCTAGGAGGGAGGGTCAAGTGATACAAAAGGTAATATCTGTGGGGAAGGAGGTGATGGTGAAGTACAGTTGTTAGGTGGGGGCAGCATAGGCTTCTCTGAAGAGATGGGTTTTCAGGGATCATCTGAAAGTAGGGAGTTCCATAAGATGGGAGAGACTCGGGAAAAGTCCTGAAGGCGAGAGTGGGAAGAGGTGACAAGTGAGTTAGAGAGCAGGAGGTCTTGGGAAGAACAACCATTTGGTTGGTATTTTGAGTTTTTAGTAGTTTTTCATAGTATTATACAATTTTTCAAGTAGGTAATTTTTCTCCTTCACTGGTGAGCGTCGATGAGGCTGCACTGATGAGGAGGCACTAATAGGCACTGTTGGGACTGCAATGATAATCAGGACACTGATAATTAGCGCCCTAATTTTCAGTGAAGATGGTCCTTTTACACAAGTCGGTTACATAGTAGGCAAGGTTGAAAAAAGACCAACCTAAGTGTGTGATTATATGTCAGTATTACATTGTATATCCCTGTATGTTGTGGTCGTTCAGGTGCTTATTGTAACGGGAGGGCCTGTGGAACCCGGAATCCTTTAGAACAGGGGTGTCAAACTCAATTTCATCATGGGCCCGCATCAGCAATATGATTGACCTCAAAAGGGCCGGTTGTATCTGTAAGATTAGATTTCCAGCGCATCCCCTCCCCTTACATTAGATGTCAAGAGCCACCCCACCATCAGTTGAGTTCTCCACTCTCCCTTACATCACAGTGCACCCCCTTTCCTTATGCTGCTACTGGGAAGAAGATGGATGCATTGCCTGAAAGCAGAAAGTAAGGGTCTGGAGGTGGACCAGGGGAGGGCTGGAGCTCTCCTGCAGCTGCAGGAGAAGTGCAAGGGCCACATGGAATGGCCTGGAGGGCCAGATTCGGCCCGTGGGCCTTGAGTTTGACACCTGTGCCTTAGAAAGCATGGAATACCCTTGCTTCAGATCCCCATGCACCTCTTATGTCTAAATCACCCTATGACCATGGGGTGACTGAGAAAATGCATCTTGGACTACTTAAAGAGGGACAGTAATATTCATTAATAATATCTCTCAATAAATATGAAGATGTTATGCCCCGTTCACTGTGAGGGCTATGCCCAGGAAGTATAACTCCTTATTTGCGCATTCCAGGAAGTTCAATGTAAGTCATTAGATTCCCTCAGCAGACTCCAGTGCTATTTTTCTCTGTCCAAAGCTCAAGGCTGTGGATGGTCCCTTGTCCCACTCACATACAGTACAGGGCTAGTAACCCTGCATTTTACTTGGAGGATAAGGAAGACATCATCTTTGTTCCGGCATCCCCCAGGACCAGCTTCAACTTTCTGGACTAAGAGCAGAAGGTCCACTGGTTTATCACTTCAGTCCTTGAGATCCATTCCATAGGAGTTACCGAGACTGCATTGCTCACCTGGGAGATCCTGTCGCACTGATTCAGGTCCTCTGAGACCACAAGCTCATCAGACCCACTATTGTATAAACAGATGAGTCCACAACACAGGGTAAGAGTACCTCATCTTCTCTTTGTGTGAAGTAACCTTGATTCCTTCAGGCAATCGGCCATTCAACATCCAGTGTTCCTATTTGGAAGAAGTTTTTCCACGTCACGTGGTCACTATATATAGACTTCCATATCACTGTATTTAGTTGTGATATTTCCACTTGGCACATATTGCTTTTATGTCACTTTATCAGTCACATCATGTTTGATTGATTCATTCAGCGCTGCACTATTTGTTCCTATTCTTGATTCTTTGTTGGAGTGCTGGCAGCTTTTTATTTCTATTTTAACATGTGGGTTTAGCGCAGTTTTTTTCTTTATTTTCACAGATCCCCATTGTTGTTTGTGGTAATTAACTCTGCTATTTTGTGAAGGAGTTCTGTATTGATTTGTGATAATGTTGATTGTGTCTTCTGAGCTACCAGACGGCAAGTCTAGCCCAAAGGTCATGTCTCTGAGTCATCTTAGCTGCTTAAAGGGATTAGTTAATTAACTCATGTTAATTAGGTCTGGTCATAGGTATATTTTCAGAGTAATATCAGCGGGATATGTATGCACCTCCTCATTTACTGTATATAAGCCTGTAGTCTTTCAATAAAGATTCTGATTCCTGCCTGAACCTCAACACGGAGCTTTGTCTCGTATTTGGGGGAGAATTGTTCATATGGGTTTCTTGTTCGGCTCATTGGAGTGTCTGGTAGCTTCCTTGGGTTCGGGAATGGAATATCCTAAACGACTTTAACACCTTTCATACTCGGGGTGTCGTTACACTTATATAGCCAGATTCACGTAGTTTGGCGTATCTTTAAGCCAGCGTAGCGCAGCTCATTTGCACAACGCCAACGTAAAATAGAGAGGCAAGTACAGTATTCACGAAGCACTTGCTCCGTAAGTTACATTGGCGTAGCGCAAATGGGCCGGCGTAACCCCGCCTAATTCAAAGTAGGCATGTAGTGGGCGGGCTACATTTAAATTAACCATGACCCCATGTAAATGAAGGCTGTGCTCAGAATTACGTCGCAAATACTCAATGCTTTCGATGTGAACGTAACCTACGCCCAGCCCCATTCACGTACGTTTACGCAAACAACGTAAAATACGACAGCTGTTCCGTCGTCCATACCTTGCATGGGCTGCGCCATCTTTTTGGTGCTTTATCTTTACGCCAGAATATGTCTTACATAAACAGCGTATCTTATCTTACTGCAGCGTATCTTATCTTACTGCAACGGGCGTACGTACGTTCGTGAATCGGCGTATCTTGCTAATTTACATATTTGACGCGTAAATCCAAGTACACGCCCCTAGCGGCCAGCGTAAATATGCACATAAGATACGACGACGTAGGAGACTTACGTCGGTCGTATCTTGGCCAAATTTAAGCGTATCTGGTTTCCAGATTACGCTTAAATATACGACGGCGCTCATTCGGACTTACGATGGCGTATCTACTGATACGCCATCGTAAGTCTACGTGAATCTGGGCCATAGTTTTTTTAAACTAATCAATGCATTTTTTTTCCTAACACCCTAGAGAATAAAATGGCGGTCATTGCAATACTTTTTTTCACACCGTATTTGCGCAGCAGTCTTAAAAGCACACTTTTTTGGGGAAAAAAACAAACACTTTTTTGAATTAAAAATAGGACAACAGTAAAGTTAGCCCATTTTTTTTTATATTGTCAAAAAGACCTCAAATCTCATATTTGGAATTGAATGCAATAAAAAAAAAAAAAAAATTATCATTTGAAAAAATTACAACAAAAAAAATCTCTCTTTAAGAAGTATGGGCGGAAGTGATGTTTTGGCGTCGCTTCTGCCCTGCTATGGTATATAGACGGATGGGGGCCATCTTGCCCTCACTCGTATCCATACCCAGCCACTGACAGGTCCTGGTCGCCTCCGCCGCTACTGATGGCTCCAGTAAGCGGCGGAGGGAGCGGGATGGGGGCCCTATCCCGCCGGCGATAACGGTTATCTTGCGGCGAAGAGACCACCATTATCTTAAATGCAATAAAAAAATACACACCTGTGATACCCCTGGAAGGACCTGTGAGCTGGAGTCTGGAGCCATTGAGGACGTGAAAGACGGAGGATTCTCTCAGCTGTCCCGTGGGACTCACTCATCTCATAATTTGACGCCCCTGAGAAGGGTGGTCACTGGCTTTCTGGTAAGCCTTTAATTTACCTTCAGGTGACAGGCTTGCTTCACGTTGTGGAATTATTTATCACACATTGGATGTTCACAAACTTCTTTGAACTTTTTAAATTCTTTCTTTGGATTTTCACCTGTGGATCTATTGGATTGAATATATTCATTGACTCTTTATGCTATTTGAAAATGTCACAAGTTTCAATTCAATCGGTTTGATTGTCATAGATCACTTATTCAATCAGTTCTATTGATCTATTTATTATGCTTTAATTTCCAGTTCTACACTGTTTTTGCACATGGATTTTTTGAACTTGATATCAAGGTTTAAGTGTCTAGCTGCAGGAAGCCTTCAGGGACCATTAATATTTAATAATTTTTCACTTCATTTTCACTTATTCTTTTACCTAGCGCAAATTTTCCCTTCCCCTTTCCCCCTTTTTACAATTTGTACAATAAAGACATTGTTTTAAGGAGTGTGGCAGTCCAGGATCTTCTTCTATCCAATGCACCTGTGCATAGCCAGCACCCTTTTGGTTTAGTGGGACGGAAGCAAAGCCAAGGGATTAGCAGTTTTTAGAGCGGTATCATCTCCAACTTTTCGGCCATCTTCACTCTCAGCAGATCGGCACACTCCTTATTTAGGTGCAGTCCGTCCCTTCTATAGAACTGGTGATCAACTCAGAAGTTGGCCCAGTTTTCCAGGTACCCAAACCCCTCCTTACTACACCTGCTCCTCAGGCACATGTTTACTTCCCTAATCTCCCTCTACCTTACTGGTTTGGCTCGAGGTACCAGTACTATTCCTGAGAATACTGCCTTGGAGGTCCTTTTCCTCAATTTAGCTCCCAAGTCCCTAAAATCGTTCTTTAGGACACTCCATCTGCCTCTGACTTTGTCATTGGTGCCAACTTGCAACATGACAATCGGGTCTTCTCCAGCCTCTCCCAGTACTCTGTCCACCAGCTAGGAGATTCCCTCAGCTACAGCAGTGCTGGTCCCTGACCGGTTTCACCAATGTCATTTAATGGAGCATACTTATTGGGATGCTCCAACCCAGGATCAGCCTCCCTGGCACTTCCCACTCTATCCTTCCTGGCTGTTACCCATCTACTCGTTTCTAGTACCTGCACCTCTTTTTCGCCACCGCATTTGTTCTAGCCCCTGCCGGGTACGTTCCCGGGTCTCCTTTAGTTTGGAGGGTCTTCTCAGTGCTGACAGTTGCTTCCCTAAATTCAGAACCTGGGCTTCCAGGGAAACAATGTGCTTACATTTTACACTGCAGTATGCTGCAAGATGTACACAGAGTCGCATCTCCACACCCACCGGGCATCGTACCTACTAATTTAATGAGGATTGGGAAATCTACCCTGTCCAAATGACCCAACAAGAAGCTTCTCCTCTCCTCCCGCTGACAGTGTGAGGAAAATAAATGCTGATATCCGTCTTGTGTTTAAATCATGATCAGCTGTGATTAAACACAGCTGATTACATTGTAAAAGCTGCTGATTGGCCCTTTACCCTGGTCTGTGAACAGCTGTTCCCTGATGAAGTCACGCGTGTTGTAATGCATGCGTCGGGAGGAGCCGAGTGATGTCAACCCGTGTAACAGCCGGACGGGGAGTTTTCCTTGCAGTGGAATATATCGTATCACACTTTGCCGATTATCCTTATTGGTGAATGTGAGTGTTCAGTTTTTAACTAAATAAATTATGGTTTTACACTATGGGAGACTCTTCTATCCTTATATGACCTTAGGTGGGAGGTAATCGGCAAGAAGTTCCTGAAGAAAAGACAGGCAGAGCTCCAGTGATATCAGCACGGAGGAGAGACGTGCTAATAAGCATGCTTGATCTATATGAAAATATAGATCAAGCTTAGAGGTGAGCTGCTTAACAATATAGTCCAACACTTGGTGGATATTGCCAGATTTGGATTTAATGAGACACATTAATGTTAAGTGGACAAAAGAAAATCAGCATTTGAACAAACTGTTGCATGTTTGAGGACTACCTCTGGGACCATTTAGTAATCTATACAATGGACATAACGAGTTGGACATTCAATTTCCCTTCTATATATCAGTGCCCATCTGCAGCCTCGCCATTGCCATGAATGCAGCCTCTCCATTGCCATAAATGCAGCCTGATCGATGTCCATCTGCAGCCTCGGAGGGAAGGGGGGGCGGGATGAGCACCAACAGATTAAATACAGGAGAATCTCCTGTTTACACAGCAGCCTCTTTAATACAATTTCTCCCGCCTCCTATGATAGACAGAGGAGTCGTCCAATGGCAGCCCAGGAGACGGGACTTCCTATTACAAATGTCACTGAGTAAACAGGAGATTCTCCTGTATGTAATTTGACAGCACTCGTTCCCCCTCTCCCCTCCGAGGCAGCGCTGATACAGTATATATCCAAATTACCAGGGGGGCCACATTAAACTGGAACGGGGGCCGCAATTGGCCCCCGGGCCGGACTTTGGACATGCCTGTCTTACATGAAATTTAATTTATTGAGCATGGAGAGTTTATACTATTAAGCAAGAAGAGAATTTTATATATTGAAAGCACGATATAAGGATTTATATTGAGTTGAACATACACATTGGTATTTAACTTGTTGATAGATATACTAAATGTATTCCTTTTATTTAGACACACATTTCATCTTGATATTTTTTTTACCACACAGAATTCTATAATAAAAATAATGACGTAAATGGCAAAGCGCCACATCATTTAATAGGATTGATCACAGGAGGCCATCTTAGGACGTCCTCCCAGAACAGGCCAGCCACGCTGTAGGTTAAATGGTGGTTGCGATAGGAACAGAGGTTATAACTTGACTATTCCCCTATGAATTAAGTAAAATATAAAATAAGTTAAAGATGATCTGTGACTTGTATCAGTATGTGCTAATTATATTTTTCCAGAAGTACACCCAATTCAATTCTTATTAAATTTTTATGTTTAAGCTAAATATACAAGACTTGAACCAGCCATAAATGGTTCGAATCTTGGCTGGTTCAGCAGGGAACGGCTGAGATTCGATACATCTATGTGCAAGCTGACTGTACCCAAGCTGATCCATTGATGGGCTTGGGTACAACCAGCATGGCTAATTTCCAGCATGCAATTATGGGGGAATTGAGCGATTTTGCAGGAAAGAAAATTGTATAATCTACAGATGTCCTTAAATATAAAAAAAATTCTGCTAGTCACTGTGTTTAATGGTACACCCCACCCCATGCAAGCAGGACTGTGACACAATTATTACACTTTGCAGGTTGTCACTAGACCATGAAAGTGCATCCCCTTGGGGTGCCAACATCCTCACAGAAAACATGATGGTTGTGAAGCCCTGACCAATGCAATAGAGACTGATATACTTGCATTGTATCTATGATTTTCACTCTAAAATTCTAGTACGTAAGAGATTGTTAAAAGAATAGAATAATGCCAAGTTGCATTTTAAACAAAACCCATGCTTTACGCAAATATCTCCAAGGAGAGGAAGACTGGTGACTGGCTGTTCATGCACTCAATACTGCATCATGAGAAGAAGGGGAGAAAGCCACAAGTATCAGGGGGGCTGCTTCACACAGAAGGATTTTTATCTTAATGCACCGAGATAAAAACCTTCTGCGTTTACAAACACTTTAATGTGGTTGGATGCGGGAAAGGCTTTTGTTTTGAAAACTGTAGTTCCACTAAAGGATGAACCGTATGATTAAAATTAGAAATCTGCTGTCCACAATAGCAGCTTCCTTTTTTCCTTCTCCCACCCTCATTACCCTGTGTAGACATGAACCTAATTGAAAGCTATGAAGAATCGGAGATCAGAGTTATTTTTTCAGATACTAAAAAATGAAGGTAGTACAGGACCACAAGCTGATTAAAACGTGTAATACTTCAGTCAGACTTCTATTTTTTATCAGACCATTAGCTTAGTTTGAGACGGAATATAATTATATCTGCAGATACTAATTAAAAACTACAACATGGATCTCCTGACTTAATAAAAATAGAAACATAATTAAAAATATCTTCTTGAGTAGGCAAGCAAACAAGCCATTTAATGAATAAAGCCCAAAAATGGTTAAACGGTCTTTATTTTTCAAAAAAAACATGACATGCCTGATAATGTTAAGTCATGACACAAGTAGTTTAGAAAAGCCCTGTGGATCCACAAGATCCATAACAATATAAAGCAAATTGTAGGTACAGAAATCAACTTAGTTGCGTTCAATATGAAAACGTGTTTATGCTCTTGTGTCTTCCAGCATAAGACTGGTGGCAATGGTAGGGAATCCCTTCTGTAACCTGGGCACCTCATTTAGTAAGCACTGCGATTGAAGACAACACCTATAGGAATGGAGATGTCAGAAATGCTAAGAATATTCAACAGAGGGTTCATTGAACTGGAACACGTCTTCATCATAAAGGTCTTCTGGCAACTCTTCATCTCCATCAGCGAAAAAAGTAGGAAATGGAAGGTTTTCAAAGCCTTTTTGTTTGACATGGAGTTTTGTGTCAGTGACCTACAAAAACAGGATACGAAAGGATGACATTTGATTATCAACCAAATAAATGTCTTTATTTTACACAAAAGTTAACAAAACCTCTGCATCTGTTTTGGATAAATAACAGCCATAATAACCTGGGTTTAAGCATCTATAAAGAAAGGCATGTGACATCAAAAAATAAAGGTTTTGTATAATTTTACTTGTATTTTAAACCTTCAGCTTTTTTAGTTAAGATATAAAAATAAAAGGTAGAAGCTGACTGGTAGCTATGCACATTTCTCCTCATTAAATTGGGGCAACATTTGAAAGGTGAAGCCTGCATGAAATCATAGCATGGTAATCGTAGCAACTGAACTCCAATAGTCATTTTTTACTAGCACAGATTAGAAAACAAATTGATGTGTCAACAAACCATTTCCTAATGTTCTTGACATGAACAAGCCTACTGAGGAGTAATGCAAAGCAAAGAGCAGTTCTCCTGTGCAAAGCACCTATAGTAGCCTATCATATTATAGTTTATTGTAGTCAGCTTAACTACTTGCCGACCAGTCACCACAGTTATACGGCGGCAGGTCGGCTCCCCTGCGCGAGAGCCCGTAGCTCTACTTCGCCTCGCGAAGCGTGCGCGCCCCACCGCTCGTCCCTGATCCCAACGCGTGTGCCCGGCGGGTGCGATCACCGCCGGGCACCCGCGATCGCTCGTTACAGAGCGAGGACCGGGAGCTGTGTGTGTAAACACACAGCTCCCGGTCCTGTCAGGGCAGAAATGCCTGACTGTCTGTTCATACAATGTTGTATTAAACTGTGTTAAAAAATAACCATGTACCCTGCAGGTTTATGCCATAAATGTGCTATAATGCACAGCAGGAGCAGGGAAAGTACAATTTTTTTTTTCAGTTTACCTATTTGATAAGGGGTCATAAGGACCATTACTGCCAATTGCCATGAGACAAGGTGCAACTAAATAACTGGGGAACGTACACTGCATAAACATTACCATGATCACCCCCATATTTCTAAAAAAAATTGCCTCAAAAATGGAGAACACTAGATGCTCACTTAGCACTAAAAAAAAACATTACCATGGCACGGCACACACCTCTCTTGAGAAGGGTATAAATACAGGATGAGGAGTATGCCAATTTTCTTTTAAAAAAAAAAAAATATATAAAAAAGGGCTGTGGGAGAAAATTTTACTAACTGCTTATTGCAGTTTTTGAATAAGTTCACTCAAATCTACTTCGATTGAGAAGTTAGGGTTTTGTTTTGCCTCAAGCAGAATCTGTTTAACACCGGCTCTAAGAGCAAGAACCGAGCGATCAAACCACCACTTATTGCTTGGTTATCGGTCTTCAAACGGCAGAGAGTTGGTGACTGTCCATCTCCGACTCTCTGCTCTGTCCCTCCAGCGCTCACTGGCGTACTGGGCTGTGAAGGGGACAGGAGCAGCTGGCTCAGGCTCTCAGTGGTTCACTAAAAGGCTGAGCCGGATGCCGGTCCAGACTTCTGGGAGGATCCCGACCATATGGTTGGGACCCTTTCAGAGCTTGGACTGGCTCTGTGACATCAGCGAACAGTGAGCTTTCGTCCACTGTCAGCTGAGAACGGGTCACAAGAGTGCAGAACAAATTGTACTCCTGGAAAACTTTAAGGTGATGAAATTACATTGGGAGGAGTTATCAGCAGCAGCCCTGCCTGAGCATGATTTCACCTGTATTTAGCGTGATTTCATAGCACAACTGAACAAAAACAGTTTTTTGTAATAATTTTATTTTTTTAAGCTGAAAGCACTAGGACATATCTTATTGTTCTGTGTCTAAAGCAGACCTGCACCTTCTGTAGTGTATGTTAATCTCTCTGGTAGAGAAAATGCTCTCTATTAAGGGTGGAGTGGAATTAGGTACTTATAATATATCTGCACAAAATTACAAGAAGTGTACATTTGGACTTGACAATAGTTGATAATTGTTCACTTTATACTGTATATATATATATATATATATATATATATATATATATATATATATATATATATTTAATTGTATTAACGTATGTTGCCATGGATTGCATAGAAAATCTATTTGTTTTACATTTGAGAATATAGTGGACAATTGCACTTTTTCCGAGTTGTGCTATATTGCACTAAAATATTTTTCTTTGAAGTTATAAGAGACATTTCTGTCACCTTGTATTGCATCACATTACATTGCACAGTTAAAGGAATTAGTAGAATTTAGCACTGCACTTGATATAGTTTGAGATTTAGGTTTTATAACATTATAGAAGTTGCAAGCTTATTTAACCACTTGGGATCCGCGCTATGGACGAAAGACGTCCACAGCGCTGCTCTCAAGTGCCGGGTGGACGCAAATCGCCGCCATTACTAGTAAAAAAAATAAAAAAAATCATAAATCTATCCCCTATTTTGTAGGCGCTATAACTTTTGCGCAAACCAATCAATATACGCTTATTGCGATTTTTTAACAAAAATATGTAGAAGAATACGTATCGCCTAAACCGAGGGAAATTTTTATTTTTTTTTAAAAAAAATTGGGATATTATTATAACAAAAAGTAAAAAATAGTGTTTTTTTTCAAAAATTTTCATTTTTTTAATGTTTATAGCGCAGAAAATTAAAATCGCAGAGGTGATCAAATACCACCAAAAGAAAGCTCTATTTGTGGGGAAAAAATGATAAAAATATAATTTGGGTACAGTGTTGTATGACCGCGCAATTGTCATTCAAAATGCGTCAGCGCTGAAAGCTGGTCTGGGCATGAAGGGGGTTTAAGTGCCCAGTAATGAAGTGGTTAAGGGTACAATTTTATAAGGAGTATGCAGACGTTTTATTAGATCTATTTGCAGGTATACAAATGGCAGTGAAGAAATATTTGTGCAGCCGAGTACAGAGTGTGATAGACATACAAAACCTGTAAAGAAAGGATGCAAATCATTTTAGTGGGGAAATGCAGTTATATGGAGGGCATCACAAAACCTTAGAATCAAATGTACTTATCAGTGGCAGTTTGCCGATTCTAAGCAGTGGTTACAAATACAAGTATGTTTTATCCATGGAGATCTCTGAACTCGGATTTGTATTCCAGGCTGCGTTTTCCTTTCTTTTTTTACTACAGGAGATGGAAGGCTTTGTGAACAATACTTTAAGCTGGATTACTTGTATACCTAAATCCTGCTCTGGGCATTTCCATAACCTCACATTTCCTTTGTTGTATGTCACAGCGCTCTGCTGCTGGAATCGTGCCCTGTGAATCATTTGAGAAGCTTTTTGTCTCCTTTAGTGAGATTTCCTAAAGTATTATTTCACACCGTGCTTCTATGGCCTCTTCAGAACTCCTACAGCAGAGCAGAAGATGTTACTGCATATGTCTTTTTTAAATGAGATGTGGGGATTGCAAAGGAATAGGGGGCTTGAAATATTGAATATACCTAGCAGAATATAAGCAAATAAGCTAGGCCTGGGAAAGGGAACATTAAGAAAAAATATTATGGTACAGCAGAACGCTCTCAGAATAATATTAGTTTTCCCTGAGGCCTGAAGAACCAAGCACAACAAAATTACCACAATTAGATATCTACATTAAATTCCTTCCTCAGCTGTCCTTATCTGCACTCCAAAGACTTAAAGAGGATACACAAGCAAAAGATGACTAATAGACTGATTAGGTTAGTGGACCTAGTAGACCTTTGTTTTTAGCTTGGGTATGTTTAACCACTTGTCGACCAGCCGCCGCATTATACTGCGGCAGGTCGGCACGTTCCTGCAAATCGACATAGGTGTACGTCAGCTCCTTTAAGAGCCATAGCAGGCGTGCCCGCTGCATGGCGGGGGACCCAATGCATGTGGCCGGCGGCCGCGATGTCCGCCGGCCACCCCCGATCACGGGAAAGAGAGCCAAAACGGTTCCGACAGGGGAGGAGAGAGAGATCTGCTGTTCCTAGTTATTAGGAACAGTGATCTCTCTCCTCCTCCAGTAAGTCCCATCCCTCCACAGTAAGAAACACCTCACAGGGAACACATTTAACCCCTTGATTGCCCCCTAGTGTTAACCCCTTTCCTGCCAGTGACATTTACACAGTAATCAGTTTATTTCTATAGCACGGATTGCTGTATAATTGTCAATACTCCCCAAAAAAGTGTCAAAAGTGTATAATCTGTCAGCTGCAGTCCCGTTAAAAATTGCAGCTCGCCGTCGTTACTAGTTAAAAAATGTAAATGCCATAAATCTATCCCCTATTTTTTGCGCAACCCAATCAATGTACACCTATTGCGACCTTTTTGTTTTACCAAAAATACGTAGAAGAATACACATTGGCCTAAACCAGGGATAAGCAATTGGCGGACCTCCAGCTGTTGCAGAACTACAAGTCCCATGAGGCATAGCAAGACTCTGACAGCAACAAGCATGACACCCAGAGGCAGAGGCATCATGGGACTTGTAGTTTTGGAACAGCTGGAGGTCCGCTAATTGCATATCCCTGGCCTAAACGAATGAAGATTTTATTTTTAAAATTTGGATATTCATTAATATATATATATATATATATATATATATATATATTTTTAAATGTTTCTCTTTTTTGTTTATAGCGCAAAAAAATCCCATTTTCAGTATCGGTTTTCGGCCTAGTGCATCCTTCATTTTCGGTGCCAAGATTTTCATTCGGTGCACCCTTAACCCAGACCAAAATGGATGTCAAAATTGGGAGCAACAGCGCAGGAATGCATGGAACACCTGTGAATCCCTGTACAGGTAAAAACGGTCTTGCAGGGGTGTACACTGTGTATGCCCTGTGTGAAGAAGGCCTTAAGCCCCTCTCACACGAGCAGACTGATCGG
Organism: Rana temporaria; assembly: GCF_905171775.1. NCBI lineage: Eukaryota > Metazoa > Chordata > Amphibia > Anura > Ranidae > Rana > Rana temporaria. The sequence goes on along the minus strand of NC_053493.1, from coordinate 115,418,074 downwards.
GTCCACCTGCACGTTTTTCAGGTGGACCTGATCAGACCACCCATTGTTCTCTATTGAGAGGCTGATGTAAATGAACATGTGTCTGTTTACATCCGTCTGCATCCAATTCGGTCAACCAAAAACAGATGGATAGGGATATTTTCCCGATCCATCTAGCAGATCGGATTGGATGAAAAAAGGATGGAAACTGACTGGTAGTTTGTTTCCATCCAACTGCCCAATAGAGAACAGCGAGCTGTGTCCATGTCCATTCTGTATCAGAAAGTACGAACAGCGAGTTGAGTCCATGTCCGCTCTGTATCAGAAAGTATTACACGGACCTGTCACCTGCCTGCTCAGGGATCAGCGTAGAGATCCCCAGCTGAGCAGGCACATCTGCTTGATGGAAATGTTTTTTTTGGGGGGGGGGGGGCGTCTTTGGTGAGATATCAGAGGTCTAAACAGACCCCACTATTTATTTATTTTGAGACAGAGAAAAGGAACTGAAGAACGTTTCTTTCTCTGCAGCCCAAGCTGCACATTACATGAATGAATACAGAGTCACTCCTTACTCATTCATAAACTGACACATAGTAACACTTGGTATACTATGCTCAGTTATCAGTGGACACAGGAGTGATCTGCAGTGATCGTTGCCTGTGTCCACTGTAGTACAGGGAGGGGGCTGATAAACAAATGTTTACCAAGCCCCCCAGCACTGCTCCAACTTAACCCCCTGTCATGGCAAAATTGGCTATATGCAGAGCACACCGCCATTTTGTCTTGTGCTAATCGCACTAATTTCGTCTTAATGAAATAAGCCATCTTTAAGCTAAGTAAGTTCACTCACCATACATTCAAGTCAAAGAGACCATCAAACCAGCTGTTCTCATCCATCGCTCTCAGCCATCACTGACTTAGAGCAGCCTGCTGTTTGTTTATTTATAGGGTCAACATCAGTAACAAAAGGTGTGGCTTCATGTGATTCAAACAATGACATGTGATTCAAACAACGCTAGTAGTGGTGTGTGCAAACGGCTGGGGGCAGTGACCATGCTCTGTGAGACACAAAGGAATCAGACAGCATGGTCACTGCACAAAGCCGTGTGCAAACCAAACCACTGCCAATGTTGCAAACCATACTAAATCATGGATCAGATAACCATAATTTTCGTATAGTTATGCTACAGTTTCGATGTACGCAGATCTGTCCACTCGGAGTCATTTAATGCAGTCGACAAGAAGTGGCCAGTCCCTTGCTGAGGCATAAATGAACATCCTTAAAAGAAGCTCGCAAATCTGCTGTGTCCATGAAAAGGTGTTTGCGCCAATGGCCTTCCACCAACGTCTGTATGTGTGAATACGCTCACCTGAGCGCATTACAGTAAACCGACACTGGGGGACATGTGACAACATACATTTATAGAAATTTCCACAACACCCCCCCACTTTCCAGCCTGTCAGCGGAGTGTTGGGCAGCAGCTGCAGGAGGAGAAGGAGGGATGCCGCCCTTGCAGCAGAGGATCAGAGATGCAGGGACCAATTGGAGGGAGGGAGGGTGATCATAGCACAGGGGGGGGGGGCATGAAGGGAATATAAAAGGAGAGTGGGAGAGTTTTTTTTAGATGAAAGGGAGCAGCGGGAGGTGGAGAGGCTGGGGGGGGGGGGGCACATTTGAGCTTAATAACTCTAAACAGCAGAATGTAATTCGCTGACCAGAGTTATAGGATTGTTCCATGAAGTGACCATGACCTTAAACCAAGAGAAATTAGGTCAGTGTGGCATACGGACCTGGGCAGCAGGAAGCAGTGCTGTCAAATAAGCATTTTCAGAAGAAAAATATAAAAAAAAAAAATGTTAAACAAAGAATGTAACTAAATAAGGCACACAGCTTACTTAATGTTCAACTTGTGTGTGTGTGTGTGTATATATATATATATATATATATATATATATATATATATATATATATATATATATATATATATATATATATATATATATATATATATATATAATCTATCAAAGAAAAAATATCAATCATACTCACCTAGATGGCTGCAGCATTGATCCGATGTTGCAGCTGTTCCCTACCAGCTCTACACCGAGAACTGAGAAATCAAAGACCACTGATCGCTCAGCTCTCTGGTCCACTCTCATCAGTCACCATTCTCCCCCTCCAGCACTCACTGGAGTACTGGGCTGGGCAGGGGGCAGGAACAGCTGCAGGTCAGGCATCTGGGTGGATTCAAACATTGTTGGGATGCCTGCAGAGGCTGGTCCGGCTCTGACATCAGCCGCTAGCAGGCTTTACCCTGCTGTTGGCTAATTATGGGTCACAGGAGTGCAGAACTAGTGCACTCCTGTGACCCCACAGGAGAAGTATAGTCTAACAAGCTTTAGCTATACCTTTCCAGTATACCATATTTAAAGGAGGACTATTTCAGGTTAACTGGAACAATTTACAGAATGGATCACTAGTTCAAATAGACAATATAGTTATAATGACAAGAACAGTACAAAGAAAGAAACCAGCAGCAGTAACTTGCTGTTACATTGCTTCAGGCTTATATTACCACGGGACCTGGAAAACAAGAGAAAACAGGAAAGACCTTGAAAAGGGATAGATCTAAGCTCTGGAGGAAGATCTAAAAAGTTTAAAATTTGGAAAGAGAAAAAAAGGATACAAAAAAGGGAAAATGCAAGGCAAGGGGAGGCCAAATCTTAAAAGGGTTTTAAGGCTCATGCAGTAATTTTTGTGCCAACATGAAAAAAGCAGCTGCACTATTCTGCACAATGTTTCCCCAGCAAAGCATGCTCCAATTTGCTACAGCAGAGGAAAACATTCCTTCCTGATCCCCGAGAGGCAATCAGATTTTCCCTGGATCAACTTTACCTATAAATGTCAGTACCCAGTTATATTTTGTACATTTAGGAAATAATCCAGGCCTTTTTTAAATTTACTGAGCTGGCCAGGATCATTCTCTGGAGAGAGTCTATTCCACACGCAATTTTGCAATGTTATATATATATATATATATATATATATATATATATGATACCAGACAGACATATCCAACATGATAGACTCCTAAAATGGAGTACCCAAGACCCCTTTCACACTTGGGCGATTTTCATAACGCTAAAAATAGTGCCTGCAAAGCTACCTGAAAACAGTCACTGCTGTCTCTCCAGTGTGAAAGCCCCGAGGGCTTTCACACTGGAGCAGTTCGCTAGCAGGAAGGTGAAAAATAGTCCTGCTAGCAGCATCTTTGGAGCGGTGTGTATTGAAATCAATGGGCACTGGGGCTATACCGCCGGCAAAGCACTGCCGCAGCAGCGTTTTGCGGTGGTTTGAACTCTTTCTCGGCCGCTAGCTTGGGTTAAAAGTAGTGGTGCAATGGATTGTCATTGATCCGTGATCCGCACAGATCAATGACTACGGATCGGCACACACATGATCCGCGGCGCAGTTGGAGGGGGCGAGCAGAGCGGTAAAACACGCTGTATAGGCTGACACTGAAATAGTCTCCGCTCTGCTCGCACAGCCCCACCTCCTCCTTACCCCGCGCTTGTTTACATAGAATGTGCGCCGCAGCCAATCATCTTATGGTGTGTCCGGCTACTCCCCCAGCGTAGATAACTGCTGAGTGAGTGGCCGTCCCGCGGTAAACTGTGAGAAGGGGGGGGGGGTGGGTGCAGGGCGGCAGGTGTAGGTATGGAAGAATTAAGAATTTACCTCCCAGGGGGGATTGTTTACCCCTCACCAGGAAGGAGAGGGGGAGCGGAGGGCACATGAAACCAGCCTGGGGGGTGAGGTGCAGCTGATGTCTTTGGCTGCATGAGTGTGACAGACATATGAAGGGAATTTAGAGGTATAGACCAACTGTGCTTCACCACCTGGGGGGAGACATGCCCATGGGCTAAGGAGGGTCGGGGGAGGAGATGAGCATCGGGCGAGAAGGTGGAAGAAGAGAGGAGCGTCAGGTAGAGGTGAGAGTGAGGCTGCAATGGGGGCTGAGAGAGTGAGTCTACAATTTTTTTTGCTGATCTGAAAAATGATCCGATCCGTGGCTCTGATCCGAGGATCGATCTAATCTGTGAGTTTTTTGATCCATTGCACCCCTAGTTAAAAGCGCCCGCTACCGGCCAAATACCCCCGCAAATACAACGGTAAAGCGTCACTAAAAATAGCGGCACTTTACCGCAGACGCCCCAGTGTGAAAGGGGCCTAACAGAGACCAGGAGAATAGTCTCACCTGAACCAGTGAGTCGTTAAACTCTTTTTTCATGTTGGCACAAGAGGATCCCCACTAGGAAGCGGGGAGGGGAACAAAGGGGGGGGGGAGCAGGAAAGGAAAAGAAGGGGAAGTGTGGGACTCGGTGTTTAAAATGCCTGTTATCCCACCTTGATCACATAGTGGGTCAAGATATTTAAATCAACTAGGTGCTGAAAGACACAAACACAAAAAGAACACATTTTGATGTATGCTATAAGCAAAACCAACCTTGCATAAGCTGTATAAAAAAATATAGGTATATATGAAAATAATGCATGAAACCATCTCTATGCCTATTAATTATGTACAAGGTTTAGACCATCACATGCATTACTAGTCAGGGTTGTATATAAAAGGTAATGTAGATCTGCAATAGTCTCTCACACAGGCTGTGTTTTGTCCAAGCATGTTGAATGTCAATTAAAATCAAAATGCGATACTGGTGATATACAGAACTACCACGACATTGACAACAGTCTAAAAGCAGGTTTCTGGTCCTGTAATTACAAATGAATATATGTTCTACTGAACAGACCTATTCAAAAGAAAATCACTGAAGGCCCTCTTAAAGTGACTGTAAAGGTAAAAAAAAAAGTCTTGCACAGAGAAGCCCTGGTCCTCTTCTTATTGGATCCCCAGCAGCAGTCCTGGTTCCTCCACCCTGCTATGTGCTGCCTATAGCAAGTCTCTTGCTATGGGGGCATTCGAGCAGGAAGGCTCCAGAACTGCTCTCCTGTAAATGTTCATTCACACACAGAGCGAGTCTTGGCCCATCTGACCCCCCCCCCCCCCAATCTATCATCATTGGCTGTGATGGCTTCGGCTGCTGAGTAAGCCAATGAGGAGAGAGATACCCAGGAGCGCCAATTCCCTCATACACATCACTGGATCAAGATGGGGCTCAGGTAAGTATAAGGGAAGGCTGGGAGGGATTTTTACCTTAATGTATACAATGCATTATGGTAAAAAAACGTCTGCCTTTAAAACTACTTTAAATTAAGATCATGACTAATAACAAAACAGAATTCAGTCAAACTTATCCATGTCTTGTGAAGCATACAATGACTAGATCCTGGAAAGAGCAGACCATTCCTTTCAAGGAACCTATATCTCCACTAACCTTGGCATGCCTTTTGAGAAACCGGCTGCCACTCTGAATGACCAGTTGCCCAAATTTGATAAAATCTGGGAATCCTGGATCACATAGACTACTTACTAATAGATATTAAGTTGCTTACATTTCACAATGCGAGCCCACCATTCCATGAACTATGTGGTCTCCGCGAGATGGCAGTGAGGCCCCCATCCCCTCATCAGTCCTTTTCTGCTCTTCATCTTCTTAATTCTCTCTCTCTCCCCCCACTTGCTAGATCCCAATTTCCCTAGATGTCCAGAGGATTACTATTCTTAGTTTAAAACATGGATCTTAAAACAGTACACATACACATAGTACTATAGTTTTAGGCAGGTGGGAAGAAATGCTGTAAAATGTAAGAATGCTTTAAAAGATATATATATACTTTGTTTATTTTTTTATTAATTTACAAAATGGAAAGTGAGAAAACAGACGAGAAATCCAAATCAAATGACCAAAAAATTATTCTAGGTACACTTACATACAGTTTTTTAAGGAAATGGGCAGGTAGGTTGTTCCAAACATCTTGGAGAACTAACCACAGATCTTTTGTTCAGTTCCTTTTTTTTTATTAATTTTAATTGATACAAATAAACTATTAACAATTCTATTTCTAAAAGCTTTCTTAATTTACAGCATTTGAAAACATATTTATTTGTAAACTTGCTTGAAAACCTAATAAAAATACACTTTAGTTTAAATAAGCCTGTCACTACAGTAATCTTAGCAGTTTCACAGCATTAATTTATATTCAACAGCTTTATGTTCTGTTGGAGGATTCGCACATTCCATAGAGTAAAATCTGAACAAAAGCATTTTTTTTTTTGTATTGTTGCAATCCACAGCAATCTCCAAAGCTGTGTCTCTTTGCAGCTCCCAAGACCCGACTGCCTAGAATGTGACAGCAAAGGGAAGCCACTTTTCCCAGCTGCCAAAGAACAGCTTGTGCAATTGAAAATCTATTCACTTCTGTCAGGTCAGGAACTTCCATATGCTTGTGAATGCAACAAATGTATTTCTCTATAAGGCACAACGACAACTACAGAACCCTGGAAGGCTAAAAATAATGCAGTGCAAACACTGCAACAAACAGCTAACCAAATGACCACAAGCATACAAGTATTCCCTACTGAAATGGTCCAATACACACACATATATTAATAATATGGCTGTGCACTAGTGGAGACTGGGAGGTGCTTTAGAATAGTGCATATTCATAATCGCCAACGTTGCCACAAGCAGGCCCATTTTCTATCATTCTGGTACCAAAAATTCCTAGCAAACACACTTAAAGTGGTTGTAAAGTCAGAAGGTTTTTATCATATGCATTCATATAAAAAGCCTTCTGTGTGCAGCACACCCCTCAGCCCACCTAATACTTACTTGAGCCCCATCTCTATCCAGTGATGTTGTAGGGTTGTCTCAGCTGCCTGGGCCTCCCCTAGCCAATAGCAGAAACAGCAGTGTGGCACCATTGGCTCCCACTGCTGTCAAAGTCAGTCATCCAATGAGGAGAGAAAGGGGGCGGGGCCCGGCCACAGCTCTGTGTCTGAATGGATATATGGAGCTGTGGCTTGGGTGCCCCCATAGCAAGCTACTTGCTGTGGGGGAGCTAGTCAGGAGGAAGGGGCCAGGAGAGCGGAAGAGGGACCCAAAAAGAGGAGGATCTGGGCTGCTCTGTGCAAACCCACTGCACAGGGCAGGTAAGTATAACATGTTTATCGGCACTCAAAATTAGTAGAGGGCGAGTGTGGAGCAGGGGCAGACTAGGCTGACAGTTTTCTGGCTGATGGCAGAAGTGGTGCGGCTATCAGAGCGCCCCCTGGCAGCTCTGATGTCCTGTAAAAAAGCCCACACCACCTCTGCCAGAAGCGATCAGCCAGGAAACTGTTAGAAGGATTGGGCAGCCGGATGACGCAGAGCGGGGCTCTCCCGCTGAGACGTGGCTTGTGTATAAATATCCACTGCTGTCAAAGTCCTGCCTCCTGGGCATAGGACCAGTGTGTCGTCTATTAGATTTCGCCGGTCCAGGAGGCGGGACTTCGTTTGACAGCGCCCGGCTATTCATAAACGAGTCGCGTCGCAGCAGGAGATCGCCACTCTGTCATTTGGTCACCCGGTCCTCCTGATTCCTCACTGGTGCATTTCTGGCCACGGATGACTGATGAGGCTGCACTTATGACCACTGATGAGGTGGAACTGATAAGCTGGACAGATGGGCACTGATGAGGCTGCACTGATGGGTACTGGTTTTATGTTAATATTGTTAAAGAAGTTGTTAATATTTATTTTTGGAGCTTAATTCTGCATAAAACATTTAACAATGTAAATTTGTGAGATAATTTACGAGGGCAGGGGAGGTGTTGGGTGGGGCAACTGGTGGCGAGTAACTCTTAAGGCCTGGCTAGTGGCTCAAGACTTAAAAAATTTGAGCCCTGGGTTTATTATTAACAATATTTTAATAAAAAAATAAAACAAACAAAACTTTACAATCACTTTAAACTGCCTTTATTTGCGAACACAACAAGCAAATATATCACCAGAGAGTCTGGTTCAAGTGACTTTATTCTACCAATTAAAGCAATTTTGTAGTCAAGTTGGGAAGTGTTCCTCCATCAGCGCCAGCGCCAGTCCCGGTGCGGTCTTAAAACGGCACTGGGCCAAACCGCCCCTTGTCCTTGAATTCAAGTGGTTTGCAGATCAACAACTTGATGTTTAAAAAACACTTCACCGGGTTACTGCTCCTCCACTAGTGCCAGGTTATAGGAAAATTCCAACTTAAAAGAATGCAGTTTTTTTATACAGAGCACTGAGGGGTCTATTTTTAAATGAAAGTTTTCTGGATATTCATACAGTATTCAGCTATCATTTTCAAGTATTTGCCCATCAGCATACAAGACGATCGAGCAATTCCATTTACAAACAAGCTTAACCAGTCACAATCAAAATAAAACCAGATTTGCCTATCAGCATACGCAAACAGCATAATAGAGATTATAATTTTGAACAAAATTCACCCGTCACATTTAAATTTAAACAAATTTAGGCCAAACAAAATGCACCCATTACTCGCAGGACAAATCTTCTTAATATGAAATTGAAATGATAGCCAAATGCCATAAAATGCAGATGGATAATTGTCCAGCAAACATTTACACAGTGAATACTTTATAATTGGGCCTCAACTCCTTTTTTCAGTTAGTGCAAACATTACAAAATAAATTCCACATCAGAAACTCAATATCAAAATTTGAGGGGGTCCTGAAAATTGAACATTCCTTTAATAAAGGGAATTTTTACTTTTTTTATTATAATTTATTTTAGTTACATATGTAATGCAAAAGGTCAGTTTAAAGTAAAAATGGGGGAAAAAAACAAAAAAAAAAAAAATTGCTGTAATCTGTTAAGGCCTGGTTCACACCAATGCGTTTTTTAGTTTTGCAAGAAAAACTCTAAAGTCCATTTTACATCTCTGCGTTTTCCACCAGTACATTTTTTGGTAAGGTTGGTTTTACACGGGTGTTCCGTTATTTTGGTCAGTTATGGGGGTTTTTTTGTAGAAAAAAAAAATGGATACAGATGTAAATTTTCACATCCGTCGACATCTGCGCCCCTCCTAAACCATACCAGGCCGCATGCCCTCAACATGGGGGGGGGGGGTCTTTGCATGGCAGAAGACGACGGCTGCAGGAGAAGATGATGGCAGAGAGGACCAACCAGGAGAAGACAGCTTTTAATAAAAGAATTGTCAAAAACAGGTTCTTGTGTTTTTTTTACATTTCACTGGCTTTTTGGTGAATGAGTATGGGTAGTATGTACCCGATAACCATTCACAATCAACATGGGGCAAGGTGCTTTGGGGGGGGGGGGGGGGCGTAGAGCCACCCTGCCCCAAAGAACCCATCCCCCCAAGATAAGGGCATGCGACCTGGTATGGTTTAGGAGGGGGTGCTCGTTAGTCCCCTCCCTTTCCTGACCTGCCAGGCTGCATGCTCGGATAAGGGTCAGGTATGGATTTTGTAGGGGATCCCACGCTATTTAAAAAAATGAAATAAATTGGCGCGAGGGGAGGGTGTCCCCTCCGTATCCATACTACACCCGAAGGGCACGATATTGACCTGGGGGGGACCCCGCGCAATTTTTTTTTATATTCAGCTGTCAGCGGGAATACCGCTGACAGCTGATGACTCATTGGTTGTAAAGGACACAGCGGCCAGTTTCCCGGCCCCCTCCTTAGCAACTAGCTATATACAGTGTGCTTAATGAGAGAAAAAGGGGGGGCGGTTTAAAAACGCATGTCAGCGGATCGTCCGCTAACATCTGTTTTTCGTCCTTTCGTTTTTTTCTTACGGATGAAGAAAAATAGGGTTTTCTTCTGTCATAAAAAAACTCTTGATGGAGACGCATTTCAGCAGATGATCTTTCGCTCACGTCCGCTATCCCATAGACATACATGTACGTCTGTTTTTCGCCCGTCAACGAAATGTCCGTGTGAAAGGGGACCAAGGACCAAAGATATTATTTCTTGCAAAAGGTTGCGTTTTTGGTTCCATAGACTTTAAAGGAAACACTTTAAAAATCCAGTGCTTGCGCTATTGATGCATTTGAACCTGCAAAGGTCTAACATATTAGTACAGATTGTATAGACTTGGGTAGACTCCTAGTATCCAGCGCCTCATCTCAAGAAGTCAAATGTGCAAAAAGGGTTGGAAGGGGATTATCACGGTGCTTACAGATAATAATGTAAAAAAATATATATATATATATATATATATATATATATATATATATATATATATATATATATATATATATATATATATATATATATATATATATATATATAAATAAATGTAGTATAAACATGATTAAAAACCAAACATGACAAGTCGTTGAGTTGTATTGGTCATCTCCTTTATGGTGTTCATGTAGGAAGAGCTCCAGTTGTACAAGGATTAGATGTTCGCATGATATTCCGACATGTTTCACCTTATGGCTATATTTTTTTTATATATGTATGGTTTCCATTATTATCTGTAAGCACCGAGATGATCCCCTTCCAACCATTTTTGCACATTAGTATAGATATTTTTCGAAGATCCACCTAAAACTGTTTTTTTTACATGTAGATTTGTTGAACTTCCACTTCCTGTAATACGATGACAAAACTATTCTGCACTGAAATCACAGCATCCCTGTAATTCTGTAGACAGGGAAGCCTTAAATGTAGATTTAGACTCTGGCCCATTCACCCCAAGTACCTTAGGAATGCTCTGACCAAAGAAAAACAAAAATAAAAAAAGCCTTACGCTAGTTCACAAAACTGCACTACATAAGAGAGCACTTTGTTTTTAATTTAGGAGAAAAGTACTATATTGATTTACAGAAAAAAAAAAGAAAAAAAAAAGTGATTTGGCGACACCCACATGTGGCCAGTTGACTTGTGAAGTGTGAATTTTAATGATAGGTCCAATTTAAAAGTGCAGGAATATAAAAAAACAAACGTTTATACTCGCCTAGATGGCCACAGCATGGATCCGATGCTGCAGCTGTCCTCTGCCCTACACTGAGAACTGAACGATCAAAGACTGCTGATCACTCAGGCCCAGATTCTCAGAAGAGATATGATGGCATATCTCCAGATACGCCGTCGTATCTCTGCGTTGCCCCGTCGTATCTATGCGACTGATACTTAGAATCAGTTACGCATAGATATCCATTAGATCTGACAGGCGCAAGTCTCTTACGCCGTCGGATCTAAACTGCATTTTTTTTTTTTACCGCTAGATAGCGCTGCCGTCGAAATCCACGTTGAGTATGCAAATTAGCTAGATACGCGAATTCCCAAACGTACGCGCGGCCGACGCAGTAAAGTTGACGATGTTTACGTTAGGCTTTTCCCGGCGTAAAGTTGCCCCTGGGTCTATGAGGCGCAGCCAATGTTAAGTATGGCCGTCGTTCCCGCGTCAAAATTTTTAAAATGTACGTCGTTTGCGCAAGTCGTCCATGAATGGGGCTGACGCCATTTACGTTCACGTCGAAACCAATGACGTACTTGCGACGTCATTTGGAGCAATGCACACTGGGATATTTTACGGACGGCGCATGGGCAGTTCGTTCGGCGCAGGGACGCGCTTCATTTAAATGATACACGCCCCCCTACCCGCCGAATTTGAATTCCGCCGGGTGATTTACGCTACGCCGCCGCAACTTTACAGGCAAGTGCTTTGTGAATAAAGCACTTGCCTGAAAAACTTGCGGCGGCGTAACGTAAATGAGATACGTTACGCCCGCACATTTTTGCGCGGATCTACATGAATCTGGGCCTCAGTTCTTAGTCTTCAGTGAGCAGAGAGCTGGTGGCCATCAGTCACTGCTCTGTCGCCTCCAGCACTCACTGGAGCGCTAGGCTGTGATCGGTTGGCTCAGGCTCTCAAGCATCTGGGTGCAGCCCAACATCATTTTTGGAATTCCTGCACAGCCTGGACTGGCTCTGAAGTCAGCCGACATTGGAATTTAGCCTGCGGTTGGCTCAATCTGGGTCACAGGAGAGCAGAACTAAGTGCACTTCTGTGGCCCACAGGAGTAGTATGGCCAAGAGAGCTTAAACCATACTTCGCCTTTAAGCTTGCAGGTAAAAATTCTTCTCTAATGCAGTATATTTAACTATTAACTGTTAAAAGAGCAATTTTAAATAAACTGCAGGTCTACCTGGTGTAAGTGATCATCTAAAAATACATTTAAAACATCTGCTTTCACTACACTGGCAGCAGTGAGAAAGTTGAGAGGTCAACAGACATACTGTACTAACGATACATAGGTTGGCTTCATTCTTACAGGCAGGAAAGTAAAATCAATTCATCATCCCCATCAAAAGGCAAAGCTCAACATATCACAGAACGGAGGGAAGAGAAATTCTGCCTGTATGAAGAATCAAAAGAAGGGGAATTTTCTTACAGAAATTATCTTCTGATGACACATAGACTCCAATAGAAGGAAGAGTCCTGAACTGTCACTCACCAAGTGAACGGTCTGACAGCAGATTGACAGCTTTGTATTCAATGACATGCGTCTGAACAGACTGCGGTACTCCGGCACAGCTATCAATTTATACACCTCAACATTCAACATTTACCAGCTCTAGCAGATGGAACGGTATCAAAACAATGAAGGTGTGCAATCTGTACACAGGCTGGCTTGATTTATAGATTTAAACAGCGGATATTTTTAGGAGAGCGGTCGGTTATTCTGACATATATATTTTTCATTACAAGCCTGTTCCAATATTTCCCAGGTTCTCCGAACCACAAGCAGACAAGTACACAATACCCGTGAAATGTATGCCCTGGCACAGAAACATTCTCTGAGGCTTAGACTTAGAATAAATGGTTGCAAAGGAACAAATAGGACAATTGTCCATTGTAACCAATCAGGTGAAATCTCTCACTTCATTAAATGTAAAAGTTGATTAGGTATCTTTTCGACTAGAAACGGCATCTCTAGTTTAAAATTAGCAGGATTCATTAGTGGAGTGACTGATCCAGCAAATTAATCTGGCTGGGAAGGAATTATTTTTCCCACTGTGGGGACACATCGGAAGATATTTTGTTTTGCCTTCTTTTCCACTCAAATAAAATTTAACACATGCTGAACTTGATTTAGCCCCTCTAATGCCCGGTACACACGATGAGATTATTGTCGTTCCGTTTTTTTTTTTTTACATGCCAATCTCAGATCAAATCTGATAAATTTACTAAAGTCACGAAAATTTGCGTACGACAGAACAAGTGATGTCATGTGTTGTAATGCATTTTTAAATGACAGCTCTACCGATTAAAATAAAATCGTAGATCTGGCTGCGTACGGGAAAAAAAATTGTGTTTGTCCGATCGGATAATATCGGATGAACTGTCCTGATCGGCTCTTGATAGCTCTGTACCAACGATCAGATTATTGCACGATCTCTCCAAAATCTGTATTTTTCGTACGATTTTCTGATCACGTGTACCGGGCATTAGGCTGCCCATAGATGCATTGTGTTTTATTTTATTTTTCAAATTCAGCCAGTGGGCTGAATAAAAAATAAAAAAAACCCATGGAACAGGTCCTCCATCAATCCACAATCGAGGTTGATGAAAATCAATGATTAAAAACCAAAAAAAAACCACACAATTATTTTGATTTAACCACTTCAGGGCATTTCCACCCCCTTCCTGACCAGGCCAATTTTCAGAGCTGTAACATTTTGAATGACAATTGCGGTAGTGCAACACTGTACCCAAATTTTTATTTTTTTCCCCACAAATGGAGCTTTCTTTTGGTGGTATTTGATCACCTCTCTGTTTTTTTATCCATTGCGCTATAAACAAAAAAAAGAGCGACAAGATTGGGGGGGAAAAAAACCACCACAATATTTTTTACTTTTTGCTATGATAAACATCTCATCAAATGTATTTATAAATGTCACTGGCAGGGAAGGAGTTAACACTAGGGGGCGATCAAGGGGTAAATGGGTTACCTAGGGAGCAATTTTAACTGTGGGGGATGGGACTGACTGGGGGAGGAGACAGATCAGCGTTCCTATATACTAGGAACACACGATCGGTCTCCTCTCCCCTGACAGGACATGGATCGTTGTGCGTTTACACACACAGATCCACGTTCCTTCTCTGTCACAAGCGATCGCGGGTGCCCGGACATTGTGGCCGCCGTGTACGCGCATCAGTTTCCACCTACTTTTGCTTCTCAATTGTACTAAAGTCTCGTACACACGACTGGTTTTCCAGCCAGGAAAACTGGCAAGAGAGTTTTGGCCGGGAAAACCAGACGTGTGTGTGCTTCCTCGCAGTTTTCCCAACAGGAAAACAGCCGGAAATCCCGGCGGGAAAATAGAGAACCTGCTGTCTATTTTCCAGTTGGGATTTCCGGCGTTTTTTTTCACCAGATTTACTAATACTTTCCTATGGGAAACACTGCGAGGCAGTGCCAATGGAGCATTCTCATGGCAGTTTTCCTGGCGGGTTCTCGGCTTTCCCCTCTGTTTTTCCGGCGGATTTTCTACCACCGGGAAAACAGAGTGTGTGTACAGGGCTTAACTGTGTAATCAGAGGGTTGAGTAGGAAGAGTTGGCTGGTGATAGCATAGGAGCTGCTTCATTGCCACTCAAGATGACAAAATGGGCTTAGGCAAAAGTGCAGATAGCAATGTATAGTGTACGAGCTATATTATTCACAACTGACCATCTCACACTGTTTGGAGTTTTAACTCCAGTAACTTTATTCTTCAGTTGTAAATCGTTATGCAGGCTGAATTAAGGCAAAGTAAAATATGTAGATGTTTGTGTGTAAAGATAATTTTTTTGTCACCACACTCTGGAAGAGCTTAAAGGATACAAATTAGCGACTCTCCATTCATCCGACAGATTTTGTGTCCGTGACGCTTGTGTCAGCAGCTCAACAGAAAATATCAGAGAAAGCATGATAACTTTTCATGGATACTTTATGTACAGTCTGTTAAAACTTCTAATAAAATCTTTATGAAAAAATAAATAAAAAATCTGGTATCAGCAAGATCTCTACAGATACCATATTTATTTATATAGATTTAGCATTGACAGCTAGAAAATGTGCAATAGGCAGTCCTTGAGAAGGTAATAATGTAAAAAGTCTACAAAAAGTGTTGAGAATTTCAAAAAGGTTTTTAGATGGGTATCTAATTGAACACAATATACAGGGATATAGGGAAGTGGTAAAGCCAAAAATACACACACCCCCACACTGGTTGAAGTGGATGAACTGGTGTTTTTATTCAACCTTACCAACTGTGAAACAATGTAACTATGCAACCCCAAACTGCAACAGATGTTAGGGTGCGTCTGCCGACTTTACTTATGTTATGGAAGTGCCCTCAACTAAACTGCAAGCGAATTGTAAATGCTATAAATAATATTGTTGGGATTACAATTACTCTCAACCTATCATTTGTATTTTGGGGGCAACAGATGAGGCACATCCCCCAGAAATGCTGGCACTGATATCAAGACTTTTATTTTGTGGCCCAAAAGCAGATCACTCTGAAATTCACATCTCTTAATCCCCCCCACCTTTGAAGATTGGTGAACTTAAATTAATACTGGGACCCACATCTGTCTACACCTGGTTTGGTTCATCAGGCACTTATTACCCAAAACTTCCATGAAAATAAGGTTGTACTCTATTAGTGACCCAAGAAAAGTAAAGAAGGCAACTGTTTGATATTAACACAGAAATAATTGATAAAACCATGCAATTCCAAGTATTTTATGTACCGGTAGTTCTTGAAATGGGTAGTTTTTAGTTAGTAGATAGTCTTCTTCAAAAAAACACATACACTAATTACACAGGTTGGTCTGGATGGACTATGGTCTTTATTCAACCTTACCAACTATGAAACTAGAAAAAAGGTGGCGATACCAATAGATTTGCACGAAACCTTGGTAGAAAAGACCAATCTCCCAATGTTTATATACAGTAAACTGTAATATAACAATTTGATTTGCACATGTAACTGTGAACATGCTGTAATATGCTATGATTACTAGCAAAATTGTGGACCCTTACTATGCATAGATTGTTTCTTTACTGTAATGGGGTTTGCAGATTGTGAATGTTAATTGTGTAAAACCCAATAAATAGTATTTGATATAGATGATGTAAACAAAAAAAACAAAAAAAAAAGTTCATGTGCCAAAAGGACAACCAGGAGGACAAACGCTTAAATGTAAATGTCTCTATGTGCCCCTGGGGAATTGGGAACAGTGTCACCAGCTATAAACGCATGCATGTGTCATTTAATGGATGGACAGATGACGGATATATGATGAATATCTCATAAAAAAAAAAAGGTGGAGGACCACACACACTATATATATATATATATATATATATATATATATATATATATATATATATATATATATATATATATATATATATATATTGTATCACAATATAAATAAAAGAAACACAGGGACATGCATTAGTTATGCTAGTGTATTTGTAGAATAAATTGCCTGTGTAGGGACAGCATACACTGCAGACTGATCCTGAAACAAACACGCACCACAATACTGGATAATTATCTTGATCCAGCCATACAAGGTGGCTGTACACATAAGAAAAAACACTGAATCTTGAATAATAAAAATATTCATTGAGCTTTTGGTTATACAAGGATGTTTGCAACCATATGGAGGACAGGAAATTAGCAGCATAGATAAATAATGCTGCTCATTTTCTGTCCGCCACATGATTGCAAATATCCTTGTATATCCAAAAACAGCATAAGGAAGATTATATCATTACAAATCCAGCATATTTTCACTCAACATAAAAATGAACAAAGTTATTACCCGGATGTATTATGAATTACTTCCAGAATGAACGCACAGTAAATACACCTGCAATCAGCTTGCCAACATATATCAAGATAAGGATATTGATTATGGGGTGTTGGAGTAGAGATAAACCCTAACTGGAGTTTTACCTGCCAATGCATTTGTTTTTATGTCCATTACATTCTATCCTACCTTGCAAAAAAGGAGTCCTGATTTTCTCTGCTGCAGTATACTAACACAAGTCTTGTCCAGAGCCAAGCCTGTGACTGTGAAAGAAGCAGCAGTAGACTGATGAGCTCATCACTTTGCCTTATCCTCCTATCTACATGTTCCTTTTAAGAACACAAGCAATACAGCACAACTGGTTGGTGCCTTGTGCTGCTTCTCGCTCTACCAGTCTTTGCTCTGCTGTACAAAAGACTGCACAATACAAGATCAAATTCAAATAAATGCACTGCTTGCATTTATTTAAATACATTCAGTGTCTATATGTTACATCTGCTTGGTGTCTAGCTTTAAGGAGATTAACATAAACAAATGTAATTTTCCCCCATAACATATGGTTTTCACATTTTGTTTTGCATCTCAGTGCGGATTGCGCTCCTCCGGCCTCTTTAACCACTTGCGGACTTGGCCACTATACATTTACTGTCTTCCAGGAACAGAGCTCCTCTTATTGTGCCTGTATGCGCTGTGTCTTGTGATCTTGCTGTGATTGGACACATCGGATCACCGGCAAAAAAGTACAGATGCTCTGCCTGGGTCTGTACCAGTTGATCACTGTAACCAATCACAGCATCACAGAAAGTAAACAAAGGAGGCTGCCATTACCAGCCATGTCTCACTTACTGGCTGGTGATCAGGAAGCCTTCTCTACACCAACACCGATTGATGTGTGAGCTGGGCCAAGGGGCAGGACTGGACGTTACGGTGAGCCGAGTACACAGGAGATCCGGGTCTGTCTATTTCAGCAATAACAAGGCTGCAGATGGGCACGGATTAGACTTATTAGGCTGCAATGATGGGCAAGGCTGCAGATGGGCACTGATTAGGCTCATTAGGCTGCAATTATGGGCAAGGCTACAGATGGGCACTGATCAGGCTGCAGATGGGCACAGGTCTGACTGCAATGGCTGCAGATGGGCACTGACCCTTATTTTGCTTCAAAATTCTTTATTTAAAATGTAAGTTTTTTTCCTGAAACGTCCCCCTTAAAATTAAGGTCCATGTTATACGCTGATAAATATGGTAATTGTTAAAGTATCCCAGCACTGAAAAAAAAAAAGAAAATTCAATAGGGGCGAACCATATGTGTACTGAGGTGTTTAAAATACAACTTAAGGCTACTGGCAAAATCAACAGGTATGTGTGAGATGTTGCAGGGGAACACTAAGTGCAGCATAAAATAATAAATATAACTGAAAGTAGTAGTAAAGTCAGTAATAAATATAGTCCTGCAAATTAATGGCATAGTGTGCTAATATGCATTGCACCTACAGCGGTGCATTGTCACCACTTACAGGGGTTTTATCTTCACCTGGTCTTGCCTCCGGGTTTCAGGCCCCTGCCATTTGAATAGCTGAGCCAAGATTACATCTTGGCTCAGCCAAGATACAGCACAAGATACAGCACAATAGCTGAGCCAAGATACAGCACAAGAGTCACGGCCGCAGCACAGAGCTCTGGATTGATGGCACACTTGCCGTCCATTCAGAGCACAGTGCACACGTACCAGTGATGACACCAGCTGTAAAAAATGCAAATATTTCCTAAACGGTGCTTGTTTAGGAAATATTTATTCTACCTACAGGTAAGTTTTTTTATAATCTTATCTGTAGGTAAAAGTGACAAAGCTACTGCTTTAAACTAATTGTAAATGGTACTTTGTCTTTAACAACAAGCGTGTTATACTTCTCAGGTCCACTGTTGGCGCTCCCAAGTTCTCCTCTTCTTGGTGTGCTACCATATAAAGCCACTTCCTGATGTAGTGCACCTGCAGGCTTGATCCCAAAGCACGATGTCTGCATCCATTGACCCAGACAGTATGGCTCAGCCCCACCCCGCCAAAGGATTTGATTGACAGCAGCGGGAGCCACTGGCTCCTACTGCTATCAATCTGCCCTGGGAGGAGAGAAAGAGCACAGGCTCTGCTCTTATGCTCAGCTCTGTACCTAGAATGGGCTCAGGTAAGTAAAAGGATGGGGAGGGGGGGGCTGGTGAAGCAGAGTTCCACCCAAAAATGAAACTTCCACTTTTCGGAATCCTCCCCCCCTCCGGTGTCGCATTCGGCACCTTCCGGGGGAATTATACCTGTATAATACAGGCATTTGCTCCCACTTCCGGGCATAGATAGCCGAGCCACCTGCGGCTATCTACGCCAAGTCCGGCGCCTCCTCCATCCCCCCCGCTGTCTTTTGGGAGACACACAGGTCCCAGAAGACAGCAGGGACCAGTGGGATCGCGCGGCGCGATTCACGCATATGCAGTAGGTAACCAGGAAGTAAAGCCACAAGGAAGATGGCGGCGGCACCCGAGAGCCGAGGGACAGATCGGCTTCCGGTGCCGACATTGCGGGCGCCCTGGACAGGCAAGCGTCCTTATTTAAAAATCAGCAGCTGCAGACTTAAAAAAATAAAAATAATTACAATTAAGTGAGGCGGCACATTTTTTTTTTTTTGGGGGGGGGGGCCATGGTTCTATTTTAAGCCACTTTTTGTGCACAATAACCTGTTCCAACATCAGTTGCACATGATTTTTCTTCACTGGCTTTCTGACCAGCAGAGCAATGCGTGTCAACATGCTTATAGCCTCAGCTAGGGGTGCACACACATATACACACACACACACACACACACACACACACACACACACAGACACACAACAGGGTGACAACATACAAGCACAACTGGATGACAGTTGCCACCCCCATAACAGGAAATGCCTAAAAAAGGGCTTTCAAGGTATAATCACCAAGTATTATTTAATATAAAGTGCATTAAAAAAAAAAAATACATTGTTAAAATTATATTAACATGTTCAATCTCTTATGACATTTTTTAAATTAAACTTGATTTACAAACACTTTATATATTTTTTTTATAAATAAAGTTGAATGCGTGTAATACCTAGCGGCCAGTTTCGAGTTTCTTTACCCACTGATTGATTGATGCATATTGGTGGTATAGGACAATCATTTTAAGATAAATCCACAGAGAATATTTTGGTATTTATACAGCCATATAAATCTCCACAAATATATTAATGTACCAAAATACTGTAGATACTGTTTCACTTTGCAGAGGATGGTTGAATCAGTCAGTGATCAGTCAAGCTGCAGCAGAACATGACAGGTCCACATTATTGTGAAATCTTAAAACAATGTACAGAGATTGCAAAGCAGATTTTAGCATCAAAAGCAGAAATATCCTAACATTGGAGCTTGCACAGACTTTTATTCTACATTTTAAGATCCGCCGTTATTCTCACAGAATTGAAAAGTATAAAGCTACAATAACTAATAACCAATTAGAGTTTATTTTCCTCTGCTCTTGCTACAATAACAGAATGGTTAGTATGGGATACAACTTTTTAATTGCTCTGTTGCACCATCATCACACAGACAAGAAAACAGAATCAAATTATTTTAAAACACAGATGTTATTTTCCAGTCTTGAAAAATAAAATACATATAACAGGGTTACAGTTTTTTTTTTGGCCACATTATCCTCTCTCTCTTTTCAAGTGGGATCAGGTTTCTATACCATATGTATATCCAGTTCCCAGAACACAAACAGTCAGCATTTATGAGGTCCTTGAAAAGGCAAAGATACTCCCCTTCAGCAAAACCGCATGTGAGGGAGATTTGCTGAGCTGAACCTCGCTGTACTAAAATGCAAGGTTCACATATGCGGCTGCCGCCACCCCCTGTTCACAAAACACTGCACTACGGAAAAGAAAAAAAAAATACACATTGGAAGAAAATGCATTAAATTACTCTGCTTGCTTCAGATTCCTGTCACTGGGCATCACAGAGGGATCCTGGGAAAGCTCAGCAACCCAATTCTTGCACGATGACACTACTGCGCTTTACATCCCACAAGAATTCCCACTTAAATCACCTCACCTATGCAAGCCCACTGGCAGCCTGAGAGTAAAGCAGGTATCCCCCCCCAGTGTTTTACTGCAAAGCCAATACAGTATTACATTAAAGTGTACAGCCAGCTCAAAAGGAGTATGGCCAACACCCTTTGGGACACAGTAGTGCACATATTTCTTCACTCCTCTGACCCAGATTCAGCCAATAGTGGGCTAAAGCTTGATGTTGGCTGATGTCAGACACAGGAGTGCACTTATTTTTTCCACTCCTGTGACCCAGATTCAGCCAATTGCAAGCTAAAGTCCATTGTCAGCAGGCATCACAAAGGTGGTCCAGGCTCTGCAGGGATCCACCGATATGCCCAACTGGAAGTCGGCTCAGCCCCTCAGTTTACTGCTGAGAGCCTGAGCCAGTTGCTCGCGCCCCCTACAGCTGCTCCCGCCCCCTACAGCTGCTCCAGCCTTCTCCCAGTTACCACAGGAGGGGCAGAGCAGAGAGTCGGTGACTGACAGTCACCGCTTTCCACTTTGTGAAGAACTGAGCGACCAGCAGCCATGCAATCACTCAGTTCTTAGCCTTAGTAGGAGTATGTATGTTTTATTTTTGCTATCCCACATTTCTCCATTAAGAAGCAAATTGAGTTTTTACGCAAACTTTCTGCATTTATATATGTTAGCAATTTACAAAATACATAAAACCATTTACATTGGTCCCTGTCCAAAGATTTTATTCAGAGTACAAGCATACATAACAATTTGGCAGGATGCGATCCCGGATGCCAGAGAGCTGCATGAACCAGAACCACTGAGTTGGGTACCACCCTAGCTGTAAAAATATACCTTGTGTAATGTGGCGGTAAAGTAACCCGAGAAAAGTACCAAACAGCCACCAAAAAGTTTCACAAAGCGATGACGTAACCCATACAATAACCAAAAAACAATTCTCCTGGTTTTGGAAAGTCAGAACATCTGCAATAATGCCCAGGCACAAGGGGGAGGGGGGGAGAGAGAGAGATGTCTGAAAAAAACTTGGGGAAAATCTAAAGATTTGGGTAATAGAGAGGCGTAGGTATGCCCTCAGACACCTATGGCTGGATTTCCATTGAGCCAGGGTCTATATACTGCAGTAAGGAAGTACAGTATCTCACAAAAGTGAGTACACACCTCACATTTTTGTAAAAATGTTATTATATCTTTTCATGTGACAACACTGAACAAATGACATTTTGCTGAAAGTAGTGCGTGTACATTTTCTGTCCCCTCAAAATAACGCAACACACAGCCCTTAATGTCTAAACTGCTGGCAACAAAAGTGAGTACACCCCGAAGTGAAATAGTGCAAATTGGGCCCAAAGTGTCAATATTTTATGTGGCCACCATTATTGGTCGACCATGGCGAGGCCTGTTCTGAGTGGAACCTGTCCTGCAGCTCAGACTCAGGGTCGTGGCAATCTTCTTATAGTCTAGATCCTCAGAGTTCTTTACCATGAGGTGCCATTTGGAAATTTCAGTGACCAGTATGAGAAAGTGAGAGCGATAACACCAAATTTAACACACCGGCTCCCCATTCACACCTGAGACCTTGTAACACTAATGAGTCACATGGCACCGGGGAGGGAAAATGTCTAATTGGACCCAATTTGGAAACTTTCACTTTGGGGTGTACTCACTTTTGTTGCCAACGGTTTATACATTAATGGCTGTGTGTTGAGTTATTTTGAGGGGACAGCAAATTTACACTGTTATACAAGCTGTACACTCACTACTTTACATAACAAAGCGTAATTGCTTCAGTGTTGTCACATGAAAAGATATAATAAAATATTTACAAAAATGTGAGGGGTGTACTCACTTTTGAGAGATACTGTATGTACAGGTTCGAACTGGCTATAGAGGCCTGTTGTGTACTTAGAAGAGAATGTGTAAGCTCTCCAACAGAACCCTGTTTTACAAGATTGTTCCTCCTTACCATTGGCAGAGGCAAGTATTTTTTCTATCGTGTAGGTTTCGGAAATTTTGCATAACCACACGCACACCGTCTGCTGCCAGTACAAAAGGAACAAAGGAATGCATGCTTTCGCTGCATTCAGTAAGTGCTTTGCAAGCAATCATTTTTACCACTTGGATGACACCGGAGCCAGATGGAATGGGCAAGCCGTTGGATCCTCTCCTAGTTCTTCCATAATAATTTTACTGATCTTAAACATTGATCTCTGGTTTCAGTAGGGAAAACCTAATATACATAGACCTCATATACATATATATCTGTACATACTAAAAAATATATAACATATCACATAATGGGTATGTCTAAAGTGGAATTTTTCATATTGGACCACAAATTACAATCTCTGGTAATTCCGGTGAAGATGAAAACTTACCTTAACTAAACAGTTGCTGTGCCCAGGAACAGAGCCTTTCACATAAATGATGTTTTGTTTTGTATTTATTCTCCACACCTGTTATGAACATATATCATTACTAAACAGAAATGTGGCATATTGAACAATGGCAATGTGCTAAGTACAGTAACCCACAGCAAAGACATGCAAAAAGACAGCAGATATAGATTGAGTCTCAGATAACAATAATTTCTAATACAATTTTCATCAAGTATAAATAGCAAGTCTAATAAAAGACAAGTGTGGGAATTCAGAAAAACAAACCTACGTAGTCACGTTGATGGTTGCAGCATCGATCCAATGGTGCAGCTGTCCCTTGCCAGCTCTACACCGAGAACTGAGCGATCAAAGGTGATTGCTGAGTTCTTGGGTATGCTCTGAGCACAGATCAGTGACCGTCAGTCACTGCTCTGTCCCTCCAGCATCTGGGGAGATTGACACTATTGTCGGGATCCTTGCGCAGCCTCGACCTGCTCTGTGACGTCAGCTGTCAGCAGACTTTAGCCTGCTGTCAGCTGAAGCTGGGTCACAGGAGTGCAAAATAAAGTGCACTCCTGTGACTCACAGGGGAAGAACGGCCAAAACAACTAAAGCCATGCTTCTCCTTTAACTACCAGAGGCCCAATCACACCCCCATATTGGGACAGATAACTGATAACTAGATGTTTTTTTAATGACCAAAAGGAACTAAAATTTCAGATTCCTGTACAATAGTTTGATTACTGAATAAGAATTGCTTGTAGGTCATTGTTGGTTTGTGTCTGGTGAATCAAATTCGGCACAGACAAGATTTTGCCAAAACCTGTTAATAACCTAGTTCAAAATAAAACAAGTTCTGGTTCTGATGATAGATGCTAATGAACAGAATAACATTCCAATAAAATAATTAATAAAATAGGTTGCATTTTGATGGCTGCAACGCCACAAAGGTATTATGAGGTTCCAGAAAAAAAAGTATAAAAAAAAGAAATTAACCAACAAACCTTAAGAGCATAAGCTGTCCTGAAGAAGTTCCCCAAAGGTCCGGGCAATTTTGTTCCTGGAAACACTCGCGCTGGATCCTATTTCAAAATATTAATATATAAACGTCTTGAGTAAATTCTTAGTAAAGAATTAACTGCAACACAGTTTTGGAATCCATTTATTTAAATTATCTTTAAAAGGAAATCTTTAGGAAAAAGAAGCACTTTTTTTTTTACTGTGAACCAAAAGAAGTTATGTGCAATCCTTTCCTCCCCTCTGGTGTGAATGGGCTGAATGTAAACAAAGGATTGGTAGATTGAAGGTGAAAGTGGGGGGATCTTATAGTTCCACTGACCACTAAGAATGATGGGATTTTGTTTTTAATTAAGCACTGTAATTGTTTCCTATTCAGCACTGTGCTAGTTTAACTGGCAATTGCATGGTCATGCAACACTGTACGTAAAAAAAAAATGATATCATTTTTTTCACAGAAGCTCTGAGCTGTGTGGTCATGTGACCACCAGGAAACACGGGGTGTATTTACTAAAACTCGAGCACACAGAATCCGGTACAGCTCTGCATAGGAACCAATCAATCAGTTTTTTAGGTTTTATTGTCAAAGCTTAATTGAACAAGCTGAAGTTAGAAGCACCAGATTCTGTGTGTTCCAGTCTTAGCAAAAATGGAGAGAGTAAAATATACTCAATTAACCACTTAACGCCCGCCACACGCCTATTTACGTCCACAGAATGGCGTATATATACGTCCCTGCCTTCTAGCGGGTGGGGGGTCCGATCGGGATTCCCGCAAGGAGCTATCCGGGACGACGGCGCGGCTATTCGTTTATAGCCGCTCAGTCGTGATCGCTCCCCGGAGCTGAAGAACGGGGAGAGCCGCGTGTAAACACGACTTCCCCGTGCTTCACTGTGGCGGCTGCATCGATCGAGTGATCCCATTTATAGGGAGACTCGATCGATGACGTCAGTCCTACAGCCACACCCCCCTACAGTTGTAAACACACACTAGGTGAACCCTAACTCCTACAGCGCCCCCTGTGGTTAACTCCCGAACTGCAACTGTCATTTTCACAATAAAGAATGCAATTTAAATGCATTTTTTGCTTTGAAAATGACAATGGTCCCAAAAATGTGTCAAAATTGTCCGAAGTGTCTGCCATAATGTCGCAGTAAAAAAAAAAAAAAATCGCTGATCGCCGCCAATAGTAGTAAAAAAAAATAATTAATAAAAATGCAAAAAAAAACTATCCCCTATTTTGTAAACGCTATAAATTTTGCGCAAACCAATCGATAAACGCTTATTGCGATTTTTTTTACCAAAAATAGGTAGAAGAATACGTATCGGCCTAAACTGAGGAAAAATATATTTTTTTATATATGTTTTTGGGGGATATTTATTATAGCAAAAAGTAAAAAATATCGATTTTTTTTCAAAATTGTCGCCCTATATTTTTGTTTATAGCGCAAAAAATAAAAACCGCAGAGGTGATCAAATACCACCAAAAGAAAGCTCTATTTGTGGGGAAAAAAGGACGGCAATTTTGTTTGGGAGCCACGTCGCACGACCGCGCAATTGTCAGTTAAAGCGACGCAGTGCCGAATCGCAAAACCTGGCCTGGGCATTTAGCAACAAAATGGTCCGGGGCTTAAGTGGTTAAAACACTCCTTTAACAATTGTTGCTTTTAGTTTTTAACTGGGAGAATGGGAAACGGTTAATCTCTAGCAGGTCCTTAGTCTCCTTGGGGAGATTTAACATATCTCTGTGACTCGGATTTACTGGTACTAAGTAAACCCTTTTTTTGGCACTTGTACCTACAGGTAAGCCTACAATAAGGTGAACAATACAGTGAATATCTCCCAAATCTGCACGGTTTAGGAAATATTTAAAAGAAGATGAATCTGCTGCTCCAGGTGTGTGCAATACGCTTATTCGAACCAAGTAGGAGTGCTAGCCCCGGCCCGCCTTCGTGAAAACTTGAGATAAAGAAGAAATGGCTGCACAGCCAAAGTTTCCAAAAGTGCCTTTTATTGCAGACGGTCAAAATACACCACCAGGGACACCAGGTGTTAGTCACGTAGACGCGTTTCACACATCTGATATGTGCTTAATCGATACCAAAAGGAATAAGAAGGAAATATCCACACTGTATTCAGGTGGCCATCCCTTCAGAGCTCCATGCTGCGGTCATTGACTCAGGAGCAACATCATAGCGGTGCAGCCAATTAGAAGGCTGGAGGACGCAAACCTTGAAAAATGACTGGGTGAAGATGGAAGCACCTTCAGGAGTAAAAGCGCAGCACTGGAGGGCTTCATTCTAAGGCAAGTATTTCATAATGTGCTAGTATGCAATGCAGGTTTTGAAGAATAAAAAAAAAATTGCTGCGGTTTACTAGCGCTTTAAAGCTGAACTTCAGCCCTACCTTAAGACCCCTTTCACACTGAGGAGTTTTTCAGGCGGTACAGCTCTAAAAATAGCACCTAAATACTGCCTGAAAAACTCCTGCACTGCATACTGAATGTGAAAGCCCGAGGGCCTTGCGGCTTTACTTCCTGGTTCCCTACTGTGCATGCGCGAGTTGCACCCTGTTGTCTTCTGGGACTTGTACGTCTACCAGAAGACAGTGGGGGTGACAGAGGAGGCACTGGATGTGGCATACATATCTGCAGATATCTATGCCCGGAAGTGGGAGCAAATACCTGTATTAGACAGGTATCTGCTCCCCCCCCCCCCCCCCGAAAGGTGTCAAATGTGACACTGGGGGGGGGACCAGAAAAGCGGAAGTTCCATTTTTGGGTGCAACTCCGCTCTAACATTCACAAGCTTAGAGAAAGCACTTTTGAAACATTACTGGTATATAATTGGTTGTTCTCGGTGTGAAACGTAAAATGGATAAAGCAAATGCTTTACTTACTCCAGCAGCAATAGCACCAGGTCTACGATGCGTTTTGGTTTGTCCATGCGATGCTGGTTGTCCACTATATCCCCATCTTTTCATTACTCCTTGAAATCCTTTACCAATCCTGCAATAAAAAGACACAAAAATAAAAAAAATAAAAATCCCTCTGCAACTTCCCTTTTAAAATAATGGCTCAAGTTAAAGCGGCTGTATACCCTGTTGTTTTTTTTTTTTTTACACCTGTAAAGGAAAAGCCATAATGAGCTAGTATGCACCGCATATTAGCTCATTATGAAATACTTACCTTAAAACGAGGTGAAGAGAACTTAGCTGGTCCACGCCGAGCGAGATGTCATCTTGCTCCGGCGTGTCTTCCGGGTATCGCCGCTCTAGCGCTGTGATTGGCTGGAGCGGCGATGACGTCACTCCCGCGCATGCCGGCCCTTTAGCCGAGGATCCCCGCTGCGCATGCGCAGCTGCAATCAGCAGCGCATTGCGGGGGGAATATCTCCTAAACCATACAGGTTTAGGAGATATTCTTTATACCTACAGGTAAGCTTTATTATAGGCTTACCTGTAGGCAAAAGTAAAAAAGTGGGGTATACAACCACTTTAAATAGATATTCCAAGCGATCTTTATACAATGCTGATAGCTAGAGTAATGGAAAAACGAATACTGTAGATATTATTTGAAAACAGGCATATTTTTGTTTCACAATATGCCATACAAATACAAAACAGATAAAGTTAAAGTGGGATCACCCTTTCCAGCAAAAGCGGAGTTACTCTTTAACACCAAGTAATTATGTAGCAAATATACTTTAAAAAAGATCAGGTTTTGGAACAGGCAAAAGGGTTAGCTTAACTTGATAGTTTGATGCTTAATGCGACCATCACTAAATTCAAAGCTTTCTCTGCAAAGAAGATAGTAGATATGTACCTCTCTTGCTGCCTGTACCACGCAACTTTGATGTAATGCACAGAATGTAGAGTTTGTGTTGTGGAACCACTGAGGTCTGAGATGTTAGTATTTGAGGTCAGACACCTCCAGGTTCCTACAAACGCCTTTGTCTCCATAACTGATTTTGCACCCTCTAGGCACACCCAAACAAGGAAAAATCTCAATTTACATATCAAGTCTTAAGCCAGCCATAAATGGTTTGAATCTCAGCCGGTTCAGCAGGGACCGGCCCAGATCTGATGCATCTATGGGCAGGCTCATTGATCGATCGACTTGAGTACAACCAGTATGTCGAGTTTCTAGCATGCGAATATGGCCAGCGGCTATAGCTGCTCGCAATAAATCGAGGGGCTCCCTGAGCCCCCCTGATGGGAGAACACAATATCTCCATGGGAGGGATTCACCCAACAACACTGTGTATGTATCTTGTATGCACCTTGTAACTTACAACAAAGCATGCGCCTCTCTGCCTTCCAACAAGACCTACAGAGCAACAGGCACTATGAGATGCTCAACTTGATCTGCATTCCTGACTTGATCTACAAATCAGTATTTGAGCTCAGCGTTGCCTAGAAGTCGATATTTGCACTCATTTTAAGATCCCTTGAAAAGTGCAGGAAGAGAAAACAAAAAGTATGTAAAGTTTTCTCAGGGTGCCATATAAAAAATTATAGTGCACTGTATTTAGAAAGAGAATCCAAATGTACAGCACCATCTAATGTTTTTTTTTTTTTTTTTTTATAAATTCATAATTATACTGTATGCAAAACGAAATCCAAATGTATAGCACCATATAATGTTTAAACACAAGTTAGTTATTTTTATTTTGTTAGCTAAAGCCTGACATTTTCTTATTTGTGCAATCTATTAGCTCTTTGCACTGGTGTCCCTGGGGATCACAGTTAAAAATAAGTAGCTGCTTACACGCATTTCCTTTATCAAAAAGAATAAAAGTTCACTTAACAAATTGCACGTAAATTTCTCAGGTGTAACTAGGCTGGTATCAGGTGTCAGAAATTAGGCCAATGCCAAAAAATGCAATCAATAAAATGCTCATTGCAACATCATAAATGTGTTGTCAAATGAACTTTATCCTCTGGCTGGCACTGAACTGGAACGGTCCTGGGCAGCAGAAAACTGGCAATTAAGAGACGCACTGGCCATGGTAGTTAGCAGCTGCTTCCTAAAATCTATGGATGTGTTTTAGCAGGCATGATGCCCAGTGGGACAAGCTCACCTGATGATGCCAACATAAGCAAAAGTGCATGCTTTTTTATGTAATATTACAAACATATCAAGTGGAAAGTAGGTTACCAAACAGCACTTGTCACTACTTAATTGGATCTCTCAATGGCTTTGTTCTTATAGTCTCTGCTGAAATGTTCACTTTTATTAGGCTTTGGTTTATGGCCTTTTTAAAGATGACCTTGCAATACAACAGCATGAAAATATTTTCAACCTATGTAACATCCCTATAATTCCACTAAAATAACTGAACCCTGGGCTGGAACCAAAAAAATACCCTTGCAGACCGCCCTAATCCATCCGCACTGCAATGGTTAAAATGCTTGTTATAGCTAGAGCTGCAAGAATAAGGTAAATTGTCTCATAGGCTCACATATGTCTCTAAATGGAAAACCGACCTGGGGAAAACTTTGGATCAGTTCTGGAATCAAATTTGTCTTATCCCTTCTAAATGCTCTAGGAACGTTCCTGCTAAACAGAATGCCTACAAGCTAGTTTCCACTTGGTATATGACCCCAGTACAAGTGGCCAAGTGTGTTCCCGCTGGAACCCACTTCTGTTTCCAGGGCTGCAGGGAGCCTGGCACCCTTCTCCACACCGGGTGGTCCTGCCCTTTCACACTGGGGCGGGAGGTGTGGTGGCGGTATAGCGCCGCTAAAAAAAGCGGTGCTATACCGTCGAAATTGCTGCGGGATTCGGCTGCTAGCGGTGCGGTATTAACCCCCGCTAGCGGCCGAAAAAAGGTTAAATACCGCCCGCAATGCGCCTCTGCAGCGGTGCATTGCGGGCAGTATTACCACGGTTTCCCATTGTTTTAAATGGGAAGGAGCGGTGAAGGAGCAGTATACCAGGGGTTGACAAATTTGCTTGGAATCTAGGAGCCAGGTAAAAAAGTTTGGAGCCAGAAAACGCGCCCCGTCCCGACGAGCTTGCGCGCAGAAGCAAACACATACGTGAGCAGCGCCCGCATATGTAAACGGTGTTCAAACCACACATGTGAGGTATCGCCGCGATTGGTAGAGCGAGAGCAATAATTCTAGCCCTAGACCTCCTCTGTAACTCAAAACATGCAACCTGTAGATTTTTTTTAAACGTCGCCTATGAAGATTTTAAAGGGTAAAAGTTTGTCGCCATTCCACGAGCGGACGCAATTTTGAAGCGTGACATGTTGGGTATGAATTTACTCGGCGTAACACAGGGGTTGACAAATTTGCTTGGAATCTAGGAGCCAGGTAAAAAAGTTAGGAGCCAGAAAACGCGCCCCGTCCCGACGAGCTTGCGCGCAGATAACTTTACTGGTGTCTTATTTTTTAATGAAAAAAAGTGTAATTTTTTCACAAAAAAAGTGCGCTTGTAAGACCGCTGCGCAAATACGGCGTGACAGAAAGTATTGCAACGATCGCCATTTTATTCTCTAGGGTGTTAGGATAAAAAATATATATAATGTTTGGGGGTTCTAATTAGAGGGAAGAAGATGGCAGTGAAAATAGTGAAAAACAACATTAGAATTGCTGTTTAACTTGTAATGTTTAACTTGTAATACCAACGGCCACCACCAGGTGGCGCCAGCTCACATCTGGTGGTAATAACTTGTAATACCAACGGCTCACCACCAGATGGCCCCAGCTCAAAAAAAAAAAAAATTTTTTTTTTTTTGCCCCCTTCCAATTCAAGTCGCCAGGACCCTATTTCTAGTCGCCATGGCGACCTGGCGCCCGGGATTTGTCGAGCCCTGCAGTATACACACCGCTCCAAAGATGCTGCTTGCAGGAGATTTTTTTTTTCTCCTGCCAGCGCATCGCCTCAGTGTGAAAGGCCTCTGGCTTTCAGATTGAGAATGCTGGGCAGGAGTTTTTCAGGCGGTATTTAGGCGCTATACCGCCTGAAAAACTCCTCAGTGTGAAAGGGGCCTAAATCTATCCCATTCTTGACTAAAGCCCAGAGGAAGCTGGTGGAGTTTGGCTTGTTGGCAGCATGGCAGACCATACCCAAGTCCTGGCACAACCGTCCCTCAACTTTGCTCAGGTTAAACAGTGCCTTATGGGAACCATGGTTCATAAAAAGTTCACGTTCATTCTCACAAACACCAATTCCAAATTCCTGAAGGTAAGACACCCTGGCTCAAAGATAATGACAATCTGGGCTGGACCGCTCCTCGTGATCGATCTGACTGTAGGATTAGTCTTAGGATGGCACAATAAACTGCGCTGCACGTGATTTTTGCCCTCCTCCTTTTTCCCTCCACCCCAGGCAAAACCCCTTTCCTCCTGATTATTTCTGCTTGAGCTACTAGGTAGCCCTTCTCTATCCCACTCCTTCTCCTTGACCTTCATTCCCCTTGCCAGGACTCAGCACCTTAGTCCCCTCCCCCACTTTCCATAAAGTGTTACTAAACCCACAACAGTAAAACCAGTCTGTATATGCAGTAAAGCATGCTTGTAATACTCACTGTGGAACCTAAGGGGTTAATTCTCTGCATTGTGTAAAAAGGCTGCTTCGTCCTGTCTTTTCTGTTCCTGCCCTTCTTCCACTGTCCCCAATCCATCTCCTAATAGAACAGAGGCTAGGGGACAAGCTGCACATACTCAGTTTGGTGTGTTCCCTAGAGAGTTTTTTTTTTCTTCTTGGGGGAGATAGTGTGATCAGCACAGGATCAACCAACACTATCCGGACATAAGGGTCAGGCATCCTGCATTCTCATAGGACAATTGTGGGAGAATGAAAACTCCTCCTACAAGCGTTAACCAGACACTGATAGAAGTCACAAGACTGCTATATACTGGTGATAAGAAAAAGGTATTTAGCGGTTTATATTTACTAAAATAATTGCATTTCCATGTTCTGTGTACTGTGGGAGATCAGATATAGTGAATGCAGAGTCCTGGGTATAGTAACACTTTAGGCGTACATTTTCATTGGCAATACATTTCCCCATCTATGTGCCTTAAAAGACATAATGGTGCTGGACTTGTACAATTTCAAAGCCCATTTTCAGTCTGAGGAGCTCTTGTATGCTTTTCTTATGTTTACATGGGCCAGTTGGAATGTACATGTTTCGATTGCTGCATTTTGGTTTTCCTATGACTGCCAATGTGCCAATTTGTGTTCAGTCCTTTGTACCTTGCTACAAAACTTTGAAAAACCTACTAAAATCTTTGTAAAATAGAATACGGAAAATTACCTTATTCTGTGTTCCAGCAGGCTCCCTCTATTTGTACGACACCTCTCTGAGCTGTCCCCTGTACATACAATGCAGGATTAATAGCTCTGAAATTGTATCAGATGATACTTCCCAGGCTGGAACTTCAGGGAGAAGTAGTGAGTGGAGTCCTGCAGTAACAGGGGACTGTATTGCAAGGGGATTTTTTTTTTCTTCCAGGCCCAAAGTTCAGCTTTAAAGGTACTGTAAAGGTACAATTTTGTTTTCCTAAATAGCTTCCTTTACCTTAGTGCAGTCTTCCTTCACTTACCTCATCCTTCCATTTTGCTTTTAAATGTCCTTATTTCTTCTGAGAAATCCTCACTTCCTGTTCTTCTGTCTGTAACTCCACACAGTAATGCAAGGCTTTCTCCCTGGTGTGGAGTGTCGTGCTCGCCCCCTCCCTTGGACTACAGGAGAGTCAGGACTCCCACTAACACACAGCTCCTTTCTCTAGCTGCAACGTAGAGAGCGTCCTGACTCTCCTGTAGTCTAATGGAGGGGGCGAGCACGACACTCCACACCGCCTAGCAGAAGCTGATCTGCGGGTGCTGGGCACTGGATGTCCACCGGCACCCGATTGTTGGGCAGAGAGACAGAACGGAGATCTACTGCAAAGTTCCCATATGCTGCTATGTGAATGATATATAGAGTAAAATGTTTTATAGGGAAACTGCTGCACCATTAATAATGCAACTCCTGCCACTCAAAAAGCATTAATAAAAAAAAGGAATAGTGCGCTGCTCAACAAAGGAAAAAAAAAACAAAGCAAAAACATGACACTTTTATGGATCCCTTATATAAATCCCACAAACAATATAAAGTGCTGGTGTAAACAAATACAATGAAAATATGATTCTATCTAAACAGAACATCCAATGATCAAAGTAAAAAAAATATCCACTTCAAAAAAATAAGATTTCAAAAGTGAAAAGTGTGATGTGTGATATCCAGCCATGCAAAGACAGCCATGTGTCAAATTCCTTCACTAAACACCTTTGCCAATGCCTGCTCACCTCACTCTATGACCCACCACCAGCCATACTGCGTCTTTTGACAGATCTTGAGTTGTTGGCTTAATATGCCTCCAGATAGATGACCTCCTCTTGTACTCTGCCCTTTTGGTTATGCAAAACTCCACTACAGATCGGGTGTTTAGAATACATAACGGAATAGGCTCATAGTGTATTAGGCTTTCTAAACACTTTTCTTTCTAATATTATATGTATATATATATATATATATATATACCGTATTTATCAGCGTATAGTCGGCCAGTCTCGGCTTCTTCCGCGGTGACGTCCTGGACATACAGGACGTGAGCGTGACAGTTGCCGAGCCTGCCCGAGTGTACTGCGCTCGGTATATGCTGGCGCAGTATTCAAAACTCGGCGCGGGAAACGAGGACGCCGCAGAAGGACGACGGACCCGCCGAAGAGGACGCCAGACCCGCCGGAGAGGACACCGGACCCGCCGAAGAGGACACCGGACCCGCCGAAGAGGACACCGGACCCGCCGAAGAGGACACCGGACCCGCCGAAGAGGACACCGGACCCGCCGAAGAGGACACCGGACCCGCCGCAGAAGGACACCCGAAGCCGCAGAAGGACACCCGAAGCCGCAGAAGGACGCCGGACCCGCCGAAGAGGACACCCGAAGCCGCAGAAGGACGCCGGACCCGACGAGGCCACCGATGGACGCCGCGCAAGACACCAAAACTGTAAGTACAAAAATAACTTTTTTTCCACAGGATTGAGGGCCACTTTAGGGGTGCGCGGTATACCGCGATAAATACGATATAATATATTATATATATATATATATATATATATATATATATATATATACACACACACACACACATACATATATATATATATATATATATATATATACACACACACATACACACACACACACATACATACATATATACACACATACATACACACATACATATACATACACCGTATTTTATTGGCGTATAACACTCTTTTTTCCTCTCAAAACAGAGGGTAAACCGTGCCTGCGTGTTATACGCCTATATCATGTTTTGTCAATAGGGGGGCGGGGATCGGGCAGTCCGCCCCAGGAGCCACCCATTGGGGGGGTGTCAGGCTGGCTGTCCCGCATCCCCAGGCCCTGGAACAAAGTTACCTGCATAGTCTGAAGTTGAGGAAAAAAAAAAGTCACTTGCCAGCCCCTTCCACACCGCTCCTCCTGTGTCAGCTATTGAGGTAGATGGAAGCTTCAGTTTGCAATAAGAGTGACACATGAGGAGCAGTGTGGAAGGGGCTGACAGTGATTTTTTTTTTACCGTATTTATCGGCGTATACCACGCACTTTTTTCCCCTGAAAATAGGGGGAAAATCACGGGTGTGCGCTATACGCCGATAGCATACCTCGGAGGGGAAGGAGGGGGACGAACGCACGCCGGAAAACACCGAGCCATAAATAAATTTGATGAAAAATAAAATGGATTTTTTTTTTTTTAATAATTAAAATTAATTTTTTTTTTTTTTTTTTTTTAGGAATATTTCTGCATACAATTGAATAAGTTTTATAGCAGAAAGTAAAAAAAAAAATATATTTTTTTTCAAAATTGTCTGACTTTTTGTTTATAACACAAAAAAAAAAAAAACAGTGGTGATCAAATACCACCAAAGGAAAGCTCTATTTGTATGGAAAAAATTATATATATATATATTATATATATATACATACATACATACACACACATTTTATTTGGATACAGCGTTGCATAACTGCGCAATTGTCGGCCAAGTTGCCCGACAGGTCACCCCTGTGTAAACTGGGTCTTAAGCGTTTAGGAGCATTAGTGTTTTATTAGCATTTTTACAGTACATTAAGGAAAAGTGTTTTAGTAGCATTCAAAAAAAAAAAAAACTACAAAAAAGCTTTCTGCTCCTAGACACTGAAGCAAAAAAAATGTTAATAGCTTATAGAAAGCTAAAAAAAAAAAAAAAAAAAAAAAAAAAAAAAAAAACACTAGTTCCCAATCTTCCAACCCCTGTAAAAGTGCATTCACAGTAAAAAAAAACTACGGTAATTGAATTAGTTCCAATGAACCAAATGCATTGTAATTTAATGTTCAGCATTGCAATTATATGCCATTGGATTGTTTATTCAAAATAAAATGCATACTTGATTATAAAGAGAAAATATTCTCTAAAAGCCTTGTAAATTCTGTAAATCTGTTTTTGTTTTTTTTTGCACTCTGACAGATTTTTACTGCATCCCTAAAAAGATAGTTTAACCCTTAGACACGGTACTATCAAAGCTTGTCAATATATACGATACATATCGGAGAGCTTATGTCCTTGCTGCAGAGATCCACCAGGGAAATAATTTGTTGTTCCAGAAAAATTCCCCAAAGTTTCTCAGTGATGGGTCCAAAATGGTCCTTAATCATAAATACATTTATCAGTGAGAAGCTATTACTGACGCTTTGAACTGAATCCCCAGCCAATCACACCACCAGACTCTGCAACAACTTGACATTGCCACAAAGTGGGAATCTGTGCCGCAGTAACATAGTAGAACTCTCATTATTAAGAGAGAAAAAATAAGATAAAAGTGTATATATACACACACACACACACACACACACACATATACATACATTTTTATATATATATATATATATATATATATATATATATATATATATATATATATATATATATATATATATATATATATATATATATATATATATATATAAATAATATATATATATATATATAATATATAACAATTGCATTTTCTTGTTAACACAAAAACAAAAAATTATATTATATACACACTGCTAGAAAAATTTAAAGGAACACTTTTGAATCAGAACTCCTGGGATATTGATCTGGTCAGTTAAGTTACAGAGGGGGAGGGGTGTATACAGAGGGGGTTGTTAATCAGTTTCAGCTGCTTTGCTGTTAATTGAAATTAACAACAGGTGCACTAGATGGGCAACAATGAGATGACCTCCAAAACAGGAATGGTTTTTCAGGTGGAGGTGTCTGACGTCTCATCTTTTCTGACTATTTTTCACTAGTTTTGCATTTGGCTAGGATCAGTGTAACTACTAGTAGCACGCGGTGATAATTGGACCCTATAAAGGTTGCACAGGCAGTCCAACTCCTCCAGGATGGCACATCAATACATGTCATTGACAGAAGGTTAGCCGTGTTTCCCAGCACAGTCTCAAGAGCATGGAGGAGATTCCAGGAGACAGGCAGTTACTCTAGGAGAGCTGGACAGAGCCGTAGAAGGTCCTTAACCCATCGGCAGAACCGGTATCTGCTCCTTTGTGCAAAGGAGGAACAGAATGAGCACTGCCAGAGCCCTACAGAATTTCTCTTACCAAACAATCAAAAAAAGACTTCATGGGGGTGGCCTGAGGTCCTCTAGTGTACTCTGTGCTCACTGTCAGACACTGTGAGCTTGATTGGTGGTGGGTCAGTGATGGTCTGGGTAAGCATATCCATGGAGGGATGCACAGACCTCTACAGGCTACACAATGGCACCCTAACTGCCACTAGGTATCGGGATGAAATCCTTGGACCCATTGTCAGACCCTACGCTGGTGCAGTGGGTCCTGGGTTCCTCCTGGTGCACGACAATGCCCAGCCTTATGTGGCGAGAGCATGCAGAGAGGATGGAGAAATTGATACCCCACGCTCACCTGACCTAAATCCAAAATAACACCTCTGGGACATTATGTTTTGGTCCATCCGGTGCCGCCAGGTTGCACCTCAGTCTGTTTCAGAAGCTCAGTGATGCTCTGGTCCAGACCTGGGAAGAAATACCTCAGGACACCGTCCGTCGTCTCATTAGGATGCATACAAGCACTTGGGGGCCATACAAAACTACTGAGGACCATTTTGAGTTGTTGCAATAAAATGGACTAGCCTACTGCATCATTTTTTCACCTTGAGATTTTTGCCTGTCGAGATCTTATATGTTTTCAAAGTGTTCCTTTATTTTTTTTGAGTGTGTGTATGTATGTATGTATGTATGTATGTATGTATGTATGTATGTATGTATGTATATATATATATATATATATATATATATATATATATATATATATATATATATATATATATATATATAAAACTTCCAGATATATGGGTTCAGCTGTTTCCCCTGATAAAGCATCCCAGGAGCCTCAAAAACCTGGTGTGCTCTATTTAGCAAATAAAGCCAGAAGTTTCTATTATACAATATTAAAGTGGTTGTATACCCCTCTTTCACATTTTTACCTACTAGTAAGTCTGGAATAAGGCTTATATGAATATCTCCTAAACCTGTGCAGTTTAGGAGATATTCACCTTGCATGCAACCGCTGACAGCAGCGGCGCATGCGCTCTGAAGGCCCAGCGGATGCTGCCAGAAAAATCACGTCAGCTTCCTCAGCAGTGACCAGGAGGCAATGTGGTCCAAAATATTAAAAAAAAAAATTAATGCCAACAATGGTGCACAATAACATCAACGATGGGGCACAATTCCTCCCACTTACACCAATTATTGCTGTAAACACCTCACAACCGTGTGCAAAGTATGCGATTGTGGCGCTTTTGTCAGCAGAAATAATTAGGGCATTACACAGCGCTATAAAAGCTTTGGCAGCCCCAGCACCTCCATACCTGCTGATTCTTCTCCCCTGCATGCCCCCTCCCCCCAGCTATAGAGGAAAAGGGTGAACCCTCATGTACATGTGAAACAGGATTGGATTCTCCATGTTAAATGGATACATTTTTAGAAATGCATTTAAACCAGGCATGTCCAAAGTCCGGCCCGCAGTCCGGTTTTATACGGCCCCTACTTGCAATTAGCTTTATTCACTCTTGTGGCCCCCAAGCTCTGCACAGGGTAAAAATGATTTATATATATATATATATATATATATATATATATATATATATATATATATATATATATATTCTCTTATCCCCAATCTCCTCTAACTGTAGAGATGAGCTGGGGCGTGTTCCCAAGCCCATTGGGAAGCTGACAGCATGGAGCGGCAATAATAGGCACCAAGTCATTTCCCATCCACAGCTGCAGAGCTCTCAGTACCTGTGATTGGTGGCGGTAATTGGCGGCGGTGGCGCTGCAAGCTGTCCGTGTCCTAACGGGCTCGGGCACATCGACTTGCAAACTGGGTCATCTTTGCAGTGAGAGGCGCTCAGGGATTTTTCAGGGGATAATAAGATAAGTCACCTAGTTTTATCAAACCTTTCAGAGTCCAATAGTCTTGGTGGTACTGCAGCACCTTGTGTGTGGATTGAGTTGTTTGGAACTTGTGAACTGATTGCCTTGTAATTTTCAGGTTCAGATATGCATATTGACAAGCATGGAACTGCCCACAATGCCAGGAGTGTTTAATAATTCAAACCAACTGTTTTTTTTTGTAACGTGTCTACCCTCTCAATCCAAAACACTGTTTGTAGTGACAACTTTTAGACACATTTTTCAGGTTAA
This sequence comes from Rana temporaria, assembly GCF_905171775.1. Lineage (NCBI taxonomy): Eukaryota > Metazoa > Chordata > Amphibia > Anura > Ranidae > Rana > Rana temporaria. The sequence goes on along the minus strand of NC_053493.1, from coordinate 115,379,021 downwards.
TGAGATCTTATGGACATGCATTGAGAGGCCAGTAACTGACCTTCTCAACTCTGACAGTCTTGCAGTACAGCCTATAGCCCAGTTCACACTGCTAGGTTTTTGATATATTTAATTTCCATTTAATTTTAATATATATATATATTTATAAATATATAAATATATATATCAATATTATATATATATATATATATATATATATATATATATATATATATATATATATATATATATATATATATATATATATATATATATATATATATATATATTCTCTTATCCCCAATCTCCTCTAACTGTAGAGATGAGCTGGGGCATGTTCCCAAGCCCATTGGGAAGCTGACAGCATGGAGCGGCAATAATAGGCACCAAGTCATTTCCCATCCACAGCTGCAGAGCTCTCAGTACCTGTGATTGGTGGCGGTAATTGGCGGCGGTGGCGCTGCAAGCTGTCAGTGTCCTAACGGGCTCGGGCACATCGACTTGCAAACTGGGTCATCTTTGCAGTGAGAGGTGCTCAGGGATTTTTCAGGGGATAATAAGATAAGTCACCTAGTCAACTAGCATTTCACCTGGTTTTATCAAACCTTTCAGAGTCCAATAGTCTTGGTGGTACTGCAGCACCTTGTGTGTGGATTGAGCCGTTTGGAACTTGTTAACTGATTGCCTTGTAATTTTCAAGTTCAGATATGCATACTGACAAGCATGGAAATGCCCACAATGCCAGGAGTGTTTAATAATTCAAACCAACTGTCAATGAAGTTTTTATTTTTTTTGTAACGTGTCTACACTCTCAATCCAAAACACTGTTTGTAGTGACAACTTTTAGACACATTTTTCAGGTTAATGAGATCTTATGGACATGCATTGAGAGGCCAGTAACTGACCTTCTCAACTCTGACAGTCTTGCAGTACAGCCTATAGCCCAGTTCACACTGCTAGGTTTTTGATATATTTAATTTCCATTTAATTTTAAAGGAGTTCTCTGACCTAAAACTTTTAACCCCCGCTGTGCCCGGGCTGTAAAAAAATAGAAAATAAACTGTCACTTACCTGCCTACGATCCCCCGTTGTTCCGATATCGCCGTCCCGTTCTCCGGTCCCGGGCCCCTTCCGCTTCCTGTGTGTCGGTGACTCATAGTGCGCTCAGCCTATCAGCGGCCGCAGCAATGTCCCGTCGCAGCCACTGATAGGCTGAGCGCACTATGAGTCACCGACACACAGGAAGCGGAAGAGACCGGAGAACGGGACGGCGATATCGGAACAACGGGGGATCGTAGGCAGGCAAGTGACAGTTTATTTTCTATTTTTTTACAGCCCGGGCACAGCGGGGGTTAAACGTTTTAGGTCAGAGAACTCCTTTAATGGTTCAAAAAATGTCATGCAAAATGGTCGCCCCTTACGCACGTTCACTTCATCAAATCTGGCCCTCTTTGAAAAAAGTTTGGACACCCCTGATTTAAACATTATGTGTAAAGAGCCCTGTAAATTGACAGCTCTATAAAAGTACCTGTAGTAAAATAAAAAAAATAAAAAGGAGTATAGCCGCTAGCCCAGAACGCGCCAGAATTTTTTTGCAGTATAGCCACTTGGTGAGAGAGCTCAGCTCAGCAGCTCATAAAGAGAATTATATTATGTACAGTAGTATTACTAGTACAGACCATTTTTAGACACAGATCAACACCATCCCTGCAAAAAAGATCAGTCTATGCCACAAAGCTGGCCCAACCTCAAGTTAACATCTCCAATGCCAAAGGAAATATTGCACTTGACATTTGAACTAAAAACCACAAGGCCTGTTAATGACTGGATTACTTTAATTAATGTAGCAAACACTTGTATCAGATTTGAGTACCACTTGAGTCTAAGCTCCAGGAAACAGAAAGCCACTAATTTGCTTCATATCTCAAGATGATCTTTTGATGGATTTGGGAGGACTCTATGCACAAACGTTTATAGCAACTAATGTTATCTATTAGACAGTACACAGAATGCACATCTGCTCTGAGTGTACGTTGTCTTTTTATTAAAACATAAAACTTTACAATGTTCCTAACTCTAGAAAATAGTGAATGCAAACAGGGCATATTTTCCAAATAAAAAAAATGATATACCTAAAAACGTATCCACAGCTTTGAGGCAAACACTGTATATCTACCCTTCAAGGCCAAGCAATGTGTTCCCTTGTCTCCACACATAGCATCCCACACTCTCCCATTGCCAACACTTGTCAAAAACTGGTTTATCTGGGTATGGATTAACATATGCCACTAGCCCTCGCTATGGAGGGAGCTTAATCTTCGAGTTGTCAAGTGACAGCCAAGAAACCTTACAGATTTAGAGAAGGGGCCATATTCTCAAACAAGTTACGCCGGTGTATCTACTGATACACCGGCGTAAATCGAATTTCCCGCCGGCGTATCATTGTTTTGTATTCACAAAACAAGATACGCCGGATTTAGGCTAGGATCCGACTAGTGTAAGTCACTTACACTGTCGGATCTTAAATGTAATTCGCCACCGGCCGCTAGGTGGCGTTTACGTTCAGGTCTCATTTGTTTATGCAAATGAGCCCGATACGCCGATTCCCGAACGAAAGCGCGTCGCGTAACCGTCGTTTGCGTAAGCGTAAGGTTACCCCTGCTATATGAGGGGTAACCTTACGCCAGTCCCACGTATGCCATGTTAAGTATGGCGTCGGGTCCGCGTCGTCTTTTCCCGTCGGGTACGTCGTTTTACTAAGTCGTTCATGAATACGACTTTACGTCAATGACGCACACATCGGCGTCATTGACGTTTTCCGTCGAGAACTGGAGCATGCGCACTGGGCTATTTTAAGCCCGACGCATGCGCAGTTCGAAAGGGCACGGGGGCGCGCTTAATTTAAATACAAGCCGCCCCCTTGGAATTATGCGGGGATACGCCGGGCCAATTACACTACGCCGCCCCAAACTACGGAGCAAGTGTTTGGGGAATACAGCACTTGCTCCTGTAAGTTGGGGCGGCGTAGTGTAAATGACTTACGCAACGCCGCCGCAGGAACTACAAGAATCTGGCCCTCTATCCATAAAGAAGAGTAGACCAAAATCCCTCTTGAGATGTGTACAAACCTGGTCACCAACTACAAGAAATGTCTTACCTCTGTGCCGACAAGGGTTTCTCTACTAAGTACCAAAGGCATGTTTTGCATGAAGATCAAATACTTATTTTAATCACTGAACTGCAACTTAATTTATAGCCTTTGTTTTATTTATTAATTTTTTCGATTTTTGGTTGATATTCTGTATCTATCATTCAAAATACACCTATAATAAAAATTATAGACCCTTCGTGTCTTTGTAATAGGGGAAAATTACAAAATCTTCAGGGGATCAAATAATTATTTTCCCCACTGTGCTTACTTTTAGCCCACTCTACTGCCATGACGTGATCCGGATCCCATGTCCAGCCGCCTACAAGGCAGAGGAGGAAATGCCAACAATGGATGGGTCATTGAAGCCTATGGGTGATGTCACACTCCTAAGCATTACAAGTCGATGTCAGAGCGCTCTCTCCTTTTCCCTGCAGCCACTGTTGGCTGCAGGCAAAAGGAACAGACTGAAGTGGCCTTAACCACTTCCCGCCCGCCAATGACAGATTGACGGCGGCAAAGTGGTTGTAGAATCCTGACTGGACGTCATATGACGTCCTCAGGATTCTGAGCCGCTGCGCACCCCCGTCAGTCTAACACCCCGCAACACCGATCTCGGTAAAGAGTCTCTCACGGAGACTCTTTACCATGTGATCAGCCGTGTCCAACCACGGCTGATCACGATGTAAACAGGAAGAGCCGTTGATGGACAGACGCGAGTAGAGGAGAGCCGATCGGCGTCTCTCCTGACAGGGGGGCTTCGCGCTGATATTTTATCAGCGCAGCCCCCCCTCGGATCGCCACACTGGACCACCAGGGAAGCCCACCCTGGACCAGGGAAGGGCAAAAAAAAAAAAAGGGGGCAAAAAAAAAACAAGTCTGAGCAAAAAAATAAAAAAGCATAAAAAAAAGGGGGCAAAAAAAAAAAAAAAAAAAAAGTCTGAGCAAATTTTTTAAAAAAGCATTAAAAAATGGGCACTGATTGGCACACATGGGTAAATCAGTGCCGCACCACAGTGTCCATCAGTGCCGCCCCACAGTGTCCATCAGTGCCGCCCCACAGTGTCCATCAGTGCCGCCCCACAGTGTCCATCAGTGCCACCCCACAGTGTCCATCAGTGCCACCCCACAGTGTCCATCAGTGCCACCCCACAGTGTCCATCAGTGCCACCCCACAGTGTCCATCAGTGCCACCCCACAGTGTCCATCAGTGCCACCCCACAGTGTCCATCAGAGCCACCCCACAGTGTCCATCAGTGCCACCCCACAGTGCCCATCAGTGCCACCCCACAGTGCCCATCCATGCCCAGTGCCCACCTATCAGTGCCCATCAGTGCCGCCCATGAGTGCCGCCCATGAGTGCCCATCAGTGCCGCCCATGAGTGCCCATCAGTGCCGCCCATGAGTGCCTCCTATGTGTGCCCATCAGTGCCGCATACCAGCGCCGCCAATCAGTGCCACCTCATCTGTGCCCGTCAGTACTACCTCATCGATGTCCATCAGTGCCATCTCATCGGTGCCCATCAGTGCCGCCATATCAGTGCCCATAATTGAAAGAGAAAACTTACTTATTTACAAAAAAATTTACAGAAAAAAAACAAAAACGTAATTTTTTTATTTAAATTTTTTTTTAGTTGTTGCGCAAAAAAAAAAAAAAAAATCGCAGAGGTGATCAAATACCACCAAAAGAAAGCTCTATTTGTGGGAAAAAAAGGACGCCAATTTTGTTTGGGTATAGTGTAGCATGACCGCGCAATTGCCATTCAAAGTGCGACAGTGCTGAAAGCTGAAAATTGGCTTGGGCGGGAAGGTGCGTAAGTGCCCAGTATGGAAGTGGTTAAAATAGGTAGATATATACATCTTGCTTACACAGTTTAGAAAGAATATGGGGGGGAGGTTGGGTAAGGGACAGTTTATGGTTAGAGTTTGCCTGAAATTCCACTTTAAAAAGTGTATGTAAACTCCAAATCAGTTTTTAAGTATGTTTGAGATTATGCCTCACTGTACACAATTTTCTCAAGCATCATTTTTGTGAGTTGTTACATAGCTTTTTACACCAAGATCCCGCCAGGAACAGCGTTTCCTGCTGCAGACTAACAACTAGGGTTGTCCCGATACCACTTTTTTAAGACCGAGTACTAGTACCGATACTTTTTTTCCAAGTACTCGCCGATACCGATACTTTTTTTTAATCTCATGTGACAGCGGCACATGTGTCAGTAGTTTTTTTTTTTATCTTTAACAATTAGTTTTTAATTTTTTTATGAATTTTATTTGTTTTAAATGTTTTATTTATAATGCTTTCTTTTTTTCTTTAAGGGGGGGGGGGGGGCCGTGTCAGTGTGTTTTTTCTTTTATTTGTTTTCTACAATCATTTTTTTTATTCTTTTTTTTTTTCAGCCCTTTTGGTGGGCTTTGGTGAGATATCAGGGGTCCTAACAGACCTCTGACATCTCCCCTTTGAGACAGGGAAAGGGACTAGGGACATATGTTTCCCAGTCCCTTTCTCAGCAGCATCAGCTGCGCTGAAAATGAATGGAGTGAAGACAGCGTCTTCTCTTCATTCATAAACTGAAACATTGTAAACACAGGTAATCACTGACTCTGTCCATTCGGAGCAGTAAGCAGCCGGATTTACCGGCTCCTACCCCGCTCTCCATCCTGACATTTCCAGGGGGTGGAGGAGAAGCACAGAAGGGGAGAGAAACACGGCGGGATACACGGAGGGAGAGAGAAAGACGGGGGGACACGGAGGGAGAGAGAAACACGGCAGGGGCCATGGAGGGAGGGAGACAGACTGCAGCAAAACGGAGGAGAGCTGGAGGAGGACACGGGACAGTCAGCGGTGAATGTGTGTGGGGGAGTTACAAGCACCGATCACCGCTGATTTTAAAGCAGCTGAAAGCCGCGCGGGGGGAAGGGGTGGGGTGTAGAGAGAAGCAGAGAAATTACTTTTATATCTATACAGCGGTGATCGGTGCTTGTAACTTCCCCACGCACTGATCACCGCCGACAGTACAAGTATCGGGTGAAGCATCGGGAGCATTTGCCCGAGTACAAGTAATCGGGCAAATGCTTGGTATCGGGACAACCCTACTAACAACTTTTCGTAGCAGCTCTTCGATTAGCAGAAGTGTTGTCAGCCTGCTGTGCTCACTCCTTAAAGGGGTTGAAAAGGTAAAAAAAAATCCCTAAATAGCTTCCTTTACCTTAGTGCAGTCCTCCTTCACTTACCTCATCCTTCCATTTTGCTTTTAACCACTTAAGGACCGCCTCCTGCACATTTACGTTGGCAGAATGGCACGGCTGGGCACAAGCACGTACCTGTACGTCCTCTTTAAGTGCCCAGCTGTGGGTTGCGGGCGCGCGCCCGCGACCCGGTCCGAAGCTCCGTGACCGCGGGCCTGATCGGGCCCTGATATAGGGAACCACGATCAATGATGTCCAGCCCCGCCCCCCTACAGTTAGAAACACATATGAGGTCACACGTAACCCATTCTCCCAAACTGCAATTGTCATTTTCACAGTAAACAATGCATTTTTATAGCATTTTTTGCTGTGAAAATTACAATTGTCCCAAAAATGTGTCAAAATTGTCCAATGTGTCCGCCATGTCGCGGTCACGAAAAAAAAAAAAAAAAAAACGCTGATCGCCGACATTAGTAGTAAAAAAAAAAATATATTACTAAAAATGCAATAAAACTATCCCCTATTTTGTAAACACTATAAATTTTGCGCAAACCAAACGATAAACGCTTATTGCGATTTTTTTTTTTACCAAAAATAGGTAGAAGAATACGTATCGGCCTAAACTGAGGGGGGGAAAAAAAAGTTTTTTTTTAATATATATTTTTGGGGGATATTTATTATAGGAAAAAATATTGAATTTTTTCAAAATTGTCACTTTTTTTTGTTTAGAGCGCAAAAAATAAAAACCGCAGAGGTGATCAAATACCACCAAAAGAAAGCTCTATTTGTGGGAAAAAAGAAGGCCAATTTTGTTTGGGAGCCACGTCGCACGACCGTGCAATTGTCAGTTAAAGCGACGCAGTGCCGAATCGCAAAAACTGGCCGGGTCCTTTACCTGCATTTTGGTCCGGGTCTTAAGTGGTTAAATGTCATTTCTTCTGAGAAATCCTCACTTCCTGTTCTTCTGTCTGTAACTACACACAGTAATGCGAGGCTTTCTCCCTAGTGTGCAGAAAGCCTCTTAAGGGGGGAGTGGGCAAGCAGGAGTGTCAGGACACCCACTAACAAACAGCTCCTTTATCTGCAAAGTAGAGAGCGTCCTGACACTCCTGCTCGCCCCTTCCCCCCTCAAGAGGCTTTCTCCACACCAGGGAGAAAGCCTTGCATTACGGTGTGTAGTTACAGACAGAAAAATAGGAAGTGAGGATTTCTCAGAAGAAATAAGGACATTTAAAAGCAAAATGGAAGGATGAGGTAAGTGAAGGAGGACTGCACTAAGGTAAAGGAAGCTATTTAGGGATTTTTTTTTTTTTTACCTTTACAACCCCTTCAAGCTGGCTGGTGGGTTTTCTATTGAATACATTTGTTAGGCACTCAAAGGCCAACAAAGAGCACACAAGGCACATGAGTCAGTGTTTAGTAGTTAGGTTTCGGCTGAAAATCTACTAAGAAACACATTTCTGCTAGTCCTGGTTTAGCATCGTTTCTTCCTAGGTCAGCTTTACTTTTCTTAGGTCAGCTCCTTGTTTATTGAGAAGAGGTGATGATGCTGATTCACTGTGCAGGAGGTGGTGAGGTGACTGAGGAAGCTGCGTTGCTGAAATAGGAAGATGAATTGCTTAATCAATGACTATGCGTGTCATCAGTCCAGCTTTTGCAGTGTGGAAAGTGTGTGTAGAACGCAAGAGCCACTTTTAGTTCGAAGTACTGCATAAAATCATGTAACAAAGCAGGATCAACGTTTCTAACTTGTTAAAAGGTATTGCAATTTGCATTTATGCAATCTATAAAATTATATAAAACAGAGAATTGTGCACAGCTATACGAAAAGAAAAGAATTCATAATTTGGAGTGTATATTAGTATTCTATCACTCTGTCAGCTAGACATATATCATTGGATATTTCAAGGAAACCCGGGTTGTTATACAAATTGCTGACAGGTTCACTTAAAGTGCAGAATGTCAAATTTGTAAAAATCCATATACTTGATATAACCTGGGAGAACACAACAGCCTAATCAATTACTGTCAAGCTTCTTTTTTTTTTCACTCCCCATGAGACAAGCTAAATGGGCCCCCCAGGGCACCAAATGCATTTAGATTTAAACTTAAACTAACCAGACCTTTAGACAAAATGCACTGACAGCTATATGGTACATTCTGAATCGTTGGGGCCAACTTTAAATTAACTGGAGGAAATTACACCCCTGAGTACAAAACCATGTATAAATATGCATTAAAGTGGTTGAAAACCCTTTAACCACTTAACCCCCGGACCATATTGCTGGTCAAAGACCAGAGCACTTTTCGCGATTCGGCACTGCGTTGCTTTAACTGACAATTGCGCGGTCGTGCGAAGTAGGTCCCAAACAAAATTGGCGGAATTTTTTCCCCCACAAATAGAGAGATTTCTTTTGGTGGTATTTGATCACCTCTGCGGTTTTTAGTTTTTGCGCTATAAACAAAAATAGAGCATTTTTTTTACAATTTTTTTTTTTTTTACTTTTTGCTAAAATAAATATCCCCCAAAAATATTTAAAATACATATTTTTTCCCTTAGTTTAGGCCGATACGTATACGTCTACATATTTTTCGTAAAAATAAATCGCAATAAGCGTTTATTGATTGGTTTGCGCAAAAGTTATAGCGTTTACCAAATAGGGGGTATTTTTATGGCATTTTTATTAATATATATTTTTTAATGGAAATGGCGGCGATCAGCGATTTTTTTTCGGTACTGCGACATTATGGCGGACACTTCTGACACATTTTTGGGACCAATGGCATTTTTATAGCGATCAGTGCTATAAAAATGCATTGTATTACTATAAAAATGCCACTGGCAGTGAAGGGGGTTAACACTAGGGGGCGGGGAAGGGGTGAAGTATGTTCCCTGGGTGTGTTCTAACTGTAGGGGGGGTGGCCTCACTAGGGGAAATGACTGATCTTCTGTTCATATATTGTATGAACAGAAGATCAGCATTTCTCTCCCTGACAGGACCGGGAGCTGTGCATTTACACACACAGCTCCCGATCCTCGCTCTGTAACGAGCAAACGCGTGTGCTCGGCGGCGATCACGCCTGCCGGGCACAAGAGCGAGCGGGCGGTGCGCACGCACCCCTAGTGGCCTGTGCGAGAGCCGACGTATAGCTACGGGCTCTCGCGCAGGGGAGCCGACCTGCCACCGTAAAACGACGGCGGCTGGTCGGCAACTAGTTAATATACCCAGTGAAGGGACTGGCTTCAGGCTATACACAGAGATTAAACAAATACTTCTACATTAAATTGTACCTGTTTATCTATAGCCATCTTTCCCCTACAAGCCTACATCCATTCAAAGTGCAGAATTTACGCAAGATCTCTCAGCTCTAAAAAAACAGGGGGCGGAGAGATAAAGTTACTTCAGAGAAGAGACACCTCCCACCCCTTCACACAGCAACAGAGCTGGGGCTGTCAATCAGCTTGATATCCCTCACCTGTCACCATTTTTACTCTTGGTGTCAGAAATGACTCGTGCAGATACCACTAGTTGTGATTAGTATGATTTTCTTACTTGCTATAGCTGTAGACCATTACTAGTTTGTTCTTCCTGCATCCTCCGTACTGCCTAGGGCCTAGCAATAAGCTCTAATACAGTACTATCAGAAAGAAACAGGTAAACTAAAGGCTGTAGTGTACTAGTTTCTGATACCACTGTATTTTAACCCAGGTCCTAGGCAGAATTGAGGAGACAAATCTACTGTCTGACTGTAACCTATAAAAAAAAAAAAAAAAAAAAAAGGACATGACCATATATAGTTCCAATAACCTGGTTTGGTCATTTACTGCATGGGCATTGGCACAGTTGGCCGATTGATGCCTGTACATTGTAAATATTGCCAATTTGCTGCTTCCATATTGTAACAGGTGGCCGATTGTTCCCTGTATAATTGGACGGATGGCGATACGTCCCCAATCCGTCCATGGCGGATCGGATCGGGTGAGATCTGATGAAAACGGACATGCTATGTGTTTTCCTCAGATCTCCCCATAGGAGACAGCGGTGCTCAACAAGCCCCTCCCCACTCAGTAAGCAGAGAGGGACTTGTCATTCGCAGCAAGTTTTCTTCTCGTCTTTTCATCAATTTTGGAGGGACCTCCAGTTCTTTGTAATGTCACTGTTGTTCCATGGTATATCTAATGCCATGGAAATTATTTTTTACCCTTCTCCTGACTAATACCTTTAAACAATGAGATCCCTCCAATGCTTTGGAAGCTCACTGTGGACCATGGCTTTTGCTGTAGGATCCGACTAAGAAAACGTCAGGAAAGACCTACTAGAAAAGCTGAACTTTATTTGGGGTTAATCAGAGGCACTTTAAATGATGGCAGGTGTGTACAGAATCCAATTTAACATGAGTTTGAATGCAATTGTTTACTTCTGAACACATCTACATTCCCAGTTGTAAGAGGGTGTGCACACTTATGCAACCACATTATTTTAGTTTTTTAATCCCCCTAAAAGATTTCAGTTTGTTTTTCAGTTGTATAGTTTATACGTCACATTTAAAAAGGTGTAAAAAGTTCTGAAATGATTTAGCTTTGTCTAATTTTGTTACATCACAGAAACCTGACCTAACAGGGGTATGTAGACTTTTTATATCCACTGTGCGTGCGTACACACACACATTTTATAATAAATTATATATATATATATATATGTCTGCACAGGCATTAGGTAAACATTTACTGGATTTGTGGTGGTGTCATTTACTTGTGCTAGCAAACTTCATAATTTTGTGCTTTCAAATCTATACACATATTTTATTAGGCATGGGCTCGATAAAATGAGCTTTGCGCCTATGGACCGAATTTCGGCCGGGGAGGGTCTGATGGAGGCTATTTTAGCCCCCCTCCCCATATGGGGCGCTGGGATGTGGGGGCTCCTTGAACAGTTGGGTCCAAGACCCCAGGATATGATGGTGGACGAGTTAGCAAGTTAGGGGGGTGGGCTCTCCCTGATGGATCGGTTATTTTAACTAGGAAATGGTACCTTGTTCTTTAGTTGCTGTGCTGTACCTTTTGTATTGTACAGGTCTGTATGTGCAATGTGGACCATGTTTGACATAAGTTGCACTTATATTTGTGTACATGTTTTTCTCAATAAATACAGATTATATATAAAAAAAGTAAAAATGAGCTTCGCCCTCTAAAAAGAGTTTTGCAGCAGATTGCTTTTCAGACGGTGTTTGACAGCCAGTGATTAGGCGGTATGTTGTCTTCTCCATGCCTATTTTCACCTTTAATACCTGTACCACAATTGCCTCTATTGTTGCGGATAATTTTTACAGTGCCATAAAGCACTGTCATTTGTACGTCCGCGTCTGCTGCCTTTGCATCTCAAAAAGGGAGCGGTTGGGGCGATAACACTACTCTCTCTCGCTAATGAAAGCACAAAATTGATAAAAAAAAAAATTATTTCAACATCTGCTTAAAGTTCAGCTTTCACACATGGGGCATTAAGTATGTGCTTTTGTCAAAGTAGCAGTGCTCCACATTAATGTCCAAGCCTGGCATCCGCAAAGTTACATCAGTTAATTAACAATTACAATAAGGCCATGAATGGGTTAAGAGTGAGGAGTGCTCTGTAAACCCAGCATCTTTGAGTGCTTTGCAAGTAATTTGTGTTGAGATGAAAATGGGTGAATTATTAAAAACTCTTACATGGCAATTCTCATCAAGCGATTTTTCTTCTGCTTAAGTGGCTAGAAATTCATTGTTCTAAAATAGTGCTTGCTTATCCATTTCATGCCCCTCCATCTCTTCAGTATTTAGCAATAACTAGCCACTACAGATGATACTTTTCCTTGGGGACTGGAGAGCTTAAAGCGCTAGTTCACCCTCACTGACATGATTTTTCCATCGAGACAGGCATTGTAGCGCGAGCTACAGTATGCCTGTCCCGATTTTATTACCCCCGTACTCACTGTGTACTTGTACATTAAAGATTTCGGCTCCCGCGGGGAATGGGCGTGCCTATGGAGAGGGAGGATGATTGACGGCCGGCCCTGGCACGTCACTCTCCCCGAAGACAGCCGGAGTAGGTCTCGGCTCTTCACGGCGCCTGCGCACAGGCTATGCGCAGGCGCCGTGAAGAGCCAAGCCTATTTCGGCTATTTCCGGAGAAGCGTGACGCGCCAGAGCCGGCCATCAATCATCCTCCGTCTCCATAGGCACGCCCATTCCCCGAGGGGAGTCGGTACCTTCGATGTACGAGTACAAGGTGAGTACGGGGATAAAAAAAATCGGGACAGGCATACTGTAGCTCGCGCTACAATGCCTGATTTTATGGTAGAAGAAAAAAAAAATTTTTTTTTGCGTTTATAGGGTGAACCCCCGCTTTAACTACATCGGTTCAGCAATATGATTCTCTGTAAGGCTGTTTTTTTAGAATTAGTCATAAATTGTACATTAAAATATTCTCGACTATATCCTCTATATAAAAAGGGATTATTGTCTCTCTTAACCACTTAACCCCCGGACCATATTGCTGGTCAAAGACCAGAGTACTTTTTGCGATTCGGCACTGCGTCGCTTTAACTGACAATTGCGCGGTCGTGCGACGTGGCTCCCAAACAAAATTGGCGTCCTTTTTTCCCAACAAATAGAGCTTTCTTTTGGTGATATTTGATCACCTCTGCGGTTTTTAGTTTTTGCGCTATAAACAAAAATAGAGCGACAATTTTGAAAAAAATGATTTTTTTTAACTTTTTGCTGTAATAAATATCCCCCAAAAATATATAAAAAAAACATTTTTTTTCCTCAGTTTAGGCCGATACGTATTCTTCTACATATTTTTCTTTAAAAAAAAAAATCGCAATAAGCGTTTGATTGGTTTGCGCAAAAGTAGCGTTTACAAAATAGGGGGTATTTTTATGGCATTTTTATTAATATTTTTTTTTTACTAGTAATGGCGGTGATCAGCGATTTTTTCCGGTACTGCGACATTATGGCGGACACTTTTGACACATTTTTGGGACCATTGGCATTTTTATAGCGATCAGTGCTATAAAAATGCATTGGATTACTATAAAAATGCCACTGGCAGTGAAGGGGTTAACACAAGGGGGCGGGGAAGGGGTTAAGTATGTTCCCTGGGTGTGTTCTTACTGTGGGGGGGGGGGGGGGTGGCCTCACTAGGGGAAATCACTGATCTTCTGTTCATACATTGTATGAACAGAAGATCAGCATTTCCCCCCCCTGACAGGACCGGGAGCTGTGTGTTTTCACTTACCTTCGATTTCCCTTCTAAATGTTTTTTTTTTTTTTTGTCTGAATTTCTCACTTCCTGTTCCTCCTCAGTAAGCTTGTCCCCATCATCCGAGCCAATCTGGCTGGGGGTTAGTCAGCGTGCTCGCCCTCTCCCTTGGGACTACATGCCTGCGGGGAGACATTGTGAACACAGGACAAGGTGATCACAGAGCACGCTGGATGCACGCATGGTTCTGGGAGGACTCCTTGCCAGAATGAGAGAGCCACGCTGTAGCCATCTTTCAGCTAGAACGCAAGTCTTAAGTGGTTGAAATGTATCTACACCACAAACCAAAAATGTAAAAGCGGAGTTTCGGCCCGTTGTTATGGCAACATAGATACACATATTGCCTTTTTCCAATTCAATTTCGGTTTTGAAGTAACGCAATTTCAGCCCTTGGCGCTGCCCACTGACTCCTGGGAAATGATGACACACATCTCCCAGGAGCACTAGTGAGCACGGGCGCAGAGGAAAATGACGTCAGGCGCCAGGGAGAGGAAGAGGCAGATTACAAGGCACCCCTTAACATTTTTTTTTTACTACTACTAATTAAGGCAGACGGCACATCCAAGGTCTGTACGTTGCAAGATAATGCATTTTTTGCGTTTAATTATCCTTTAACCACTTCAATACAGGGCACTTTCACCCCCTTCCTGCCCAGGCCAATTTTCGGCTTTCAGCACGGTCACACTTTGAATAATTGTGCGGTCATGCGACGTTGTACCCAAATAAAATTTTGAATTTTTTTTCACCACAAATTGATTTGTGGATAAATGTGACTGGCAAAGAAGGGGTTAACACTAGGGGGCGGTCAAGGGGTTAATTGTGTGTCCTAGGGTCTGATTCTAACTGTGGGGGAGGGGACTGAGAGGAGAAAACCGATAGTTGTTCCTATATACAAAAAACAGACAGGACATGGATCTGTGTATTTATACAAACAGATCCACATCCCTGCTCTGTGATGAGCAATCACCGGTGCCTGGCGGCCATCGGGCACACAGTGATGTGGCGAGCGTGCGTTAGTCAGAATGCTGGGAAACAAAGGCGTCATATGATGTCCACCCGGAGGGAGGAAGGGTGTCTGCCGCTGTCATTTTACTATACGGCGGTAGGCAAGTGGTTAAAGTGTCACTAAACCCACATCATAAAAAAAATCTATCAACAAATGCTATTTATACTCAGTCACTATGCGATTCATTTTCTGTATTCTGCACAAAACCTGGTGGATCCTACTGCTCTATATCTCCACCTTCTGTGCATGTCCCTGGACCAGCTAGGAATTGTGCAGAGTAGTGTTGGCAGCTTTGCACATGCTCAGTTTTCAGTGAGTTTCTATGCTGAGCATTTCCTCCCCATCACATTTAAAGTGGTTGTAAAGAAGCCTTTTTTTTTTACTTTTACCTACAGATAAGCCTATAATAAGGCTTATCTGTAGGTATAGAGAATATCTCCTAAACCTCTACGGTTTAGGAGATATTCCCCTCGCAATGCGCCGCTGATTGCAGCGGCACATGCACAGGGGTGGATCCTCGGCTAAAGGACGACATCGCCACTCCAGCCAATCACAGCGCTGGAGCGGCGATACCCGGAAGACACGCCGAGTCAAGATGACATCTCGCTTGGCGTGGACCAGGTAAGTTCTCTTTTCCTCGTTCCGAGGCAAGTATTTCATAATGAGCTAGTATGCGGTGCATACTAGCTCATTATGTCTTTTGCCTTGCAGGTGTAAAAAAAATAATGCATATGCGGGTATACAACCGCTTTAAGCAGCCCATGTGACTATATAGTCACACATGTGGGCATATACAGCCCACTCCCTCACCACTCCTCCATGCTCACTAACCAGCTAAACACAATGAACGTGAGATATTACATGTAAATTAATGAAGGTTCACCTCCCTCCTATTCCAAGACACAGGCTGGAGGACCTGCGACTGGCAGAAATCCGCCCACACTATAAAATTGCTAAACAAAAAAAATAAAGGTTTGATTTCAAATATATAATTTTATGACAATTTTATGACAATTTAACAGTTTTTGATAATTATTTATTTTACTCTGTACTCCAAATGCTGTTTTTGTTTTGTTTTTTTACATGTGACCATAAGCACGTGACTAGAAGCTGCTCATGCTTGTGTTTCCTTGCAGACAGGCTGGGAAAGATCTGGGTTATGCGACAGCTGTATATCAATTAGGAAAAAGGTACATCAATGTTTTTTTTCCCCATTAAACAACTTATAGTGTCATCATCCACATACAGAAATAGAAGGGACAATGTAATTGAAACAGTGTGTGTTTAGTATCACTTTAACCACTTAAGACCCGGACCATTATGCAGGTTAAGGACCTTGTCCCTTTTTGCGATTCCGCACTGCGCCGCTATAACTGACAATTGCGCTGCTCCCAAACAAAATTGGCGTCCTTTTTTTCCCACAAATAGAGCTTTCTTTCGGTGGTATTCGATCACCTCTGCGGTTTTTATTTTTTGCGCTATAAACAAAAATAGAGCGACAATTTTGAAAAAAAAATGCAATATTTTTTACTTTTTGCTATAATAAATATCCCCCAAAAAATATATAAAAAAACATTTTTTCCTCAGTTAAGGCCGATACGTATTCTTCTACTTATTTTTGTTAAAAAAAAAAAAAAAAAAACGCAATAAGCGTTTATTGATTGGTTTGTGCAAAAGTTATAGCGTTTACAAAATAGGGGATAGTTTTATGGCATTTTTATTAATAACTTTTTTTTCGTGACTGCGACATTATGGCGGACACATCGGACACTTTTGACCCATTTTTGGGACCATTGTAATTTTCACAGCGAAAAGTGCTATAAAAAATGCACTGATTATTGTGAAAATGACAATGGCAGTGAAGGGGTTAACCACTAGGTGGCGCTAAGGGGTTAAGTGTGCCCTAAGGGAGTGATTCTTACTGTAGGGGGGCGTGGCTGTAGGTGTGAAGTCACTGATCATCGTTCCCTATATCATGGATCAGTGTCACTTTACACACACCTCTCCCCGCGGGACACTGGCGATCAGGTCTGTGCGTCCCACAGTCATGGAGCTTCGGACCGGGTCGCCCGCGACCCACGGCTGGGCTCTTAAAGGCGACGTACAGGTACGTGCCTGTGCCATTCTGCCGACGTATATGTGCAGAAGGCGGTCCTTAAGTGGTTAAAGGGGTTGTAAAGGTAAAAAAAAGGTAAAAAATGCAGTCTATGCATTAACGTGAAAAAACATCTGAGGATTAGCGCCCCGAGCCCCCCTTTACTTACCTGACCCCTTGAAAGTCCTGCGCCGTGAACACGCAGGCTTCTCGGCTCATTCAATGGTTGATTGAAAGCAACGCTGCCATTGGCTCGTGCTGCTGTCAATCACATTCAATGACTCGGTGAGCCGGGGGGGGCGGAGCCGAGTGATACAGTGAGCGGCTATAGCCGCCGGCTGTATCACGGGAGCGTGCCCGCAAGAACTCATCACCATGCTCGCTCGCTCGCTCGCTCGCATGAAGGTGATTAGTTCTTGCGAGGAGGAGCCGAGACAGCCGCTGAGGGACCCCAGAAGACGTGGATCGGGGCCACTCTGGGCAAAATGAGCTGTACAGTGGAGGTAAGTATAACATGTTTGTTATTAAAAAAAAAAAAATAATACATTTCCTTTAGTGTTCCTTCAAAGTCCAACTCCTGGAATTTAGGGCTCTGTGCGCTTTTATATTTTGTAGTTGCCCAAAAAGAACACATAGTTCAACTTTACTAAAAGTAATGTCAGCAAAACAGTCCCCAGTAGCATAATAAGCCATTTCTAAAGTATTGACCTCCCAAAGAACATCTCTCTGCAAACTGTCAGTATTTCAGTCCAGAGTATATGATTCTTAATCAGATATAAAAAAAATACAAGTTTTTACCCTCCAGCTACTTTGACAAAGTTGTTTACAAGATTCATGCAAGTAAACAACTCCAGCAGTGGCACGCAGGGATAGTGATCTTCTGTGCTGCTGTACATCAAAGATGTTACCTGCTAAATGTCACTTCAGTGCTATCACAATGTTTCCAAGCACGGCATGAAGCTGGCACAATCACACTCGCCCAGAAAGAAAGAACCACCACAGGGATATGACCTTTCTGTTTTATGCCTTCGCAGTAAATAAACATCTGCTACATAGAAAGGAAATGAGCAAGAGAAGTATGCACATTTCTAAATGTAATATATATATATTTAATATATACGGTATTCATCAATAACAAACTCATTTTTTACTTTATAGATTTTAAAACGGATGCCTTGTTTATTTTTACTATTTATATAAAACTCTTCTTTTAAAGAGGAAGTAAACCCTCTAAAACATTTCCTAAAAAAAAAAAACCCTGCAAGAGAAAGGCATAATGAGCTAGTATGCATAGCATACTAGCTCATTATGAATTACTTACCTGAGATCGAAGCCCCTGCAGCGGTCCTGGGTGACCACCTCCGCCGCCGTCATGATACCCGGAGTGACTTCTCCGGAGCAGCAATTACGTCACTGCCGCGCATGCCACCACCAACGGAACGATCGTCGTTAGAAGCGGCACGCTCAGTGCGCCTGCGCCCAAAGTCTACGGCGCCTCGGCGGTAAAGCATCACTAGTTTTAGCAGCGCTTTTCGGCCGCTAGGGGGGGCGCTTTTAACCCCCTCTAGCGGTCGAATAAAAATGGTAAATGCACCCGCAAAGTGCCACTGCCGAAGCGCTTTGGCAGCGCTGGCCATTGATTTCAATTGCAGGGTATTTTATGCCCCAAAGATGCTCCTTGCAGGACTTTTTTTCCTGTCCTGCAAGTGCGCTGCTCTAGTGTGAAAGCCCTCTGGCTTTCACACTGGGGTGATAGGGGAGGCGTTTTTCAGGCACTTTACAGGCGCCATTTTTTTAGCCCTTTAGGGCCTGAAAGTCTTATGAATACTTGATGCCTACAAAATAAATGGTTCTTTCCATTGCATGCAGTCCTATAGTGTGACAGATACGAAAAAATCCACAATATTTTTTTTTTCTCCCTGGTTTATATCTTGCATTTAATCCAACAATAAGAAATATATGAATTACTACAGTTACACATAGTTAGAAAAACATATCTGCAAAGCTTTTTGAATGAAAATCTTATTCCTTTGAGCCCAGATCTTCCTGAACCATCTTTACTGTGTGATTTGTCTGGTTCGCTTAAGGAAAAAAAAAAAAATCAGTGTTCACTCTGCAAGACTGAAAACCTTCATAAAATAGAAATGATCTGCCAGACTCAATCAATCACCAGACCCTGCTTACTGCTGCTCTCGTCCTGTGTGATTCAGGGATAATAATCAAGGAAACAGCACGGAGCCTAGAATATTCCAAGAATCGCTGATAAAATGTTCACATCAGAAATTAAGGCGGATTTTGGATAAAAACTTTTTTTTTTTCTTTTGAATTATAGCAGACATATCTGCAATCGTAACTGCATTAAAGCAGAACTTAAAGCGGACCTTCAGTCATTTTTTTCAACTCTCCATCTATTAAATCTTCTGCCCTTGTCGTTTTAACTTTGGATAGAAAAACATTGAAATTTCTGCCAGTAAATACCTTATACAGCCCACTTCAAGTTTCCTGTCTGGTCATTAGCCTAGGCTTATGACATTGTGCACAGCTCCCTCTCTTAGTCTTGTGAGAGTTTGCCAGTCATAAGAGAACTAATAAGAGCTGCAGAGCTGGAGGTGTGCCTCTGTGTACATCCAGGACCTGAACAGGCAGCAGCTTCAGCTGCCCACAGTTAAAATGGCTGCAGCCAGGCTCAGTGGAGGGAGATTTCTGCAGCATATTTGACAAGTACAGAATCTCAGTATATATAAAATAATATGCAAAGTGGTTGGAGCGAAGATTCAGAACGGCAAAGATGTTTTTATTACAAATGATGTGAGCAGACTTCAGTTCTTCTTTAAAGTGGAGTTCCACCCATTTTTTTATGTTTGTCTGTGCTGCATGCCCTAATCTCATAGTGTTCAGAATGGACAATTTTTATTTATGTTGTTGCTTGTAAATACCTTTATTTTGTAGTCCTTCATTACTTCCTCCTCCTTATTAGCCTAGGCTATTAAGTCACAAGGCTATTCGCAAGGGTTTCTGGGATAGGCATCATGTATCCCAGTAGTCCTTGCAAATAGCCTATTTGCACAGAGAAGAGGTGGCAACTTCCTCTGACACTCCCGTTGCTATGGAAACCTGACTGAAACCTATTACATTTCTTGTGCAGCACTGAGCATGTGCGAGATCTGCAAGGCTGAAATCCAGGAAGTCATACAGTCTGGCTTCATGATGCCCACACTTAAGATGGCCACGGTCTATTTCTAGATTATAAACTAACTAAATGCTCTAACAACCTAACAAAACAGACCTTAGTTTACAGACTAACTTTACTAGACTACATTAAGCTTGTGTATTACAGTAGTATTTATATTTAAAAAGTGAAATTGTAGGTGGAACTCCCCTTTAAGTCTGCAAATATCATTGCTGGAGCAATGCAACATCAGCAAGCTACCTTGCCAAGGCCGACATCTACTCCCTGGCTCCTTCCAGGTTGCATGGTCCTCGGCTGTCTTGACTGGCATGCACACAGGGTTAATTCATCTATGCACCCAGCAGATGCCAGAATGGTATACTGAGCAAAGAGGATTGTGAAGAGAAATGTAGGAAGTGTTTATTACAGAAGAGACCGGATAAGTCTCTTCTGTAATACATTTCCTTCCTGCTACCCATGTTTGTTTTAAGGCCATAGTTGTACTTTAACAAACAAACTTAAAGCGGTAGTTCCCCCTCAAAAAAAATTTTTACCCTTAGATTTATGCTCATTTCGTCTAGGGGAATCGGCTAGTTGTTTTAAAATCGAAGCTGTACTTACCGTAGAGAGCGATCTTCTCCGCCGCTTCCGGGTATGGTCTTCGGGACTGGGCGTTCCTATTTTGATTGACAGTCTTCCGACAGGTCGCATCCATCGCGTCACGAGTAGCCGAACGTCGGCGCGGCTCTATACGGCGCCTGCGCACCGACGTTCGGCTACTTTTCGGAAAATCGCGACGCGATAGATGCGACCGTCGAAAGCCTGTCAATCAAGAAGGAACGCCCAGACCCAAAGACCATACCCGGAAGCGGCGGAGAAGATCGCTCTCTACAACGGTAAGTACAGCTTCGATTTTAAAACAACTAGCCGATTCCCCTAGACAAAATGAGCAGGAATCTAAGGGTAACAATTTTTTTGAGAGGGAACTACCACTTTAAAGGGCTCAGTCCTGTGCATTAAAGTGTAAGGTTGCCTTTTCAGAAAAAATAAAGCGGTGAACACCATATCCTCCCCTCCTCCCCAGGTCCCTGCTGTACTTTCCTATTGAAATCCTTGCTCTTCTCCCTCTTTTCTATGCAACACTGGTCAGCACATTTCAATCACTCCCCATTGCTCTGTTAGCACTGGAAGTAAAGCGAAATACCTGGTACCACTTCCAGGAATGGAGAAGGCATGATGGGAGCTAGCGTTGTCCATCATTCATATCCCTGTAACATAGCTGCGGTCAGGCCACTGACATCACCCCCGGGGGGGGGGAGATGGTGTGTATACAAAAACTGTTCTTTTCTGCGGGGATTTGAACAGCACTTGAACCTGTGATGGTAATGCCGCGTACACACGATCGGAAATTCCGACAAGAAAACCGTTGATTTTATTCCGAGGGAATTTTGTCTCAAACTTTTGTTGCATACACACAGTCACACAAATGTTGTCGGAAATTCCAACCGTCAAGAACGTGGTGACGTACAACACTATAACGAGCAGAAAAAAATGAAGTTCAATGATTCCGAGCATGCGTAGGACTTTTGTGCGTTGGAATTGCATACAGACGATCGGATTTTCCGTCTGAAAATTTGAGAACGAGCTATCAAATTTTTGCTGTCGGAAATTTAGACAGAAAAAGTCTGATGGGCATACACACGGTCGGAATTTCCGACCAAAAGCTCAAGTCAAACTTTTGTCGGAAATTCCGATTGTGTGTACGCGGCATAAGAGCGAGCCTCTACCTGCTGCAGCATACTGCAGGACATGTCAACACTAAGGCTGGATTCACACTTTTTTTTTTGCGTCGTGTCAAATATTAGTATATGGCGCATTCAAGCCTATTTGGACTGATATGGCCAGCACTGAACAAATTTTCACGGGTTAAAATGTAAAACACCAGAGACCCAGATTAAGCCCAGGCACGCTGACAGCGGGATTGAAATTGTGCGAGTTCAGCTGACTTCGGGGGCGATTTTAGAAACATCTGTGCGGGTTGCTGCACAGATGTCTATGCAAATCACACCCCGAAGACGCCAAAAGTAGTACAGAAACTACCTTTGGGAATCGGTGTGAAGCAGCACCGATTCGGACGGTGCCATTGCTGGCAATAGCCGCCGATTTGGCATGCGATTTCACATGTCAAATCGTTGCAATGTGAACCTAGGCTAAAGCTAAAAATCATGATATGAAAGCACTTTCTGACACTGAGCTACAATTAAAAGGATAAGTTCACCTTCGGGAGCATGTTACATGTTTTACCTGTTTTTAGGGTGGAACATGTAACATGTTCCCACTCCTGCAGCCACTCAGGGATCTGCTGCCTCTGTGTGACAGCAGTACAGGCAGAAGTTCCCTGTACCAGCTGTCACTTTTTGAAAAGAACGTAGCCGTGTGGGCAGAGTTCTGTGAATGAATGAACTACAAGTACTGACACCTTTGCAGCGGTCAGCTTGTAGTTTTCAATGAACTACCATTTCACTTTTGAGTGCTATAGGTAGTTCATTGATTCTTCTTAAATACCCCTTACAGGTATTTATACAGAGACAACAACGTACAATGTACCGGCAGACATCTTACACGGACATTCTTCAGGAGACTGCTGTTTGCTGGTGCAATGCTTTCCAGTCTTTACACATACATACACATATACACATATATATTATTTATTTATCTCAGCAAAA
The DNA here is from genome assembly GCF_905171775.1 of Rana temporaria. NCBI lineage: Eukaryota > Metazoa > Chordata > Amphibia > Anura > Ranidae > Rana > Rana temporaria. The sequence goes on along the minus strand of NC_053493.1, from coordinate 115,356,411 downwards.
AAGTGCATTTATTCTATTATTTTTTTTAAGGTGAACTTATCCTTTAACCCAGTGGTCTCCAAACTGCGGCCCCCTTGGGGCACTATTCCATCTACCGATACCAACAATGGGGCAAAATTACCCCCACCCCCCCCTCCACTGACACCATCTATTGGGCATGATTCCCCTCACTAACACCATCGTTGGGGATTTGTTTGTTTTTTTCCCCACTGACTTCGGGACTTTTTCTACTCCCAATGGCCAAAGTTCGGCCCTCCTAAAGTCTGAAGGACAGTAAACTAGCCCTTTGTTTAGAAAGTTTGGAGACCCCTGCAAGTTGTTTTTTGATGTCACGCAGAGTTAATCCAGCTCTGAGCAATCCTCTTTTTATTGTCCAGGGACATAAAACAGATTCCAGATACAAACCAAAGTCCTTGCTTGAGTGACAGGTTATTTACATATCTTGTGCACTGCTTGCAGACATACACAGCTTCTGTAAAAAGTGTTCAATTCACATCCCCCTCCCCTCTTCCCTCCAGCTCTATGTATATTCTGATGGCTGTTGCATTTTCTCATGGCACTGAACCGTGACTGAAAACACAGGGGAGGGGATGTGAATTGTGCACTTTTTTTTCAGAAGCAAGGACTTTGGTTTTTATCTGAAAGTCTGTTGTATTTCACAATAAAAGATGATTGCTCAGAGCTGGATTAACTATGTGTGGCAAGACTGGGCACAGAATATAGGAAATCTTATGCTGTACATTGTGACATCAAATTGTTTTGGGTTTACATCCACTTTAACCCATTTTAGTATTCTGAAGTTCTGCCCCTTCTGGGAATGTCAGAGACTTTCTGTACAAAACAACCTATCCCTCTGTCCTTCCCAGGGTCCTGACATCAACAGGGTAGCTTTCCACTACCTGTAAAGCCGTTGGCACGCCGCAGTGACAGTATTTTATCTTCAAGCGGTGCACATGCAGTGTTTTCTCTTCCCATGTGGAGTATCAAAATCTTTTTATTTAGGCTGCATTCGCACCATTGCGTAGGTGATTTGCGGCGTATTGCGGCGACATAAAATAGGCGTTTTTTCCCGTGAGTTGCGGTGACAAAAACGCGTAGTTTTTAGCCTTGTTTTTTGCTGGAGGGGTGATTTTATCATTGTTGGCTATGCCCGAACGCCGAAGCCGCCCGAAAAAAGGGTCCGGGACTTGTTTTGAGCTTCAGGCGTTTCGGCGTTCGGCGTGGAGATGTGAACCATCTCCATAGCCGACAATGTAAAATCACCCCTCCAGCGTATTGCAGGCTGTAATAGCGACGGGCGTCTGGCGTGAAAACGCCTAGGTGTGAATGCAGCCTTACTGCCCTCTGCACAAAAAAAAAAAAAGAAGAACAATTACATCATTCAAACTGTTATATGAATATTGACGACGAGCAACAAACATGATCTCTTTTAGAGTGAATTCACGATCTCCTGTTACCAAAACGATTCATGACCAACTTCGGAGATATTATAGATTGCGAGCAGCCAACAGGAATTGCAGCAGCAGCACATCTCTTCATATTCATTATATATACCGACATATCTGTCATTACAGTCACATAGGAAGACACATATGATGTCTCTATAGTACAGGAAGTGAAGATACAAAGCTGCATACTTTCACCTAACAGCCCTCATTTATCTAATTAGAACGGACACGTCATAGCCAGCAGAATATAATAAATGGTTCTCCTTTCACGCATTTCAATGTTAAAGAAATGTTAAGCTGGTTAATTATCAACATTTTGGGCCTGGCAGGAAGATTTATATTGACATCACTAATAGACAGAGACATTTAAACAACAAAAGAAAGGTGGATTCTGGAAACAAGGTGGTATATTTTTGTCTTGTATTTCTCAAAACATCTTTCAACACTATTGATTTTAGAATATCAGCAACCTTCAAACTGTTGGAATTTCATCAGTTTAAGGGCAAAGAGATGAGAAAATCTATATTGCAGCTGCAGAAAGAATGACTCCAATAAACTATAGTAATCACTGAGCAACTTAACCAGAAAGCACCAAGACCAATGTGAAGCTCAGCCCTACCTTAATATAATACACAGAAACAAAGGCATGGGGGTTGATTTACTAAAGACAAATAGACTGTGCACTTTGCAAGTGCAGTTGCACTTCTTTTCCCCAGAGCTTAGTTAATGTATCGAAGCTCCACTTTGTAAACAATACCCAATCAGGTGCCAGGAAAAAACAAATAAACAGCGTAATTGGAGGATGTAAATCAGTTGCGCTTCATCACATTCACTAAGTTCTGGGGAAAATGAGTGCAACTGCACTTGCAAAGTGCACAGTCTTGTCAGGAGACTTAGCCGCGTTCCGTTCTGTACATAGGAACCGTTCTAATAGGAGCAACTCAAGTCGCTCCGACTTAGAAAAAGGTTCCTATACTACTTTGGAACGACTTCAGGGCGACTTGCATTGACTTCAATACAGAAGTAATTTTTCAAGTCGCCTCTGAAGTCGTGGGCAGATCGCCTTGCCTATCGCCTTTCCTTAGCAAATGTACACAATGACCTCAATTTGCATCAGTGTCTACAGCACACAAAGAATATGAAAAAACCTTAGCCAACTGTGCTGAAGATTTTAACCACTTAACGCCCGCCGCACGACTATTTACGTCCGCAAAATGGCACGGACAGGCAGATGGGCGTATATATACGTCCTTGCCTTTGCGCGGGTCGGGACCCCCCCCCCCCGCTGCGTGCGGCGGGCGCATTCCCTCGGGGAGCGATCCGGGACGACGGCGCGGCTATTTGTTTATAGCTGCTCCGTCGCGATCGCTCCCCATAGCTGAAGAACGGGGAGAGCCGTATGTAAACACGGCTTCCCCGTGCTTCACTGTGGCGGCGCATCGATCGTGTCATCCCCTTTATAGGGGAGACACAATCGATGACATCAGACCTACAGCCACACCCCTCTACTGTTGTAAACACACACTAGGTGAAGCCTAACACGTTCAGCGCCCCCTGTGGTTAACTCCCAAACTGCAACTGTCATTTTCACAATAAAGAATGCAATTTAAATGCATTTTTTGCTGTAAAAATGACAATGGTCCCAAAAATGTGTCAAAATTGTCCGAAGTGTCCGCCATAATGTTGCAGTCATGAAAAAAAATTGCTGATCGCCGCCATTAGTAGTAAAAAAAATAAATAATAAAAATGCAATAAAAATATCCCCTATTTTGTAAACGCTATAAATTTTGCGCAAACCAATCGATAAACGCTTATTGCGATTTTTTTTACCAAAAATAGGTAGAAGAATACGTATCGGCCTAAACTGAGGAAAAAATAAAATTTATATATGTTTTTGGGGGATATTTATTATAGCAAAAAGTAAAAAATATTGAATTTTTTTCAAAATTGTCGCTCTATTTTTGTTTATAGCGCAAAAAATAAAAACCGCAGAGGTGATCAAATACCACCAAAAGAAAGCTCTATTTGTGGGGAAAAAAGGACGCCAATTTTTTTTGGGAGCCACGTCGCACGACCGCGCAATTGTCTGTTAAAGCGACGCAGTGCCGAATCGCAAAACCTGGCCTGGGCATTTAGCTGCCTAAAGGTCCGGGGCTTAAGTGGTTAAAGCAGTTTTAAAGGCAAATTCTTGTATTCAAATACAAGAATATATTACATTCATCTGCTCTGTGCAATGGTATCACACTGAGCAGCCCAAAACTTCCTCTTCTAGGGTCCCCCACCTGCAATCTTGGCTTCCCCTCTTCCATGTCTGCCCCCATGGCAAGTGCTTGCTATGGGGAGGGGGGGGGGGGAGTTGGGCACAGCAATTGGCAAAACATTTATTTTTTTGCTCCTTAATGCAGGGAATGCATTAAAGGTAAAAACAAAAACAAAGAACATTTTACCTCTAGAACCACTTTAATTCAGGAACCAAATCAATGCCTAAGGCCGAGTACTCACGAGCAGACATGTCCGATGAAACCGGTCCGCGGACCGTTTTCATCGGACATGTCTGCCCAGGGACTGCCCGGGGACTTCTGTTCGATTAGGGTACACACCATCGAACAGAGGTCCGCGCGTAAACAATACGCGGGGCGTGTCCGCGGTGTCGCCCCGTCGATGACGCGGTGTCACCGCGACAATGACGCCTTTAAAATGCTTCCATGCATGCGTCGAAGTCATTCGACGCATGCGAGGGATGGCGGGCGGCAGGACATGTACGGTAGGTCTGTACAGACGACCGTACATGTCCGGGCGGACAGGTTTCCAGCGGACTGTTTTAAAGCAAGTCCAGGAAACAGTTGTCCGCTGGAAACCTGTCCGATCCGCCCGAAAATGGTCCGCTCGGGCCTACACACGGCCAAACATGTCTGGTCCGCGGACCAGTTTCAGCAGACATGTTTGGTCGTGAGTACGGGGCCTTACAGTTATAAAAAAGAAAAGAAAGTACAGAGCAACTGTATCTGATTTTTTATGTTATACCCTGCAATATAGACACTAGAATCCCGTTTACTAATAGATTTCTTAAACTAATGGCACTGTGTCAGATCTCAGAAAACCAAACTACAACCTCTGCGTAGCTAATAACCTACACATCAAGGTTTATTTTTCAGCTGTAAGCACAATAAAATGCTGAGCCAATTAAGCAAGGAAGCTAGAGGAATACTTACGTTTTGGCAGTGACATCCACGCACTGACCAGGACGGAAATGTGCCGCATAAAGGGGAGTACCTGAAAGTAAGAGACACATGGGAAGAATGTCATCACTGAATCCTTTGAAAAACGCTGTCACTGTAATTTTGGCATGGATGAAGACTTGTTAAAGTGTATGTAACCCTGATCACTACAATCCCATATACAGCAAGCTTAAAAAGGAGGAGAAGTCCAGCCTGAGCTCGTTAGACTTGGCTTCTCCTAAGGGCCACAGGAGTGCAATTCGTTTTGCACTCCTGTGACCCATTTTCAGCAGAGAGCGGTCTGAAGTCCGCTCTCTGCTGACGTCACAGAGATCAGTCCAGGCACCGCGTCATCCTGACTCTGGTAGTCTGGATCCGCCAGATGCCTGGACTGATACCTGTTCTCAGCGAGCCGTTGGAGGTGACTGCTCCCCACTCCTCCACAGCTCAGCGCTCCAGTGAGCGTGGAGGAGCAGAGAGGAGAGCTGCTGATTGTCAGGTAGCAGCTCTCTGCTCGGGGAGCCAAAAGAACCAAGCCATCTGCGATGTTCGATCGCTCGGTTCTCAGTGCAGAGACGCCGGGGGACAGATGCAGCATCCACCTAGGTAATTATGATGGGGGGGGGGGGGGAGACAAACCCATACTTCTCTTTTAAACATAATACAATTGTAAACAGAAGAAAACCATGGTAATTGTGTAAAGAAAAAAACTAATATATAGCTGCTGCCACAAATGCCCCAATACAAGGCATATGTAAAATAAAACCCAGTAGGGCAGCGCTCATAAATTATAATACATATATGAATATGTGCTTAAACCATACAAAAAGATAAAAACATAAATGTGAAAGTATCAGTGTTTGAAATGTTATTGAACACAGAACAGTAAAGCATGCTTGCTATACTCACTGTAGAACCTAAGGGGTTGATCCTCTGCATTGTGGAAAAGGGCCGTTTAAGCCTGTCTCTTCTAATTCTCCCCTTCTTCCTGGTCCCTAATCCATCTGCTGATAGAACAGAGCACTGGGGGCACTATGCACATGCTCAGTTTGGAGTGTATTGCTAAAGAGTTGTTTTTTTTTTTCTTGCGAGAGTGAATGTGATCAGAACAGGGCTAATCAGCACTGTCCAGACAGAGGGTCAGGGGTCCTGCAGCCTCATAGGTCAGGAGAGAATGAAAACTAGAGGGCTGAGGAATGAGGACTAGAGAAAAATAAATTTTCAAGATGAAAATAGCAGTAAGTTGGGTAATACCTGGCTTTAGTATGGCATTGTCCGAAACCCTGAATTCACTGATTTTCTGCTTTGGTGGTACCGCAGCTTCCCTGTAGATCTCCATAAAACTTTCTGGTTTCTGCAAGATAAAAAAAACAAGCGAGAAGTTCAACAAAGTGGAGCACTGAGTGTGCATATGGCAACCTGATATACCGTAGGTACTGACACTTACAGTATCTAACAAAAGTGAGTGCACCCCTCACATTTTTGACAATTCATTTTATATCTTTTCATGTGACAACACTGAAGAAATTACACTTAAAGTAGTGAGTGTACAGCTTGTAGAACAGTGTAAATGTAAACTTAAAATAACTCAAAACACAGCCATTAATGTCTAAACCGCTGGCAATAAAAGTTAAGCCCCCAAGTTAAAATGTTCAAATTATGAACATAGCCAATTAATTTACATGCAAAATTTCTATTTTTCCATCGAGAGTTTAGTACTATGTTAAACTTATACAGTGAGTTATTGAGCCCATGCATCCGGAATTTGAGGCAAAGGAATCCTAATCTTACAGAAAGCAATTTAGTGGGCTGTCTGTAAAGTCACACTTGGATAATCCCATTTATTAGGCGAGGTCACAAAAAAAGAAAATCCCATTTTATTTCTGCAAGACCATTTTAAGACATAATGGGACTTGTTTATAAAACCGAAAGCCAAGAAAACATAAGCCATTTCCCATAGCAACAAATTAGATTCTAGCTATAACTATCTGTATATTTTCACAGTTCAGGTTAGAAAATTTATTTGAACACCTGGTTGCTGTGAACAGCCTCGTTATTTTTTCTTTGTAAAATATCTATCAAATATGCCAACGTCAATACTAATGATGCAGCAATTACGCTGTGGAAGCAAACATGTCGACAAAATAGTAAAACAACAATACTATTATAAAACGGTAAAAGTGCTGCGCTATTTTACAAAGAACTTAAACAGCGTGAATTAACCACTACAAAAAGGTGGGTTAAAAGTGCAAACACCAAGAAAAAGCTTGAGTGTTCATTCATTATCCTCATAAGGACTCAAGTGGCGAGTGATGTCAAACAAACCAGAAGAATCCTCATTGACCACGCATAGCCGCATAGTGAAACAGTTGGGTGGAGCCACCATGTAGAACATTGTCACGCACCGGAATAGACCACAACCATCTTGTTGGTTTGAAACAGAATTATATCAATATGTTGGGCTTCTTTTATCCTAAGTGCAATACTTTAAATAAATACTGTTTTTGGAGCATATTACACTATGAAATGGTTCTGCTTTCTTTATGATCTGTATGTTTTTGAGAGATATACACATTTTTTATCCCGATACTGTAGGTACTGCATCAAGTGTGTTGATCCGGAAGACTGATTCTACCTGGAATTTCACTCCAATCATTGCGCTTGTTGACCGCTTTCTCTGTAGTGGTCCTGGATAACTGGAAAGCGGCTATGTTTTATGTATGTATGCTTCTGGCTTGTTTGACATCACTAACTACTTGAGTCCTTATGAGGCTAATGAACGAACTCTCAAGCTTAGTCTTGGTGTTTGCACATTTTTAACCTTGTTAATTCACATTGTTTAAGTTCTTTAACATACCGCTGCACTTTTACAATTTTATACTAGTTTGTTACCTGCAAATTGTGCCTAGTTGCTTATATTCACTTATTTAAAGATTGTTCCCCAGCACGGGTAGTTCTATTTATTGCTAAAAATACCATTACTATATTTAAAATCCTAAATAAAAACATGACAAACCCAAATAAAAGGCATAATACCGTAGACCTGTTAAGGGAACATCTAAAAATGTTAATTATGCCTGAGGGGCACCCTGAAAATGTAAATTTCATCTAAATTTCTCTCTAAAATATAGCAATGCACCTAGTACGTGAAAGTGCCTAGATACCCCTTTGTCTACAGACACGTAGCTGCATATCTGCAGTGTGAGATCAATAGCACTGCTGCCTCTGACTGCTGGTTTCAGGAGATCGGAAGTGAGATTTGGTGATGTTACTGTGCTGCTTATTGTTCTCCTTTGATGGACATCCCTAAACAGACTCGGCGCAGAACAAGGCATGACAATTCCGTAATGAGAGAAAGACAATTTGCAGGGAGACCACAAGCAAGACCAGTCCAGTAACTACAAATGTGTGTGTGTGTGTGTGTGTGTGTGTGTGTGTGTGTGTGTGTGTGTGTGTGTACAATAGTGCAAATGTAATGTGCATAACTTCAGTTGGAAATAAGTGCAAATCCCCTCTGACTCACCTTCCCCCATGTTTGACAATTTTTGACCAAGCCTGTAACTCTGATCCTCACAGACGTGGACGTATCTCTAAGCTATATGCGCTACTTCTAACGCACACATCTGCTTCCCCCCTATCTTACATTGCAAAATGGGAAACCGATTTAAACCATCAACCAGATACTATAAATTGGACCCAAATATGGCAAAATACTAAAACGGCCACTCCAAATATAGTGGCCTTAGAGACCAATTACAAGGTTCTCACCAGATGGTACCTAGTACTGGCCAGGATCGCAAAGTTTTCTCCCCAATACCCTTCTCATTGTTTGAGGTTGTTCTGACCTGGGGACACATCTACATATTTGGTGCAACTGCCCCAAAGTCCAAACCTTTTGGTTGGAAATATTCAAGATTCTCTCCACCATTTTCAAAACCAACTTCTCTCCTGATTCAGCAATCCTGAATAATGATCCACAATCACTAACACACCGCCAGTTTAAACTTTTACTCCTAATTACCACAGCTGCAAAACAAACCATTGCAAAAGTCTGGAAAACATCTACGCTATGTACAGTATCTGTTAAACATCGAGTAACTCAGGCAATGATCCATGCTAAAACAGAAGCACTCCCATGGATCGAACATTACCTTCCACCAGATCTTGATTTTTCCTTCATATTGTCCTGAGGTTATATACCCACCCTACACTTACCCAACACTATTGATCTACTGGACCACTGACACCATAGTAATGACAGCTTAGACCATCGTGAAAAGCTCCCAGTACTATGGTTATAAGGAAACAGACAACCAGGAAGTGTGGAGATCAGAGCAGTTTTACAGCAACATCAAAGCAAAAACGAGCAATGAGGACATGAAACCAGTACTGCAGTAAGGTAAAGGAAGCTATTTAGCTAAAAAAAAAAAATTCCTTTAGTGATCCTTTAACCCACTATTTATTTTTTTAATTATATTTTGAACTGTATAAGTATACAAAATATATACTTTCTATTTATGCTTTTGAGAAGCCCTGTCTACTAAATTTGATATATCTTGTGTTCTTACAAAATGTTGTCTAAATAACTTGTACTCTATTATTTTCAATACAATATCTAAAAAGAGAAATACGCGCAAATGTAGATCATGTGCAAGTTGAATCCTTATATTGTGCAAATCCTTCCACAGTGCAGATTGATCTCCAAATTATTCACTCCAAGGAGTAGAACAATAAAAATACAGCAAGTGTCCAAACACTCACCCTCAGTATTGTGAATTATTGTGCAGAATATGAAAGGTTTCTCTTCTTATAAATCTGTTCCACCACAAATATACAGTGGATATAAAAAGTCTACACACCCCTGTTAAAATGTCAGGTTTCTGTGCTTTTTTTTGAATAGTGAATTTCGGATGCACTGTAACTCCAAAAAAAAAAAACAGACTTGCTAATTGGAGTTGACCAGAATACTGAATATGCTGTTCATACACACATACGCGGTTAATAAATCTAGCACTGGTCTCTTTCCTCCACAGGCTTTAGCATATATTCCCTTAATAAATATACAAGGCTAAGAGGGGAAGGATCATAATGCAACATCATCTATTAAAAGTAAAGTCGCTCACAAATACAGGGCTTTGCCCAGCATGAAGAATAAAAAAACTTGGTATTGTACAGGAGCGCACCACTTACTATAACCTGCTGCAAAATATGTGTGCACTCCCCTTACGTGTGTGATGATGTCATTGTACCAGTCTCATGAACTCAACAGTGCTATGACAGGGGGAAGAGAGCATGCTGTGCATGCAATGGTTTTTCAACATTGAAGGGTACTCATTCCTGTTATGCTCAACGGTCGAGACATCCCTGCTACTATGCCAAGACGGGTGGGTCTTTCAGGCATCAGTTTTTGTTCAGGCTTGGGGGAAGTAGACATTGTCATAAAAGTATGTAATTTAAAATGACGATCCATTTCCTCTATGCTAGACAATGTTTTTTTACATCATTGACACCCTTACTGCAGAGTATTTTTACCAATCATGATACCTGGTTACCAGATACTGGTAAGAGTGATCACACAGCAGTCGCAGGAGGAGCGTGCTGTGCACTCCTAACCTTGAAAGAGGCTGTGTTTGTGTGTGTGTGTGTGTGTGTGTGTGTGTGTATATATATATATTAATTATATATATTATACACACACGACTGAGCCTGCCTGTGCTGCCCGACTGCAATATATCTGCATCCAAGTGGTTAAACACAGACGTGTACAGCCAATGAGTGGCGACCGATTCCTTATTTGAGGGCTAAGTCCAACAACACATTGGGATATTTTATGTTTTTTTTTGTGCTTTTTGTAGTGTGTACAAAATATTTAATACAAGATTCACCCATGGCACTGGGCTCACAGAGAATGATGGCTTTATTTGATTTTTTAAATTTGCAGAAATTGTATCCTCTTAGACTCTTATTAAAAACCTAATGGCCCCATTTTGAACGCAGTGAGTGGAAGAAAGGGAGGGATTTATAATCCTCTGGCCCGTTCTGTGTTTAATTACGGCTTAAGCCATTGAGCTCTGTAAACGTTTCTGTAAACACTTCATTTCAACACAGAAGCCAACAAAAATGTGAAAAGAAAGCCTGCAGCTTCACATTTGGCTGTAAAAATAAGCAATAAACACGGATGTGAAACGTTTCAGAATAATGTACTTCTAAAAAAAAAAAAAAAAAATAGAGCCTGGTTCAAATGAACGCGATTTCAGATGTGACTCTGATCGTACTGCATCACATAACACTGGAAATAAATAACATTGCTTCCAATAGGTCTATTCACACTGATGTAGTGCAGTCGTGATGCAACTTTGGCAAAGGGTCCTGTACTACTTTGGTGCAATTTACAGTGCACTTAGGCCCCACAGAAAATGCAAACCTCATCAAAAATTGCATCAAAGTCTCACTACATAATCCCACTGAAATCAAATCAAAATCCCATCACAGTAGTGTGAACTAAGCCTAAGAGTCCTGAACATAAGGACATATGTGTATATTGTGATAAGGGGGATGTTTAGCAAGTTCATACCAAACTGTCCTTTAACGGTCTGATAGTCCAATTTTATTAGGACAGGTTACAGTAAAGTTCACAAAACTGGCTCACGCAGGGGTATTGGTTTCACACTGCAAAAACAGGCAACAGAAAAAAACATTAAGCCACCTGACTTTCTCAGCCTTGGCAACAGCACAGTGCTGCATGAGCCCACTCCTGGCCTGTAGACAGGGGTTCTCCCGACACCCCAGGATTTCTCACTCCTTTGAGACCAAGACCCCTCTTACACTGGGCCGGTTTTCAGGCGCTTTAGAGCTAGAAATAGCCTCTGCAAAGCACCTGAAAACCACCTCCCATTCATTTCAGTGGGTCTCTTCACACTGGAGTGGTGCGCTTGTGGGATGTCCCGAAAATTCTTGCAAGCAGCATCTTTGGCGCGGGTTGGGAGCGCTCCTAGCGCTCCTAAAACGCCATGCCCAGTGGAATAAATGGGCAGGACTTTCAAAGCGCCTCAAAATGCTTTTTTTTTGGGGTGAAAAGCACCCCGCTATCGTTGGATGATATCTACCTCCGCCCAGTTAAAACCTAAAATGCACGTTTAGACTTACATAGAATGGGGATACGTTTTTTCCTCCAACTGTAAGTTTGGCATATCTACCACTACCACCAGCCTCTTCTTTTGGCGTATACCTTATCACATGGCAGTCTCGAACCTGAAAAAAAATAAAAAAAAATAATGATGACTGGTGCAAATCTTAGCCTTTCAAGCTGATCATATATCAATGAAACTTACATACATTTTCAAGCTTAACCCACTCATCAGCAAATACAGAAGTGGCAACACAATAGGACAAAGATTAAAGTGACACTAAAGGTTCGAAATTTAAAAAAATAAAATAACAAACATTCCATACTTACCTCCTCTGTGCAGCTAGTTTTGCACAGAGTGGCCCCGAACCTCGTCTTCTGGGGTCCCTCGGCGGCTGTCTCGGCTCCTCCACACATCAGATAATCCCCTCTGGGAAGTGCTTTCCGAGTCCAGCATTTGCATCCATAGACATGAATGCCGGACACAGACCCTCCCCCCGGGTTATTGGATTTGATTGACAGCAATGGGAGTCAATGGCTGCGCTGCCATCAATCTATCCAATGAAGAGCCGAGAAGACCGGGCTGGGAAAAGCTGAGAAGCCAGGGCACTTTTGGAGCACTTAATGCTTCCTACCTCAGACGAGCGCTATGGGGATGCTGACTTCATAGTCCAGCAGGACTTGGCACCTGCCCACACTGCCAAAAGCACCAAAATCTGGTTTAAGGACCGTGTGATTACTGTGCTTGATTGGCCAGCAAACTCGCCTGACCTGAACCCCATAGAGAACCTATGGGGCATTGCCAAGAGAAAGATGAGAGACATGAGACCGAACAATGCAGAAGAGCTTAAGGCTGCTATTGAAGCATTCTGGTCTTAACACCTCAGCAGTGCCACAGGTTGATAGCTTCCATGCCACTCTGCATTGAGGCAGTAATTTCTGCAAAAGGGGCCCAAACCAAGTACATATGCATGCTTCTACTTTTCAGAGGTCTGATATTGTTCTATGTACAATCCTTGTTTTATTGATTGCATGTAATATTCAAATTTTCTGAGTTTGTGGATCTGGGGTTTTCATGAGCAGTAAGCCATAATCATCACAATCATGACAATCATGACAAATCACGGCTTGAACTATCTTGCTTTGCATGTAATGAGTCTAAGTTGCATTAGTGAAATAAATTAACTTTTGCACGATATTCAAATTTTTTGAGTTTCACCTGTAAATTATTTAATGTGGAACTTTACCCATAACAGTTTGAGGACAATAATGCTCTTTAACAAAATAACATACATTCCATATTATTAAATTGTGCTACAAAAAATAAGTGTGTGTTGTAAATTGCCTTCAGCATTGCTCCCAATTCTTCTTGCTGGAGGCAACATTTTGTTGAAGTCCAGACCAGTCACATCCCTACTGGAATCTCTCCCCTTATCCTTGGTCTCAAAAAGTACTAAGTAATTTTCTTTAATTCAACTAGTGTATGTAATTTTTCAGCATTAATTATATTTACCCCCTGACATCTCACCAAAGCCCCACTACCCCCCAACAGGGTTGAATAAAAAACAAAACAAAAACAAAACATTGTAATAAATATTTTAATATGACGTCCAAAAAGGGGATCTCTCTTATCCGGGGTGGACGTCATATGACGTCCTGTACTTTGTGCTGGGATATCTGAATGATGCCTGCACCTAGAGGCATCATTCAGATATCATTTTCTTCTGTCGGCGATCCTGCGCACCGTAAGAACGATAATAGCGGTGGTTCCGCCGCTTGATTGTTCTTATAGGCGGTGGGAGGGGACATCCCCCCCCCTCTATCCGGTGCTTCTCCGGGCTCTCCCGTGCCATCGGGGGCCCGGAGAGATGATCGCCGTCCGCCGGATGTGAAGCATAGAGATGACCAGGCATCTCTATGACCTTGGAGGCCCGGGCGCGATGTGATGACGTCACACCCGGGTACCCGTAAGTAAACAAACCACAATTGCGGCTAGTAAGAATAAGATCTGTGAATTTTTTTTCACAATCTCATTCTTTCCCGCCTGGAGGAGAGATGTGGGGTCTTATTGACCCGGCATCTCTCCTTAAAGAGGACCTGTCACACACTATTCCTATTACAAGGGATGTTTACATTCCTTGTAATAGGAATAAAAGCGATAAAAAAAAAAAAAAAGTAAAAAAAAAATAAAGTAAAATAAAAAAAATTAAAAAAAAATTAAAAACGCCCATGCCCCCGGTAGCTTGCGCTCAGAAGCGAACACACACGCAAGTCCTGCCCACATATGTAAACGTCGTTCAAACCACACGTGAGGTGTCGCCGCGTGCGTTGGAGCGTTTGCAACAATTCTAGCACTAGACCTCCTCTGTAACTCTAAACTGGTAACCTGTAAAATTTTTAAAGCGTTGCCTATGGAGATTTTTAAATAACGAAGTTTGGCGCCATTCCATGAGTGTGCGCAATTTTAAAGCATGACATGTTAGGTATCCATTTACTCGGTGTAACATCATCTTTCAGATTTTACAAAAAAATTGGGCTAACTTTACTGTTTTGTAAAAATCGCAGCAATTCCAAAATGCAGGGCCTCAAAGTACTTCTAAATTACAGAAACGCCAGTCTCAGTTTAAAAGGCACATATTCTGTCAAGCTGGGAGTGAAGACTGGAGTCTATGCATAACTGTGCTCTGTGTATGTCATGCCCTAAATCTCTCTCCTCTTGGTAAATTGCTGCCAAATACAATTTGTCAAAGTGATTGGTGCCCAATGCCTTACAACACCCAACTGTTGCCATGGAGTCTGCCTCGGGCTCCAATTACAGCCACTGCCAAAAGATTTAAGAATGACAATGCAAAGAGTCAATATTTGCAGTGTTGATCCTTCTTTTTGAAGACCTCTGCAATTCTCCCTGGCATGCTGTCAATCAACTTCTGGGCAACATCCTGACTGGTGGCAGCCATTCTTGCATAATCAATGCTTGGAGTTTTTCAGAATTTGTTAGTTTTTTGTTCACCCTCCTCGAAGGCTTGACAAGTTGTCAATGGGATTAAGGTCTGGGAAGTTTCCTGGCCATGGACCCAAAATTTCAATGTCAAGCCACTTAGTTATCACTTTTGCCTTATGGCAAGGTGCTCCATCATGCTGGAAAAGACATTGTTCATCACCAAACTGTTCCTAAATGGTTGGCAGAAGTTGCTCTTGGAGGAGGTTTTTGTACCATTCTTTATTCATGGCTGTGGTCTTAGGTAAAATTGTGAGTAAGCCCACTCCCTTGGATGAGAAGCAACCCCACACATGAATGGTCTCAAGATGCTTTACTGTTGGCATGACACAGGACTGGTAGCGCTCACCGTTTCTTCTCTGGACAAGGTTATTTCTGGATGCCCTAAACAATTGGAAAGGTTATTCATTAGAGAAAATGACTTTAACCCAGATCTCAGCAGTCCAATCTATGTACCTTTTGAAGAATATCAGTCTGCCCCTGATGTTTTTTTCATGGAGAGAAGTGGCATAATTGCTGCCCTTCTTGACACCAGGATACCCTCTAAAAGTTTTTGCTTCACTCTGCGTTCAGATGTACTCACACCTGCCTGCTGTTATTCCTGAGAAAGCTCTGCCCTGGTGGTGCCCCAATCCTGCAGTTGAATCAACTGTAGGAGATGGTCCTGGCTCTTGCTGGACTTTCTTGGGAGCCCTAAAGCCTTCTTCACAACAACTGAATCCATTGCATTGAAGTTCTTGATGATCCGAGAAATGGTTGATTTGGGTGCAATCTTAGTAGTTGCAATATCCTTGCCTGTGAATCCCTTTTTGTACAAAGCAATGACGACTGCATGCATTTCCTTGCAGATAACTATGGTTACCAGAGGGAGAACACTCATTTTAAGCACCACCACCCTCAATTTTAAGCTTCCAGTCTGTTATTCTAACTTTATCAGCATTACAGAGTGATTTTCAGCCTTGTCCTTGTCAACATCGATAACTGTATTAACGAGAGCTTCGCTGACAGGATGTCAGCTGGTCCTTTTGTGGCAGGGCTAAAATGCAGTGGAAATGTTTTTTTTGTTTTTTTTATTGGGATTAGGTTTATTTTCATTGAAAAGAGGGACGTTGCAATTAATTGCAATTAATTTGATCACTCGTCATAATATTCTGGAGTATATGCATATTGGCATCATAAAAACTGAGGCAGCAGGCTTTGTAAAAATTATTATTTGTATTATTCTCAAAATTTTGGCCACAGCTGTAAATATCGTCTCTAGATCAAGGTAGACCTTTCTGGTCTGGTTAAAACCTTTTTTGTTTGCACAATCAGTCATCCCTTACCCAAGAGCATTTCTATCCATGACTCCAATCCTGTCGTACTTTTACCTCCCCCCATCTATTTTTCATCCCCTATCTCATACATTATTTGCCCAACACCTAACATCACATTTTGCCTAAGACACAACATTATGGACAAATGGATTTTGAGAGTGCTAGCTTCTCTGTATTATTATCCTTTAAAAAAAGGATTCTTACTTCCTTGTAAGACCGATACCTATACATACAATGTGCATGAGTACTGTGCTTGTATTGTACAATGCTCTGAGGCGTCATTAACCGCTTCCCGACCGCCGCATGTAGATATACGTCGGCAGAATGGCACGTACAGGCACATTGGCGTACCTGTACGTCCCTGCCTTTCCGCGGGTCGGGGATCCGATCGGGACCCCCCGCTACATGCGGCGGTCGGATTCCCTCGGGGAGCGATCTGGGACGACGGCGCGGCTATTCGTTTATAGCCGCTCCGTAGCGATCGCTCCCCGGAGCTGAAGAACGGGGAGAGCCGTATGTAAACACGGCTTTCCCGTGCTTCACTGTGGCGGCGTATCGATCGAGTCATCCCTTTTATAGGGAGACTCGATCAATGACGTCAGTCCTACAGCCACACACCCCTACAGTTGTAAACACAGACTAGGTGAACACTAAATCCTACAGCGCCCCCTGTGTTTAACTCCCAAACTGCAACTGTCATTTTCACAATAAACAATGCAATTTAAATGCATTTTTTGCTGTGAAAATGACAATGGTCCCAAAAATGTGTCAAAATTGTCCGAAGTGTCCGCCATAATGTCGCAGTCACGAAAAAAAATCGCTGATCGCCGCCATTAGTAGTTAAAAAAAAAAAAAAGCAATAAAACTATCCCCTACTTTGTAAACGCTATAAATTTTGCGCAAACCAATCGATAAACGCTAATTGCGATTTTTTTTTACCAAAAATAGGTAGAAGAATACGTATCGGCCTAAACTGAGGAACAAAAAAAATTATATATGTTTTTGGGGGATATTTATTATAGCAAAAAGTAAAAAATATTGCATTTTTTTCAAAATTGTCGTTTTGTTTATAGCGCAAAAAATAAAAACCCCAGAGGTGATCAAATACCACCAAAAGAAAGCTCTATTTGTGGGGAAAAAAGGACGCCAATTTTGTTTGGGAGCCACGTCGCACGACCGCGCAATTGTCTGTTAAAGCGACGCAGTGCCGAATTGTAAAAACCCCTCGGGTCATGTAGCAGCATATTGGTCCGGTCCTTAAGTGGTTAAGAAAAAAAGCTTACAAAAAAATAATAAATAATAATAATTTTAATAATAATCGTGGCACATTACATTTTTTTTTTTTTTTAATGTTGTATAGTTACAGGGGCCAAGACATACCCGAGATTTAAAACTGCTTGTAACGATGTCAAACATATCAAACATATGCTAGTATAGGCAATATACAGCTCATAATTTGTAAGCAATGTAAACAATTACTTTTTACTTAATTACTTGCAACAATATGCAAAAAGCAGAACTATGCTTTAAAATGAACTGCCTGTACACAATCTTCTTAAGAATGTACATTGAGCTTCACAAGTTCAAGATGACCCATGGGAGCGGGCGGGGGATGTGTATTGTTCTTTTTTTAAAGGACTATCATCCAAGTAAAAATGAGCACTTGGAAATTCTTAGCAATTGCACTCATTTAAAAAAAAAAAATAGTAATAGTACCTGCACATCACACTGGTAATATCTAAATGCTGAGGTTATTGTAGTACCAAAGTCTGAGTGAGGCTTGATAGTTATCTCACTTTCTATAATTTTCAGTAATTGGTCTGCCTTGTAGGACCTTGCCTGCAGTAGTCCAACTGTGACAGCAGAAAAGCAAACTGTGAGAAAAGAAATGATCCTTTAAAAGGAATTTTACTGTAATATTCTAAGTTAAAGTGTATGTATAGCCCAAAACGTTGCATTCAGTTTTGGATAAAATAGGGAAAAGTTAAAAAAGTTATTGTTTTGCTGTCTGACATATTACGGAGATCTCCCTTCATTTCCTTTTCTGAAGGTGCAAAGAAAATGAAGAGGATCTCTCCAATGGGAACACAATGCTTATCCTAAGAAGTTGTCAAAGGAACACCCCCCCACCCATTCGAAGATTTTCCTTAAAGTGGATGTAAACCCAAACATTGTTATTTATTTTTTGATGTCACAATGTAGGGTATAAGATTTACTATCATCTGTGCCCAGTCTTGCCACACAGAGTTAATACAGCTCTGAGCAATCCTCTTTTATTGTTCAGTGAAAATTAACAGACTTCCAGATAAAACCATGTCTAAATAAAAAGTCCTTTCCTCTCTCCTTGCTTTGAGTGACAGGTTATTTACATATCTAGCTTGGACATGTTTATCATATTCACTGAACAATAAAAGAGGATTGCTCAGAGCTGGATTAACTCTGTGTGGCAAGACTGGGCACAGATGATAGGAAATCTTATACTCTACATTGTGACATAAAAAAAAAAAAAAAAAAAAAAAAAAATTTGGGTTTACATCCACTTTAAAAGTAATTATAAAGGTTGTGTGTTTGTATTTTAAATTTTTTAACAACAAAACAGGTTATACTTGCTTGCTCTGCAATGGTTTTGCACAAAGCAGCCCGTTCCTCTTCTTTTTGGGTCCCCTGCTAGCAGTTGTGGCTCCTCCCCCCACTGAGTGCCCCCAATAGCAAGCCTTTTGCTATGGGGGGCAGTAGAGCAGGCTCGCTCCCGAGCTGTGCTTCTGTGAATAGGCATCGACAATTCACGCACACACAGCCCTGCCCTTAGACCCATTTCACACTGAGCTGCCCATAGCTGAAGCAACGCATTGCGGGTGGTATAGTCACGCCGTCCCAATGATTTCAATGGGCAGCAGCGGTGGAGGAGCGGTATACACACCGCTCCAAAGATGCGGCTAGCAGGACTTTTTTTACCGTCCTGATAGCGCAACGCTCCAGTGAGAAAGCCCTCAGGCTTTCACACTGGAGACAATGGAGCAGCTTTTTAAGGGCAGATTGCAGGCGCTATTTTTAACGCTATAGCGCCTGCAATACGCCCTCAGTGTGAAAGGGGTCTCACTCTCTCCTCATGGGCTAACACTGGTTTAGAGCGACAGCAGCGCGAGCCAATAGCCAATGAGGAGAGAGAGACCCGGGAGAGCGAATGTTCTCATACATATCGCTGGATTGAGTAAGTATTTGGGGGGGGCTGTACCCAGAAGTTTTTTTTACTACTATAAAGCATAGAATGCATTAAGGTAAAAACCTTCTGCCTTTAGAACCACTTTACCCTCTGGTGACAATTCAAAACTTTTGCATCGTCTTCTTTCTTCTGTCTCAGCGACAATGGTCACAAAGACAAACATGTGAATCTTCCCAGCAGGGACAAAAACAGCAATAAAAACCCGAACGAGGGTCCGACCCTTTTCCACTCTATATGAAAAAAAAATTGCCCTTACATAGAGAGAATTATTTTCACAACGGAAATATGAGGGGCTGCCAACTTGTTTTTGGATGTGCATAATCCAGAGATGTGATGCCAACCTTGGTGAGTCACCGACCCAGAAAAAGGATGTATAATAGGTGCAACAGATGCCTGGTTCGGCCCAGACTCACTATAACAAAGCCAGAAGAAAGGATAAAGCCCTGGAGCATATATCATAAAAAGAAGTCAGCAATGGCAGCCCCACAATTCTATCCTGAGATGTTCTATATACTAAGAATGTCTGTTCTGCAATTTAACTCTTGATTTTTCAGACCACCATCTATGCCCACTGAGGCTCCAAGCACAATAGAAGCTAAAAAAAAATGCTCATAATAGCGTTTTTGTGCCAGCTATTGGCAGTATTTCCCATTTTTATATGCTGGCAAATCACTTCCAAAAACAGTAATTTCTTTTGCTCCTAGAAGCTGAAGCTTCAAAAACACTTCTAGACTAAAATAATAGTCATGGACACATATGATAACAGTATTTGCTTCTAGCAGAAAAAAAGAATTCTCAAAAGCTGCTGCTAGGAGTGTTTTCTTTTTAAAGGAAAGGGGAAAAAAGCATCCATGTTGTGTCTTCAAAAACAAAAGTAAGATTTTCCACTGAAAAACCAATCCGGGAAACAAAGCAAAGTCACACAATGTAACAGTGCAGGAAACACAATAGCATGTCATAGTAAAGCTCACATTTGGGCCTTTTACTAACAGTAAAGCAGCATTCAAATTATCTTTCACAAAAACATCTATTTTAGAACCACTTCTGAACACAGATAACACAGGTAGGGGGCGCTGTTGCTATATATATTTTGTTAGACGGCTCTGATTAAAACAAAATGTGTCAAAGCCAGATTACCATTAAAGTAACTTTGAATTAAATTTTGAATAAAATAATTTAAAAATGTATATATTTTACATAGCGTGTACTGTGAACACCTAACAAAAACAGACTGCCGATCATATTCAGTAAGTGACATGTTATAAGCCATGCATTGAAACAGTTAGTCTTGCAGTAAACAAACTTGTCATCTTTAATTATTGTCGTAGTCAAGCCTTCAAAAATGTATTTTACTGGTTTTTAAGGCATACCTTATCAAATAACCAGGATAATCAATGAATAAATAAATGGTTCTCCAATTCAACATCTGTTTCCATGGTGAAATTACAGACCTACTCCTCCTCCGTTTATTACAAATGGCAGCAAAAACAGCCAATAAAAGAATAGCATGGAATACACAAATTATGGAAAATGTACAAAAAACAACTCAAGCTGGTCATACTGTACATGAATCAAACATCTGCTGGTTCAGCTGGGAATGGCCATATTTTGATCAATGTATGGGCACCCTGGTTGTACAGAAGTCCATCTACTGATCGACTTCTATACAACCAAATTGTCGGGTTTTTCCCGATTAATCAATGCCGCTGGCTATAGCCGGCAGCACTGATCATTGTATTCTGATGGCAGGGAAGGCTTCACACAAAAGCACAACGAGATCCACCTCAAATGTGTGGATGGGGGAAATCTGTTTTTTTTTTTTTTTTCATTCAACAGACTGGTTTAAAAAAAATTCAAATACAATTTGACTGTATGGGCTGCCTCAGTTTGGTGTGCATGGATTCAAGTGACTTTCCTTATAGTTTGAAAAATCTTATTCAACCAACACCACACCATTTTAATTCAATAGAAATCTGACACTTCCAGGCGTTCCAAATTCCTGTCTGTGCCAGTCCCAGCAAATGCACCCACAAAGTCAGTCGCATCAATTTGATATATAGATACATAGATAGATAGATAGATAGATAGATAGATAGATAGATAGATAGATAAAGACTGCAGACAACCAGCACCAAGTTTTGGGGGGGATATAAATATCTGTAGAAGTTTTCATGTATTGTGGGTGAAGGAAGGTGCTTTTAGTGGATGATTCTGAGTGAAGGAAGGTGCTTTTATAGATATAGATAGATAGATAGATAGATAGATAGATAGATAGATAGATAGATAGATAGATAGATAGATAAAGACTGCAGACAACCAGCACCAAGTTTTGGGGGGGATATAAATATCTGTAGAAGTTTTCATGTATTGTGGGTGAAGGAAGGTGCTTTTAGCGGATGATTCTGGGTGAAGGAAGGTGCTTTTATAGATATGGATGGATAATTAGATAGGTAGATAGAGAGATAGATAAAGACTGCAGACAACCAGCACCAAGTTATGGGGAGATATTAATATCTGTCTGTAATCGGTGTGACTGGGGCAACCATTATTCATTTGGGTAAAACCTTTATCCAAAAAGTAAAAAAACAAAACACACATTACTGTAACTGCTTAAAAGTGTTAGATTTAAATGTGTTAGTCCTTTACATGAAGTCCATCTAAATCTACTAATCCATCTAAATCTACCCTCTTCAGACAATGTTGTGCCAGGGTATCTCCATTGCTCCTCCATAGATACACGAGGGAGACACCCTAAGACTGGAAATGTGTTACTGGCCAGATGACCAGGTGAAAGTAAAATAAAAAATAAAAGCCAAACGTGTGTGTGTGTCATGTGACAGTAATTGGGTCAAGTAAGAACTGTGATAGGACACAGAGGGTGGCATCATCACTTCCTCTAGGTTTGCGATTATATTAGACCAACTAGAAATGCATAATGTATCATTACAGAGATAGCTTGCACGTGTACATGCTTGCTCCTGATGAGTGACATCAAGTCACGAAACGCGTTGAGCTAACAGATGTTGTGTTTAAATTGTATACTACATCCTACCACCTCATTGTGGATTCTGTTCATGTATTATGTACTTGACTATATTCCAATCATGTGCGATTAAGTTTTGGGCTTTTCTACATGCATCATGCGCTATCCATTTTTTTTAATTATTTATGAATTATGTACTTCTGTATGAAAAGTTTTCATTCAAGATCTTACTCTATGCAGGTATTTAATTTTATGTTCGTCCCATCTTTCAGTATGTGAAATACTTATTTGTTTAATTAAAAGGTTCAAGGCTGAATAATTCCACTGTTAAAACAGAAAATCTCCATCAAGAAAAAATAAAAATAAAAACAAAAACACCTTCACAAAACTTTACCTGCAACATGGTAACGGCATGTTTTTGACCAGATTTGGTCCACAGAGGTACCATTCCAAGCTTAACTGCTATTACACCAACCCGGCTTGAGCCTAGAAGAAAAGACACCGAATATATGTATGTTATAAATTGTCAGTGTAAGAACCACACTGCACAAAAACGGTGCAAGAATTTTTCTAATCATACCGTTTAAGTAAGATGATGATTTGCATTCTTATTCCTTCTAAAGTCCCAGCAAAAAAAAAATCCACAATAAACGTAGATGAGGATTTTATTTTTTCAGTTGGCCACATAGAAAACAAAAAAATTTATGGAAATCCTAAACTTTAAAATGGAGAACTAAACAAAATGTTGTGTTTTTATTAGGGATGCACCGATTATCGGCCGAAAATAGCATTTTTGTGTCCCTGCCGAAACACAGTACAATTGCCGATAATAAAGCTGTGGGTGGTACCATTTAGTTTACGAGAGGGGGGCAATGTTCTTATGCACACGCAGACCGCCAGACCTGTACGTAGCACGAGCAGCGGCACTGTACAAATTGTGTGCCGACTGCCGATCGCGCTCCACCGTAGTGCTCCGAGCTCCTATTTCCTGATTTTTGGACTCCCCCTAAGGGGGAGTCTCTTGGTGTAGTCCAGCAGCGTGAGCCGTGTGACATCACGGCCAGAGGCGAGGGAGGATTCGGAGCGCGCAGGAAGCTGTGTCGGAGCCTGTGAGTGTGACACAGTCAGACTAATCACACTGCCTGCCTAGAACCTAGCAGTGTACTCTGCAAAAAAAGGCGGGGGGGGGGGGGGGGGGGGGGCGAACTCTGTAAGTGGTTAACTAACTGAGGTGACCAGATAAAAAAAAAAAAAAAATGTATCTGCCATTTTTTCACAGTGGCACAGTGAGGCTGCAATTGATATTTTTTTTGGTAGTCAGATAAGGCAAGCATGGCTCAATAACACACAAACGTTTAACGTTTGTGTGTTATTGAGCCATGCTTGCCTTATCTGACTACCAAAAAAAACATTAATTGCAGCCTCACTGTGCCATCACATACAGCCTCTGTGCCATCACACGTCACCACTGTGCCCATCATACGCAGCCACTGTGCCATCAAAACGCAGCCACTGTAACCATCATTATTGCCACTGCCAGTTTGCCCCATCAATTGCCACCACTGTGCCCATCAATCGCAGCCACTGTGCCCATCAAACAAATTGAAATAGGGGGAAAACAAAGAAGTAATTTTCGGTTTCGGACTGAATTTTTTTTTTTATTTCGGTTTCGTTTCGATTCTGAAATTTCCATTTCGGTGCATACCTAGTTTTTATGCATTACATGGAAGAAACATTCTTTTATTCAGAAACAGTTGTACACAGTCACTGTCCATACATGACAAAATGAATGGTCGGGTTTTGGTAAAGGGTGCAAAAAAAAAAACATGAATGCAGTTTTGTATTTACAGTTGGCCTTTGGGGATAATTTTTTCCCCCCGCTTTCAATAATTTTTTATTGAAAGATTTTAAAGAGCAGTAACAGTCAGAGAGTTAAACAATCATACATTTGATAATAATAGGTTTGGTGACACCAAGTACAGGCTCTCCTCACTTAATGACCAGGTTCCCTTCCAACGACCAGGCTGTTAAACGAATTGGTCGTTAAACAAGGAGCCACAAGTAATCAATATTTTAAAGCATTGTTAACTACTGTATTGTGAAAAAAGGGTCTCAAACACAAAACACCAGATCAATAACGTGGTTTTAATTTGCATAAGTACAGAACACAAACGAAAATTCTGTACTGTACAATACATTGAATACAATTATGTACAGTGCGTCGTTTGAGTGGGAAGAGCCGGTCGTAAGTCCAATCGATCGTTAAACAGGCAAGTCGTTAAATGAGGAGTATCTATATGATTAATATAGGGACATGCTTGCAGTTGTAGTAACATGGGACCTTAAAGCGGATCTCCCATGCAAATACGTTTTTTTGGGGGGGGGGGGGGGGGGTACTTAAATAGCTAATTGCAGGGCTCAAATAAACTCACATTTCTCGTGTCCAACGTCCGCTTCTCTCTCTTTCTGTCTGGAATATACACTTATATTCCTTTGTGTCAGCCGTTGCCATTTTCACTGTGGGCATTAGAATCCCACGAGCAGGGACTTCCTGGTCCCCGAAATCGTGCAATGTTTCCTATAACAGGTCAGAATCTGATCAGAAGGGAGCTATGACACAAGCTCCCAGAACACACTGTGCGGTCCAGGAAATGATGATATGCCCGAGAAAAACCCGAAGTGTGCAGATCGGAAGGAGGACTAATATATATGGTACTGTAATTATTTGATAAACAAAAATATCAGTTTGTGCAATGTTTAGTAGCAGCAGTAATCTTAAGATTATCTTGTAATTCGGGTGGAGCTCCGCTTTAAAAGCTTGGTAACCCAGCAAGCAAAGAGCAAGTATAAAGAAAGGTGCAAAATAAAAAAAAAAATAGGGTTGTGGGTCCGTGTGATCGAGTTTTCTTTCTTCAGAAACAAATAGAGAAGGTAAATCTCTCTAGCAGTAACTATGTCTCAGTACATATTTATCATAAATTCGACTATTTTAAGCCACACTTTACTTTGTTATTAGATAATATGATTTTCGTAGGCAATGTAAAATCTTTTTTGTGGACACTGTCAAACAAAAGACTGTAGGCTAGCCCAAGAAATCTGCTACTACTACGAGAATGCCTTAGTTTGTAGCAAAGCAGTAGCCACATCATGATTACAAACACAGAGGGGTGTATCCCTCAATGGACTCCATGAAAAGGATTTTACATTCTCTATATCGTTTATGAATAGATTGAATAGAATCTGTCCCACCCCACTTACCACTCCAGGCCAGTCTTCGTATACATTATTCATCACTACTCTTTGGACACACCCCTTTAACCAGATGTTTAACCCGAGAACAAACATCATGGCGAGATGACATATAGCTACGTCATCTTGCCCAGCAGAGCCGACCTGCCGCCGCATAACTGCGGCGGCTGGTCGGCAAGCAGTTAACTAGTAGCCGACCGCGCACCGTCATTATACGGCGGCAGGTCGGCTCTCCTGGGCGAGAGCCCGTAGCTATACGTCCTATCGTATAGCCGCCACTAGGGGGCGCGCGCGCGCGCTCCCCGCTCGCCCCCGACTCCCGTGCGTGTGCCCGGCGGGCGCGATCGCCGCCGGGCACACGCGATCGCTCGGTACAGAGCGGGGAACGGGAGCTGTGTGTGTAAACACACAGCTCTCGTTCCTGTCAGCAGGGGAAATGCTGATTTTCTGTTCATACAATGTATGAACAGAAAATCAGTGTTTCCCCTAGTGAGGACGCCCCCCCCCCCCCCCCCCACAGTAAGAACACACCCAGGCATACTTAACCCCTTCCCCGCCCCCTAGTGTTAACCCCTTCACTGCCAGTGGCATTTTTATAGTAATCTAATGCATTTTTATAGCACTGATCGCTATAAAAATGCCAATGGTCCCAAAAATGTGTCAAAAATGTCCGAAGTGTCCGCCATAATGTCGCAATACCGAAAAAAAAATCGCTGATCGCCGCCATTACTAGTAAAAAAAATATTAATAAAAATGCCATAAAAATACCCCCTATTTTGTAAACGCTATAACTTTTGCGCAAACCAATCAATAAACGCTTATTGCGATTTTTTTTACGAAAAATATGTAGAAGAATACGTATCGGCCTAAACTGAGGAAAAAAAATGTTTTTTTATATATTTTTGGGGGATATTTATTACAGCAAAAAGTAAAAAATATTCATTTTTTTCAAAATTGTCGCTCTATTTTTGTTTATAGCGCAAAAAATAAAAAACGCAGAGGTGATCAAATACCACCAAAAGAAAGCTCTATTTGTGGGAAAAAAAGGACGCCAATTTTGTTTGGGAGCCACGTCGCACGACCGCGCAATTGTCTGTTAAAGCGACGCAGTCCCGAATCGCAAAAAGTACTCTGGTCTTTAGGCAGCAATATGTTCCGGGGGGTAAGTGGTTAAAGAAAGAAGACCCAGGAGATCTTTACTGTTGAAGGAAAAACATAAAAGCCAGAGTGTATGTTGCATGTTGACTAGGGGTGCAACGGATCACAGTTGATCCGTGATCCGAACGGATCACCCCCTTCGGATCGGAACACACTGTGATCCGCGGATTGCTGCGGCTCCGGAGCTAGGCCGAAGCCGCGGCCTTTCCTAATGTTACGTCCGCGGCTCCGGAGCTAGGCCGAAGCCGCGGTCTTTCCCAACGTTATGGCCGTGGCTTCGGCCTACCTCCGGAGCCGCGGCCATAATGCTAGGAAAGGCCGCGGCTTCTGCCTAGCTCAGGAGTCGCAGGAATAACATTAGGAAAGGCATCGGCTTAGCTCCGGAGCCGCGGCCATCTTGGTACACCCGGCGGCGGCCCTCCTCTGTTTACACCCACAGAGGAGGAGCCTGCACTCGTGGGGAAGAAGCACACGCTGGGAGTGTCTGTACTACCTGAGGGATGGTCTCTTGCCCCGAGAGGAGGGGGGTCTCTTGCCCCGAGAGGAGGGGGGGGGGGATCTCTTGACCCGAGAGGAGGGGGGGGGGATCTCTTGACCCGAGAGGAGGGGGGGGGGATCTCTTGACCCGAGAGGAGGGGGGGGGATCTCTTGACCCGAGAGGAGGGGGGGGGGGGATCTCTTGACCCGAGAGGAGGGGGGGGGATCTCTTGACCCGAGAGGAGGGGGGGGGGGATCTCTTGCCCCGAGAGGAGGGGGGGGTCTCTTGCCCCGAGAGGAGGGGGGGGGGGTCTCTTGCCCCGAGAGGGGGGGGGGGGGGTCTCTTGCCCCGAGAGGAGGGGGGGGGTCTCTTGCCCCGAGAGGAGGGGGGGGTCTCTTGCCCCGAGAGGAGGGGGGGGGTCTCTTGCCCCGAGGGGGGGGGGGGGTCTCTTGCCCCGAGAGGAGGGGGGGGGTCTCTTGCCCCGAGAGGAGGGGGGGGGTCTCTTGCCCCGAGAGGAGGGGGGGGGTCTCTTGCCCCGAGAGGGGGGGGGGGGTCTCTTGCCCCGAGGAGGGGGGGGGTCTCTTGCCCCGAGAGGAGGGGGGGGGGCTCTTGCCCCGAGAGGAGGGGGGGGGGTCTCTTGCCCCGAGAGGAGGGGGGGGGGGTCTCTTGCCCCGAGAGGAGGGGGGGGGTCTCTTGCCCCGAGAGGAGGGGGGGGGGTCTCTTGCCCCGAGAGGAGGGGGGGGGGGTCTCTTGCCCCGAGAGGAGGGGGGGGGTCTCTTGCCCCGAGAGGGGGGGGGTCTCTTGCCCCGAGAGGAGGGGGGGTCTCTTGCCCCGAGAGGAGGGGGGGGTCTCTTGCCCCGGGAGGAGGGGGGGGTCTCTTGCCCCGAGAGGAGGGGGGGGTCTCTTGCCCCGAGAGGAGGGGGGGGTCTCTTGCCCCGAGAGGAGGGGGGGGTCTCTTGCCCCGAGAGGAGGGGGGGGGTCTCTTGCCCCGAGAGGAGGAGGGGGGGGGTCTCTTGCCCCGAGAGGAGGAGGGGGGGGGTCTCTTGCCCCGAGAGGAGGAGGGGGGGGGTCTCTTGCCCCGAGAGGAGGGGGGGTCTCTTGCCCCGAGAGGAGGGGGGGGGCTCTTGCCCCGAGAGGAGGGGGGGGTCTCTTGCCCCGAGAGGAGGGGGGGGGTCTCTTGCCCCGAGAGGAGGGGGGGGGTCTCTTGCCCCGAGAGGAGGGGGGGGGTCTCTTGCCCCGAGAGGAGGGGGGGGGTCTCTTGCCCCGAGAGGAGGGGGGGGGGGTCTCTTGCCCCGAGAGGAGGGGGGGAGATGTGTATATTACAGTGGGGGGGGGGGAGATGTGTTTATTACAGTGGGGGAGAATTTTTTTTTTTTTATTTGCCGATCCGAAAAATGATCCGATCCGTGACTCCTGATCCGAGGAACGATCCGAACCGTGAGTTTTTTGATCCGTTGCACCCCTAATGTTGACAAGCTACAATGCTTCTGAGAAAATGTCCTTTGGACAGATCAGACAACACTGGAGCTTTTTGGCAAGACACATCAGCTCTATGTTTACAGACGAAAAATGTAGCTTTCAAAGAAAAGAACATTGTACCTACTTTGAAACATGGAGGCAGCTTGGACAAGTTTTGGAGCAGCATTTCTGCATCTGACATGGGGTACCTTGCATCCGGGCAGGCACAAAAGATTCTCAAGACTAGCAAAAATTTCTGGAGTGAAACATACTGCCTAGTGTCAAGATGCTGTGTTTCAGTCCCAGGTCAGGGGTTTTCCCAACAGGATAAAGGGCTTGATTTACTAAAACTGGAGAGTGCTATATCTAGTGCAGCTCTGAGTAGAAACCAATCAACCTCCAGGTTTTATTTGTCAAAGCTTAAAAGGAGAAGTCCAGCCTGAGCTTGTTTGGGTCACAGGAGGAGTACAATTCGTTTTGGACTCCTGTGACCCATTTTCAGCAGAGAGTGATCTGAAGTCCGCTCTCTGCTGATGTCACCAATATCAGTCCAGGCACTGGGAATCTGGATCCGCCAGGTGCCTGGACTGATAGTCGTCTCAGCCTCTCAGCGAGCCGCTGAGATGTCCACTCCCCGCCCCTCCGAAGCTTAGCGCTCCAGTGAGCATGGAGAAGCAGATCTGGGAGCTGAGAGAACTGAGCCATTGGTGGTGTTCGGTGGCTCAGTTCTCAGTGCAGAGAAGCCGGGGGACAGATGCAGCATAGGACTGATGGGACCGATGGGACCGATGCTGCAACCCACCTAGGATTATAGGATAAAAAAAAATCTCATACTTCTCTTTTAATTGCACAGGCTGATGTTAGAAACTGATTGGCTACCATACACAGCTTCATCAGATTTTGCACTCTCCGGTTTTAGTAAATCAACCCAAAAAGTCAAAACACACAGCCAAGAATGGCTAAGAACCAAAACACTGGACAATTCTGTAGCAGCCTTCTATGAGCCTCAATCTGAATCAACCATTGAAAGAGCTGAATCGGTACGGTGCATGGACAAAGTCTCTGCCACAGCCAGCAGTCAGTTAGTTAGTTAGTAGAACAGCTGCACAGTACCAGAACCTTTAGTCCATCCAGCAATACTGTGAGGTAGATTGACTTATGTGCATCCTCCAAACAAGTCACCAGGCCCTTTCTAGAGAAACCAGCCTTCCGCCCGGTTTTTAACTTAATGCATAGGATGCATTAAGGTGAAAAAAGACGAAACGTCCCAAACTCTGCTTGAGTGCTTTTGTCATATACCGCTTCCTCCTAGTCTGCATATAGATATCAGATATTCCAACCGCTGACAAGCACCAAATAAGACCCGGGCTTATTTTCAGGGAAACACAGTAGGAAGTTACATTTTCATTAAAAAAAATATGCAATAGTACACTCAACAAGCTTCTAAGAATGAAATTTGTTACATTTATTAAAATATTAATTTCATAGACATAGTTATCACTTCTTCAAACTTACCGGGCTCCCATGGTTTAATAGGCCAAGGTTCATCTTTGAGGGGGTTCAGTTTGCTAGCAGTCATGGCATTATATTCCTGTCCTGCTGCACGTTTTAGATAGTCTTTGTTTTCCTCCGAGAGGTGTTCATCCCACCATGTGGCTGTCTGTTTGCATCGTACAAACACCACAGCGGACATATGGCTGTTGGCAAACAGGACAGATCAATATTACATGAAGGCTTATTTAATGAAGTAACACAAAAAGGTTCATTAACCGCTTAGCGACCGCCGCATGTACATATACGTCGGCAAAATGGCACGGGCAGGCAGAACATTGCTGCCTTTACGTGGATCGAATAGCCGCGCCCTCATCCCGGATCGCTCCCTGAGGCTTACCGGGTACATGCGGCGGTCGGTAAGCCTCAGGGAGCGATCCGGGATGAGGGCACGGCTATTCGTTTCTAGCCGCCCCCTCGTGATCGCTCCCCGGAGCTGAAGAACGGAGAGAGCCGCGTGTAAACACGGCTTCCCCGTGCTTCACTGTGGTGGCTACATTGATCGTGTGATTCCTGTTATAGGGAGACACGATTGATGACGTGAGACCTACAGCCACACCCCCCTACAGTTGTAAACACACACTAGGTGAAACATAACTCCTGTGGGTAACTCCCAAACTGCAACTGTCTTTTTCACAATAAACAATGCAATTTAAATGCATTTTTTGCTGTGAAAATGGCAATGGTCCCAAAAATGTGTCAAAATTGTCCGAAGTGTCAGCCATAATGTCGCAGTCACGAAACAAATCGCTGATCGCCGCCATTAGTAGTAAAAAATAATAATAATAAAAATGCAATAAAACTATCCACTATTTTGTAAACGCTATGAATTTTGCGCAAACCAATCGATAAACGCTTATTGCGATTTGTTTTACCAAAAATAGGTAGAAGAATACGTATCGGCCTAAACTGAGGAAAAAATAATAATTTTATATATGTTTTTGGGGGATATTTATTATAGCAAAAAAGTAAAAAATATTGCATTTTTTTCAAAATTGTTGCTCTATTTTTGTTTATAGCGCAAAAAATAAAAACCGCAGAGGTGATCAAATACCACCAAAAGAAAGCTCTATTTGTGGGAAAAAAAGGACGCCAATTTTGTTTGGGAGCCAAGTCGCATGACCGCGCAATTGTCTGTTAAAGCGGCGCAGTGCCGAATCGCAAAACCTGGCCTGGGCATTTAGCTGCCTAAAGGTCCGGGGCTTAAGTGGTTAATACACATGTTACAGTGACCTAAAACATGCAGTATGATTCAATGCGTCACCAGCCTAGATTAAATATATGTAAACGCAAAACAGATCTAGAAAAAAAGTAATATGCATGTAGCATAGGTAAGAAATAAATACTATGACCAGAATTATTTAGCAGGCCCTAGATAAAGCCACAGGAGCCATCGGCCACGGCACATGGCCTTTAGAAATGGCACGATCGAGCCATTTCTTCAGTGCGCATGCGCAGATGATGTCGGCACAAGCGTGTGTGGTAAATACCAGGTTTAGGAGATTTTTACAGTACCAACCGGTATGCTTTATTATAGGCTTACATATGGGTACAAGTGGTGTAAAAGGGTTTACAATATACTTTAACATGTGACAAAGTCCATCAATGTACCTCACAAATGTAAATAGGCAGGGATAGCCATGGCAGTTCCCTTCAAAGTGACCCTGTCATCCGAACACAGAAACAATCATGCCACAGTTTTTGTAACTGCTGACTTTTTTTTTGTACAGATGGCTAAAATTCCTCTTTAAGCCCCTGTTAAGTTTGGAGTGACCCGTCATGTGACAGGTCAAATTGCATGACAAACAGGGTGGATAAAAATCAAATGATTATTTTCTTTTTTATCACATTTATTTTAATAAAATGCTTTTGGAGTAAGAAATCTATCTAAAGATAGTTTTCTATTTAATATACATTAATAATTTAGTTTACTATACATGAAATGGAGCTTAGTTATGTAGCATGAGGTTGTATATTCTGTAATATTTACATTTTTGGTAAAATCATTCAATTAATGCAACCTCTGCAAGCTGAGATAACATGAACTGCATTGATGCATCCACACAATTTCACAGTAACCATGAGATAAAACAAAGTTCTGGAATATTCCTTTATCCTGTTTTGCAAATCTATGTACACTACAAACTGTGTGATTGAATCAGTTCTGATATCGCTGTTTTATTAACCAGACAACTGCTAATTCTACACTGGAAACCTTAATTTTGTTTGCAAATATTAAAGATTCTAACTACCAGCAAGAATAAGTCCTTACATTTAAAGAGCACCGGTCATTTCAGATCCATCATGGCAGCGCCTGTTAGCGGGCATCCACTCACCTGCAGCCGCCACATTTCTCACCTTGTTGTGTCACTGCTGCATCACCAGCCGTCCCATTAAATTTAATGGGACTGTCGGTGACTCAACAGTGGGTCATAGGAGGAGCCACTGGGGGACAGAGAGGACAGTTGCTCTTTAACCACTTCAATACAGGGCATTTTCACCCCCTTCCTGCCCAGACCAATTTTTAGTTTTCAGCGCTGTCGCACTTTGAATGAGAATTGTGCGGTCATGCAACGTGCCTCATAAATAAAACTAACATCATTTTTTTCCCACAAATAGAGCTTTTGTTTAAGGGTATTTGATCACCTCTGCGGTTTTTATTTTTTGCGCTATAAACTAAAGAAGAGCGACAATTTAAAAAAATATATATATATTTTTTACTTTTTGATTTAATAATTACAAAAAAAAAAAAAAAAAAATATGTTTCCTCAGTTTAGGGTAGGCCGATACATATTCTACATATTTTTGGTAAAATAAATAAATAATAAAAAAATATCGCAATAAGCGTATATTGATTGGTTTGCGCAAAAGTTATAGCGTCTACAAATTAGGGGATAATAGGATTTTTTGTACTCACGTAAAATCCTTTTCTCTGTCGTCCATGAACGAACACAGCCTTCTCAAGTCTTGACAAGTGGGTTATGTTCCTGTTCACAGGAGAGGACTAGGCAGAACATGTTAGATAATTAAACACATGTTACTTTAACAGAGTTGAACAGCCTCGCCCAGGGGGCGGTCCCTCCGGACATAACCCTCCTCCCTGCAGCATGCAGCCTCAGTTCGTAACAAGCGGTACAAACCTAAAAAAGGAGGGATGGGTGCTGTGTCCGTCCATGGACGACAGAGAAATGGATTTTACGGTGAGTACAAAAAATCCTAATTTTCTCTTATGGTCCATGGATGGACACAGCCTTCTCAAGTCTTGACAAGTGGGACGTCCCCAAGCAGTGTCAAAAAACGAGGGGTAGGAACAGTATTAGTAAAAACAAACAACTTCATCCCAAACAAGCAGAGCTCCTCAGCGGAGGAGGTGTAACTTTAAACAGCCGCCTGCAAAACCTTGCGGCCTAAGGAAGCATCAGAAGATGCACTCACATCAACCTTGTAAAATTTAGGAAAAAAGTGTGAACGGATGACCAAGTCGCCGCCTTGCACACCTGTGAGACAGATGCTTGATGTCGGAAAGCCCAGGAAGTACCAATTGCCCTGGTAAAATGTGTCGTGATCGGAAAGGGTGGCGCCCGCCCCCTAAGAGCATAGGCCTGTATGACGGTCTGCCTGATCCACTGAGATATGGTGGCTGACGAGACTGCCAGGCCCTTTTGTGGACCAGACACCGACACAAAAAGTGAGTCAGACCTCCAAAACGGAGCCGTAGCAGACAGGTACACCCGCAAAGCATGTAAAACGTCCAAAGTATGAAGCGCAACCTCCCTAGGATGCGCTGGCCAAGGACATAAGGACGGACACAACACTCTGCGGAGGAAAGGCATAAATTAGCCGATACTGACCCCACGGGGCCACCAATGCGTCTGCCCAGGGATCTCTGGACCTGGCCACGAACCTTGACACCTTGCGGTTGAGGAGAGAAGCCAGGAGATCCACTTCCGGTGTGCCCCACCTCCTGCAAAGGAGTTGAAACACCTCCGGATGCAATGACCATTCCCCCTGGTCCAACATCTGCCGACTCAGGTAGTTTTCTACGCCCGGAATGTAGAGGGCCGATAGAGCCGGCACGCTTCTTTCCGCCCACCTTACGATGCGAGTGACCTCGGACGCTGCAGCCGGGCTCAGAGTTCCCCCCCCTGATGGTTGACATAAGCCACCACCATGGCGTTGTCCGACTGAATCCCGATTGGGCGACCTTCCAACCTCCTCGACCACGAGGAGAGGCATAGCCTGATCACCCAGAGTTCTAGGACATTGATCAGCAGACGAGATTCCGCTAGAGTCCAGCGACCCTGGGCCGACTGGACCCCCCAGACGCTCCCCCAACCTGTGAGGCTGTCGTCCGTCGTAATCACCTACCATTGAAAGGGAAGAAACG
The DNA here is from genome assembly GCF_905171775.1 of Rana temporaria. Taxonomy (NCBI): domain Eukaryota; kingdom Metazoa; phylum Chordata; class Amphibia; order Anura; family Ranidae; genus Rana; species Rana temporaria. Next base: position 115,321,818 of record NC_053493.1, on the reverse strand, counting down.
ACTGAAGTGCCGAGGATCTCAGCCACCAATTCAGAGAGACTCTGACCAGGTGGCTTACCTGAATCTGGCGATCCAGAGACAATGGAGATTTGTTCCATTTGGACAGGATCTCCCTCTGCAATACATGAGTGTGGAACTGGGCATACAGAACTGCCTCAAAAGGAGGCTACCATCAGGCCCAGGACTCCCATGCAAAAAACGGAGAGATGACCATTTGCAAGATGCCAACAGCTTCACTGCAGACTGAAGAGTCTGCAATTTTTCCAGGGGAAGAAAGACTCTCGCTTCCTAGGAGTCCAGAATCAACCCTAGGTGTACCAGGACCGACTTCTGAATGTTTAACACCCACCCAAATTCTTGGAGGGTCTGGCTGGCTATAGACACATCCGCCTCTAATTCTGAGCCAGAAGCTGCTCTCAGAAGAAGATCGTCTAACTAGCCTACGATGGCAATGCCTCGCTGTCTCAGCAAAGCTAGGATCGTTGCTCGCACCTTGGTGAAAACCCTTGGTGCCGACGCTAGTCCAAAAGGAAGGGCCACAAACTGATAGTGGTCCTCCCCTATCGCAAATCGCAGAAACCTCTGGTGTACTGCGCAAATTGGGACATGCAAGTATGCGTCCTTGATGTCCAAGGATGCCAGAAAGTCCCCCGGATGGAGATCAGCCACCAACGAGCGAATGGATTCCATGCGGAACTTCTTTACCCTCACAAAGGCATTTAGGGCTTTGAGGTCCAAAATTGGACGAACCCCGTCCTTCTTTGGGACCACAAACAGATTCAAATAAAAACCCTGAAACCTCTTGTCCTGCGGAAAGGGTAAAATTACCCCGCAACTTAGCAAGTCCTGCTCTGCCCCTAGCAGGGCAGACCAACGAGCTGGAAGGAGAGTAAGACTTGAGGGAAAGAATATGTTCGGTGGACAGGAAAGAAACTATCTTGTACCCCGAAGAGACCACCTCGCAGACCCACTGGTCGGAGAGCAGGGAGGTTCACCGAGCTGTGAACCTGCAAAGCCGTCCCCCCACCCATGAGTCGGGCGGGGGCAAGACTTCATGCAGTGGTGGGTTTGGATGCCGGCTTGTTCGGCTTATGCATCCAGGGACGTCTCTGTCCCCCAGCTGAACCCTTGTCGGCCTGGGAGGGTTGCTAGACAGAAAAAAAACTGAGGCTGCATGCTGCAGGGAGGAGGGTTATGTCCGGAGGGACCGCCCCCTGGGCGGAGCTGTTCAACTCTGTTAAAATAACATGTATTTAATTATCTAACATGTTCTGCCTAGTCCTCTCCTGTGAACAGGAACATAACCCACTAGTCAAGACTTGAGAAGGCTGTGTCTGTCCATGGACGATAAGAGAAAGTATAATTTCATTTTTATTTTTTTACTAGTAATGGCGGCGATCTGTGATTTTTATTGTGACCGTGACATTGCGACGGACATATCAGACACTATTGACACATTTTTGGGACCATTCACATTTATACAGCGATTAGTGCTATTTACTGTGTAAATGTGACTAGCAGGGAAGGGGTTACCACTAGGGGGCGCTGAAGGAGTTAAATGTGTTCCCTAGTGAGTGATTCTAACTGTAGGGGGAGGGGACTCACAAGGGGAGGAGACCGATCTGTGATCCTCTGTACTGGGAACACACATTGGTCTCCTCTCCTCTGACAGGAGGTGGATCTGTGTGTTTGCACACACAAATCCACACTCCTGCCGTAATCACTAGCAATCGCGGCCGCTGGGCACGCGCACCGGGTTTCGAGCAACACCGGCGGCACTCACGTGTCCCCTGGCGGCCGGAAAGCCCAGGATGTCATATGACGTCCACCCGGAGGGAGACAAGGTTCCTGCCGGCGTCATTTGACAATGGCTCTGTAGGGAACTGGTTGAAAATTATTTAAATCTAGCCTTTTTACTAGTGATCTAAATCAAATCCACACTGACGACAAGTCGCAGCCTATTGCCAACAATCGCACTGTTCAAATTGGTGTGACACCGACTTTGCGGTGGCACACCGATTTGAGAAAATAGTTCCTGCGCTACTTTTGTCGATTTCGGGTGCCAGTTGCATAGACACATCTGTGCATGACGCCGTACAGATGTCTTTGAAGTCGCACTGACATGCAGTTTGGAAGTTGTGCCATTTCAGATAAAGTCACACAATTTCGAAGCCGCAGTCAAGTTGAACAGGGGCTAACTGTTCTGCTACAAGTGTGCATAGTATGTGTGTGTCACACACTGTCACAGGAGGGAGCAGTTTGGGGATCTGATCTGTACCAAGGTACATCCTAAATATGGGTGTAACATGGTCTAAAAGGTGGAGCTAGCCTTTAAGACACCTGCAGCATTCTCTATAAAATGTAAAGATTAAAAAAGGATGTGACAGCAAAGCATGCATCTATACACAGCACTGCACAGGAGAGTCCATCCATATACATACATACACTATCCCTCTATACCCGGGCAGAGCCGAGCACTCACCCACCTGTCAGTCACAGAGGAGCCCCGGGCCACACACACCAACCTCCGACCCAGCACTGCTGCCATGATCACCCGATACACAGGTACAGCACAACCCTCCAGTGACAGCACTCAAGCCTTGTCCTCTGCACAAGCATGAGAATGTCACTAGCCACTTCCTGTACGCTAGCTAAAGCTTCCCTCCGGAAACATTCAGTGTAACAAGAGTTCCGAGTTCAGAGGGGAAGCTCAGCGTACTAAGCACGCTCTCGCTGTGTAACTATAGAAGCCCTACTAAAGTCAGCTCAGCGACATTCCAGATTGACGTGTTCATTATTTTATAGATAAAACGTGGTTAGTTGCTACGGGCAACAACTCCAGCTTTGAGATCTTTTCACTAGTTTTTTTTTAACCTGGGGGAGTGACAGCAAGCGGATTAAGCAATAGAGATTTACATCAACTAACCTCTCTTCAGTTGCTGACAATCCACATCACTCTATGATATATTTATGGACTCCAGCACACAACTAAGGAGTAACACACAGGGCTGATCCTTGTCAATGGATCCAGCAATGTGAATCTCCCATAGTGACTATTCACATGTATTGAGACTGTTCTACTCTTGTTTTCCTCTCTCTTTGCCCTAATAGCAAAGAAAGAGGACTTACCTAGCAGGATATGGTGACATAGGCCCAGATTCTCGTAGAATGGCGTAACTTAGGGGGGGCGTAACGTATCTCATTTACGTTACGCCGCCGCAAGTTTTTCAGGCAAGTGCTTTATTCACAAAGAACTTGCCTGTAAAGTTGTGGCAGCGTAGCGTAAATCACCCGGTGCAAGCCCGCCTAATTCAAAATAGGCGGGTAGGGGGCGTGTAGCATTTAAATTAAGCGCGTTCCCGCGCCGTCCGTAAAATATCCCAGGGTGCATTGCTCCAAATGACGTCGCAAGGACGTCATTGGTTTCGACGTGAACGTAAATGGCGTCCAGCCCCATTCACGGACGACTTACGCAAACAATGTAAATTTATAAATTTCGGCCATACTTAACATTGGTTGCCCCTCATATAGCAGGGGCAACTTTACGCCGGAAAAACCTAACGTAAACGTTGTAACTTTACTGCGTCGGGTGCGTGTACGTTTTGGAATTCGCGTATCTAGCTAATTTGCATACTCGACGGGGAAAACGAAGAAAGCGCCACCTAGCATGCAAAAAAAAAATTGCAGTTAAGATCCAACGGCGTAAGAGCCTTACGCCTGTCGGATCTAATGGATATCTATGCGTAACTGATTCTAAGAATCAGCCGCATAGATACGACGGCCCAGATTAGGACTTACGACGGCGTACATGGCGTTGCGCCGTCGTAAGCCCTTTGAGAAAATGGGCCATATTTAAGCTGAGAATTATTATTGTTTTCAAATTTAGCACTGTTAATATTTTATTCTATCAGTTTGAGGATTGATGAATGAGGTATATCTGGTTTTTATTTTATTTTTTTAACCACTTCAGCTCCGAAAGGTTTACCCCCATCTTCCTGACCAGGCCATTTATTGCGATACGGCACTGTGTTACTTTAACCACTTCAATACCAGGCACTTACGCCCCGAACTCAATTTTAAGTTTTCAGCGCTGTCGCATTATGAATGGAAATTGCGCGGACACGATACACCGTACCCAAACAGAATTTTTTTATCATTTTGTTCCCACAAATAGAGCTTTCTTTTGATGGTATTTGATCACTGCTGGGGTTTTTATTTTTTATTTCAAATTATTTTATTTTCAGAAAAAAAAAAAAAAATTACAATAAATCACAATACATATCACTATGGACATAGTAAATGTCAGCAGGAACTAAAAAAGACTTTCAGAGAGAGGGGGATAGAAAATCTCCCCCCCCCCTTCAGATTTGAGAAGGAGAGAAAAAAAATGAAAAAAAGATCATACATTGTAATAAAATATGTGAGTATTAAAAGTTAAACAATTAAAAAATATATATTGATGTAAGAGAGAGAAAGGACTCCTTATATAAGCTAACTCAATAGAAATAAGGATACTTATAATCTCCTGTTGCCCCTATCGGGTTCAAACTGCACCAGGAGTGGAATCCTTTCGACATACTGAATTACACTCTGAACCAAACCCTATGTAACTAGATAAATCCCCTTCAAAACATCACTAGGCTCCCCTAAAGAAGGGGAGGAAAAAAAAAAGGAAGCGGGAAAAAAGTCAGAGGAAAAAAAAAAAGGGACAAAGAAGAGACGGAAGAAAGGAAGGCACATAGGGCCAGATCCACAAACAGCGGCGCTAATTAAGTTACTCAAAACTTATGTCATTTAAGTTACGGCGCCTTAATTTTGTGTCGTAAGTGCCGTATCCACAGCGCATTTGCGCCCAAAATTGCGCAAGTGCAACTTAAATTCCGAGACGTAAGGCGGGGTTTTTACAAGTGGGAAGGAAGTGGGCGTGCTTCATTGTAATGAGCCGTGACCCCATGCAAATGAAGGTCCGGCCGTACTGCGCATGCACGCACGAATCTGCTCCTCACTGGGCATGTGCAGAACTTTGCTCGGCGCAATCAGTGAGATAGGAAAAAGGCCAAGCGTACTTAGTTTGAGGATCGCCCTGTGTATAAATAGCCCCAGACAAACACACTTCCCTTGCAAAAGTATATCCCTGTGTTACCCTTCCTAGAGCAAGTTGCTTCTGCTCTGTCGTTTGTTGGTGTGTGTTGGTGAGTTGTGTGTGAGATAAAAGTTTTGGAGGAGTAGTAGAGTGTAGTTGTAGTTTTTTTTTCCTAAGTGTATTTTCTGTTTGTTTTTTTTCTGAGTGTATTTTTTTTTTTTTTTTTCTGTGTGTATTTTCTTTTTTTCTTTTTTTGAGTGTATTTTCTGTTTGTTTTTTGCGTGTTTGTTTTTGAATTTGTAGTAGCTGTCTGCTTGTGTTTTTTGATTTTTGTTTGTTTGTTGTGTGTGTATTTTTGTTTGTTTGTTGTGTGTGTATTTTTGTTTGTTTGTTGTGTTTGTTTTTTGTTGGTGCTGAGTGGTGGCTGTGATGGCACCCAAGCGTAGGAAGCTTAATTTTTCTACTATTGAGAAGCAAATACTTGCTAGGGGCTTCGTCCAATATGGGCGATATTTACATGGCCCTGAGAGCCAGAACACCTCCCCGGCCCAAAGGAAGGCGATCATCCAAAAAATAACGGATCAGATCAATGCGGCGGGGGGGGGGGAGACGAGAACCACCAGTGGCATACAAAAGAAGATAAACGATCTTAAGAGCCTGGTCCGGGACAAGATGGCCAAGATCAATGCCCATGCCATGGGCACTGCAGGAGGCAGACCCTGCCCCATCAGGCTGAGTGAGGAGGAATGGGCAGTGGGCCGGTGTTTCCACCCACAGCAGGTGGTGGGCCTGCGTGGCTATCAATCAGATGTTCCTGTGAGGACAGGTAAGTTTTGGGTTTTTCTATCTGGTGATTAGCATGTGTGGGTGGGGGAAGGGAAGATGTGCCAAGTGTGTGGATCCTCAAACCTGTGATTGTTTTGTGTCCTCCACAGATGACCAGGAGATTGCAGGCCCATCAGGCCAGGAGATTGCTGGCCCATCAGGCCAGGCTGCTGCACCATCCCCAGGACATGAGGCTGCTGAGGAGTCCCAAGAAGGGCAGGAGTCCCCAGGGGAGGGGAGTGGCCACACCTCCCCTCATGAGGAGGATGAGGGGGTGGAGGCTGAGGAAGAAGATATGCAGATTGGCAGGGAAGTCCTTTTGGCCTCAGATTTGTTTACCCATGAGGCTACCCCTGAGGCTGGCAGCAGTCAGGCCACCATCAGGGGTAGCCCCTCCCACTCCTCCCCCAACAGGCCTTCCCCCACAAGGGTCTCTCTCTCCCCTCCTCCCACGCCACAAGCCTCAGCTCCAGCCAGGATGGCCACCCAGGAGACCAGGGGGGTGGCCGAGCGTCTGCCGGGCAGTCTGCAGAGGGACAATGCCCGGCAGACCTGCAATCTGGCTCAGATAAAACAGACAATGACCCAGATGGAGCACAGCCTGGGCATAATGAAGGAGTCACTCAGTGATGTGGCCACAAACTCCGTGGCGGTCATAACCTGCATTTGCGAGCTGCAGACTGCCACAACAGGCGTGGCTCAGGAGGTGTGTGCCCTGACCCAGGCTGTGCAGGACAACACCCGGGCTGTCCAGGCCAATACGGCTGCCATGACTGTGTGCCTGAATAGGATAGCAGTGGCCTTGGAGGGCAGGCCAGCAACAGGACAGTCACCAGGGGAGGCTCCTCCTTCCCCTGCTTCACCCCCCCCCAGGAGCCTCCCCTGGTTGGCAGTGCCCGTGGCAGGCCCAGGCGAAGCTCCCGCCGCCGAAATTAAGTTTTGGGGTTACTTTTGATTTTTTATTTTTTTAATTATACTGTATTTATGATTTGGTTTATGTGTGTGAATGATGTATGAATGTGGGGGTGGGCATTCCTGATTAAATAAGGGTGTCGCCCTCAGTTTTGGTGGAGTAGGGTCCCCAGGACCAGGGAGAAGTGATCCCAGGTCCATGAATGGTGTATGAATGCACAGTGACATAATTGAAACCGTGGCGGGGCGTTACTGCTCCCAAGTACCATTGGGGGGGGTACTTGGATCTAATCCAATTAGATGTGCATGTGATGTGTCTGTGCTAGGGACCACAGTGGTGTGCATTCATGCATTCTCATTGTGACATAATTAATGTGTGTGTTTACTGTGCAAAGATGCATTCTGGGAGGCGTCTCCTGACTGCTGTTCCCTCAGAAGAGGGGGTACCCTGGGTTACTTAAGTCACTAGTATAGATATGCGCATGGATGCCCCTGGCATGTTGGCATACAGATTGTTGTTCTGCAAGTGTGTGTGCTCAGCTCTTCCTTAATGGTGTTGCTTTAGCTGACATTTACACGGCATGAGTAAATTTAGGGCTGCTTTTATAAAGTGTAACTTTACACCATAAAACTAACAGAAGCGCACAGGGCGTAATCTACGCCGCACACACTTAATTTTGTGGATCGCCTTATCTCCCTCATTTGCATCTTTGCCTATCAAAACAGCGGTGTGTCTAGCATATTTTGCGCTCGGAGAAGCACCGTGTAATTTTTTTAGGTAGGACGGAAATAAGTAGATTTCAGGCGTAACTCGTTTTGAGGATCAGGCGCACAAATATGCGCGGCGCAAATTTCAATTACGCTGCGTATCTCGAGTTAAGTCGGCGCATCTGCATTGTGGATCTGGCCCATAGTACAGCTCCGTAGTATAAGAACGTATTTAATGAAAGAATAGATAAAAAAACTCACATTTAGACGATATGTCAGGGCAAAACCATATACGAGCGGCAAGCTCGTCTCCCAGCCGTCTGAGCGTGTACGCTCTAGTGCTCCTGTCCCTACGCGTGTCGTCACACCACGTGACTTCTTCAGGGGATCCCCGAAGAGACCACCTCGCAGACCCACTGGTCGGAGAGCAGGGAGGTTCACTGAGCTGTGAACCTGCAAAGCTGTCCCCCCCACCCATGAGTCGCCTGAAGAAGTCACTTGGTGTGATGACACGCGTAGGGACAGGAGCACTAGAGCGTACACGCTCAGACGGCTGGGAGACGAGCTCGCCGCTCGTATATGGTTTTGCCCTGACATATCGTCTAAATGTGAGTTTTTTTTTAATCTATTCTTTCATTAAATACGTTCTTATACTACGGAGCTGTACTATGTGCCTTCCTTTCTTCCCTCATACTCCCATCCTTTGAGCAATATATTTCACCACACGTGCCAACCAGGAAGAGGAGAGGTGGAAAGGAGCCATTCTAAGACCATTCACTGAACTTAGGAACTCGGCGTTCGTGGGAGATAGGCCCACTATCCATGTGCTCTCACAGTACTACACCATTATCCCATTGTTTCCTTTACATGACCATCCGAGGTGGAGTTCCTCAGCTACATATAAGTTTGCTGGATCTGCATGCATACACACCTATGGCTGTCTGGCTATCCGTACTATAGCCGTGAGGTGAGCAGATAGAAATCACAGGAGGTGTGAGCACTGAAGTCTGTCTACCTACACCGTACTTTGGCTTTTCTGGAATCACCATCTCTGAGACTTTATCACTTTATTGTTATTTGTTATTTCGCTGGCTGCTGCCACTCATTTACACCTGGTGTTTTGATATTTATGTCACGTGTGTAATATCAATCTATGTATATTTATTTAATATTCATTTATAATATTTATTTGATATTCATTTAATATATTTTTTATGGTTACTGGTACACGTTGAGGTTACCCCGTACTGGTGTACACATTCTAGGATTTTGAGGTCATATGAGCCGTTAAAGCTGTCTTGTCTATATTGTCTATATTATTTACCTGTTCAGTACTTTTGTACTTCCTTAGATCCACCTACCACGTTAGCACCCCTTTTCATTTCTAGCCCACACAGCGCAGTCACCATCAACCATTTCACTTTCTATTTTTTCTGACCAGGACAGATCACTGGGTGATTGCAGCAGTGCCCCCCACCCCCAATCACTGATAGCGCAGGAGCTCACTTTACACAATGGGGCTGATTTACTAAAAACAATGCGCTGCGCTGGTTCATGGCTTAATTGGCACGCCGGATGAGTCCTTAATTAGGCGCATGAACCGGCGCAGCACAGGGCACAATGCAATTAATATGTAAAGCCGCCGCCGAACTCCCTTTAGAAGTCTATGGGAGAAATTAAAAGTGTTAATATTAAAGGTTAATATGCTAGTTTTTGTCCTAAAAAGTGTTTGGGGACCCGAGTCCTGCCCCAGGGGACATGTATCAATGCTTTTTTTTTTTTTTTAAAACAGCCGTTTTTTCGGGAACAGTACATTTAATAATGCTTAAAGTGCAACAATAAAAGTCGGGATCACCGGATGACGCCGCATCCTCAGTGATAAAAGTAATGTCTGAAGAACGGGAGCGTCACACGGCGGGAATTTCAATTGGAAGCGGATCGTCCGGAGAACAAAAAGCCGTGCAAGATGCGGACGAGAAGACCGAAGGAAGGAGAAGAAGATCGAGGAAGAAGCCAGTGCAAGATGCGGACGAGAAGACCCAAGAAAGTAGCAGAGGAAGAAGAAGATGGAGGAAGAAACCCGAATGAAAGCAGAAAAGAAGAAGATGGAAGAAGAAGCGCGGAAAGAAAAAATTAATAAAGGAATTGTCAAAAACCGGCTATTGTCTTTTTTTTATTTTTTACACTTTTTTTGGTGAAATGGTAGAGGTACAATGTACCCCATTACCATTTCACACAGAGGGGGGGGGGCCGGGATCTGGGGGTCCCCTTTGTTAAAGGGGTCTTCCAGATTCTGATAAGCCCCCCGCCCGCAGACCCCCACAACCGCCGGCCAGAGTTGTGGGGATGAGGCCCTTGTCCCCATCAACATGGGGACAAGGCACCCTCCCCATGTTGAGGGCATGTGGCCTGGTACGGTTCAGGAGAGGGGGGGCGCTCTCTCGTCCCCCCCTCTTTTCTGCTGCCAGACAGGTTGCGTGCTCGGATAAGGGGTCTGGTGTGGATTTTTGGGGGAACTCCACGCCATTGTTTTTTAAAAAATTTGGGGTGGAATTCCCCTTAAAATCCATACCAGACCTGAAGGGCCTGGAATGGATATTTGGGGGGGAATCCCACGTCTTTTTTTTTTTATTTGACGGTGGGGTTCCCCTTAATATCCATACCAGACCTGAAGGGCCTGGTAATTGAATTTGGGGGGACTCCCACATTTTTTTTTTTTTGGTTATGAGCAATGACTATTCTCTGTATTCTTTATAGCCATGAGTACTTTTAAATTACTTTTTTTTTCCTTCAGAAATGACATCTTGTACAGGGACAGTTCTAAGCACGGGAAACATGCACTACTTCACAGGCATGCTATACCCCCCCCCTATGAAATGTAAAGGAATATTTCACTTTTATTCTTTCACTTTAACCACTTCCATACCGCGCCTATTCTGGCACTTCTCTCCTTCATGTAAAAATTATATTTTGTTCCTGGAAAATTAAAATTACTCAGGACCCCCAATCATTAAACTTTTTTATTTCCAATGGTATCTGCACAATAATTTTGCATTCATTAATTAAAAAATAACAAAGCAGTAAAGTTAGCCCAATTTTTAGGGATAATGTGAAAGACGATGTTACACCGAGTAAATAGATATCTAACTTGTCACGCTTTAATATTGCACACACTCATGCAATGGCGCCAAACTTCGGGACTTAAAAATCTCCATAGTTGACGCTTAATTTTTTTTTTACAGGTTACCAGTTTAGAGATACAGAGAAGGTCTAGGGCTAGAATTATTGCTCTCGCTCTAATGCACACGTCAATACCTCACATGTGTGGATTGAACAACGTTTACATATGTGGGCGGGACTTACATGGGCATTCATTCTGAGTGCGAGCTACTAGGGACAGGGGCGTTTTTTTTTTTTACAGAATTTTATTTAGTTTTGCTGTTTTTTTTCTTTTTTTTTATCACTTTTTTTCCTATTACAAGGAATGTAAACATCCCTTGTAATCACGAATTTCTGGGACAAACGTGGCGTTATTCATGTAAATTTTCTACCCTATGGGACCACTATCAACAGTAAATATTGCTGTTGTGTTCTGAGTGGTGTGCATACGTGTCTGTGTAAAAAACAACCTGGTTTGACCACTAAGGGCATCCTGTTCCTCCAGGACAACGTACAAGCTCATACTGCTACATGCACATTCAGTGGCGTATCTAGGGTATGGCAGATATGGAAAGTGCCATGGGCGCCATCTGAAGGAGGCACTCGTGAGTGGCTGGGCAGCAAGGCACTTACCAGGGCATACTTGCCAACAGTCACAATTTTGCTGGGACATTCCCAGGCTATGGCCATCCTGGGTAGTTTCCCGAAAAACATTTTTTTGTCCTAGGCAGGGATGGACTGGACTGAGTTGTGATATCCCCCCCCCCCCCTTAAAAAAAGATGAACTGCCCCGGCTTGCACGGTGCCGCCCACACAGAATGCTGAGGGATGAAACAGCCAGCTACAGAGATAGCAGGGGCTCCACTGTGTCCTAGCCAATCAGTGTTTGTGGTACAGACTGCAGTCACATGGCAAGAGATATCCTGCCGCCATCCTGGTTTACTTCCTCTTTAAACTTTCTGGAATACACATATTGCTATTGTGGTGTAGGATCTTCTTTATTTCTCTCTTTCATCTCAGACTCTAACAACACCCCCTTTAGGTTATCTAAGAGATGGGTTTCAAATGTTTTGACGGGGGCGCAGTTCCAGTGCTTGCCATAGGTGCCATTTTTTACTAGATACGCCTCTGTGCACATTATAGCAACTCAGCTGAGAGGTATTGTCACACCCTCCTTACAGCCCGGACCTTGCTCTGAGTGATTTCCACCTGTTTGAACCAATAAAAGAGTTCCCTGGAGGTCAGCACTGATGATAAAGTGAAGTAGGCTGTCTTAGGATGGTTTAGGCGTACTGATAAAGCTTTCTATGCCGAAGCTTTCCAGGCATTAGTTAAAGTGGTTGTAAACCCTTACAACACACTTTATGCTACAGGTAAGCCTATATTAAAGGATCACTAAAGGAAAAAAATGTTTTGGCTGAAATGACTGTTTACAGGGTATAGAGACATAAAAGTTAACTGATTCCTTTTAAAAATAGATTAAATTCAATCATATAATGTGCCTGTAGTTTCACTTTCGTTTTTAAACTGGTTTCATGTTTATGTGAAGTAAAGAGACCCACAAAGCAAAAACAAACAAATCCAGGGCAGTGTTTTGTTTTTAAAATGAATCTGATTGGTTCTGTTAAGTTTTAGACACACAGTAATGACAGCTTAGACCAGTGGTTCTCAACCTTCTAGTGCCGTGACCCTTTAATAAAATTTCCCAAGTTGTGGGGACCCCCAACAGTAAAAAAAATTGTAGCGTGGGTTGTCAGCACCCAAGGCAAGACGAGTAATTTGCACCCCTAACCCACAGACATTTAGCGCTCCCTTCCACTCGTACAGTATTAAATCCTCTTATGGTACATTTTAGGATGTACCACTCTTTCTCTTTGTTCTTCTTTTATCTCTCTCTATCCTAACTATTATTTTTTTTGCTATCTTTCTTGTTCTTCCCTTTTCTTTTTCTTCATGTATTCTCTATTTTTACTCCTTCTCTTACTCCTTGGTGGGGAGTTGGGATGAGTGGTAGTGCTGGGGAGAGTTCTGATCAGCCAACTTAGGTGCTCTTGATCAAGGTCATCTGCTGATCTGAGAACTGTCATAGGGACTTTTAATGGTTACTCACTGTGTCTTCAGGTTCAAGTGTCTCGTAGCAGTGACACCTATGCCGAAATCAGGAGATAGGGTCTCCTCCAGCCCCTCCCACTTCACATTCCTCACCAGTCAGCTGACCTCTAGTCTCTGCCCCCCAACCATGCTGTGAACAGAAGAGACTGAGTGGGCGGGTGTGGGCTCCAAGAACAGCCCTGCTGGGTGGCCGTGAAAAGGCTGGGAGAGCAGCGCGGTGTTACGGAACCATGAACCAGACGTACAACAAGAGATAAGTGAAAATAAGAAGGCTTTATTGAAAAACAAGCTGTAAAGCAAAAGTCCAACGGATGGTGAAACCAGAGGTCAGGAACCAGAAGGGTAGTCAGACGAAGCCAGGATCAGGAACCAGCAGGGAAGTCAGACGAAGCCAGGATCGGGAACCAGCAGAGAAGTCAGACGAAGCCAGGATCAGAACCAGAAGCAGCAGCAGTCTTAGAAGCATGTGCACACAGGAGGACCAAGCAAGGAACTGAAGTCACAGACCTCCTATATGTGTGAGCCAGGTATCCAGCTCCTCCCAGTGGGAAGGAGGAGCCGCAGGGTGGGAGGCTACAAGAGACCTAGAAACCAAGATGGCCGCCAGCACATGTCAAACGAAGGAGACAGGAGAGAGGTAAGACCATGACAGTACCTCCCCCTCAAGGGCCCCTCCTCCGCGGTGCAAAAAACGGTTTCTGAGGGAAGCGTGCGTGGAAGGCTCGGAGCAAGGCAGGAGCATGGACATCTGCGGAGGGAACCCAGGAACGCTCCTCAGGACCATAACCACGCCAGTGGACCAAAAACTGCACCCGACCGCGGACCAGGCTTGAGTCCAGGATATTGCTCACCTCATACTCCTCGTGATTGCCCACTTGGACCGGACGAGGCCGAGGAACCGAGGAAGTGAAGCGATTGCACACCAGTGGCTTCAACAGGGAGACATGAAACACGTTGGAGATCCGCATGCCAGGTGGAAGCGCAAGGGCATAGGCTACCGGGTTTACCCTGCGAAGCACTCGGAAGGGACCAACAAAGCGAGGAGCCAGCTTGGGAGTGGGCACTCGAAGGTTGAGGTTGAGGGTGGACAACCATACACGGTCTCCGACCTGGTAGGAAGGAGCAGGCGCTCGTCTGCGATCAGCCTGGAGTTTCTGGCGCTGCGCAGAGACCTCAAGGGACCTCTGGATCTGTACCCAAGAAGCACGTAGAGCAGAAAGGTGATCCTCCACAGCCGGAATATCCTGGGGAGAGAATGCCTCCGGTAACACGGCAGGTTGAAACCCAAAATTGGCCATGAAGGGAGACGTCCCAGAGGAAGAGTTCACAGCCGTGTTCCTGGCAAACTCAGCCCAAGGCAGGAGGTCAACCCAATTGTCCTGGTGATCGGAGACATAGCAACGAAGGAATTGCTCCAAGGCCTGATTGGATCGTTCTGCGGCCCCATTGGACTGAGGGTGGTAGGCCGAGGAGAAGGAGAGATGAATCCCCAACTGGGAGCAAAAGGCGCGCCAGAACCTGGACACAAACTGACTCCCCCGATCCGACACTATCTCTTTGGGCAAACCGTGCAACCGGAAGACCTCCCGGGCAAAAATCGTGGCCAACTCTTGTGCAGAGGGTAACTTCTTGAGAGGAACACAGTGGCACATTTTGGAAAACCGATCCACAATCATGAGAATGACCGTATGGCCTCGGGATGCAGGGAGGTCCACAATGAAATCCATCCCCAGGTGTGACCATGGGCGCTCCCCGGTGGCTATGGGTTGCAGCAGGCCCAACGGAAGGTGCCGAGGGGACTTACTTTGGGCACAAACGGAGCATGCCGCTACATATGCGGCGATGTCGGAATGTAGGGAAGGCCACCAGAACAGACGTGAAACAGCCCAGGACAGCTGATTCTTACCAGGATGCCCCGCGGTCTTGGAGTTATGGTAGGTTCGCAACAACCGAGTGCGCAACTCCTCAGGCACAAAACATCTGCCGTTGGGTGTCCCAGAGGGAGCACCAGACTGAGCCGCCAAAATCTGCACACCAAGGGGAGAGGTCAGGCTGGTGCGAATGGCGGCCAGGATCTGATTCGGAGGTATGACCGAAGTCGGTATAGATTCCTCCCTGGACAGCTCGGAGTACTGCCGTGATAAGGCATCCGCCCTGATGTTCTTGGAACCAGGTAGGTAGGAGACCACGTAATTAAAACGTGACAAGAACAGAGCCCATCTGGCCTGACGTGGTGTCAATCTCTTGGCCTCAGAAAGGTAGGTCAGATTCTTGTGGTCCGTCAGGATGAGAACCGGAACCACCGAGCCCTCGAGCAAGTGCCTCCACTCTTTGAGAGCCTGCACTATGGCCAATAATTCCCTGTCACCAATCTGATAGTTGCACTCCGCGGGTGACAGTTTCCGGGAGTAAAACCCACAAGGAAGCAGCGGACCCTCTGGTGTCCTACGCTGAGACAGAAGGGCGCCTACTCCCGTCTCGGACGCGTCCACCTCGAGGACAAAGGGCAACCCAGGGTTGGGATGAGACAGAATCGGAGCTGACACAAAGGCGGATTTTAGGGCCTCAAAAGCCCGGATGGCCTCGAGCGGCCAGACCTGGGAATTACTGCCCTTCCTGGTCAGATCCGTGAGAGGCTTGGCCAGCATGGAGAAGTCCCTGATGAACTTCCGATAATAATTGGCGAAGCCCAAAAAACGCTGCAAGGAACGAAGACCACTGGGCTGAGGCCACTGTAAGACAGCCGAAACCTTCTCAGGATCCATGGAGAACCCCTCAGCGGAAATGATGTAACCTAGGAAGGTTACCTGGGATCGGTGAAATTCGCATTTCTCAAGCTTACCGAACAGCTTGTTCTCTCGTAACCGTTGCAACACTCGTTTGACATCCAGAATGTGGGCCTCCCTGGATTCAGAATATACCAAGATGTCATCCAAATAGACCACCACACACTGCTGCAACAGGTCACGGAAAACATCGTTGATGAATTCCTGAAAGACTGCGGGCGCATTGCACAACCCAAAGGGCATAACCAAGGATTCATAATGACCGGTCCTGGTGTTAAAGGCGGTCTTCCACTCATCGCCCGCCTTGATCCTTACCAGGTTATATGCCGCCCTCAGGTCGAGTTTGGTAAAGACCGTGGCCCCTTTAAGGCGATCGAACAGCTCGGAAATCAAGGGTATCGGGTAAGCGTTCTTGATCGTGATGCGATTGAGACCCCTGTAATCGATGCAAGGCCTCAACTCACCGCCCTTCTTTTTCACAAAGAAAAATCCAGCCCCTGCCGGGGACGAGGATTTGCGAATGTGACCACGGGACAGCGCCTCCATCACGTACTCCTCCATGGCCTCATTCTCCGCAACCGACAGTGGATAGACCTTGCCGCGAGGAGGAACGGCACCAGGTTGTAACTCAATGGCACAATCATATGGGCGGTGCGGAGGTAGGGCAACTGCGCGTACCTTATCGAATACATCCCGGTACTCCTCGTATTCAGGAGGCAACAGAGAGTCCGAGGAAGTACACAGCAACTTGACAGGCCCATGGATGCACTTGGCCCCACACTGTGGTGACCATGAGAGGATCTCGGCCGATCTCCAGTCAAAAGTCGGATTATGCTTCTGGAGCCAGGGGTACCCCAAGACCACCGAGTAGTGTGGAGACGAAATAACTTGGAAGCAGACCGACTCTCTGTGAGCGGCACCAATGGCTACCCCCACTGGAAGGGTCTCATGAGTCACGTGTGACGGTTGGAGGGGTCTGCCGTCTATCGCCTCTAGAGCCAGCGGGGAACCTCGAGCCTGTAGAGGAATGGAATTGGCGGCAGCGAACTCACTATCAATGAAAAAACCACCAGCACCAGAGTCCACCAACGCCTGGGTCGTCACCGAGCCCCCGACCCAGGAGAGGACAACAGTGATCAGTGGTTTATCAACACGGGAAACCGGGGACGAGGAGACTCCACCCAAGATCTGCCCCCGACAGGATCTCAGGTGCGAGCGTTTCCCGGACGGTTCGGACATGCCAACCGAAAATGCCCATCGAGACCACAGTACATGCATCGGCCCTCGCGTCTCCGGAGTACCCTCTCCCCCTCGGACAAGCGAGCAAACCCCAGCTGCGAGGGTTCACCCCCAGACAAGTCAACACCAGGAGGCGTGGGAGGAGAGGGAGGCACGGGTGGGACAGCAAACGTAGGCGCCAAACTGTTAGGAGGCCTCCGCAGGCTCACCTTAAAGGAAGGTCTCTCCCTGAGTCTGGTGTCAATCAAAATCAGGAAAGAAATAAGAGCCTCGAGCTCCACTGGTAGGTCCTTAGCTGCAACCTCATCCTTCAAGGCATCCGAGAGACCATGAGAGAAAGCAGCGACCAGGGCCTCATTATTCCAACCTACCTCTGCTGCCAGGGTACGAAACTCAATGGCGTATTCGGCTACGGATCGTGAACCCTGTCTGACGGACATAAGGAGCTTCGCAGCAGAGGCGGCGCGAGCCGGCACATCGAATACCTTCCGAAGAGAAGCAACAAAACCGGAAAACTCGGCAACCACCGGATTGTTGTTCTCCCATAAAGGACTGGCCCAGGCCAAGGCCTTGTCCGAGAGCAGCGAGATCAAGAACCCCACCTTTGATCTCTCAGTGGGAAAGGCATGTGGCAGCAACTCGAAATAAATGCCCACTTGGTTAAGGAAACCTCGGCACTGAGTTGGCTCTCCCCCAAATCGCTGTGGAAGGGGGGCAGAACCGGACATACCCCGAAACACCGCAGGCGCAACAACAGGTGTCGAGGTAGACTCTGGCGCAACAGTCGGATCGGCCGTAGGAGCGGGCCCAGGAGCGACGACCGACCCATCGGCAACGGGAGCGAAATGAGCCGTGCGTTCAAGCAGGGTTTGCAACGCCACGGCGAACTGACCCATCAGGGACTCCAGCTGATCAAGTCTGGCAACCAGCGTGGGTAGCGAGGATGGCTCTGTACCGTCAAAATTCATGGCTTGGTCCTAATGTTACGGAACCATGAACCAGACGTACAACAAGAGATAAGTGAAAATAAGAAGGCTTTATTGAAAAACAAGCTGTAAAGCAAAAGTCCAACGGATGGTGAAACCAGAGGTCAGGAACCAGAAGGGTAGTCAGACGAAGCCAGGATCAGGAACCAGCAGGGAAGTCAGACGAAGCCAGGATCGGGAACCAGCAGAGAAGTCAGACGAAGCCAGGATCAGAACCAGAAGCAGCAGCAGTCTTAGAAGCATGTGCACACAGGAGGACCAAGCAAGGAACTGAAGTCACAGACCTCCTATATGTGTGAGCCAGGTATCCAGCTCCTCCCAGTGGGAAGGAGGAGCCGCAGGGTGGGAGGCTACAAGAGACCTAGAAACCAAGATGGCCGCCAGCACATGTCAAACGAAGGAGACAGGAGAGAGGTAAGACCATGACACGCGGGCTTCAGGAACAGCCCAGGATTTGGGGACCCCTGGCAAATGGTCATTTGACCCCCGAGGGGTTTCCGACCCCCAGGTTGAGAACCACTGGCTTAGACCATCGTGAAAAGCTCCCAGTATGATGGCTATAAGGAGCCAGACAACCAGGAAGTGTGGAGATCAGAGCAGTTTTACAGCAACATCAAAGCAAAAACGAGCAATGAAGACATGAAACCAGTACTGCAGTAAGGTAAAGGAAGCTATTTAGCTAAAGAAAAAATTCCTTTAGTGACCCTTTAAGGCTTACCTGTAGCTACCCAGGATATATCCCCCTGTGTCTGTATGTGCCAAAGTGATTGGCACATTCGCATTGAAGCAATGGCACTTCATGCCGTTGCTTCAGTTAGACGTGCCGTTACCGGCGACTCTCACATGCATGCGCAGGAGTGACGTAATTCCGGCCAATCACAGCGCCGGAGCCGCGATACCCAGAAGTAAGCTCCGGGAGAGATGTCTGCGACCGGGGGGGGGGGACAAGGATGCTGCGGGGGCTTCGATCTGAGGTAAGTAATACATAATGAGCTAGTTAAGTAATACATAATGAGCTAGTATGCTTTGAATACTAGCTCAGTATGCTTTTGTCTTGCAGGATTTTTTTTTCTAAGGGTTTACAACCACTTTAAACGCTGGGATAAGTGTATAAAAGTAGCAGGGGAGTATAACAACTCAGAAGTCCTGGTTTGACTTGAACGCCTCTCTAAAAATAACACACACACACAGGAAGGATTAAAAACTGACTTTAGAGAGAACAGAGCAACCATGTGCTTTTCCTCTTCTTTTCAGGGTGTTTTATGCTGAACATAACTTTTACATATGTTGGAGACACACACAAACACACACATATACTGTATAATACATAATGCATTCTTCATCCAAGCCCATCAGTGCATCTCTTCTTTGCAAGGTAATAATCTTTTCACAAAGTAGGTCAGTGAGGCATATGTGTCGGGTTCCAGGCAAGCTGCAGGCAGCGTACGTAAATTTGCGGGTACAGATAAAAATATATTTTCTCTGTCTTTTCACCTCCTGTTACAAGTCAGTTCATCTGGCGTGGAATTAATTGTAATATGCTCTTGTTTCAGAAATTATTTTTATAAAACTAACACCTCCTGCATAAATTTTGTTTCGCCGCCAAATGTTCCCATTGCATAAAATTTGTACATTTCAAACTCATAGCTGACTTTGTCTTAACCAACTTAATCTTAACTGTTCATAAGTAATAATTTGAATAATCCAAATGACAGAAAAATCAAGAAAAAAAATCATATACCGTATTTGCTGGCATATAAGGTGACTGGGCGTATAAGACGACCCCTAATTTTCCAGCTAAAAGGTTGGTTTTGGGATATACTCACATTATAAGACGACCCCCTTCTGACTCACCTCACTGTGCCCATTGTATACCTTACTGTGCCCATTGCCTACCTCACTGTGCCCATTGCCTACCTCACTGTGCCCATTGACTACCTCACTGTGCCCATTGCATAGTTCACTGTGCCGATCTCCATACCTTATCCCTGTATGCAGAGTCAGACTTCGGGCGTCAATTGTTCAAAAGCCTTGCCTCCTCCTCGTCCTGTTCTGTGATAGGTGAAACACTCAGTATCCCAGCAGAGCCTGTGTTCAGTGTTCCGCCTATCACGGACATCCTCTATCATGGAACAGGACGAGGAGGAGGCACGGCTTTTGAACAGTGGACGCCCGCTGCCTGACTCGCGTATAAGACGACACCCGATTTTTGGGGGATCTTTTTAAGTACAAAAGGTCATCTTATATGTCAGAAAATACGGTAGTCATTTTCTTTTCTTTTTTTTTATGTTATCTGAAAATCAACTACACAAGAGTTATTACACTTGGCCCATGACCTCTTGTCTCTTGAAATGCTATATGGCCTATACCTTGTGTAAATTGTTGCCAGCTATTAAATGAAATCTTGTCATGTTTGTAACATCTCATCTATTATTTTATTAATCACACCAACTTTACTTGTTCCATGTTAGTGCCTCAGAAAGTACTGAAGGCTTTAGATCAGTATTGGCAGACCCCCTACTTTCTCCCCTACTATATAGCATGGTTGATGCCTGCTGTTGCTGCCTACTCCGAGATCTCTATTGTTAGTGATGGGGAAGATGACATGTCTACAGACGTCACTTGGGTGCCCACAAGAGAGGAATAGGAGGGGAGTTCAGAGGGAGAGATGGACCAGCAGATAGGGAGGAAAAGCAGGCCGAACTTACATTGCACAGGAGGGACAAACCAGACTCCTAATGTATCAGGAGTAGGGCTGAAACAACTAATCGATTAATATTTTTATAATCGATGAATCGGCCAGTAACATAATGGGTTAAAAAAAAAAAAACATTAGCCCTGTATAGTACAAAAAGAGCAAATAAATACTACTGTTAATATTAGATTAATATGGAAAATCTTTGTACATTTGCTGAATGAAAGAATGTTGTTTGAAATTTTCACTTGCTTTTAACATTCAGTTTTAAAATTATTGTAATTTCTGAACGAAAACCACATACACTGTCTGAAAATTCCTTTGACCAAGAAGTTTTCTATTCTATCTAAACATCACCGTCACTGTGGTTGAAAACTAATGTCGACCCCACTGATGATTAGAAAATCGAACGAACGTCCTTAAAAAAAATATTTTTTTGAAGGAAGACGTTGTATGCCCACACTTTTTTTTAAGGTTATTAACCGATTAATCAAAACAATAATCGGCCAACTAATCGATTATGAAAATAATCGTTAGTTGCAGCCCTAATCAGGAGCGCGCCATCAACCATGTACGGTCACATCTGGCGCTCCCAGGACGCTGACCCATGGCTCCAGTGTGGGCTTTTTTTAGCGTGCCCGCTGAAGACAATTGTGTTGCCATCTGCAGCCTTTGCAGTCAACGCATAAGTCACGGTAAGCCCAACACTCACCTAGGGACGACCGCCTTAAGAAGGCACCTGGCCTCCCATCACCGAGCCCAGTGGGAGCATCGCCATCAGAATCCACAAAGCCACACTCCAGGCTCTCACCTTCCAGCCTCTTCTCCTTCTCCTCTATGCTCACAATTGTCCTCCACTCCACCTTCCATCATGCCGTCCTCATGTTTTTCTGCAAAAAGGCAGGCTTCCGTGGCCCAAATGTTCGATCGTAAAAAAACGATGACGCCGGATAACCCTCTTGCCCAACGGTTGACCGCTGGCTTGTCGGAACTGATAGCCCGCCAACTACTGCCATATAAACTGATGGACACCACAATGGATGGTCACATCTGGCGCTCCCAGGACGCTGGCCCATGGCTCCAGTGTGGGCTTTTTTTAGCGTGCCCGCTGAAGACAATTGTGTTGTCATCTGCAGCCTTTGCAGTCAACGCATAAGTCGCGGTAAGCCCAACACTCACCTAGGGACGACCGCCTTAAGAAGGCACCTGGCCTCCCATCACCGAGCCCAGTGGGAGCAACGCCATCAGAACCCACAAAGCCACACTCCAGGCTCTCACCTTCCAGCCTCTTCTCCTTCTCCTTCTCCTCTATGCTCACAATTGTCCTCCACTCCACCTTCCATCATGCCGTCCTCATGTTTTTCTGCAAAAAGACAGGCTTCCGTGGCCCAAATGTTCGATCGTAAAAAAAACGATGACGCCGGATAACCCTTTTGCCCAACGGTTGACCGCTGGCTTGTCGGAACTGATAGCCCGTCAACTACTGCCATATAAACTGATGGACACCACAATGGAAGGTCCCAGGAATGACATTTTTTTCACAGAAGGGCATCCCAGAGCTATATGGCCATGTTCAGCGGCAACTGAATGTTTCTCTGGCACATAGTGTCGGTGCCAAGATACATCTGACCACAGACACGTGGTCTAGCAAACACGGGCAGGGAAGGTATATAACTTTCACTGCCCACTGGGTGAACCTTCTGACGGCTGTCAAGCATGTAACCAGTGGTCAATATGGATATATGAAGATAAAAGATAACCATTATGAAAGGTCTCCTTACTATTACAATCAGAATCAGCCTGGGCCTGTTTACCCAGGGGATTTTCACAGGGAACAAGGAAACCTTCGAAGAGTGGTAGAACAAAGTGGGGCTCCGGAGGGGGGCGACTCGCCAGGAAGAAAGCGAAAAAGAGTATAACTGAAGCCGGTATTTTCAACCTCAGTAGTGTTGAATTTACAGATGCAGAGAAAGTAGTTTTAGATAAGGGGCTTAAATTCATCCCACCCAAAACTCTCAATAAATTTGCCACTTTTATTGATGTGCATAAATATGTAAGCAAATTGAACATCCAACGGTATTTTATCACTAACCCCACTAGGCAGATTCTTCCGGAGATTTCTTCCCACATTAGACATACGGGGCTTTTCAACCCCTCCCTATTTAACCCTTTGTGCCCAATGGCTCCTAGCATAAAGGTGTTCAGAGACCTGGTCTTAAAAGACCTGGATGAGCTTCAAATAAAACAAACCTATTTCGATCTCAATATCAAAATTGGATTGAAATCTTTGTGCAAACGAAAAGATCTCATGATACGTCCGGCAGACAAAGGGAGGGCGGATTGTTAGTTTGGATAAGTCTGCATACCACTTAGAGATGTCAACAATTCTGAGTGATACTGGGACATATGTTAAGCTACCTAAAAACCCTACCCTAAATTTTAAGAAATCCCTTGCTGACCTCATTGAAACAGGGGCACAGTTGGGGATTCTGTACAAAAAAGAACGTAGTTATCTTATACCTGACGTTCCTCGTATTCCTGTCATTTACTATTTACCAAAAGTACATAAAGATAGTTTATGTCCTCCTGGACGGCCCATTATAAGTGGTATTGATTCAGTTACCTCCCGCCTAGATAAATACTGTATATAGATTTTTTTTTACAGCCCATTGTCAAGGCTATACCATCATATCTAAGAGATACAAGCCTTACTATCTCCCGTTTAAAGGAGATTAGGTATAGTGAAGACATTCTGTTAGTAACGGCAGATGTTGCTTCGCTATACACCTGTATATCCCATGACTTGGGTTTTCTAGCTGTTGAGACATTTCTGGCTAGGGTAAGTGATCTTTCCAATACCCAGAAAAGATTCATCATGGACCTCCTGCAGTTCGCTACTCGACATAATTACTTTTGGTTCAATAAGGAATTCTATGTCCAACAAAAAGGGGTAGCCATGGGGGCTAAATTTGTCCCCAGCTTGACCAATATTTTTATGGCTAAGTGGGAGGAGGATGTTGTCTATGCTTTAAACCGACCAGAGATTGTTCTCTGGGCCAGGTACATAGATGACATCCTCCTCCTATGGAAAGGCGATCGACAGTCCCTTGATGATTTTATGGCCATTCTAAACCACAATCAAGTTGGGATCAATCTGTCCTTTGAGGCCAGTTATTCAAATATACATTTTCTCGACCTGGATATTTTGGCACAGGATAATCAGTTGTTGACCAAGACCTATTTTAAGGCCACCGACTGGAATGGCTACATTCTGGTCGATAGCTGCCACCATTCTTCCTGGTTGAAATCCGTCCCTCGGAGCCAATTTTTGCGGTTAAGGCGCAACTGTTCCAACCTTTCTGATTTTCACATTCAGGCGAAAAATTTTGAAGGCCAGATTTGTGGATAAGGGCTATCAAGGCCATTTATTGGATCAGGAGATTGATAGGATCGCCATAGTGGACAGGAACACGTTGACACTAGAACGTCCGAAACCTACCCAGGAGCCAAAATACAAAAATTATTTTATCACTACTTTCTCTACTCAACACAAACAAATTAAGGAAATCATATGTAAACATTGGAAAGTTTTGAAATGTGATCAGGTTTTGGGACCTACACTCCCTGTAAGTGAAGGTGTGATTTACAGAGGAGCTATGTCCCTAAAGGGTCAAATTGCACCCAATATAACTGATCCTCCTATTCAGACAAGCTTTTTTCCTCTTTCAAAGGGATTTCATCCCTGTCGGAGATGTAAAGTTTGTGTACTCAACAAATGTGGAAGGAAGAAAACTACAAGTTTCAGATCTACCACTACCTCTCTTGAATATCCCAAGAAACATGTCTTCACTTGTGCTACGAAGCATATAGTCTATCTTATCACCTGCCCTTGTGGAAAACAGTACGTTGGTCGTACCATACAGACCTTTTCCACAAGAGTAGGTGAATATATCACCAGCATTAAGAAAGGTTGCACCAATAATACGGTGCCTAGGCACTATCTTGAGTGACATAATAAAAATGTAGAAGGTACCAGCTTTCAGATCATAGATAGATTTGTTCCCCATTGAAGAGGCGAACCAAACGTAAGAGGTGTATCCAGACTCTAAACTTTTTGGATATCCCAGCTCAAATGTTACGTGCCTCATGGCCTTAATGTAGACTTGGACATTAATGCTTTCATTAACCAGTCCTGAAGCACTTAAATGGAAATTATTTTTATTTTTATTTATTTTCTAATTTCTTTGTTCCTTGCTCAATATAATATCTGATTTTTGCTCATATATTCTTCTTCTTTTCTAATACAAGTTTTGTCGCATCTATTTAGAGTGTTGACCATCCATGCACTGTAACTGTAAATTTTGCAGACATTTTACATTTATATGGAATTGTTCGTGAGACCCATCTCTTATTTAGTAATTTTTTTCCCCTTACAGGGAACATTTGGTATGGGTCCCTTTAAAAGACCAGTGAGCACTTTTGATGTGCGTTTCAGTTTCACTGTTCCGCACATTCGAGTATGGGAGGTCTTTGATGTGATGTTGAGTGACATAGCCCCCCTCCCAATAGGCAATGTGTGGTTTCCGCAATTGGGCGTGTGGGCATGTCCTCCATTCCTAACACTGGGATATGACCTGCGACGTGCAGTGGTGCCCGCCCCAAGTCGATTGGTGACGTATGGTGGTGTCCGCCCCTATGCCGCTCTAAGGTGATTGGCTGCGCTTCCTTCTGAGTGGAGAGCACGCTTTCACGGTGCGCTCCACTGTCCTCTTCCTTGCTGTTTTTAAGATTGGCCAGTACAGAGGTTTGTGCAGGACCTTCCGGTGCGCATATGATTAGGGCTCACGGCGATCCCAGTGGGGAATGCATTGATACATTGAGGGACAGATATATTGCAGCCACTATCGGGGTCTTGGAACGCGCGTTCCAGACGTAACCACGGAAGCAGGAAGTAGGTTGAAACGCACGCGGATTTGCACGTGGACTAACGAGTGGGGTCTCATGTAAGTGCATCATTTGGGTCTATTTAAGCACAGTGGAGATGGTGGTCCGGTGTATGCCCCTGTAGAAGTCTTGGCAGACGAAACCGGTCGGGCACATACATTGGTCCTATCCATCTCCATACTGCGCAACCTGTATGAATTTATGACACGTTTTTTATTATTCATTTTTGGTTGATGTGGATTTGGATGTGATTTTTCTGGATTTCAGTGTGATATTTCTGAATTTTTACCATTAAATTTTAAAAGCATTTTAACACTATTAGGAGTTGCTCTCCCCATGTTTTCCTTTCTTTCTCCTTTTGGAGTCCATCTGTATAATCTCAGCTGAATTTTCCCATTGAAATTCGGATTGGAGTTACTTGTCTGGGAGCAGTCCTATCAAGTCCTTCATTGCAAAGATCAACGCCTAGCGCAAGCAGGAAACTGGACTGTGACAATGACCAGATCGGGCAATTGGCCTATTATGCATTGGTGACCCACCGCCATATGGTGTGTTTGTGGGTCCACTCCATCCAGTAAGGGTATTTCATCCTTTTCCTTGGGTTCATGAGAATTGCATCTCGGAGGGGAACCTTCCACGTTGACCCCACAGGGATCGTCTTATCATTTTTATTATTATTTATGGACACTTAGGACTCTTTCACACATACGGACAAACGGTCCGTTTATTACAAAATTGTAATGGTTCCCTATGGGATTGCAGACGTTAGCGGATGATGCATCTGCTAACGTCCGCAACCATCCGTGTCCGCAAAGATCCGCTTTTGCAGACGGAAGAAAACCCTATTTTTCTTCCGTCCCGGGGGAACGGATCGGATGAATACGGACACACGGTCCGTATTCATCCGATTCCCCATAGGGGAGAGCGGAGGAGAGACAGGGCGGTCTCTGCACAGTGTGTGGGGACCGCCCTGTCCGCCGACAGCTCAGCGGGGATTTACGGAGGAATCCCCACTGAGCCAAAAGGTCTAACGGAGCGGATCAATTACGGATCCGCTCCATGTGAAATAGCCCCTAGAATCACATTGGAGTATATCTACTGTCTATGGTTCAACCCTATATTACTATAGGGATATTTATTAATTATTTTTTTTAATTTTAATTTTCCACCCTGGAATCCACTTGATTGTGAGTTCCCTTCTAGACATTTAGAGTATCACATTGTAGTGTGTTTTCACACTTTATATGTTATATCACTTTAAAGGTGTAATTTCTGAATTATTCTTTGGCACAGTATCTTAGAACTCGCATTATTGCGGGCTCCTCATTGGCGCTGCACTTTCATTTATATTTTGTTACACTTATCCTTGTGTTGTGTTGGCTGCCCATTTTTCCGGATATTTTACCATAAGCGCAGTATATTAATTTTATATGTAACCAGTGGCACCCATGTTGATTTGGTTTTACCGCCACGTATTACATGCAGGCCTGCCGCTTCTTCTCCTCCTCCTCCCACTCCATCCTCCCTCTCCTCCTCGGCTGACTCCTCATTTTCCGATGCTACCGTCTCTTCCGCTGTGCCGCCCAAGATCCCCAGAACCTATTCGACATGCCAGGTGAGACGTTGCCATGCTGTGCTGCGTCTGTTGTGCCTGGAAGACAAGAGCCACACTGGTCCTGCACTCCTTTCAGCTCCAGGACGTCTTGCGGCAGGCCAGGAAAATCTCGGGCCATTTCAGAAGATCTTATACAGCCATGGCTCGCCTTGCTGACATTCAGCGGTGACACAACCTGCCCATCAGACGTCTAATTTGTGACTGCCCGACGCGATGGAACTCAACATTGTATATGCTTGATAGGCTGCTCCAGCAGAAACGTGCAGTTAACCTGTATGAACTCTGCTCTCTCTCTGTCCTATACCCTGCTCTCTCTCTCTACCCCATACCCTGCTCTCTCTCTGCACCATACCCTGCTATCTGCCCATACCCTGCTCTCTGCCCCACGCCCAGCTATCTGCACATACCCTGCTCTCTGTCTGCCCCATGCCCTGCTATCTGCCCATACCGTGTTCTCTGCCCCATGCCCTGATATCTGCCCATACCTTGCTCTCTGCCACATTCCCTGATATATGCCCCATCCTCTGATGTCTACCCAATGCCCTGCTCTGTGCCCCATGCCCTGATGTCTGCCCCCATGCCTTGGTCTTTGCCCCATGCTCGGCTCTTTGCCTCATACTCTGATGTGTGCCCCTATGCCCTGCTGTCTGACCCATGCCCTGCTCTGTGCCCCAATGCCCTGCTTTGTGCCCCCATTCCCTGCTCTGTGACCCCATGCATTGATTGTGTGCCCCCATGCCCCAACGTGTGCCCCCATGACCTGCTCCATGCCCCCATGCTCTGCTGCCTTCCCCCATGCCCTTTTGTGTGCCCTGTGATGTATCCCATGACCTACTGTGTGCCCTGTGATATGCCCTACTGTGTGCCCCATGATGTGCTCTACTGTGTGCCCCATGATGTGTCCTACTGTGTGCCCCATGCCTTACTATGTTTCCGACTGTGTGCCCAATTCCCTCCTTTTGCTGTTTGCTCCATGCCCTGCTCTGTGCCCATATGCCCTGATGTCTGCCCATACCCTGCTCTGTTCTTTCATGCCCTGCTGTCTGCCCCCGTGCCTTGCTCTTTGCCCCATGCCCTACTCTTTGTCCACATGCTCTGATGTGTGCCCCCATGGCCTGCTCTGTGCCCCCATGTCCTGATGTCTGCCCCATCCTCTGATGTCTACCCAATGCCCTGCTCCGTGCCCCCATGACCTGATGTCTGCCCCCATGCCTTGCTCTTTGCCCCATGCTCTGCTCTTTGCCTCATACTCTGATCTGTGCCCCTATGCCTTGCTATCTGACCCATGCCCTGCTCTGTTCCCCGATGCCCTGCTCTGTGCCCCCATTCCCTGCTCTGTGGCCCATGGTCTGATTTTGTTCCCCCATGCCCTGATGTGTGCCCCCATGCACTGCTCCATGCCCCCATGCTCTTCTGCCTTCCCCCATGCCCTTATGTGTGCCCCATGATGTGCCCTGTGATGTGTTTCATGACCTACTGTGTGCCCTGTGATATGCCCTACTGTGTGCCCCATGATGTGCTCTACTGTGTGCCCCATGATGTGTCCTACTGTGTGCCCCATGCCCTACTATGTGTCCCACTGTCTGCCCAATTCCCTCCTTTTGCAGTTTGTCCCATGCCCTGCTCTGTGCCCCTATGCCCTGATCTTTGCCCCCATGCCCTGCTGCCTACCCTATGCCCTGCTCCATGCCCCCATGCCCTGATGTCTGCCCCATGCCCTGAGGTCTGCCCCCATGCCCTGCTCTTTGCCCCATGCTCTACTCTTTGCCCCCATGCTCTGATGTGTGCCCCATGATATGTCCTACTGTGCCTCATACCATACTGTGTGTCCCACTGTGTGCCCAATTCCCTCATTTTGGCCATGTGTTGTGTCCTGAGCCCCCATGCCCTGTTGTCTGTCCCATGCCCTGCTCTGTGCCCCCATGCCCTGATGTCTGCCCCCATGCCTTGCTCTTTGCCCCATGCCCTGCTCTTTGCCTCATACTCTGATGTGTGCCCCTATGCCCTGCTGTCTGACCCATGCCCTGCTCTGTGCCCC
Organism: Rana temporaria; assembly: GCF_905171775.1. Taxonomy (NCBI): domain Eukaryota; kingdom Metazoa; phylum Chordata; class Amphibia; order Anura; family Ranidae; genus Rana; species Rana temporaria. The sequence continues at coordinate 115,292,716 of NC_053493.1, read as the reverse complement.
CATGCCCTGCTCTGTGCCCCCATGCTCTGATTGTATGCCCCGATGTGTGCCCCCATGCCCTGCTCCATGCCCCTATGCTCTGCTGCCTTCCCCCATGCCCTTCTGTGTGCCCCCATGATGTTCCCTGTGATGTGTCCCATGACCTACTGTGTGCCCTATGATATGCCCTACTGTGTGCCCCATGATGTGCTCTACTGTGTGCCCCATAATGTGTCCTACTGTGTGCCCCATGCCCTACTATGTGTCCCACTGTGTGCCCAATTCCCTCCTTTTGCTGTTTGCCCCATGCCCTGCTCTGTGCCCCCATGCCCTGATGTCTGCCCCATGCCCTCCTCTTTGCCCCATGCCCTGTTGTCTACCCTATGCCCTGCTCCGTGCCCCCATGCACTAATGTCTGCCCCATGCTCTGATGTCTGCCCCCATGCCCTGCTCTTTGCCCCATGCTCTACTCTTTGCCCCCATGCTCTAATGTGTGCCCCATGATGTGTCCTACTGTGCCCCATACCCTACTATGTGTCCCACTGTGTGCCCAAAAACATTGTCACTGGCCCAGAATGCACTAATGTCTGCCCCATGCCCTGATGTCTGCCCCCATGCCCTGCTTTTTGCCCCATGCTCTACTCTTTGCCCGCATGCTCTAATGTGTGCCCCATGATGTGTCCTACTGTGCCCCATACCCTACTATGTGTCCCACTGTGTGCCCAAAAACATTGTCACTGGCCCAGAATAACAATACTTGTTCTGAGCCTGTTGGGCCTGCAAAAAGTATTAACCCTAGGGCAGTGTTGCCACCCTCCTGCAGCATTTATACTGACAAAATATAGAAAATTTACTGACGGAGCACATTTTTACTAACAACCTGAAAAATGAATCCTATTAAGAACTAAGACAACGGATATTTAAACAGTATAAACACAATATGGAAACACTGACAATACCCATAACAAGTAATTTGCCTGGTTCATATTTAAAAAGTCAACACAGCGCGACAAATTATCAGCACGTAATATTTACAGACAGTTGTACAAAATCACAGATTTTTACAAACTGTCCGTAAATTTACTGACAGTTTGCAACCCTGCCCTAAGGTATCAGTATAACAGCCAGGCAGCTAGCATTTCTATAATGGCAACTCTTTCTATTTCTGTTATGAAAGATTCCCTTAAAGCAAGCCTATTCCAGAAACCAGACATGAATACAGAAATTGCTGGTATAAGGCTGTCAGAGAAAAATTATGCATGATAATTCTTCTTGTCTGACTCACACTGTTGCCATGCATTAATAAATTCATCAAAAAAAAGAAGAAAAAAAAAAACATTTATATGCTGACAAGATATGTTGGCCCTAATTCATCAAGCTGCAATATCACAGAAGCTATTTGTCCCAGCGCCCATTTAAAAAAGAATTGGGACTCTGTAGCTTCCTTGCGTCTCAGCAAATATTAGCAGTGAAATTGCCAGAATTCAGTGACAACCAGGGTTCAGCACTAAGCCCAGAAGCTCAAACAATTAGCTTCATGGCTTCATTCATAACAGCTCTCTGTAGCATAAAAAGCATTGGGGGTTATTTACTAAAGGCAACTCCACTTTGCACTACAAGTGCAAACTACACTTGAAATTGCACTGAAAGTGCACTTGGAAGTACAGTCGCTGTACATCCGAGGGGGACATGCAAGGAGAATAAAAAAACAGCATTTTAGCTTGCACATGATTGGATGATAAAATCAGCAGAGCTTCTCCTCATTTCAGATCTACCCCTCATATTTACAGCGACTGCACTTCCAAGTGCACTTTCAGTGCACTTTGCACTTGTAGTTTGCACCGTAGTTCAAAGTGGATTTGCCTTTCGTAAATAATCCCCATTGCATTTACCTAGGAAGTGATGTCCAATGACCTGATCCACTCTCTCCATAGGATATATACTGTGTGTGTATATATATATATATATATATATATATATATATATATATATATATAGTATATACATGTAGCAAGGTGTCACTTTGGAACGTAGCTCATGGACTACAATTTGTGCTTAATAGAAACTCAGCTCCCTCTGGTGTCCATTTATTATATTGCTGCAATTTGTTTTGTACAGTTATGATAGAACAATGCATGATGGATATCGTAGTACAGAGAGACAGAGACTCTATTATTGTGGACTTGAAATAGACTACAATATCCATAGTGCTACTGTGCTACCGAAGTGCATTGCACCACGCACAGCCTTCTGGGAGGATCTATTTAAGGGGAGGGAAGGCTTGGTTCTGGCCTCTTGGGACGCCATCTTCAAGACAGCAGAAAGCCTGTGCTGAGGCCTGCTACAATTGTGCCTAGGCCTGAGAAGCCTGGGCCTATATTCACCAGAGCGGATCGCCTAGTCCGAGAGGGATCCTTGCAGCAGTGATCTTTATCTACACTCCACAGCAACCAGAGTCGCCTATCCACCAGCACCTTATGACCGGCTGCACAGAGGACCAGGGACTACAAGCCGCGGAGAGGCTGCAAACCGAGACATTCCAGACGGAACATACCGGCAAGGCGAGGCCTCATTTGGTGAGAGGGCACCTGCCCACCAACATAAATAGCTGTGTTGCAGGAAGGTGGCTCTCATAGACTCACTTATACTTTCTGGAAGTTGCAGTGCCCCAAGTAGAGACACATTGCACCTGGGAGTGACATTGCGCTTGGGAGGATTATCGTTTCTATCGCCAACACATTATATACTTTGAATGTTTGTTTTCTTCATACCTCTCGTTGGATTACAAGTTACTAAAGTGCACCAACGAAAGCTAGCAGAAGAACACACTAAACCTGAAGGAACAATGATTAGTTCAGTTTGTTGTTTAAACTGACACAGTAGAACATGTGTCGGTGGAACTGTGCGCTAGAGGGAGCCAAAGAGCATACAAACTCATATATATATATATATATATATATATATATATATATATATATATATATATATATGTATACATATATATATATATATATCTGTCTGGATTCATTTGTATAGTTATTTGCTGTTCCTGGGAACTGGGTGAGACCTGGTGGAGAGGTGTTTCATTGCTGGCTTTGTGGCATTGGGGAACTGCTCCACTGCATACTTACTCAGGTCTGACTATCAGTGCTATAAATATGCACTAATTACAGTATAAATGTGACTGGCATTGAAGGGGTTAACACTAGGGGGTGAGGAAGGGGTTAAATGTATCCTTGCATTGTGTTCTAACTGTAGGCGGAGGGGGGGTGACTGGGGGGGGGGTCTATGTCCCTATGTACAAGGGACACAGATCAGTCTCCTCTCCAGAGACAGCACCGCTGTCTCTGTGTAAAACGGCAATGAGAGATGATCTCATATGTTTACATATGAGATCATCTCTCATTGGCCGCACAGATCGCATCGCAAACGGCCACTCTGATTGGCCGTTCGCGGCGATCTGTAATTGGCTGTGTCCAAGGTACACGGCCAACACAGAGTTTCCCCGCTGTGCGCTCTGGAGCGCGCGCGGGGAACGCGCAAAGGGGCGGACGTCAATTGACGTCCAGTTGGATTTTGGGATCCGCGCTCTAGCCGTCATTTGACTATAGCGCGGGTCCCAAGCGGTTAAAGCATTGGGGTGCCTGACTGTACACGCACTTTTTATGGATCTTGCTTTGTGCACTGGTCCAAATAATTTGGTGGGGGGGGGGTGGGGGATATGGTGTAGTGCTGTTTTTCAGGGGTTGGGCTTCTGGAAGACACATAGAGACACTCCACACTCCTAAACTTTGTGGACAGCCTTTCCAGGACAGTTAAAGCTATTATAGCTGCACAGGGTGGGCCAACTCAATATTGAATTCTATTTCAGACCGTGTGTGTGCCCCCTCGGACTTTTTTCCGTCGAAATTCCGTTTGTCTGTAGGGAACTCCGACGGAGAAAAAAACATGCATGCTCAGAATCAAGTCGACACATACTCAGAAGGAAGAATTTGGAAAGGTGTGCTAGAAGTAGTGATTTGGAGAATTTGTGGGGGGGGGGGGCATTTATGCTAGTAAGGAAGATTGGGGGTATTTGAGCTAGGAGGGAGATTGGGAGTGGGGGGAGAGGATTTGTGCTTAGAGGGGAAATTTGAGGGGTAGAGGATATGTGCTAGGAGGAGAACTTTTTTTGGCGGGGGAGGGGGGGGAATTTGTGCTGGGGGCATATGGAGAGAGTAAGGATTTGAGCTGGGGGGAGGGGGAGCAAATATTTGTGCCAGAAGGGGGGATTTCAGCAGGGCGTGGATTTTCACTGGGAGGAAGGGGGATATTTTCTTAGGGGGGAGTATACAGATTAGTGCTCAATTAGTTATTTTTTTGGGGGGGGGGGTGATTTTTGCTGACACATAACAATACATCTTGGGGGAAGGGTGCAATTTGGCATGTTCACCCTGGGCTCTAGATTACCTTGTCTCGGCACTGAATTCAGCAATAAAATAATGCCTTCAGTGCAGTCTACTATTATGAAATAAACATGACCAAATCACAACTTTAGGCATCCATATGCCTCAGTGACCTAAACAACTCCTCTAACTATTCTTCCCATACAAATGACCCTCTAAAGCTATTTCAAATCTAGAAATCAATATATGTTCCAGCATATCCCAACTATATAAACTGAACTAAAAAATGTTCCTTTTGAGTATTCCCTCAGGAAATTAAAAGCCTCTCATTCTCAGTAGGAAGAAAAACATATTTTTTTAAGATAGTTACACTTCCTTAGCTACTATATTTATTCCCAGCTGTCGCTATCCCCTGCCACATATCTTCCTTCAATCAAATACATTTGGTGAAATAAAAATTCAGATATAAAGTTAAAGAAAAAAGAACAGATTTTCAGCTTTTTATAATAAATAGAAGTGTTTTCCAATTCCATTTCTGGCCCAGCCATCCCAATGTGCTTCTCTCTTACTAACGTTATCCACAGGAGGCTTAAAATCTTCACAGTTTATTTGAATTTTTTAAAAAAAATCTAATTACATCACTTCCTGTAGATGTAATTTCCTGTAGAACACCTTCCTCATTACAATACTATCTTCTACCCACTTTCTATACAATCTGATTGTACTATTTATTTTAGATCTCCCATCAGCTATGTAGTAGGTTTTGGATTACTGAGCTTTACAATTTGCAGACTGAACAAAACATCACTTCAGTTGACTTATCTCTCACAAAAACATGTTCAATAAATCCAACAACAAGAATACCCACATTTGCCACTACAGGGAAAATACCTTGTCAACATATTATTTTCCATAGACTCAACTATCTTTCAATTTCTAATCAAATTTGCCCGCCCACATATTCTACCAAAGTGTAGGCAACAGAATTCTATTTTTTACAATGCCAACTATGTTTAGGTGGCACACTGAAAATCCTTTAGTGAAGTTCAATGGAGGAGATTCTGCAAAGCCTCCCCATGCTCTAACCATTGGGATTTACTCCAAGTGATTCATAGTTGACACATAACACCATACAAACTATCAAAGATTTCCTTGATGTTGCATTGCAAATCCATAACTTCTTAACCACTTCCATACCAGGTACTTACGCAGCTTCCCGCCCAAGCCAATTTTCAGCTTTCAGCACTGTCGCACTTTGAATGGCAATTGCGCGGTCATGCTACACTGTACCCAAACAAAATTGGCGTCCTTTTTTTCCCCACAAATAGAGCTTTCTTTTGGTGGTATTTGATCACCTCTGCGATTTTTTTTTTTTGCGCAACAACTAAAAAAAGGCTGAAAATTTGGAAAAAAAATTACGTTTTTATTTTTTTCTGTTAATTTTTTTGTAAATAAGTTTTCTCTTTCAATTACGGGCACTGATATGGCGGCACTAATGGGCACCGATGAGATGGCACTGATGGACATCGATGAGGTAGTACTGACGGGCACAGATGAGGTGGCACTGATTGGCGGCGCTGGTATGCGACACTGATGGGCACACATAGGCGGCACTGATGGGCACACATAGGCGGCACTGATGGGCACACATAGGCGGCACTGATGGGCACACATAGGCGGCACTGATGGGCACACATAGGCGGTACTGATGGGCACACATAGGCGGCACAGATGGGCACACATAGGCGGCACTGATGGGCACACATAGGCGGTACTGATGGGCACACATAGGCGGCACAGATGGGCACTCATGGGCGGCACTGATGGATACTTATGGGTGGCACAGATGGGCACTGCTAGGTGGGCACTGGGCATGGATGGGCACTGTGGGGTGGCACTGATGGACACTGGGGTGGCGCTGATGGACACTGGGGTGGCGCTGATGGACACTGGGGTGGCGCTGATGGACACTGGGGTGGCAGCACTGATTGTTGCCAGTCAGTGCCCATTTGTGGGCACTGACTGGCATCTTTTTTCTTTATGCTTTTTTTTTTATTTATTTTTTAGACTTTTTTTTTTTTCTGGCTTTTTTTTTTTTTTTGCCCACCCTGGTGCTCCAGGATGGGCATCCCTGGTGGTCCAGTGTGGCGATCCGAGGGGGGGCTGCGCTGATAAACAATCAGCGCGAACCCCCCCTGTCAGGAGAGTCGCCGATCGGCTATCCTCTACTCGCGTCTTTCAGACGCGAGTGAGGAAGAGCCATCAACGGCTCTTCCTGTTTACATCGTGATCAGCCGTGGTTGGACACGGCTGATCACGTGGTAAAGAGTCTCCGCCGGAGGCTCTTTACCGAGATCGGAGATGCAGGGTGTCAGACTGACACCCCGCATCACCGATCGCCGCGATGCGCGCCCCCACGGGCGCGCGCGGCATGAAATCCTGCAGGACGTTCTAGAACGTCCTGTCAGGATTTCATAACCACTTCCCGGACGTAAATCGGCCATAGGCCGGGCAGGAAGTGGTTAATGAAATCAAGTATTTCAACTTCTATCTTAGATCTCTGCAGTGTTGCCAACCACCAGTATTTTTACTGGCAGCCAGTAAAAAATCTGCACTTTTCTGCTGCCAGTAAATGCCAGTAAGAGGAAAGGGTTGCCAGTAAAAAATATGGCTGTGATGCTTGGCTCAGAACTGTGCATATGCAGCTCGGGTCCGGAGCTGGCTGAGACCATCCAAGTGCCTGCTACAGTGTTGTGCCGGCGGGAGGTCTGGTGGAGGCAGTGTCTGAGTGTGTCATGTGATGTCATGGTGCAAGGGAGCTGAGCGGAGCGGCCAGAGCCTCGTGTGTGGGTCTGCAGGATGGGAGAAAGGTAAGCCAAAAGCAGGACTGTCAGTGCTGTTTGGACTAGGGGGGACTTAAGGGACCACCTGTCATGGACAGACTGTCACTGTGACTCATGAGGGAACGTGTCATGTCGGTGAGGTGCCATCATCATCTGTGCTGCTGCACACTGCTGTCAGTATCACTGTGAGAGTCAATTTCATGAGTGCATTGCCCGTTCTAATTTGTATTGACCCCCTGAGTCCTGTCCCTTTACTATATCGGAAAAAAAAAAGAAATATGCTTTTTGGCTTAAAATCACACTGCTAATCGCATATTGTCCTTTTTTTTGTAGCATACATACTGGAATTTGCACTTAAAACTGCAATTTTGTAACTTTTGGAACTGCCAGTAAAAACTTAGCTGTGACAGTAAATTATGGGTGTTGTGTCAGTAAATTTCAATCTGGTAGTTTGGCAACACTGGATCTCTGGCACTTGTATAACCCCTTCTTTAGAATTAGACAGCTTTCTTACAAATGTAGAACTATCCTTATATATTTTCTGTCAGCAGCCAAGCTCAACATCATGAATAAGTGGTATAATATCTCTCCACCAAGTCACATGGAGGTATTAAAAAATAAATCCTTCAACAAAAAAATGTCAATTTTGGAAGGATGATGGCACTTTAAAATGATAAGGCTAAATTGTATCATGATTGGACAAGATGGATTGAAAACCCTTGATGTTATATCTAAAAGGCATTCACATTCCTTTACTCACTAGTAAAGACTGATACTTTTCTATTTTGTTCCTACACCAATGTTTCTAGTATGATCTTTTTTCCTCAAACCTGTATTACTGTATTTATGACAATCATAATTTGACTATTGTCAAATGCAATGTTAACTTGATAGAATATTACAGTTTTTAAAATATCATCAACCTTTTTAAATAATAATAAGGAAAACTGAATTTAAGAAGAATCATACTTATGTGATATCCTTTTTTATTTAAAGGTATTATGTGATATCCTTTTAATTTCAATAATTGTTGGTTCTATGTTCCGGTAAATATTTGGGGCTGTAAATACAGTATTATCTAAAAAGTGTTAGAAAACATTACTGCAAAATGCAACATGTTTGACTATATTTCTCTGAATCCTAAGATCTTAAAATGTATGTATAAAGCTCTTTTTTTAATCAAATTAAAGCCCTATTTACTTAAAAATTATGTATATATCAGGGTAGACTACAAAGATAAAAGATATAAAGTGTGGACCATAGACATCTCCGGAACTAACAGAATGCTCTGGGACTCAAGGGAAGTACAGTGAAAAAGGCTCAGTGGGCTCAAGTGGTTGTAAAGTGGTAAATATGGCTTAACCGCTTGCCGAAGATCCGCCACAGTTATACTAAGGCAGGTTTGCTCAGCTGTGGGATTCGCCATAGGTGTACGTCAGGCTCGTACACGCTTTTCTGTGGGTGCATGCCGATTGGCCGGCAGGGCCAATCAGCGGGACTGGTGGACTCGATGTCCGCCACCTGCCCGTGATCGATCCCAGCAGAGACAGAACGGCGATCTGCCAAAGTAAACAAGGCAGCTCTCTGTTCTGTCAGGGGATGACACAGAGATCCTGTCTTTCTGCTATGTGTTGTCCCAGGCAGCCCATTCCCCATACAGTTAGTAAACACACCCAGGGAACACATTTAACCTCTTGATCACCCCTGATGTTAACCCCTTCCCTGTGTCAGGGCTGGGCTCTCAGCCCTCCCTTCTCTTTGCTCAGGTTACTCAGCTGTCGCTTAATTTCCAGTACTGATCGTTTCACAGTGGCTTATCTGCTCGTCAGTCAAGCCCACAACCAGCCCCTTCTGGCTATTTAAACTGCTTGGTTCATTTCTTCAATGCCTTCGACTTGGTCAACATATCCAGAGACTCTCTGCTGTGTTCCTGTTGAAGACTTGTCTGGCTGACGTCCCTTCTGGTTCCTGATCCTGTCTGTTGTTTCTGACTATGCTGATCTCTGGCTTCCTAATTTCATGACTTGTTCTGACTACCTGATTTGGCTACCGAACCCCAACTCTGTTTTGACTACGTTTACCAGTTGTTCGATTTTAAGCATTTTATTAAGAGGTGTGATTTTTATTGCATTTTCTGTCTCCATCTGTTTCACGGTACCTGACACCCTGCCAGTGTCATTAGTACAATGTCAGTGTATATTTTTAGCACTGATTGCTGTAAAAATTTCACTGGTTCCCAAAAAAGTGTAAAAAATGTCAGATCTGTCCGCCACAATATCGCAGTTCAGCTAAAAATCGCAGATCACCGCCATTACTAGTAAAAAAAAATAATAATAATAAAAATGCCATAAAGTTATACCCTATTTTGTGGATGCTATGGCCCGGATTCACAAAGCACTTACGCCGACGTATCTCAAGATACGCCGCGTAAGTGCAAATACGCGCCGTCGTATCTATGCGCCGGACTCAGAAACCAAGATACGCCTGAAAATAGGCTTCATCCGACCGACGTAACTTGCCTACGCCGGCGTAGAGTGGGCGTATATTTACGCTGGACGTATTTGGCTCTCCCATTGATTTTCTATTCACATATTCAAATAAGGGAGATACGCCGATTCACGAATGTAGGTCCGTCCGAGTTTTTGCCGAGTTTCTTTTTATTTTTTTCCGAGGAAACCGGTCGTGTGTACATTTTCGTTGAGGAAACTGTCGAGAAACTCGACGAGCCAAAAAGAGAGCATGTTCTCTATTTCCTTGACGGGAATGGAGAAAATTGGCTTGTCGAGTTCCTATGTGTTTCGTCTGTCGAGTTCCTCTGTGTTGTGTGCGAGGCTTCAGTCAGAAGCATCCATGCAAATGGCTGCACCAGGGAACACAAGCCGTCGTATTTTACGTAGTTTACGTAGGACGTGAATATAACTAGGCGTAGGTTACGTTCACGCCGTAGGCAGTGATCCAGCGTATCTTAGGGAGTAGTTCCGACGTGATTCTGAGCATGCGCACTGGGTTGCGTCCACGGGACGGCGCATGCGCCGTTCAATATACGTATCTGTCTGAGACTCAGCCCCTCATTTGCATGACTCACGCCCACTTCCACAAACGCCGGCTTACGCCGAGGAAACCCAGCGCAGCTTTGTGAATTCGGTGCTTGCCTCTCTGCACTGCGTCGGCGTAGCGTATATTAGATACGCTACGCCAGCATAAATATGCGCCGATGTATGTGAATCCGGGCCTATAAGTTTTGTGCAAACCAATTAATATACACTGATTGTTTTTTTTTACCAAAAATATGTAGCAAAATACAAATTGGCCTAAATTGATGAAGAAATAAAAAATTTTAAAGAGCAGAAAGCAAAAAATATATATATTTTTTTCAAAATTGTCAGTCTTTTTTTGTTTATAGTGCAAAAAATAAAAACGGCAGAGGTGATCAAATACCACCAAAAGATAACTCTATTTGTGGGAATAAATTACAAATTTTATTTGGGTAAATAAATAAAAGGGTATACCACACTAAATCATGCTATAATTTTACTAAAAAATAAAAAAATGAAGCTTTTAAAAACATCATTTAAAATGATTGTGTGTGGGCTTCACATCGTTTTTTGGCTTCTGAAAAACGACAAAAAAAAATTCAATATATTTTTGTTTTTGGGTTTTATGCCGCTTTAAGGCATCTTAAACTATCCTCTCGACTATTTTTATGTTATTTTAATATGTCTTAAACACTGTTTAAATTATATTTCTGTTTGAAGAATCAGGGGCATTTTTTAAATATCCCCTTACGAAAGTGTTTTTTAACTTAAAGATGTGAATTAAACATTTCTGGACACTACTTTTGTAGAAACCCAGGCAGAACCTACATCAACCACACAGCCTACGTTTCTCAGAGACTGAAAGCTGCTATCTGAGACTTTACCTTCAGCAAAATTTAAGGGCCCTTTCACACGGGCGGATCAGTTTTTAGACATCCGCTTGCTCAGTGGGGATCGTTCCATTGATCCCCGCTCAGCCAGCGGATGACAAGTCATTCTCTGCACACTGTGCAGAAACTGACCTGTCAGATCTCTGCTTTCCTCTATGGGGGATTGGATGAAAATGGACCATAGAGTCAGTTTTCATCCGATCTGATCCACCAGACGGATGGAAAATAGGGAGCAGATCAGATCGGGGCAGATCGGATGTCAGCGGACATGTCACCACTGACATTCGTCGCTCCATAGAGATGTATGGAGCGTTCGTTCAGGTCCGCCTGAAAAACTGCCAGGCGGATCTGAACGGTCTGCCCGTGTGAAAGTCTGCATGTTGATGAATGAAAAACAGACATCTCTCTCTATGGGAAAAAAGGATGTAAACGGATGATCATCCGCTTCCTTCAACATCCGTTTTTTGGAACAGATCAAAGCCTTTTTCTTGTTAAAAAAACTTGACTGAACTGATGAAACAAACGGTCCGCATGTGTGAAAGGGGCTTTAGGGTCTGTAGTGACAGGCTTTGGGTTTGTGATATGGTATCAGTTTCACATCAGTTTATTCAGAATTTATTGAAAGGTTTATTTGACCTGCAGTTGACTTACCTTCGACCGGTGATTGTGATTGACCTGCTTCAAGCAGATATTGCATTCTCATAGGCTGGTATGAAAATGCAAACCTAAGTCTGCAAAAAAAGTGAAGCATTCTTAGATAAAGTTTTTTTTTTCCCCCCAAAAATAATTTGATGCTAGAAGACTTTCTATTGCTGGGTGTTGTGATCACAGGTCTATATTGGAAGCAGATAGCTATATAAAGCTCAGCATGTGTCACTGACTGTTGGTCCAACTCTAATCAATGTCTTAATCATGAAATATCCCCACTTAAAGCGTCTGTTACCCCAATAATTCATATTCCTGATATACGCTTGCTGTACCATGTACTTGCATTAGAATGTATCCTGTTCTCTTTGTATGTTTTCCTTTATGTGACATCCCTGGGTGTTCCTGCTAGTGCCCTTGCTTTCCAATTAAAAACTGACCACACCAAGCAGGAGAGCACACTGTGGTCAGTTCTCTAGTTGTGCTGGGAACTCAGCCTTCTCTCCTCCACTGATCGGACTTGTCCTGACAACCCCCTGAACAGCCTTTCACTGGCAAGCTTAGTGTGCTGTTTCTTCTCCTCTCCCCAGCTCTTATGCAGCTGAGAACAGAGGGAATGTGATCACTTATTGAAAAGGAAAAAACTGTATTTATAATGTTTTTGTTTTTATATCTATACAAAAAAGTTTTGCCTTTCAATTCTATTTTAAACCGAATGGGTTGTTTTAGTGCCGGTTCACACTACCGCGACTTGGGATCCGACTTGTGTCGCCCCAAGTCGCGTGACATGAGAAATTCAATTGAAGTGAATGAGAGCCGTCTTAATGCACACTACTGAAGTCGCTCCGACTTCAGAAAAGACTCCTGTACTACTTCAAGGCGACTTCTAGGCAACTTGTACCCATTGATTTCAATGAAAGTTGCCTCCAAAGTCGGATCACTGTCTTAACCGAAGCAGCTTTACAGGAAAAGAAAATAGTTTACTCAGGCAAAGCCCTCCCTCCCACAGAGCTGATTATTCTGTGATTGGCCGCAGCCAAAGTCGCCTGTCCTGGAGACAACTTTAAGTTGCGATGTAAGTTGCTCCAAGTCACGCTGAAGTCGCACTAAAGTCGCCTTGCAAAGTTGAGCTGTAAGTCGGGTTGCCCCTGTGTGAACCGGCACTAACAAGGTGATTGTTTACAATCCCTTTAAGTCCATCAGCCCAACATATACACACATATATATATATATATATATATATATATATATATATTTTTATACATATATATTTTTATTCTCTCTTTGTGGGCACACACATTTTGTACCTTGTACTTCCCCCCGCTTTAACAACCTATCCTTATTCTAATTTTTTACATATATTTCCCAATATCCTTCCTATAAAACAATTAGATTACACATTTACTTTATTTTATCAAGGACTATAGTGTAGTTGGCCTTCTTGCTGTTGGACTTGTATCTATCTATATTGTATGCGCCCATGTGTGTACATATACATATATCTTTGTGCGCTCTTGCGCATACGTGTGCGCACGTTTGTTTATATACTAATATTAATTTAAATATTTCACAGCATATGTCGTCATCCTTATTATTCTCCCATCCCTCATATATAGGATGCACTTTTATTTGTATGTTTATTGGCATTTTTATCTGTATTTAATTGCTCTCCTTCATGTTTTATAACCATGCAAACATCCTTTTTCCTATAATGTTCGTTTTATATAATACTCCTAGTTATTGCTATATTTGATTGTTCCCAGCTTTGTTATTCATTATTTATTCCTGTAGTCGTCTCTATTTCGTTTTTATCCATGTTTAAATTGTCTTATGCGGCCAGCCTATCACAACGGTTCCGCTCCTTCTTAATACGTCTGTTCCCTAGGGACAGCATGGATCTGATGAAACAGCTGACGCTGTGAAACGCGTAATCCTATTGGCCGGCTTGGACCTCCACGTCACTTCCGGTGCAATGACGGGACGCTGCGCTCCACTGTGGAACGCACGCTGCTTCTCCTTGTCCTTTCTGGATCTCCCATCCTCGGATGTCTACACCGTCAGCCTGCCGCTGCCCAGGACAGGGAACCTGAAAGATGATGCCACCACAGTGATCCCAGGCTCGCATCCTGCCATATGCCACCTGCCACCTGCATTTTACCACTTCGTTTTACTGCTTGTGAAACACCTCCATTTGTGAGTAGCCACTTTTATGTGTGTATTCTATTTATTTTATTATTAAACCACGGCTCTCTGCACTTAGATTGGCGCATCTTGTCTTCTTCTTTTTGATTCCAACATATGTTAGTCATACTGGCCCAGGTGGCTAACGCCTTTCTGCCCTCTATCCTGTTCTCCCCTGCAGAGGTGATCTAATTCATGCATGTTTTAAGATGAATTAATGACAGATCAGACCACAATCTAATGAAAGACACAACACCAACAGAATAACAGGCGTTTCATTTATTCATAAAATCCAACAATGGAAAATTATTGTAAATCTTTGTTTGTCACAGTATTATATCACCCCCTAAATTTTACAGTACCCTCAAATGTGCTTAAATAGCCATCCCACTGATATGAAGATCCCATACATAGTTATTCAGAAAATAAATATAGAAAATAAATGAATAAATAAAACAGTCAACATCTGCTTGAGACAAATACTCAAGCCAAAACTCACATTGTATTATAGCATTTTTAAATATATTCATACAACTCTTTTCTTTCATTATATAAGTTTTATTTACATGAAAAAGCATAGGCAGTTCAATAACCTCACAAAAATATTCCATGCCAAAATTCATCAAGGTATTGTTTCATGCAAAACTGTAATTGGATCAAAGCCACGAAAAAAAGGATACAAATTTGTTGTTCACAGAACTTGACAACAGACTGCGATACATTCAAAGAAACCTACGTATTAATTAGGGACCCATAAACCTATCAGGACCAACTTAAATCCAGGAGAAATTGTAAACTTGCCGGTCCTGTTTCTGGTCCAAACTAGTATCAAGGTGCAATTTAAGAGTCACTTTATACAGAAGTACCATTATCCTATACTTCTCTTCTGTTTGGCAAACCAATGTGTTTGGCTGAAGGACTAATTTATTCAATAGACACCATGCTAAACCATTGACATTTTTTTATTTTTTGCATGCAGGGCTTTTGTTAAAATTGATTTTTGCTGGTTTTCTAATTGGCTGCATGAGAATGGATAAGGAACTGGTGAACCAAGCTGCTATATGTATAACACATATCATGGAAACTCCTCCCAGAGTACAGTACATTACTACTTGCGCCAGCTATTGAAGGCAGGGTTTACTCAATAAATGTGAGCAAGATCGGTGCAAGTACAACATAACATAATGGATGTGGGTTATATATACTATTTGTAGTATTGTTCACTATTTGGAAGGTAATATTTAAATAATTCCATCCAGAACTTTTAATGTTGCATTGGGCTAAGCGGTTAATAGAGCAACTGTTGCGTGAAATTGCACTTGTAGCGTTGTGAAGACCCGTCACCAAGAAGCCTTTTGTTGAATCTCTCCCTTGGTACTCACCCTTCACATGCTTGTCAAATTAGTGTATCAATTCCACTGACATTAAAGGGACATTTCCATGTGCCCAGATAAACTCAGAAAAGAGAGCAACAGAGAGAGGAATGTGACAGAAGAGCTTTGATAAAGCTAATATACAATGACAATTTTACACACCAGTTGTTCAAAGACCTGTGTGGCCAAAGCCAAATTACCTTTTATTTGTAGTGTTCTCGTTCAAGGCAAAAAAAGGTAAACCTCTGGTTTCCTAGCCTAAATTAAAGATTACATTAATTTAAAGATTGCCTGTTGTTGGAGGTTTAAAGCAAGCCTGTAATCCACTTAAAGCGGGGGTTCAACCTAAAAAAACTTTTTTTTTCCTAGCATGCCATCAAGCATACTAGCGCGATCTACAGTACGCCTTTATTTTATTTTTTGGCGCCGTACTCACAGTTTACTGTCGTAATGAAGCTTCAGACTCCCCGCGGGGAATGGGCGTTCCTATGCACAGGGAAGATGATTGACGGCCGGCTATGGCGCGTCATGCTTCCGAAGATAGCCGAAATAGGACTTGCCTCTTAACGGCGCCTGCGCAGTCAGCTCCGATGTCTGTGCGCAGGCGCCATATAGCGCCGTGAAGAGGCAAGTCCTATTTTGGCTATCTTCGGGAAGCGTGACGCGCCATAGCCGGCCGTCAATCATCTTCCCTGTGCATAGGAACGCCCATTCCCCGCGGGGAGTCTGAAACTTCATTACGGCAGTAAACTGTGAGTACGGCAAAAAAAAAAAAAAGAAGAAAGGCATACTGTAGCTCGCGCTAGTATGCTTGATGTTATCATAGAAACTTGTTTTTTTAGGGTGAAACACCGCTTTAAAGCAGAGGTCCACACAAGAAGTAAACATCCGCTTTTTGGAAACCCCCCCCCCTCCGGTGTCACATTTGGCACCTTTTAGGGGGGTGAAGATACCTGTATAATACAGGTATTTGCACCCACTTCCAGGAATAGACACGCCCCTTCCCCTCTCCCCGCTGTCTTCTATGAAACACACTGGTCCCAGGAGACAGCGGGGACCAGTGAGGACTCGCCGCGCTGCTCGCACATGCGCAGTAGGGAACCGGGCAGTGAAGCCGCAACGCTTTACTTCCTGATACCCTCACCGAGGATTGCGGCGGTAAACCAAGAGACGAGCGATTGCTCGGCTTTGGCTGCCGGCATTGTGGGGGTGCTGTACAGATTTATTAGAAGTCAACAGCTGCAGTATTTGTAGCTGCTGGCTTTTAATTTTTTTTATTTTTTAGTGGGACCTCCGCTTTAACTCTTTTGAACCAAGCTTCTTCCTGCATACTGGGCAACATGAGCTGCCAAATGGGACTACTTAACAACTTCCCCATAGCAGATTATATATATATGTGATTCTGTACATGTATATATACGTACTTCTGCGCTTTCCCATAGGTCACAGCTAATGCCGATCAACAGGTGCCAGCCAATGGATGTCTGCTGGCACCCGCTGATTGGCAAGGAGAGACATGGGACTGAGCTCTGCCTATATAAACAAGGCAGAGATCTGTCCTGTCAGCAGGGATGTGGTAGATTTTGTTGAACGAAATCCACCACATCCCTTAGTGAAAACATGTCACGGTACACACAAAAACACTGGTTAGGTACACATTTAACCCTTTGATCACACTAGATGTTTAACCTCTTCCCAGCCAGTGCAATTAGTACAGTGACAGTGCATATATTTAGCACTGATTACTGTATTAGTGTCACTGGTTCCCACAAAGTGTCAGCTAGTGTCCCACTGTCCACTATACTATCACAGTCCCACTATATATCGCTGACTGCTGCCATTACTAGTATAAAAAAAGATCCATTATATACACCATAGTTTGTAGACGCTATAACTTTTGCACAAACCAATCAATATACACTTATTGGCTTTTTTTTTTACCAAAACTATTTAGCAGAACACATATTGGCCTACATTTTTGAAGAAATTAGCTTTCTTACATTTTTTTATTGGATATGTTTTTAAGCAGAAAGTAAAAAATATATATATATATTTGCAAAATTTTCGGTCTTTTTTCGTTTATTGCATAAAAAAATTACAAACCCTGTTGTGATCAAATACCACCTAAAGAAAGCTCTATATGTGGGAAAAAAATGTATATAAGTTTTATTTATGGACAGTGTTGCATGACTGAATTGTCAGTTAAAATAACACAGTGCCTTATAGCAAAAAATGGCCTGGTCATGAAGGGGGTAAATCTTCCGGAGGTCAAGTGGTTAAACTGCCCATCTGCAACGCTTGGGTGGACCCTGTGGAGGTTACCATGCAAATACCAACTTTCTAAACATTGTTAACCACTTCCCTACCGCGTCATTGTGAAATGACGGCGGCAGGAACCCCTCCTCGATCCAGGAGGACGTCATGTGACGTCCTGGGCTTTGAGGGTGGATATCTGAATGATGCCTGCAGCTAGAGGCATCATTCAGATATCCTTCTCTCCTGCCGGCGATTCTGCACAACGTAAGAACGATCATAGCGGCGATTCCGCCGCTAGATCGTTCTTACAGGCGGCGGGAGGGGACATCCCCCCCTCCCGCCGCCATCCGGTGCTTCTCCGGGCTCTCCCGTGCCATCGGGGGCCCGGAGAACGAATCGTCCGGCGCTGGCAGGAAGCATAGAGATGACTGGTGACCAGATGGTCACCAGTCATCTCTATGACCGTCGGAGGACCCGGGCGCGATGTGATGACGTCACGCCCGGGTCCCCGTAAGTAAACAAAGCCGCAATTGCGGCTGCTAAGCAACAGCAAGCATGAGATCGGTGAATTTTTTTTCACCGATTTCATGCTTTCCAGCCTGGAGGAGAGATGTGGGGTCTTATTGACCCCGCATCTCTCCATAAAGAGGACCTGTCACACACATTCCTATTACAAGGGATGTTTACATTCCTTGTAATAGGAATAAAAGTTATAATAAAAAAAATAAAATAAAAAAAAAAAGTGTAAAAAAAAGAAATAAATATGTAAAAAAATTAATAAATAACAAATATTTTTTTTTAACGCCCCTGTCCCCAGTAGCTCGCGCGCAGAAGCGAACGCACACGCAAGTCCCGCCGACATATGTAAACGCCGTTTAAACCACATATGTGAGGTATCGCCGCGTGCGTTAGAGTGCCAGCAACAATTCTAGCACTGGATCTCCTCTGTAAATCTAAACCGGTAACCTGTAAAAAATTTCAAAGCGTTGCCTATGGAGATTTTTAAGTACCGAAGTTTGGCGCAATTCCATGAGTGTGCGCAATTTTAAAGCGTGACATGTTAGGTATCTATTTACTCGGTGTAACATCATATTTCATATTTTACAAAAAAATTGGGCTAACTTTACTGTTTTGTTATTTTTTTAATTCATGAATCAATTTTTTTCCAAAAAAAAGGCGTTTGAAAAATTATTGCGCAAATAGCGTGCAAGATAAAACGTTTCAATGACCATCGTTTTATTCCCTAGGGTGTCTGCTAAAAAAACATATATAATGTTTGGGGGTTCTGCGTAATTTTCTAGCAAAAAAATTATGATTTGTACATGTAGGAAAGAAGTGTCAGAATAGGCCTGGTATGGATGGGTGTATAACTGCCCTGTATGGAAGTGGTTAAGGGGAATGCCCTTGCACATGACCTCCTGCCCCCCATGTGACAGTGCTTGAGACTGATAGGACACTAAGGCCCTGTACACACAATCAGTCCAAACTGATGAAAACAGACTTAAGTTCAGTTTCATCAGTCCAAACCTACCTTGTGTATGGCGCATCAGACTTTTGTCCTTCAGATCAAAGTTTTAAAACTTGTTTTAAAATCGGACTGATGGACTGATGACCGATCGGTCAAAACCGATGGTTAGTACGCAAAAGCATCGGTTCAAAACCTGCGCATGCTCAGAATCAAGTCGACGCATGCTTGGAAGCATTGAACTTCGTTTTTTTCAGCACGTCGTTGTGTTTTACGTCACCGCGTTGGACTCGATCGGTTTTTGAACTGATGGTGTGTACGCACATCAGACCATCAGACCATCAGTCCATCAGACCATCAGACCATCAGTCCATCAGACCATCAGACCATCAGTCCATCAGTGCATCAGACCATCAGACCATCAGACCATCAGACCATCAGTCCGTTTTCATCAGTTTGGACTGATCGTGTGTACAAGGCCTCAGGGTCATGTGGGAGACAAACCTTACACCCTGGATGTTGAGGTATTTCAGAAGTAACATTTGGCTAATATACTCTCTAGAATCCAGGGGGGATACATTATTGTATTTACATCTACCCTATTACTATGCAGTTCAAATGATCTTGTGTGCAGGGATTACATTACTTGCTTTTTTTCCACAATTTCCTTATTTTATGTAAAAATAGATCTGTCTGGTTCTTTAAAATGTTGGTCCTACATTTTTGAATGCAGGATAATGCTAACAAAAAGGAACATGCTATGGATCAGAATTGCCCGACCATTTTTTTTTGTGGTTGGGTGTTCACTTAAAGACATAACATATAAAGCCTTCTTGTAGGATTTTGAAAAGGGAGATTGAATATGTTGGCTTAGATCAGTCAAAGAGGTTGTAGGAAAAATATAAAAACAAGTAAATCTCAGAACACTCCTAGGGTTTAACATTGTGGCAAGTGATTAGAGCACGCAGTTCATGTCATTTGACAATTAACATAGCCCTTTACATTTGGCTATCATATTCTGTTAAGCTTTCTTCCAGCAATGACACCTAGGGGGTTATTTACAAAAGGCAAATACACTTTGCACTACAAGTGCACTGCAAGTGCACTTGGAGGTGCAGTCGCTGTAAATCTGAGAGGTAGATCTGAAATAAGGAGAAGCTCTGCTGATTTTATTATCCAATCAGGTGCAAGCTAAAATGCAGTTTTTTATTTTCCTTTCAGGTCCCCCTCGGATCTAAAGCGACTGCACTTTTAAGTTCACATTTAGTGCACTTTCAAGTTCACTTGCAGTACACTTGTAGTGCAAAGTGGATTTGCCTTTTGTAAATTACCCCCATGTAACACTAAAGTGAGGGGAGGTGCATTGTCTCTTGGTTTTGAATGAAAACGTACATCATACAACGAGATAACCGAATGATAAAATTGAGGAGACAGATAACAAATGCCTTTATAATTTTATGTCATGATTGATTGCCATGGCTTCCCATTTATCTGGAAGGTAACTAAAAGAAGCTATATTGGAAGCCAATGTGGCCGACCAACAATTTAATAGACATGTGCATTCGTTTTTGTCCAAATGCATTTCCGTCCGAATTTCGGGTATTTTCGTTATCGTTTTAACAAATAAAAACGAACACGCAGAATCCAAAATCCGACATGAAAAATACTTTATTTTCGTTTTCATTGCTGCAACAGTTCGATATAGATAGGAGATTCGACATGACGCTGACAATAGCAATCTGTGTCTATCGAACCTTTGATCGAATGTACTTAACCTTAACTCTATTAGTCCAAGATTATTCTACATAGAGAGGAAAGATTCGACATAGAGAGAAAATATTCGACATTATAGAGACAGTGTTGGGGTAGACCATTCGACGTGAACGACAAAGAATCTGGCATTGAAGGCTTATGGTGTCTGTCGAAAAGTTCTAAGAAGATTCAACAAACAGCTAAACTGTACGACGCCGCAATCGTACATTTGCGGTCAAATGCTCGGCCCATATGCTATAGAACAATTTGAATGTTGGTTGACTAGTAATAATAATTTATAAATATAATTATTACTAGTATCATACAACATTAGAATTCTTCTATAGCTTGTAGGCGGAACATTCGTCCGGAAATGTACGATTGCGGCGTCATACAGTTTAGCTGCTTCGTCGAATCTTCTTAGAACATTCGACAGACACCATAAGCCTTTAATGACAGATTTGACCTTAATTCATTCGGATTTTCGGACGAATTGATTTTTTTAACGAAATAAATAAAAACACATTTCGGGAGTACCTAAATAAATGTATTTTTCGGACAAAAACGAAATTCCGAAACAAAATATTTCCGTGTGCACATGTCTACAATTGAATTGAATAAATAACTACCGTATTTTCCGGCGTATAAGACGCCCTTTTACACCAGAATTACACAGCCAAAAACCGGGAGTTGTCTTATACGCCGGGTGAAGCAGCTGCTCTATCGATATCAGCCCGCCAGGTGCTCTGTAAGGCTGTATGTATTCTGTATTCTGTATTCTGCGCCGCTCAGCCAATCCTGATGCACTCTGTTGATGACAGAGCATGCTAAGCCTGCTTGGATTGGAGTAATAACCTCTGCCAATCCGAGCAGGCTACATTATGTAGCCTGCTCGGATTGGCAGAGGTTGTTACTCCAATCCGAGCAGGCTTAGCATGCTCTGTCATCAACACAGTGCATCCGGATTGGCTGAGCGGCGCATATACAGACTACATACAGCCTTACAAAGCACCCGGCGGCGGCCTCTTCGTTTCATTTAAAAGGCAATACTTCCACTCAAGGGGGTCGTCTAATACAGTGAGTAGACCACAAAACCACCGTTTTCAGCAGACTATTAGGGGGTCGTCTTATATGCCGAGTCGTCTTATACGCTGGCAAATACGGTAATAATAATATTTTACAACCCATGATTTGCTTCACTAGCATTTTACATTTAAGAATACTGAAATAAAAAAAGACCTAAATGTGTACAATTAATTTACCTTTCCATTTTATATAAAATTGGCTATTAAATTGATGGAAAAAGTCAGAGGGCCAAAAAGTCCACGACTTTGATTATAAATGTCAACAGATTGCAGCTGTGTACATTGCAACTAATGGTGACAGGAGAAATTACTCATAATTTAAAGGTAATGAAAGGTAACTGGATTTACTGATGCATTTCCATTTTCAAGATTCTATTGAGCATGGCAGGAAAAATGAATTTGCAATATACTGTAAACTTGTCTTTTGAAGTTCACTATAAAACAGCAGTAAACTTCAACTGACCTCTTCTGTGCTTTTTCTTTTTTTTTGTCTTGTGCTAAAATTACATTTTAAATACATACAGTATAATACATATTGAATGTGCTACAGTGTGCTTGGGTATCAGGAAAACTATATTTCATACAATCAGTAAAAGATCTACCAAAGAAAGAACTGTGACAGATAATTTATAAGTATTGTCCTGGGAGCAGGACAGAGAGCTGCTGCATACAGCTGCTAATCAGATCATGGTTTTAATTTTCTGGTGCAGATTAGTAAACCTGATTGGTTGCAATTAACAAAACCTCCAGTTTCCTCCAGTGTTTACGGTTTTGAATCTATAGGTTTCCTTCTCGTTTCAGTTTCACTGAAATAATTCACTCAAAGTCCTGACGTTATTATGAAAATTGATAGCTAACACTTGTATTTCTTTTTGCCTGGTCTGGTTAGTTACAGGTCACTTTTTGATATAGTTAGTACAAATACCCCCAGGCCGCGTACACACGGTCGGTCCATCCGATGAGAACGGTCCGAAGCGGACTGATGGTCTGATGTGCCCACACACCATCAGTTAAAAAACGATTGAGTCCAACGCTGTGACACAAAACACAACGACGTGCTGAGAAAAATGAAGTTCAATGCTTCCAAGCATGCGTCGACTTGATTCTGAGCATGCGCAGGTTTTTAACCGATGCTTTTGCATACTAACCGTCGGTTTTGACCTATCGGTTAGGCGTCCATCGGTTCAATTTTAAAGCAAGTTCTAAAATTTTTGACCGAAGGATAACTGACTGATGGGGCCCACACACCATCGGTTTGGACCGATGAAACGGTCCTTCAGTCTGTTTCCATCGGTTTTGACCGACCATGTGTACGCGGCCTCATAGGTAGTATTGACAGCAGTATACCTGCTAGGAAGTGCTATAATTTACAGTCATTCAGGTGCCACTGGATTGCGCATCTGCAGAAATATATTTGGAATCTGTAGTAAGCTTTAGTGATGGAAAAAAAAAGCAAGTCCAGAAACATTCACCTAGTATAACGTACATTAAATGTGAAATTGATCACAACAATTATAGAAATATCACTTTAAATGCTACCCAACAATTACCACAGGTCAATTAACCTAAGTGCCGAGACCAAATTTAGTAGTGTAAAAACTTTAAAACCAATTTGCCTACCAAAACTATTTTTACATTGTTTTAAGAGCATACCATATATGGATTTTATGGATTTTAATCAACTCCTTAGTATATTTTACTAAAAGCTGTGAAATGTATAAAATCTTTTAAAAAACTCTTGCACTGAATAACTTATTGTAATAATTAAAACATATTTAATAAATTAATTCATTTTTTTGCTGTTCGTATTTCACTTTTACAGCTGAAGGCTGCGAAGCGCAATTGCAGTTGAGACACAGTGACAGTGACAGTGACATTTGAAACAAACCAATATGATCACTATGATTAGCTGTCAGTGAGAACAATATCTTAAAGAAATCAGAAAGATAACCAATCATTAGTGTGAGACCAATGCTGTTAGTGCATTTCCGAACTACTGCAGGCTCTTTAATCTAAGGCGCTTTAAGCTATGAAATGCTGGCGTAAATGGTTAAGGATTGGTGTCTCAAAATGTATTTTATTTTGACAACTGTATAGATTTAGTAAAGAGAGTATTCAGTATATAATTTCTTTACATATTATAGTGTGTGGTGACTCAGGAAACAGATACGTGTGAATCGGTCATAAGGCTAGGTTCATACTGCTGCGCTGTGAATTTGTTCTGTTTTTTTTGTCCTGTGCGAGGTGCAAATTTACCGCGATTTTACCGCAAAATTCAGGAGTTGGACATAGCTGCGATTGATGTTCTAGCCAATGCAGGGGCGAACTGACCATTGAGTCACTCAGGCACTGCCCGAGGCCCTCATGCCACTAGGGGGCCCTATTAGGTTTGCCAGGCTCAGTAAAACCAGGGACAGTATGTAAAAATCAGTGTTTTTTATTTACATCTGTCCCTGATATGTCCGAAACGGACATGCTTTTGATGTGAAAATTCTGAGATTTTAGCTGCCCTGCCTCTGCACTGCCTCCTGGCGTGGTGGCCATCAGTAAGCCCAGGGGCCTCATCATTTTCTATTGCCAGGGGGCCCCATGAGTTGTCGGTCCACCCCTGAGCCAATGGAATCATAATGTAAAAAAAAGGTGTTAACTTCCTGTGTACTTCCTGGTTTTTGTGAAGAGTAGTTTTGTGGAGAGTAGTGTGGTGGAATTTGCACATATCTGAACCATCAATGCGATTCCAGAACGATTTACATTGAAGTCTATGGAGCTAAATTTGCATCGCACAGGGATCAAACTCGCACAGGGCCCTTTTTTTACACGCGGCTTAGATTCGCACCACACTCATGTGAACGGCACTAATGTAAAACAATGTTATTTAAATGACTTGCGAATTTGAGCGATCGCAACGGCTCAAATTCACAAAAGAATTCGCAGCAGTGTGAACTTAGCCTTAAACAGTAACAATTACTGATTATTATTGAGTACTTGTAAGTAAAAACAGTATTATAATTGTTTTACTTAAATTGTATTTAATTAAAGACATTAATAAGTTAAGAAGTATGCTTTTCACATAAAAGCAATGTTGGGCATCTTGACCGCTCTCATCTTGTTGGTTGAAACAATTGGTCTCAATTGTACTTGTTCAAAGTGGAATAGCAGTTGGCTTGAAATTCCCTGATCCTAACATGCAGCCTCAAGAAATTCTCCCCTTTTCTCTAATATGACTAATTATATTGCTAATTTGATTTATAACAAAGGGATGAATACCTCTAAAAAGTACGAGGGTATTTAACTGGGCATTTATATTAACACAGTGCAACGTGTCTATTGGAATATGAGGTAATACATTTTTTTGTGGAATACATATATATAAAATGTTAACCTAGTAAATTGAGTTCATTTTTAATATACAAAGCACTCCCAGGTTCTGTGTTTTTCTCTAACATATCAACGTAGATAAAAAATACCTAGTGTACTAATACAAATATTCACTGCCATTATAGTAGATTTCTGGACTTGCTGTTAGAAAGCTTAATTGAAAAACCATATTTTTCTTTCATTTTAAGTTGGATACAAAATTGAAAGTCGGTCACTAGCAAAGGCAATTTACTACGTATTAAAAAAAAAATCAATATAATTTCTGACATGCCACACACCAAGTGCATGCACCTGCCATCGAAACAGAAAAAGAAACATTTTTCTATTTTGTTTCCCAGCAGAAAAAACGACATTTACCATTACCTCTCATAACATATTTTAAAAGATTTTAAAGTGTAAATGTGATTAGAAATTTAGCAAAATTTGAACAAATATGTATAAAAAAACATTAACAGATAACCCTTTTCTCCAAGATGACATGCTGTAATTTTTTTTTCCCATAAAAAGTCTTTTACAATACAACTGATATGCTGATTCAAGCTTTCAGCTATACATGCAAGAAGAAAATATAATGTTAGGTTAAAAATCACTAAAACGTGCTATATAGAATTATTATAATTATTATTGTTTTGAGATTTTTTTTTTTAAAAGTGTGCGAAGAAGTTCAAGGTCCTAGTGTCCTGGAAGACTCATAGTCTGACACACATTTTGGTTTGATCCCTTTGCCATTGTAATAGTCCACAACCTGGTTTGGAACTTCAGCCAGAACACTTTTTGCAAGGGCAGCTGGTGAGGCCTATGGAAGAAAAATATATGAATGAATAAATACATACATAAACACAGTTTTTTTGCATTATTTGATCAGAATCCACTTGATTCATAAGCTACAATGATTTTTAGTTGGTAAAAAATATGTATTATGTATTTAATATTTGTTAAAATCAGAGCTAAAATAAATATTACATTGTTTTAGTCGGTCAAATATGAAATGTTACTTATAGATATCATGTTGTATTATGTGTGTCATCCAACAGGTGGATCTTTAGGCTAATTATCACATGATTTTCTGTATCTCTGACTCCTTTGGTATAAAAAAAAATATATATATTTTACACAGCTCAATAGTTCAAGCTGAAATTTGATAACATATATTAAGTAAGTTAACAGGGTAACTCATATATTATTGCATGGCTCTGCCCAGAATTTGAATTAACCAGGGCAGGCCTGAAGACAGTGAGCATCTGTTGTACTCTCTCTTTTAATAAACCTTTGTCATGTATTTAATGTTTGTTGTGTCTATTTTAGTAAAACAAATTGCATAAAATAAAAATGTATAAATAAATGAATTAAAAAAATAATAAAGAGAAATATAAGTAAATAATTCAAATGAACCCCTAAATCAATGAAGGTTTGACGGTATATGTTTTACGGGTTAATTGTCAGACTAATTAAATTGCCTTCAGGATTGTTTTACACAGTTCTGAAACCAGGGCAAAGACTTAAAGTGATTGTAAAGTCTTTTTTTTTCTGTAAAAATAACAAACATGTTATACTTACCTGCTCTTTGTAATGGTTTTGCACAGGGCAGCCCAGATCCTCCTCTTCTCATGTCCCTCTTTGGCTCTCCTGGCTCCTCCTCCCTGTCAAGTACCCCCACAGCAAGCAGCTTGCTATGGGGGCATCCGAGCCGAGTCATAGCTCTCTGTGTCCATTCAGACATGGATCCCCCCCTGTAACAGACTCACCCGGGACAGAGGCTTTTGGAGGGGACTGAATGCTAGCCTCTTGCCTGCCAACTATGGGCTCTGGCATTTGAGGGAGCTACAATAATTTAGGAAGATATTCTGATATGTAATGCAAAAGGACATTATAAAGGAGGCCATGATGGTCTCTGCATGCTTGGGTCTCATATAGCAGATGTATGTGAAATGAATGCTGATTAATGAGATCTGGAAAGCCTGTTGTCTACTAGTGTGGCTTCTAAGAGTATTTCCCCCATTGTTGTTTGTGCTAATTAACACTGCTATTGTATGAAGGAGTTCTGTGTTGATATTTATGATAATGTGTATTGTACAGTCAGTGAGCTAGGAGACGTGAAGTCTACTCTAAAAGGTCATATCTCTGAGTCACCTAGTCTGGGTAAATGATTTAGTAAACTAGCTCCTGTTAATTAGGTTTCTGGTTACAGTTTGTATTGTAAGCCTGCTGTATATATTTATGTGTCATCTCAAATAAATCACTTCTTGTTTAGCAACCAAACGAGTATTGTCTTGTGTTGTTGTTGTCAGCGGTTGGAAAATCTGATATCTATATTCAGACTGGGAGGAAGTGGTATATGACAAAAGCACTCAAGAGGAGTGTGGGACGTTTTGTTACATTACCTGTTTGGCCCGCCCCTATCTCCCCTGATTGGCTAACTGACTTTGATTGAAGCGGGAGCAAATGGGGCCGCTGCTGTGTCTCAGCCAATCAGGAGGAGGCTCAGGTAAGTTTTAGGGGGTGCAGGGACTGGCTGCTGTGCACAGGTTTCTATCCTAATGCATAGTATGCATTAGGATAAACAAACTTCTGTATTTTCAACCCCCTTAATTATTGGTGTTGATCTTATTTATGCTTTATTTTGGGGCAGGACCCAAAAGGAATGTTACAAGGTATTTATATTGCTTTATACATGTATATAACCTGGAAAAAAGAAAAGAAGAAACTGTGCTAAACTATAATGTGAAAAATAAAAATATTAAATGTATAGTCCCAATATGAGTATAGACCAAGTATATCTGTGACGATAAGAAAGCTGCAAACCTGCTGATAAACAAACAGTGATAGAAATTGGAAAAAAGCTTGTTTGATGTGATCCACCACTGAGAGAAATGCCTGCTTACCGGAACTCAGTGACCCCCCATTACAGAAGATCAAAGACAGCCTATAGGTAGTACAGCTCAATCTGCTCCAGCCGAATCCAAAGAATGGTAATTTAGGTCAACACAATCACAGATTTGATGGATTCCAATCTCAGAGATCATGCCAAAAAGACAACAAAAACAGCTCCCATAGTGTAAAACCATATATATATATATTTTAAAAGGAATAAAAAAACACACTTACATCAAGTCAATAGAAAAAAACAGCCTTAAACCTGCAGTGCCGGCCGGTCTCCTGCAGGTAAACCCATTCCTGTTTGTAGGTGAAGTGGGGAGTGACGTTTCCACGCCGTTCCACCCTACGCCGTATCGCAACAGAATTGCGTCTCCCCTGTAAGACGCAATTCTGTGTTGGCCTGAATTACCATCCTTTGGATTCGGCTGGAGCAGATTGAGCTGTACTACCTATAGGCTGTCTTTGATCCTCTGTAATGGGGGGTCACTGAGTTGTGGTAAGCAGGCATTTCTCTCGGTGGTGGATCACATCAAACAAGTTTTTTTCTGTGAAGTAATCACAATATATGGAAGAGACTGTTTTTCACACGGGTGTTTCAAGTTTGGAGTCAATTATACCATCTTCACACCAATGTTTTATGATTTTTTTTGTTATGCTCTCTTTGGACTCACTAAGTTCACATTATCAATTTGCTCCATTAATATCATATGATCAGCTCATTGAACTATCACATGTGTTTTTGTGGGTTCACTCATTTATTCACAATACCCATTTGCTATACTAATACCATATGGATCATTGGATTATTATATGTATTTTTGTGTTTTCACTGATTTATATGCACTAAGTGACAATTAATAATCATCATTATTATCTTTGTTCATACTTTGTGCAGAACTATCACAGTTAGCGCAACCAACTCCTTTTTTCCAATGTAAATAACCTGAAATTGTAATAATTCAACTTAAAAGGAACACAGCTTTTTTGTAATTACAGCTTCATTTGTCTACCTGGAAGCCTGTAAAAATTGTGAGGGCACCACACTTTGTTTTTGGATGCTCTACTTTTGTCTGGTGATGAGTTTTTGTTTTCATGGACTAGGACCTTGGACCTTTTTAGCTAATTTAGGTTTACTCTTTTGTTAAAGCAAAGAGCTGGCTGAACTCTTTAGCAATCCCCCAATAAAACTGGTACCATTAAAACAATGAGAAATCAATGCTGTCATTTGTTGAAATTTTAAATGGCTATTTGCCTCATTAAATACAGGCCAAAGTGAGACAGGGTGTTACATAAAAACCTTTTAAAATAAAAAAATGCTTTTTTTCAGGGTATGAAATGCAGTTATCCATAACGAATTATGAAATCTTCATGGATGTGTCAAGATAAACAGAAAATTAATTGGAAGGTTATGAGACCATTTTAATTAAGGCTCTTTAGTGACTGTTTAATTTCATATATTCAATGAACAGATCTGAAAGTAAAGTGTACATTATGTGCTATTAAACAAGGAAATATCAAATTAGACATGTTTTTTTTTTCATTTTCAAAAGAAGAATGTCTAATTGAATTACCCTGGTAATAATTAATTAAGCATGATAATTTGGCCTTGAAAATGCAAGTTTATACAATATGAATATACATGAGAGTACATATACTGTCAAAGCGGAAATATAATATTCTGAGCCATTGCTCCAGTACCTGTCTATTTTCCATACGGAAACAACCAAATTCTTATACAGGTACAGCAATGTCTTAGCTATCATAAGGCAGTCCTGGGCTAATGCCCATGGCTGCAGGGTAAAA
This sequence comes from Rana temporaria, assembly GCF_905171775.1. NCBI lineage: Eukaryota > Metazoa > Chordata > Amphibia > Anura > Ranidae > Rana > Rana temporaria. The sequence goes on along the minus strand of NC_053493.1, from coordinate 115,262,769 downwards.
GAAGCCAATAATAAAATATATTACATGTTTTCATTTTTTTCTCACATCTAGTCAGTTCTGAATTCTTCTGAATAAACACAACAGATCTGTTAAGATGGTCTGCTGAAAGGAGATGTAGGATTCTCTAGTAAGAAATGGCCATGTCTTTATTTCTGGTGGCTCCTGAATGCCGCACAGTACACTAGATTTGCACTTAAAAACATGGCATTTTTAATTATCTTTGTAGATAAACATGTATGTATAATTTGTAATCTTATATTTACAAGGAGTAGGCATACTTTCTCATTCTAAATTGAGGCTCTGCTTTTTGCTTAGCAGTGATACATATTGGTTTATTTCTCCTTTTTACAATGCAAGTCTATGAGTCGGCTGACACTTGAAAACAATGCACTGCCTGCGTAGGTGATTTTTTTTGGAGTTGATTTACCGAAAGACAGGTATGTTTTTCACCTTTTCCCTCAGCTTAGTGAATGCGGTGAAAATTTACTTTGCAAAGAACGCCCAATCACATGCAGGGATTTTTTTTTTTTAAAAAAGGTAATTTTGCCTGCACATGATTGGATGATGGAAGCCAGCAAATCTTTTACCTCATTCACTAAGCTAAGGGTAACTTCCTTTGCAAAGTAAAAATCCACTTTATCAGTAGATGAGAGAAAAAAGAGTAACTACACTAAGACACTCTTTTTGTTTTAAAATGTCCTACTTCTGACTATAATAAGAAATCTTCAGCATACTAGGTCTCACATTTTTGGTCACAGAGAAATTTGCCTTTGATACTGCTGTAAAAATATACATTTTCCAAAAATGGAACTTCCGCTTTTTGGAATCCTCCCCTCCTCCGATGTCACATTTGGCACCTTTCAGGGGGGAGGAGGGAGCAGATACCTGTATAATACAGGTATTTGCTCCCACTTCCAGGCATAGATCACCGCGGTGACCTACGCCATGTCCGGCGCCTACTCCATCCCCCTGCTGTCTTCTGGGAGACACACAGGTCCCAGAAGACAGCAGTGGGATCACTCAGCGCGACTCGCACATGCGCAGTAGGCAACCAGGAAGTGAAGCCACAAGGCTTACCCTGATTCCCTTACCATAGATGGCAGCTGCGAAAAAATTATGTCTTGTACACAACGCTTTTATCTTCCCTTTTTTTACTTATGTGTATAAATAAAAATGTATCTTTTATATAATAGCTCTTGTTCAATGAAAATGTACAGATTGCACCTATAATGTCCCACATCTCTTCTCCTTTTCCTTCTGTACCCAGTTATAGAAAAACAAACCCCATAATGTTTGTGTGCATTAAAATGAACATTTTAATATTTTATTAAAGATATGTGTTTCATAAATTGTTGTTCTGATATTGCATGACATAAATTGTGACTAACACAATTTTATTTTCCAGAATGTCTGCTTTCAGAAAAAATATAATTGGGGTTTTAACTAAACTTCAGACCTTAAAGATGCATTTTTTAATATGTGTGCAAAAAATAATAATATATAAACAAACTATAATTTGGTATGGGAACAGAATAATGGGCACATACTGCATATTCTTCCTGGAACCTTGAAGGCCACACACAAATGTGCTAAAAACAGAAATGCCCACATAAATATTCTTTCTTTCTGTAGGCCGCAGTGAAAATAATTATTATTATTAATTGTGTTTCACAGAATAAATAGGGCACACATTATTACCATTGATAGAAAAGTCTGCTGTTTTGTAAAAAAAAAAAAATAATGAAAACCATTAGTAAAAAATGTATATGAAAAAAAAAAACCTTTTGCTAATTGAACATTTGCTACTTTTTAGCATAACAACCCCACAGAGTTGATGAATGGTAAAGTTTGTGCTCATTCAGTATTATACGACAGCTATTTTCCCTGCTAGCGATCCCTTCATCACACAGCCTGTAAATACCTCAGGGAGATATTATCTGCACATAAAGAGGCAGACATTGGATTATGGATAACAGAGAACATCGATTTTCCACTGTTTGTCTCTGAAACACAAGAGACTTAAAGAGGGCTTCACATTGATGTTTAGGATAACGGATTATGAAGGAAAACGTTGCAGTTCTCATTAGATAGCCATAAAATGTATGTCATTTATGTATGAAAAGCTCCTGGCACATTTACAATACAGTTAGAGTCAATCAATGGGAATTTACTAGATGGCATGGACTCTGTCCATGGTGCTGATTTTAAAATACTATTTACTTGTGCAAATAAATATAATCAAGTACACACAGCTGTGAGTGTATGTATGCTCAGAAAGGAAATAGGCTTATGAAATACAATCGGAGGAGGGAAAATAACTGTTTATCTACATTCAGAAAATAAAATAGATTTTTATTGCTGGTCCCATTAACCACTTAAGGACCAAGCATGTTTTTCAGACTCGTGCTTACAAGTTTTACTTGGAACCCCCAAACATTAAAAAAAAAAAAAAATTCTAACTCCCTAGAGAATAAAATGGCGGTCATTGCAATACTTTTTGACACACCATATTTGCGCAGCGGTATTACAAGTGCACTTTTTTTGGAAGAAAAATCACTTTTTTGAATAAAAAAATAAGACAACAGTAAAGTTAGCCCAATTTTTGTTATAATTTTTTATATTGTGAAAGATAATGTTAGGCCTCGTACACACGACCGAGGAACTCGTCGTAAATGAAACATCGTTTTCCTTGACGAGTTCCTTGTTAGGCTTGTCGAGAAACTTGACAAGTTTTCTTTCTGTACACACTGTCAAGACCAAATCTCGACGTTCTCAAACGCGGTGACATACAACACATAACACATGGGGCTGCTTTTGCTAATCTCATGTTACTGCGTGTTAAGTAAAAGTTTGGTAGGAGACGATTTGCACTTTTCAGTCTGTTACAGCGTGACGAATGTGCTATCTCCATTACAAACGCTACTTTTACCGAAGGTGCGCTCCCGTCTCATACTTTATTCTGAGCATGTGCGGGTTTCTTAGCATACACACGATCGTGTTTCTCGTCATAAACCAGCCCGACGAGAAACACGACGAGGAAATTGAGACTCCCGACGAGGAAAAAGAGAACTTGTTCTCTTTTTTTCTCGTCGAGTTCCACAACAGTTTACACGTGACCGTTTTCCTCGGCAAAAAAGCTCTGCCACCAAGTTTCTTGATGGATTCTGTTGAGGAAAACGGTTGTGTGTACGAGGCCTCACACCAAGTAAATTGATACCTAACATGTCACGCTTCAAAATTGCGTCCGCTCGTGGAATGGTGTCAAACTTTTACCCTTAAAAATCTCCATAGGCTACTTTTAAAAATTCTACAGGTTGCATGTTTTGAGTTACAAAGAAAGTCTAGGGATAGAATTATTGCGATCGCGGCGATACCTCACATGTGTGGTTTGAACACCATTTTCATATGCGGGCTCGTTGGGTTGGGGCGCTTTAATTTTTTAATTTTTTATTTTACTTAATTTTTTTATTTTAACACTGTCTTTTTAAAAAAAAAAATTGGGTCACTTTTATTCCTATTACAAGGAATGTAAACATCCCTTGTAATAGAAAAAAGCATGACAGGTCCTCTTAAATATGAGATCTGGGATCAAAAATACCTCAGATCTCATATTTGGACTTAAATGCATTAAAAAAAAAATTGTCATTTGAAAAAATTACAACAACAAAAATTTCCCTTTAAAACGTATGGGCGAAAGTGACGATTTGACGTTGCTTCCGCCCTGCAGTGATATGAAGATGAGTGGGGGCCATCTTCCCCTCACTCGTCTCCATGCACAGCAAGGGAAATGACCAGATCACCTCCGCCACTGCCGGGCACCGGAGAGTGGCGGGACAGGAGGGGCCTCTCCCGGGGTGCTTTGACTGGGGGAAGACAGATCAGTGTTCCTGCTATAACATCTTCCCCTCTGACAGAACGGATACCTGCCTTGTTTACATAGGCAGTCAGCCATTCTGTCTGCCTCGGGTCCGCCAGACCGATGATTGGCTCCCTCTGTGATTGGACATGCTTGCCCCCCATACCCGGCAAACAAAATCAGATACGTGATTCACGTTGAAGGCCACCGTGCTGCAGTAAATGTATGGGGGGGCAGTCCAAAAGCAGTTAAATCTTATTTGCCATAAAGTTGCCCAATTAAACAACATCTTGTAAGGGAATTATTCCACTGCATAGCTTGTTGTCATCTGCAAACACTGAAATGGTACTTTAAATCTCAAACTCGATATCATTTATAAATAGAGTCCCAACACTGAACCGTGGGGTACACTGCTAATAACCTTAGACTTTTTAGAATATGATTAACCATTATATGATTAATCATATCATTAATCGCTACTCTCAGAATATGGTCTTTTCTATCTATTAGCACACTGAATTTTCTATGGCTGTAGGCGTTAGCTTACTTGTCAGCTGTGTGTGTGGGGAACTGTCTCAAACGCTTTGCAAAATCCATTATATTCCTCAAAATATTTACTTTCCAATAGATAAAATGATTAATTATATTGAAATAGGAATACATCAGATACTCAGGCCAGGCCACATGACCTATTCACCCAATCACAGCACGCCGGCTCGCCATTGTCGAGACTGAACATGGCGCCCGGTCCGGTGCACAGACACAGTGACATGGTGAATACAAATTAATAGAGTGACACAGTCCACACTGGCGCCTCCCTAAATGTTGCGCCCTATGCCAGTGTATATAGGTGTGTGTCTTGACCTCCGCCGAACCCGCGAGACTGACTCACCAAACCCCTGGGGTTCGATCGAACCCAGGTTAAGAACCACTGACATACAGTATCAGTCCACTAAGAGGCCTATTTATAAAACAGGTTATTCCAAGCACATTCACCATGATAGATTCACTTGTGTTTACTGCACATCCACTGAAAATTAAGACGACCTCTGCCTTGCTAAAGAAACTGAGGGTAAAGGTGATGGACTGGCCAAGCATGTCTCCAGACCTAAACCCTATTGAGCATCTGTGGGGCATCCTTAAATGGAAGGTGGAGGAGCGCAAGGTCTCTAACATCCACCAGCTCCATGATGTTGTCATGGAGGAGTGGAAGAGGACTCCAGTGGCAACCTGTGAAGCTCTGGTGAACCCCATGCCCAAGAGGGTTAAGGCAGTGCTGGAAAATAATGGTGGACACACAAAAAATGTACACCTTTGGTGCAATTTTGACATTTTCACTCAGGGGTGTACTCACTTTTGTTGCCAGCAGTTTAGATATTAATGGCTGTGTGTTAAGTTATTTTGAGGGGACAGCAAATTTACACTGTTATACAAGCTGTACACTCACTAATTTACATTGTAGCAATTGTGTAATTTGCACTACTGTCAGGTCAGCAGTCTTTCCCATGATTGTGATTTATACTGAACCAGACTGAGAGACCATTTAAAGGCTCAGGAACCCTTTGTGGGTGTTATGGCTTAACCCCCCTGACGGTAAACCCGAGCGCGACTCGGGGTTGGTTTTACATGTTAGGATCGGCAAACCCGAGTCGCGCTCGGGCTGGACGGGCTTACCTTTCGCTGGATCCACAGGCTTGGTTTACTCACCTTGTCCCTGGATCCAGCGATGCCACCCGCTGTGTGAGCGAGCGGGACCTCCTCGCTCGATTCACAGTCCCCGTGTGACGCCGATCTCCGTTCCCTGCGACGTTACGACGCACGGGGACGGAGAACGGCGCCAAATTCAAAAAAGTAAACAAACACATTACATACAGTATACTGTAATCTTATAGATTACAGTACTGTATGTAAAAAATACACCCCCCTTGTCCCTAGTGGTCTGCCCAGTGCCCTGCATGTACTTTTATATAATAAAAAATGTCATTTCTGCCTAAAAACTGTAGATTGTCCAAAAGTGTCCCTTTATGTCAAAAATGGTTTTAGATCAGCTAGAAAACAGCGATAATAAATTATAATCACTTGCAGAATTGTGCGATAGCGATTTGCGGGGAAATTCGTCATAAAAAAAATAAAATAATGACAGCGACAATTCTGCAACTGCAAATTTCAGTGATTTTGAGTTGATTACATTATTGAATAATTTTTATTATAATTATATTATTATTTGTTATAATTATTTATAATTATTTATTATATTATAATTTATAATTTTGTTTTAAAAAAAAAAATCATACCCGGGATGCCTACAAGACTCTTGCTTGGTCAGATTTAAGTGAGTTATTTCTAAAAATTACAGGCCTACAGTATAAAACGCCAATTTCCTTGCAAAATAAATGTACCGCTTTTGGTACGTAATTCCAGACAGAATCATACCGCCAGGGAGGTTAATTAGCTGATTAGAGTGGGACACCTTTTCACAATATTTCAATTTTCTGAGATTGTGGATTTGGGGTTTTCATGAGCTGTAAGCCAAAATCATCACAATTATGACAAATTACGATTTGAACTATCTTGCTTTACATGTAATGAGTCTATTTTATATATTAGTTTCACCTTTTTAAGTTGCATTAGTGAAATAATTGAACTTTTGCACGATATTCTAATTTTTCGAGTTTCACCTGTACTCACTTCTGTGAGATACTGTATATAAATATATAGAAAATACATCTATAAAATATCATATAAAGTAAAACCTTGGTTTGAAAGTAACTTTGCTTGAGAGCATTTTGCAAGACAAGCTCAATTTTTTTAATACATTCTTACTTGATATACAAGTAGCGTAACGTCACAACTGAGTATAAAAGAGAAGAGAGGGGCCTCTAAGTGTGGCAATATGGTTACATTTAATAAAGGTACTATATTTAGCAACTCACATGGTTGATGATTAAAACAGGCACATCTAAGCATGCAGGCATCCAGGGCAAGCTGTCCACATAGACCATCCTTACCATCCTCACTGCCATCTGCGTCGTCCCTTCTAGGCTGTGCTCCAGAAGCGGGTCTATCGATCTACTGGGGGGTTGTCTTCCCAGTCACAATTGCAGACTGACAGCGGTGAGAGCCGACGGTGTGGGGGATATTCTATGTGGACAGCTTTACTTAGATGTGCCTCTTTTAATCATCAATCATGTGAGTGGCTAAATGTTGTACCTTCATTAAATGTAACCATATTGCTACACTTAGAGGTGTCTCTCCTCCCTTTTTTTTTTACTCAGTAGCACCTGCTGGATTTTGCTTCTAATCCCCTTTGTGGATAGACATTTTATGGTCACACAACATTGCTATGATCTTTTTATATGGACTTTAAATGGTCGTGGAACGAATGATTTGAGTTTCCATTATTTCTTATGGGGAAATTCCCTTTGATATACAAGTGCTTTGGATTACAAGCATGTTTCTTGAACAAATTACGCTCGCAATCCAAGGTTTTACTGTATACTTTAAAATTAAAATTGACCCAAAGCTATTATTCCCCGTAAACTGTATATTTACTATTTTAGTCTGGTGAATGTTTATCTAGTTTGGTAAATAAGGTGAATGTGTTTATTTAATGATTAAATCTTGTGCAAGCAAAAATCCAGATTTGTTTTCTCTTGCACATCATTTGCATGGGCGTCCGCTGAACTTTTTTCAGGGAGGGGGCATAATTTTAAGGTCGACCCTGCTCGGTCCCTTTTTGACTCAGGGACACTGTGCCAGGAGAATATTATATATTGCAATTTGCTGCTTGTTAAATTTGGGCTGAGCTATTGCTGGAAAAATATATGTGTGTGTAACAGTGTATTTGGCACTGCTGCTGTTACCTGTGGTACTTCAGCGATCGATCATAGGCCCGAAGCAGGCACTGGCAACGCATTCTCTCTCGTCTTAGCCACTGTGCACCATGCACCTGTGGGAGGAGCTGGAGCCGTGCCAGCTGGATTGGCATAGGCATAGCAAGTGCAACGTACATTTACACAGGCAGGCAGGCTGAGGCAGCCAATCACGGAACAGAACAGCTGGGATGTTAAGCAGAGGCCCGAGCGGCAGAGCCAATTCGATGCTCGAGCCGGGGGTGAGGAGGGAGAGATGGGTGTGTCTGTATGTATCGCGGTGAATAAGTCGGAACATACTGAGAGCAACCCCAGCCCCCAGCAGACTTAGAAAGAAAAGTCCACGGCTGCCGCGGAGGCGGCCGCAGCGGCCATTGCAGGGTGCCCCCTGTGTTGCAATGGCCGCTAAGGCCGCCTCCGCGGCAGCCGTGGACTTTTTTTCTAAGTGTCTTCTCTTACGATTCTGGGGGGGGGGCAATTGCCCCCCCCTTGCCCTGGTATCCAAAGTGAGCACAACTTCACTTTATTTACCAAGTCAACAGCCTTTAATTGTTTTAGTAAATCATTCCCCTTATCTCATCCTATTGGCTGACAGCTACAATTTCACAATGGCTTACACTTATACCAATAAATAATCTACAGTTTCAAACTATACAAATATTATTTCAGTATCTACTACATGTCACCAGCCATATTCGTCTCTTGCTAAAAAGCACAATCATTTTATGTAGAGGAATGTTTTGTATCTTTTGCAATCAATGCCGGATGACATTTCTGTACAGAATTGAGAATTATAGTGGAGTAATATAAAAAATGTCAGTGTTAACATTTAGCATGTTACTGAATGTAGCATATAGTTAAAACATACACCATATATCTCATATGCTCAAACCATTCATTACTATTTCTGGCAATGTCACTGGATGACAAATAACTTCCTGTATCTGTCAGGTCTCGGAAGCTGTATATTTGAAAGATACGTACGTGTTTGAAATTCCTGAATGGCACAAACTGAACAATGTCCCGAAGCACCGGCTCTCCCTTAGGTGACCTCAGTATTCCGTCATCTCCATCCAGCATCTGCATATCACTGAAATCTGCATTGCCAACCCCGACAATAATGACTGACATGGGAAGATGTGAGGCATGAACTATAGCTTCTCTGGTGTCAGCCATGTCTGTGATTACACCATCCGTTAAGATGAGAAGAATAAAGTATTGCTACAAATAAAGAAAAACAATACTGTCATATATGTCAGTATGGCACACCATATTCACCATATTCACATGCATATGCTTCTGTCACAGCATATTATTATGTACCGTAATTGTAATGTCTGCCCGAATGTTGTAAAGCGCTGCGCAAACTGTCGGCGCGATACAAATCCTATATAATCATAATAATAATATTATTATTCCTACTGACTAACTTAAAGGGATATTAAACATTTGTTGATTTTTTTGTTTGTTTTTTAAATGAAAGTAAAAAAGATGTAAATGATATGCAAGGATATGACACAGAGAAGTGTCCTACTTCCTCTTTCTTTGGTCCCCCCCACAACTGCTGTCCGCTCCTCCTTTTCTCTGAACGCCCCCTAAGCAAGCTGTGTGCTGAGGGGGCACTCGTGCAGGTGCACTTCTGAGCCGGGCTGTCTGTGTCAATAGGCCCACACAGTGCGGCTCGATCAAGCCCCCTACTCTTTCCTCTTAGTATATGTTTTTTGCTCCTGCTTTTCTGAAGCCTGTGAATCCATGCAGAGACAGTGCAGCGGTGCTGCAGACAGGCACAGAACTGGATCAAGAAAGGACTTAAGGGGGGGGGGGGCAGAATAGTTAGTGGGTTCCTTTTAACCTTAAAGGGGTTGTAAAGGTAAAAGTTGTTTCACCTTAATGCATTCTATGCATTAAGGTGAAAAAACTTCCGACTATACCGATCTTCCCAGCCCCCCCGTTTACTTATCTTACCCCTCAAAAATCCTGCGCCGTGAACGCACTGGCATCTTGGCCGGCTTCCCGGCTCATTCATTGGTTGATTGAAGCAGCACAGCCATTGGCTCGCACTGCTGTCAATCACAACCAATGATGCGATGCGCCGGGGGGCGGGGCAGCTATGGCCTTTGGCTGTATCACGGGAGCGTGCCCACAAGGACTCCACACCATGCGAGCTCGCTCGTATGAATGTGTGGAGTTCTTGCGGGGAGTACCAGAGACAGCTGCCGAGGGACCCAAGAAGACGTGGATTGGGGCCACTCTGTGAAAAACGAGCTGCACAGTGGAGGTAAGTATAGTTATAGTTATTTAAAAAAAAATGTTTTCCTTTTCAACCCCTTTAATGCAGGGAATGCAATGCCTGCCTAGTCCCTGTGGAAGTAGAGAATCACTGTAGTAGCCGCCGTTACTACAGTGATTTCCACCGTCTTCAGGGACCCATAGGCAAATGCTCGACACGAGTCCTGGAAAACAGTGAAAGGAAGTGTTAAGCCTCTCACACACGATCGGATTTCCATCGGACAAATCCGTGTAATTTTGTGCAAAGGGTGTTTGCCGTGATCTTATATTGCATACAAACGGCAAAGAATTGTTGGCCAACAAAAACAAAACAACGTCGTTTTTCAGCTCTTTAGCGCCACCCTTTGGGCAACTTCTGCTAATGTTGTCTTAGGCCCCGTACACACGACCAAACATGTATGCTGAAACTGGTCCGCGGACCAGTTTCAGCATACATGTTCGGTCGTGTGTAGGCGCGAGCGGGCCGAATTGCAGCAAACATTTGCCTGCCGGGCCTTTTCCCAGCAGACAAATATTCCTGGACGTGTTTTAAAACCGTCCGCTGGAATCCTGCCCGCTCGGACATGTACGGTCGTCAGTACAGACCTACCGTACATGTCCGAGCGCCCGCCGTCCCTCGCATGCGTCGAATGACTTTGACGCATGCGTGGAAGCCTTTAAATAGCAGGCCCGCCCACGTCGCTGCGTCATCATCGCGGCGACGACACGGACACGCCCCGCGTATTGTTTACGTGCGGACTTCTGTACGATGGTTAGTACAGCCATCGTACAGAAGCCCTCTGGCAGACATGTACGGTGAAAACGGTCCGACGGACCGGTTTCATCGTACATGTTTGCTCGTTAGTACCCGGCCTTATGGTTAGCATTGGTTCGGAGCATGCATGTTTGTACTTTGGATTTTTTTCAGACGGACTTGTGTACCACACGATCGGATAATCCGACATCACACATTTGTTGTCGGAAAATTTTAAAGCATGCTATTCCACATTTGTTGGAAATTCAGACAATTGTCCGATGGAGTGTACAAACAGTCGGATTATTCAACAACATCCTGCCGTCGCACAATTGCCAATGGAAAATCCGATCGTGTATACGGGCCTTTATGCCTCACCGCAGCTTGAAAAAGCTCAGTACAGCTTATTTTTTTACTGAGCTAAAAAACAACACCATTAATTGTAATGTGCCTTTGGAAACAAGCGCTGTGTATTCTTCAGCAAAATTATTTCGCGCACATTTCCACACATTCACGCCCGTTTGCACGCAAATTCGCACATTGACATTATCAAAGCAAGAACAAGTTTCTGTGTATGCGCGGAAATGTGTGCGAATTTGCGTGAAAGTTGCACGAAACTACATTTAAAAAAAAGTCGGAAAAAGTAGATGCTCAAATAAGAGTATTGTGTGCAAAAGGCCTTATTGTTTGTCCCAACTCCTGTAACTTTCACTTTTGCTTGGAATGTAATATTGGCGATAAATATATACAGCAAAGGAAGTGGAAAAAAATGTGGTGCATACTATCATTTCATACTGTATGCTAACTGCATAGTTATAAGACATCATTATTTTTTATGCTGATGGTCTGTTTAAAATAATATGGTAAAGAGCAACCCCTGGCAATAACAACCATCTTTCACTGTTTTAAAGCTCTCGACTAGTAAAATCCAAAACATTTTCACCAGTTACAGAAAACTGTTGGTCTTGCAATGCTTTATTGAAGTAGTTGTAACAATAGAAGATATGTTACCTTATCTCAATCCAGCAATGTGCACAAGAGCAGCAGCTCTCTCGGCTCTCTGCCTCCTCATTGGCTCATGGACAGCAGCTGGAACCGTTGGCTCCTGATGCTGTCAATCACAGCCAGTGAGGAGGGAGGGATGTCAATGGACACATCGTGCGAGACTCAGGAGCAAGCACGCACGAATGCCCCCCATAGTAGATGGCCCGCTATGGAGGCACTCAGTGGGATGGAGGAACCAGGAGCACAGGCAGGGAACCCAAGTAGAGGAGGATCGGGGCTGCTCTATGAAATTGTTTGAAAATGTCTGTCCTATGCAAGGGAGATTTATTTTTGATTTTTTAGTTAATTTTCTGTGATTGCTCATTCCCCATGCATCATCAATTTAGTTACCGAAAAAAGGCAAAGTAACGGTATTATATAAACATATCTTACATTCATAGGTGTGCACAGCCTATGAAATTTGGGTGTTCACCCCAAAGCACAAACGCACACTACTGATCACTCACGATGTTCATTTAGAAAGGGAAGGGGTTGGTAAATTATATATTTACTGGTCCCTTCCCCCATCCATCCTAAAACATCCTGCAGCAACAGGTAGCGGGAGAGGAGGGAAGCCAGCAGTGCTTCGGGGGGGGGGGGGCAGGTAAGTAGGGGGAATTTGTTCTGCATAGGGTGAGCCTGGGCACACCTGGCACACCCTGTGCGCACGCCTATGCTTACATTTGTCTCTGTTTTAAATCAATTATTCAGGACAAAAAATGCCAGCCATTTAATGCTTTATATGTTTATGATATGTCCTTTTATGAGCATTTATATAATTTTAATTAAATACAAATTTGCTTCCAGCATCTACATTGCTTTGCAATTATCTGTACACAAGTGTGTACATTTCTGGGTCACATAACACATTTAGCAGGACAATTGGTTTTCACAATTTCTATAAGCAACTTTAAATGCCAAGGTTTGTCAAGAGTACCCTTTTAGGCCAAATACACGCTGTAATGGCAGCCAAGCAACAATGAAATATAACATTGAGATCCTTCTGAATTTGTTACATCTACTGTAATAATTTCCCTGTCAAAATCTACTCTGTGCAATATATGAATAATTTAGGATAGATAATATATGTTCGTAATGGGAATTAGCCACCAGAATAATTGATAATGGCACCGAAACGCGTCCAGGGACAATGAAACACAAGGAATGACAAACCCAGCTGGCAGCTCTGTGTGCAGTTGATGAATACATGGCACAATACAGGTACATTTCCCTTGTGACAATTTCCTAAAGCCCACTTAAACAATCCGTTTTAATTAGCTAAATGTATTCCATATATTATGCTGCGTACACACGGTCATAATTTCCGACAACAAATGTCCGATGTGCTCCATCGGACATTTGCTGTCGGAATTTCCGACAACAAATGTTTGAGAGCTGGTTCTCAATTTTTTCAACAACGAAAGTTCTTGTCGGAAATTTCCGATCGCCTGTATGCAATTCCAACGCACAAATACGCTCAGAATCAATTCGACGCATGCTTTGAATCATTGATCTTAATTTTTCTCGACTCGTCGTAGTGTTGTACGTGACTGCATTCTTGACGTTCGGAATTTCTGCCAACATTTGTGTGACCATGTGTATGCAAGACAAGTTTGAGCCAACATTCCGTCAGAAAAAAATTCACGGTTTTCGGAATGTCCAATCGTGTATGTACGCGGCATTAGCCTTTGAAAACAAAAGGTGCTGAAAGTCTTTCAGTCGACTTTCTTTAGAAAGCAGCCACAGCCAGAGTAGAAAAGCCTGTCACCTGCCAAGCATGCTGTAGAGAGAAAGATCCTTGCTTTCTGTGCGGAAGCAGTGGAATCTATGTAGAGCCCTCTGCAGAGTCAGGCCTATATCTCTGCAATCAGTAAAGCGCAAGTTTCCTGCTGATTAGAAAGTTCTAGCTCTGAATCAGCAGGGGGCGCGCTGGATCTCTTCAGAGGGCCAACTGCTTCCACAATGGCAGGGGACAAGCTTTTCTTCTCAGGCTGTGTCTTCTTTCTAAGAAAAAGAAAATGCAAACCTTTAGTTTGGATGCACCTGGAAAGTATTTTGCTGATTTAAACTGAAAGTTCAGTTGGGCTTTAAGCTGGCCACAAATGTTACAATCTGGTTGTATAGGCTTTTTAAGAATTACCAGGAACCGTGTAGTGTGAAGGTCTACCAGAATGGATATAAACGGAATGAACTGTTTAGTTGTCAGTAAATTTAAAGCTGTCAATACGTGGCACAATCTAATTGTAGGGTCATGAAGCAAGTATTATTAACCACGCTCTAATCAAAACAACTCCAACATAATATAAAATAAATCAATAAAGTGCATCAAATATTTTCCTTTTTTAAACAGCGTCCATTAAACAGCCACCACATGTCTTCTTATGGATTCCCACACAAATAGTTGATATTCAGTGTCCTTTTCCACCAACATTTAAGCACACAGACCCCTCATGACATCAGACGTTACGGACGAAACGCATTGGGTAGGATCTGCTTAACACGTCACTTCCTCCACTATGGAACGCAGGTGGAATGTAAACGACCTCTCTGCTTTTAACAAGCTGTATCTATTTGTTTACATTGTAAGTACAATTATTTTATGCATGTATTTTAACAAACATTTTGTATTTGCACTATGAGAGGCATTTTTTCCCTTTCTACTTGCCTGTGTGAGACTTGGTCTGGGTGCATGAAGGTATAGAAGCATTAGTGGCTGATGTGGCATCCTGGGTCGTCTTCTTAGACTGGTTAAGAGGACCATTGAGAGTGGTATCCCCTTATTCAAATGCTGTTTACTACCTGTAATGGAAGTCATATACAGTATGTCCAGTAATTGGGCTGAGTGCTTAAATGTTTTTGGAAGAAGACACTGAATATACACTATCGGTGTAGGAATCCATAAGGAGACATTGTTTACACTTGGTTGGAGACACCTGGTGGCTGTTTAAGGGACACTGCACACCAAAAAAATGATTTGATGCACTTTATTGATCTATTTTGTATTCTTTTTGAGTTGTTTTGATTATTTGATTAGAGCACCCTGGGAGCGTGGTTAATAATATTTGCTTCACCATCCTTAAGCTACCATTTCCTTTATAATGGGTAGCTCCGGAGGCTTACATTTTATATTCACACTCATATAATTCCATTTATTAATAATTTCCATTTAAATTAGTATATAATATTAAACTTACATTTGCTTACTCACGTGTCCACACTAATTAGTTCATATCTTTTTAGTTTGGTTTGCGTGGGTTGAGGGTTACACCCATTTTCCATATATTATACAAACTAATTGTAGTTACCATAGGCCATACACTTTAAGAAAGCACAGCAAGGAGCTGTGTTGATGTGTCAAGTGCAGTAAACCTTAAAGTATAACTTAAAATGGTTGTAAACCCTCTGATACTACTTGCACCTTCAGGTAAGCCTACATTAAGGCTTACCTGTAGGGGCTTGCAATATCTCCTTAACCTACGCGGTTAAGGAGGTATTTTCAGAAAATCGGGCACCGATGTCTACGGCGCATGCGCACCGTAGACAACGGCACAGGTGCACTGAGCGTGTTGGGTCTTGAATGGGCAGGGATCGTGGCGGTTCCGCGAGCATGTGCCAGAGTGACATCATCGCCCCTTCAGCCAGTCACAGAGCCGGACTAGAAAGCTTGTCAGTTTGTATTGGTGTCTTTGTCCTCTTTAAGGATTCACCCTCTCTATTTGTCCTGATTATCATTACCATTGAAAGTGGAAGTAAAAGAAAATCCCAAATTTTGGGTTGTCCCCAAAAAAGTAATAGAGGGGAAATCTTCAAATGGGGTCACTAGTTATGGTGACCTGGGGGTACCCAAGGAATTCCATTAATTTGCAGATATTTCCTCTCACTTCCTGTTTGGCTACGGTACAGGAAATTAAAGGAAAGCTCCGTAATGGAACACATATAGCAAAAAATAAAATCTGACAGGGGTTTTAACCCTCCCTTGCTCTATCCAAAATGAAAACAAGGTTTTGCCTATAGTTCTAATTTAAATGTGCCAATAGGAATATTACTTACTGATGTCAAATCACTGAATGAGGATTTGAGCAACAAAAAACACAAAAACACTAGCGCTCAAATGGTAATGATAATGGTACTAAAAATATTATATAAAAAATCAGGAGGAGAAGCGAATATGTGAGTCCAGAGCAGCAAGGTAAAATCGTACCCGGAAGTACCAACTGCACACAAACTAAACAAACTAAAACGCTGGTTTTAGTGTTTAGTTTGAATGGGGATTTGAGGTTGATGTACATATTTCCTTACTAATAATGCTTAGTTGTCATTTTCAGCACATGATTGGGCTGCTAAATATTAGGATAAAAAGGTTTTGTCATATTTTACAGAAGCATAGTTGTAAACTTTATTTTGGAAATATTATTTTCAGTGAAGACACTGACTTGAAAGCTGCAAATAAGAGGTCAAATAAGCTGGAGGGGAAGCAAATATTTACCCAGCAGGCATTCATATTTGGAATGCACTTGGACAATCTAGTTAAGCTACTGTATTATAGTGTGCACACATCTTGAATTCTCATTCCAGACTATCTCCTAAACTACTGAGTCCTCATCCTAGCAAAAATAAGCTCTTTGCCTTACCGTGGACTCCATTTTGTGGGTCTCCTCTGAGGCAGACATGGCCACTTTCTGGATAATGGGAGCAATGTTGGTTGGTCCATAGAGCTGTAACTTAGGGAGGCAATTCTGATAGGCTTCCACTACACCTTGTATACCTAAAATAAACAAGATGTAATAGCAAGGACATGTTATCTACTAGCAATGCATTATTATTATTATTTTTCACTTGGTAAAATCCTGTATTTATTGTCTTCTTACAGATAATAATCACCATTTTGAATCCAATAATTTATTGGGTTATTTACATTCAAACAAGCCAGTACAGTGAAACCTCGGATTGCAAGAACCGCGGTTAACGAACGCTTCGCAATAGGACTGTTTTGCTTTAAAACAGTGAGTGTTGTCTCGCAAAACGAGCAGGATTCAAGCCACAACAGTGTGCAATACCGCATTTGGCCTGAGGTGGGCGGCGCCGGAGCTGATGGGAGCCGATCTGAGCTGTTCGAAGAAAAACTCAGAGGTTTTCCGAGTTCGGACGAGATGTCCCCGAGCCTTTCTGATTTTTTTTTTGGGGCTCTCAGTCACCCCCTCACCTCTGGCCACATGCAGTATTGCATGCCATAGAAGTCAATGTGGAACAAATTATTTTCGCTTCCATTGACTTCTATGGGGAAACTCGCTTTGGTATGCGAATGCTTTGGATTACAAGCATTCTGCTGGAACGGATTATGGTCGTAATCCAAGGGTCCACTGTATAAGCAACCACAACCCCCTAATTTTAAAGAATTGTGCATGTGCAAATAATGCTGGGCCCTGCTGCACAAACAGGTTTAGATTTGTTCAGACTTTGGCCTCTTGAGACCATTTTAGGTACCCCCATAGTTCATCTACTCACCTTATAAATCTGTTAATAATGTTAATAAGAATGGCAAGGGTCTGCAGTTCCTAACAGGGTATCGATTTTAGGGCCTTATCCCATTGTTCCCCGTCTATATCTCTAATGTCATTCACCCACTGGGCTCTACATTTTAGAGAGGCATGATCCTGAATTGAAGATAACAATATTAAATACACTTTAGATATCAGGCCCCTCTGGGCATCTGCCTAAAGGACTTCCAGCAGCAGAGAAGAGGCTGACACAACTAGAGTATGTGTTTGTTGTTGGGTCCGCAGTGCGTGTCTGAGTTGAAGGTATTGGTAGAAACCTTTTGAGGGTAACAGGAATTCTGTACACAGTTGTTCATATGATTTTTAAATGGTCCCTATATAAATCTGCAGGAAGAACCAGACCCCATTTTGTCTTCATGTAGAGAATAACAGCAATTCATGCAATTCCGGGTATTTTGGATTATTCCACAGAGGGGTAAACACCAGTGGGCCCTCAATAGATGAAGCTTCCCGAAATGCCCTCCACACTTTCTTAAGGAGATCAGCTGTCAGTGAGGATGGGGGCATGCTCGGTAGAGCCATCTCCATATGAGAGGTAGATGTCAATGCAGGATTGGAAAGAGTTACCAATTGTGCTATGGTATCCCTGCCATCGTCATGACCCCACCCTGCCAATTGCTGTATTTGGGACTGGGAGGCTAGAAAGTAAATGTTACAGTGTGGAACTGCAAGCCCTCCCCGATCCTTCCCCTATTGAAAGGTATACAAGCTGATCCTAGCCCTTTTCTGCTTCCAAATGAGATCACACATCTGGGAGTCAATGCGCTTGAACCACTTATCATAGGTCTACATGGGTGAGTTGTGAAATATGTATAGGAGCTGTGGTGTCCAGATCATTTTTACCAAGTTCACCCTTCCCACCACCGAGAGAGGGAGTGTACACCAACGAAGACATTTTTCCATTGTCTATCCAGCAGTGGGTCCAGATTTAACCAAAGGTAGCTAGTAGGGTCTGGGGACACCATCACACCCAAAATACCTAAAGGAGTTTGCAATGGTAACTTGACCCGCTCCCTCAGGTAAGGGTGCTGCCAATGGGTCAAGGAACATTGATTGATTTAGACCAATTAATGGTAAAACCTGAGAACTCTCCAAATTCAGTGATAGTTCCTATTAATGTTTGCAAGGAGGTAGCAGTGTCTCCCAGATAAATTAGCATGTCGTCTGCATAGAGAGACACCCTTTTCTCCAAGGACCTCTGCGGAACCCCACAATTGCAGATGTATTACGGATTAATATTGCCAGGGGCTCCACTGCCAGAGCAAAAAAAAAATTGGGTTGCGGACACCCTTGACGAGTGCTCCTATGTAAGGGAAAGGGAGGAGAAAGGGTGCTTTTAATGCAGAGTCTTGCCCTGGGTACTGAATAAAGAACTTCAGCTTGTTCAATTACCGTATATACTCGAGTATAAGCCAAGTTTTTCAGCACATTTTTTTGAGCTGAAAATGCCCCCCTCGGCTTATACTCGATTCACCATTTTGCGCCTGACCTCCCGGACTTTGGGGACCCGGTACCGGCCAAGCTTGGCACACATATAGCCCCACTCTTCCTCTATAAGTGTGCAAAGTTTTTTGTCCAGCAGACCTACGGTCATAGAGAGCACCGATTTTTCAAATTCGGGCACCCCTTCCATAGACTCCCATGTTAAACGGTAATTTCTCAAGGTAAATTTGGGGACCCGGTACTGGCCGGCCGTAGGTCCCCTGGCACACATGTAGCCCCAGTTCTCCTCTACAAGTGTGTAAAGTTTTCTGTCTGGGGGACCTACGGCCAGGGAGCACCGATTTTTCAAATATATACTCCCATGTTAAATGTAAGTCTAGTCATGGACACAGTGAGGCGTGGGGACACAATGAGGCACAGTGACGAATGGACACAGTGAGGGATCAGCACAGTGAGGAATGGACACAGTGAGGGATCAGCACAGAGAAGAATGGACACAGTGAGGGATCAGCACAGTGAGCCTTGGGCACAGTGAGGCATGGACACAGTGAGGCATGGGCACAGTGAGGCATGGGCACAGTGAGGTATGGGCACAGTGAGGCATGGACACAGTGAGGCACAGTGAGGCATTCAGATGGACACCCTAGGCTTATTCTCGAGTCAATACGTTTTCCCATTTTTTTTGTGGTAAAATTAGGTGCCTCAGCTTATATTCAGGTCGGCTTATACTCGAGTATATATGGTAAGTTTTGACAAAAGAAAAATGGAAACTGATTGGTTTCTATGCACAGCTGCACCAGATTTTGCACTCTCCAGTTTTAGTAAATCAACCCCACAGCTTCAGATTTTGGAACAATTCCAAACAAACTACACACAACCCAAAAGGGACTATTGTTCTTCCATCTGAACTATGCAGCATTTATTTCTACTAAATAAGGGTGTTAAGATTGCATTAACCACTTGCCGTCGCCGCACCGTCGAAATACGTCCACAAGGTGGCTCTCCTAGGCGACAGCACGTAATATGACGTCCTGCCTATTAGCCGCCACTAGGGGCGCACGCGCGCGCCCCCCGCTCGCCCCCGACTCCCGTGCGTGTGCCCGGCGGGCGCGATCGCCGCCGGGCACACGCGATCGCTCGGTACAGAGCGGGGAACGGGAGCTGTGTGTGTATGAACCGAAGATCAGTGTTTCCCCTAGTGAGGCCAACTCCCCCCCCCACAGTAAGAACACACCCAGGCATACTTAACTCCTTCCCCGCCCCCTAGTGTTAACCCCTTCACTGCCAGTGGCATTTTTATAGTAATCTAATGCATTTTTATAGCACTGATTGCTATAAAAATGCCAATGGTCCCAAAAATGTGTCAAAAATGTCCGAAGTGTCCGCCATAATGTCGCAATACCGAAAAAAAAAACGCTGATCGCCGCCATTACTAGTAAAAAAAAATATTAATAAAAATGCCATAAAAATACCCCCTATTTTGTAAACTCTATAACTTTTGCGCAAACCAATCAATAAACGCTTATTGCGATTTTTTTTTACGAAAAATATGTAGAAGAATACGTATCGGCCTAAACTGAGGAAAAAAAATGTTTTTTTATATATTTTTGGGGGATATTTATTACAGCAAAAAGTAAAAAATATTCATTTTTTTCAAAATTGTCGTTCTATTTTTGTTTATAGCGCAAAAAAAAAACAACGCAGAGGTGATCAAATACCACCAAAAGAAAGCTCTATTTGTGGGAAAAAAAGGACGCCAATTTTGTTTGGGAGCCACGTCGCACGACCGCGCAATTGTCTGTTAAAGCGACGCAGTCCCGAATCGCAAAAAGTACTCTGGTCTTTGGGTAAGTGGTTAACATCTGTAAAATTCCTAGATTGATTCTACAATATTTTATTTTATCATGTATTCCTAAGAAACTGATTGTATTCACTGAGCTCAGCTGAATCATTCTTACAGCTGCCAGGTGTCATTAGAGGAAGCATAAACTAATCAATATCTAATTAAAATTGAGAAGACAAAAAACTTTGTAATTTAGTACCTGTGACAAAAATGCAATAATCATTTCTTTTGTAACTACTTAAGAGACAAAGGTGGTACTAAAGTTTTTTGGAAAAAGCTTGAGGGCAAATAAGCCATATAAGTTTACACAATGTTTGGGATATTAGAGCTGAACTCCAGGAACAAATTCAGTTAAATGTATCCATGAAAAGTCACAAAGGATGTAAATCCAAGTTGTGTGCACAGAAAGGTACATGTAGCAGTGACATCACCGCTGTAAAGCACATAGACAAGTACAAGACCAGTAAGGCCCCTTTCACATTGGAGCGGGAGCCGCGGTGACGGTATAGCGCCGCTAAAAATAGTGGCGCTATACCGACGGGATTGCCGTGGGAATCGGCCGCTAGCGGTGCGGTATTAACCCCCGCTAGCGGCCGATAAAGGGTTAATACCGCCCGCAATGCGCCTCTGCAGAGGCGCATTGCGGGCGGTATTGCCGCGGTTTCCCATTGTTTTAAATGGGAAGGAGCGGTGAAGAAGTGGTATACATGCCGCTCCTCTCACCGCTCCAAAGATGCTGCTGATAGGAGATTTTTTTCTCTCCCGCCAGCGCATCGCCTCAGTGTGAAAGCCCTCGGGCTTTCACATTGAGTAGGCAGTGAAGGAGTTTTTCAGGCGGTATAGCAGCGCTATTTTTAGCGCTGTACCGCCTGAAAAAGTCCTCTGTGTGAAAGGGGTCTAACTCTGCACAAGCAGAGAGTGCACGAGTGGCTGGTCTTTATAACATGGAACCCCTGTAGAGAAGCAAAGTGCAGGATGAGTTTCATGCTGGATTACTGCACAGATATGGAAGAAATACATAAAGCACTAGGGATGAGCTTCGAGTTCGAGTCGAACTCATGTTCGACTCGAACATTGCCTGTTCGCCTATTCGGCGAACAACGAACAATTTGGGGTGTTCACGGCGAATTCGAAAAGCCACGAAACACCCTGTTAAAGTCTATGGGAGAAATCTAAAGTGCGAATTTTAAAGACTAATATGCAAGTTATTGTCCTAAAAAGTGTTTGGGGACCTGGGTCCTGCCCCAGGGGACATGTATCAATGCAAAAAAAAGTTTTAAAAACGGTTGTTTTTTCGGGAGCAGTGAATTTAATAATGCTTAAAGTGAAACAATAAAAGTGAAATATTCCTTTAAATTTCGTACCTAGGGGGGGGGGGGGGGTGTAAAGTAAACCATGTGAAATATCGCATGTTTCCTGTACTTAGAACTGTCTCTGCACAAAGTGTAATTTCTGAAGGAAAAAAAGTCATTTGAAACTGACTTGCAGTTGGTATAGTATAAGGATTGCGCTACCTTGGTAGGGGACCTATATCTAACTAATCATGTGCCATAAACAAAATTAGCACCTGTAAATATCACCTTGTGCTATTCCACCGCAAGTTTACTAATAAGTGACAATCCACCAGAAATTATACAATTATTCTTCTAAGAGAACTATGTATGTATATATGAAAAAGACACAAAAAATGTGTGCTCTTGAAATCTTTAAGCACGTACACTACCCTATTCCGTGTTCACAAAAAATAAATAAATATTGTGTTACTAAACCACAAATATTATGGTGAAAATAATAACAAATATTGATACAAAATATATATAAAGGAGAATTCCTAAATGAATCCTCTTCTCTTTAATAGGAAAGTCCCAAATGTGATAACCAGGTGCTCCTAAACAATAGATATTCTTCCTGTGAAGTGTTCAAATGCAACGTGATTTCACCACTTCCGTGATCTTCCCATCACCGTTAAAAATGATCCTATTTGATAAAATGCCTTTGGTTCATTGGTTCATTGGTTCTGTGAGCTTTTATAGAGAAGGAGTGGCCATAATAACATATCCAAGATACCTGACAGCTGTGGTGACGCAAAAAAGGAGTGGTTATCCTTCCTATAGGATCACTATGGCACATGGAAGGCAGGAAGGAAGGATTATTATGGCACATGGAAGGCAGAAAATAGGGCTTACTCTGGTACATGGGAGGAAGGATCACTATGGTACATGAAAGGCAGGACTAGATGGAAGGAAGATAGGAGAGTTCACTCGCCCAAGGCTGGTTGGTCTCCAGAATTTCAGGCAGTGACATCATGTGCACTGCTTTAAAATTCCCGCCCACGCAAACCCCTTCACAAGCACAGTATTGGCTGCACACCGGTAGATTTTGGCGAGCACAGGGGGACATGGGGAGGAGGTGGAGCTGACCTAGCATCCCTTCTCTCCCATTAGTGCGGGTTGTAAAGCGGGCTGGCGAGCTGGCAAGTGGGTGAGTGGAAGGTGGGGGGGCTATGCTGGCTGAACACTGAGTGAGTCTCAGCATTGACAGCTGCAGCACAGCGTGGACTAGTGGAGTCAATTGCCGTAACTTGTTCTGACACTGGGCTCCACTGCTGGATTCAGACCAGATTCGCGAAACACGAGATTTACTTAAAAACCTGTTATGGCCTCTGCGAATCCGAGAAGGTTGGGAGGTATGGTACAGAATAAGAACAGATACTAAGAATTACGCCCAGCATACAAGAGAAATTGTACTGTGCAGAGTCAATACATACAGAATAAGAACAGATACTAATAAATTCACCCAGCATACATGAGCGGTATAGGAGGGCGGTGTTTACTGCTCCTCTACCGCTCCTTCCCATTGAAATCTGCAGAGGCACATTGGCAGTGGTATTAACCCTTTTTCGCCCGCTAGTGGGGGTTAAAACCGCACCGCTAGCGGCCAAATATCACAGTAAATATGACGCACCTCCCCTGCTCCGTGTGAAAAGGGCCTAACAGCAAAACCACACCGCATTTTCGTGCCACTAAAAATGAATGGAACACAAACACATGTACTGCGTTTTGCCAGCATTGCAATTCTATTTGGAATGGGGGACAAGGCAACGGGCAGATTCACAATAATTCTGCCCAAGATCCCAAATTGCTACATGTGACCAGCCAGGGTCTAACACCCCCAGCCTCAATCAACAACTTTGGCAGCAGATGCTACAATCTCTAAGATACCTAGTATGAATGACAGGAAGAAATTCAGCAGCAGCACAGCAGCTTTAAGCTAACCTGAGTTGTACAGCACAGCCAGCCACATGCAGTGTGGGTGAATCAGTGACGAACGTACCAACTGCGGAAATAATGCACGGAGCGGGAGTTGAGCGGTCACAGTGCAGCTGCAGCCACCACTAACATGCATAAAATGTAAAGTATAATATTTCTTTACTAATCTCTCCATGCCTGCACCCCTTTAAGTAACTTCAGACCCGGCACCCCCTGTTGAAAACTTGTGCAGTTACAAGTCAGTATAAAACAGTCTCTCACAGATTGCCCCTATATACATGACTCATACTAAGAACAGTGGCCCAGATTCTCAAAGGGCTTACGACGGCGCAACGCCATGTACGCCGTCGTAAGTCCTAATCTGGGCCGTCGTATCTATGCGACTGATTCTTAGAATCAGTTACGCATAGATATCCATTAGATCCGACAGGCCTCTGTCGTTTTCCCCGTCGAGTATGCAAATTATCTAGATACACGAATTCCCGAACATACGCGCGGTCAACGCAGTGAAGTTACAACGTTTACGTTAGGTTTGCGCGGTGTAAAGTTGCCCCTGCTATATGAGGGGCAACCAATGTTAAGTATGGCCGTCGTTCCCGCGTCGAAATGTAAAAATTTATGTCGTTTGCGTAAGTCGTCCGTGAATGGGGCTGGACGCCATTTACGTTCACGTCGAAACCAATTATGTCCTTGCGACGTCATTTGGAGCAATGCACCCTGGGATATTTTCCGGACGGCACATGCGCAGTACGTTAGGCACAGGAACGCGGTTAATTTAAATGCTCCACGCCCCCTACCCGGCTAATTTGAATTAGGCGGGCTTGCGCCGGGTGATTTACGCTACGCCGCCGCAACTTTACAGGCAAGTGCTTTGTGAATAAAGCACTTGCCTGTAAAACTTGCGGCGGCGTAACGTAAATGACATACGTTACACCGCCACAGAGATACGCCGGATCTACGAGGATCTGGCCCAGTGTTTTCACAGAAGGTGGTAAGTGGTTGCCACATCCCTGTTGTATAGATAAAATGGAAAGACCCCCTGTCTGGGATTTTAAAGGCAACAACACCACCAAAGTATATAAAATCACATATTTATTTGTACATATTAAAAAAAAATCACACACACATGTAATGATCTCATAAATAGACAACACCATAACACAGAGTGGATTCATGTACATAAAGTGACGGTCAATATAGTATTACTCCATAATTCGAATAGCTCATCGGTAACTGAAGCGTTTCAGGTTCAAGCCTTTCGTCAGGGGTATAGAATGGGAGAATACATTCAAATATATATCCAGAATCAAAGTATGCCAAAAAGTACAGTGTTCAAGATTATTGGAATCAACAGGAATCCAAAGGCTCACTGCAGAGGATGGCTTTTGATAATCACACGTGTGTGTGTGTGATCTTTTTGTAATATGTACCAATATGTACTAATAAATACGGTATGTGATATTTTTTATATACTTTGGTGGTGTTGTTGCCTTTAAAATCCCCAGACAGGTTTTTTTTCCATTTTCTCTATTTCATACTAACTTCAAGCTGCCCTACATCATACATTATAAATAGTGCAAAGTCCACAGGTGTTGAGATATTCAAAACCAAAAATACACTGTGTACGAAAGGCAAATCTACTTTGCACTACAAGTGCACTACAAGTACAGTCACTGTAGAAACCCGAGGGGGACATGCAAGGAGAATACAAAACAGCATTTTAGGTTGCATATAATTGCATGATAAAATCGGCAGAGTATTCCCTCCTTTCAGATCTTCCACTCAGATCTACAGCGACTGCACTTCCAAGTGCACTTGTATTGCAAAGTGGACTAGCCTTTCGTAAATAACCCCCATTGCGTTGTTATGTTAAAGAGAAAGACAGAATACTATATTTCTGGCATGTCAACAGTTATTTTTCTACACTTTCAGCGCGTTTAAAGAAAACAAATTGAAAAAATGTGCGTATATTGCAGAGATTTACTAAATGTATAGTAGATTTACTATATTTTGCCTTGATATATGCTTTAATATTACCTGCACATTCTGGGTTGTCTTCATTAAAATTTATTGCAAAGTCATGTGAAACCTTAATTAAAAAAAAAGAAGAACAAAGCAGATATACAATAGTCAATACATTGTAAAAAAAAATACTTTGTAAAAAAATAATAATCCTATATTAAATTAAATACATTCAGTTGCTGCATAGAAAACTCAATAAACAGTAAAACCAACATGCTAATCAAATTACAGAATACATTATAATCAACAATTTAGAGTTTATTACCAGTTTGTCTCTCCTAAGTTCTAACCATTGCTCATTATGTTATACTGTATACATATCAGTGTTTGCCATTAACAATAGGCAGGGTGGCAATAACAGAAAAAACTAAAAGTTGCCGCGCGGAACATTCAAAATGAAATACAATGAGAAAAAGTCCATATAGTGAAACACTTCATGCTGTTCTCCATAGTGTAAAAATGATAATCCAAAATCTTAAACTCTTGTGATATATATCCAATGTGAATGAATAAGGTAAATGGATATACCGATCACCCAGGTGCACCTCCACCAATTATTGTATAAATTGCATTCTTACCGGAAACCTAAAATATATTAGAGTCAAAAAGGCACTGCTCACAAGCCCACAAGGTCCAATTCTCCTCCTCTGTTATTATAGTGAAGGTAATGTAATGGCTGATGATGAGGATCACTCTGTCACAATGACCATGGGGAACAGACAAAGAAGACCCACATGTAGTGTAAAACATTATTCAAATGTAATAATACTAATAACCCACAGTGTTCTGATATGATCCAGCATGTAAACAACAGTAAAACTTTCCTGGGAACCGATCCACATGTATTGTAACTTTGACATGCGTGGTGATGTCATAGACATTGGCCCGGATTCACATACATCGGCGAATATTTATGCAGGCGTAGCGTATCTAATATACGCTACGCCGACGCAGTGCAGGGAGGCAAGCACTGGATTCACAAAGCACTTGTTCCCACTCGCTCTTAAAGATACGCTGGGTTTCTTCGGCGTAAGCCGGCATAGGTGGAAGTGGGCGTGAGCCATGCTAATGAGGTCGTGACCCCATGCAAATGATGGGTCAAGCGTCATAGAAGTACTTAAAATGAACGGCGCATGCGCCATCCTGTGGCCGCATCCCAGTGTGCATGCTCAGAATCACGTCGAAACAACTGCCTAAGATACGTCGAATCACTGAATACGAAGTGTACGTAACCTATGTCTAGTCATAGTCACGTACTACGTAAACGACGTAAAATACGACGGCTGTGTTCCCTGGTCCATACCTTTGCATGGGTTGCGCCTCCTATATGGGGAATAACTTTACGCTGGACGTACGACTTACGCAAACCGCGTATATTATGCGCCGGGCGCAAGTACGTTCGTGAATCGGCGTATCTCCCTCATTTGCATATGTGCATAGAAAATCTATGGGAGCAGCAAATGCGCCCAGCGTAAATATGCGCTCACAATACGATGGCGTAGGCAAGTTACGTCGGTCGTAGGAAGCCTATTTTTAGGCGTATCTCAGATTGTGGGCACAGCGCATAGATGCGACGGCGCATAGTTATACTTACGCTGCGTATCTCGAGATAGGTAGGCGTAAGTGCTTTGTGAATCCGGGCCATTGACTCCACCCTATGCATTTAGTCAGAGTTGACGTCATCAGGGGCATCATTTTCATGACATTATCCTCACTATCATAACAGAGGAGAAAGTTTGGACCTTGTGGGCTTGTGAACAGTGCCTTTTTGACTCTTATAATTTGGAGTCTAAGGTTTCCAGTAAGGAGGCAATTTACACAAGTTACGGTGGAGGTGAACCTGGGTATCGGTATATCCATTAACCTTATTCATTTTTATTGGTTACATATCACAAGAGTTTCCAATTTTGGATTATCATTTTGTCACTATGGAGCATGAATTGTTTCACTATATGGACTTTTTTCTCATTATATTTCATTTTGAATCATCAGCGTGGCAACTTTGAGTTTTTCCTGTTTTTTCACAATTTGTCCTATGGTGTCCTATGGTGTCCTATGGTGTTGTTGTCAGCAGCCTATATTTCTATTTTTATACCTCCACAATAATGTTTTTCTAATAATTTTTAGAGTGCAAGTGAACCTAAGGCATTGATAAAATGAATCTCCCTTCATAAAGTAAAATAGTATTTACAGTATCTTAAATATGCTGGAACTGTATATTTTTGTTGCTTCTATAGTGTATGCCAAACCAAAATTTGACAGGGGTTCTAGCCCTCCATTACAGTATATACTCAAGTATAAGCTGACCTGAATATAAGCCGAGGCACCTAATTTTACCACAAAAAACTGGGAAAACGTATTGACTCGAGTATAAGCCTAGGGTGGGAAATGCAGCAGCTACTGTGAGTGGAAAAAAGAGAATACAATACCCATCTGCAGCCTCACTTTGCCCATCTGCAGCCTCACTGTGCCCATTTGCAGACTCACTGTGCCCATCTGCAGCCTCACTACCCATTTGCAGCCTCACTGTGCTCATCTGCAGCCTCACTGTGCCCATCTGCAGACTCACTGCCCATTTACAGGCTCACTGTGCCCATCTGCAGCCTCATTGTGCCCATCCACAGCCTCACTGCCCACCTGCAGCCTCACTGTGCCCATCTTTAGCCTCACTTTGCCCATCTGGAGCCTCACTGTGCCCATTTTCAGCCTCACTGTGTCCATCTGCAGCCTCACTGTGCCCATTTGCAGCCTCACTGTGCCCATCTGCAGCCTCACTTTGCCCATTTGCAGCCTCACTGTGCCTCTGGTACATGGAAGGAAGGATCACTATGGCACATGAAAGGCAGGACTAGATGGAAGGAAGATAGGAGAGTTCACTCACCCAAGGCTGGTTGGTCTCCAGAATTTCAGGCAGTGACATCATGTGCACTGCTTTAAAATTCCTGCCCACACAACCCCTTCACAAGCACAGTATTGGCTGCACACCGGTAGATTTTAGCGAGCACAGGGGGACATGGGGAGGAGGTGGAGCTGACCTAGCATCCCTTCTCTCCCATTAGTGCGGGTTGTAAAGCGGGCTGGCGAGCTGGCAAGTGGGTGAGTGGAAGGTGGGGGGGCTATGCTGGCTGAACACTGAGTGAGTCTCAGCATTGACAGCTGCAGCACAGCGTGGACTAGTGGAGTCAATTGCCGTTACTTGTTCTGACACTGGGCTCCACTGCTGGATTCAGACCAGATTTGCGAAACACAAGATTTACTTAAAAACCTGTTATGGCCTCTGCGAATCCGAGAAGGTTGGGAGGTATGGTACAGAATAAGAACAGATACTAAGAATTACGCCCAGCATACAAGAGAAATTGTACTGTGCAGAGTCAATACATACAGAATAAGAACAGATACTAATAAATTCACCCAGCATACATGACAACAGAAGTGGTATTGTGCAGAGTCCATACAGAAAAATAGGCCATTACTGATTATGCGGCGCAGCCAGAAAACACAAAAGTTACACAACAGCAAAGGAAAACTCAGCCCAGCATCAGTCGCTATCATTAGGGCCTTTTCAAGATGCAGTAGTGGTGGAACCCCCTGCGTGGGTTACTGATGTCTTTGTGAACGTTTCTGTTCTTTTAAATAAAAGTAGGGGCATGGATCTATGTCTTCCCCTAGTAAAAGAACCTCTCTCTCACACTATAGTAACACAAGAGCTAGGCACACAGTTAACCCTTTGATCCCCCAGATGTTAACCCCCCACCAAGCCAGTGTCATTAGTATAGTGACAGTGCACATTTTTTAGCACTGATCACTGTAATAGTGTCACTGGTCCCCCAAAAAAGTGTCAAAAGTTGCAGTTAGTGTCCAATTTGTCTGCCGCAATATCACAGTCTTGCTAAGTCGCCCTTACTGGTAAAAAATAAATAAATACATAAAAATTCCATTAATATATCCCACATATATCCCCCAGACGCTATAACTTTTGTGCAAACCAATCAATATACGCTCATTGGTATTTTTTTTAACCAAAAATATGTAGCAGAATACATATTGGCCTAAAGTGATAAAGAAATTCGATTTTTTACATTTTTTTATTGGATATGTTTTATAGTAGAGAGTAAGAAATATTGCTTTGTTTTTTTCAAAATTGTCGTAATTTTTTTATTTACAGTGCAAAAAATAGGTGATTAAATACCACCAAAAAAAGCTATATTTGTGGGGAAAAAAAAGAAAAACATTATTTGTACAATTGTCAGTTAAAATAAAGCAGTGGCGTAAAGCAAAAAATGGCATGTTAAGTAGGGGGGGGTAAATCATCCGAAGCTGAAGTGGTAAAGTACAGATTTTAGGAAGTCTGATAAGGAGTTTGGAGTGTCTATGCTGAGGTGATTTACTTGGTGGAATTTTTCTATGGGTAATAATAGGAAATAGAGATGAGAGGCTTTCTGTCTGAATATCATTTTTGGAAAACAATATTGCACTATATTGGTATTTTTATTTTTGGGAAAACCTTGTGGATCGCTGCGAGGCGTCTGTTGAAGCACCGACATAAGGAGGCACAGAGTTGAGGAGAATCTGATAGCTATTGATTGGACACCAAGTATAGGGTTATTTATTGACACAGAATTGTATTGATAAGAATTGAGGCATGGTAGGTTGAGTATATTACACTATATTATATTTCTTTTTTTGAGATCACTGTAAAGGAAGATTGTATTCAGAGGAAGGATAAAGAGAGGAATAACGGGAAGAAGTCGATGGACATATGACACCTGATCTTCAGTTATACAGAGACATTATTGAACTTGTTATATTGGAGTTTGAGAGTGCTGGTTTTTATAAAAAAAAATGTGGCTTGACATAAATTTTACATTAAGAAAGTGAAGCCAGCAGAGATGTTAATGAGGCTTGACAGCTGAGTGTTTCCATCCACTCCCTCCTATGTGCTTGTATAAAACTGACCATACACTTGGCAATCTGATTGTACAATTTCCTTTAGCTCTACTATCATCTATGTAGTGCAAGGGTAGAGAGTGATAGATGTCCCGGGAGCCACACATCAAGTCAAAGCCTGCTGTGTGATAGTGACTGGCAGTCTCAGCCTGGACTCCCGCCAGGCCACACCCACAACCATTTATGGTCAATTACTTATATGCAAGTAATTGACCATACATGTGATTTGACTATTTTTTTTCACTTTAGAAATGTAATTTGTGCTGTAGTATGTTATATATATGCTACAGATGTGCCACTTTACAGACATACTAAGGGGACCCCCCAGGCACTATATATATATATATATATATATATTTTTTTTTTTTTTTAATTTAGCTGCCAATTGGGAAACCCATTGAGAGCTGATGACTCATCAGTTGTTAAGGACGCCACGGCTGGCTTCCCGGCCCTGCTTCTTAACAACCAGCTTACATTGCACCCTGATTAGGCAAAGCTTTACTCAATCAGGGCGCCAAATGCACCATGCAGCATGCAGTGCAGTGCAGGGTGTTTGGCAGGGTGAACACCCTGCAAATTCGGGTGTTCGGCGAATGGTCAACCAGACAAATGTTCAGCCTGAACTCATGCTCGGGCCGAACCGTTTGCCCAACACTATTCACTGATTGCATTGGGAAAATATGCACCAGATGAAGTAGGTGGTTGTAATCAGAAAGAGGAGAGAGTAAATACAGGATCTGTGCTAATTAAGTCAGCTGGTGAACTCCTTTATTTGTCACATCCCAAGGTCTGTCCAGGAAGTAATTGAGAAGTTTTTTTTATACAGCCAGCTGGACACTGAGGTAAGGGGTGTGTAAAATAAATAGAAAGATTTTTCATTTTTTTGCGAAAGTACATTAATGGTATATTGTTACATAGGGGAGCTGAAATTTAGAAAAAAAAGTGTACTTATCCTTTGAAAGTGTAAGTCAATTCAATCTGCTTGGTATCTTGTTTCGTCTGATCCTGTCTGCTCATTTATACCAACAAGCCTAACAAAATTTGTTTGTATGACTTACAAATTAAAACCAAGACACACAAAACATTAATTTATAATGAATTATAATAATATATATATATATAATTATAATAAATTGTATCGTTTAAACATAAAATAGTTTAGAAGTTTAGATCAGTTTTCAAAATGATTATTTTAAATCCAGCATATAGTAAATACAGTTCAACTATGAAAATATTAATGTTTTACCTTGTAATCTGGAGGTATTCTGGCACCAAAACCAAAAGCAGGAAACATTTTGTCACTAGGAAACAGGAAAAATGTCAAAATAAATTATTAGGTTAAAATGTTAAAGGTTAAAAGTTAGATGAGCTTGAACAAAAAAAAAAAGGAACAAAAAAAAAGATGGCAGTCATGGTACCATTTAATGTTGAACAATCACACAATTTCTGACTATATTTAGAATTTTTCCTCATGACCTAATTACATTTTAAAAGAACCATGCTAACAGCTCTACCTGGAGAGGGGTGGAAAACGGCACTGTTATTGTTACTAGAGAATTATATTGGGAAACTCTAAACACTATAGTAATACAGTCTCACGTAAATGTACCAGTATTTTATAGGCATTTTATGCGATAGACTAACACAAAGTGGCACATAATTGTGAAGTGAAAAGAAAATTATAAATGTTTTACAAATAAATATCTGAAAAGTGTAGCGTGCATTTGTATCCAGCCCACTAAAATCTAGTGGAACCAACCGCCTTCAGAAGTCACCTAATTAGCAAATAGAGTCTACCTGTGTGTAATTTAATCTCAGTATAAATACAGCTGCTTTGTGAAGCCCTCAGAGGTTTGTTAGAGAACCTTAGTGAAAAAACAGCATTATGAAGGCCAAGGAACACACCGGACAGGTCAGGGATAACGTTGTGGAGAAGTATAAAGCAGGGTTAGGTTATAAAAAAATATCCAAAGCTTTGAACATCTCACAGAAGACTGCTCAATCCATCATCGGAAAATAGAAAGAGTATGACACAACTGCAAATCTACCAAAACATGGCCATCCACCTAAACTAACAGGCCAGGCAAGGAGAGCATTAATCAAAGAAGCAGCCAAGGGGCCCATGGTAACTCTGGAGGAGCTGCAGAGATCCACAGCTTAGGTAGGACTCAACTATTAGTCGTGCACTCCACAAATCTGGCCTTTAAGGAAGAGTGGCAAGAAGAACGCCATGGTTGAAAGAAAAAGCCATAAGAAGTCCCATTTGCAGTTTGTGAGAAGCCATGTGGGGGCACAGCAAACATGTGGAAGAGGGTGCTGGTCAGATGAGACCAAAATGTCACTTTTTGGCCTAAAAGCAAAACGCTATGTGTGGAAGAAAGAAAACACTGCAAATCTACCTGAACACACAATCCTCATTGTGAAACATGGTGGTGGCAGCATCATGTTGTGGGGATGCTTTTCATTAGCAGGGACAGGGAATCTGGTCAGAGTTGATGGGAAGATGGATGGAGCCAAATACAGGGCAATCTTAGAAGAAAACCTGTTAGAGTCTGCAAAAGACTTGAGACTGGGGTGGAGGTTCACCTTCCAGCAGTACAACGATCCTAAACATATAGCCAGAGCTAAAATAGAGTGGTTTAGATCAAAGCAGTAGAGGAACTACCAGGGTCACACCAGTCGCACTTGTGACTGGGCCCTGGCGTTCCCCCACTATGGGGGAGGGCCCGCTGCCAGAAGGTTCTCCTGCTAGTTACCCAGAGGCAATGATGGGAGAGTGTACTATCACTGCACAGCTGACCAAGCACCCAGCCCCTCTGCCCACAGAGTTCGCAGCTGCACTGTGTACAGTATTATCACCGCCACAGTAATTGCACAGTGGATCGCTCACCCAGAGCCACTAAGTTTGCAGCTGCAAACCCTTATAGCCATCGGGAGGCAGAAACTGAATACTTTTGTCAGCCAACTAGGTAGGAACATGGTTCATAGAGTCATAAGTTGACACAGAGAGCAAGTGAGTACCATCCCAACCCCCATCAATGCTGCTACTGATCCCATCACCTTCCAACACTGCCACTTCCCCCATTCCCCCACAAAGCACTAAAACTGCTCCCATCCTACGACCACTATCACACTGATCCCATCCCCCAACCAACATTGCTACTGATCCCATCCCATCCCAGCACTTCCACTGATTCCATCCCCCTAACACTGCTACTGATCCCACCCCCAGCATCTTCCACTGATCCCACCCACCCCCCCAGCATATGTCATTTACCGGCCCCTTCCTTGTCTGAATGGACCGAGTCAGTGATCTGTACAGAGGTAAAAAAAAAAAAAAATAATAATAAAAAACGACTGACACAAGTGGTGGAACTACCAGGGTCGCAAAGGTCATACTTGCAACCGAGCCCTGACCTTCTGCCACTGGGCTTTGGAGGAAGGAATGAGTCCCAGGCCCATGAGAAAAGTCCCTGTCTGGGGGTCAGGGGGGCCCTTTATAGTTTCTTGAACCGGGCCCCGAAGGTTCTAGTTACACCTCTGGATCAAATCATATTCATGTGTTAGAATGGCCCAGTTAAAGTCCATACTTAAATCCAATTAAGAATCTGTCGCAAAAACTTGAAAATTGCTGTTCACAGATGCTCTCCATCCAATCTGACAGTACTTTAACTATTTTGCATAGAAGAATGGCCGAAAATAAAACTTTCTAGATGGTAGAGACATACCCGAAAAGACCTGCAGCTGTAATTGCAGCGAAAGGTGGTTCTACAAAGTATTGACTCAGGGGGGCAGAAAACAAACGCATGCCACACTTTTCACAGATTTATTTGTAAAAAAAAATAAAACCATTTATCATTTTCTTTCTACTTTACAATTGTGTGCCACTTTGTATTGGTCTATCACATGAAATCCCAATAAAATGCATTTGCGTTTATGGTTGTAACATGACAAAATGTGGAACATTTCAAGGGGTATGAATACTTTTTCAAGGCACTGTAGTAATTAAAGTAATACAATAAAACTGCATTCATGAGTTTTATGGTCATCCTGCCAATGTTTATAGTTTTTTTTTTTTGGTTTATTTTTTAATATAGGCAGCATTTCTCAGCCAGGATTACATGGAACCCTGAATGAGCGGCGGTAAAAAGTCAGCCGAGAAAACCGAGGGGAAAGCCGAGAACACGGCAGGAAAACTGCCATGGAGCTTTGGCAGGGAATCCCGCCCGTGTGTATGCTCCATCGGCACTGCCTCATAGGAAAGTAGTAGATCTGGCAGAAAAAAAAAACGCTGGGAATCCCGACGGGAAAATAGAGAGCAGGTTTTCTATTTTCCCTGACAGGAAAACTGCAAGGAAGCATACACATGTCCGGTTTTCCCGGCCAAAAGCTCCCCTCGCAGTTTTCCTGCCGGGAAAACCGGTCATGTGTACGAGGCTTTAGAGAAGTTTCCACTGACACCATTGATCTATTTAGCTATCTTTAAGGCCTCGTACACACGACCGAACATGTCTGCTGAAACTGGTCCGCAGAACAGTTTCAGCTGACATGTTCGGTCGTCTGTACGTCCGACCGGACAATTTTCCGGCGGATCGGACAGGTTTTCAGCATGCTAAGAAACATGTCCGCTGGAAACCTGTCCGTCGGACATGTTCGGTCGCCTGTACGACTTACCGGACATGTCCACTCGGCCGAAAGCCCTCGCATGCGTCCAAGTGATTCGACGCATGCGTGGAAGCATTGACCTTCCAGGGTTGCGCACGTTGCCGCGTCATCGTCGCGGCGACGGCGCGGCCACGTCACCGCATATCCTGTCCGCGGGGATTTTGGTTTGATGGTGTGTACAACCATCAGACCAAAATCCGGCAGCGGACATGTCCGATGAAAACGGTCCGGCGGACCGTTTTCATCGGACAGTCCGTCCGTGTGTACGAGGCCTAATGAGGTTTATTCCCAGTGACCAAAAATGTAAGGAGTATTCTTCCCAGTGACTATCACACTAATGTAGCATGAGCTGTAGAAATGGTAATTATTAACAGGGGTTCCCAGAGATTGAAATGTAATTTCAAGAGTTCCTCCAGTTTAAAAGGTTGAAAAAGGTTGGTTTTATCAGGCAGTTTTAATTAATATTCTGCACACAAAAGGTACCTAAAAAAATGGAGGTCTTTCATATGATGTCAAATCTGATATTCAGCCGTGAGTAGCTAAACCGGTGTGATGTCTTTTGGTGTTTTGTACCTGAACAACACAGAATGATTTTCCCTATGGTCAAAATGCTGTCAGTCGGCTTTGCTTGTGCTCTTGTGAAGCCATTATAATATCTACTATTGCTACTTCAGCTGATTTAATGTATGCTTCTCGCAGCTTTTGCTCTGCGTATGGATGTCCTGTGGGGATCCAGTTCCTTTCATGTTGGTCACTGACAGATGCTTGGAACTCAAGATGAAGGATTTTTATTTGTGACAGTGTTTGAACAAAATATGACTGAAACTGAGAATTTCTAGGATGACCTTGCTGCTCCTAGAAGCCAAAGGAAGCATTTCTGCTTAATCAATACATGTCCTGGCTGTTTAATATGATCCTCTGGCAGATGGCCAAGGTTTATATGAGAGAGTTGTGAATTGTGAAATTAAATGAAAGATGTTCTCTGTTTGAAATTATGGTTTATGGTCCGTAACACAGCTGGACATGTTTCTTCCTTACTAGAAAAAAAAGTTACAAACAGAAAGCATAACAATAGCACATACTGTACATATGAAATTACGGAAGTAGAGACAGTGAAGCAAAAATTCATGTATTTTCACCATCTTTTTTGTCCACTCATTAAACAAACAAATGGTAGGACTCTTAAAGCTGAACTCCAGGCAAAAAAAGCTAAATATACAGATTAAATAGATTAAAAAAAGCAATTTTCCCAAAGGATTGCTATTTTTGTCTATTCAGCCCTTGGATTACATCTGCCAGAAATCACAGCCAGCCTAGAGACCTGACTTTCCTTCGCTGCAGTTTAGCAATAAATCTAGGTTTTGTCCCTGCCCTCAGCTAGTGATTGAACAATAATGGAGAAGCAACATACTGATGAGCTCATC
This sequence comes from Rana temporaria, assembly GCF_905171775.1. Lineage (NCBI taxonomy): Eukaryota > Metazoa > Chordata > Amphibia > Anura > Ranidae > Rana > Rana temporaria. The sequence continues at coordinate 115,225,804 of NC_053493.1, read as the reverse complement.
TATTGATCACTCTGGGGCAGATCCACAAAAGGATTACGCCGGCGTATCTATTGATACGCCGGCGTAATTTTAAAACTCCCTGCGTCGTATCTTTGTTTTGTATCTACAAAACAGACGGCATCTCGGAGGGATCCGACAGGCGTACGTCTTAGTACGCCGTCGGATCTTAAGGTGCAATATTTCGGCGGCCGCTAGGTGGCGTTACCGTCAAAATACGCGTCGAGTATGCAAATTAGCTATTTACGGCGATCCACGAACGTACGTCCGGCCGGCGCATTTTTTTACGTCGTTTTCGTTCAGCTTTTTCCGGCGTATAGTTAAAGCTGCTGTTCTGAGGCGTACTCAATGTTAAGTATGGCCGTCGTTCCCGCGTAGAAATTTGAAATTTTTACGTCGTTTGCGTAAGTCATAGAATGACGTCACCGTCGGAAGCATTGGCTTTTTCCGGGTTAATTTCGAGCATGCGCACTAGGATACCCCCACGGACGGTGCATGCGCAGTTAAAAAAAAAACGTTGTTTACGTCGGGTCACAATGTATTTACATAAAACACGCCCCCATTACATCCATTTGAATTAGGCGCCATTACGCCGGCAAAGATACACTACGCCGCCCTAACTTAGGGCGCGGATTCTTTCAGGATTTGAAAAAAAAAGTAAGTTACGGCGGCGTAGTATATCTTAGATACGCTACGCCCGGCGCATAAATGCGCTGCTGTACGAGGATCTGCCCCCCTGTTTCATATCCCGATCATCATGTACCTTGTCAACTCCTGATGTAAAATGCTGGGAATGGGCCAGGTTCTGGAGATGATGTAACTCCTGTGCACAAACAATAACCAAAGAGGATGCCTGAGAAGAACTAGCAGCAGCGGAGATGGCAGTAGCAGGGAACATTGAAGGGTTGAGGGTGTCTGCTGTTAGTTCACCTTAAAAAATTTTATGTACAAATGAACTATTGGTTAAGGACAGTAGCGAGGGCAAGAGCGAGAGCCCTTACTTGCAATTTGGGAATTCTCTGACATTTATGGACATGTGTAATCTTCTGTCTAAGTATTAACGATACAGCAAAACTCACTAGCCCTCTACACTTCTAGGGAAGTCCCGGCGGTAGATATTTGGCTGCAATGCAAATACATTTTTTTTTTGCAGTTACCTCAGCAGTGACTAAAGAGTAGAATATACAGTGTGGGCCACTAATTGACGATGGACCATGTCCTCTTGATCTCCCCAAGGATAATTACATTTATGTCAGTTAGTCTTTAATCCTAACCTCCATATATATAATCCTATACCTTCAATTGATGCAGAGGAAAGAAAAAACACATTAAAGTATGATTCAATTTGCTCCAGGGGAAAAAAAAATCCTGATCCCCAAGAGGCAATCACATATTCCCTGGATCAACTACCCCTTGTGTTATTACCTATAAATGTTAATATCCAGTTATATGCTGTGCATTTAGCAATGCATCCAGCTCTTTTAAAAACACAATCTACTCAGCTGGCTAGAAATACTTCTTAAGGGAGTCTATTCCACATTTTCACAGCTCTTACTGTTGGAAAGCCTTACCAAATGTGGATATTAAATCTCTTTTCTTCCTGGTCTAAAGAGTACCCCCTTGTCCTCTGTAATGAATTGAACGTGAATAACGCAACACCAAGTTCACTATATGGGCCTTTTTATATAAGGTAAGCATGCCCCCTCCCCTTAACCACTTAAGGACCTTGCCTGTTTTTCAGATTTGGTGTTTACAAGATAGTAAAGTTAGCCCAATTGTTATACTGTGAAAGATAATGTTACGCTGAGTAAAATGATACCCAACATGTCACGCTTCAAAATTGCACCCGCTCGTGGAATGGCGTTAACTTTTAACCTTAAAAATCTCCATAGGCGACGTTTAAAAAAATCTATAGGTTGCATCTTTTGAGTTACAGAGGAGGTCTAGGGCTAGAATTATTTCTCTCGCTCTAATGATCGCGGTGATACCTCACTTGTGTGGTTTGAACACTGTTTTCATATGCGGACGCTACTCACGTATGCGTTCACTTCTGTGCGTGAGCTCGTCAGGACGGGGCGCTTTAAAAATATATTTTTTGTTTTCTTATTTTTTTTTTTTTTTTTTATTAATTTATACACAAAAAAAAGGGTCACTTTTATTCCTATTACAAGGAATGTAATAGAAAAAAGCATGACAGGTCCTCTTAAATATGAGATCTGGGGTCAAAAAGACCTCAGAACCCATATTTAGACTAAAATGCAAAAAAAAAAAAAATGACGACAAGAAAATATTGCTTTAAGAAGCATGGGCGGAAGTGACATTTTGATGTTGCTTCCGCCCTGCTATGCTATAGGGATGGGTCGGGGCTCCTTGCCCTTACTCGTATTCCTAGCCAAGCAGGGGACAGGACCCGATTGCCTCCGCCACTGCCGACAGCTCCTGTAAGCGGCGGAGGGCGTGGGAGAGCAGCGGGAGGGCGCGGGAGAGCACCGATAACGGTGATCTTGTGGCGAATCCGCCGTGGAGACCACTGTTATCGTTTACAGGACCGCTCAAAGAAAAGATGGATATCTCGCTTGTGGCAGCAGCTGCTGCCGTTACCGAGGTATCCATCTTTAAAGTTCCGATGTATATATACATGAGCGGGTCCTTAAGTGGTTAAATCGAGAATACATTCAGTTCAGCTAATCTTTATTTACCGCTGAGCCACTCTATGCCTCTTATTAATTAGCATTTTCTCAATTTTTCCAATATTCTTTTTGTGGACTTGTGCCCACAACTGAACAGGATATTCTAGATGAGGTTTTAGTAATGTTTGTACAGGGGCAAAAGTATGTCTCTCTCTCTAGGGTCTATACCTCTTTTAATACCAATTATTTTGCTAGCTTTAGAAACTGCAGCTTGGCATTGTATGGTATTATTAACTCTATAATCTATAAGACCACCCACATCCTTCTCTACTATTGACACCTCTTGCTGTTCTCCTAGAATGTATCATACATGCATGTGTTTACCCCCAGGGGCATAACTGTAAAATTTACCATCATTAAACCTCACTTGCCACATAGTTGCCCAATTAGGTTGGCTTGTATGTTAGAGGCATCCTGTAAGGATGTCATTTCACTGCATAGCTTGATGTCATCTTCAAATACTGAAATGGTACTTTTAATGCCAAGCTCTGTATCATTTTTAAATATGTTGAAAAGTAAGGGTCCCAAAACTGAACCTCCTGGTGCACCACTAATAATCTTAGACCATTCAGAGTATGAATTATTAATCACAACTCCCTGTTTTTGATTACTTTATCATAACAAGAAATCAGATTTGTTTGGCAAATTCAGACTTTGATGATTCCATGCTGACTATTGCCTAAAATATTGTTTTCTAGCAAAAAACATTATTTGGTGGCCTTTTATAAAACTCTCTGGTATCTTCCTAACTATAGAAGTTAATCTAACTGGTCTGTAGTTACTTGTTAAAGACTGTGATGCCTTTTAAAATGCAGACACCACATTGGTGTTACCCCAATCCAGAAGTACTTAAAATTAAAGAGTCTTTATAAATTAAAAGCAATGTTTTTGAAATAACAGAGCTCAACTCTTTGAGCACTCATGGGTTTATGCCACTTGGTCCAGGTGCTTTATTCACTTCTATTTTGCCTAATAATTCTGGACCATATACATTTTGAGCCATTGTGGATAAGTTGCCAATACTATCCCCATTCTGGTCTTGAGCTCACCCATTTTCCTTTGTAAACACAGAGATGAAAAATGTATTTAATAATTTTGCCTTATCTTTGTCCCCAGTAACCAACTCATAATTATCTTGTAAAGGGCCTAAATGCTCAGACCCACATTTTTTTACTGTAAATTTATTTGCTAAATCATTCATTTAGATGTTTTTGCTTTTGATTTCTCCTTTACACATTCTGTTTTATTATTTGTAACATTTTAAAAGATGCTAGTGTTCTTTTTTTTCTATATTTTTTGAATGCTCCTTTTTTATTATTTATAGCTTTATCAACATTGGACATGAGCCACATACGTTTTATTATTACCCATATATTTTGTTGTTTTGAAGCATTACCATTTCTATTCTATGTTTCTTAATGAAAACATTCCCTTCATGTCTAAATTTTGGAGAGCACCCCTCCACCTTGGAACATTTTGTGTTTTTATCTTTCCAGTATGTGCTTGTTGTTTTCAGCTAACATTAACATTCAGTTGGGATTTATTGGGACTTTTGCATTATATATTGGATTATCACATTCACTTATTTATTTAACAGTTTATATTTCACTGTTATTTTATACATGCCTGTCTTTTGAGCATTGCTATTCACATATGTATTGCTTTGTACATATAAGTTATTTGTTTCCTAATTTTTTTCACAGAAGTTTTGGGTATTATCAATATATTGTTTTAGCGCTGTACCTCATATTTTAACACATTTCCAATTTTCTAGCCACAATTCTTTGGTACTGGCAGAAATTTTCTAAATCACTATTCATAGTTTAGCGCAGTGCTTTTCCAATTCTTTGGTTTGTTTTTCTAACATTAAATTAAATCATGTTATGGTCACTCCTACCCAGATGTTCCTGTATATGGACATTAGTAAGGTAATCTTTACAATCTTTGAGATTGACAGGTCCAGCAGAGGATCATTTCTGGTTGGGGCTTCTATAAACGGTACCATAAAATTATCTTGTGATAGATTTTTTTAAATTCCACCCTGTTACTATTCCAGCAATGCCTCTACTCCATTCAATTCAGGATAGTTACAATCCTCCATTATTATCAAAGTCTTAGCCCCTACAGCCTTTTCTATCTGTGCAAGGAGTTGAGTCTCCACCTCCACATTAGCACTGGATGGCCTGTAACAAAGTTGAAGTACGCACACCCATATGTAGCACAACCCATAATGCTTCACCTTTATAAAACTCACCCTCTTTCAACATTGAGATCACTTCTCACATTAGAAACAGACACTGACAACGTTTCATTTCACCCTGTCCCCCCCTTAAAGCGGGAGTTCACCCGAATTTTTTTTTTTAACAGTAGATTGGGCCTAATTACGGGAAGCAGAATCGGGTGTTTTGATTAAAATCAATGCAGTACTTACCTTTTTTGAGATAGATGTTCTCCCGCCGCTTCCGGGTATGGGCTGCGGGACTGGGCGTTGTTATTTGATTGACAGCCTTCCGACGGTCGCATACATCGCATCACGAGTTGCCGAACGTCGGTGCGGCGCTATACGGTGCCTGCGCACCGTCGTTCGGCTACTTTCGGAAACTGGTGACGCGCTGTATGCGACGGTCGGAAGGCTCTCAATCAAATAGGAACGCCCAGTCCCGCAACCCATACCGGGAAGCGGCGGGAGAACATCTATCTCAAAAAAGGTAAGTACTGCATTGATTTTAATCAAAACACCCGATTCTGCTTCCCGTAATTAGGCCCAATATACTGTTAAAAATTGATATTTTGGGTGAACCTCCACTTTAAAGAAATCATAGCCAGGAAGATTAATAATCCATCTGTGTGAAGAATGAAGCCAGGATTTAGCAATACTAATGAATTAATATTTCTCTTCATGTACCAAAGCTTCCAACTCTCCTATTTGGTTGGCAGACTTCTGCCATTGGTGAACAAACACTTTTCATTCTCACATTTTGCACTTCTGTTTTGCATATCTTTTTTTAGTAGCACACACAGTACTATAATTGCCAATGGTTGTTTGTAACATGGGAAACTTCTTATCACATGCCAAATCCCTCCTCTAATCTTCCTCTATTCCACCCTCCTTTAGTGTCTGACCCCTGTCTGACTTGTCTGCCCCATTATATTCTAATTCTTCCTCCCAACCTTGAAACTAGTTTAAATACCCATCTTTCCTATATAAACCTCTCACCAAGCCTAGTCAAATCCTTCCCTTTTACACCAGTCTTTTAGCCATGCATTCAGTTCTCTATGTTCCCCCTGCCTCTCCTGTGTTGTACATGACACAAGAAATATTTCAGAGAATATAACATATGAGGTCCTTTTCTTTCAACCAAAAACAATGAGCCCATACGTCTTTGGGGCTATTTGAAGAAAGCTATTTGTTGGTTAAAAATGTACTAGATACTTGAAAATTAACACTAGATACTGATATTTACATCTATGCAGCTAAGGTTACATGCAAATCCAGAGTTTTCCTTTAAAAGTCATATGGTATGTGTTCCCCTCTCCCATTTCCTATGCCTCTTAGCCTTTCATGTAAAAGGCAGGATCATTCTTGCTCATTATGAATCCTATACCTCTTTGTTGATCATTAAGACCAGCCAAAACATTAGCAGAAGGCATGAAAAAAGTAAGAGAGAGAAGTGTAATTCTCAAAACAAGAAAAAAAGGTATCTGTGACATAACTCTGTCCAGTATAGCCATAAATGCACCCTTTATTAGACAGACTTTAGTTGCAGACGCCTTCGGATCTAAGATGCAATTCTTCGGCGTCCGCTGGGTGGCGTTCCCTTCATTTTCCGCATTGAGTATGCAAATTAGCTATTTCCGACGATCCACGAACGTACGAGCGGCCGGCGCATTCCTTTACGTCGTCTCTAGTCGGCTTTTTTCGGCATATAGTTAAAGCTGCTATTTCGTGGTGTACTTAATGTTAAGTATGGCCGTCATTCCCGCGTATAATTTCACTTTTTTTTTTTGAGTAAGCCGTTCGTGAATCGGGATGGACGTAATTTACGTCCAGGTCAAAACCAATGACGTCCTTGCGACGTCATTTCGCGCAATGCACGGCGGGAAAGTTAGGGACGGCGCATGCGCAGTTCGTTCGGCGCGGGGACGCGCTTCATTTAAATGAAACACGCCCCCTACTCGCCCAATTTGAATTCCGCGCCGTTAAGCCGCTTGAGATACACTACGCCGCCGTAACTTACGGCGCAAAATCTTTATGGATTCAAACCAAAGCCAGGTAAGGTACGGCGGCGTAGTGTATCTCAGATACGATGCGCCGGGGCAGATCTTTGTGGATCTGCCCCCATGTTTTTACTGAATCCTGTAATTGTTTTACCCATATGTTATATTTTGATAGTCCTCTTAAAAATAGTGAATAGCAGTTAATATTCTGCAAAAACAGTAAAAAATGCCACTCTCAGGAGAGATCTTCACGCCTTGCATTCCAAGATTGTTATTACCGTATTTATCGGCGTATAACATGCACAGGCGTATAACACGCACCCTAACTTTACGAGGGAAATTTCAGGAAAAAAACTTTCCACAGCCCCCTGCGTATAACACGCAGGCACAGTTTACCCTCTATTTTTGGGGTAAAAAGTGGAGTGTTATACGCCAATAAATACAGTAACTATTAGTTGTGCAACATCAATGGATAGAATTTGTACTGGAGGTAGAGGATTAAGTATGCAGGCTGTTTTATGTACATAGCTCAGTTAAATCTAGGGGGACATAACTGTACAAGTACCAATGTGGATAAACATCTTGTTGCCTCAAGACTCTTGAAAATAATTACAAGGTAATCGACAAGCCAGTCATCAGAACCTGGTAAACAATTACAGAAAGACATATAATAGCATCCCCTGAGAAGTGAGATGCCATAAACAGTATGTTACCTGTCATAATCTTGGCAAATTTCCCCAACAGCCACAAGTGCTTTTAGATACTCATTGGGCTGGTAAGGATGGATGTAGTGCAGAGAGCAGCTGTTCCGTGGGTCTCCATTAGATGCTGTGAAGTCAATTGCTACCTAGAATTAAGTGGAAAGGTATTATTATCTTTTAATTATATGGCATGCACACGCTCTGCAGTTCTAAACCATAACAGTACCTGTCACATTATATTTTTTTGTTATTGTAAACATACACACTCATTCTGGGACCAGCTTATTTGAAAAGAAGTTAACCACTTGAGGACTTAAGATATATGGTGTATGCCCTAAAACACTTTAATCAAATACCTTGGCTGTATGCTATATGCCCTGTTCCTCTTCCCACTGCTGCCGCTTCTGCTGGCAAATGTCGGCTGTCAAAACAATTCGGACTTACTTTGTAGCACAGAAGTGGCGGCAGCTGCTGCCATGTACAATTTAACTTTTAAACAGTGTTTGAAACTGCACCTGCTGTCTGGGTACCTGTTGCAGTGATTTGAACCTAAGGCCTCGTACACACGACCGAACATGTCCGCTGAAACTGGTCGGCGGACCAGTTTCCGCGGACATGTTCGGTCGTGTGTAGGGCTAAGCATGCTAAGAAACTTGTCCGCTGGAAGCCTGTCCGTCGGACATGTCCGATGGTCAGTACGACTCATCGGACATGTCCGCTGGCTCGAGAACCCGCGGCATGGCGTCGAAGTGATTCGACGCATGCGTGGAAGCATTGAACTTCCGGGTTTGCGGACGTGTCGGCGTCAACGTCACCGCCACGTCACCACGCTGTCTGTCCGCAGGGATTTTGGTTTGATGGTGTGTACAACCATCAGACCAAAATCTCCGAGCGGACATGTCCGATGAAAACGGTCCGCGGACCGTTTTCATCAGACATGTTCGCTCGTCTGTACAAGGCCTAACAGACACGTAGAGCAATACAGCATTTTTTTTTCATTAGAGAGAGTAAGGGTTAGAACCTTATCTGAATGCTGTTTAGAACCCAGCTGGAGATTTCTACAGGCAGATTGGATAGAGCAATAGAATATTGAATCCTTCCAACTCTATTCGAATCTGATCAAGAAAATGGTTTTGCCTGGAATTACACTAGTATTCTGGCTAATATAGGTGACTACTAGGATAGTAAAAACCAGACTCAAGCTCAACCTTAATATTAAAAAACCCAACTATAGCAATTGCGGGACAAATTGCTTATGTATTAACCACTTGAAGACCAAGCCTTTCCTGGCACTTTGTTTTTACAAGTTTAAATCAGTATTTTTTTGCTAGAAAACCCCCAAACATTACATATTTTACCAGACACCCTAGGGAATAAAATGGCGATTGTTGAAAATGGTAGTGTGGGGGCTAGTGACATACTAAAAAGCGGCACCAACATCCCTGGATATAGCATATACATATTGCAATTTTTTATGTTACACAACATTTGTGCAGAGGTTTTTCAAACACAATTTTTTGGGAAAAAATACTCTTTAATGAATTAAAAGAAATATATAAGTAAATAGATACCCAACGTGTCATACCATACAATTGCACACACTAGTGGAATGGCGACAAACTACGGTTCTTCAGAATGTCCATAGGCAATGCTTTAACATTTTTTTACAGGTTACCCGTTTAGTGTTACAGAGTACGTCTAGTGCAAGAATTATTGCTCTCCCGCTAACATTCGTGGCGATACATTATGCAATGAGAACACCGTTTACATATGCATGCATGACCTACGTATACGTTTGCTTTTGAGTGCAAGCATGGAGGGAAGGGAAGCTTTTTTTTTTTAACTGTCCCTTTTTTTTATCACTTTTATTCCTATTACAAGGAATGTAAACATCCCTTGTGATAGAAATAAGGATGACAGGTCCTCTTTATAGATCTGGAGTAAAAAAAAAAAAAAAAAAAAAGAATTCTCCTTTACCTTTAAAAGCAAAAGATATATATATATATATATATATATATATATATATATATATATATATATATATAAAAAAAAAAAGTTTGATCTTTTTCCGTTAAAAAAAAAATTGTTTACTTCCACCCTGGACCGGAAAAGATGTAATGACGTCGCTTCAGTCCTCCAAGGCCATAGATGTGATCAAGGACAATCTGTGACCAGCCGGCCGCACCAGTCCCTGCTGATAGCTTCAGCCATAACCCCGGTAAACCACTTTCAAACCACAAGGTATATATAAGTGATTAAGCATTACCCCCCAAAAAGAGACATCATTTTTTTTTACACGGATTAAATCCTAATAGGTATAAAAACCCCAGTAGGGGGCATAGTCCATGTTAACTATATGACTATAGCATGAAAAAGACCTCTCCTCCATATTAGCATCCACAGATAGACCACTTCATATGGCTAGATGGCCACTCAGAGTCCATGGTGAATTCTTATAATTTAATGTACTGTATTGTAGAACCAACCCACATATGGACAGTGTAGAACCAGAGTTCTACACTGTCCCAGAAGATTGCAGAGAGGAGTAGTTGCCTATGTGGCAAGAGATCAAAACTCAAATGTGGCATGTAAGGGGGCAAGGAGTGCTTAAAGCGGAAGTTCCACTTTTGGGTGAAACTCTGCTTTAAACTGTGTAAAGCATAGCTTGTAATTGCCTAATAAGGGAGCCACCAAATAAATAAGTAAAAGTTCCAAGCCATAAATTGCTAAAATAAAGTGATTCTTAGCCGTCCAATTAGGTCTTGGGACATCCAGACTGTTCTCATAGATGATGGTGGTATTATAGGTTTGTGTCCAGAGGCACCATGATCTCTTCTATGGATGAAGGTGGGGAGGGAGAGGCATCCCAACAGCTAACATTATGGAAGAAAGGCTGGAAACCTGACCAGTTTTGCTGGTCACGCTGGCTGCTTCAGAGGTAAATGTCAACCAATGCACGTGGAAAATGTTTGTAAATGTGCTTAAAATGTCTGCCATTTGGTACTAAAACTGCATAAAAATCATAAACATTGCCTCATCCTCACGCATGACACAAATAAACGTCAAAATGCAAATGAACATCATGAAATCACCACACATGCCATGATGTCACAATGTGATGCATAATATCGTCACTGCACATGTGGCAATTATGACCACACATGACCATATAGAGCAAAATAGCAATAGGTGTCCCCAAATTTCAGCACAAAACAGCAAATAAGAAACAAAACAAGGAAAGTATAACTATAAGACTGAAGGTTACTATACAGGTATATACTGTAGATGCAAGTTATTACATAATTATAATCAGTGTCATACAATGTGTCCAGCCATTCCCCGGGTGCTCAAACAATACAGAATGAACAATCCATCTGAGCACACAGGAAAGAGAAACCCCAAATGTCAGACCACCCCACACAATCCAAACAAAATTTAACCCCAAAAAGGTACAAAAGATAAGCTGTCAGTTAGACCAAACTTACAGCTCCACTTTGTTTTTTTTCTGTAGAACAATTTGATCAAAATTACGGTACCTTCTTTTGGTGTTGGGTTTACATCCTCCAACACCCAGCATTTCATTGATGTCCCTATCACGATTTATACACATGTGTCTTACCACGGGTGCCTTTAGATGTTGAGTAAACATCTCTTATATACTGTATGATCCTGACCAATAATGGTTTTACCAATTAGATAGTAGGTTTTTGTATGTTCTAGGTTTTTATTCAAATACTCTTTACATGTGTCAAGCAATTTGCTGGTGTCTCACTTATCTAGGGAAACATTATGGATTTTAATATACAGTATTGAGTTTGAGCTTGAGTCTGGTTTTTCCTTTTTTTCCATTAATATGTATACTGACAGTTCCCTTGTGACTTATAACAGTTGTGTTTTTTTTCTCTTCTTCTTTTTTGAGGTGGACACATTTTATCTTAATTTTCTGATTTATGTGCCACCATTCCAACTAAGCTATCATGCTCTCACAGGTTTCCCACTTGTTCTCCTGCAGAGGAAAATGTCCATAGAATTCTCACACAAAATTAAAATTTCAAATCCTAACTTTTTTTTTTGCTTTTAATGTTGACACTAGTAACTAATTAGATATGAAAATGTTTTTTCATTTTACAGAAATTACAATACAAATGTCATAAACTCACAAAAATATTTAACAATTTAATCATACTGAGAAACTGAAAAATTGGCATATCAGTTCAAAGTATAACAGGCAAAAACACAACTATATCTTATGACTAGTGAACCAACATTCCAAATCAAAATAGAAATATGGTTGTATAATCGGTCTTTGGCTATGATCACTATGGTACATAAAAGTATCAAGATTACCAAATCATGAATTAGGGAATAAGCATGTTAGACCCTTCGCATTGTTAATAAATCCAACATTTGTCTCTCAAATACAGACTTCCGAAGGTACCCTGGTTCATGACCACTCTTCTTAACCAAGAAGTTCTTTTATGTAAAACCATTCATGATCTTCAAAATTATGATAGGAAAGCTTTATTCGTGGTTCGGGAGAATCAATACATTGAAAATGGATGTTAGTCCAAGATTTTTTTATATGTTTTCCAAACTGTTCCAGTACACATCACAGCCTCCTTTTTCTGTAAATTGCAGAGGGCCTTTACAGTTTTCATATGGGGATCGAAATGTCCCAGACTGAATCGTAAGGTGTTTTCTTTGCCCAAGAATAGAGGTGGCATGAATGCCCCTGATGCAACTTCGTATTATCAAGCATCCATTCTATAAAGGATTGTAGACTGGTTTCACCATCGCCAAGGGAAACTGTGGGTTTGGCTCAAACAATTTTTATCGTCGTTGGATCTCCAAGCTCTCCCCTGGATTCCACCCCCTAAGAGTAAAAATATTGGTGCTCGCCCAGTGCTCACTAAACAGACACTTGGCTTATAGGACACCCTGATAGAGCGTCTTCATATTTCTGCTTATATTGGCCAAATGACGCCTCTATTTAATAATCTATATTTTCCCATAGGTGTACATTGTCACATCCTAGACCGGTAGATTAAATTGATACATCATCGTTTGGCCTCAATTCTATCAGTCGACCGCTCTTTTCCCAATCCTATGGTTTCATCCGGAATAGAAAATTGGTTTCTGCACAACAGACAAATTAATTTCTTGCCTCAATTGCTGACAAACAGAAACTTATTTCTCATCCAACTTCTTTTGAAGATTTACTACTGAGTGATTCACCCCCAAGGCAAGTAATTTCCTGAATTTATTCTATCCTGTTTATTCTTTCTCATCCAAATCTTCCAGCTTATACTCTCAAGTGGGAGACGGAAGAATAAACCCAAATTAGTGAGACAGATTGGGAGAAGGCATTTGTACTGTCATGATGGGACATGTGTTCAGATACTTTACATTGTCAATACCCCTCCTCATCTAATTTGTGTTGGCGGTGGGAGCCAAGAGCCAAGAGGGTACTATGCTTCATATATGGGCCGACTGCCCCCGATTAAGAGGTTTTGGGCCTCTGTTCCACAACTCTATTGTATTGCCTCAGATTATCTCATTGTCTATATTGCCAAGTTCAATCAGAAATGAAAAATGTGACATACTTTGCCATTTTATTTACATCGGCTAGAGTAATAATCGCTAGACATTGAAAATCTTCAGTGGTTCCTACATCTTTGGCTGAATGGGTACAGGAAAAGGATTTGCTCATGGATCTGGAATATTTACTAGCGGTGAAATATGATAGCCTGGATAAACATGTTGCAATCTGGGCTACTTGGATTACATTTTGCAACATGCAAGGGTTTAGATCCATCTATTTCTCCTAAGGTGGCCTTTAAGGGGGGTGACGAGCACTTGCTGGGAAAAAATGATTCCTTTTTTTTTTCTTTATTCGTATGTTTTTGGTAAGGTTTTAACTTGAAGCTTAGTTAAGTTCATTAGTTGTTTAATTTTTATGATATTTTGGGATCTGTATGGATATTATGTGGTGCCTTGGTACCCTACTATCTATAAGTAAAAAATTCTGAGATTACGTGACCATTTTGTTTATGTTAGGTTATGGGAGCTCCCCCAAATCTCTATACCTTGATATGAAATGTATTTTCTTGTACATGTTTGTCTTAAGATCAAGCACAAAAAAAGATTATCAATGTAAATAAACAAGATACCAAAATGTAAAACCATTGAAAAGCTTTTAGTTTCCTGTTAAATATGATAGCAGTAATTCTTATTGTCACTATGCAAAGACCAGGGTAGTTGGCCTACGTGGCTTAATCAGCCTTTTTATAAATTAATGCATAAAACAGAGAAAAATCTTGTTTAAAAATCTTGTTTAAAGCAGACTGGTCTACAATTTTGTCAGTAACAGAATTGCCATTGTCACAAATGGTATACAGTATAAAAAAATGCTGGGTCCACGTACCATATACCAAGAAGGTGCTGGAGGGGAGACAGGAGATAATCCGCCTTGGCAGAGTCACTCAGTCCCCTGGATGGTGAAGTAGCCCAATGGCAAAGGTAATCCTGTGGAGCGCCTTATGATAATACTATCCCAGAGACCAAGGATACCATGGTCGGTAACTAAATATCCTGTCCACGCAGCTGGAGTGACATCAGCTATACAGCGGCGCTGCGATCCCAATTATCAGCCCCGGACTGGAGGCAGAAGACACAAGCAGAATATAAATGTCTATAGCCCGGGATTTCAGTCAGCGTGACGGACATGACCCGAGGATGGGCCACGCCCAAAACGCATCATCATTGCGGTATCCTTGGTCGCGGTGATCCTTTTATCATCAGGCACTTGGCTACTTCACCATCCATGAAGTGGAAAAGGAATCCAGTGGCAACCTGTGAAACTCTAGTGAACTCCATGCCTGAAAGGGTTAAGGCAGTGCTGGAAAATAATGCTGGCCACACAAAATATTGACAATTTGGGCCCAATTTGGACATTTTCACTTTTGTTGCCAATGGTTTAGACATTAATGGCTGTGTGTTGAGTTATTTTGAGGGGACAGAAAATTGACTTTGTTATACAAGCTGTACACTCACTACTTTACATTGTAGCAAAGTGTACATTTTTCAGTGTTGTCACATTTAAAGATATAATAAAATCTTTACAAAAATGTGAGGGGTGCACTCATTTTTGTGAGATACTGTATATATCTGTGTATCATTTGTATAGCGCCTGAATATTTTGTTTGCTGCGTAATTTATTATACTTTATATATATGGTAATATATTTAACTTTGTATTGAAATCTGTGTTTTAAAGAGCCTGTCAACCAGCAACCATCAAATGACATTTCTTCTATATCAAGCGTATTGCAAAGATCAAACACTTGAATCTGGATGAGAATATTACAGAATTAATTTGTAAAATTTGTATCCTCATGTCTAGACTATTTTTGAGCTCTGTGCCAAAGATTTTCCTAGAAAGAGTTGAGTTTATATTGATTGCAGGTGGCAGAGGATGCAGCTGCCAGGCTGCTATGCAATCCATCACACCATTACCATTTTACAAGGATTCTTCTCAGTGTACGTTGTTTGCCTGTAAAATGTGTAAAATGGGAAGGAGGATAATTTCAATTCAACCTTCTCACCTGTAGAAAGCTACACAATCTGACCCAAGTTATTTAAGAGATCTCATGGGACCATACAGCCCTTAGATACTAAACCAAATGCAAGGAGAGAAAGAAGTTTAAATGCAGAATGTATCTGAATATTACGAGAAAGCTATATGGACTGCCACTAATTGGTAAATATATCTGAGAGGAGACTGCTGAATGTAGCAGAATCCTCCTGGCCAATTATGAGTTTTTAGATAGAGATAAAACGGTTAAGGGGACTGTTCACAAGTGTAGTTTACCATTTACGGGAGTACTCTTAGCTAAAGAGTTTTCTGAGGTTGGAAGTAGCTTAGGAGCAACCTACAGGAGCCAATTTGCCCCCAAATGCCCTATGCATTTTATATATTCAGCTTTGACTGCAAAGTAAAGAATGAATGAATGCTAATAAGATGATGCAACAGCTTCACTCTGTTCTGCTTTCCCACTGAGAGAGATTGATGGACATAACCTGTGAGAAATGTCAGCTTATTACCATGTGCAAGAGATGAAAGTCTGCTAATGGTACATGGTAAAGTGGATCCCCAGTCAAGACTTTTTGCTTTAGTTTTTGATACAGTGAGGAAGTGTTGGAACCCTTTGTTAAGTTTGTATTGCTGTATTTGTGTCTCTACTTGGGAGATTCACTGTCTTTGTTTATTCTGGTCACTGTTGTCACTGTTTTTCAGTTGCCACTGGAACAGAACCTTTTTCTTCCGAGTGCACCCTCTGCAAACTGGGTGCTAAAGGGCCTTTTGCAGGCACACTCCCAAGCCGGGTTGTGTGCATCCATACAGTGCCTTGAAAAATTATTCATACCCCTGGAAATTTTCAACATTTTGGACCCCTGAGCTGTTCGCAAGCAGGTGGTCATGCAAGCAGAACTGAAAAGGTTAACACGGACCATAGGCTTCTTTCACATCTCCTTATACTCAGCAAGAGCACCAGATCATAAAGTAAAAGAAAAGGATCTAAGTGCTCACTGCTTAATAACAGTATCATTTATTGATGGGTTTAAATGCGAAATACATTAAAACCAGTAAAATGCAGCATGTAAAACCGACATGGATATCACTTCTGAAAGACGGCAGCGGGTGATGTCATACACAGCTCCTCCCCTGCATGGGTTTAAACCCATCAATGAATATTACTGTTATTAAGCAGTAAGCACTTAGATCCTTTTCTTTTACTTTATGATCTGGCACTCTTGTTGAGTATAAGGAGACCATTTATGACCTGCTTGCATGACCACCTGTTCGCTCGGGGTCTATGCTGTAAAGTGAGAGTAATTACTTAAACCAGAGGTGGAGGGATTGTCACTCATTGTGGACTTCTTCAGCACTGGTGAAAAACTCTGTGGATTTTGCTGTTTACCGTTTCTTTGGACTGTAAGGCCGTGTACACACGGGAAAACATGTACGATGAAACCATCGTACAGAAATCGGCGCGTAAACAATATGCGGGGCGTGTCCGCGGTGTTGCCGCGACGATGACGCGGTGTCGCCGCGACAATGACGCGGCGACGTGGGCGGGCCTGCCAGTTAAATGCTTCCACGCATGCGTCGAAGTCATTCGACGCATGCGAGGGATGGCGGGCGCTCGGACATGTACGGTAGGTCTGTACAGACGACCGAACATGTCCCAGCGGGCAGGATTCCAGCGGACTGTTTTAAAACAAGTCCAGGAATATTTGTCCGCTGGGAAAAGGCCCGGCGGGCAAATGTTTGCTGGAATCCTGCACGCTCGGGCCTACACACGACTGAACATGTCTGCTGAAACTGGCCCGCAGACCAGTTTCAGCAGACATGTTTGGTCGTCTGTACGGGGCCTAACTCTATCACATTATTATCTGGGAATACCATTCTGTTATTATTTCGGACTGATTATACTGCGCTGCACTTACTCTGTTTTAACAACTGCAAACCTACCATGACATGGCCGTCCACCTAAACTGACAGGCCAGGCATGGAGAGCATTAATCAGAGAGGCAGCCAAGAGGCCCATGGCAACGCTATAGGAGCTGCAGAGATCCACAGCTCAGGACAACTACTAGTCGGGCATTAGTTGAGACAAATCTGTCCTTTAAGCCAGAGTGGCAAGAAGAAAGCCATTGTTGAAAGAAAGCCATAAGGAGTCCCGTTTGCAAATTGTGAGAAGCCATTTGGGGAACACAGCAAACATGTGGAAGAAGGTGCTCAGGTCAGATGAAACCAAAATTTAACTTTTTGGCCTAAAAGCAAAATGCTATGGGCTAGATTCATATAGTTTGTGCGGGCATAGCGTATCTCAGATACGCTACGCAGCCGTAACTTAGTGAGGCTGGGGCTGGATTCACAAAGAACCTGCGCCCTAAGTTACGGCGACGTAGCGTAAATCTGCCGGCGTAAGCGCGCCAAATTTAAATTGAGAAGAGTTGGGCGTGTTTTATGTAAATAAAACATGACCCCACGTAAATGACGTCTATAACGAACGGCGCATGCGCCGTCCGTGAACGTATACCAGTGCGCATGCTCCTAATCACATCGCAAATAGTCAATGCTTTCGACGTGAACGTAATTTACGCAAAGCCCTATTCGCAAACAACTTACACAAACGACGTAAACGACGCAAAATTCGACGCTGGCCCGACGTTTATACTTAACATTGGCTATGCCTCATATAGCAGGAGTAACGTTACGCCGAAAAAAGCCTTACGCTGACGACAAAAAAAAATCCGCCGGGCGCACGTACGTTTCTGAATCGGCGTATCCAGCTCATTTGCATATTCTACGCTGAAATCGACGGAAGCGCCACCTAGCGGCCAGCGTAAATATGCACTCTAAGATACGACGGCGTATCTTAGCCTAATTTAAGCGTATTTGGTTTCCAGAATACGCTTAAATTTACGACGGCGTAGATTCAGAGTTACGACGGCGTATCTACTGATACGCCGGCGTAACTCTCTATGAATCTAGCCCTATGTGTGGTGGAAAACTAACATTGCCCATCACCCTGGACACACCATCCCCACCATGAAACATTGTGGTGGCAGCATCATGTTATGGCGATGCTTTTCTTCAGCAGGGAGAGGGAAGCTGGTCAGAGTTGATGGGAAAATAGATGAAGCCAAATACAGGGCAATCTTAGAAGACAACCTGTTAGAGTCTGCAAAAGACTTGAGACTGGGGAGGAAGTTCACCCTCCAGCAGGAAAATTACCCTAAACATACAGCCAGAGCTACAATGCAATAGTTTAGATCAAAGCATATTCATGTGTTAGAATGGCCCAGTCAAAGTCCAGACCTAAATCCAATTGAGACTCGGTGGCAAGACTTGAAAATTGATATTCACAGACACTCTCCATTCAATCTGACAGAGCATGAGCTATTGTAAAAAAGAATGGACAAAAATTACACTCTTTAGATGTGCAAAGCTGGTATACTCATACCCAGAAAGACTTGCAGCTGTAATTGCAGTGAAAGGTTGTTCTACAAAGTACAAATTCACCCCACACTTTTCAGATATTTATCTTGAAAAAAAAAAATGGAAAACCATTTATCATTTTCCTTCTACTTAACAATTATGTGTCACTTTGTGTTGGTCTACCACATAAAATACATTTACGTTTTAGGTTGTAACATTACATGACACAATTTAGAATTTTTAAGGGGTATGAATACTTTTTCAAGGGAGGAAGTGTGTAAGAGTCTCAAAGATTCATGGCAAGTACAGAAAAAAAAAGAGAAGCCAGAATACATAAAGCAATTGAACTCTGTGCCTTGCAAAAGATTGAGCCAAAAGCACATAGCTTCCTGAAAACATCACAGCACCCTGCCTTAGAATTCCTTCCAAAAGCTCTTAGCCCTAATGCAAGCAATTGTCTGGCTCTTGGGAAGTGTTATTAAAGAAGAGTTATTATATCCAATAAGAAGCTGGACATCCTCCAGCTAAGAAATGAGGTGCGTTCTACTCATAAAGGAACTCCCCCCAATATAGGTATGATTAAGCCCCACATGGATAAAATGCATTTGGGGGTTCCTCCAACTGAAGCCAGTTCTCCTCATGTTTTACAATCTTAACGTTTCAGTTTGCTTATCCTATGTGCGGCCAGGTGCCATTTTCCTGTAGTCTCAGGACATGATAAACTTCACAAGAAATGTGTTAAAGGCTAACTCCACCTTTAAGGCCATGTTACATGTTACTTACATGTAGGGCATTCAGGGAAAACTGGACTAGAAGCACTAATCCACAACACAGGGAGAGCAGACAAGTAGATTCCTGAAAAACACACTTCAGCAACACTTCAAAAGAGGGAAGTAAATCTCTGATAAGGAATAAGGCATAAACACAAACAGAAGGCGCCTCTAAGTGCAGTATTATCCGGATATTTTTTATTGCCTAAAATGCATTTTTTTTTACTATAAGTGAAAGGTATATAAGCTTATCAAACATCAAGTCCTGCGGTCTCAGTCCCAGACAGGTGTCTCAGCATGGATGGCAGCGCTGAATAAGAAATTCCAGCCAGCCAGCTGTGGAAAGCTGTGTGCATAGTGTTTCGAAGCATGCGTGAGCGTCCCTTCTTCATGCCAACGACACGAAGAAGGAGCGCTCACGCATGCTCCAAAATGCGTCCCCTCCACTCTGATGACACTACTGGGTCCTTACATTCAATGCTGGTCCTGTCAGTACGGCTGCTCCTCCTAGAACAAAACCACACGGCCTTCCACCGCTTGCTGGCTGGGATCCCTTATTCAGCGCTGCCACCCTTGCTGAGTCACCTGTCTGGGATTGAGACAGGACTTGATGTTGGATGAGCTTATTTCACTTTTAGTGTTTTTAACCTTTTAGGCAATAAAATATCCTGATAATACTGTACTTAGAGGTGTCTTCTGTTTGTGTTTTTTTACTTATTTAGGGTGTCACATGGTGCCAAGCGGATCTCCACCACACCCAAATGGCCCCCTCTCTGACAGCCTGCAGGGGTTGTTCTCCCCTGCAGAAGTTGTCATATTTGAATTTGGCACAGCTATATGGAACTCCAACTGCACAGCCACATCATTCCTTAATAGAGATCTGTGAATGAATAAACTACAAGTCTCATCTGGTACCACAGATTTGTAGTTCTCAAAAGAACACAAGTGCTTTGATCACCACACTCAGAGTCCATTGACACTTTCTTCATCTTTCCAGCTAAAAGCCTGTACATTGGTATAGTAAGGAAGCTGCAGGAATAGTCTAGAGCAGTGGTTCTCAACCTTCTAGTGCCGTGACCCCTTGATAAAATTTCCCAAGTTGTGGGGAACCCTAAGGCCTCGTACACACGACCGAACATGTCTGCTGAAACTGGTCCGCGGACCAGTTTCAGCAGACATGTTCGGTCGTGTGTACGGCCGACCAGACAATTTTCTGGCGGATCGGACAGGTTTACAGCGGACGGATGTTTCTTAGCATGCTAAGAAACATGTCCACTGGAAGCCTGTTCGTCTGACATGTTCGGTCGTCTGTACGACTTACCGGACATGTCCGCTCGGCCGAAAGCCCTCGCATGCGTCGAAGTGATTCGACGCATGCGTGGAAGCATTGACCTTCCAGGGTCGCGCATGTCGCTGCGTCATCGTCGCGGCGATGGCGCGGCCACGTCACCGCGTATCCTGTCCGCGCGGATTTCGGTTTGATGGTGTGTACACCCATCAGACCGAAATCTCTGAGCGGACATGCCCCCTCGTGTGTACGAGGCCTAACAGTAAAATTATTTTCATAGCGAGGGTTGAAAGCACCCAAGGCAAGACAAGTAATTTGCGCCCCTAACCCGCGGACATTTAGCTCTTCCTGAGTGCCTTCCACTCATACAATATTAAAACCCCTTATAGTACATTTTAGGATGTACCACTCTTTCTTTGTTCTCCTTTCTTTCCCTTTCATCTCTCTCTATCCTAATTCCTTTTTTCCCCCCATCCCTCCCTCTGACTGTCTTCCTTGCTCTCTCTTTTTTTCCTTTCTCTCCCTTTTTCTTTGTTCCTCCCCCTCTTATCATCTCCCTTCCTGGGAGAACAGTGCAGGCTTCAAGAACAGCCCAGGATTTGGTGACCCCTGGCAAATCATCATTTGACCCCCGAGGGGGTCCCGACCCCCAGGTTGAGAACCACTGGTCTAGAGGACTATTTTTCAAAATAAATGCACATTTTTTGGTAAATATACTGTATGTGATTTTTTTATTTTATTTTTGCAAAATGTAGGCTAAGCCTTAATGAACTGATCAGCAGGACTGATTAGCAGATCACTCAGCAAGGTATGGTTCACAATATTGACATTCTTGGATTGTGAAAGGCTTGTGTGTGATACCTTCATGGGATAGGTGGAATCTTACCAACCTTCTACCCTCATCATACAGCCCAGACTTAGCACCCTAAAAATGTTAACAAAGAATTTAGGAATGCTGAGGAATGGCTCAGAAGTAGAGTGTAAATGTTTACCATGATGGCTTTCCAAAACGTGTTCGTTGTTGGCAAAAATGTATGGCCATTTTGATTTAGATTGTACTTGTTGAGTTTATGGTAATAATAACTATTAACCACTTCCTGACCGCCTACCGCAGATGTACTGTGGCAGGTCGGCTCTATTGCATCATTTTGTGCAATAGACACTAGGGGCGCGCGCGCTGATTGAAAAGAGGGGAAGCCTATCATTGGGTCCGGAGGACACGATGTCTGCCGTCTAACTGCAATCGTTCCCCAGAGAGGCAGAACGGTGATAATCATAAACAAGGCAGATCGTCGTTCTGTCAGAGAGAAAGATGGAGAACTTGTGTTTCTGCTAAGCAGGAACACAGATCTCTCTCTTCCTCCAGTTAAGCCACCCCTCTACAAAGGTAGTAATAACTCCTTAGGAACACATTTAACCCTTTGAGCGCCCCTGATGTTAACCCCTTCCCTGCCAGTGTCATTAGTACAGTGAGAGTTAATTTTCTAGCACTGATCACTGTATTAGTGTCACTGGTCCCCAAGACCAGTGACACTTAGACCTTTTTCACACTGAGGCGCTTTTTGGGAGTTTTAGCGCTAAAAATAGTGCCTGTTCAGGCGCCTCTCAAGCCACCGGCTTTCACACTGGGGCGATGCACTTGCAGGATGGGAAAAAAGGCCCGCAAGCAACATCTTTGGGGCGATGCGGAAGCGGCGCATACACGGTTTCCAAAATGCTCTGCCCATTGAAATGAAGCACCTGCAAAGCGCTTTGGCAGTGCCACAACATGGGTACTACATGTTAACGGTCGCTAGTGGGGGTTAAAACCCCCCGGTAGCTGGCAAAAAGCAATAACAGTGGTAAAGCACCGCTAAAACTTTACCCTAACACCCGCACTGCCCCATTGTTAAAGGTGTCTAAGTGTCAGATTTGTCCGCTGCAATGTCGCAGCCCCGCTAAAAATCTCTAATCGCTGATACTAGTAAAAATGTAAAAAAAAATGACATGAAAATATCCCATAGTTTGTAGAAGTGATAACTTTTGTGCAAACCAATCGCTATATGCTTATTGTTTTTTTTTTTACCAAAAATATGTAACAGAATACTGTACATGCCTAAATTGCCTAAATTGATGAAGAAATTAGATTTTTAAAAAAAAAAAAATTATTGGAGTATGCTTAATAGCAAAAATGAAAAAAAAAAAAATATATATATATATATATATATATATATATATATATATATATATATATATATATATATATATATATATATATATATATATATATATATACCATAACTCCTGTATCCACTTTTTCAGCAGGAGGTCCGCCGTCAGATAAAAGTGGTCTGATTCACCACAAGATCACTTTATTGGTGGCAGGAGATTGTCCTCCCCCCACGCTCCGGTGCCCTCTGCCGTTTACTGGAGCTCCCTCCAGTGGTGGAGGCGATCGGGTCCTTTTCCCTGCTTGGCATGGAGCTGAGTGAGAGGAAGATGGCCCCCACCCATACCATTTCTGGGCAGAAGCGACGTCAAAACATCACTTCCATCCATAGCTCTTAAAGGAACATTTTTTTTAATTGCATTTTAGTGTAAATATGAGATCTGAGTTTTTTTTTACCACAGATCTCATATTCAAGAGGTCCTGCCATTTTTTTATTACATAGGATGTTTACATTTCCTGTAATAAGAATAAACGTGACAGAAATTATTATTTTTAAAAGAACAGTGTAAAAGAAAGTTAAAGAAATAAGAAAAAATGATATATATATTTTTTAACGCGCCCTGTCCCGACGAGATGGCGTGCAGAAGTGAACGCATACATGAATAGCGCTTGCATATGAAAACTGTGTTCAAAACCCACATGTGAGGTATTACCACAATTGTTAGAGTGAGAGCAATAATTCCAGCACTAGACCTTCTCTGTAACTCAAAACATGCAACCCTCTAGATTTTTTTAAACGTCGCCTATGAAGATTTTTAAGGGTAAAATTTGTTGCCATTCCACGAGTGGGCGCAATTTTGAAGCGCAACATGTTGGGTATCAATTTACTTGGCGTAATATTATCTTTAACAATGTAAAAAAAAAAAAATATTTGGCATAACTTTACTGTTATCTTATATTTTCCCCAAAAAGTGCACTTGTAAGACCGCTGCGAAAATACGGTGTGACGTAAAGTATTGCAACGGCCGCCATTTTATTCTCTAGGGTGTTAGAAATATATATATATATATATATATATATATATATATATATATATATATATATAATATTTGGGGGTTCTAAGTAATTTTCTAGCAAAATAATATTTTAACTTGTCTGGTCCTTAAAGGGGTTGTAAAGGTAAAAGTTTTTTCACCTTAATGCATTCTATGCATTAAGGTGAAAAAACTTCCGACTATACAGCCCCGGCCCCCCGTTATGCTTACCTGACCCCTCGAAAGTCCCGTGCTCGGCCCCCGACATTCTCTTCGCCGCTCAGCCTGGCTGTTGATTGGCTAGAGCGGATGGATTTAAAGCAGCGCAGCCATTGGCTGGCGCTGCTGTCAATCACATCCAATGACGCGGTGCACCGAGGGGCAGGGCCGAGTGATACAGTGAGCGGCTATGGCCGTTTGCTGTATCATGGAAGCGCCCCTGAATGGACTTCACACAATGCAAGGGAGCTCGCATGAATGTGTGGAGTTGTTGCAAGGAGGACCAGAGACAGCCGCCGAGGGACCCCAGAAGACATGGATCGGGTCCACACTGTGCAAAATGAGCTGCACAGTGGAGGTAAGGTATGTATAACATGTTTGTTATTTAAAAAAAAAAAAATTTGTTCACAACCCCTTTAAGTGGTTAAAATGAAATATTTTAAACAAAATTCTACTAGTGTCTGGCCAGCTTTACACTTTTTCCTATCAACAAAAACAGAATCCACTCTTCAGATTCCCCTTATAGGGCCAGATCCTCAAAAGGGATACGCCGGCGTAACTGCTGTTACGCCGTCGTATCCCTGTTTCTAACTATGGAACTGATCCACAGAATCAGTTTTCCATAGTTAGGCAGAAGATCCGGCATGTGTAAGGGACTTACACTGCCGGATCTTAGGATGCAGTACCGCATCCGCCGCTGGGGGCATTTCGTGTCGAAATGCCGCCTCGGGTATGCAAATTAGCACTTACGGAGATCCACAAGCTTTTCAGCTTCGTTTTTTCTCCGTAAGTTTTAGTTTGCAAACGCAAAATTAGGGCTGCTTTTACAAAGTGTAAACTGTTTACACCATGTAAAAACAGACCCTTCTGTCCAGCGACGCAATTTTTTTTTTGTTTTGAATTTTTTTTTTCGCGCCGTATTTTTTTTTTTTTTCGACGCAACTTTATTGACCCGTCGCAATCCACAAAGCTCGGCGTAACGTAATTTAGCGCTATGCACGTCGGGAAAATGACGTCACGAGCATGCGCAGTATGGCTGGCGCGGGAGCGTGCCTTATTTAAATGGGAATCGCCCCCATGAAAATAGGAACGCCTTGCGCCGGCGGAATTTAAGTTACACAGCCAAAAATTTCTAGGTAAGTGCTTTGTGGATCGGGCACTTAGGTAGAAATTTTAAGGCAGTGTAACTTAAATGGGAAAAATTAAGTTACGCCGGATCTTTGTAGATTACCCCCATAGTTCTTATCTTAATGCTCATATTCGACAAAAGTGCTTTCTTTGTTTGTATACAATTCATAATAAATGTTTCAGTTTTTCTGTTCACAAAAAATATTCCTTTTAATCAAGGCATCTCATGTTTTGCAAGCAACAAGAAGAAAAAAGTAGCAGGATTCTGTGTTGTTACATAGCACATAGCACACAGCTGGAGACCCTTCACTAGGATGAAAACATCCATTAATGGTTAGGATCTGGAATGTCTCTGGAATCACTAATATTGATCAAATTCTTTTTAACATAAAAGCTTTAGGAAGACTCCTGAAACAAAATGGGCACATTAGTGGTGTGTTTAATAGTTAGTTATTATTACCACAAACTGTACGAGTACAATAGAGCAACTGGAGAGCACAGCATGACAGTGAAGAAGTTCTCATTAATGCTTTAAATTAGCGGGAACGTCTTTACAGGCTCTTCAGAAACCTTTGCTTATCACCCTAGTTATTTTTCTCATCAAACGCCCTGTTCTGCGCAGCTGCTGCTTCTTCTATTACCATACAACTGTGCTGTTCCTTGACAGAAAAATATAAAATAAATTGTCAATGCAAGCAATGTGCCACAAAGAAGCACTCAATGCTCTCACAGTGCAATTTTGTCTGCAAAAATAGCTACTGTTCAGATATCTCCATTCATTTGGGTAACTTGCTGCGCAGTCATTTATAGTAATATCTGAACAGCTATTTGAATTACAGTGATTTAGTCTAAAACACAGCAGACCATTTTGCAAAGACTCTTTGAAGCAGACCTAGCCTTAGATGTAATATGATGTTAAAGGAGTTGTAAAGGAAAAAAAAAATGTTGCCTAAAATTAATGTCTGCAAGGTAGACAGACAGAATAGTGTAATGATTCTGTTAAAGTAAGTACCTATTAAATTCCTTCATCTATATCACCTCCGACGTTCTAGTTTCTGTTCTCTCATTCACTTCCCCTTTTGCGGCGCTCGTTCATGTAAGAACTACATTTCCCAGTATGCATTGCGGCACGCCCAGTAATTCACACCGCCTTGAAGCCTCTAAGGCCCTGTACACACGTCCGAGGAACTCGACGTGCCAAACACGTCGAGTTCCTCGTCGAGTTCAGTGTTGAAGCCGCCGAGAATCTCTGCGGGCCGACTTTCCTCATTGAACAACGAGGAAATAGAGAACATGTTCTCTATTCGGCCCGACGAGTTCCTCGTCGGCTTCCTCGCTGAAAAGTGTACACACGACCGAGTTTCTCGGCAGAATCCAGCTCCGATCGAGTTTCTGGCTGAATTCTGCCGAGAAACTCGGTCGTGTGTATGGGGCCTAACACGTAGAGAGCATCCTGCCGCACAGATGTAGTTCCCAGGAGGGGGCAAGCACGTTACTGACCACCGCAGTAAAGCCTCCCTTCACGGTGGTGAGTAAAAATCAGACAAGCAGGAAGTGAACAGAACAGAGAAGAAATAGAGCAACTTCTGAGCAAAAACGAACAATGAGGAAGTGAAAAGAGGAATGTCTGCAGGTAAAGGACGCTTATTATGAAAAAAAAAAATTCCTTTACAACCCCTTTAAGGGCATGCATGCAAAATATGTACTGATTACCTCTTATGCCGCGTACACACGATCGGTCAATCCGATGAGAACGGTCTGATGGACCGTTTTCATCAGACCAAACCGATCGTGTGTGGGCCCCATCGGTTATTTATCCATCGGTTAAAAATTGTGAAACTTGTTTCAAAATTAACCGATGGATACCTAACCAATAGAAAAAAATTTATCGTTTGTAGGCACGTCCATCGGTAAAAATCCACGCATGCTCAGAATCAAGTCGACGCATGCTTGGAAGCATTGAACTTTGTTTTTTTCAGCACATTGTTGTGTTTTACGTCACCGCGTTCTGACACGATCGTTTTTTTAACTGATGGTGTGTAGGCACGACTGACCATCAGGCCCCGTACACACGACCAGTTTCCTCGGCAGAATTCAGCTTCCGACCGAGTTTCTGGCTGAATTCTGCCGAGGAAACTGGTCGTGTGTACACTTTCGGCCGAGGAAGCCGACGAGGAGCTCGACGAGGAAATAGAGAACATGTTCTCTATTTCCTTGTTGTTCTATGGGAGCTCTCGTCCCGCCGAGCTCCTCGGCGGCTTCAGTGCTGAACTGGCCGAGGAACTCGATGTGTTTGGCACGTCGAGTTCCTCGGCCGTGTGTACGGGGCCTCAGTCAGCTTCATTGGTTAACTGATGGAAAAATCCATCAGACCATTCTCATCGGATTGATCGATCGTGTGTACAGGGCATTAAAGTTATTATAAAGGTGCCTTCGCTTGCCTTTCTCCCAAAAAGGCAGTATTAAAGCCTTGTTTTTTTGATTTTTAAATAACAAACATGTTATACTTACCTGCCCTGTGCAGTGTTTTTGCACAGAGCAGCCAGATCCTCCTCTTCTCGGGTCCCATGCTGGCGCTCCAGAGTCAGCAGCGTTTTAATTTGTTTTTAAATTGTAGTTATTTGCAGGTCCATTTAATATGACTGAGGGCTCTGAGCATACAGGGCCAGATTCACGTAGAATTCCGGCGGCGTAACGTATCCCATTTACGTTACACCGCCGCAAGTTTTCAGCGCAAGTGCTTGATTCACAAAGCACTTGCCTGTAAACTTGTAACGTAAATCCGTCCGGCGCAAGCCCGCCTAATTCAAATAGGGCGTGTATCATTTAAATTAGGCGCGTTCCCGCGCCGAACGTACTGAACATGCTCCGTTTTGTAATTTCCCGCCGTGCTTTGCGCGAAATGATGTCGCACCGACGTAATTTTTTGAACGGCGACGTGCGTTACATCCTTTCCTATTCCCGTCCGACTTACGCAAAAAAAATAATTCAAAATTCGACGCGGGAACGACGGCCATACTTTAACATGGCTAGTCTAAATATAAGCCATTGAAATAGCATACGTAACTTTACGATGGGAAAAGCCGACGTAAGAGAATGCGACGAGCGCGCGTAGCTTCGTGGATCGCCGTAAACAGCTAATTAGCATACCCTACACGGAAAACGACGCGAACTCCACCCAGCGGGCGCCGAAGTATTGCATCCTAAGATCCGAAGGAGTACGAAGCCGTACGCCTGTCGGATCTTAGCCAAATGCCGTCGTATCTTTGTTTGAGAATTCAAAATAAAGATACGATGCGGCAAATTTGAAAGTACGCCGGCGTATCAGTAGATACGCCGGCGTACTCTCACTGTGAATCTGGCCCACTGTTTCTATACAAGTCCTGCCCTTGCCTCTGAGAGGTAAACCCTGAATCTATGACTGTAAGGCAAAGTGAAAACATTTTTGTCACTGTTTTGCCTCAATGGACAAAGTTGAACAAGCAGATTGGTATGCACTGGTGTTTGCTGATTGGATCGCACCATTTTACAAATGTGAAAATCAGCAGCATAACCTTTTTCTTAATTTTCTCATCCCTAGTGACTTGTGTGGTAACCCTTTAATGATCATCAGTTATTAAAACTTAGATGCCCAGACCATATTTAGTAGAGTCAGTATCCAGAAGTAAACTTAAAGCGGACCTTCAGTCCATTTTTTCAACTTTTCATCTATTAAATATTCTGGCCTTGTCATTTTAACTTTGGATAGTAAAACATTTTTTTCTGCCAGTAAATACCTTAAACAACCCACTTCCCGTTTCTTGTCTGGTCATTTAGCCTAGGCTTATGACATCATGCACAGATCTCTCCCTCACTCTTGTGAGAGTTTGCCAGGAAGGCAGGGGGGATAAGTCAAAAGGGGGCCAATGAGAGCCGCAGAGCTGGAGTTGTGCCAATGTGTAAATCCAGGAAGTGAACAGGCAGCAGCTTCTGCGGTCCACAGTTAAAATGGTTGCAGCCAGACTCAGTAGAGGGAGATTTCTGCAGCATATTTGGCAAGTACAGTGTGCTTTGCTTTGTGTATTTCTACCAGATCTGTACAATAGTTAATTGCTTATTTTGGTTTAGGGGAACAAAAAAACAATTTACTTACCTGAACCTCCACTCCTCCTTGCAGCTAGAATGTTCCTTGCAGCTTCTTCTCCTCCAAGCTCCAGTGGTCTAGGGTCCTGACATCATTAAGGCCAAAGCAGGGCCCATAGCCTTGCTTTAGATGTGATTACACCGAGGGACAGTCCACCACCGGAGCATGGGAGAGCACCATCTGCAGGGGGAGTGGAGGATCAGATATAGAAAACTCTTCTCCTCTCCCCTAGACAAAAATAAGCAGCACCACTGCAAGGGAATACTTTTTAAAGTAATGCAATGCTGCATATGACTTAAAAGGGTTCTAAAAGCTGAATGTTTTTTACCCTAATGTATTAATTTTGAGTGCAGCTTCCCTGCCCAGCATCCCCAATTATACTTAACTGACCCTGATCTTCATAGGTGTGCGCAGCATATTGTATTGGGGTGTGCACCCTAAAACTCAAACACTCAAACACACATGTGCGTGTGTATAAAAATATATAGGGCAGTAGGGCAGTGGACAATGTCAGTAGGGCAGAGGTTGGTGTAAGTAGGGCAGAGGTTGGTGTCAGTAGTTTATTTTTTATATTATTATTACATATTTACAATTGCATTATTTTTTATAATATTTTTTTACAGTCTTTTTTTATTATTGTTTTTTATAAAAAAAAATAGGTGCCCCATTAGGGGCTTTGGTGAAATATCAGGGGTTGTGAGACAAAGGAAGGGATTGAGGACAGAGATCAGAAACAGTTTATTTCTCTGCAGCCAAGCAGCAGGGGGAATCTGCCCAGCACAGTGTGATTAGGGTGTGCCCAGGCACACATGGCACACCCTGTGCACACGCCTATACTGATCTTGATCCAGCACTGTGCACGAGAGCAGTGGCTCTCTCCCTCCTCATAGGTTTAGAGTGAATCACAGCCAGTGAGGAGGGAGCGGAGGGTGGGGACAAGATGCAATTTGTATGTATATGGTCACACAGAGTCGGCTCAGGAGCGAGGCTGCACAAGTGACCCCACAACACTTAATTTGCTATAGTGGGCATTCTGCAGGGGGTAGGAGCCAGGAGCAGCAGTGGGGGACCAAAGAAGAGGAGGATCGGGGCTGCTCTGTGCAAAACCATCAACAGGTGAGTATAACATGTAAAGTGGAAAGGATTTCCACTACTCCCAACTAGCCCAGGTGAATAAATGCTAAAGAGCGGCTACATGTCTCCACCAAACCACACACCCTGATGCCTTTTGCCCCACCCACCTTTGCTTAATCATGGGGTCATGTTCGGGAGTAGTAGTGATAATTTCTTTTGTACATTTACTAGCCCTCTAAATTAGTATGAGGACAAGCCTCTGCTCTGGGTCACAGGAATATGCGTTCACCTCTACTTTGAGCGGAACCAAAATATAACCGATCACAGGTAAGAGCCGGTTCACAGCCGCCTGACAAGTCGCGTCCCATTGTATTCAATAGAACCGTTCTAATAGGAGCGACGCAAGTCGCTCCGACTTAGAAAAAGGTTCTTGTACGACTTTGGGGGCGACTTGCATTGACTTCTATACAGAAGTCATTTTGCAAGTCGCCTCTGAAGTCGTCTTCAGGACGCCTTGCCGAGTCGCCCCCGAAGTCGTGCCGCCCCAGTGTGAACCGGCTCTAAGTATAACATGTTTATTATTTTAAAAAAAAATATATGGGTTTACAATCACTTTCATTTAATTTTTTTTAATTTTTTTTAGTTATAATTAATAATATAAACTCTCCATTTTAATGAGGTAAACCTGATAGCTACTTCACAAATATTCCAGCATGTACAGTACTTTGCAAAAAGCAAAAATAACTTCTTCCTATTCTAAGGAATATGTTTAAAATGTAACAAACAGAATTCCGCTGCATAATATTTTTACTGACACTGAGTTTTTATTTATGCAAAACATTGAAAAGAAGAACACAACTTACTGTAAACTGGATTTGACATCCACCCATGATATAGTCTAAAAATGAATGCATTTTGTGAATCTGTAAGAAAATGAAATAAATGCTAATTAAATGAGAATATCTAATTTTCATTTGCATAATTAATTATGTAAAAAACAGAAGCTAAATAGAAGATGACAGTGGAACAAAAAAATGACATAAAAACAGGCAACAATAGTGATATTATCAGTTCTTATCTGTGGATTCTATTTACTAGATAAATTATAATTTACAAGAAACAGAAAATTCTACAACAAAAAGATAACTAATTTCTATCAGAAATGCTGCAATAAAAATGTGTTTTAAAAGTTTCCTGTTTTTAGAGAAATCATCCTTAAAAGTGTAAATTAACCAATAAGGGGTATCCCTTCTAGTGGACATTTCTCCCCTTTCACTAAAACCATAGCAGCATATAGCTCTGCATGCTGATACAAAATCATCTTACATTTATTTACAATTATTGGTTTTCCACATACTGGTTTCTTTCAGGCCTTGTACACACGACCGAGTTTCTCGGCAAAAACCAGCAAGAAACTTGCTGGGAGATATATTTTTGCAGAGGAAACCGGTCGTGTGTACATTTTCGTTGAGAAAACTGTCGAGAAACTCGACGAGCCAAAAAGAGAGCAAGTTCTCTATTTCCTCGACGGGAATGGAGAAAATTGGCTTGTCAAGTTCCTCGACAGCCTAACAAGGAACTTGATGAGGAAAACGATGTGTTTCGACCGTCGAGTTTCTCGGTCATGTGTACGAGGCTTAAGACACTGGTGATGTTACCCTGGCCTTACAGCTGCATCCCGGAAACTTTCTCTCACATATTCCAGGATGCAGAACCAGAGATCTAGGAAGACTTTAAGGAAGTAACGGGAGATGTAGTCGTCTGCCCTTAGTAAAAATGGCCACCATGAGAATAATGTTGAAGGGGTTGTAAAGGTTCATCTTTTATTTTCTAAATAGGTTCCTTTAAGCTAGTGCATTGTTGGTTCACTTACCTTTTCCTTCGATTTCCCTTCTAAATGTTTTTTTTCTTTGTTTGAATTTCTCACTTCCTGTTTCTCCTCAGTAAGCTTTCCACCATCATCCGAGTGGTGGAAAGTCATTTAGAACAGCTTACTGAACACCTTACTGAGGAGGAATAGGAAGTGAGAAATTCAGACAAAGAAAACAAAGAAAAGTGGTTGTCATATGACGTCCTCAGGATTCTGAGCCGCTGCGCGCCCCCCAGGGGCGCGCATCGCAGCGATCATTGTTGCAGGGTGTCAGTCTGACACCCCGCAACACCGATCTAGGTAAAGTGTCTCTCACGGAGACACTTTACCACGTGATCAGCCGCGTCCAATCACGGCTGATCACGATGTAAACAGCAAAAGCCGGTAATGTCTGTCAGACGTGAGTAGAGGAGAGACGATCGGCTGCTCCTCTGACAGGGGGTTTTGTGCTGATCGATTATCAGCACAGCCCCCCCTGAGGATGCCCACTGGACCACCAGGGATGCCCACTGGACCACCAAGGATTCCACTAGATCACCAGGGATTTAAATCAAAGGTATGCCACCCTAGACCACCAGGGATGACACATAATGGATGCCAATCAGTGCCACAATGGATGCCAATCAGTGCCCACAATGGGCATCACTGATTGGCAGGCATTGTTTGGCACTGATTGGCATCCATTAGTACAACACATTAGTTAGTGCCCATCTATGCCCATCCATGCCGCCTATCAGTGCCCATCCATGCCGCCTATCAGTGCCCATCCATGCCACCTATCAGTGCCCATACATGTCGCCTATCCCTGCCTGTCCGTGCCGCCTATCCCTGCCCATCCGTGCCACCTATCCCTGCCCATCCGTGCCGCCTATCCCTGCCCATCCGTGCCGCCTATCCCTGCCCATCCGTGCCGCCTATCTGTGCCCATCTGTGCCACCTATCCGTGCCGCCCATCAGTGCCCATCCATGCCGCCCATCAGTGCCGCATATTGGTGCCCATCATCAATGCCACCACATCAGTGCCACCTCATTGGTGCCCATTAGTGCCACCTTATCCCAATAAATCCCATTTATACTGCGATCAGTGCTATAAATATGCACTAATTACAGTATAAATGTGACTGGCATTGAAGGGGTTAACACTAGGGGGTGAGGAAGGGGTTAAATGTATCCCTGCATTGTGTTCTAACTGTAGGTGGAGGGGGGGTGACTGGGTGGGGTGACCGATCTATGTCCCTATGTACAAGAGACACAGATCGGTCTCCTCTCCAGAGACAGCACCGCTGTCTCTGTGTAAAACGGCAATGAGAGATTATCTCATATGTTTACATATGAGATCATCTCTCATTGGCCGCACAGATCGCCTAGCAAATGGCCACTCTGATTGGCCGTTCGTGGCGATCTGTAATTGGCTGTGTCCAAGGGACATGGCCAGCACAGAAGTTCCCCGCTGCGCGCTCTGGAGCGCGCGCGGGGAACGCGCAAAGGGGCGGACGTCAATTGACGTCCACTTGGCTTTTCAGGTCTGCGCTGTAGCCGTCATTTGACTATAGCGCGGACCCCTAGTGGTTAAAGGTGCCTTGTCATTATTATGATAAGGGGGAAGTTCCTCTTTAAACTCCAAAGTTTTGGAAGCTGGAAGCTGCTGTAAACACAATGCAGTAATGCATTGGTGAAAAACATTGTTTTATCACATTATTTCATGGTCCACATAGTTCTACTTTATATAAAGTAACAGAGGATGACAAGAAGGAAATATAGATGTATTGTCATTCACAGCAAAACAAAATCACAGTGAAATTATTCGAATGGAACAAGTGATAAACTAAATATGGTTCTTCTACTTCATAAACAACCTAATCTGATTTTGCTTTGTGATACAGTTGACTATGTGTTTTGACAGATGATCTTGTTTTAAGAAACATGAAATCTCTGGATTTTATATCAGTATATACTGTATAATAGCAACAGCTTATCCCAAAATACTAGGAAACCCAAGTGGTTCCTACCTCTGTGTTTTGGATTAAAACACTAATGCCGCGTACACACGATCGGTTCGTCTGATGAAAACGGTCTGATGGACCGTTTTCATCAGACAAACCGATCGTGAGTGGGCCCTATAAGTTTTTTTCCCATCTGTGAAAAAATGTAGAACCTGTTTTAAAATTATCTAATGGTTAAAAAACCGATAGAAAAAAAATGATCGTCTGTGGGGAAATCCATTGGTTAAAAATCAACGCATGCTCAGA
This sequence comes from Rana temporaria, assembly GCF_905171775.1. Lineage (NCBI taxonomy): Eukaryota > Metazoa > Chordata > Amphibia > Anura > Ranidae > Rana > Rana temporaria. Next base: position 115,191,287 of record NC_053493.1, on the reverse strand, counting down.
ATCAAGTCGACGCATGCTCGGAAGCTTTGAACTTCATTTTTCTCAGCACGTCGTTGTGTTTTACGTCGCCGCGTTCTGACACGATCGTTTTTTTAACTGATGGTGTGTAGTTAAGACTGATGAAAGTCAGCTTCATTGGATATCTGATGAAAAAATCCATCGGTCCGTTTTCATCGGATGAACCGATCGTGTGTACAGGGCATTAAAGAGGAAGTAAACCCTGATGGGTTTTACTTCCTATTTTTTCCACTGCAAAGTAAAAGCATAATGGGCTACTATGCATTGCATACTAGCCCATTATGCTGCACTTACCTGCAAATAAAGCTTGTGATATCCCCGCTGGTGGCCACATACATCTTTACCTCTATCCCCTCCAGGGCTGTGGACTCTGGCTCTGTGAATGACCGGAGTCATGTGACGTCACTCCCGCACGTGCGCACTAGTGCCGACGGTCTCAACAAGGGGCCTTTAGAAAGGGCATGATCGTGTCCTTTCTTCAGTGTGCATGCACCGATTACGCCATTACAAGCGTATATGGTAAATATCTCCTAAACTGTGCAGGTTTAGGAGATATTTCCAGTACCTACAGGTAAGACTTATTATAGACTTACCTGTACAGAAAAGAGGTGTGTAAGGGTTTACAACCAGTTTAATGACATCATTAAAAGTGAACAATTCATGGCAGAAATTTATTAAGTTCTGGGGAAACGTATGATGCAAAGTGCAGCTATGTAAATTACAATCAATCCCTATGTGCCTCTGTCTAGCAGAGCTATTTGTGTATACTAGGTCATGTTAAAACGACTATAATCCATAAGAAGCCAGATTCAAGAGTCTGCCCACTACTATACAAGAGAAGCAAAATCAAAAGAAGATGTACATAGGGATTGATTTACTGAAGGCAAATACAGGCATACCCCATTTTTAAGTACACAATGGGGTTTATTTACTAAAGCTGGAAAGTGCAAAATCAGGCTCATTTCTGCATAGACATGTGCGTTCCCGTTCGTAACGAATGGATTTTCGTACAAATTTGTTAGTATTCGATCAATTCGAACATCCGAAAAGCTGAAAGAACCAAAATACGAAAATTACGGAGTTACGAATAAGCAAAATAAAAAACAAGCGAAAATACGAACGTATGATTGGACAATCTTACTAAAATACGAAACACCGAAAAAGCAAAAGAACGAAAATGACATCTATAACGAACGATTTGCATTCCGTATTTTAAATCCTTTGTCTGTTCGTATTTTCATTCGTATGTTCTAGGGGTGCAACGGATCAAAAAACTCACGGATCGGATCGATCCTCGGATCAGGAGTCACGGATCGGATCATTTTCGGATCACCTGCTTCCTCTTTTATCCACCCCTGTGAATTGCTATTGTGCTCTTTTTTTTCCCCCCTCCTCTCTCACCAGTGCTTCACTGCTAACATTCCCATTCAGCTTGCTAGAGCCCAGTGCACAGCGTGACACGCCTCCCCGGGGAGGCGTGGAGGCGTGTCACGCTGGGCTCTGGCAAGCAGACTGGGTGGAGCAAGATGGCCGCCGCTCCGGAGCTAGGCCGAAGCCGGGGACTTTCCTAGGCCTAGGCTCCGGAGCGCTCCGCGGATCGCGGGGTGTGCCGATCCGAACGGGGTGGCCCGTTCGGATCACGGATCGGTGACGATCCGTTGCACCCCTAGTATGTTCGTATTTTCATTTGTGTGTTTTGTAAATCCGTTCCTTTGTCTGTTCGTAAATTTGCGTACTTGTATCGTTCTTTCGAATAGGCACTGGGCAGTGTAGTTAGTGAGTGATGTATCTTACTTAATATCTTAGCCAATCAGCTTATCTCTTTTGTGCTGAGTCACATTGTACAGTGTAAAGCCTGGTACACACAATCGGACTTCAAACAAACTTTTCCGTGGATTTTTGTCTGAAGGGAGTTGGCCAGATTTGACGTTTGTTGGCAAAAAGTCAGACCGTGTACGGGGCTTAAGAGAAAGCATATCTTAATATGGATTAGCCGCGTGTTGCTATGTATTTACGAAAGTACAATATTACGAATCCATTAAACGAAAATTATTATCTAACAAAATTACGAATTTCGAATCAACGAAAATAAATTAGACAGAATTACGAATCATTCAGTATAAACGAAAATAAAACTGTTACGAAAATACGAACGGGTCCGAATAGGAAAACTTGCGTCTTACGAAATACGAACGGGTCCGAATAGGAAAACTTGAGTCTTACGAAATTACGAATCTTTACGAATCTACGGAACGAGACGAAACTGAACAAAAAAATACGAACATTTTTGTTGTGCGCATGTCTATTTCTGCACAGAAACCAATGAGTTTCCAGGTTTTGTAGGCTGTACACTTTGCAATGGAAGTTGCTCTTTGAAAGGGAAATTTCCCCCATATCCCAATCAATGTGGTTAAGCTCATTTGTGAGCAAAAATGCATTGTTTTAATTCTTCTTGTATGCGATTTGGTATGCTTTTCAAAGTGAAACTTTTTACTTATACCAAGCTCTGGGGCAAAGTACGACTTCAGTTCTTAAATGAACAGCCTATTTACCTTTCATAACTTTTGTAAATCAAACCCAATCAGCTGCATAAAAATATAAATTCTCCAAAAACTTTTAATTCTATCTTTAACTCTCAAGAAGGCAATGGGTAAAGCTGCAAGTACTGTAAGGAAAAAAATCCCGAAATGCATTGATTTTGGAGCAGATCCATGCCAGCTGGAATCTTGGCTGGCTTTTATAAGTTTCTAACATATAGTTATATATAATAGTTGGAGTCTGATTGGTTGCTACAGACAGCACATCTGCTTTTTACTTCTTTCAATTTGTAGCAAATCCCTATTACTGTCAGTCTTTGGTTAACAAAGATTTACATATGCTTCAAATAGTAAAGAACAGTTCAATGATTATACATCCATACATTCTACAGCATAGTCTACAGCAATATGAAGTCCAATGTACAGTCATGAAGTTAGGGAACTGTTTTATTATATTTAAACCTAAGAGACTATCATATTAAATCCTACCACATCACTGGGAATTGAAGAATAGTTTTTTGTAGGTCAGGCCAAAGAAGGGTTACATATATATTTATAGACTGTCTGAAAGATTAATGAGAACATTAATTGTGGCCTATAAATCCATAACTGTCATATTTCTTGGTATAAAAAAATGGCTTTGAAATAAAAATGGTAAATAACATTTAAAAAATAATCGGAGGCAAATTAAAAGTGTTTCTTTAAGACATAATTGCCCATAGAGCAAAGAATTCGATAGAAAGCCCCACTCTTTATAAGGAACAGCTGCATTGAAGAAAAAGGGTATTAAGATATTGTCAAGACAGTAACATGAGTCTAACAAATGACTCTGCTCTACATTCCTACTAGTGGAAAATGCTTTGCGCTATAAAATGGTGCTTGCTAGAGCATATTTGTAATATCTTTGGGCATATTTTATAGAATTTCACAAGCATACTATACTGCAGTGTATACCATCTGTAAGCTGCCAATCTATATGATTCTACATTTACAGGTAGTGCAGATGCAAGGAATAAAACTAGTCATATTATCATATCATATCATTATCATACTTGTCACCTCATAAATTTAATTATAAACTCTCGCAGTTAGTTTAGTATTAAAGGACATCATGCAAACACTAATGAATAGGAAAATAGCTTGACGAGACATGCACCAGGCTTTATGCACAAAGATGGCACAGATGTAATGCCAAAGTTAGCATTTTACCAATCCACATAAAAAGATAGCTTCATAGGTACCAAAACTAAAGACTGCCTTTACATCGGTTTGATATGCTTTCTAGTGACACTGTCACTGATCGTGTTCTCTGTCATCGGGAACAGCGATCAGTGATGTGTCACGACAAGCCACGCCCCCTAACAGTTAGAAGCACTCCCCAGGCCACACTTAATCCCCTTCAGCGCCCCCTACAGGTTAACGCTATAACTTTTACGCAAACCAATCAATAAACGCTTATTGCGATTTTTTTTACCAAAAATATGTAGAAGAATACATATCAGCCTAAACTGAGGAAAAATACTTTTTTTATATATGTTTTTGGGGGATATTTATTATAGCAAAAAGTAAAAAATATTGCATGTTTTTCAAAATTGTCTCTCTATTTTTGTTTATAGCGCAAAAAATTAAAAAACGCAGAGGTGATCAAATACCACCAAAAGAAAGCTCTATTTGTGGGGAAAAAGGACGTACATTTTGTTTAGGAGCCACGTCACACGACCGTGCAATTGTCAGTTAAAGCGATGCAGTGCCGAATCGCAAAACGTGGCCTGGTTTTTAACCAGCCAATTGGTCTGGGGCTGAAGTGGTTAAAATGGCACTAAAATATTGTTCTTGCAAAAACCATGGCAAAAATATTTGCAAACAAAAGAGAGGCTTTTTTTAAATTTTGCTTTTTTATTTTAACAAGCAAAACTAATGAAAAAAACATTGGTACAAAAAAATTAAGAAAAAACTAAAAATCAGCCAAAAATTACTAGCTAAGAGGGAAAAAGAAGGATGGTAGAATAGTAAATACAATTAAACAATACATAGATTCATTGGGGCAGATCCACAAAGAAATCTATTGATACGCCGCGTAATTTAAAAGTACCTGCGTCGTATCTTTGTTTTGTATCCACAAAACAAGATACAACGGCATCTGGTATCGATCCGACAGGCGTACGTCTTAGTACGCCGTCGGATCTAAGGTGCATTCTTTCGGCGGCCGCTAGGGGGCGTTTCCGTCGAATCCCGCGTTGAGTATGCAAATTAGCTAGTTACGGCAATCCACGAACGTACGGCCGGCGCATTTTTTTACGTCGTTTGCGTTCGGCTTTTTCCGGCGTATAGTTACCCCTGCTATAGGGTGGCGTACTCAATGTTAAGTATGGCCGTCGTTCCTGCCTCGCATTTTTAATTTTTTACATCATTTGCGTAAGTCGTTCGTGAATAGGGATTTGCGTAGAATGACGTCACCGTCGTAAGCATTGGCTTGTTCCGGTTTAATTTCGAGCATGCGCACTGGGATACCCCCACGGACGGCGCATGCGCCGTTCAAAAAAAACGTTGTTTACGTCGGGTCACAAAGTATTTACATAAAACACGCCCCCATCACATCGAATTGAATTCCGCGCCCTTACGCTGCCAAAGATACACTACGCCGCCGTAACTTACGGCGCAAATTCTTTGAGGATTCGGAAAAAAAACATAAGTTACGGCGGCGTAGTGTATCTTAGATACGCTACGCCCGGCGGAAATATGCGCCACTGTATTTACTCAATGACACCTGTAGACTGTGTAACACAAAACAGTTACCGGCTGTCTTTATTGACTGAATGAGGGTAAGGGTTGCAGTTGCAGAGAAAAGAGTAGACAGAACCCCCCCCCCCCCCAAATATGTTAACGTTTTTTAGAATGGAATTATTATGTTCAGAATCCTTTGTGGTTAAGAGTATCTAGTTCACTTCTTAAGCAGGGGTATGGGAGATGTGAAAACAAGAGTCTTATTGGTTGCTACAAGCACAAAAAATAGCAATTCATACAAAGTCTTGAGACCCAATGTGCTCATAATACTTTTGCAACTACAATCTTACCTTACACTGATTAAGGATTACAATGCCAGAATTTTTGTAGTTTTTCTTTTTCATTCTGTATTTTGGATTTATGCATTCCCATTGCACCTATAATGAAAGCAGACAATTATAAGACAATTACTAAATCAAAAAGCTTTTTGTATGTTTGTATCAGTATCAAAAAACCTTGATGTGCTTTTTTCTTTATTATGAACAGCGCATGGGCTGCTTCAATTTGGGTTTGCATTTTAGATGCACAAAAATGTTACACAATCTCTAACAATATTATAAGCTAAATAAATACTATCAATACTATACAAATCTAGTTAAAGTGGATGTAAACCTTCACATACTGTATACCCAGTGAAGTGAACAGCCTCAGATGATACACAAGGATGAAACAAATCCTCCTACATACAATTTACATGTATGTCTGCTGTCTTCAGCTTGCTATATTCTTTAGAAAGTGCACACTGTGTTAGAATTTTTTTCTTCCTGTCCCAGCAGTGGGAGTGGAGTCTTGGCATACACTGTGTGACAGCTGATTGGAGGAAAGGCACACACCCCTCCTCCACATAAGCAGAGGAACAAAGATACTTGCAGAGCTGTGCTGTGTATAGACCAGCTCTCTGCTAATCTATCTCTATGCACCCACCCGACACACATTTCCTGCTGCTTTTATCTTCTGTATTGAAGAACTTGTCAGAAGTTATCATGCTGATAGGAGAAGAATGGAGCAGCAGAAAGACACGGAACTTAGGGCTTGGAGAGAGAGAGAGGTAAACACTACAGATATATGTGCCCGGTCAAATTTCATGAATCGGGTTTACATCCACTTTAAGGTACAAAGTAAAGCCCTAAGCTAGGGAATAGGCAGATCATGGTCAAAATAGGGTGTTGTTTGTTTTCTACTTTTTTTTAGGACTACTCTTAGTACCTATGGAACTTTATATATGTATAAATAATGCATTCTGAAAAAAAAAAACAGGCTATTTATTACATCTGGATCAAAAAATTACTGTTATGAAACTGTAAAATAAAACCAGAAAGCAGCCGTGGTTTAGGATGTTGGTGCAGATTTTCCCGGGACAATCTCGTCCAGATCGGAGCTTATCCCTAATAATTTCCAGAGACTTTGCTTTTGTCCCAGGAAAATCGGGAATGTTTTAGGCAAAAAACGGCCAGCGGGCTACAAAAAGATGGTCGCCGCATTTTTCTCTTGTGTTCAGTGCAGAGGGGAGGGAAAGCCAATCAGCTGCTCTCTTCAGTGTACAGTAGACAATTCTCTTGTACACTGAAGCCTATTGGCTGCACGGTCCCTCCCCTCTCCAGTGAACACACGTGAAAGGAACTGTAGCTGCTGCTGCTGGGGAAATACACTGTAATGAAGGAGATCGCCGCTGCTGGGGACATACACTGTTATGAAGGAGATCGCCACAGCTGGTGACGCTGATATGAGGAGGGCTCTGCTCTGTGCTGGGGACATCAGATGTAAGGAGGGACTCCGCTTCGCTGGGGACACCAGATGTAAGGAGGGACTCTGCTGCTGGAGACTCCAGATGTGAAGAGGGCTCCACTGGGGGCCCTTGATGTAAGGACAGACTCTGCTGGGGGCACCTGATGGCAGGCGACGTGTCAAGTAAAACGCTCAGGGCTAACACTGATTCGCCATTCAGGGTCTAAGGACAGCCGCCTCAACTTTACCAGTCCTCATCAAAAATGCACTAAGGAAAGAGCAACTGTTAAGAACCAATTGACGAGCGACAGTCAAAAATAGCACGCCAACACTACAGTCAAAACATATATCATGCGTCTTGATCAACACAAGATCCACAGTAAAGCACCGACAGGAAATCCACAATCTCATCATTCAACACGACATTGACTGCCTCTTCATCACAGAAAGCTGGCTAACATCGGATTCTATCACCATTCTAGGAGAACTCATGCCAGAGAATTATGGCATTCTAACAGAAAACAGAGTGGGGCAACAAGGAGGAGGCCTATGTCAAGTCTCTGGTGTAAGGCCGGATTGCTGAGAGGGCGCCCCTTGCGGCTAAGTGCACCCCACCCCTGGGAATGAGACAGGGAGTGCAAAGGTGCACGGATTGCCAGTAATGCTGCTGACTAGGTAGATGCAGGCAGGCTGGGGTGTGCTGGAAGAGCGGACTCAGTAGCCGTGCAGGGAATGGTTCAGGTGCGGTAGGTAAACCAAGAATGAAGTCTGGAGCCAGGCCAAGGGCCATACACACAAATCAGTCCAAAGGAATTTACAAGAACAAGCCGGGTCATACACAGGAGCAGAAGATATAGAGTAGTCAGCCAAGCCGGGGTCAGATGCGAGGAGATAAGCAGAGTCACAGGTTCAGACGTAAGCCAATGTTCAAGCCAGAGATTCAGGATACACAGGATACAGGAGACACAGGAAACCGATGACAGTCCAGCAATTTGGGTCAGACAGTGGCAGCCTTTTATAGGCCAGCAGGGGGATCCACCTGTCACATGACGTGCCTCTGGCGGCCATTTCTTCTACTGGCAAGATTGCCAGTACTTCCACAGCTATTTCCCTGACACAGCCTTCGGCCATTTCTTCTACTGGCAAGATTGCCAGTACTTCCACAGCCATTTCCCTGACAGCCTAGCGGTGATCTACAAGGCTCACCTCTCGGTCACCAAACCAAATCTACAGACCTCACTACCATACATGGAAACCCTCACTCTGCAACTGCAAACAAATCCCCAGGACACTGTTCACATACTTCTCTGCTATAGACCACCTGGACCAAAAACGCAGCATTGACAGAATTAATCTCCACCTACACCTTAAACATCAAACATCTTTTGCTTCTGCAGGACTTTAACCTCTGGGCCAACTCCTCACAGGATTCCGTCGCAGATGCCTGTATTGACCACTTGGAAGGATTAGGTCTGCAGCAACTGGTGTGCGGTCCCACACACGTTTCAGGTCACACACTCGATCTTATCTTCAAACAAGATTTAGACATCAATATAATGGAAAACCATCCCCTACCATGGACAGATCATCATGCAATAAAGTTCAAAATCATTACAAACGCCCCCTTAAAAAAAAAAACATTAACGACACAATGGACAAGATCCCAGAAGAAGCTCCACTTGGAACTCTTCAAAACGACATTATTGAACAAAATAAAAACAGCAGAACAATGCCAAACAGCAGCTGAAACACTCAACTCCATCAACAAAGCTCTACTACAGACCGCAGACATAGTAGCTCCTAAACGCAGAACGCTCATCAGGAAAAACAACTCCGGCTGGTTTAACGACGAGCTCACGTTGTTAAAACAAGAACGCAGACGAGCGGAAGCAGCCTGGAGAAGAAGCTCGACAGAGAAAAAACACACAATCTACAAACTAATCACCAAGAAATATCATAAAGAAATCTTTAAAGCAAAAAAAGATCACTTTTCTAACATCCTCGCAAAAGCCCGTAACCGCCCCCGCGAACTCTTTAACCTAGTCGCTCAGGCCATGAACCCAGTCTGCCTAGAGGCTCCAAACTGTGAATCGCAAGAGTTTTGCAGCGAATTATCGGATTATTTCATTAATAAAATTGAAAAAATCCGTGAAGTTATTCAGCAAAAAATAACTTCCACCGACCCCCTTTAAATGGCAATATTCATGGCAATATTCACACAAATATGCCACAATCAACTAAATTCACACTAAAGTCCATCTCCACCACCAAAAATGTAATTAAACCGTTTCTAAAAAAAAACACCCTCGACCCCAAAGATCCAAACCATCGTCGACCCATAACAGGCCTATACACCCTCTCCAAGGTAATGGAGAAAGTAGTAGTGCAACAGCTACAACAGCATCTAGACACCCACAAACTACTGGATCCACTTCAATCGGGTTTCCGTCCGAGTCACGGGACAGAAACAGCACTTCTCAAAATATGGGATGACGTTCTCGAAGCAGCAGACGAGGGAGAATCTTGCCTTCTGGTACTGTTAGACCTAAGCGCAGCTTTTGATACAGTAGACCACAAATTGTTGCTGACTCGCCTAGCCGACGTAGCTAGAGTGGCAGACTCCGATCTACTATGGTTCTCCTCCTTTCTGGAAAACCGATCACAAATAGTGAAACTAGGACCTTTCACTTCTGAAAAACGCGTCCCTCATGGGTCCCCCTTGTCGCCCGTACTATTCAACATGTATCTCTGCCCTCTCCTCGAAATCATCAGCAACCAGAATTTACTCTACCATTCCTACGCAGATGTCATCCAACTCTACTTTCGCATCAGCAACAAAAAGGATCATTATCTCGGACTAGAGAAATGCCTTACTTTGATAGAAAATTGGATGACGGAGAGTTACCTTAAACTCAATGGCTCAAAAACAGAACTTCTTCTGCTCCACACCAATCAAAAGAGATTGGCCATGACAACATGGACACCCCTGCCCATTTTGGGACAAACCATCACCCCGAGCACCAAAGTCAAAAGTCTCGGAGTAATTTTTGACACCGACATGTCATTGGATGCGCAAATAAGCTCAGTAGTCAGCCGATCCCACCATCTGCTGCGCTACGTAGACTCATCCCCTTCATCCCAAAAGAAGATATAGCAGTCGTAGTAGGAACAATAATCAACTCCAGACTCGACTATGCCAATGCCCTTTACCTCGGACTCCCAAAAATTCAAATTGCTTGGCTACAAGTCGTCCAGAATACCGCGGCACGACTAGTAACAGGGAAAAAACCCTGGGAATCAATCTCCCCCTCCCTGAGATCCCTTCACTGGTTGCCCGTAAAAGACCGAATTATGTTTAAGGCACTATGCCTGATGCACAAATGTGTTCAAAGAGATGCCCCCCAATATCTATGTGAAAAAATAAAAAGTCACAACCCCAATCGCGTTCTCCGTTCTACTAACCAAAATCTACTCCAGATACCCAAGGCCAGATGTAAGTCCAAAGGAGAACGAAGATTTGCAGTTCAAGGACCTAGACTGTGGAACGCTCTACCGACCAGCATCCGAACGGAAGTGAATCACCAGGCCTTCAGGAAAAAACTCAAAACCCATCTATTCTGAAGGCAAAATATAGTAGGAAATAGATACCAAGCACCCTGGGGCGATTCAGTTTGCATGTGTCGCGCTATACAAGTTTCTCACTCACTCACTCACCCCCCATGTTGAGGACATGTGGCCTGGTACGGTTCAGGGGATGGGGGCCCTCACTCGCCCCCACCCCCTTTCCTGACCTGCAGGGCTATGTGCTCGGATAAGGGTCTGATGTGGATTTTGAGGGGAAAACCACATCAATTTTCTTTTGGCGTGGGGGTTCCACTTAAAATCCATGCCAGACCGAAGGGTCTGGTATGGTCTTGGAGGGGGACCCCATACTTTTTTTTTTATTTGGCGTGGAGTTTCCCCTAATGATTCATACCAGACACAAAGTGCTGGTATTATCGGGATCAAAGTCAGACCCCCGTTCATTGAAGTTGGACGTATGATGGACTTCAAGTCGCAGGGCAAAGTCAGAGAAAATAAACTTTGACACTCCAAACCTGGAAGGGCCTACGGCCCCTGAGGGGGAGCAAGGAGATGCTTGATCTGAAGTGTGGAAGGTACAGTAAATGACAGTATCCCCCTTTAAGCTCAGATCAGGCTGGGGTGCAGAAACAGTTTAGGCTGAGGGTCCGATGGTGACTGGGCTGTGGATGCAGTGGTGATCAGGCATGAAAGCAGCAGAGACTCAGGCAGTGAGTGCAGCAGTGGTTGGGCTACAGATGCAGTAGAGGCCAAACTTGTGCCTTAGGCTGTGGGGGCAACAATGGTTGGGCTGCAGATGCAGTGGAGGCCAGGCTGGAATGCAGCAGAGGCTTGGCATGGGGTGCAGTAGTGGCTGAGCTGCAAGTATAGTGGAGACTAGGGAGGGTGCAGCAGAGGTTAGGCTGCAGGTGGCCCAGTGGCTGGGCTGCAAATGCTGTGGAGACTAGGCTGGGGTGCAGCAAATCATTCTCTTGGGTAGTGACAACATGTCCAGCTCGAATTTAAATGGAGACTATTGTCATGTGACACATGATCTAATGTGTAACTTGACTCGGCTGCAACACTTTGAAGCATGATAGGTAGGTAACTGTGACCCACACTCTCCATTGCATTGCTTGTTACATATAGCATGGCCAGCATCATATAAAAAAATATATAATTATGATATTTATAGTGCTAATTTATGACTCAAGTGAGTATATAATAAATAATATTCCTCACACCCTTACTCCAAATTGTTAAAAATATTTTGACTGATTTCATAGATTAATATTCGTGATTTGATATGTGCTGTATGGTCTGGGATTCCCTTGCTACACCTGGCATGCTGAAAGTCAATTTGTTTTGAAAAAGGACATTTCGTCCTACATTGCTTCTTCACAAATCACAGCTGCCAATTTCCCCTTTTGCCCCAAAGCTCAATTATCAGTCTTGTGTAATGGATTTTCTGACTGAGGTAGCAGACAGATATGACAAACATGTATCAGGGAAATTCTCAGCCAGCTGTTCCTTTACCTCTAGAGAGGATCCCTCTACCTTCAGAATACCATGTACTTATTGCGTGTGATAAACCACATTGCCACATTGTCAATGTTATCTGTAACACTACATATTAAAGTTCACTTCATTTACTGAATAAAGTGAGGTTGTACCCATTTCTTTTATCTAAAAAAGTGCAAGACAAATCCTTTTTTTTTTTAATCCCCTGAAAATGTTTGTATATTCAAGTGAATGCAGCTTCTTTTTATCAAATGCGCTAAGTGAATAGGATTACTGAACCTTAATGCTGTTTAAAGAGTTTGTTACACTAAAAATTCACATTCCTGATAGGCAGGGTTTTTTTTTATTACAGAATAACAGTGGGAGGACTCTAAAGTGCATTAAACACCAGGAGTATGCTATATGCAAAGTTCAGGAATGCACTACGTACAAAGTGCAGAGTTCAGGGGTGCTATAAACAGAGTACAGAGTTCAGGAGTGTGATACATGTACAGTGCAGGTTGCAAGATTGTGCTGCGTACAGAGTGCAGATTTCCTGGGTGTGCTATGTACAGAGTGCAGGTTTTAGGGGTGCGCTACATACAGAGGGCAGGGTTCAGGAGTGTGCCACACGCAGAGTGCATGGTTCAGGGTTCTGCTATGTACAGAGTGCAGGTTATAGGGGTACGCTAGGTACAGAATGCAGGTTTCAGGAGTGTGTGACATACAGAGTGCATGGTTTTGGGGTGCACTACATACCCAGTGCAGGGTATGGGGCGTGCTACGTACAGAGAGCAGGGTATCGGGATGCACTATGCACAGAGTACAGGTTTAAGGGCATGCACTATGTACAGAGTGCAGGGTTCAGGGGTGTGCTATGTACAGAGTGCAGGGTTCAGGGGTGCTCTATTTACAGACTGCAGGGTTCAGGGGTGCGCTACGTACAGAGTGCAGTGTTTCACCTCTCCTTAGCTCTGACCTCTGCATCACTCTACCCCCATCCCACACCTCTGCACACTCATCCCTACACTGCCCTCATCTCTCCCTCTCCCAAAGCTTCCATGCATCTAACCTTTTCAAAAAACACTCCACCCAGCCCTAGTACCTCCCTGCACTGTGGGTGGTTCTGCCATTGAGTGAACAGGAGCCAGCAGCATTGAAGTTGTAAACTGCAAGAGGTGGGAAAAGAAATTTAACAAATAGTTAACAGGGGAATTTTATGTTGCTCAATGCATTGAGCTAAAGGATGCTAATATCACGTAGACACAGTCGGAATTTCTTTTTCCGACAACACAAGTTCTTGTCGGAAATTCCGATCCTCTGTATGCAATTCCAACGCACAAAAATCCTACGCATGCTCGGAATAAATTTGACGCATGCTTGGAATCATTGAACTTAATTTTTCTCGGCTCGTCGTATTGTTGTACGTGACCGCGTTCTTGGCAATCGAGATATCCATTTGTGTGACCGTGTGTATGCAAGACAAAAAAAATGCATGGTTTTGTTGTCGGAATGTTTGATCGTGTGTATGTGGCATAAGAGTTTAATACTACTTTACATTAAAGTGAAAATAGTTTTATTATACTGTATTTAATAGGTGAACATTCTCTCCTCCTTTAGAAAATCAATCCCACAGACCCTTGTTAAAATATTTAAATAACGTATATATAGTAATGCCCTGTAAACACGATCGGATATCTGATGGAATCTAATCCGATGGATTTTTTCATCGGATATCCGATGAAGCTGACTTTCATCAGTCTTGCCTACAAATTATCGGTTAAAAATCCGATCGTGTCCAACGCGGTGATGTAAAACACTACGACGTGCTGAGAAAAATGAAGCTCAATGCTTCCGAGCATGCGTCGACTTGATTCTGAGCATGCGTGGATTTTTGATCGATGGATTTCCCCACAGACGATCATTTTTTTTTATTGTTTTTTTAACCATAAGAAAAATTTAAAACAGGTTCTATTTTTTTTCACCGATGGGAAAAAAAACGATGGAGCCCACGCACGATCGGTTCGTCCGATGAAAGCGGTCCATCGGACCGTTTTCATCAGACGAACCCATCGTGTGTACAGGGCATAAGACTTTGTTCACACATGCAGCTGGGGACAGCAACGCCAAGCAGTTGGCTGTGGTTTTACCTCTCCCTGGCTGTACAAATGGCGAATACTAAACAGCATGTCATTTTTGGTGAACGCGACAAATGATCTATGGGACTGCACCATATATTGCCCAATCACCCCTGTCAAATCCACCATGGAGGAGGGCACTGCTCACGTGAATGAGCCCCAAGAGTATTTTCTCTAGCAAATAAATTTAATTAAATACATTTTAAGTGACAAATGTTTACTGACATAAAAGTGAACAAAAAAGTGGTCATTTCTACATCATTGAAGTGTTCCATACACCACATGATGATTTCAAATCAATCCTACAAAACTGATCATCCCATCAAATGATTAACTCATATTAGTATCGTCAGTATAAAATTGCCAAGTGAATTTGGTCAGTTGCCGCAACTGTTAAAAGAAAAAGCGTGAGAAGAAAAAGATAAATTTGTTAGCATCCCAGGTGATGTTAAAATGTATCCCAACCATCGGAAAATAGATCCTGGAAATTTAGGAAAGTGTTTACAATACACTAACAGGCTTCTATATGTTGATACCAGAGAATATGCAGTACATGCTTGCAACATTATAGTGACTACATCTAAACACATGGTTGTCTTACCTGCCTTCCTTCCATGGCTCCTCTCATTTCTTTAAACGTTGAAGTGAACTCTCCAATGAAGTCATGTTTTCCATTAGAATCCCAGTCCCAGACTATACACTAAAGAGAACAAATGTTAACATTAGTACTCATGACATAGTAGTAGTCTACATACATAAATTATTAACTACTCCTGTAACTTCATAAGTAGCAAACAACAGTCTGCTTGTTTTGTTTATTTGCCATCTGTGTACCATTAGGGGAATTTCACTTCACTTCCTGTCTCAGAGAAGCAACACAAAGTTATAAGAAATCTCCCAGTATGGGACTCCCATTTTTGACAGTTATCTCATGAACAAATGTCCCCGTTTGGAAGATTTCTTACACCCCTTGTTCTGGGGAAAACTCAAATTTTCTTTGTGATAATAATCACCAGTACAAATAGAGATGTGCATCTCCCCTATAAGTGTATTGACAGCAATAAAAACTGTCAGAGGATCCAACCCAGGGGATTTACAGGACACCATATCAGAAATGTAAATAGGCTGCAGACAGAGAACAAAACAAGGGCATAAATATGAGTCTTTTCAGTCAACTCAGACACAAAAGTCTTACCCTATTGACTCTTTTATTACATGCTCTAGCGAATATGTAATTTACCTCATCCGGTGTCCTCAAAGCAATATATTGGGCGGACCAAGAGGGCCTTGCATGTACGGTTGGAAGAGCATGTGGGAAATATAAAACAAGGTTTCCCCAAACACAACTTATCCAAGCATTATGCAAAACATCACAACAAAAACCTTGATGGGACCCTCTTTGTCCCAATTGAAAAACTGAACCCACACTGGAGAGGCACGAATAAGGTCCGTTCCATCTCGAAAATCAAAACCCAATGGATTTTCGATATGAAATCTTATGTGTCGCATGGCCTTAATGTTGACTGGGACATCAACTGTTTTTCAAATAACGCTTAGGGTAGGAGCATTATTTTAATTCACTTTTATCTAATTTTATGAATATATTTTAATATTAAGAAAAAATAACAAAAAAAAAAATCTTTTTTCTTCTATATATACTTTTTATTCTATTAAATTCAATTTTTCTTTAATATGTTTTAATTTATAGTTGTTATACTATATAATGTTGTTTTTATATTGTGAGAATCAAACTCTCTTTGTATTTACCTCTCGGCGTTCCCTCCATTTCCTTTCAGCTTTGTGACTCTGGCCTTGTATTTCCTTTTTAATTTACAAATATATATACCTTCTCCTTTTTTACCACAAGATGGCACTTTTCTCCATATGCTGGACATTGGTCGTTCTTAGGGCGTCCCTTAGTCATAAGGTCGACGCCTGTTATTATCAGTTTAGCTCTTCCGCTTTATGCCCTTACTCAAGATGGAGGTGCCAATCCCAGACGACGTCTGCTTGTGACGAAACGCGTAGGGTGTGGCCTGCGTCCCGACGACATCACGCGGAGGGAATAGGAGGAGACGCCGAGATTCACCGCACATTGATTTTGTACACCGCGCGTATGCATCTACTCCTGTAAGTGCATTACCACCTTTATTAAAACTTTTCCATCGCAGTCTATACTATGGGATTCTTTTTGTTTTTTCTTTGAGATACGAGTCAGTGCCTGACTTATTGTATAGAACCAGCTCCAGCCACAAGTCTTTCTGGGAGACTTTAAACACCCTGGGCTCTTATTGACCGACGTGCTTGTGGTCATAACAGCGGGTAAGGAGACTACCTCTCTAAACACTCAGGTGTTTTATCTGGTGGAAGGAAGTGTGTTCTTTGATGTTCCTCTATCCTTGAGAAGAAATTCCTGGATTTATACATCCTCACTTGGGATCTTTTGGACTTGTTCACCTATATATCTCATTGTATTATTAGAATCACTTATTAGTTCACATATTAATATATTTTGTTGGATTATAGGAATCATTTACTTAATAGTAACTTTTTCCATCCTATATGTTTATGTTTGGAGTTTTTGTATTCACATACTATTTCTGCATTTTCACATATTTCATATAACTCCTTGTTGGAGTTTTCTTGGACATTAATTAATTAATTTCAAATTTTAATTTTTTGGTGTCACTATCAATTTTTTCTTTCAAATATTATTTATGCGCTGTACTTTATCTTATAACACGTTTTTAAATTTGTATACACAATTTTTGGTACTGGCAGCATTTTCGCTCATTTGTTACTTAGTGCTATATGGATATTGTTCTTTGAAAGATTTACCGGTAACTATGATTTGTTTTATGTGGTAATACAGTACATCTTCTTTAAGGGTCAGGTTATACCAATGGACTGCAGTAATCCACATTGGAGGCCAACACACCTTGTACTCAGGTGTGAATTGCAGCACCCCATAATGCGTGGTAATGCAGTATTGTGCATTATAGTGCCGTGCATTGAGAAAGTAATACATATACCTTTTTGGTGTGTTAGGAAGCCCAAAGCAAGCTTTCAACAAGACCTGTGCCTGTAACTGAAAGACAGTTTACTTCTAGTCTATTTACATGACTGCTGAGAAGCAGAGGCTCATTAATGACCAATTAATACACCAATACCTTGCCCCCCCCAAAAAAAAAACATAAACTCACATAGTCTAATGCCTTGTACACACATTCGGGTTTCTCTGCGGTCACAAGATCGCTGGGAAACCCGACGGGAAAACCAAGAACCGGCTCAGTCAGTTTCCCCTTGTACACATGGCCGGTTTTCCCGACAGGAAAACTGCCTGAGAGCTTTGGTCAGGAAAACCGGCTGTGTGTACAGTATGCTCCAGAGCAGTGTTTCCCCATAGAAAAACTGCGGGAAAAAATATGCCGCAATTCGCGACGAGAAAAAAGAGAACAAGTTCTAAAAAAAATTCCCGTCGGGAAAACCGGTTGTGTGTACAAGGCATAAGAGTTCTGTCCATACCATCAGTACCAGACATACATTAGACTGACCCCAGAAATTAACTTGAGTGCATAGGCCATAAAGCAACATCAATTGCTGGCAAAGTCAAAACCACCCATAAAGCTGTGACAAAACATCACAACAGGCGAGAGGGTGGGCAACTCTTGTGACAACTGAATTTCCTCAGAGCAGTTGCCCCAGCGTAGCCTTTTCCTAGAGTTAAGGCTCCACCCAGTCACCTCAGGTCTTTGTAGCCAATCCTAAGGGAGCTACATATCTTCCCTTTAAGGTTCACGCTAGGGTTGCACTGATGCCACTTTTTTAAGTACAAGTACCAATATTTTTTTCAAGTACTCGTCGATAAGATTCCTTTTTTTAATGTTGTGTGACAGTGGCACTTGCAGCACCGGAGGAGCACAGAGGTGGACCAAAGCAGGACCCGGGGAGCCGGAGAAGGACACAGGACAGTCGGGATGATCAGTTCGGGCAGTTACAGGCACCGATCTCCCTGTATAGCTTCCAATAAAGCAGCTGACATCTGCGGGAGGGAGAGGAGGCGAAGCACCTGTCAGCTGCTTTTTTGAAAGTGAAGCACAGCCTCCTTGGGGACTGCTGAGAATTACCTGCTCATCTGCATGGCCATGACCAAGTAAACTTTCCAACCCACCTGACACTCTGGGTTCAGACATCCTGTTAACACTATGAAGTAAGAATCAAACAACTCAGTAATATAAGGTTCTGACATATTTTACTTGAACCCAAATTAGAAAAGTTATTTCACAAATGGAAGGAATAGATCCGCTGAGCTGGGATAACAGCACCAACTCAGCAAACAGATTCCTCCCAAAGACAGAACAATGGTTAAACGATGGATAATGCTATATACACACGTGTACACTATATTCAGATCCAAAGTCACCTCCTGGTGGATTTTTCAGTTAACTACATATGTGGCCACACTAAGATAGATGTAATCTAGACAGCCTATGTTATTCTAATGAGAGAGCTAATCTTGCGCTGTCAAAAGTTTGGATACACCTTCTCATTCAAAGAGTTTTCTTTATTTTCATGACTATGAAAATTGTAGATTCACACTGAAGGCATCAAAACTAACACATGTGGAATTATACATAACAAAAAATTGCAAAACAACTGAAAATATATTTCATATTCTAGGTTCTTCAAAGTAGCCACCTTTTGCAGCAGACACATCTCTAGAACTGTTAAGAGGAGACTGTGTGAATCAGGCCTTCATGGTAGAATATCTGCAAGGAAACCACTGCTAAAGAAAGGCAACAAGCAGAAGAGACTTGTTTGGGCTAAAGAACACAAGGAATGGACATTAGACCAGTGGAAATATGTGCTTTGGTCTGATGAGTCCAAACTTGAGATCTTTGGTTCCAACCCCTGTGTCTTTGTGCGACACAGAAAAGGTGAACGGATGGTCCAAACTTTTTTCAAAGAGGGCCAGATTTAATGAAGTGAACATGCGTGAGGGCCGACCATTTTACCTGACTTTCTTTGAACCATTAAAATGAAATGCAAATTAAATATTTTATACAAAGTTTATTGCAAAGTGCTTGTGATTGGCTCTGCGCACTGTCAGCTTCATAGCGGCTCTGGCAAATAGACTTGTGAACAAGCCCAGCTACGTGCCCCGCTACACATCCTAACAATGAGAGAGGCACTCAGGATTTGTCATGCGGAAGATGTATCCAAATTTTTTTTTAAATAACACACGGATATACTTGGGGGGGCACATTAGAATGTATATGTAAATCCCAAATTGGGGCCACATCAAACCGGAAAGTGGGCTGCAAATGGCCCGCAGGCCAGACTTTGGACATGCCTGGCTTAAGGCATCTGAGTCCAGTGTTCCAGCAATGCAGTAAGGTGTTCTTGGGTAGAGATGTGTGTTTGTGCACAGTGTTCTGTACTGGTGGTAGTGAATAGATAAATATTGAGCAGCTTGCTCTTTCACCAAGGACCCAAATCGATCCAAGGACTTCTAGACAGGAACACAGATGACAACACTCCGGCAACAGATTCTCTGTCTTGGCCATCTGAAGTTACTTTTCCCACCTCTCCGCACCAATGGGTAAGCGCTGTAAGTGATGCTAGTAACAGGATGTCCGACAGCGGGTAACAGGAGTAGGCCTCGTGGTGGGAGTAGCGTTCCCTGTGGTAGGTGCCGACTGACAGGTGATCAATCCCTCAGTGTGTGGCTACCTTGATCCCTGGTGGCTTGTCCAGGCCCTTTTGGACCGCCAGCCTCTCAATGGCGCTCCTCAGACTGACTCCCCACCGAACAGCAGTACAGCTTGGGATCTCCGAAAGTGGGAACCCAGTCACTCACTAGGTCCCCGTTGCTGTTCAGATGTTCCGGGCCAGCATGGTCCCGGAACCAAGAACACAGCGTGCCACGCACACCCGGCATGGTAGGCCATAACGCTGGGGCGCTGTGATGTGGCCACCCTAAAGGTGGGTGCCACACTGGACGAAGAAGACCCAGAACCAATGGCATCTGCCTCATAAATACCCCTCCCAGCATGCACATCGAGGACAAACCCTCCTGACTGCTGGGAAAGAGCACCCAAACCTTGACTCCACTGCTGCCACCTGCAGCACCGGGGCTGGAAGAACACCCCAACGCAACAGAATAAGCCCACAGCACAGCCAAGCTGAGACAGAGACCCTGTTTTGCACTTAACAATCTGGATCAGAGTTTAACTATACTCTGATCTACCCTTAAATTTAACTAGCACCGGTACCATAAAGTACACAGGCTCTACATATATATTATTATTTTTTTTTGGAGAGAGAAGGGCTGGGGGTATCAAGGTGTGTTTGATGTAACTTTCCTGCAATATTTCTTCAGTTTTTGTTTAGACAAACATACTGTATGTACTTAGAGGGCATTTTTTCCCAAGTTTTGACCAGTGATTGTTTTAAGACAAATAGTGTTACTGTAGAGAAACCTAATATTTCATTCTGCATTGTTGACCTGTTTATAAGGGCACTAAAAAAACAATAGTGTGTTTTACTGCTCTTTTTCACAATGCAAGTCAAGTCTAGGTGCCTAAATTTATAAGCAGAAGTTAGTAAAAGTACAGCAAAAAATGCAATGAAATTCATAGCGGTGTTTGTATTGCAGGCTCACATGAGTGTGCTGATGTTCATACACTGTGTAAGCTTGATCCCTTGAGCTGATCTGTTAAAGCTTACAATGCATACAGTACAGCCCTTGTTTACACTGTGCAATTAATATGGGAATAATGTTTTGGTACTTTATATGCAGATAAGGTGAACTAAGTAACGTGCATACTAAGATTTTGCTGTAAATAAACAAACTTATATGACATGTGCCAAAATTGATCAATAAGGTATGCATAATGCAAAAGGGGTAGCTCCAAATAACTTTATGCTGTGCTCTTATAGAAAATAAGGCATATAAATATGGGTATTCATCATTACCTTTTGCAATTATTAAACCACAGCGATTAACTTTTACACGTGTTTGCCAAAACATACATGTATGCATATGCACTAGCATCCGTGTAGCACGCACTATGGCTTGACCAGAAGTCCCGAAATATATATTTTTTAATGTATACAGTATACAGTGCGTATATACATATCTATATATATATATATATATATATATATATATATATATATATATATATATATATATGTATATACAGCCCTCACATTTTCCACATGCCTAGTGGAAAATGAGGGCTGGCGAGGAGCTCAGCTGCCTGGGAGGGGGGGGGGGGGACACAGCTGGTGGGGTTGATCGAGAGACTTTCTCCCAGCGATCGCCCAGGGGAAGAGAGCATGGAGGAAGAGGAAAGTTCCAGGATCACAGGATAGCCCGCTGTAACAGCTTATATTACCATTGCCTCTGGTCGCCGTCACACGTAGCCCCACCTCTTCCTGAACCCGCACCTGTGATAGACAGAACGCCGGTCCAATGCTGGGATGCGTTCTGTCTATCACAGGCTCGGCGTCAGGAGGAGGCAGGGCTGTGTGTGTGAAGGCAAATGGAGAGGAGACAAGTGTAATGTAAGCTGTTCTAGCATGCTAACCTGCTCTGTGATTCCATGGCTTTCCTCTTCCTCCAGTCGTGATCTGGCCACCCTATTTCTTCCTCTGCCCAGGCGAGGCTGCAATGGTGGGAACAGTGAGGCTGCAATGGTGGGCACAGTGAGGCTGAAATGATGGGCACAGTGAGGCTGAAATGATGGGCACAGTGAGGCTGCAATGATGGGCACAGTGAGGCTGAAATGATGGGCACAGTGAGGCTGCAATGATGGGTACAGTGAGGCTGCAATGGTGGGCACAGTGAGGCTGCAATGATGGGCACAGGTGAGGCTGCATTGGTGGGCACAGGTCACACTGCAGTGATGGGCACAGGTTATGCTGCATTGATAGGCACAGGTGGGCCTGCATTGATGGGCACTGGTGAGGCTGTATATATATATATATATATATATATATATATATATATATATATATAAATAAAATGTATAAACCTTTCCTGGTCCAGTAGGGTTGACGGGTTCAGAGCTTTTAGTCCGAGGTTAACTCCGTTTGGCGTGACTGACCTCCCTTGGCAACTGTTTCAGACTCAGGTATGCCACCGGGTCGTCAGATCACACGCCGGTCAGTCCCCAAGTCTTTGTGCGATCTGCAGAGTCACCAGCAGTCAGTGTGAAGACGGCGAATGTGTCTGTGCGCCGCCGTCTAGGTGTCCCGCTATGGGAGGGGGCAGGTTATGGCTCTGAAGTGACAATCACAGGAGATAAAAAAAAAAAAAAAAGGAAAAAGTTATATTTGTTGAGATGCTGTAAAACTGGGGCTCAGAGTTTGGGGGGAAGGGGATCAGTGCCCCATAGGGTCAGCCACCCTCTGCTCCCTCCGCAGCCGCCAGTTCTCCTCTTTGAGCTTTTCCAGCTCCATCTCCAGTTCATGGAGCCTGGGGGGGTCAGCCCGCTGTGACCTCAGGTGGTTGTTCTCCTCCTCCATGCGGCTTATGCACTCCTTCAGCTCTATGTACTCACGGATCAGATCCTGCTTGCTCATGTCCTGCAGGCTCTCCACGTGGTCCTTCATCATCAGGAACTGGGTGGTGGTGTAAGGGGCCACCGGTGGGCCCTTGGCGAACATCTCGGCCCGCATCTGGGACGCCCGCTGCGACTCCCTCTCCTCCAGTCGCTTCTTCTCCTCCCAGGTCAGCTTGTTATACGGCTTCCAGGACCTCTTCTTCTTGGAGGGTGGCCGGCGGTGCCTCTTTCTGCCCAGCTCCCTCCAGGGCCCCTCTGGCTCATGGCTGTCACCCATGACCAGCTGACAATGGTGTTCCCTGTTGTCCGTAATACCAGATTGTACCGTGAGGACTTCGTAAAGGGTGTCCAATGGTTCTTCCGGACCCAGCTCCTGGAGATCCCAAGCCGAGTCTACACAATGGGCTGCTGCTGGTGGGCGGTACCCAGGTTGAGACCAATTTGACCTGGTGTTGTCATTCAGGGGGCAATTCTGCTTGAAGTGACCCAGCTGTTTGCACCGGAAGCAGCGTTGTTCGTTGTCCTCCTGGCATGGATAGCGAGGGCTAGATGTCATCGGTCTGTTAGGAGGTTGGTATCTAGCGGCTGGTGGGTGTAAGGGCGCCGTTGGTCATGGAGGTTGTACCCGTGGTGTGACCTGGTTTGTCTTGCGAGTATCCGCATATTCATCCGCCAACTTCGCGGCCTCTGGTAGAGTCATGGGCCTGCGATCTCTCACCCAATCTTTGACATCCGTCTGGATGTGATTGTAAAATTGCTCCAGGAGCATTAGTTGCAAAATGTCCTCTGCGGTGGTGGCCTGGCTGCTGTTAACCCAGTTAGAGGCCGACAGGGACAACTGGCATGCCCATTCCGCGTAAGAGTCTTTAGTGGTTTTGCGTGAGTCCCTGAACTTCTGTCGGTGGGACTCTGGGGTTACTGCATAACGAGCTAGGAGCGCTTCTTTAACCCGGGCGTAGCTATGGATATCCTGATCTGGCACGGTCCGGAAAGCATCAGAAGCTTTGCCTGACAGTTTGCCTGACAATATTGCAACCCACTCTCCTCTAGCTATTCGGTGCAGGTTACATTGTCTCTCAAAATCTGCCAGGTAGTTATCAATTTCACAGTCCTTTTCATCAAAAGCTTTAAAAGCGCTAAACGGAATCTTCCTTGCGTCTGCTGTGCTGTACTCACTGTTTGGAGAATGTGCGGCTGCTTGTTGGACTGCTGCCAGTTTTAACTGTAGTTCTGCGTTTACTAACAGGTCCATCACTTTCAGCACCACATCCGGCGTTGGGTTCGGACTGAACCATGCTAGCTTCTCTCTCATTAGCTTGTTGGCTGGTGATTCCTCTTCCTGAATCACTGGTGTCTCCATCTCTTGTACTGCTGGCGTTGCTGCAATCACGTTCTCCTGGTCTAGCTCCATTAATTCTGCTATGATGACCTGCTTGGTTTTGTTGCTAGCAATCCTTCCACGAACTTCCAGTAGTTCTTCCAGTGTCTGCTTGGACTCCCTTGTAAAGGAGAGTAGAAGGGAAAATCCCGCTGCTGCCAACCATTTGTGACGGTATTGGAATGATATCCCCGTCAAAGTCTTCCCTTCTTCCCATAAAGATAATCACCCCAATATTCCACAAGGGGGGCTATTCCTGGGATCCCCCAATAAGCCACACATGCCAAGCTTACTGCTGGAACAACACACTTTAATGCCAGCATTCAGCTGGTTATATGCAGGTTACAAGCTGTTAATGACAATCTCCGCCCCCCCTCACACAGTGGGGGTCTTCAATACAGATCCTTGGAAACAATGATCTCTCCTTGAACTAATCAGTCTCTAGACCCTCTGGCACCGAACCTGCCAGACACATTTCTTTAGATACTGACATCAGTGGGGGGTAATTATTACAATGAAGCAATCAGAATAATTAACATGCCACTTATCTAATCATTTAGCTTGATGATACAATACACATCTTTTAAGGGTAAACACAGATCTCCTTCACACAACACAATAGACCAATTAACCTTTAGAATAGTGAGGGGACATTAGCACTTCAACAGGCTGTTTTAGCAGAGGACTGAATCACACATTAAATGACTTTCTACCTCTAACACAGCATCAAACAAGCAGGGAGAATTACAATGAGACATATAGGCAAATGCATCACATATAATATATGCACACACACTCTAAAACAAGAAAGAATAGTATCACTCCACAAGATCGCAATATTCTTTTTTTTTTTTTTATTTCAAACACATGCAAGCTAAGTCCCATGTTTTTTGACAGCACTGATCACATGTTATAAATCAAGCTTAGTAACATAGCTAACCACTCCACTTGATCACTACAACCAATCAAAAAACCCAGAACTACTCTTAAGGCCCATACACACGATCAGACTTTCCGACAACAACGGTCTGACGGACGTGTTTTATCGGACAATCCAACCGTCTGTATGCTCCATCGGACAATTGTTGACGAAATTTCCACAGACAAATGTTCGCTGTGCATGCTCTCAAACTTTCCGACAACAAATGTGTTACGTCGGATCATCCGATCGTGTGTACACAAGTCCAATGGACTAAAATCCAAAGTTCAAACACGCATGCTCAGAACCAATGCTAAAGATCAGACAACGATAGCAGAAGTTGCCCAAAGGGTGGTGGTAAAGAGCTTAAAAAAACATGTGATTTGGTAAAAGTTGGCTGAAAATGTCCTGCCGTGTGTATGAGTCTTAAGAAATACTATACAAATCTTAGGGATTGTTTGATACAATTTAATTGAATATAATATTTTATAGTTTTATTTATGTAAAGCCTTGTACACACAATCTGACTTCCATCTGACTTTTCCATGGATTTTTGTCCGAAGGGGTGTTGGCCGTGACCTTGGTATGCATACACACGGCAGAACATTTTCAGCCAACATTCACCAAATCACGTGTTTTTTCAGCTCTTTACCGCCACCCTTTGGGCAACTTCTGCTATTGTTGTCTGATGTTTAGCATTGGTTCTGAGAATGCGTGTTTGTACTTTGGATTTTAGTCCAATGGACTTGTGTACATGCGTTCGGATGATCCGACGTAACACATTTGTTCTCAGAAAGTTTAAGAGCATGCACAGCCAATTTGTTGGCAAAAATTCTGACAACAATTGTCCGATGGAGCATACAGACGGTCGGATTGTCCGATAAGACACATCCGTTGGACCGTTGTCGGAAAGTCTGATCGTGTGCATGGGCCTTAAGTCTAACCTTAATAAGTAATATGTCCTAGTATAAGGTAAAGCAGTGGTCATCATCCCTGTCCTCAGGGCCCACTAACAGGCCAGGTTTTATGTATTACCTTGGGGAGATGCAGACTAGAATACTGCAATCACTGAGCAGCAAATGATATCACCTGTGATGAATTTCAGTTTTCTTTCAAACCTGGCCTGTTAGTGGGCCCTGAGGACAGGGTTGATGACCACCGAGGTAAATTATTAAATGTTGTCCATCGATTTGGCAAATATTTCATCTATAAAATGTCACCATGCAAGCAGTCTACCATTCAGTCCAGGAGGTGGTAAAGGTGTGCACCCAAGAATAGCGTGCCTGACCTGAAAGAACAACAATGGTTATAAGGACTAGCTGCATGAACCCAAAGTCCAGCAACTGCTCATTTTATGTATCAGAGATTAATAGCCAGATTCAGAAAGACTGGCTTAACTTTGTGCAGGCGTAGCGTATCGCATATACGCTACACCGCTGTAAGTCAGAGAGGCAAGTGCTGTATTCACAAAGCACTTGCCTCCAAAGTTACGGCGGCGTAGCGTAAATGGGCCGGCGTAAGCACGCCTAATTAAAATTGTGAAGAGGTGGGCGTGTTTTATGCAAATAAACCATGACCCCACGTAAATGATGTTTTAAACGAACGGCGCATGCGCCTTCCTTGGACGTATCGCAGTGCGCATGCTTCAAATTACGCCGCAAGGACTTATTGGTTTCGACGTGGACGTAAATTACGTCCAGCCCCATTCACGGATGACTTACGCAAACGACGTAACATTTTCAAAATTCGACGCGGGACCGACGTCCATACTTAACATTGGCTAGGCCAGCTTTTTGGTGGAATAACTTTACGCCTGAAAACGCCTTACGTAAACGGCATATCTGTACTGCGACGGGCAAGCGTACGTTCGTGAATAGGCGTATCACGCTGATTAACGCATTCTAGGCGTAAATCAGCGTTCACGCCCCTAGCGGCCGGCCTAACTAGACAGCCAAGATACGACGGCGCAGGCCGTCGTATCTTAGCTAGATTTAAGTGTATCTCATTTTGAGAATACACTTAAAGATACAACGGCTTAGATTCAGAGTAACGACGGTGTATCTACTGATACGCCGGCTTAACTCTTTCTGAATCTAGCTATAAATGTTAAATTGAATGAGTCACAAAATCCAGCTGCAAAAGTAGCATAGTCCCTGATACCTTAAACACAAAAGATAGGCGGAAGGAACTCAGGAAGGAACCCTATCAGACATTTTCTGTCGGAATTTGCGACAGCAAAAATTTGAGAGCTGGTTCTCAAATTTTCCGATGGGAAAAGTTCTTGTCGGAAATTCCAATTGTCTGTAAGCAAATTCCGATGCACAAAAATCCTATGCATAGCTCGTCGTAGTGTTGTACAGGACTGCATTCTTGACGTACTGAATTTTCGTGTGACGGTGTATATGCAACACAAGTTTGAGCCAACATTCTGTCTGAAAAAAATCCACGGTTTCCTTGTCGGAAATTCCGATCGTTTGTACGCGGCATAACACCAGTTTATGTTTCAATAGTGTTTATTAAAGTTTTACAGTACAAAAAAGAAAAAACAAAGATCTTGGCTTTTCAATAAGCAGTATATAACGTATTTAGAGAGCTATACATTGAATATTTTAAAATACTTGAGGAATCCTCCTCTTATAGCATACATAGACCATTATACCTCCTGATGTTGACTGTAACTCATTTGCTAAAATAAATGTGGTATACATGCCTTTCTCAACTACCAATCGTAGACTGTACACAGTAACACTGTGTCTATGACCTGATGTGTGTTCCCAATTCTAGGCCTCAGGCCCCGTACACACGACCAGTTTCCTCGGCAGAATTCAGCTTCCGACCGAGTTTCTGGCTGAATTCTGCCGAGAAACCCGGCCGTGTGTACACTTTCCGGCCCGGAAGCACGAGGACCTCGCGAGGAAATAGAGAACATGTTCTCTATTTCCTCGTTGTTCTATGGGAGAACTCGGCCCGCCGAGGTCCTCGGCGGCTCCAGGACTGAACTGGCCGAGGAACTTGATGTGTTTGGCACGTCGAGTTCCTCGGCCGTGTGTACGGGGCCTCAGGGTATGTTCCACCCACTAGGAAGAACCAGCTCCCCATCCGACTATCGGGAGAGTATAACACCAGTTTAACATGTCAAGAGCCATTATCTTGTAAAATATATGGGTGATGGGTTCAGTACACAGGGTTGTGTTCCACACAGAGGGAAATTCAGGAAACAAACTGAACTTACTTTGTTTAACAATGACCCTCAGCCACCAACAGACCATTAAATCTTGCCCTGCCTAACACACGTTAGCCTGTGTGTGTGACAATAGAAACAATTCCATGATGGTCTAATGAGCTGATTTAAGTGAAATGTCCAGGTTTAGTGATGACACAATTCCTCCCAATAAGACACATAGAGAAGAGGATCCAGACAGGACTAAAGGTCAGCAGAAGTGGTGCCATGCCAGATACCACTAAAGTTCAGCAGAAGTGGTGCCATGCCAGATACCACTAAAGGTCAGCAGAAGTGGTGCCATGCCAGATACTACTAAAGGTCAGCAGAAGTGGTGCCATGCCAGATACCACTAAAGGTCAGCAGAAGTGGTGCCATGCCAGATACTACTAAAGGTCAGCAGAATTGGTGCCATGCCAGATACCACTAAAGGTCAGCAGAAGTGGTGCCATGCCAGATACTACTAAAGGTCAGCAGAATTGGTGCCATGCCAGATACCACTAAAGGTCAGCAGAAGTGGTGTAATGCCAGATACTACTAAAGGTCAGCAGAAGTGGTGTCATGCCAGACACCACTAAAGGTCAGCAGAAGTGGCGCAATGCCAGACACCACTAAAATTCAGCAGAGGTACCGCCATGCCAGACACCACTAAAATTCAGCAGAGGTGCCTCCATGCCAGACACCACTAAAGGTCAGTGGAAGATATAAATGAACACTATTTTTGAAGATTTCAAAACTGGCAAACAGCATAAGCTGGATTGAATCCAATCCAGCTGATTAATTACCTTTCTTTATATTTTTGTTTGAGACAACAATAACCACCTATGTAATTTATCATAAACATTCAAGTGTACAAAGACATATCATTAATATGCAGTCACAGTGCATGAGGAAAAGCAGCTATCCCCCTCGTGTTGTAGAAGAATCTATCAACTTCAGTTAGACATCTTTAGAGTTAGACAGGATAAAAAATACTGTTACGAATACAACAGGGACGCATTTTGGTTTACTCCAGAAAGCTGAACGGATTTGATCTATTATGTGCTGTTAACAAGGCATGAAGGGCATAATTCTTACTTGCACATTATTTCCTGTGTTTTTAACAAAGATCTTAAAAAGGTTAAGTCAGAATTATATGCTCATCCTCATTTATTAAGTACAAATCATTCCCTCTTGCATGAATAATTTTTTATATGCACATGAAAAGGGGCTATTTTTAATCAGAACCATCTGGACTGCCTTACACACCTGTACACATAAAATCACAAACTCCCCAGAGATATTTTTTCTTTCTCTCATTTAGTAAAATCAGAGAACAGCTGTACAGAGACAGCTCACAGTTGGTACAATGACTGCAGCTAACAAAATGTCATAGGCAATGAAATATAGGTAGACCATCAGTCAGAGCTACTAAGCATCACTGGTCATCTTAAATAGGGGGTCTGTACATAAGAAAATGTTTATCTGTTTTTATTTCTAGTTTGCTGGTTAGTATAAGATAATTATGTAAAATACTGTTTTTGGATCACAAACTTGTTTAAGGGTTCAGTAGGTTGGTATTTTACTTTTGCTCAAAATTCTATTTGCTTAGATTGCATGGATCTCAAACTGGGCAGCTTGTAGACTTCTTGGACCTCAAAAGGGTCACGCCACTGTGCACAGAAACTCCAGTATGATTCACTTAAGCATACCATACATACATTTTTTTTTCAAAATCAGAAAGTTCGTTTTTTTTGTGATCCGATGATGCCACCATTGATTTTCGAAATTCGGCCGATAAAACCTTCAAGTTGCCGGGAATATTCATTTCTCTCCGGGAATATTCTTTTCTTGCACATGCGCATTTTTTTTCTATTACATTTCTCGCACGATTCTGCCATCATTGATCAGAAAATCGTTCTTCAAAAAATTTCCAACATGTCGGATTTCTCAAATTTGTTTGCCGCACGAAAATCGGCTGTTGCTGCAGCCCACTAACGGTGCGAAATTCGTACGAAAATTCTTTGATACGATTTTCCAAAGAAAATTATTTCGAAATTCGAACTGTGTATGGCCCGCTTTTCGGACCAGAATGCCTGATTTTCTAAACTATTGTCTGCCTATTGATTTAAACAGCTGGGCTTAGTCAGTTAATTTTCATGATAGGTTTTGCTATGTTTCACTGAGGAGGTTTCTTTCACTTCCTATCCTGAGTTTCTGTTGGAAGAGGGGAATTCCCTTCTAGATGGCTGTCACCAGAGCAGGTGTTTCACATTGAAATATGTTTACTCTCAGCTCATGTCCTGGTGACAACTTCAAAAATGTGGGATTTCCTATCACTTTCTGTTTTGGAGAAATTGATCAGCAGGACAATTCGAAAAAGTGAATCTATCTAGCGGCATTAGGCGTGCGCACAGGGTGTGCCAGGTGTGCCTGGGCACACCCTAATCACCCTGTGCAATGCAGTTCCTCCTGCCCATGGCAGCTGAGCTACAGAGGAAGGGACTGGGAAATTCTCTGTCCTCAGTCCTTTCTCTGCTATTTCACCAATGCCCTCAATGGGGCCTCCTAACACATTGAAGAAAATAACAAAATAAAATAATAAAATAAAATAAAAAATTGTTACAATTTAAAAAAAATATGTGTTCATCATTTTTTTGTTTATGAAAAAATTATATATATATATAAAAAAAAAATTATAATAAGACAAAAAAACTACTGACACCAATCTCATTCCTACTAACATTGCTCCATTGCCCATGTGTGTTTGAACTTTGGGGTGCACACCTTAATTCAATAGGCTGCGCACACCTATGTCTAACGGACATACAGACATCCATAAAATTTCCTTCTCTACCCTATCCAAAAAAAAAAGGTTTTGCCTATACATATTTTTAATGCTGAAATACAGACTAAACAAGTATTATATTGTCTGCCCCCATGTTGTAAAGCGCTGCGTAAACTGTTGGCGTCCTCTAAATCCTGACAACTAATAATAATATTGTCCAAATCTAAAGCCACGTGTGTATTAAATCTGATTTATGCTTTCAGTATCTCTAAGGGCCCCATACACACGATAGAATCCATCCGCTGAAAAATCCCAGCGAATGGGTTTCAGCGGATAGATCCTATGGTGTGTACACTCCAGCGGATCTGTTTCCCGCGGATATTTATCCCCTGGGATGGATTTCCAGCGGATAAATATTTGATGACATGCTATCAAATCTATCCGCTGGAATCCATCCCAACGGATGGATCCGCTGGTCTGTACAGACTCACCGGATCCATCCGTCTGAAGGGATCCCCCG
Source organism: Rana temporaria (assembly GCF_905171775.1). Taxonomy (NCBI): domain Eukaryota; kingdom Metazoa; phylum Chordata; class Amphibia; order Anura; family Ranidae; genus Rana; species Rana temporaria. Next base: position 115,159,647 of record NC_053493.1, on the reverse strand, counting down.
CATGCGTCGTAATGATTCGACGCATGCGTGGAATTCCTTATATGACAGCGTCGCGCACGTCGCGCGTCATAATCGCGGCGACGGCGCGACACGTCATCGCCAGAGGATTTCGGCGCGGATTTCGATTCGATGGTGAGTACACTCCATCGGATGGAAATCCGCGGAATCCTCGAGAGGATTTATCCGTGGAAAACGGTCCGCTGGACCGTATCCGCGGATAAATCCTCCCGTGTGTATGGGGTCTTACAGATTTTATTTCTTAAAGATAATACAGGCCATCAGTGCTACTCTCCTCTTTTTGTGGAGAGTGATTTGTGTGCAGCCCCCTGACCTCAACCCGATTGAGATGCTGTGGCATGACCTCAAGAAAGCGATTCAACACGACACCAGACATCCCAAGAATATTGCTGAACTGAACAGTTCTGTAAAGAGGAATGGTCAAGAATTACACCTGACTGTTGTGCACGTCTGATCTGCAACTACAGGAAATGTTTAGGTGAAGTTATTGCTGCCAAAGGAGGTTCAACTAATTATTAAATCCAAGGGTTCACATACTTTTTCCACCTGCACTGTGAATGTTTACATGGTGTGTTCAATAAAAACATGGTAACATTTAATTTTTTGTGTTGGTTTATTAGTTTAAGCAGACTGTGATTGTCTATTGTTGTGACTTAGATGAAGATCAGATCACACTTTATGACCAATTTGTGCAGAAATCCATATCATTCCAAAAGGGTTCACATACTTTTTCTTGCAACTGTATGTAAGGTCAAAATGGCTTGTGTCTTCCTTTAAAGCAAGTCCCTTTTCCTCCAGTGAGATATGGCCCTTTACACTCAACTCTACACAAATGATGGTGGTGATACATGGAGCTTGAACAGAAAGAAGGAAAGAAATGTACAAATTTTTCTAAAAAGTATAATTTTTCCACAACAGTTTTAAAGGGAAGAAGCATAGAGACTTTTTGTACATGGACTCTTGATTTGAATATCATTACTGTGTTTTAAATTAGGTTCTACGCTACAATTCCACTTCCATATAGTTGTCAAAAAACAGTCAAATTACTAAGCAAGCTGATTACTGGAACATTTACGTGTACAGGTGTTATAACACTGACACTTATCTGTAGTGAAAGGGGAGAAGGAAGAAAGAGGAGTATCTTTTTTTTCTAAATAGTAAACAAATGCTTTGTCTGATACTTGTGTACAAAATGTCTGATATACTACCACTGTACACTCTAGATAAGGGGCTGATATAGAACAGAGGTATATAGCAGGCAATGGCGGCTGGTGCTCCAATTTTTTTTTGGGGGGGGGGGCGCAAACTAACTAAGAAAAAAAAAACATCAATTGCTGCCACTGTGCTTATTAAAGGCAACTAATGTGCCCATCAAACGCCGCCAGTTTGTCCCCTCAAATGCAAAGCGTTTGCCCCTCAAATGCAAAGCGTTTGCCCCCTCAAACGCAGCCAGTTTGTCCCCCCAAATGCAGCCAGTTTGTCCCCCCAAATGCAGCCAGTTTGCCCTCAAATGCAGCCAGTTTGTCCCCTCAAATGCAGCCAATTTGTCCCCCCAAATGCAGCCAATTTGTCCCCCCAAATACAGCCAGTTTGTCCCCCCAAATGCAGCCAGTTTTCCCCCTCAAATGCAGCCAGTTTGTCCCCCCAAATGCAGCTAGTTTGTCCCCCCAAATGCAGCCAGTTTGTCCCCAAATGCAGCCAGTTTGTCCCCTCAAATACAGCCAGTTTGTGCCCCCAATTCCCGCCAGTTTGTCCCCCAATTGCCACCAGTTTGTGCCCCCAATTTCCGCAAGTTTGTGCCCCCAATTTCCACCAGTTTGTTCCCCTCAAATGCAGCCAGTTTCCCCCCAGCCTGGCACTTACCTTCCTCGGGTCAGCCGTCCTCTCCATGCTCCCTCGATGTCTTCTTCCGCCCTCGATGTCGCTTCAGCCAATCAGGTGACCGGTAACCAGACCCGGTGCAGACCCCGGTGAGAGGCGGGGAAGTGTTAGGGAAGCGATTCCCTAATACAGCACTAGTTAACCAGGTAACGCACAGCCTGTGCGCCCTCTGGTTAACCATTTGAAAACTGATTAGAGCCTGCAGGCTCTAATTGGGAAGCCTATTAGAGCATCTCACTCTAATCAGGCACTTCCAAAAGACGCCCACCGCTGTTATTCAGATGGCCGTCGCTCAACAGGGGACCGGACATCTGAATAGTGGACGGCAGCGGCAACAATACATAGCTTCATGCAATGCATGAAGCAATGTATTGTTGATTGATGGGTGCAGAGGAGAGAGGGGGCGGCGCTCCTGTGCCCACTATGGACGCACCGCCACTGATAGCAAGAATTTTTTAAATTACAAACGAGACTCAATTCTTAAAGCCTTACACAAGGATAAGGATGTTTATTTCAGTCGCTGAAATTTTCAAATCTCAGTGGTAGGTTAATTGGCTATTGTCTAAATTGACACTGGTATGTGTGCAGGGGTCTAAAAATCTCAACTGCAGTCTCTTATGGCTGACCCTGATAACACTTTGTTGAATGGCTAATCCTGCTTTGGTACCCATCATAGGCATAGAACATCAGGAATGCGTGGTTCGAATTTCGGAACACCACGGAGTACCAAATCCTTATACGGAATACGGGCTGATTGAGAACCTGACGGATGTCTGGTCTGTGATACTGCCACTTTGTGGCCCTGTTGGAGTGATAGTAGACGGTGAGGGTAATGGAACCCCCCACCCAACCTCCTTTTACCAAATATATATTTTCAAGAAAATCCTCCTCTTTTCACCTACTGAAGCTGGATGTGGGGAGTGGACGGGGTCTCCACTGGTAGGCCCCCTCCCCTTCCCACTTGAATTAAGAGGAACAAAATGACAAATAGGAGATGTAGACCAATAGACAGGGTTTGTCAGGCTAACTGTGGTCTCTGGGAGTCCACGGAATGCCCTTTTTATTGGGAACGATTAGATATGTTACCCCTGAGCCACTTTACTGTACATCTTCTTCAGGTACGGGGTATGGCTAGAGATGTCTTATAAAGATTTTGTGATTGTTCTCTGATACATGCCTTTGCATACCTAAAATGTACCTTTATATCCTCCTGTAAACGTTTTGTTACATATCCTCTTGTAAAAATTTGGCTTTCTATTCGTTTGCCTTCTGAGGCTATGTTTGTACCATTGTATTTGCCTTTCTTTTTCAATAAAATCTTCATGGATTAAAAAAAAGAAAAACAAAGGGCCAGATTCACAGAAAAAGTACGCCGGAGTATCTGCTGATACTCCGGCGTACTTTAAAATTTGCCGCGTCGTATCTTTATTTTGAATTCACAAACAAAGATACGACGGGGAACGCGCCTAATTTAAATGATACACGCCCCATTTGCGCCGGACGGCTTTACGCTACGCCGCCACAAGTTTACAGGCAAGTGCTTTGTGAATCAAGCACTTACGCTGAAAACTTGCGGTGGTGTAACGTAAATGGGATACGTTACGCCGCCGGATTTCTACATGAATCTGGCCCCAAGTTTCCAAGGTTAGAAGTGCACCAAAGCTCAGTCATGGTAGTAAAGGGAGGGATAGAATGGGATGGGATAAGATAGGATAGGATGAGATGAGACTCGGCTAAAAATTAGCCCATTTTGTAAAAAAAATGATAATTATCCTAGTGTTTTAGTTTTGTGAATTGAGCCAAGTTCTCAGTTAAAAGTGAAACCAAATGTGTCCATAGAAAGCTATAGTTCTAAAAAAAGCTATTACCGACAAAGAAATGAAAGAAGACATAATAACTTTATTCAAGCATTTAAACTTAAAAACAAACTTGCTTGAAAAGTTAGATATGCAACTCTTTGACCAGAGTTCAATAAAAATTGACAACCACATAAGAGAACCACATGAGAATTTCCTACAGGACACACAAAGCTTAGATTAACAGTTTCTCTCGCTAATTGCTTTGGATTAGAATATTAAACAGAGCGTGAGATGACTGAACCAGGGCAGAATTTTAATTGCTATTGATCAAGTCGTAGTATTCTAATGAGTTAAACAAAAGAGGGTGTCATTCAGTGCTTGTATTTTATTTAAAGGTCTACTAACTGTATCTTGTAAAAAGACAATGTTTCCAGACCTCATTATCGCCAGATTAAAATACTCTTCTGAAGCATGCATGTCTGTAGTGGTATGTGTTTAAATCTGAACTCCGGGCACACAAGCTTTCATTTAAATATATTCCTCAAGGACATAAATTCGCTTTATGTGCATCATAGATCTTTGAAAACCCCAGATTTTAACATCTAAAATATTTTAACATTTAACTGTGCTGTATATTGTTTGTGCAAAGACAGGAGCTGTGGGAGGGACCAAGTATTACACTGCAGGTTGTCTGCAGGAAAAATAGTAGGGAGGCGGAGACAAGACCCGATACCCTGTACAAAGAGAATAAACAGCATTGACTGGTCCCTATTACAGGAAACTCCTGGACAGAGGCAACGTTTCACACTAGATTACTGCACAGGCCTGAAACAAATACACAAAGCACAACAAGATTTACTGTATTTATCTGCCTATTACGCGCACCAGCGTATAGCGCGCACCCCTAATCTAGAAGGGAAATTCCTGGAAAAAAAATAATTACTTACAGTTTTGGTGTCTTGCCCGGCGTTCATCGGCGGCCTTGTTCGGTCCGGCGTCCGTTTGCGGCCGTGCGCGGGGTCCGTCCAGCCTTCCTCGCGACGTCCGTCCAGGTGTCCGTCTGCGGCTTCCTCGCGGCGTCTGTCCAGGTGTCCGTCTGCGGCTTCTTCGCGGGGTTCATCCAGGTGTCCGTCTGCGGGGTCCGTCCAGTCCTCCATCAGCACGTTGCCCGGGGTTGCGGCGGTGTTCAATTTTGAATTAGTCGCCGAGAGGAGCCGGATTTCCTGTTTGTTCGGCTCCTCTCGGCTTATCTCGGCTCCTCTCGCGTGGCTGTGGGCGTAGCCGAGTGCGCAGTACACTCGGATCGGCTCGGCTCTAGGCTGCGGCGCTCGGCGCCTAATTAAAAAAGCAAACAAAAAAACAAACACCACTGCAACAGTATCGGCATATATCGCGCACCCACGATTTTCCCCTGATTTTAATTGGAAAAAAGTGCGCGGTATACGCCGATAAATACGGTAAGTAAGAATGGCTCTTGTATTTTGGCAATATTTGCTTATCCATAAACTGAGTACCACCCACAAACTGAAATTGATATGTAGTTCATTTTTAATATGCAAAGCAAATTCTCCCACCCATCCATGCCTCCAAGCTTTTTTTGTTGAGAAATTACTTGGGATCCCCTAGCGTTTCTAGTTGCAGCCTTCTTGAGTAAGGGCAGATGATTCATGTAGCTATTACTTCATGGAATCCATCTGCCCCTGGCTCATGCATGCAGGTAGGAGGGTGTGCTTAACTAAGATAGTCCCTTCCTCCTCTAGATGAAATTAAAATGCCCATAAAGACTCCAAGGATGTATGATGTAATTTTGGCCTAGAGGAGTAACCTGGAAGCAAGTGAAGAAATGTAAAACAAAAGTTTAAAACATGTAAATATAATATACTGTACTTCTCTATCTATTTATTAAGGCTAGCAGCATAAGTAAAAACAGTTAATGTTAAAGTAGAACTACAGGCAAAACGTTGTATTTCTTTATTTTGGATAGAGTAAGGCAGGGTTATAACCCCTGGAAGGTTTAGTTGTGCCCTCTTTGTCTCATTGGGGAGATTTCCCTTCACTTCCTGCCCCATAGCCAAAACAGGAAGTAAGAGGAAATTCATGCAAATTAAGATAATTCCTTGGGGACCCCCATGTCATCAGTACTAGTGTCCCATTTGGAAGACTTCTCCTGTATTGCTTTTCTGGGGACAACTCAAAATTTGAGATTTTCTTTTACTTTCACTTTCAATAATAATGGTAAACAGAACCAATAGAGAGGGTGAATCTCCTTAATGGGGGCACAGACAGCAAAAAAAAATAAAAAACTGTCAGATGTTTTAATCCCTCTCCAAAAAAAAGAAAGAAAATAAAGGTCTTGCCTTTAGTTATACTTTAACCACTTAACAACTGGCCCATAGCCAAAGTACGGCTACAGGGCGGTTGCTTAACTCTGGGAAACCATTAATTAATGGCCTTCCAGAATCATGCACCCGTGCGCCACCTGGGGCACGCACACGGGAGAGGATCCGGCGCATCACAGATCACGGTAAATCGATGCTGATAACGGCCGTTTACCACGTGATCACTACAGTGTGAGAGGGGGAGAGAGCGGATGGCAGCAGCACTGTGGGCTGATCTGTAACAATTGCAGTCACAGATCCAACCATCCACCCCTCCATGCTCAGCTATCCCTGTGCAATACTCTGCAATACCCTGCCCATACTGTGCAATACCCTGCCCATACTGTGCAATACTCTGCAATACCCTGCCCATACTGTGCAATACTCTGCAATACCCTGCCCATACTGTGCAATTCTCCGCAATACCCTGCAATACTCTGCAATAACCACTTCTCGCCCACCGGCCGTCATATGATGTCCTTAACTTTGTGCGGGGATATTTGAAGGATGCCCACAGCTACAGGCATCATTCAGATATCAACTTTTTCAGCCGGCGATTCCCTACATCATAATAATAATCATAGCGGCTGTTCCACCGCTTAATTGTTCTTATGGGAGGTGAGAGGGGACATCCCCCTCCCCTTCCGTCATCCTCTGGTGCTTCTACCGAAGCACCGCTACGATCGAAGCCTGGATTGTAATTTTATTGACCCCATATCTCACTGTAAAGTGGACCTGTCATGCCATATTCCTATTACAAGGGATGTTTACATTCCTTGTAATAGGAATAAAAGTGATAAAAAATTAATATTTTTGCGGAAAAACGTGTCAAACTAAAAAAAATAAAGTAAAATGAACAATAAAATAATATATATATTTTTTTAAAGCGCCCCTGTCCCCGTGTGCTCGCATGCAGAATCGAATGCATACGTAAGTCCCGCCCACATAGGAAAACAGTGTTCAAACCACACATGTGACTAAAAACATGTAACCAGTAAAAATATTTAAATCGTCGCCTATGGGAATTTTTTAGTAGCAAAGTTTGGTGCCATTCCACGAGCGTGTGCAATTTTTAAGTGTGACATGTTGGATATCTATTTACTCGGCATAACTTCATCTTTCACATTATGCAAAAACATTGGGCTAACTTTACTGTTTTTTCTAAGCACAAAACGTTTTTTATTCCGTAAAAAAAAGGTGTTAGAAAAATTGCTGCGCAAATACAATGTGAGATAAAGGTTGCAACGACCACCATTGTATTCTCTAAGGTCTTTGCTAAAAAAACATATATAATGTTTTGGGGTTCTATGTAATTTTCTAGCAAAAAAAATTAAGATTTTTACATGTAGGAGAGAAATGTCAGAATTGACCTGGGTGCTCCAGAACGCCTGAAGGTGCTCCCTGCATGTTGGGCCTCTGTATGTGGCCACTCTGTGCAAAAGTCTCACACATGTGGTATCGCCATACTTGGGAGTAATAGCATAATGTGTTTTGGGGTGTAAGTTGTGCTATGCATATGCTGTGTGTGAGAAATAACCTGCTATTATGACAATTTTGGGGAAAAAAATCTTGATTTTGCAAAGAATTGTGGGAAAAAATTACAGCTTCAAAAAACTCACAATGCCTCTTTCTAAATACCTTGGAATGTCTTCTTTCCAAAAAGGGGTCATTTGGGAAGTATTTGTACTTTTCTGGCATGTTAGGGGCTCAAGAAATGAGATAGGCCGTCAGTACTTCAGGTGTGATCAATTTTCAGATATTGGCACATAATTGTGGACTCTATAACTTTCACAAAGACCAAATAATATACACCAATTTGTACTTATTTTTACCAAAGATTTGTAGCAGTATAAATTTTGGCCAAAATTTATGAAGAAAAAATACTAATTTGCTAAATTTTATAACAGAAACAAAGAAAAATTCATTTTTTTACAGAATTTTCAGTCTTTTTTCTCTTATAGCACAATAAAAAAAACCCAAAGGTGATTAAATACCACCAAAAGAAAGCTTTATTTGTGTGAAAAAAAGGACAAAAATTTCATATCGGTACAGTGTTGTATGACTGAGTAATTGTCATTCAAAATGTGAGAGCACCGAAAGCTAAAAATTGGCTATTAACGGGGTTTAAGTGCCCAGTTGTCAAGTAGTTATCTGAGAAGGTTTGGTTCTGCTTTAAGTTTTTGCTAAAGTTAAAAGACACTTCAAGTGATTTTAGAGTCTAAACATATTTTACCTTAATGCATTCCTTTCATTAAGGTATTTTTTTTTTTTAGACACCAGTAACCCCCCCCCCCCCCTTACTTACAGTGCCTTGAAAAAGTATTCACACCCATTGAAACGTTCCACATTTTGTCATGCTACAACCAAAAACGTAAATGTATTTTATTGGGATTTTATGTGATAGACCAACACAAAGTGGCACATAGTTGGGAAGTGTAAGGAAAATGATAAATGGTTTTCCAAATTTTTATATAAATAAATATGTGAAATGTGTTGTGTGCATTTGTATTCAGCCTCTTTTACTCTGATACCCCTAACTTGAATCTAGTGGAACCAATTGTCTTCAGAAGTCACCTAATAAGCAAATAGAGTCCACCTGTGTGTAATTTAATCTCAGTATAAATACACCTGTTCCGTGAAGTCCTCAAAGGTTTGTTAGAGAACCGTAGTAAACAAACAGCAGCATGAAGGTCAAGGAACACACCAGACAGGTCAGGAATAAAGCTGTGGAGAAGTTTAAAGCAGGGTTAGGTTATTAAAAAATATCCCAAGCTTTGAACATCTCACCGGGCACTTTCCAATCCATCGTCCGAAAATGGAAAGAGTATGTCACAACTACAAACCTACCAAGACATGGCCGTCCACCTAAACTGACAGGCCAGGCAAGGAGAACATTGATCAGAGAAACAGCCAAGAGGCCCATGGCAACTCTGGGGGAGCTGCAGAGATCCACAACTTAGGTGGGAGAATCTGTCCACAGAACAATTATTAGTCCTGCACTCCACAAATCTGACCTTTATGGAAGAGTGGCAAGAAGAAAGCCATTGTTGAAAGAAAGCCATAAGAAAGTCCCTTTGGAAAGTCCAGTCCAGTTAGAAATATGTAAGTGGGAGATTTTTTTCTTTCACCAATCGTAAGAGTTTGTCCCTATGCATTTTTCTCCAGATGCCGTTGTTTCTCACTCCTTGATTCATACATCATGCAGAGTGTAACATAGAAATTCCCGCCTGTCAGGCCACTCTTGCGTCCTTGGATCTTGAATTTGCTCTTGACTGTACTTGCAGAGGCCACTTTTTGTACCAATTGGGAGACTCTGTTAGTCCTTTATCTCGGAAGGTGGCTTCTTTGGTTGCTATCACTTCATTAAGTGGTGTGTCAGAGCTGACAGCTCTTTCATACAAGGAACCGTTGTTGGTGTTGCATCATGATAAGGTGATGTTGCGTCCTCATCCATCTTTATTGCCTAGAGTGGTTTATAGTTTTCATTAGAATCAGGACAGCGTCTTGCCTTTTATTTTTCTCCTAATCCACAGCTGGCAGGAGAAAGATCGCAACATACTCTAGAGGTAGTTCAGGCCCTCAAGATTTACTTGAGTTGTCGGCACAGGTCAGGAATCCTGATTTGTGCTGCCGGAAGAGCCCAGGAAGAGCAGGAGGCTTCCAGGTAGAATATTTAGCAGTGGACCTGCCAGTTTAACATTGAGGCCTATGGTTTAAAGGGTAAAATTCCATCTTTTTTCTGGGGAGAGATTCTCTACCAGTTGTGTGGGAGTACCTTGGGCCATCCACCATCAGGTGTCAGTGGCCCAGGTTTGCAAGACCACTATTTGGTCTTTGGTTTATACATCTACAGGCTTTTTACCAGGTGGATGTCAAAAACATAGAGGATACTGCCTTTGGCCTCAGCGTATTACAAACAGCAGAGTAAGTCGTTCTATAGTGGCAGTTTCTGTGATGGGGTATCCGTCTCCTCAAGGGCATTGCTTTGGGACATCCCACATAGTAATGGCTGCTCTGTGTGCCGTGATGTACGATAAAGAAAATTAGAGTTTTCCTACAGCTTACCTGTAAAATCCTTTTTTTGGCATACATCACAGGACCCTTCCCTCTTTTTTGGGATATTTATTGCTTTGCTACAATACTTGCTACTTCCTGTGTAGGAGGGGTTATATAGGGGAGGACCTCTGGCTTGATTGATCAGCCAGTGTCCATTCATCTATAGGTGGCGTAAAACCCACATAGTAATGGCTGCTCTGTGTACCGTGATGTTACAGGTAAGCTGTAGGAAAAATCAATTTTTTTCTGTCACTTTTCTCATAATTTTTGTAAGGGTTTAAAATTGTGGCTTTCATCAAAATATTCACATTGCCTGTTTTTAAACATCCAAACATTTTTAACATGATATACAGTATATAGCAAATATAAAAATTATGCAGAAGGGAGTTCAACAAGACATGTGGCCACTCATTAAAATTAGAAGAAAAGAGGTTTAACCTTAAAGCGGTTGTATACCCTCCGGTCCTAATTTAACCATGCATGTGGTTTTGAATATCAAACAGTTCTAAAACGATCAAGCGCTATGGTTTGAACTACATTCGTTTACTCACTGTTTTACAGATGATCGTGTAAAATCATTTCTGCTGTTATATCCGCACCATGTTAGTTGTGGTCTTCCTTGTTTAGTTCCCTTTCTACTTCCGCCCACAGTTTCTTCTGCTGTGTAATCCCGGGCGTGCGCAGTAAGTTAACTAATCAAACCATCTTGTATGCAGCCCAGATGCAAAGAACGTTTATCTGGCACTTCTCTTTAGTTCTCCTTTTTTGATAATGGCGCCGTCTGTCTCCTTTAGCCCTGTGACGTTGGAGTCACATGGTAACCATGATCCTCTTGGGTTGAAGATAGCTGCCTAACCATCACGGGATGTAGGGGCTGGCGTCAACAACAGGAAATGACGCAGCCCCGACAAACAGAGAATGTATCCGGTCGGGTCTCAGCTTGTCGGATTTAACCACTTGAGATCCGCGCTATAGACAAAATACGTCCGCAGCGCGGCTCTCAAGTGCCAAGTGGCCGTTTAAACACGGCCTTTTATGTGCATTATGTAAAAACTGTCCCGGCGCATCGCCGAAGACCCGATGCGTGTACCTGGCGGCCGCGATGTCCGCCGGGTACACGCGATCGTCGATCGTCGGTGACACGGCAGGTGACAGCAGGGACCTGGAGCTCTGTGTGTAAACACAGAGCTCCACGTCCTGTCAGGGAGAGAGGAGACCAATCTGTGTTCCTTGTACATAGAGACACAGCATCGGTCACCTCCCCCAGTCACCCCCCCTCCCCCCACACAGTTATAACACACCCAGGCTACACAGTTAACCCCTTCCTCACCCCCTAGTGTTAACCCCTTCACTGCCAGTCACATTTATACAGTAATTCGTGCATTTTTATAGCACTGATCGCTGTATAAATGTGAATGGCGCCAAATTTGTGTCAAAAGTGTCCGATACGTCCGCCGCAATATCCCAGTCCCAATAAAAATCGCAGATCGCCGCCATTACCAGTAAAAAAAAAATAATAAAAAAAATCATAATTCTGTTCCCCATTTTGTAGGCGCTATAACTTTTGCGCAAACCAGTCGCTTATTGCGATTTTTTTTTTTTTTACAAAAATACGTCGAAAAATACGTATCGGCCTCAACTGAGAAAAAAAAGAGTTTTTTAAAAAAAAATTGGGATATTTATTATAGCAACAAGTAAAAAAAAATATATATTTTTTTTAAATTGTCGCTCTTTTTTTGTTTATAGCGCAAAAAATAAAAACCGCAGAGGTGATCAAATACCACTAAAAGAAAGCTCTATTTGTGGGGAAAAAAGGACGCCAATTTTGTTTGGGAGCCACGTCGCACGACCGCGCAATTGTCAGTTAAAGCGACGCAGTGCCGGACGCTGAGATTTCGCCTGGGAACGAAGGGGGTTTATGTGCCCAGTAAGCAAGTGGTTAATGACGATACGGCGCCTGCACGTGTCTACGTCATCACTCGGGAATACAGCGATTATAGGAAAAACAATGCAGGTAGGCAAAAATAACACATTGCAATTGATTAAGGAGATTAGGAGACGTATTTACATGTAAAATTAAATTTTTGGGTATACAACCACTTTAAACTACATAGAAGGTTCTTTACTGTAAGAGCGGCTAGCATGTGGAATTCCCTTCCACAGGTGGTGGTCTCAACAGGGAGCATTGATAGTTTAAATAAAACGATTAGATAAGCACCTGAACGATAACAACATACAGGGATATACAATGTAATACTGACATATCACACACATAGGTGGACTTGATGGACTTGTGTCTTTTGTCAACCTTACCTACTATGTAACTATGTAACTATATGTACATAAATTCTTTACATTTCTGCAAATCTACAAATCCATATTGACAAAGATAACTAGTCCTGGTATCATTATTAACTTTCTAAAGCAACTATGTATACTGTATGTCAATCCAAATTGCATGACCAGCCCTTGCCATACCCCCAGCTTATAGATTTACATTCTACCAGCTAAGATCAGTGGCAATCCTCTTTTGCGAAAGGCTGTTCCTACACATCATATAAATGAATACTTAGGGCCAGATTCAGGTACCTTTGGCGTATCTCTGTGGCGGCGTAACGTATCCGATCTACGTTATGCCGCCGCAAGTTTTTCAGGCAAGTGCTTTATTCACAAAGCACTTGCCTGTAAAGTTGCGGCGGCGTAGCGTAAATCACCCAGGGGAATTCAAATTCGGCGGGTAGGGGGCGTGTATCATTTAAATGAAGCGCGTCCCCGCGCTGAACGAACTGCGCATGCGCCGTCCGTAAAATATCCCAGTGTGCATTGCTCCAAATGACGTCGCAAGGACGTCATTGGTTTCGACGTGAACGTAAATGACGTCCAGCCCCATTCACGGACGACTTACGCAAACTACGTAACTTTTTAAAATTTTGACGCGGGAACGACGGCCATACTTAACATTGGCTGCGCCTCATATAGCAGGGGCAACTTTACGCTGGCAAAAGCCTAACGTAAACGTCGTAACTTTATTGCGTCGGCCGCGCGTACGTTCGGGAATTCGCGTATCTAGCTAATTTGCATACTCGACACGGAAATCGACGGAAGCGCCACCTAGCGGGTAAAAAAAAATTGCAGTTTAGATCCGACGGCGTAAGAGACTTACGCTTGTCGGATCTAATGGATATCTATGTGTAACTGATTCTAAGAATCAGTCGCATAGATACGACGGCCCAGATTAGGACTTACGACGGCGTACATGGCGCTGCGCCGTCGTAAGTCCTTTGTGAATCTGGGCCTAAATGCACTCACTTAAAGCGGGAGTTCACCCATTTAAAAAAAAAAAAAAAATCTCCCCTTAGCTTCCTGCTCGTTCGGTCTAGGGGAATCGGCTATTTATATTAAAATAGGTGCAGTACTTACCCGTTTTCGAGCTGTATCTTCTTCCGTCGCTTCCGGGTATGGGTCTTCGGGAGCGGGCGTTCCTTCTTGATTGACATTCTTCCGAGAGGCTTCCGACGGTCGCATCCATCGCGTCACTCGTAGCCGAAAGAAGCCGAACGTCGGTGCGGCTCTATACTGCGCCTGCGCACCGACGTTCCGCTTCTTTCGGAAAATCGTGACGCGATGGATGCGACCGTCGGAAGCCTCTCGGAAACCTGTCAATCAAGAAGGACCGCCCATTCCCGAAGCCCATACCCGGAAGCGACGGAGAGGATGCGTCTCGTAAACGGGTAAGTACTGCACATATTTTAAAATAAATTGCCGATTCCCCTAGTAATAACGAGCAGGAAGCGAAGGGGGAAAAGTGCCCTCTAAGGGTGAACCCCCGCTTTAACATAAAAATCTAATAGCAGACAGCTGGAGGTTGGTGATCTTGCTGCAGTCCTAGTATAGAGAGGTCCCACTTCATTTTTGTGGCAGAAGTATATTTTAAACGTTTGCTATGCAGATGAGGAATTTCATCTGCAAATATGCTGTTAACAGAATGTACTTAATATGTGTCCATCTTGAGCCAAGCAATTAAAAGGTCATTAATGTGTAATGATATGCTCCAGCAAGCAAGCTTTTTTTTCTAATTAATATCTGTTGTTTGCTGGCTGCGAAATGACACATACTTTATAATGCCTTATGGTTTATGTGGTTTATAAAGTGCAGGATCAATGACATTTTTACGCAGGGGGTAATTACCTAGCAATGCAGCACTTATAAATTACACACAAAGCAGCAGAAACTGCTAAATAAAGTCAACTTGTTTGTAAATGTACCAAATGCAGGTAAATTCCAAAGTTAATAACAAAAGCGTAACTAAAGTGTAACTAATTCCAAAAACAAATGTAATATATAGCAGCTTACTGGTCCATAGGTGTGATGGCTGTATTTGTTTTCTGTTTTCAGGCTAAGAACATTTTCAGCAAGTACAGAAATGACTTGCAATCTTACCAGAAATGTAGTGCAATACTCACTTTATGTGAGCTGATCAGAAAGCACAAATAAGCTTATCTTTGTTGTGTGAACTACTAGTCCCATCAGCCATTATGTAATGATGAAGAACAAATGCAGACATGGATGTCCATCCTGGATGACTAAAATTGCTCCTTCAATAGACACACTGGAAGAGTTAATTTAGCCACCCAGGAACAGTAGGTGTGTTATTTACAGGATTATAAATTGAAGCTTTGCCCCCCTGCTTACTGCTCTATGCCAGCCTGGTTAATGGTGAATTCCTCATAGGCACTTCTTAAAGAGGAAGTAAACCCTCTTAAAAAAATCCGGGAAAAAACCCTGCAAGAGAAAGACATCATGAGCTAGTATGCATAGCATACTAGCTCATTATGAATTACTTATCTGAGATCGAAGCCCCCGAAGTGGTGCCCCTTTTTTGGAAAATATCTCCTTAACAGTGTAGGTTAAGGAGATATTTCTTGGACCTACAGGTTAGCCTATACACAGCTTACCTGTAGGTTAAAGTGGTCTGTATGGTTTTACAACCACTTTAAGCCAATAACTAGTTTTATTTCTATGCACAACAAAAGGCAGGGGAGCACACTTACCAGGAGTTGTAAATTTAAAGTGTAGTTGACGTGGTTACACGGATACTGGGGTAGAGTTGGGTCCTGTCACATTTTTACTGCTATCTGGGGCTCCATTAGAGAGATTTCCACTAATTTACTGTCAAGGCAACATCAGACTCAGACAGATTATTTTTTTTAGTAGCCTGGAACCTTTTTAATGTATGTATCACTGTTGCAGATTTTCCATCACTTCCTGTCTGGAGAAACCATTGTACTATGACAGTAGGTACGGGGACATCTTTTTAATGGAGTCCTGGATAGCAGAAAACCCAACAGGGATTCCAATCCCTTTCTACTATAACCAAAATTGGCTGAAATTACACATTAAGTGAGTCCTTCTTTTGATAGAGATGTACAAAACTAATGCGCAACTCCGGGCAAATAAAAAAAGCCCCCTTAACAGGGGTTTAAACCAGGGCTCGAGTCCTGCGGGAACGCGTGGGAACGACGTCCCTGCACTTTTTTCACAGCAGGAATGTCGTTCCTGTTGCAGGACTCGAGCAAACGCATTGTGACAGGCAACTGACTTTACTACTGTACCTGAGTTACACTTTGTGATACACATGTATTATCAAAAGTATAAACGTATGCCTTTATACTACCATAAACTTTAATGGCATCTCAGTCTTAGTCCATAGGGTTCAATACTGAGTTGACCCACCCTTTGCAGCTATAACAGCTTCAACTCTTCTGGAAAGGCTGTCCACAAGGTTTAGGAGGGTGTCTATGGGAGTGTTTGACCATTCTTCCAGAAACACATTTGTGAGGCCAGGTAAAGATGTTGGACAAGAAGGCCTGGCTCGAAGTCTCCTCTCTAATTCATCCCAAAGGTGTTCTAGGTTGAGGTCAGGATTCTGTGCAGTCCTATCAAGTCCCCCTCCCCAACCTCGCTCATCCATGTCTTTATAGACCTTGCTTTGTGCACTGGTCCAAATCATTTGGTGGAGGGGTGATTATGGTGTGGGGTTGCTTTTCAGGGGTTGAGCTTGGCCCCTTAGTTCCAGTGAAGGAAGCTCTTAAGGCGTCAGCATACCAAGACATTTTGGACAATTTCATTCTCCCAACAAGGTCCATAAAGACATTCGAGTTTGGGGTGGAAGAACTTGACTGGCCTGAGTACTGACCTCAACCCAATAGAACACCTTTGGGATGAATTGGAGTGGCGACTGCAAGCCAGGCCTTCTTGTCCAACATCAGTGCCTGACCTCACAAATAGGATTCTGGAAGAATGGTCAAAACATTTGCATAGACACACTCTTAAACCATGTGGATAGCCTTCCTAGAAGCGTTGAAGCTGTTATAGCGGCAAAGGGTGGGCCAACGCAATATTGAACAATACTGGCTAAAACTGGGATGCCATTCAGGTTATCAAATGGTGACAATTGCATTTTATAAATACAGTTGCCTAATTAAGGTGACTTTCATATTACCAAATAAGTTATTTGAGACCATCACTCTTCTCTTTCCTAAAGAGCAAGTAACACAAGTAATATTTTACATCTTGGTGGAGCTTCGTACTTAGAGTTAGCCTTTGTCTTGTTATATGTTTCGCATACTCCAACTATGAGACATTCTGTCACAAAAAAATCCTATCCACCTGGGAGGTTTGGAGGTCCCAACGGCCTCTGCAAGTTTTTGCAAATTCTGTTGCATTTATCATAATGTTTAATTCAATAGAGAAGGTGGGAACTTTTTCCACTGACCACAGCTGGTGTGCAGACTCCAGAACCAATATATTCCCAACACACCAATACAATCCCCCAGATGGTTTAGCTCACCAGCCTGTGCTCAAACCTAAAATATTAGTTTAAGGATGAATAACCATCTAAGACTCCCTGCTTCCAGAATGCAGAAGCAACACATTCATTGATTGGTTTAGCTTCAATTGGTAGATCTTATGCAACTAATTTAAAAAAAGAACATGGTAGTATAATGAACTTTGTTCTTTTTTTAAGTTATTCTTTAAAGTAAAGTTGAGAGTTACCTTGAAAGATTTATACTTGGCCCCCAAGCATAAATTATTCTAAAAGAATAGTAACTGGTCAAACCTACATTACAATTGAGTAGAATCTGTTGGCCCTGCAAAATGATTAAATAACTCGGCCCTAACTAGGATTTAAAATAACTTTTTCTAACAAATGTAAAATTGACAAATGCTACCATAACCAAAATATGTTAATCAATATATTTCTTTAAGAATACATTATCGCACATATACAATGTAAAATGTCAGCCTACTTATCTTTTCTATGTGCAAAATGTCAGCTAAAAGAAGAATATATTTTTTACTTTCAGTAAGCATGATCTAGAATTATGTGCAAGAAAATAATCAGCACCAATAATACTACATAGATTAAAATATAATAAATTAAAAATTTGAAGCTGCTCCTCAGTGGCAAAAAATGATTTGCAATAGGTGAAAGTGAATATGGAGGGCGCTTACAGGTTGATAACTACAAACATATATATATATATATATATATATATATATATATATATATATATATATATATATATATATATATATATATATATATATATATATATATGTATCCCCTATAGTTGTGCAAGTTATAAATTATTATACATATAACATCAATAATTTAAATATAGACAAAAAATGATGACAAAGGTGTTTCAGCACAGCTGCAGTGCTTATTTATTGTCTCTTATTAGGTATTCCCAATCTGTGTAATACAGTAGATCTGATATGCAAATCTTCTTAATAACTGTGTTATTGAAAAAAATTATAAATAAATACATTTACTAAACCTAGGCCCATTGGTCCAGATTCTTTAAGTTTTATGTAACAATTTCCTTGTATTTACTATACAGCAACAAACTAGGATACATGCTAAATATAGTTGTCATAAAAACAAATACTGTTTAACTGATCTCTATAAGCATGATGTTGTCCAAATAATATATTGGGGCAGATCCACATACATCTGTGTGGGCGCAGCGTATGTGAGATACGCTACGCCGCTGTAACTTACTTTGCTATTCTTTGAATCCTGAAATAATTTGCGCAGTAAGTTACGGCGGCGTAGGGTATCTCTCGCAGCGTAAGGGCGCGGAATTCAAATGCGGCGAGTAGGGGGCGTGTTTCATTTAAATAAAGCGTGTTCCCGGGTCAAACGAACTGCGCATGCCCCGTCCGTCAAAACTCCCAGGGTGCATTGCTCCAAATGACGTCGCAAGGACGTCATTGTTTTCGACGTGAACGTAAATGGCGTCCAGCCCCATTCACGGACGACTTACACAAACAACGTAAAATTTTCAAAATGATATGTGGGAACGACGGCCATACTTAACATTGAGTACGCCACCAGATAGCAGCTTTAACTATACATCGAACGGAAATGACGTAAAAGAATGCGACGGCCGCTTGTACGTTCGTGGATCGTCGGAAATAGCTCATTTGCATACTCAACGCGGATTACGACGGGAACGCCACCTAGCGGACGTCGAAAAATGTAATCTAAGATCCGAAGGCGTACAAAGACGTACGCCTGTCAGATCTAACCCAGATGCCGATTCAAAACAAAGAAACGACGCGGGAATTTTGAAATTACGCCGGCGTATCAATAGATACGCCGCCGTACTTTCTTTGTGGATCTTTCCCATTGTCTTTAGCACAATTTAATAAAACTCAATCGTCTTTTCAACTAACTAGTTTGTCAATCATTTAGCATTACATTTTCTCCAGTTCTGTAAGTAGTGGTACATTTTCCATAAAGCAGACTTTACTTTTACTCTGCACTGTGTAGCATACCAAGCAATTTTCCAAATTGCATAATGTAGTCAGGCTACCACTTTTTAATTAGATGAAATATGGCATGCCATCTAAGGTCAAACTAATTAATCTAATTCAGAAAAAAATGCAGTGTAGTGTAGATTAAGTTAGTGTTTAAAGACCTCATTATTCTGTCTTCCTGAAACTTCCAATCCTGAAATATAAGAGAGTACTAGTGTGCCATTTAAAGTGGGTTAATTCACACAGCTGTTATACTATGAAGAGTGACAATTTAAAGCAAATCTTCACTAAGACCCCTTTCACACTGAGCCGCAGCCACGTTAGCGCTAAAGCGCAGCTTGTTTTTGCGGCACTTTAGCGTTGTTGAAGCACTTACAGAACTGGAGAAAATGTAATGCTAAATGATTGACAAACTAGAAGTTAGTTGAAAAGACGATTGAGTTTTATTAAATTGTGCTAAAGACAATATAATATTTGGACAACATCAAGCTTATAGAGATCAGTTAAACAGTATTTGTTTTTATGACAACTATACAGGGAGTGCAGAATTATTAGGCAAGTTGTATTTTTGAGGATTAATTTTATTATTGAACAACAACCATGTTCTCAATGAACCCAAAAAACTCATTAATATCAAAGCTGAATATTTTTGGAAGTAGTTTTTAGTTTGTTTTTCGTTTTAGCTATTTTAGGGGGATATCTGTGTGTGCAGGTGACTATTACTGTGCATAATTATTAGGCAACTTAACAAAAAAAAAATATATACCCATTTCAATTATTTATTTTTACCAGTGAAACCAATATAACATCTCAACATTCACAAATATACATTTCTGACATTCAAAAACAAAACAAAAACAAATCAGTGACCAATATAGCCACCTTTCTTTGCAAGGACACTCAAAAGCCTGCCATCCATGGATTCTGTCAGTGTTTTGATCTGTTCACCATCAACATTGCGTGCAGCAGCAACCACAGCCTCCCAGACACTGTTCAGAGAGGTGTACTGTTTTCCCTCCTTGTAAATCTCACATTTGATGATGGACCACAGGTTCTCAATGGGGTTCAGATCAGGTGAACAAGGAGGCCATGTCATTAGTTTTTCTTCTTTTATACCCTTTCTTGCCAGCCACGCTGTGGAGTACTTGGACGCGTGTGCTGGAGCATTGTCCTGCATGAAAATCATGTTTTTCTTGAAGGATGCAGACTTCTTCCTGTACCACTGCTTGAAGAAGGTGTCTTCCAGAAACTGGCAGTAGGACTGGGAGTTGAGCTTGACTCCATCCTCAACCCGAAAAGGCCCCACAAGCTCATCTTTGATGATACCAGCCCAAACCAGTACTCCACCTCCACCTTGCTGGCGTCTGAGTCGGACTGGAGCTCTCTGCCCTTTACCAATCCAGCCACGGGCCCATCCATCTGGCCCATCAAGACTCACTCTCATTTCATCAGTCCATAAAACCTTAGAAAAATCAGTCTTGAGATATTTCTTGGCACAGTCTTGACGTTTCAGCTTGTGTGTCTTGTTCAGTGGTTGTCGTCTTTCAGCCTTTCTTACCTTGGCCATGTCTCTGAGTATTGCACACCTTGTGCTTTTGGGCACTCCAGTGATGTTGCAGCTCTGAAATATGGCCAAACTGGTGGCAAGTGGCATCTTGGCAGCTGCACGCTTGACTTTTCTCAGTTCATGGGCAGTTATTTTGCGCCTTGGTTTTTCCACACGCTTCTTGCGACCCTGTTGACTATTTTGAATGAAACGCTTGATTGTTCGATGATCACGCTTCAGAAGCTTTGCAATTTTAAGAGTGCTGCATCCCTCTGCAAGATATCTCACTATTTTTGACTTTTCTGAGCCTGTCAAGTCCTTCTTTTGACCCATTTTGCCAAAGGAAAGGAAGTTGCCTAATAATTATGCACACCTGATATAGGGTGTTGATGTCATTAGACCACACCCCTTCTCATTACAGAGATGCACATCACCTAATATGCTTAATTGGTAGTAGGCTTTCGAGCCTATACAGCTTGGAGTAAGACAACATGCATAAAGAGGATGATGTGGTCAAAATACTAATTTGCCTAATAATTCTGCACTCCCTGTATTTAGCATGTATCCTAGTTTGTTGCGGTATAGTAAATACAAGGAAATTGTTACATAAAACTTAAAGAATCTGGACCAATGGGCCTAGGTTTAGTAAATGTATTTTTTTTTTCAGATACTTATATAGCGCTGTCAATTTAGGCATCACTTTACATACATAGGGGCAGATCCACAAAAGGATTACGCCGGCGTATCTACTGATACGCCGGCGTAATTTTAAATTTCCCGCGTCGTATCTTTGTTTTGTATCCACAAAACAAGATACGACAGCATCTGGGCTCGATCTGACAGGCATACGTCTTAGTACGCCGTTGGATCTAAGCTGCAATTTTTCGGCGGCCGCTAGGTGGCAATCCCGTCGAAATCCGCATTGAGTATGCAAATTAGCTAGTTACGGCGATCCACGAACGTACGTCAGCCCGGCGAATTTTTTTACGCCGTTTTCGTTCGGCTTTTTCCGGCGTATAGTTAAAGCTGCTATATGGTGGCGTACTCAATGTTAAGTATGGCCGTCGTTCCCGCGTACAATTTAGAATTTTTTACGTCGTTTGCGTAAGTCGTTCGCGAATAGGAATTTGCGTAGAATGACATCACCGTTGTAAGCATTGGCTTCTTCCGGTCAAATTTCGAGCATGCGCACTGGGATACCCCCAGGGACGGCGCATGCGCAGTTAAAAAAAAACGTCGTTTACGTCGGGTCACAACGTATTTACATAAAACATGCCCCCATTACATCCATTTGAATTCCGCGCCCTTACGCCGCAAGAGATACACTACGCCGCCGTAACTTACGGCGCAAATTTGTTGAGGATTCAAACCAAAAACAAGTAAGTTACAGCGGCGTAGTGTATCTTAGATACGCTACGCCCGGCACACTAATGCACCGTTGTACGTGGATCTACCCCATAGTCTACATTCACATATCAGTCCCTGCCCTCAAGGAGCTTACAATCTAAGGTTCCTAACTCACATGTGTACATACACACACATAGTCATTCATACATACACATAGTAGGGCCAATTTAGACAGGAGCCAATTAACCTACCAGCATCTCTTTGGACTGTAGAAGTAAACTGAAGTACCCAGAGGAAACCCACGCAGTCACAGGGAAATACAATATGTCAATATGATAACTTCAGTATTGCATTCAATATATTTACATTAGTGCTGACAAAAAAAAAAATGTATAAAGTAAAACCTTGGATTGCAGGCATAATTCGTTCCAGAAACATGCTTGTAATCCAAAGCACTTGTATATCAAAGCATTTTTTTTACAGGGTATAAAAGAGAAGAGAGGCACCTCTAAGGCTAGCAATAAGTTGCTAAATGTTGTACCTTCATTGAATGTAACCATATTGTCACACTTCTATTTTATACTTGTGACAGGACACTACTCTTATATCAAGACATCCCTTGTATGTCAAGGCAAAATGTATTAAAAATGTTTGCTCATCTTGCAAAACGCTCTCAAACCAAGTTACTCTCAAACCAAGGTTTTACTGTATAGTCAATATTCTATATCTATATCAATACCAGAGCTAGAGTCCTATACAGTAGCTTAAATTAACACAGCGGTCAATATAATTGTACCCAACACTGACACCCTTAAAGTTACATACATGTCATTGATTGCAACTGGAGGTACACACTGCAGTGATCTGTAGTGTTGGGTATGCTGAGTCTGTTAGGAATAGGAGTTAGTCCCTGCTAGTTAACAAACCAGGTACTGGGTGTGAGTACCCTAGACAACATGCTATAGAATCTGTTATTAACCTCCCTGGCGGTATGATTCTTTCAGAAAAAACATGCTGAAAGCGGTACCATTATTTGCAAGGAAATTTGGCGTTTTATATTGTAGGTCTGTAATTTTTAGAAATAACTCACTTAAATCTGACCAAACAAGATTCTTATAGGCATCCCGTGAATTACATTTTTTTAAAAACAAAATGATAAATTATAATATAATAAATAATTATAAATAATTATAACAAATAATAATATAATTATAATAAAAATTATTCAATAATGTAATCAAATTAAAATCACTGAAATTTGCTCAGTTGCAGAATTGTTGCTGTCATTATTTATTTTTTTTTATGACGAATTTCCCCACAAATCGCTATCGCACAATTCTGCAAGTGATTATAATTTATTATCGCTGTTTTTTAGCTGATCTAAAACTATTTTTGACATAAAGGGACACTTTTGGTTGCTATGGACAATCTACAGTTTGCAGGGAGAAAAAAAGGTTTTTATTATATAAAATGACATGCAGGACACTGGGCAGACCACTAGGGACAGGGGGGGTGTGTTTTTTTTACATACAGTACTGTAATCTATAAGATTACAGTATACTGTATGTAATGTGTTTGTTTACGTTTTTGAATTTGGCGCCGTTCTCCGTCCCCGTGCGTCGTAACGTCGCAGGGAACGGAGATCGGCGTCACACGGAGGCACTATGTGAATCGAGCGAGGTCCCGCTCGCTCACACAGCGCGGTGGCATCGCTGGATCCAGGGACAAGGTAAGTAAAAAGTGCCTGTGGATTCAGCGAGGCGAGCCGAGACTGACTCGGGGTTACCGATAGTAGCAGGAAAATCTAACCCCGAGTCAGTCTCGGGAAGACCGCCAGGGAGGTTAAACAAGAAACTGCCCATCCTAAAGAATGGGACTCTCATAAGTTTTATCAGATGTGTTCTGGTACTCTCTTTTATTATTTTATTCTGTCCAGCATAGGTGGGGTTCTAATTGGTCTAAGAGATTTTCATAATGATGTAGAATCATATAAACAAAATACAGTCTGCCTATTCAGTGAGTATAGGGGGACCTAGGAGCTTCTCAGTTAGGAGGCACATTTGGAGGGAGTGGTTGTTTGCCGCCCCCCCCCCCCCCCAAAAAAAAACACCAGTCGCCACTGGTAGTTTTTCTGGTTTCTATTAAGTGTTGTGTGCAGGTATTCATACATCCACTGGTGTAATCCCCTGTGCCTTATAACAACAAGCAGCAACAACAAACAGCTGATAAGATTGGTTGCTCTCAGGTGTAGCTTGGTATGCTACTATCCACTAAGTTATATTGTAAATAATGAATTATCATAACAGCAAAATACACACACAAAAAAAACAAGAGGATAATAGAGAAAGGCAAAGAAAAAATTATAGAACATTTGGAGAGTATCAGGATGTCAGGTATAATGAATAGTTTATTTACACTGCAAGCAATGCATTATATTTGGCCTCGATAATGTATGATAATAAAACATGCCTCACTTTCCAACCTGCAACCTGTCCATAACCCTTAACCTAATCCTAACGAACCTGAAACTTCTAATTCTTCTAATGGCTTATTAGCTCTTAACCTAGCACCTCAAACTAAATTTCAGTCATTTTTGTAACCATTAAAATGACCTATAAAACATACCTAACCCTAACCCTAAATAGGAGATGCATAATTTGTTTATGGTTGTTTTTTCTGTCTGTGTCCTCAACATTTTGCTCTCATGTCTCATCTTGTCTCAGTGACCACAGAAAGAGAGTGATAGAAATATGACAGATGTTTTAACCCTTCACCACTCTGAGTGAAATGAAAAACAGTTTGGCTGTAGTTCTACCTTAACCTAAATCCAAAGTATCCGGTATTTATTTTTTAAAACTGTTGTGTTCTCCCACCCATTTGAGGAAAAACGTTCTGAATGCACTTCTTTCTCCATGCTTCAGCACTGTTTTTCACACCACTGATTGCCATTTTATTTCCACTCCTTCTAGCCCAGGCTGTGGACAATACAAAAAAAATCACTTGTAAATATTATTCGCCCAATGCACCATGATTGACAGATTTCCTCCTCTGGTAGATGAGATTTTAATGATGCAAGTCTGTGCTGATCTGGCATCTATATTTAATGTTTATAACATTTTAACTATTAAATTAGCTTGTCTTGACTTAAGCATTTAACCGCAACTGACAATCCCAAGAAACAAATATATCGACATGCACTGCATTTGATCATTTCACTTACAACAATAAAATAGAAGGGGTACAGACGGATATATAGGAATGGATTTGTATGCAGACTAGTATTATTGAGTGATTTGGCAAAACCAAAGAGCATAAAAGAAAATTCCCTTTTTGCATATTTAGAGAAGAAATCATTGGACGAGGACTTCAACAAACACAGATGTGTAAATGCGCAATAAACACTGTTCAGCATACAACACATTATTTATTTCTCTAGAATATGTCTGGATTGCTGGATTTAGAAAAGAGGTATTGGGGTGTATTTACTAAATGCAAATAGGCTGTTCATTATGCAAGGGAATTTACGGTATGTTATATCTGATTGATAAGTGTAAAAAAAGAAAAAGGCTAATCTCATCATAAATTCAGAGCTTCTCTGTGTCTTCTGCAATAGGCAAATGCATTAACTAGTCCTACACCTGATAAGCACATACTTGTTTCAGGTCAGTGATTTACTAAATCATGAAAGAAGGATAAGGGTCGCAGCACAGGAACTTGTCACTTTGTAAACAAGTGAGCAATTGTAGCTCCCATATTATCCTGAAAGGTTACTTTTAATGCTAGCCTCCCAGTTGTTCTATTGTGTTCTGACAGCGGGAGACTCCTCTGCTGTCAGAATTCACAGATCAGCACTGCAGCCATTGGCTTAAGCTGCCGATCGATCTGACAGGGCAGTTAAACAGATGTTGATCGGTAGACTGCAGTGGCCACACGTAGATTAAATTTTTTTCAGCCCCTGCTGAATCAGACAAATTTTGATCCATCTATGGCCATTTTAAGCATCATGTTGTCTAAGCTGACCAGTAAGTTAGTAATAGACAGAGACAGAGAAGTGATATACCGTAGTGAAAGGTATTTTACTACAGAAGTATCATACACTGAAGTAGCCTTTACAAGACACTATAACCACTAAAATGTAGAAAGATCACAGTGTGCATATATTAATTCCTATGCTTATTTCTGAATCGGGTATATTTTCTTTTAACCACTGTGTGAACATTTTCTTACGCATATGTCTCTATATAGTCTCATGTAATTCATCTTCTATGTCAAAATCAAAATGGTTTGAGTCATTATTACTATTAAGTATTTACATTATATATTTAAAGTGTATGTAAACCCTAACAATGAAACTGTATTTAATATGTGGTAAGTAACCCTGCGCTGCCAGAGAATAATGTAGCTGCTAACACGGCTAATTGAAAAAAAGCAAATAAAATATGTGATGTGTAAGTGTAGTGCTAAAACAATACAATAAATAAATAATTATATCCAAAAATGACAAAAACAGTGATCACTCACTGTATATAAACAGTATATAAATAGTACATAGTGATCTCTCACAGTGACAAAACGAATAAACCCAATATAAGAAAAATTGAGTCCATAAATGAAAAAATAGTGACCACAAGTATACAGTCCACCATGTGTCACACAGATATCTGGAACCCAGACTTTGAAGTGATGCTAGAGATAAGCGTGACTTCTTGTGTATAACGTGTTGACCCTCCACCAATAGGATTGCAGGCTTACTGGAACATGTGGACTCAAAGAAATGTTAATCTCTTATGAGTCAAACGGGCATTAAAGCTGGTATGAACAACAGGAGCGTCCTTAGAGACAATGAATCGATCACCCGATCATCAACAGAAGCAAATTCAACCAAATGTAAGAACAGTATCGACAGTTGCACACAACTTGCCCTCTGTGTAGTTCAATGATGAAAGTATATGGAGAAGGAGAGAGGAGGCAACATAGCGTAATCTCGTTTGGAATAGTAAAATTCAATAAGCAGTTGCACTTACATGAAGTTGAAGAATGTAGCGCGTATATGTATTCAGATGAGGTGGCAGTGGAGTCCTCCCGACGCGTTTTGTGTTAGTACTCCACTGCCGCCTCATCTGTATACATATACGCGCTACATTCTTCAACTTCGTGTAAGTGCAACTGCTTATTAAATTGTACTATTACAAACGAGATTACGCTATGTTACCTCCTCTCTCCTTCTCCATATGCTTTCTTCATTGAACTTCACTGAGGGCAAGCTGTGTGCAACTGTTGTTACTGTTCTTACATTTGATTGAATCTGCCTCTGTTGATGATCGGGTGATCGATTCATTGTCTCTAAGGACGCTCCTGTTGTTCATACCAGCTTTCATATCTGTTTGACTCATAAGAGATTACAATTTCTTTGAGTCCACATGTTCCGGTAAGCCTGCAATCCTATTGGTGGAGGGTCAACACGTTATACACAAGAAGTCACGCTTATCTCTAGCATCACTTCAAAGTCTGGGTTACAGATATCTGTGTGACATGTGGTGGACTGTATACTTGTGGTCACTATTTATTCATTTATGGACTAAATTTTTCTTATATTGGGTTTATTAGTTTTGGCACTGTGAGAGATCACTATGTACTATTTATAGTACACTGACACTGATTCTGTCATTTTTGGATATAATGAAACTGTATTTGCTCCCTTTTGGTCTGTTAAATATACCATTGAAAGTGTTTTGTGATGAGGTGGCAAGATGGCTGCTTAGAACAAAATGGGTTCATTATAGAAATATTAATTTGAGCTTGTTTCTTTAACTTACATGTACATTGGCGTACTTGGCATATGGCGTAAACAATTCTGATGACTACTGAAACATATGATTTATATTTGGGGAACCTGTGGCAAGGCAAGTTCCTGGAAACTCAACCAGATGGTCTCCTGGTGAATGATATCCAAAAAAAAACACAAGCGATAAACATCCTTCAATGGTGACTTCTTGATGAACCTTGATCACAAGACGATTAACTTTATGCTTGGAGTAGATCTAACTAATCTTTAATTTGTTAAACTATATCTTGACACAACCTACCTTTACATACGTCATTTACTGTATTTAGTCTGAAGCGCCAAAAATTAAAGCAGACCAACTGACTCAAAGGTTTTTATTCTGTCTACATATTACCCTTGAGTTTGGTATCACTGACTAACAGGTTGTCAGGTATCTGTACCCGTAATGTAAGATTCCACCACAGTTAGATTTGTTTTATAAGTGCACAACAATTGTTGATTTTGTCCAGAAATCCAGAGCTCTTCTCTATCCTCTGCACATTTTCTGTATTATCTTAAACGTTCTCCTAGGTAATATCTTGGACTACAGAATGATTGGTTTTTATGTTAAAGAGATCTGAGAGTGGGACTGGTTATGTATCTTAGCAAAAGACACTGGGAGAACCGACACCATTCAATTAGTGGCGGCCAGTCCATAAGGGGTGCAGGACACATAGGGCCAAATCCTCAAAAGAGATACGACGGAGTAACTGCTGTTACTCCGTCGTATCCCTGGTCCTAACTATGGAACTGATCCACAGAATCAGTTTTCCATAGTTAGGGAGAAGATCCGGCATGTGTAATTGAATTACACTGCCGGATCTTAGGATGCAGTACCGCATCCGCCGCTGGGGGCATTTAGTGTCGAAATGCCGCCTCGGGTATGCAAATTAGCACTTACGGAGATCCACGAAGCTTTTCTGCTTCGTTTCTTCTCCGTAAGTATTAAGTTGCATACGCAAAATTAGGGCTGCTTTTACATGGTGTAAAGTTAGTACACCATGTAAAAGCAGACCCTTCTGTCTAGCGACGCGTTTTTTTTCCGAATTTGAATTTTTTTTCGCGCCGTATCTTTTTTTTTCCCGACGCAACTTTATTGACCTGTCGCAATCCACAAAGCCCGGCGTAACGTAATTTCGCGCTATGCACGTCGGGAAAATGACGTCACGAGCATGCGCAGTACGGCCGGCGCGGGAGCGCGCCTCATTTAAATGGGAATCGCCCCCATGAAATGAGGAACGCCTTGCGCCGGCGGAATTTAAGTTACACGACCAGAAATTTCTAGGTAAGTGCTTTGTGGATCGGGCACTTAGGTAGAAATTTTAAGGCAGTGTAACTTAAATTAGAATTTCGCCGTTACGCCGGGTCTTTGTGGATTTGGCCCATAGATTTCTACAAGCTTTTTTTTTTTTTGAAGCACATGATTACAGCCTGAGGCTCTAATTGGCTTCCAAAAAGTTGTGCTCTGGGCACAGAGACCTCTGGGCGCGAATCAACATTTGCTATTGTCTTCCTGATTCTCCTCCCGGCCAATTTGAACAGGAAGCAGGTCTGAAGACTGAATTGGCCTAGAGGAGAAGCCAGGGAAGCCACCTGCGACCTGGATGGGGTAAATGCGGACCTGGCGTGGGGGGGTTCCCCCTCCCCCAAAAAATGGAGCCCCTGCATTCAATACACAAAATGCTGTGTGTTGCCAACCCACAATAGAGCTTAGGAGCTGAGTGTATTTCTGGTAGATCTGGTAGATCAACGGTTATTTTTATCAACAGGGGGGTAGATTCAGGTACCTGTGCTTTATGTTACGGCGGCGCAGCGTATTGTATTTACGCTACGCCGATGCAACTTACAGGAGCAAGTGCAGTATTCACAAAGCACTTGCTTCGTAAGTTGGATCTATGGATATGCCGGCGTAAATTCTCTCTGAATCCGGGCCATGGTCTTTTAAGGCATAAAACATGAGTAAATGTGCATATATTACAGAAATGTACTGCATGTTTTTTTGCCTTGTCATATTATTTAACAGCTATTAAATATTTTAGATTATATTACGCTGCATAACTATTATTTAGAAATACATTTCTGAATATCAATCATTATTTTCTATAAACCAATGCATAATTTAGGTTGTTAAGTCCTTTTATTCTCAATATAGCAAAAGTGTCAGTTTAGTAGACTTCCATACAAATGGATAATACTATCAAAATGACTTCTTGTAAGGGATAAGTGTTTTAATGATATTATAATTAAAGCACAAGGCTGCAACCTGCTTTATCTGCTTTTCTGAAAAGTTATGGAAGTAGAAACCTGTCCAGATGTTGTTTAGAACCTTCATTCATTTAATTAAAAAGTCATCATTCCAGCAGCACTAGAATATGAAATGATGAATTGTCAAACAGTGAAAGGTAAATGTCGAGAATGGATAATTATGGACCTGCTACAAAATTATCTACAGCACGCAGGCATTTCACAGCATTCATCTAGGAAAAGCATTTCAGAAATTCCAACCTTATTTCAAATCAGCTAAATGTGTTCATATTAAGAGTTATTATTGCTATTTACTCTTTTGAGTGGCAATAATTCATTAGTACTTTCTGACTTTTCTCTTTAGAAAAATTAAAGATCCATTTCCGAGAAATATTTTTGTTGATTTTAGCACTGGATCAATTGGTTTAGGTGTAAATCTCAATGGGGTGTCTTGTATGAAGTGACATTCTTACATAGGTGGCCAATACAGCGTGTATACTATGACTTACTACTGTAATACTGATAACTTATTTGCAAGTTATCTGTGCCAGATCTTTAAATACAGATCTTATGCAATGGGTCATAAACAAGATAATTAATAGCACACCTCTGTGCACTGTAAACATGTCTTCCAAAATATCTAAAGTTCCCCCCGAGAATGGGCATATCAGGATAAAGGACCTTGAAAAATGGGATAAAACAAGATTATACGTTTTCCAACAAAAGTCAGACAAATTTCTGATAAAGATTCCCAAATTTGGTAAAAGCCTCAAATATATGCCCCACATTGATACAAAGTCACTAGCATGCCCCACATTAGGAAGGGGAAACACAGGGTAGGGTGGGGGTTATCACAGAGGACCAACCCACCCCTTTACTTTCACCACCTTCCAAGGTTGAGGCAAGGTCTCGTTTTATCTTCAAACAGAAACCTTGGGCAGATATTTTTCTTTTCTTTTTTTCAGTTACCCTCTTTTTATAATTGGCCTCCATTCTGAAGTGTCCTCTCTGAGAGTTGATCTTCTTATATTTGGCCAATGACCTTTGGAAATGTTTCCAATGTATAGACATGTCCTACATTATGTGTCACTAGTCTGTGCATCTCATAACTATCCCTATTTTCTTGATGATTTGATTGACTTTACAACAAAGTTAGATTAAAGAACATCCCAATTGGTAGTTTTGCCTTCACCTCATGTGCTGCTATAAACAGTCAGAAAATGAGAAAAACTGTCTTGTTTGTATATTGTATGAAATATAAAACATGTTGGCACTGGGCTAAGGTTGTAGATGATATATTAGCCACATCGGAGTAGCATCACTGTAAGGCCTCGTACACACAATAGAATAGCCAGAGGACAACGGTCTGAAGGACCGTTTTCATTAGTCCAACCCGATCGTGTGTAGGCCCCATAGGTTATTTAACCTTAGGTTAAAAAAATGAGAACTTGCTTTAAAATTTAACCGATGGACTGGTAACCGATAGGTCAAAACCGATCGTTAGTATGCAAAAGCATCGGTTTAAAACCTGCGCATGCTCAGAATCAACTCGACGCATGCTTGGAAGCATTGAACTTCGTTTTTTTCAGCACGTCGTGTTTTACGTTTTAACTGATGGTGTGTACGCACGACGGACCATCAGTCAGCTTCATAGGTTAACCTAGGACAACGGTCCTTCAGACCGTTGTCCTCTGGTTAACCTATCGTGTGTACAAGGCCTAAGAGAAATGTGCTAAAGTTGTCTCCTGAAGAGGTATTGTAAGGCAAAAACAGTGGGTGAATCTGCTATGGCTGAGCAGCTCAAAACCTATGCCACAATTACTGAGAACTACTCTTATTTTTAATGTGTTCTGCTAGAAATCTAGTTTTGTCAATAATTCTACTAGTAAAAAATGGAAGACGTTACAGTCAAACTTCAGACAATTTAAAAAAAATTGTCAAGACATCCTTAGATGTTTTTCCGCCCTGGGCAATAATCAGACTGTATGAAGAACATGTATTATTTTATAATGCATGCATCTAGTGGCTTCTGAGTATTACCTTGCTCGTCTGGATAATGTCTTCCAGGGAACAGAGAGTACTTGAGTTAATTATTGTTTCCAGGTGACATGGTTAATTGCACAGAGAAAATGTAATGCATGGCCAACACTGATCAATGAATTCAATATTTGCAGAAAATTGCAAAGCTGTTTGAACTGTAGGCGAAAGACATTTACATATGGTAATGGTAACTCATAAAACAGCAATTTACTTTTATAAACAGTAATAATGATTTCATAGTTTCTGAAAATGACTGAGGATAGGAAACTTGTCAGAATATAACAGATTATGGTAGATGCAACTTTCAACTTGCTTTTAATGGTGCAAACTCAGAGACTTTTGTTTTGAACCGTACTTACAGTACCTATATCATGAGTTACTGACCAAATAACTAGCCAGTAAACTGTGGACTTGTACAATGGATCAGGGTCAGTGGATCACTAACTACTGAAATAAGGATGACAAACCAGGAATTGCCAAATTAAAAACAGACTAGTTATGACAGATATATCTGTACTTTAATAAATGTGACTTTTAGTCCAAATGGAACCCCCACAAATATAACCACTTTTTTCATCCTTATGCTTTTAAAGTTAGAATCAGTTGATAATTCTAAATACGATGTTTCATATATATAACCGCCATATATTGTTTTTATACTAGAGGCCCATAAGTTTGTCTACATAGAGGTAATGCAAGGGATTGGATTTCAAAATAAGCAACACAGGTCATTAGGAAGGCTGTGTAGTGGCATACAGCTATTCAGAAATCATTTTACTGACAGGAATGTATTCTTCTGTATAATAGATCCTAGACAGAAGCCTTGCCTGGAAGTGCAATCGCCTGGGTCCTTATGGTTGCTGTCCCTGTAAAGTGGAATAGTGTATTGTGTGCTTAGGGTCTGTTCACTTTGGGAATGTACACCTAGAATTGATTATGTTAGCAGAGTGGCAGTGCCCCAATCTTCTAATGGTGTGATAGTTATTAGTGTGATACTAAGGTTATCCAGTGAAATGGGTAACTATTCTTATGGTAGATGTCTGTTGCCATATCCTTTTAAACCTGTCTATATAATTGATGATTCATTTTTACCTCCTTTTGTCTTTAGTGATCAAAAGAATTAATTACCTTTTATGACTGGCCTGTGTCTGGTCTGTTTTTTTTTTTTTTCCATTCAGGTGTCTCAAATCAGATTCTAATTTGATCAATTGACAAATGCTTTCCTGCTCCATCTCCCTATAAATTTAGAGCAGGGGTCAGTCGCAGACACCATGTTTCTCTTCTGATGCCTCGTACACACGTAAAGGATTTCCGATGGAAAGAGTTCCCGTTGGAAATCCCGAGTTGAAAGCCGAGAACCTGCTCGATCCAGTCTTTCCCCTACACACAGCCAGTTTTCCCGACAGGAAAACTGCGATGGAGCTTTGGTCGGAATGTGTATGCTCCATCGCAGTTTTTCTCATAGAAAAACTGGCAAAAAACGCCGGGCAAAAGTCTGGTTCTCTTTTTTTGTGCAGCGTTTTTTGGGCAGTTTTCCCATCTGAAAAACTGCGACGAGCATACACACGGCTGGGATTCCCAGCCAAAAGCTCTCCTCACAGTTTTCCCATCGGGTAATGATTTGTCGGCTCCCTGAGTTTCCCCCAAAAATCCATACCAGACCCTTTATCCGAGCACGCAACCTGGCAGGCCACAGGAAAAGAGGGGGGACGAGAGAGCGCCCCCTCCTTCTGAACCGTACCAAGCCACATGCCCTCAACATTGGGAGGATGCTTTGGGGGTCTGTGACCCATCAAAGCACCATGTCCCCATGTTGATGGGGACAAGGGCCTCATCCCCACAACCATTGCCCGGTGGTTGTGGGGATCTGCGGGCGGGGGGCTTATCGGAATCTGGAAGACCCCTTTAACAAAGATACCGCCCCCCCATGTGAATTGGTAATGGGGTACGTTGTACCCCTACCATTTCACAAAGAAAGTGTAACAAATTGTAAAAAAAAAAACATACGATGTGTGCTCAGATAAAGGGTCTGGTATAGATTTTTGGAGGGTACTCCACGCCATTTTTTTTAAAATTTTGGGTGGAGTTCCCCTTAAAATCCATACCAGACCTGTAGCCTCTATTATTATTGGTGACTTTAATATCCTCCATTATTGTTAACAGCCCGGGTACAATTCAACTTCTCAACTTAACCTCATCTTTTGACCTAACACAATGGACACACACTTCAACTCACTTTGATGGTAATACCCTTGACCTTGTTTTCCCCCATCTCTGCACTCCTGGCAACCTTGCTAACACATCCTTTCCTCTCTCTGATCACAACCTCATCAGTTTCCCAGTATCCTTGTTTTCAATCAACACTCCTTCCAAGCAGCAAATGATTACTTGTAGAAACCTTTGCCACTTTAACCCTTCCCTTCTCTATTCTGCTACTGACCACCTCTATGACAAAATCTCTCCCTTTTCCTATACTTACCTGGGTACTAGCTGTAATCCTAGACTGTGACCTATCCCTTCAGCCCCAAATCCAACCGCTGTCAAAAGCTTGTAGACTTCCGTAAAATCTTAAAAATTTGCCCCGTTTTACTTAATGAAAACCTCCAAGCTACTCATTTCATTCCCTTGTTATATCTCGCCTTGACTACTGCAACTTCCTTCCCATAGCCTACTTCTACTCTTCAGTCTATCATTAATCGTGCTGCGGGACCTATCCTACTGTACCAACCACTCAAAGTCCACCGCCCATCTGGGCCAATCCCTCACTGCTTCCCATTGCCCAGCAAATTAAATTCAAAATTACTAACAACAACATACAAGAGCCATCACATTGCCAAGCTACATGACCAATTTTGTCTCCAAAAAATCACCCAAATCGTCCTGCCCACTCCTCTGAAGACCTTTGGCTCTCAAGCTCCCTTGTCTCCTCCTCCATGCTTGCCTCCAGGACTTCTTTAGAGCCTCTCCCATTGTCTGGGAACTCTCTGTCTGAATCTGTCTGGCTATCTCCTAAGCTGGCTGCTATTAGGCAATCACTGTAAACTCATCTCTTCAGGGAAGCCTATCCTGCCTCTAACGGAACTTTTATCACTTCCATCAGCTCATCCCCCCTTTAGTTATAACCTTTTGTACCACTTGCCCCATCGTATTAGATTGTAAGCTCTTATTAGCAGGCCCTCTTAACCTTCTTGTATGTTATTGTATTGTAACTGTACTGTCTCCCTTAATATTGTACAGCTGATTATATAAACCATGTATTATAACAATAATAATAATACAAGACAATTGTCATGGGGGAGGGTATAAATCCAGAACTGGATATATCACCTGTTTATTCTTGATCATCCTCATTTTTTAGGTGTAGAGGATGACAGAACATGTGTATTTTCCCCTAAACCTTACATTTGAACAGTGTATCTTGCAGTGGCACTATTTAAAGCGGAAGTAAACCCATCGATTTAACAGTTTCAAAAAGCAGTTACATTTCCGGCATGCCGGGATTTTGCTAACTGTCACATTGGTTGTGCTCTCAACCAAACTGTCAAACCATCCAATGGCTGGTGGTCATAACTGATCACATGTGCAGCATCATGGCAGTTGAAGATTAAACACAGGCCAAGATGCAGCTTCCTTGCCTGAAAATTATAGGTGGGTTTACTTACACTTTAAGGAGTCAACTGAAACACTAAGGAAGGACTAAATAGCCACATTGAAAGTGCTAGCTTGAATGAGTACTTAGTTAGTCCATTAATAATCAGCAGTAGAGGCCAATGTCTGAAATCTCTTTAAATAGCCACTAGTATAAGGTGTTCTGTTGCAAGCATTATAGCAAAACAACAGCAAATGGAAATCTAGCAGTTCTAAAAAAACCTTCTTGGAATGCTTTAATGGGTTGAAAAGATTACATTGAAAACATATATGTCAATGCACTCTAATCAACACAGCTGTACTTCCTTCTTATAATTTCTTTTCTTCTCATTCCACAACGCCCCACCAGACTCTGAAGTACTGTTCAACATTACAAATATCACATCTCTATATTTGAATTTTTGACACTTTGAAAGTACACTCATACTGTAATAAGTATGAACCCAAAGTAGGCTTATGGATTTTTTTTCTTTTTAATGTAAGTTATGCTTAAATAAATGCAAAAAAAATAAGAGTCAGATATTCTGTATTAAGCTATCTACACAGTACTGGAATAAAGGATGGGAGCTAATGGAGCTATTGCCCTAGGCCTCCACCAGCGCAGACTGGACCAATGAGGCATCTGCCCTCCAGGCCATGTTTGGTTTCTATGGTAATTTAGTAGCTCCTTCCATTCACTAATCACTAGACCTTAGATACTCTGGTGATCAGCAGCCAAGTGAAATGATCATCCATCCATTCAGGAAAAGCAGCAACCTTACCCCCACTTTATCCCAGCTAACAGTTACTTTTCCTTTGCTATCCCACTTATCCAATCAGCGTTCAGAGTTAAAGGGAATACTGTACTTAGTATTTCTTGTATGAAGAACATGTGATTCCTAAAAATATGGACCAATCACCACTGTTACATAAGTAGGCTATGGCCCTGTGTAAGTCATGACCCAGCCAACTCATTGCTTATACGATTCTTTCTCTTCACTCCTAGAGGCTGAACAGAGCAGTGGGGGAGAGATAATAAGGTGGGTATGTGCTTCTGGGGAGGGGTAATTAAAGCGGAGCTCCACCCTAATGTGGAACTCCCGCTGATCATAACCCTCCCCCCACCGGTGTCACATTTGACACCTTTCAGGGGGAGGGGGGTGCAGATACCTGTCTAAAGACAGGTATTTGCACCCACTTCCGGCCACACAGTCTGCGGGTAGACTTCGGGCAGGACGTCAGCTCCCGTCCCCCCCCCGTTGTGTTCTGGGAACATTCGGCTTCCAGAACACAGCAGGAGCCAGTCAGCATGGCTAATCGCATGCACTGTAGGGAACTGGGCAGTGAAGCCGGAGCGCTTTAGTTCCTGGTTCCCTCACCGAGGATGCCGGGGGGGGCAGCGGAGTGATGAGCGATCGCTCGTCCTCTGCTGCGGACGGTGCTGGACTCCAGGACAGGTAATTGTGCTGATATTAAAAGTCAGCAGCTGCAGTATATGTAGCTGCTGGCTTTTAATATTTTTTTTTTCAGCGGATATCCGCTTTAAAGTGCCTCGTGGAAAAAGTACAGGTTCACTTTACATTAAAGGTAAAATAAAATCAGACAAAATATGTATAGTCCTACCTTTAGCTTTCGATCATGATCGCCACTGCACAGGGAGTTTACTGAGACTTTAAAGGTTTTCCAGGCTGGGTTTAAATTATTCATGACAACCTACAATGAAATAATGAGAAAGGTGGAAAAGTTTGTTTTATGCAACACTTTTACAATATAAGATCAGTATTTGCACTGATTGCTGAAAAACCAAACACATGGTCAATGTAGCATTCAAGAAAACACAAAACGTTCAGTTTTTTTTTCCTGCTACTCATCAAAACCATAATGGTGTGGATATATTCCTAAGAGTAGTAGAATTTTTTTCTTTGTATTGGTCACTCGTTTTTTTCCTATTTTTAAAAGGAACAGTCATCTTAAAAGATAAGTATGGCTTTTAAAAAAAAAAAATAATCATACTCACCTAGATGGCTGCAGCCCTAATACCGGCTGCAGTTGTTCTACACCACCTCTAAGAGAATGGAGCAATTAAACACCACTGATCGCTCAGTTCTTGACCTTCAGCCTGCAGAGCGCTAGTGACTCTCATTCACCAGTTCTCTGCCTTGCCCCTCCAGTGCTCACTCGAGCGCTGGGTTGTAAAGAGGGCAGGAACAGCTGGTTTAGGCTATCAGTGGCTTACTGACAGGCTAAACTAGCTGCATGTTCAGGCACCTGTTGGATAATGACTCTTGAGTCAGGATCTTTCCTGAGCCCAGACCAGTTGAGGGGCGTCAGCCAACAGCAGTCTTTAGCCTGCAGAGTTTATTAATGGAAATCCTGTCCTGTTACTGCATATCAGGTAAAAATATCTTTGATGCAGCTGTATAGCTTTTAGCTAAAATATAGAGAACAGAGTTTTAGTACAGTGGGGAAAGATTTTAACCTATTTCCAGTTTTTACTGTTTATGTTCCTATTGGGGAAATGCCTTCCTTTATTCCTCTCTAGTTATCCAAGAGAACAGGAAGTGAGGAAATATCACTCACAAGGGAGATATACCACCAACCAACCACCAACAAAGTCTTTCAAGCACCATTTACATACCTTTCCTGGAGCTGAGCTACAAAGCATTATTTAACCACTTCCATACCAGGCACTTACGCAGCTTCCCGCCCAAGCCAATTTTCAGCTTTCAGCACTGTCGCACTTTGAATGGCAATTGCGCGGTCATGCTACACTGTACCCAAACAAAATTGGCGTCCTTTTTTCCCCACAAATAGAGCTTTCTTTTGGTGGTATTTGATCACCTTTGCGATTTTTTTTTTGCGCAACAACTAAAAAAAGACTGAAAATTTGGAAAAAAAATTACGTTTTTATTTTTTTCTGTTAATTTTTTTGTAAATACGTTTTCTCTTTCAATTACGGGCACTGATATGGCGGCACTAATGGGCACCGATGAGATGGCACTGATGGACATCGATGAGGTAGTACTGACGGGCACAGATGAGGTGGCACTGATTGGCGGCGCTGGTATGCGACACTGATGGGCACTCATAGGCGGCACTGATGGGCACACATAGGTGGCACTGATGGGCACACATAGGCGGCACTGATGGGCACACATAGGCGGCACTGATGGGCACACATAGGCGGCACTGATGGGCACTCATGGGCGGCACTGGGCACTCATAGGCGGCACAGATGGGCACTCATGGGCGGCACTTATGGGTGGCCACTGAGGGATACTTATGGGTGGCACAGATGGGCACTGATAGGTGGGCACTGGGCATGGATGGGCACTGTGGGGTGGCACTGATGGACACTGTGGGGTGGCACTGATGGACACTGGGGTGGCACTGATGGACACTGTGGGGCAGCACTGATTTTGCCAGGTTGCCAGTCGGTGCCCATTTGTGGGCACTGATTGGCATCTTTTTTCTTTTTTAGACTTCTTTTTTTTTTTTGACTTCTTTTTTTTTTTTTTTTGCAGGCTTTTTTTTTTTTTTTGCCCACCCTGGTGGTCCAGGGTGGGCATCCCTGGTGGTCCAGGGTGGGCATCCCTGGTGGTCCATGTGGCGATCCGAGGGGCTGCTGCGCTGATAAACAATCAGCGCGAACCCCCCCTGTCAGGAGAGCCGCCGATCGGCTCTCCTCTACTCGCGTCTGTCAGACGCGAGTGAGGAAGAGCCATCAATGGCTCTTCCTGTTTACATCGTGATCAGCCGTGATTGGACACGGCTGATCACGTGGTAAAGAGTCTCCGCCGGAGGCTCTTTACCAAGATCGGTGATGCAGGGTGTCAAACTGACACCCCGCATCACCGATCGCCGCGATTCGCGCCCCCACGGGCGTGCGCGGCATGAAATCCTGCAGGACGTTCTGGAACGTCCTGTCAGGATTTCATAACCACTTCCCGGACGTAAATCGGCTATAGGCCGGGCGGGAAGTGGTTAAAGCGGTTTTAAACCTAAAAGCAAACATTTATTAGCCTACTTTCTATAATTTTAATCTAGTGATCCAGCGAGTTAAGGCCTGTACACACAGTTAGACTTTTTGCCAACAAACTTCAAAATGATCACGTTTTCAAAAAAATCTGACCGTGTGTATGCTCCAACGGACAAACTTTTTCAGTTTTCATCAGACAAAAGTTCGCTCTGCAAATGGACAAACTTTGCAGCAACAAAAGTCTGATGGTGCCTAGTCTGACCGTGTGTACAGCAAGCCGTCGGACTTTCGTACAAAGTGCAAATATGCATGCCCAGAACCAATGTTAAAATCAACCAACAATAGCAGAAGTTGATCAAAGGGTGGCAGTAAAGAGCAGAAAAGAGCAGAAAAGTCATGTGATGTTGGGAAAGTTTTAGGAAAGTTTGCAGAAAAGTCAGAGCGTGTGTATGCTATGGGTGTGCCGACCAAAAATCAGACAAAAATCCAACAGTTCAACAAAACAAACTGTCCTGCAAATGTAGGAACTAGAGTGTTGAGACAAACCATTTACCACTAATAGGGGTGCCTACAATGATCAGCTTTGATTTATTCATGTAAAACCTTTATCCCTAAAGCAGTGGTTCTCAACTCCTGTCCTCAGGACCCACTAACAGGCCAGGTTTGCAAGATAACTGAAATACCTCACAGGTGATATCATTTGCTGCTCAGTGATTGCAGTATTCTAGTCTGCATCTCCCCAAGGTAATACATAAAACCTGGCCTGTTAAGGCGGCCATACACGGTTTGAATTTCGAAATAATTTCTTTCGAAAAATCGTATCAAAGAATTTTCGTTAGTGAATTTCGCACCGTTAGTGGGCTGCAGCAACAGCCGATTTTGGGCGGGCAATCAAATTCTGAGGAATCCGACATGTTGTAAATTTTGCTAAAAACAAACGCTTTTCTGATCAATAATGGGGAGAATCGTGCGAGAAATGTAATAGAAAAAAAAAAATGCGCATGTGCCAGAAAAGAATATTCCCGGAGAAACCAAATATTCCCGAGAGAAAAAATATTCCCGAGAGAGAAAAGAATTTTCCCGGCAACATGAAGGTTTGGTCGCCGAATTTCGAAAATCAATAGTGGCATCATCGATCACAAAACAACGAACTTTCTGATTTTGAAAGAAAATTTGTTCGAAATTCGACTGTGAGTCCTGAGGACAGGAGTTAAGAACCACTGCCCTAAAGAAAATGATGTTGTAAAGACAGTGTGAGCTGAAGTTGGCATCAATTTGATAGTGTATCTTATCTGCTAGTACATCTGATACTCCTCTCCTCCCTCATTAACAATGCTGCTGTCCAAAGGTGCCCCCTGTGCTCCTTCATCTAGAGTGGGGACACTCCAATACAGGAGGTGTTTTTCTGGTCAGATCACCAGGTGAAAACAGAGGGGGAAAACCTACTACATTGAATGATTGGTAAGCAGAAATATAGTACATTTGTGGTTTGGAGTTTAAAATCGCTTTACATATTTAATAGATGCATGAAATATCAATTAGCACTGAAAAAATAATTTGCAGGTTCTCACAGCAACAAATCTTCCAAGTAGACAATAAACTGTAATAGAACTATGAGCTGCACCATCACAAGCACATCATTTACATACTGATGAGAATTCTGAGATCTCAGTGGAAACAATCTGCCTATCAGTACGCCTCAGAAGGAAGTTTGCTTTCTAATTTTATTTATTTCATAGTGTGAAGCCTAGTGTGTATAATTGATGTATAAACTATTTGCTTTGATGTGAGTAATGAAAAGTGTAAAAAAAGAAGAGTGGGTGAGATGTTTCAGGAGGTGCCACTGAAAGATGTTTTGACAGTAAAATCATTTCATCAGTACAATAACCATTTGAGATGTTCTAAAAATATTGTTGGGTCTTTCACACAAGAAATGCAAATACACAAATTCTAAATTATATTAAATATGCGCTACTTTACAGTATATGTACTATGACAGCTATAATCATGTAAGAATATTTAAAGTGAACTTGTGGTCAGACTACACATTCTTGACACACAGTAAAAGAATATTTAATCAGTTCCCGACTGGCTGCCGCAGTTATACTGCAGCAGGTTGGCTCCCCTGGGCGAGCCATCACAGCTGTACGTCGCACCTTTAACCACTTAAGGACCGGATCAATATGCTGCTAAATGACCCA
Source organism: Rana temporaria (assembly GCF_905171775.1). Classification (NCBI taxonomy): domain Eukaryota; kingdom Metazoa; phylum Chordata; class Amphibia; order Anura; family Ranidae; genus Rana; species Rana temporaria. Next base: position 115,117,878 of record NC_053493.1, on the reverse strand, counting down.
AGGGGTTTTTACAATTCGGCACTGCGTCGCTTTAACAGACAATTGCGCGGTCGTGCGACGTGGCTCCCAAACAAAATTGGCATCCTTTTTTCCCCACAAATAGAGCTTTCTTTTGGTGGTATTTGATCACCTCTGCGGTTTTTATTTTTTGCGCTATAAACAAAAATAGAGCGACAATTTTGAAAAAAAAACAATATTTTTTACTTTTTGCTATAATAAATATCCCCCAAAAATATATATATAAAAAAAAAAAATTTCCTCAGTTTAGGCCGATACGTATTCTTCTACATATTTTTGGTAAAAAAAATCGCAATATCGTTTATCGGTTGGTTTGCGCAAAATGTATAGCGTTTACACAATAGGGGATATTTTTATTGCATTTTTATTATTTTTTTTTTTTTACTACTACTGGTGGCGATCAGCGATTTTTTTGTTGACTGCGACATTATGGCGGACACTTCGGACAATTTTGACATATTTTTGGGACCATTGTAATTTTCACAGCAAAAAATGCATTTAAATTGCATTGTTTATTGTGAAAATGACAGTTGAAGTTTGGTAGTTAACCACAGGGGGCGCTGAAGGGGTTATGTGTGACCTCATTTGTGTTTACAACTGTAGGGGGGTGTGGCTGTAGGACTGACGTCATCGATCGAGTCTCCCTATAAAAGGGATCACACGATCGATGACGCCGCCACAGTGAAGCACGGGGAAGCCGTGTTTACATACGGCTCTCCCCGTTCTTCAGCTCCGGGGAGCGATAGCGACGGAGCGGCTATAAACGAATAGCCGCGCCGTCGTCCCGGATCGCTCCCCGCGGGAATCCGACCGCTGCATGTAGTGACCCATGTCTAGGCAGGGACGTACAGGTACGCCAATGTGCCTGTACGTGCCATTCTGCCGACGTATATCTACATGCAGCGGTCTGGAAGTGGTTAATACGCTGTAAGTGGCGCACGTGCACGCCCGAAGCATGTCCCCGAAGGCGATGTGAGTGCCCAGCGGGCACGATGCCCACCAGGCACCCGCGATCAGGGCTGGGACAAGGCCATTTGGTGCCCAGGGTGAATATGGCAAACTGCGCCCCCTCCTCCCCATTTTTAAGAAAGAATCAATGTCTTCCTTCTGGAGCTGAAGTGGTTAACACATACAAAGAAAAACCCTCTCTTACTATTTTGGGGTGGGTGACCGTGAGTTAACCCAAAAGTTATTTTGAAAGACTGACTGGAGATCAGCTTGAAAACTTATGACTGGGAAGGTGTCCACTATTTTAATAATTGATTTGGTTAGTTAGACATAATAGCAGAATTACAACAAAGTATTACATAAATACAGAAATGTATTCTGAATGTCAACAAAGACTGTAGCTGAAATACTTTCAGAGGTAATATTATGCATTAGGGAGAGAGTCAGAAAACAAAATGTTCTATGTTCTAATTAGAATCCTCCTACTCTCAGCCAGCCAGACCACCCCGCCAGCACCACCACACCCCCCCTCATCAATGAGGTCTGGAGGTTTTGCATTTTCGGGAGGACTTACCATGAAGCCGGTGCTAATCCTTGTTTTCTATTTATCTCTACCCCCCTACTTTTTCCACTCTTCTCCTCCCCCCCTTTTCTTTTTTTTCCTTTTGTTCTAGTATTAAACAATTTTCTATGCTATGTCATATATGTATCCAGAAATCCAGTACTATGCACTACTGTTCAAATCCAATGTTTTTATTGAAGCTGTAATGTTTTGATGAACGCAAAGGAGGCTTTTCCCTTCTTGTTACTTTGGTGTACTGTTGCGCTTCGATCACATTCTTGTACTGTTTTCTATTGCTGTGATAACTAATAAAACAGTTATTTGAGAAAGGGGAGAAATGTGTGGGCTGAGCTGCTAAAAATAAAGGCATTCTAGCTGCAGAGGTTGAGGGTGAATTACTCCACAGTATCTGTAGCTACAAAGGTCAGTGAGCTCATCTGCTGCTTTTTAGGAATAATCAAATATGTAAATATCGATAGGCTAACCATATTTTCAAATGTATGAACCCAAGACAGTGTTAAAGTGTTTGTTCACCAATGCCAGAAGTCTGCCAAGCAAAATAGGTAAGTTAATTACGATTTACTTGGTATTGCGGATTCTTGTCTTCATTCTCACATGTTTGGGCTATTATTATTCCTGGCTATGCTGTCTTCTGGAAAGACAGGGTAAAAAATGGAAAGGTGGGGTCTCTATGTGAGAAGTGATCTCAAAGTTAGTGTGAAAGTGGACCTAGTTGATAAGACTGAAGCATATGGGTGGAACTGCAAATGGGTGTGCGCAGTAAAAACATAGTCATTGGATTTGTTATATACCACCCAGTGTTAATGAGGAGGTGGAGACTCAGCTCCTTGCACAGATAGAAAGGGCTGGCACAGTGATAATGGGGGATTGCACTGCTGGAAAAGTTAAAGGGCAAACATAAACCTATTACAAGACAATTTTATGGTACAGTTCACAGAGGCCCCAACTAGGAATGATGCTATGCTGGACCTGGTAATCTCTAACTATGCAGAGCTTAATACTAATGTTCATATAAAAGAACATCTGGGTGGCAGTCACCATAACATGATTTCATTTAATGTTAGCTGTAAGCAACAAACACATATGGGAAATATAAAAACACCTTACTTTAGGAGAGCACATTTTCCAGGGATGAGGGCTGCTCTCCAGGACTTAGACTGGGAGGGAATATTGGCATCAATGAACACAGATCTCTCTCACAGACCTGGCTCTAGGGCCTCTGCCACAGGCCAATTACTTTAGGTGAGCTAGATGGATAAATTGAGCGAATCCTTCCAGTAGGTTTTTAGCATAGGTCACCAGACGACAGCAAAACGTACCTGTCAACATTCCGGTCACCAGATCCCCGATTGGTTCGTTCAAGCCCTGTTGAACAACCTGCCTCCGGGTTCTCCTCAAGCCGACTCTCCAATCGAACGGCACCCAGCCTGGGATCCTTTCAATAGAACTGGGGATCCAGTAAGTCACTGGAGTCTCTTTTTTTCCTCCGGATGAAGGTTTATGTAGACTGCAATTCTAGCCTGGTGGGCTAGAATTGTGCTAACTTGCTTAGCACATGACACCTGTCACGGGTATACCCCTCCCCAGCATGCCTTGCAAGGGGGAAACTTCTCTAAATGGCTGCTGGGGAAAGTTGCTCTGCCAGAACCCCTCTGGTGCCAACTGCTGGCCAGGGATGGTATTGCATCCCTGGAGCACAGACTGACCCAGTGGACATTTCTGGAGTGACAAAAGTTCCAATTTTAGCAAATTTTGAATGGGAGCAAAGTAACTCTCCCATTCCCCACTAACTTTAGCGTAGTGCCCATACTGAAGGTAAGAGGGCGCTACATATATATATATATATATATATATATATATATATATATATATATATATCCTGGGGCCCTTCACTACGATCCCACATCGACCCACTATGGTTTAAAATTGATATGATCCAAAAATATTTAGACAGAATAAAGATGATTAAGGCTTTTATATCTTGGAAGATACTGCAGAGTTTAATAAAAGACAACATAGATGAGATTTTACTAGAACTTTTTTTTTTTTTTTAAGCAATAGCCAGCAAGGATTCATGACATGCAGAAGTTATCAAACAAATCTGATTTATTTTTATGAACCGGTAAGTAAAACCTTGGACAGAGGGGTGGCTGTGGACGTGGTATACTTGGATTTTGCAAAAGCGTTTGACACAGTTCCCCACACACGGCTCATGTGTAAGGTAAAGTCTACAGGCTTGGAAAATCAGTTTGTAAAAGGATAGAAAGATGTCTAAAAGATAGTGGTTAATGATTCTTACTCTGAATGGTCTAAGGTTATCAGTGGTGTACCTCAAGGTTCAGTGTTGGAACCCTTAGTTTTTAATATATTTATAAATGATATTGAGTCTGGGATTAAAGTACCATTTCAGTCTTTGTGGATGACACTAAGCTATGCAGTGAAATAACGTCCTTACAGGATGTCACCAACTTACAAGCACTGTTTAATTTGGTGATTATGTGGCTAATTAAATTTAATGTTGAAAAATGTAAAGCACTTGGGGGCTAAGAATTGACACGCATCCTGCATACTAAGGGGAGTACAACTGGGGGAATCAATGGTGGAGAAGGATCTGGGTGTTTTGGTTTATCAAAAGCTTAAAGGGATTGTATGGGTTCAGTTTAAAAAACAAAACAAAAAACAAACATGTTATACTTACCTCCACTGTGCAGTTCATTTTGCACAGAGTGGTCCGATCATCCTCTTCTGGGGGTCCCACGGCGGCTCTCGCGGCTCCTCCCCGCAAGAGCTAACCCCCTCTGAGAAGCTCTCTCCCGAGGGGGTTACCTTGCGAGCGCGCTCCTGTGTGATACACTTGGAGGCCATAGCCGCCAAGTGTATGAAGCCTCGTACACACGCACGGTTTGCTCGGCAAGAACCAGCAAGAAAACTGCTGGCAGAGCTTTCTTGCCGAGTACACCGTGCGTGTGTACGAGGCTTTTAGGTTTCTCGTCAAGAAAACTGCCCAAACTCTCGACGAGAAAAATAGAGAACCTGCTCTCCTGCCGAGAAACCCAAGAGTGTGTATACTTAACTGTCGCCGTGGAAACCCACGCATGCTCGAAATGACTTTGACGCATGAGCGGTAGCTTCCTTGGCATAGGTAGGGTGCAGCAAGATGGCAGCAACGGCATCGAATGTGACAAGCGCATGCTCGTCGTACGCGATGATGTCGCCGCATTCTTGCCATTCAAAAGAACCGCGATTCTTTTGAATGGAGTGTCTGTACACTCGCGCAGCAATAGATTTTTTTCCTGGCGAGATTCTGGCTTGTGTGTTCAGGGCTTCACTTGGCTCCTGCCCCTGGCACGCCGTGTCACTGATTTGATTGACAGCAGCAGGAGCAAATGGCTGCGCTACTATCAATCTAACCAATGAAGAGCAGACAAGCCGTTTGGAAAGCGACGCAGGAACGAGCCCAGGGAAGTTCGGGGCTCAGGTAAGTAAAACGGGGGCACGGAGGGGCCGTAGAGTGCAAGGTGTTTTTTTATACCTTAATGCATAGGTGAAAAAAAACTAAGGTTTACAACAACCACTTTAATAATAGCATGCAATGCCAAGCTGCAGCTTCCAAATCGAGCAAAATCTTTTCTTGTATTCAAAGAGATATGGACTACAGAGAGGGATATATCATTCTAACTCACTTTATTTTCCTTGCACGTGATTGGGTACCCTTTGCAAAGTGAAGCCATAACTCATTTACTAAGCTCTGGGGCAACTGCACTAGCAGAGGGCTGCTGCACTTTGCAAAGTACACAGTCTTTTTGCCTTTAGTAAATTAACCCCTGTGAGTGACATCTGCATATGTTGGTACTGCAGATATGTATGGTACAATATTACCATGCCATAAAAGTTCATCAACTGCATAGCTCAGTATAGAGCATTTGTTGAAGTAACATGCAATGTCAAGTTTATTAATGATGTGATTAACTCCACTGTAGACTTCATTAATTAGAGCAATGTGCAGTGTGAATGCAGAAATAATCACGTGGATAATATAGCGAGCTTCAATATTGCAAACTGCTGGATCCATAGACAGGCTCATAAGCATGAGTTAGCTCTAATCAGCTGTAACAGCAAGCCAAGCAGAGTATATGGCCCGGATTCACATACATTGGCGCATATTTATGCCGCTGTAGCGTATCTCCTTTACGCTATGCGGACGTAGCGCAGAGAGGCAAGCACTGGATTCACAAAGCCAGTGCTGCCAAATCTGCGCTGGGTTTCTTAGGCGTAAGTCGTCGTAAGTGGAAGTGGGCGTGGGCCATGCAAATGAGGCGTGACCACATGCAAATGATGGGCTTAGTCTCAGACAAATAGGTATAATGAACGGCGCATGCGCCGTCCCGTGGACACAACCCAGTACGCATGCCCAGAATCACTTCGGAACTACTCCCTAAGATACGCCGGATCACTGCCTATGGCGTGAACGTAACCTACGCCTAGTCATATTCACGTCCTTCGTAAACTACGTAAAATACGTCGGCTTGTGTTCCCTGGTGCAGCCATTTGCATGGATGCTGCTGACTTACACCTGCTTTATGGGGCATAACTTTACGCCGGACGTAGGACTTTACACGCACTGCGTTGGATGGATGTACGTTCGTGAATCGGCGTATCTCTCTCATTTGCATATGTGAATTGAAAATCAACGGGTGCGCCAAATACGTCCAGCGTAAATATGCGCCCACTCTACGCTGGCGTAGGAAAGTTACGTCGGTCGGATGAAGCCTATTTTCAGGCGTATCTTGGTTTCAGAATCCGGCGCATAGATACGACGGCGCATATTTGCACTTACGCGGAGTATCTCAAGATCTGTTTTGGCAAGAGAGTCACGAAGGGAATATGATTAACATGTGTAAATACATAAGTGGTCCATATACAGGCGGTCTCCGGGTTACAAACAACATAGGGTCTGTAGGTTTGTTCTTAAGTTGAATCTGTTTGTAAGTTGGAACAGGTAAACTTTTTTAATGTAGCTTTAGCCAAAAACAAATAAATAAGCTTTTCGTATAGCATAGTGAAGGGATAACACCCCTGTAAAGTTTTTTTTTGTTGTCTCTGCCCCTGTTGAGAAGATTTCATTTCACTTTCTCTCCCAATGACAATTGGATTTGACCTTGATGATAAAGCATGAGTGGAGGCACTTTTTCCCCATAATAACTCTTACAGGAGTGAATTTGGTAGATTTCCTATCACTTCCTGTTGTCTCCCTCCATTTGTAAGTAGGAGTCGTTTGTAAGTCTAATGTTTGTAAGTAGGGGACCGCCTTTAGTGAACTTGGTGTTGAGTTATTTACTTTAAGATCATCACAGAAGACAAGGGGGCACTCTTTATGCCTGGAGAAAAAAAGATTAAATCTCTAAATACAGTAAGAGCTGTGAAAATGTAAAAAAAAAAAGACTCCCTCAACAGCTGGTTCTGTTTGTAGATTGTTTTAAGAAAGGCCTGGATTCTTTTCTAAATGCACAATATTTAACTAGAAACTAATATTTAAAGGTAAATTGATCCATGGAATATCCGATTGCCTCTTGGGGAATCAGGAAATAATTTTTCCCCTGCTTTAGCAAATTGGATCATGCCTTGATGGCGTTTTTTTGCCTTCTTCTGGATTCATGGTGGGTATTGGATAATGTATATGGAGGTATTCTATTTGTGTATTTTTTTTCTCCTGTTGAATATATTCTGGACTAGGGATACATTGTACATTCCCCCTCGGTTCGGTGTGCAGCAAAACATGCGAACAAGCAAAAAATGTGTTCGAACACGTGAACACCGTTAATGTCTGTGGGACACAAACATGAAAAATCAAGGTTAAAGGTTAATATGAAAGTTATTGTCATAAAAAGTGTTTGGGGACCTGGGTCCTGCCCCAGGGGCATGTATCAATGCAAAAAAAAAGTTTTAAAAACTGCATTTTTTCGGGAGCAGTGATTTTAATAATGTTTAAAGTGAAACAATAAAAAATGAAATATTCCTTTAAATTTCGTACCTGGGGGTGTCTATAGTATGCCTGTAAAGTAGCGCATTTTCCAGTGTTTAGAACAGTCCCTGCACAAAATGAAATTTCTAAAGGAAAAAAAGTAATTTAAAACTACTCGCTGCTATAATGAATTGTTGGGTCCTGGCAATACAGATAAAAGTCATGGAAAAAAAACGACATGGGTTCCCCCCAAGTCCATTACCAGACCCTTTGGGTCTGGTATGAATATTAAGGGGAACCTTGAACCAAAAAAAAAATGCGTGGAGGTCCTCCCAAATTCCATTACCAGGCCCTTCAGGTCTGGCATAGAAATTAAGGGGAACCCTTCGCTAAATTTGTTAAAAAATGGTGTAGGGGTCCCCCCAAAAATCCATACCAGACCCTTATCCAAGCACGCAACCTGGCAGGCTGCAGGAAAAGAGGGGGGACGAGAGAGCCCCCCACCTGAACTGTACTAGGCCACATGCCCTTAACATGGCAGTGCCCTTTGGTCCGGTTCTTCCGCCTTGGTGTCGCAGAGATGTCACACGGGAGCGCTGGTGGACTCCGGCTTGTCTCCCGAGCGTCCGTGGCCCTGCACCAGCAACTGGTTGTTCCATAACGGCGGATTATCTCCATCTTCCTACACATCAGACCCAGTGGACATTAGTCCACTAACATCTGCCCACACCGGCCTGGTATTGTATTATCTGCAATCCTTGTTTAATAAACAACTTTTAGCCTTCATTATTTGACTTGGTACTGTATCACTGGAGGTTTCATGTTCCCACCGAGATCTGGATAGCGATGTCTTTATCTCCCTATACAAAATATCTAAAACAATTGATGCAATCGTGTGTTTGGGAAACTCAGCTTATTAATCTATTTAAAGAAAATCTATTGATGGATGTAAAATGAAAGCAAAAAGGCAAGGTAATAAAAGCGCTGCATGCATAATGCTTTTCTGAAGTGAGCCTCTGATGTGGGGGTGTCAGGAATTCAGCACACACTGTGTTTCAGTTTGTCTCGGACTAAAAGTGATCGTAAATCTTTGCACATTTGACAAGTTACAAACAGATGCTAAGTTATGTAAATGATGTAAATGAGAGAACAAAGGAGTTCATTCATTATACCTTATGTTTCTGACAATGCAAATAATTAAACATAACCGACATCAAACATTTGTTTCAAAACCATCATAAAACATTGACAAACAAAGATTCATGGATCCATACTGCATATTCTTCCCAGATGCACAATACCTCTAGGCGCTTACCTCGGTTCTGTGAACCAGCTGTTGTGTACCATCATCGTTCATTCTGAAAGCTTCCAAGAACGGGTCCGATTTGCTGAAAAAGTCCTGAAATATAATGTTATTCAATTTAGAAGCCTGGCAGATTCCATTTGGTCCCTTTGCTTCTATTGTGTCAGCAACTCAGCACTGATAAAAGCGGTAGATTCAATCTTTGTTAGGTTTATTATACTGTTATCCTTATAATATACGGTTTTATTCAATTTTACTTTGCTCCGTGGTTACGGTTTCCAGATCTGAAAATGTGATAGCCTAACAATGTCTGGTTTGTCATGCACATTAATTTTAGGTTCTCACACAAAAAGATATATCTTTCTCTTTATCATTTTTAATCATGTAATGATCCGCTATTGTCACTGCATAAAAAGAAGAGCAGAGTAATAAAATCTCTTGATTTGGCGGATAATCCTTCCATGCACTTGGCATGCCATAGGCAATAATTGTTTTGACACATTCAGACAATACCTAGGCAATGCACAGTGGGTATAAATGACAGCGAGGGAAGATTTTGAGATACCATCATTGCTTTGTATCAGCTAAGACCTAAGCAATACTTTGCAGTTCAGAGTCTATACTACTGACATATATGTGTGCCAGGTTCTTTTTCTTCTCTAGTGATGATAGCTAGCTATCATCTATAGGTATTTGTACCGTGGTGAGATTCTGTCAGTCTTTTGTATAGAATAATGATTCCACTATGGTTTCTCTGCCTCTGTGGTTCCAGATTTGGTCTGATTCAAGCGGAGTGCTATAATCATAATCCAATTATAATAGGAGATTTGAACAACTCTCTTGGCTTGGAATCAAGACACAGCTACATTAGTAAAGGCAGAGGATAAAGTATAGACTTGCAATGCCCCTAAGTGATGCCAGAGGGTTGTAGTGCTACTTTTTCTACGTATGTAAAATACAATTACCTGCATGAAATAAACTAAATCCCAGCACAGACTTTTCATTGCAGGGTAAAAAATATTCTTTAATTGTGTTTTCACTTTCCTTCCTAAAGTCTAATAACATAATTAGATCATATACAGTAGCTTGTGACAGTGTAAGGCTCTGTCACTATGGAAATGGATAAAGGAATCACACAGGATTTGCAGAGCGGAGCGAAAAAAACTATCTATTAGACATGTGCATTCGTTTTTGTCCGAAAGCATTTTCGTCTGAATTTCAGGTATTTTCGTTATCGTTTTAACAAACGATAACGAAAGCACAGAAAACGAAAAACGAAAGATCCGACATAAACACATGCTTTATTTTCGTTTTCGTTGCGGTCGAATGTGCCTAAACTTAACTCTATTAGTCCAATATCATTCTACATAAAGAGAAAAGATTCGAAAAAAGAGAGAAAAGATTCGACATTATAGAGACATGGAGAGAAAAGATTCGACATAGAGAGAAAAGATTCGGCATAGAGAGAAAAGATTCGACATAGAGAGAAAAGATTCGACATAGAGAGACATGAAGATTCGACATAGAAAGACATGAAGAGTCGACATAGAGAGACATGAAGAGTCAATTGTATTTTATTTTTTAAAGATTCTGTCGAATCTTCTTTTTTTTTTCTTAGAACATTCGACAGACACCATAAACTTTCAATGACAGATTCAACCTTAATTTGGATTTTCGGACGAATACATTTTTTTTAACGAAAAACTAAATAAATAAGAACGAATTTCGGGAGTAACTAAATAAATGTATTTTTCGGACGAAAACGAAATTACGAAACAAAATATTTCCATGTGCACATGTCTACTATCTATCTATAGACCAGAAGTGAGCCCATGCAGCAAGGCGCTGTAACTAAGACTGAATGGGCCAGATTCATGTACAATTGCGGCGGCGTAACGTATAGCATTTACGTTACACCGCCGCAAGTTTTACGGGCAAGTGCTTGATTCACAAAGCTCTTGCCTGTAAACTTGCGGCGGCGTAGCGCAAATCCGTCCGGCGCAAGCCCGCCTAATTCAAATGGGGCGTGTATAATTTAAATTCGGCGCGTTCCCGCGCCGAACGTACTGCGCATGCTCCGTTTTGAAATTTCCCGCCGTGCTTTGTGCGAAATGACATTGCACCGACGTAATTTTTTGAACGGCGACGTGCGTTACGTCCTTTCCTATTCACGGACGACTTACGCAAAAAGAAAAATGTTTAAATTCGACGCGGGAACGACGGCCATACTTTAACATGGCAAGTCTAAATATAAGCCAAGAAATAGCAGCTGTAACTATACGCCGGGAAAAGCCGACTTTAAAACAGAGCCCTTAAAACAGAGTTCGGACTGACAGGACTTAAAAATGCTTACCACCACTGAGCCTAATCACCCCATATCACCTGTTCTGTTCAGATGTGGACAGCAGATGATATAATCTAGGTCTTTGCTCTTACTGTGAGTTTTGTGTTAGGAACTGTTGGCATTTTGTGTGTGGAAGTGCCACCAGGCAAAAAAACTTTGCATGTTGTAGACAGTGTACTTGTGGGAAAAGAGAGTAAAGCTCAACTTTGAAAGCAGTTTTCAAAGAGATTGGCTATGGGGCTGATCCCAGCAAAGTCGGAATGAGTCTGACGAGGAGATTAACTATATGGGTAATAGGGATGGGCTGAACACCCCCCCCCCCCCGGTTTGATTCGCACTAGAACAACTCGAACAGGCAAAATGTTCTAGCGAACATGCAAACCCTATTAAAGTCTATGGGACATGAAAATGAAAAATAAAAAGTTCTTATTTTAAAGACTGTTGTTAAAAGTTTTTATAACAATATTTTTTAAAGGAACAGTGATTTTAACCACTTAAGGACCTTGCCTGTTTTGCAGATTTGGTGTTTAAAAGATTAAAACAGTTTTTTTTGCTAGAAAATTACTTAAAACCCACACACATTATATATATTTTTTTCTAACACCATAGAGAATAAAATGGCAGTCATTGCAATACTATGATGGGAAACACCTGCTGGGGGGGGCTCTGATGGGAGACACCTGCTGGGGGGGCTCTGATGGGAGACACCTGCTTGGGGGGGCTCTGATGGGAGACACCTGCTGGGGGGCTCTGATAGGGGACACTAATGAAGACTTCTTAGGGGAGCATCTCTGTGTTTGAGTTGTAGCCATAGAAACATTTGTAAAGGGGAGGAGTTAGTAAGATGACCACAACCACGTGGGGGTGCCAGAAATATTTCTGCACCCAGGCACCTGTGACCCTAGGATCTGCCCTGGCCTGGTATTTATCATTTCTCACAAAGCCTGGTATATAGCATTTCTCACAAAGCCTGGTATATAGCATTTCTCACAAAGCCTCGTCTCATTTGTGCCTACTAGTGCCATTTCATTTGTGCCCACCGGTGCCGTCTCATCTGTGACCACTAGTGCCGTCTCATATACAGCTATATATACCCCACCTTCTTTTCTGTATATAGAGACCTTCCTCCATCATCACTGACTGCAGATATACTTCATTTGTCCTGTATACAGCTATATATACAGTAACAGGACAAATGATGTATATCTGAAGTCAATGATGATGGAGCAAGGTCTCTATATACAGGAAGGAAGAAGGTGTGGGTTTATATAGCTGTATACACTACTACACAGATAATATACACACATTGTGAGTACATCTGTCCTGGGTAGTGTATAGCTATATACACCTACCTTCTTCCTTCCTGTATACAGGACAGATGTACTCACAATGTGTGTATATAGTGTATACAGCTAGCTATATATACACAGGACATCCAGGCACACAGGGGACTCTTAATCCACATGACAGGGGCTCTCCCATTGTGAGTACACGGTTCCTGCTCAGGACACACAGGGCCCCCCCATTACATGAAGTAAAGCCCCCCCCTCACACACACACACAGACATACAGGGTCTGCTACCTCCCATGTTCCATCACACATGTTGCATTGCTTCACCCGCTCTGCACTCATGTTCACCATTGATGTTAAACAGGGATCAGTGTACACAACTGTGACAAGAGGGGCCACTGGCTCCTACCCCTCTTGCTCCAGCAGACATTTTATTCTCCAGGCTGCACAATGTACTCCCCAGCACAGCCTGGACTTCAGGGGGAGACAGGTGCAGAGCTGAGTGACAGGGCTGCAGACAAATCAGCTTTCAGCTGCATTTGGGTAAAACAGCAGCCAGACCTCCTGCTGGGAACTATGCAGATAGCAGTGTGGGAGAGACACATCGCTGTTCTCACTGACATGAGGGAGATGAATAAAACAAGTCAGTTACACATGCAGCCCAATTTGCCGGCAGTGCTGTGAACTTTAGCCGACCCCTGCCCTGAGTTCTCTCACTGCTAGTTCAGGAAGTACTGGTGCTGCCTCCTCCTCCTCCCCAGGCTGTCTCTGGCTCTTTCTCTCTCCACACAGGACCGGCCCACTTACTCCATCCATCCATCCCCCATATCCTCCGAGGAGCCTCTCATGTGGCCCCCCACTTAATGGTCACTCAGTCCACCCCTGGTTCCCATGCACACACACACCCCCCTTATCGTCAGTTTGCCAGAGTCACACATGCAGCCTATTTTCTGGCGGTGCTGTAAACTGATGCCGAGTGCCGACCCCTGTCCTGAGTTCTCTCACTGCTGGTTCAGGAAGTGCTGGTGCCGCCACCTTCTCCTCCACAGGCTGTCTCTGGCTTTTTCTCTCTCTGCATTCTGCATAGGACCGGCCCTCTTACTCCATCTATCCCCCTGTTCTCAGGCTCCGAGGAGCCACTCATGTGGCCCCCCACTGAATGGTCACTCAGTCCGCCCCAGTGTGCCAGCACTTACAGTACAGACCAAAAGTTTGGACACACCTTCTCATTCAAAGAGTTTTCTTTATTTTCATGACTTTGAAAATTGTAGATTCACACTGAAGGCATTAAAATTAAATATAAAAATAAATAAAATATATTTCATATTCTAGGTTCTTCAAATTAGCCACCTTTTGCTTTGATTACTGCTTGGCACACTCTTGGCATTCTCTTGATGAGCTTCAAGAGGTAGTCACCTGGCGCAGCACCCCATCACTCTCCTTCTTGGTCAAATAGCCCTTACACAGCCTGGAGGTGTGTTTGGGGGCATTGTCCTGTTGAAAAATAAATGATGGTCCAACTAAACGCAAACCGGATGGAATAGCATGCCGCTGCAAGATGCTGTGGTAGCCATGCTGGTTCAGTATGCCTTCAATTTTGATTAAATCCCCAACAGTGTCCCCAGCAAAGCACCCCCACACCATCACACCTCCTCCTCCATATTTCACAGTGGGAACCAGGCATGTAGAGTCCATCCATTCACCTTTTCTGCGTCACACAAAGACACAGGGGTTGGAACCAAAGATCTCAAGTTTGGACTCATCAGACCAAAACACAGATTTCCACTGGTCTAATGTCCATTGCTTGTGTTCTTTAGCCCAAACAAGTCTCTTCTGCTTGTTGCCTTTCTTTAGCAGTGGTTTCCTAGCAGATATTCTACCATGAAGGCCTGATTCACACAGTCTCCTCTTAACAGTTCTAGAGATGTGTCTGCTGCAAAATGTGGCTACTTTGAAGAACCTAGAATATGAAATATATTTTCTGTTGTTTCACACTTTTTTGTTATGTATAATTCCACATGTATTAATTCTTAGTTTTGATGCCCTCAGTGTGAATCTACAATTTTCATAGTCATGAAAATAAAGAAAACTCTTTGATTGAGAAGGTGTGTCCAAACTTTTGGTCTGTACTGTACCTTCAATGGTGCCGCCGCTCCTCTGAATTCACTGCACGCACACGACTCCACCCCCACAGTGACGAAAAAAGCACCGCCCACTGTCCTCTCCTCCGGTCCCCACCGCACCAATCCATAGCCAGCTACTGTAGCCACAGACAAATGACAGTGGGGTGGGGGTGTTTGCGGGCGCATTGCATGCGCCCCGACTACACCCTAAACATGGGCAAATCAGCTTCCCAGCCTGCAATCAGCTGATTGCAGGCTGGGAAGCTTCCCATAGACTGCCACATGTCCGGTGCCTGGTCACTCTTAAAGTGACATTTTTTTTTTACAGCTTGGGGGGGTGGCACCCGAGCACCCCCTATGGACAGGCCACCACTGGCTTTTACCTTTCAGATGCCACTCCATCAAAAAGTGGCAGTGTACATCAGTTTAATACTGTAATTCTTAATTGCAATTACTATAATAAAAAAGTATATATTTTTATTTTTTAAGTTTTTGGTGTGGGTTTGTTTGGTATGTTAAAGTCTTGTTGCAAATTGTTAAAAAATCTTCGTAATAAAAAATAATTAAAAAAAAAAGTAATAAAACCCCTATCATGTCCACATTAACTTTTTTGTCAATTTAAAAAGAGCATTAAGGCTTCAAGGACCTTCAGTTATGACAGAATTAGGGCATTCCTATTGCATTCCCCCATATGGAAAAATCACAGGTTTGCTTTCAGTGTTCTCCACAATAATGCTGTTTTTCCTCTTATTGTTAGCCTGTACATATACAGTCGTATTCTAATTTAATGGAAGAAAAAACAACATCTTACAATGTCAATTTTTTTTTTTGTTTGTTTTGTTTTTTATTCTCCTACAGCATAAAAGCTGAGCACCTTTAAAACGAGATCTTACTGTTACTTATTCACGTGTTTTATTGCATTATTAATTTAAAAAATTTACCTTGTCATCTAATTTTCGGGCACTGAAAGACAGTTCAACATAGTCATCATTTCCAGATAACTCTTCAGCAATCACCTGTAATTAAAAGGAACATGTTTAATTTAGTTTATTATCTTAATGTAAGCTTGATAGCTGAAAAGTGAGTAACTTTAATGGCTATTTCAAACGATCCCCTCGTACATCCCCTCGGATTTACATAGAGCTTACATAGAGAACACATGGGTACGGCTTCCTGCCCCTGTGGTATACAGTATTATTAGAGCCAGATTAGATGTGAGTTCACATAAGCCAAGACATAGCAATTTATTGTTTTGGATAAAATGTGCAAGTGATACAGGCCCCTTCAAAATTTTTAAGAAATTTTGAATGGAGTCTTACTTGTATTAAACATGCACAGGGAAGACCATTCAAAAAACGAAAGTCATACAAATGTAACCCACAAAGTCTTGTGGCCATTGGGTGGTTTAAAAAAAAAGCAGGCTAAGAGGGCATATTAGTAGAATCGAATAATTCACATCTGTTCTGGGTTTTGGAAATGCCCACGGAGAAATTGAATATAAATAAAGCTTTCCCTGTGTCTATAACTATCTCAGTTGATGTATAATAGTGGTACATACTAACCTGCAGATTATTTTAATGTTGTTTTGGAGTTATAGTCTTGTAATATTGATTTTTTTTTCATGAATTGTATTAATAATCAATAATAAATTGCATCTCTTAGTCCCTCTGCAAAGTCCCAAAGATAAGAGAAACACAGGTGCCTCTAGGTTAGAACCGTAAACATTTTAATGAGATACAGGTGCATTATCCACTTACATGGAGGTTAGGGAAGTAAGGCACAAGTCCATCCACACTGGTGTGGCGTCCACTGCAGAGAAGCGTTCACACAGCTGATTTTCACCTTTAGGGGAGAAATCCTAGCCAGCAGGATCACTGGGACCATGGTGATGAAACCAAGGTTTGGAATAGGCTGATGGTGAGGGCAGGAACACAGCACCGGGTGTTATGACGTCATTGGTCGGTCGCAACGGCATTTGGAGCATGCGCACTGGCAGATTGAACTGCTCCTTCTTCAGTTTTACCACCATTGGTCCCAGAGATCCTGCTGTCTAGGATTTCTCCCCTACAGGCGAAAATCAGCTGTGTGAACGCCGTTCTGCAGTGGATGCCACGCCAGTGTGGATGGACTTTGTGCCTTACTTCCCTAACCTCCATGTAAGTGGATAATGCACCCGTATCTCATTAAAAGAGGCGCCTGTGTATCTTTTCTCTTTGCATATCTGGAGTCTGCTTTCAACTCCCCCCTCAAAGGCTGCCATGGTTGTTTGGACTGCTAAAGTAATCTATACAGGTTCCCCCTCTACATCTCTCCCCTTCTACATATACTGAATATTCCACTTCAAGCACTTACTGATTGACTATTTATTAATTTTCATACTATTTAGCAGCATCACTACCCATTTTTTGTCAAAGTCACAAAGATACCTGTTGAGCCTGCTACTGATGTCCACCTAATACAACTTTCTGTGATGGTGCGGCAACGATGCTGCACTGCTCCAAGGTTTACAGCAGAGTTGCCACTCCCATGTAGGTTGTGCTTGCACTACAGTGGGTAAAAAAATGTTGCAGGGGGTGCAGCAATCAGCATTGTGTCTGCTGATTTACAAGTATGTACAGTAGCTTGTCAAGCAGCACTTAGCAAAACCTAGTCCTGCCCACTGCTTTCTGGATTGACATTACTGCCTCTGTTGCGGTTAGGGAAGGTAAAGAAAGTATTCTGTTTACCTCAAAAGAAGTATGGGAATTTTTTTTTTTTTTTAATCATACTTATCTAGGTGGATGCAGCATTGGCCCGATGCTGCGTCTTTAGCTGTACTTTATGTCAAACAAGTTAATTGCTAGAAAATTCTGAATAGACACACTTTTCAGACCTAAATGAAAGTTGGCTGACTATACTTGTTCAATGACCAATATATCTGTTTTTTCACTCTAAACAGTGCTTAACTCGTGATATATCAATATCGAGTGATTCAGCAATGTAAAGGAAGCTGTCATGTGCTGGAAGCTAAATGAACAGATTGCTCTTGTGCTGTCAGGGTCAAGTAATATGCTTCAGTCCAGCTCCTCTTCATGTTGTCTGGAATAAATCCAACTGACATAAAGCAGAAATAATAAAGACATGGACAATAAAGCCTCTACTCCTTTTTGTAACTGCTTTATTTGCTGACTGTTAGAAAGGACTTAACATTTTCAGTGTTATTACCAATAGAGATGTCCCTTTCACCACAACGCAAAACAAAGTACACCTAAGAACACACTTCTTCTGGCAGTAACAAAATAGGAATATTCTCTTTCTTCTACACTTTAATCTATTTTTCCTCCTCTCTTGTTTAAATTGTAACTCCACACTAAGAGCTGAGATACATATGTTTGCTGTTATACTTGTCAAAAGGACTTCTAATTTTGGCCAGCCAGGATGATCAATTTTCTAATTTCTAATAATAGAAAGGCGCATCGTTGAATCGTTAAATAAGCTGTGCAGTTTGATAGAGGTTTGTAAATTGTAAGATTGGCTAAACGGAATTACAAATGATATAACAGGTAAAATAGAGGGAAAATACAGAATGTATTTCAATTATGTGTACTAAACGATTTTCTTGGGGCACTGCTTTAAAGCTGAACTTCATACAGATATTAAAGACACAAACTGATACAGCTCTGTATTTCTTATTAAATTGTTAAATGTTTGATTGCAGTAAGTAGCTGAATTTGACTTTGTACCACGCTCATGCAATTTCCTGTACAGCAGTACAGAGAGGGAGGGGCAAACCAATATTCCAATAAGGTGTGCTGCATGCAAATATGTTGACAATTAACATACCGATAGAGGGAGAGTGCAGGTTGAGCAATGGGCGATCTTATCACTGCCTAGTCATAACTTTGTGGGTGCAGAGAGGACATCCATCTAGCTGTTCTATGTGTTACTGGCATTAATGCTTCCAGCATATTAGTTCACATTAAATTTCACTGGGCTTTAAAGGCACCCCGTGACCCTGCAAAGTGCATGAAAGCAGAAGCTCTCCCAGCTTTCTGCCTCCTCATTGGCTGAGACACATCAGCGGGAGCCATTGGCCAATGGAGGCAAGGCCGAGTCGTGCTCTGTGTGTCTCATAGCAAGTGGGAGCAAGCAGCAGTGGGAGCGAGCAGCTTGCCATGGGGGCACTCAACAGGGGGGGGGGCAGGATCACCAGCGGGACCAGGGAAGAGGTGGATTGGGGTTGCTGTGTGCAAAACCAGCAAGGATTACATTTATGTTATTAAAAAAAAATGAACCCTTTCAAATCATAGCATGCAGATTAACTTTTAGAAACTGTATTCTAAATAAAGGAAATTTGAATAATGAGGTTGCACACCCATTAGAAGACAATAAGCTAAAGCATGTTTAAAAAGTTATAGAAGACTGTATGGCCCTAGTTACCTTAACCACTTGATCACTGGGCACGTAAACCCCCTTAATAACCAGACCAATTTTCAGCTTTCGGTGCTCTCACAATTTGAATGACAATTACTCAGTCATACAACACTGTACCCAAATGAAATTTTCGTCCTTTTTTTCACACAAATAGAGCTTTCTTTTGGTGGTATTTAATCACCGTTGGGTTTTTTATTTTTTGCGCTATAAGAGAAAAAAGACTGAAAATTCTGTAAAAAAAATGAATTTTTCTTTGTTTCTGTTATAAAATTTAGCAAATTTAGTATTTTTTCTTCATTCTTTTGCATAAATGTGAAATATGAAGTTACGCAGAGTAAATAGATACCCAACATGTAACCCTTCAAAATTGCACACGCTTGTGGAATGGCGCCAAACTTTGCTACTTAAAAATCCCCATAGGCGACGTTGCAGGGTATTGTGGGGTATTGCAGAGTATTGTGGGGTATTGCAGAGTAGTGTGGGGTATTGCAGAGTAGTGTGGGGTATTGCAGAGTATTGTGGGGTATTGCAGAGTATTGCACAGTATGTTTATGGAGTATTGCACAGTATGGGGCAGGGATGGATGGCTGGCTGGATCTGTGACTGCATGTGTCACAGATCCAGCCCACAGCACTCGTGCTGCATCCGCTCTCTCCCCCCTCTCCTCTCACACTGTACCGTTCGGTACAGAGAGGGGAGGGAGGAACCGGTGTCATCACATGACGCCGGTTTGTTTACAAGTGATCGCTCTGTCATTGGACGGAGCGATCACGTGGTAAACCGCCGCTATCAGCGGGGATTTACTGTGATCCGTGATGCGCCGGGTCCGGAGGACATTCGCGTGTGCGCCCCCGAGAGGGCGCGCAGGAGCGCGATTCTGGGAGGACGTCCATGGACATCCTCCCAGAGTTAAGCAACCGCCTTGTAGATGTATATCGTCTATAGGGCGGTTGTTAACTGGTTAAAGAGGGTACTGGCCTAATCCTGTCTATTAACATGCATTTATTTAGTATGATTAAAGATCCTAGTTACAAAAAAATGAATAACAACTCCCAGTAAAGTCCAATTTTGCACTCTTGAAGTCCAAGTGAAAATACCTGGACTTCAGGAATGCACACCTTATTCAGTGCCTGGTACGGCACCAGAATGAAACATCCTTCAGCAACGTAAAGGAACTTCAAGCTTGCAATTTCTTACAAGTACAGTTGCACTCATTCTCATTAGTAAATGCCATCTGGTAACGCTTCACTTTGTAAAGAATACCCAATCAGGTTCAAGTAAAAATAAAAAAAATTATATTTGCTTGAACATGATTGGATGATGTAGATCAGCAGAGCTTTACCGAATTTACAAAGCTCTGGGGGAAATGGGTGCAACTGCACTTGCAGAGTGCACAGTCTACTTGCCTTTAGTAAACCCACCCCAAAGTGTAGCCTTTTATCAAGCTGGGAGTAACCTGCACACCTTAAAACAATCTAATTAATAAGCTGTTATTGTGCTAAAATATACACAGAATTCAAAGAGAGAGGGTGTGCATTCTATTATATGTGTCTGCATTAACCATGTATTTGAAGTGATTGATTTTGCTAGCTTTTTAACTGCTAGATAGCAGTGTGTGATTACAAAACCCTGTACTTTAATGTTTATCTCCTGGAAAGCAGGACTTTTTTTTACTATAAAAGCTGGTATAAGACTGGTTTGGGTTAAAATGCATTACTGCTTATCCAGCACTCGTTTGCAGCAGGAGCCAGAGTATTGTATATACAGCCGGTGGAGGATAAATGTCACCACAGATTTCCAGAGAGGGCTGATATTTAGATAAGACTAAGCACTTTATATGTATTTTGCAGCCGGGTTTTGCATATATAAGATCCAAGTTATAAGCTGCTGGAGTAGTGAAGTACTGGCTGGATTTCATAATCACTGGCTCATATATGAGGAATTAATTATGTGTATAACTTGATCTACAGTATATTCTGCTGAGTATATCAGAGAGCATGATGAGCATTGAGTGGTTTAGGTGTAAGTAAAAGACTAGTTATTATATGTGGCGTGAACTATTTGAGTCTTAGTTATATAGTTAGTTAAAAATAAACTTCTTATAAAGTAAGAAGAATTTATACAATTATGCTAATTTTTAAAACATTGTTAGGAGACACCTTAATCGTGCACCCATTAATGAATTATAAGCTTTTGCCATAATGGTGCTAGAATTTTGACTAGAATAGTCAAGATTGTGAGCCTCTTGCAAGCCTATAGTTTGTGAGTGGTTACAGCTTGTGTGTGTTCTCCTCTCCTGTTTCCAGATAAGGGTCACAAATACAGAACAGGAAATGACTGGTCCACTGATAACACCAATTATGTGGATTAATTCAAACCCTATGCCACTCACCTTTATCAGGTTTCATATTGATTTTCAATACAACTTTATTGCAAATACACCCCAAAAACTGGCACTAAACTCTAGTTAAATTTTATTTTTTTACAAGTATTTGCTGGCGTATAAGACTACCTTTTACATTTAAAAAAACTGGCCAAAAAGCAGGGGTCGTCTTATACGCCGGGTCAGCTGCTTGGATGCCTGCTGGATGTGCGGTAATACTGTATGTAGCTTTGTCTAGCTTAGCTAATCCTGTTAAGCGATGTATTTAAATGAATACAGACTCTGCTCAGATTGGAGTAACAACTTCTGCCAATCCGAGCAGGCTACATACAGTAGCCTGCCCGGATTGACTTTGAGAGTCAGAGAGGCGTGGGCTGATGATGTTACAGCTTCTGCCAATCCAAGCATGCTTTGTATTCATTAATAGAATACATCTCTCGCCGTGATTGGCTCCAGCTCCAGCAAGAAGAAAGAAGAAAATTGCTCCAGCTCCAGCAAGAATGAAGAAGAATATGGCTCCAGAAGGAAGAAATATGAAGCTTCAGAAGCCTTCGGAAGGGGGGTCGTCTTATACGGTGAGTACAGGCAAAAAATCTTAAAAAAAATGTAAAATTAGGGGGTCGTCTTATACGCCCGGTCGCCTTATACATCGGCAAATTTGGTATGTATTCTTAATTTAAAACAAGTACTTTCTATTGCTCTCAGCCTCCAAATCAGCAAATTCCCTTTTTTTTGCTGCTATGACCTGACTTAGTGCTCTTTCAGACAGGCGGCTGGAGGGAGGTAAAAACAGGCTGCAGAACCGTCATCCCCCGAGTGCTCATCAGAGCTGTCCCAATGCCACCGGATGGAGCTGTACAGATGCCGCAGCCATGAAACAAAGACATTTTCAACTCAGGGTGGTACCACCTGTCAAACTATCCCATTAAGTTTAAATAGGGCTATGCTGCAACTGTGTGCAATGCACACGATTGCAGCATTATAGTGTGGCATTATAGGCATAAATCAGGCTATGAGTGGGCTTTATAGGGCCTTCTCAACCCCTTTCAAAAGAGATCTGAATTTGGATTGTTCTTCAGAGAGCACCACAGGGCACAGCTCTTATTAACAGAGGGTGGCTACATTCATTCCTCATGGTTCCACTGTATGTAGGAGCTTAGCTACCCTCTCTTATTTGCTCCTGTAATTGATTATGAACTATGGGATTTGTAGTGTGCATACAGCAGTGCACATGACTAAGCTAAGGCACACAAATATAAGGGAGGGAGAAAAGGAGAGGTCAGGGAACTTACTGAGGATATCACATGGAGGCAAGAAAAAACACAGTAAGCAATTATTTAATGAAAAATAGATTACAGGATCAAAAAAAGGCTTTCTTTCCAGGGATCTGCATTAACTAATTTGTCCGTGTCTCCCTGAAGAAGAGATACCAGGTACTTTTTCATAGAGAAATGTGTCCATACTCATATGCATCAGTACACACAGGAGGAGCCAAAAATGCTGGTGCACCCTTAAGACTGCCATTGTCCATCCATCCCTGCTTACATACGGTTTCTAATTATTCTACGTATGTTCTTTTGCTTCAGTGTACTGTTGTGATCCAGCTTGTTACTGGTTTCTCTGCTCTCTTGTGCTTTTGACTTAACTGCTGATTTCACCATTCAATGGACACCATTGGTGGCCCTGGTTGTGGGCGAGGGTACATTTGACACAGAGTGCGCTCATTAATGCCCGAGACCATGTGGAGACTGTGCATGCTTATATTAACTCCTTAACTTCCGTACCCATGTGATCAGGTCATGGATCTCCGTAATGCATGTTCCGTTCCAGTTGCTACTGGAAACCGATCGCTAGGGAGGGAGCCAGTGCAACGATTCCCTCGCTACCGGAGAACCTGTCACCTTTACCAGGTACTACACCTAAGGACTGGTTGCTTGGTGTCTTGGACTTGTGCTTGGTTACTTTTAGCAACTTCACTCCTTCTCCTTGACTTGCAGATTTAACCCTTTTGTAGTAGCTGAACTTCATACCACTCTATGCATTACAGACTCAGGTTCTTTAGATAAGCCAGAACCCACATGCACCCCTTTGAATAACTTTAGACCAGGCTTGGAACAGTTAATGTAACCTTAAAGGAGAAACATCAGCCTTATAGTCAAATTCCTATCCTAACTATAGTTGTGTGGCTGCCAAGACATACCTCCATAAGGTGGTAGTCCATGTTGGTATTCTCCATTGCTTGGATGTCCTCCAAAAACCCCCATGCCTTCAGCATACTGCAAGGTGCAGCATTCCCAGTACCATGAGCCAAGAGCAGGAACAGTAACCAAGAAGAAGCCCCTGGACCTTAGCCTTCCTGCTTTTTAAAGCACTAGTGGACTGGACTGGCAAGGACCAAAAAGCCTAGAAACTACCCACACATATCTTACCTCTTTCCCCCGAGCTGGTCCAGCTGCTAAATCACTAAATTAGCATTAACTCAATCTGCTTGCCCGGTGAAGACTGATTGTGCCTTGGATGTTACACATCAGAGCAACCTATCTCAACCATTTGTTAGACCTTCTAAAAGGGAAGTTTCTGACTTCAGCATAGTGGCAAGAAAAGCAATAGCAACTCACTTACTTATAGAGTTTTTTTGCTTTGGTGGATCTTTCACAAGTATTTATGTTAAGAACTTAGCAACTCTGTTGCAGATAAAAATATATAAAAATACAAGTGTAACCCAGAACGGTATTTGTAGGCACCAGCCCCGAAGCATCAGACATACTATAGAATAGAAGATATAAATAGGATCAGTCATTGAGAAGGTGTGAAATCCTCCAGAAGTTATACCGTTATAGATGATTTCCCTGCTGTGTTTCCATGCTTCAGCAACGATTTTGACAGCTTCCTTTGTGATACAATCTGCACAGACACCGAGCAAAATAAGAACAGATTACTCATGTAAAAGAAGCATGTATTCATCATTTCAAAATAAATCATTTTGTCTTCATAAGATTTGTCATAACAGAATAAAAAATGCTTTTTTTGTCAATGCTTAGTAATCCAACATGAAAATAATCTGTATTAGTGTAGATTTGAGGATTGGGGTGGCACATAATATACAATATAAAAAATGGAAAAAATGTATCCTAATGTATTCATCTATGTAGTCTCAACAAATTATTTACCTTCTTCCAAAATATATAGTGCATTAATATTACTGTTTGTAGACAAAGAAACTTGATATTCCTATCCTAACCACAAAAATACATAGTACTCACAAGACACAATTTAAGTGAAAGGCCACTAACCAAAAGCAGTTACGAAAACAATTGATCACAGAAACAAGTTAACTGCTTGCCGACCAGCTGCCGCAGTTATACGGCGGCAGGTCGGCTCTGCTGGGCGAGAGCACGTAGATCTACGTCATCTCTCCCAGCAGCCAATAGGGACGCGCGCGCCCCCCGCTCGCTCCTGACTTCCGCGCGTTCCCGGCAGTCACCATCACCGCCGGGCACCCGTGATCGTTTGTTACAGAGCGAGAACCGGGAGCTGTGTGTGTAAACACACAGCTCCCGGTCCTGTCAGAGGAGAAATGCCTAATCGTCTGTTCATACAATGTATGAACAGAGATCAAGCATTTCCCCTAGTGAGTCCATCCCCCCCTAAAGTTAGAACACACCCAGGGAACATACTTAACCCCTTCCCTGCCCCCTAGTGTTAACCCCTTCCCTGCCAGTGGCATTTTTATAGTAATCAATGCATTTTTATAGCACTGATCGCTATAAAAATGCCAATGGTGCCAATGGTGCCAAAAATGTGTCAAACGTGTCCGAAGTGTCCACCATAATGTCGCGGTACCAAAAAAAAATCGCTGATCGCCGCCATTACTAGTAAAAAAAAATATTAATAAAAAATGCCATAAAACCACCCCCTATTTTGTAAACGCTATAACTTTTGCGCAAACCAATCAATAAACGCTTATTGCGTTTTTTTTTTTACGAAAACAATGTAGAAGAATACGTATCGGCCTAAACTGAGGAAAAAAATATTTTTTTTATATATTTTTGGGGGATATTTATTTTGGTAAAAAGTAAAAAATATTCATTTTTTTCAAAATTTTCGCTCTATTTTGGTTTATAGCGCAAAAACTAAAAACCGCAGAGGTGATCAAATACCACCAAAAGAAAGCTCTATTTGTGGGAAAAGAAGGATGCCAATTTTGTTTGGGAGCCACGTCGCACGACCGAGCAATTGTCAGTTAAAGCGACGCAGTGCCGAATCGCAAAAAGTGCCCTGGTCTTTGACCAGCAATATGGTCCGGGGCTTAAGTGGTTAAACATGGGTAAAATCAAAGTCCTCCAACCTCCTCTTCCCCAAAGAAACAAATATGGTTAAGTTGTGAATTTGTTTTTTACGCTTACATAGAAATTCAAAAATGTTTGTTTCTTACTTGCCCCAAAGTGCACTCCATACCACCCAGGAAGTCGGCATCTTTCAGGCCATTGTGATTACTGCTTATGTCATGCACTTCAAAACGTAGGCGCTGAACTTCCTCAAAATAGAAGTCAACTGTGAAAATCTTTGAGAAAATAGGGTTGATGCATGTTCTGATGATTTCTGTTCGGTCTACCTGTGAGGGGGAAAAAAACAGGAAAATTCAGAATGTTGACTAACCATTTCAACTTAAAATACAGTTTAAAAAACAAACAATAAATCAACTTTGCCACAAATCGAAAATGGGTTAGACTGACACATGCAACAGAAAATGTATGCGGGAAGATAGTAACAGTTAAACCACTTTTTAAGATTTTGTAAAGAAAACATTTTTTAAAAGATAAATATTGTGGCTACCATTGCTAACTAATCCTTTTAAAAATGCTGGTTACTGAAGTGTATGCGGGCGCCTCATTTGATGGTGAGCAGCAACTTGAAGTATTTATAATATTAAGAGTTGGTGGCAGTGCAGTAGTGTATTGTACACAGTGCCATGAGTAGAATGCATGGGCATGTTGCTTTCTTTACCCATACCTTCCCTGTTTCATGCCCAAGATCACACTTTCTTCACTCCTGCACTCAGTGTCCTCTGAGCCACAAGGCCAGCAGCATCATCCTCACCACACACACATGAGACCCGTGCATAGCTCGTCCTAGCCCCATATGGAAATTCAATATCTTTCCACACAGTGCCCTGAAGCAGACTTTCCTCTGTAACATTCCCTATATGGGAGGGGTTAGCAAGGGAGCATCTGAAAAGTTCAGTATACTGTTCAGTCAGCACTGCGAGAGCTGCTGCAGTGTGAAGCTTCTCAGCCACAATTCAACACCTTCTTAAGATTCCAGCGGGGTCAATTGACCCCCCTTGCCCTATGGAGCGCATGCCCATGGCTGTAGGGTTGTGTACAATAATTAATAAGTTTAACTTTTCATTAGCAGTAAAACGTGAACACAGCAATACAACAAAAAATGTTAAGCTAATGAAGACTACAGAGGGTTATTGATAATTGGCACACTGGCTGTCAGTGTCATTGGGGGCAGCTTGTCAGCCTGACACTGCATCAAATTGGTCTGCATGGCTGTTGTCCCAGAAGGAAGCCTCTTCTAAAGATTATGCACACGAAAACCCGCCAACAGTTTTCAGAAGACAAGCAGACTGAGGACATGGATTACTGGAACCATGTCCTGTGGTCTGATGAGACCAAGATAAACGTATTTGGTTCAGATGGTGTCAAGTGTGTGTGGCGGCAACCAGGTGAGGAGTACAAAGACAAGTGTGTCTTGCCTATAGTCAAGTATGGTGGTGGGAGTGTCATGGTCTGGGGCTGCATGAGTGCTGCTGGCACTGGGGAGCTACAGTTCATTGAGGGAACATGAATGCCAACATGTACTGTAAAATACTGAAGTAGAGTCTGATCCCCTCCCTTCGGAGACTGGGCCACAGGGCAGTATTTCAACATGATAACGACCCCAAACACACCTTCAAGATGACCACTGCCTTGCTAAAGAAGCTGAAGTTAAAGGTGATGGACTGGCCAAGCATGTCTCCAGACCTAAACTCTATTGAGGGGACAGAAAATTAACACTGTTCTACAAGCTGTACACTCACTACTTTACATTGTAGCAAAATTTTAATTCTTCAGTGTTGTCACATGAAAAGATTAAAAAAAAAAAATTACAAAAATGCGAAGGGTGTATTCACTTGTGTGAGATACTGTATATTGTTTTGAACATTGTATAACTTTGGCTGCACTATAATAGCTGCATACTATTATATTTTACTATTGAACTATTACAATTATACTAATGGCTACACTATTTTACGCATTATTATTATGTTACGGTGGTGTGGAATCACTTTTTTTGTGTACGCTTGCAACCCACATTTGAGATGTTAGTGATGACGTGGATTGTTTTTTAGTTAATAGTGTCAGAATACAGTAGCTCAGCTGCATTGTATAGTGTGGATGGAGGAATCTGCAGACTGAGCAAAATAAATCTATCAGTTTATGGCTAGCCTTAGGCCTCGTACACTCGACCGCGGAACTCGTCGTAAATGATTCATCGTTTTCCTTGACGAGTTCCTTGTTAGGCTTGTAGAGAAACTTGACAAGCTTGCTTTGCATACACACGGTCAAGACCAAATCTCCTCGTTCTCAAACGCGGTGACGTACAACACATACAATGGCAGGGGAAGTTTGATTCCACTGGCACAACCCTTGGGGCTGCTTTTGCTAATCTCATGTTACTGCGTGTTAAGTAAAAGTTTGGTAAGAAAGACGATTTGCACTTTTCAGACTGTTACAGCGTGACAAATGTGCTATCTCCATTACAAACGCTACTTTAACCGAAGGTGCGCTCCCGTCTCATACTTTATTCTGAGCATGCGCAGGTTTCTTAGCATACACACGAACGTGTTTCTCGTCGAAAACCAGCCCGATGAGGAACACGACGAGGAAATTGAGACTCCCGATAAGGAAAAAGAGATCTTGTTCTCTTTTTTTCTCGTCGAGTTCCTCGACAGTTTCCTGGATGAAAAACATACACACGACCGTTTTCCTCAGCAAAAAAGCTCTGCCACCAAGTTTCTTGATGGATTCTGTCGAGGAAAACTGTCGTGTGTACGAGGCCTTAGTGGTAATTTTCGTATATGTTACCAAAGAACAGGGTTGCTTGAAATTCACACAGCCTGATATGTTATACAGTTTAAACTCATTTTTATGCTCATAGAGTTTTACTTTCATTTAAATTCATGAAAAAAAGTCTTCCTTGACAAAATATGTTTTTTACGGTCAATGCAAAATGTAGTGTAGGATAACTAAAGCAGCATTGCTAAAGCACTAATCTTAACTTAGTTCTGCTTAAAGAATATAATAAGTATTCTGTACAACAGAACTTCATTTTAACATACACATCTGAACTATGCAATTATCCTGCTTTCTAGTTTGAAGTGGACACTATATCATATCAAGAGTGCTTGAGGCATGATGTGCTACATGTATTGACAGCAAAGGACATACATGTGAAATTTTATAACTAGAATTAATTGTTTCACCCACATCTTAAGTGTTCAGCGTGAAAAGCAATCTCTTCAAGAAAAGTTTTAATAAATTGCAATATGTTTCAGTGATTTTATTCAGAAACAACATAAAGGACAGCTGGCCCTTTGTTTTAAAAATCTATATCATAATGAGCCCAGCACACTAAATAAACTAGCAATATAAATGTTATTTATAAATTTTTCCCTATAAACTAAGATGTTGTCATGCTCAGCCTAACATCAACTAAAATGGTGTCTGCTTCTATCCTTACTAAGTGACTATTCAGTTTCTTGTGGAAGAATGAGTACCTAGGAAGCACTATATAAATCCGAGCATTCAATATACCCAAAGGTTGCTGTCAGAAATACAGCCTACCTGACAGGCAGGGCCGCCATTAGGGGGGGACAGGCATTACATCTGTAAGGGGCCCAATGGTCCCCAGGGGCCTGGTGCCCCAACCTTTTTTGTCTGACCCTCCTCCTTAAGAAATAAATAAAAAGTGATTCAGCGCTGGAAGAAAAATACAAATTAAACTAAATTGCAAGCCAGCACTGCAGATATAACTCAAAAAATATCTCAAAGTGAATACATAGAAAATTAGTGCAGCGCAAATAAAACATTAAATAAAGCAATAAATGAATAAATCAATTTTAGTAAAGTCCATAAAGTGCAAAGTGATAAGGTGCTCCAAAAAACAATGGTGATATAAAGTGCAGAAATCTTCAACAGATCCGTGACCCACAGGACAGGGTTATCCTCCACCAAGACTAAAGGGTGGCCTCTCACCTCAATAATTCGACCTGTGGCTAGGTCAAAAGGCAAGAAGCAAAACCTCCAAAGATAGGTAATCAGCTTTACATGGGCTCAACTCCAAAGAATCCACCAGATGGAACCAGCGGGCAATAAGCAAGGCAACACTCTCCCATACAGCATTTAAATGGACCGAAAAGGGAGTAAGAAAGACAATTCTAAGTGCTCACTGCTTAAAAACGTTTACTAAAGATAAAATATAAGGTATAAAACTCACATTGTCCTGCACTCATGAACCGAGTGCAGGTATAACAGCAAATTCCGGAACGAAGCGTCCGGATCAATGTAAACAGCTTGTGAGGTCTCTGTGAGGCAAACGCGGGTGACGTCGACATAGCTCCTCCCCCTCATACGCGTTACGTCCCAAAGTGGGCGGGACTTCATCAGCGTGGGGCCCCACCCATTTTTTCCGTCTGACTTTAGCAACCCGCGGCAGGAGAGAGAAGAGAAGACTTGACTTTGTTTTGTTCATCAGCACCAACCCCCCCCCCCCCTTGATTATCATCCCGTGGCAGGAGAGAGGAGGGACCTCCCCCCCCCGGTTCTCTGCTCCAGCGGGGCCCTGCCTAAAGCTGTGTAAGGATCCCCAAAATTTGTGATGGCTGCCCTGCTGACAAGGCCCCCCCAACCAGCGTATAACAATGTTTTCGCAAAAAATACACATTATTAGCAGACACAAACACAACATAACCTATACAATTCCTGTTAAATCTTGAAGATAAAACTGTATTAATTGAATAAATAAAGCTCTCTGTGTGGGAATGAGGTAATGGGGCTCCTTCAAGTGGACACTGAGGTGTGTACAATTTTTATTATTTTTTACATTTTGTTTACTATATTATTATTTTTTTCCATAACGTTGTTGGGGTGAATCATCAGAGATCTAAACAGATCCCTGATATCTCACTTTTGAGACACAGACAGGGACTGACGACATACATTCCTCAGTCCCTTTCTCTGCAGCTTCACCTGCACAGACAGTGAATAAACAGAAAACACTATACAGATGCTCCTGTTCATTCACAAACGGAAGCATAGTAAACACACATCTATGGTTCAGCTATGAACGAACACAGTGAGTGATTGGTACAGAAAGGGACTTGTAAATTGTAAATTTTTTCGTCTTCTTTCCCTGCTTTCCATCCTGAAACATCCCCCTGTGTGCCTGTAGCAGCTGGTGGGAGACAAGAGGAGAGGAGGGAAGCTGCAGGGGAAGTGTTATAGGGGGGCCACGGCAGCAGAGGGAAGAGGATCATCTATAGGTATTGTAATTGGCATGACATGGTAGGGGGGGAGGAATTACTGGAACCCATTCCCTGTTTGGCTCTCTCTGCAGCACCTGAAAGAGAGGGAGGAGCTGAATTTTAGCTGCTGCAGAGAGCCATACAGGGGATTGCTTCCAGTAATTTCCCCCATGCTGATCACCCTTCCCTGTGCACCATTCTCTTTCCCCTGCTGGCCCAGGCCCTGTACAGGAGGACCAGTGGTACCCCCTTATCAGCAGCCCCGCCTGCTAGCTGATTGGTGGACATGCAACACCCAGTAAGTAAGCATGATTTTGTTAATGTTCAGCTAACAGGTGTATGGTGCGAGCAATGGGGAAGTCGGCTGGTTGAAGCAGTTCTGACCCTTTTGAGTTACAGGTATGTTTCTGGTCTAATTGGGCTATTGTGACCCAACTCACAGCAGAGGCTATGATCAATCTCTGGAATCAAAAGACTTTGTGAAGTCCCTGGTATTTGCAGATACCACACAGAGGGTAGCAGTTCATGCCTAACCAAACATTATTCACCTAGGAACAGCTGAGACTCCTTGTAACAGAAGCAGTTCAACCACTGCAGGAAAGTATAAAAAGTATGCCACAGTCACTAAAATTGGACTACTTTAATCTGATACTTGCAAACAAAATATAGTGTAGCGCAACCAAAAAGCAATAAATCAAGTCTGCATATTATAAAAATGCCACCATTGTACAACTTTCAGTGACAGTTCTTAATATCCAGTGACTTCAGTGATCACCACCTCTAGCTGGAATGCCTGCTCACCTACAACAGTTGACCCTACTACAGAGTCACACACGCCTGATATTATATCTCTCAGGATGCCTCAGGAAAACAAATCCTCCTCCTGGTGTTCCTGGATAGCACAAACCTCCTTGTGGGTTCTCCCAATGTAGACCGAACTACAGAGTCACACACTCTTGGTGTTATATCTCTCAGGATACCTCAGGAACATGAATCCTCCTCCTAGTGTCCCTGGGCAGCTCAGACCTCCTCCCGGGATCTCATTTAGTCATGTGTGGCCATATAATGACAAAGGAAAACCATAGTGCTCTCTGCTAAAAACATTTATTTCAAACCAAGGGATACTTACATAAAAATGTGTAAGACATGCATATCGTCAACTTTGATGTAAACAGAGAAAAACGTCCTTCTTCAGCAGGTCAAGCTCATCAGAGAGCGTAACACATACAGGTGTGAGGTGACGCCATTCAGGAAGTTTTTCTCCATTTACATCAAAGTTGATGATATGCATGTTTTACACATTTTCATGTGAGTATTTTAATTCTTTAGTTTTAAATAAATGTTTTTAGCAGAGAGTACTATGGTTTGCCTTTGTCATTATATGGCCACACATGGCTGAATGAGATCCCGGGAGGAGGTCTAAGCTGCTCAGGGGCACTGGGAGGAGGATTCGTGTTCTCGAGGTATCCTGAGAGATATAACACAAGGCATGTGTGACTCTGTAGTGGGGTCTACATTGGGAGAACCCGGGAGGAGGTCTGTGCTCTCCAGGAAACCCATGAGGAGGATTTGTTTTCCCGAAGTATCCTGAGAGATATAACACCAGGCGTGTGTGACTCTGTAGTGGGGTCAACTGTTGGAGGTGAAGAGCCATTCCAGCTAGAGGTGGTGGTCACTGAAGTCACTGGATATTAGAACTGTCACTGAAAGTTGCACAACTGTGGAATTTTTATAATATGTGGACTTGATTTATTGCTTTTTGGTTGCGCTACACTATATTTTGTTTGCAAGTATTTTATTGAGAGTCAGTTTTGGAAGCAATAACATTAATCCTATTAGTAGGCTAATATACAGTATATTTAATTTATTTGATTGATTCACATTATTTTTGTATTGCGCTGATTATATCTTTTTCATACTTTAATCTGATGTCCATGGCCACCATTATTTAACACACATTGATTGAGGTTTGTTCAGTGAAAATTGCATGGCATGACCAACACAGATTACCAGACTCAATATGTCAAAGCATTTTATCAGATCTTAAATGAAAGTACATATGTGAACTTTGCGATAATCCCTTTTCACTTACACTTTTGGAGATTATAAGATATAGGGTCCATGATGTACAGTTTCTTTAATAAGAGATATGTTATGATAGAGCGCCTCATCTTCTACCTTCTGCAGAATAGCTACTGACCTCAATCAATGACAGAGCATTCCGTCTAACTGGCACAGCAAAAGAATGTAATGACTGATATAAGAGATAGAAGACACAGACTCAAAATGAATTACCCTGCCAGGCCTTTTCTCAGTGACAAAACTTTATTGGATGACGATGCAAACCAAGGAAAATAAAAGGGCAAAATGAATTCTGAGGACCTTGTTAACATTCAAAAAAATAGTTTAAAATAAACCTGTCAAGAGAGAACAAAAGAACCTGCCAATTCTGACCAACTGTATCTGAAAATGCTAGTTTCCAGACCTTTTCTGAACACCTATGTTCAATTGGATGCGGAGACAGGAGAATTGCTATAAGTATGAAACACCCTAGGCATATGTGGACACCCAGAGGAGAAGAATGGTGTGTGTGGCCAAATTTAAGAAGCAGTGGGAGGAATTTCAGGGTGCATGGTTAAATAAAACCTGAGTCTACTCACTGTATACTTGGCACACATACTGTATGCCACAGTCTTTTTGCCCAAAAACAATGCTTTAGTTACTATTTCCCAAGTAAGAGTATAACAGACACCTGCAAACCTTTTTTAAAATAATCAAACCTCCTCCGTTACAAATGATTTTTTGCACATAGCTACAACCCTAAAGAAGAACTTCTGGAGTATGGAATGTACTTAAGAGTGCAGCGGTCAGGAGTAGTCATTCAAGACCCAGCATACAGAGTGCAGTGGTCAGTATGAAATGTACAACAAAGGGTATATATGGGTTGATTTACTAAAGGCAAATCGACTGTTCACTTTGCAGTTGATCCAGAGCTTAGGAAATGAGGTCAAGCTTCACTTAATCACATGCAATACCCAATCACATGCAAGGAAAATGTAAAAAAAATGCATTTTTGCTTGCACATGATTGGATGACGCTTGTGCCCTTTTACTTAGCTCTGGAGCAACTGCACTTACAGGGGATAATTTACTATAGCACTAATATGTAATAGTGCCACTAAGTACTCTCAAAATAGCGCTATTGTGCTAATTAGCTATAGTTCCATATATAATTGACAATAGCACTGGTGAAATCTAATTTACTAGGGGCCAGATTCACAAAAGAGATACGACGGCGTATCTCCTGATACGCCGTCGTATCTCTGTGATCCACCCGTCCTAACTATGAGGCTGATTCATAGAATCAGTTACGCATAGCTAGCCCTAAGATCCGACAGGTGTAATTGACTTACACCGTCGGATCTTAGGATGCAATTTTAGGCCTGCCGCTAGGTGGCGATTCCATTGCGGTCGGCGTAGAATATGCAAATGACTACTTACGGCGATCCACGAAGATACGCGCGTTCGTCGCAATCTCTTACGTCGTCACTAGTCGTTTTTTCCCGTTGCAAAGTTAGGCCTGCTTTAACATGGCTTATCTTTAGAACAGCCATGTTAAAGTATGGCCGTCGTTCCCACGTCGAATTTCAATTTTTTTTTTTTTTGAGTAAGACGTCCGGGAATACGAAACGCCGTAACGCACGTCGCTGTTAAAAAAAAACATTGGGGAGCCGTAATTTCGCGCAATGCACGTCGGGAAATTTCCTAACGGAGCATGCGCAGAACGTTCGGCGCGGGAACGCGCCTAATTTAAATGGTGCCCGCCCCATTTGAATTAGGCGGGCTTGCGCCGAGCGGATTTACGTTACACCGCCGCAAGTTTACAGGTAAGAGCTTTGTGAATCAGGCACTTACGCTGTAAACCTGCGGTGGTGTAACGTAAATGGGATACGTTACGCCGCCGCGGAGTAACGTAAATGTACCTGAATCTGGCCCTATACCTCTTAGACAACAGATAATGCCCAAACCCTTACACTGCTAGAACCTGGAGTAGTGCACATAGAAACAATGTTTAGAGCATGATGTGATCGCCTAAATGGTACTTAAATATGCAGAATATTGTTTAAAGATAATTTGCTTTTAAACTGCTTTAAAAAGTGATGTATATATTTAAAAGTCTGAGAAGAGATAAATTCCCCCTCTCTTTACAACGATGTGCCAGCACAACGGAGCATGCGCAGACATGCAAACTACCATCATTTTAACTCCCATGGCTTTTTTTACCAAGAGTTATAGTAAGGCTTCATGTATACTACTACTGGTAAATAGACATTTATGAGCAGTTGGGCATTTTTTCAGCTGCCCCTGAACTCTCCTCTATGTAATCTTATTAGTACATGTACACATGGCCATTTATACTCTTTTCTAGGCAGTTGAGTCTGGAAGCATTTTTTTGGAATGCAAAAAAATGCATTCAGGACAGATGTTCAGAGGCATTTGAAATGTCAAATGCCTGTAACAGCTTGTAAACGCATGTAACTTCACATTTAGCCACATTTTGTTTACAGGAGTTTTTAATTTTTGACTATTTGGAGAAAAAAACGCTTCTGAATGGAAATGTGGCTAAATGCAGCTAAACACGGCAAAACAGATGTTTTTGAATGTCGGTTACTATCTGTCAAGTTAAATCTTTCAGGAGATATTGTAAAAGGTCCCTTGTACATTAAGCCTAAATACTAGACATGTGCATTCGTTTTTGTCCGAATTTCAGCTATTTTCGTTATTGTTTTAACCTCCCTGGCGGTATGATTCTTTCAGAAAAAACATGCTGAAAGCGGTACCATTATTTGCAAGGAAATTTGGCGTTTTATATTGTAGGTCTGTAATTTTTAGAAATAACTCACTTAAATCTGACCAAACAAGATTCTAATAGGCATCCCGGGTATGACATTTTTTTAAAAACAAAATTATAAATTATAATATAATAAATAATTATAAATAATTATAACAAATAATAATATAATTATAATAAAAATTATTCAATAATGTAATCAAATAAAAATCACTGATATTTGCTCAGTTGCAGAATTGTCGCTGTCATTATTTTATTTTTTTTATGACGAATTTCCCCACAAATCGCTATCGCACAATTCTGCAAGTGATTATAATTTATTATCGCTGTTTTTTAGCTGATCTAAAACTATTTTTGACATAAAGGGACACTTTTGGTTGCTATGGACAATCTACAGTTTGCAGGGAGAAAGAAACGTTTTTATTTTATAAAAGTACATGTAGGACACTGGACAGACCACTAGGGACAAGGGTGGTGTGTTTTTTTTACATACAGTACTGTAATCTATAAGATTACAGTATACTGTATGTAATGTGTTTGTTTACTTTTTTGAATTTGGCGCCGTTCTCCGTCCCCGTGCGTCGTAACGTCGCAGGGAACGGAGATCGGCGGCACAGGAGGACGCTGTGTGAATCGAGCGAGGTCCCGCTCGCTCACACAGCGCGGTGGCATCGCTGGATCCAGGGACAAGGTAAGTAAACGCTCCCTGTGCATCCAGCGAGGCAAGCCCGAGTCTGACTTGGGGTTACCGCTCGCAGCATAAAAATCTAACCCCGAGTCAGACTCGGGAATACCGCCAGGCAGGTTAACAAACGAAAACAAATGTGCAGAAAAGAAAACCGAAAGATCCGACATAAACAAATGCTTTATTTTTGTTTTCTTCGGTCGAATGTGCCTAACCTTAACTCTATTAGTCCAAGATTATTCTACATAGAGAGAAAGATACGACATTATAGAGAGAAAAGGTTCGACATCATAGAGAAAAAAGATTCAACATTATAGAGAGAAAAGATTCAACATTGTAGAGAGAAAAGATTCTACATTATAGAGAGAAAAGATTCGACATAGAGAGAAAAGATCACTGCTGGAATTGGGTGGGGGAAGTAAAATAAAAATAATGATGATGATGAATGTTATTGACTGATTGTAACCAAAGAGGAGGAGCAGTAAAATAGCTAGAACTAACTTCACAATTCAACATGAAAGACAAATATTTGACAAAGCATCGAAAAACATACAAACATACAAATGTCAAATCTGTCATTGAAGGCTTAAGGTGTCTGTCGAATGTTCAAAGAAGATTCGATGGAGCAGCTAAACTGTACGTCGCCACAATCGTACATTTCTGATCAAATGCTCGGCCCATAGGCTATAGAAAAATTCTAATGTTGGTTGACTAGTAATAATAATTAATAAATATAATTATTACTAGTCATACAACATTTGAATTCTTCTATAGCTTGTAGGCGGAACATTTGACCGGAAATGTACGATTCAACGTACAGTTTCGCTGCTCCGTCGAATCTTCTTTGAACATTCCACAGACACCATAAGTATTCAATGGCAGATTCAACCTTAATTCATTCGGATTTTCGGACTAATGCAATTTCTAACGAAAAACAAAATAAATAAAAATGAATTTCGGGAGTAACTTAATAAATGTATTTTTCGGACGAAAACGAAATTCCGAAACAAAATATTTCAGTGTGCACATGTCTACTAAATACCAAAATGAGTGCTGGGCTAAAAAGCATTTTGCAAGAGTGAAAATTAGAGTTATGTAGCCCAATGCAAGTTTCAGCCATTGATTATAATGGTACAATTGTAACTTCCCCAAATAAATACTTTTAATGTTGAGATGAACTGTATCTTTCTCTCTGGTAAATTGTTATTGCAACATTGTTGCATCTTTATTTTATTTTTTTTATTTTTTTTAAGAATGCTAGAATGTGGAATGTTTTGGTAAAGTATTTTTTTTCTCTGTCTTTCTCACTTGTTGCTGTCTCCATCTCACAAAAAACGTAACCCAAAGTTACATAGGTGTCTTTACAAACCACAAACAATATCATTGCTTAATGCAAATTTTAAATAAGTCACAATTTTGTGTGTTGTTTAGTATTTCCAAGTGATTATAATGTGAGGGTAACATCAGTATTCAACACTCACACACCAAGAACCACTAAATATCACAGAATAAATCAAGAAGAATAACTCCTGACTAATGTAATTTCACCACCTATATAGCCAAAGAAATGCAGTATATATGTTTATTTCTGTATAGGAGGGTTTCATATGTGGCAGTACATTGGCTAACAGGTTAGCACTTCTCCCTATGTTGTAAAACATAGCTCCTGACTCAGGTCCTTACATAAACTATGTATAACTGTAGTATTTATGTGTAGGTGGGTTCCACCACCACTGCAAATCATGTCATATATTGTCAATGAGTAAGGACTACAATATAACTAGCCTTAACATTTCAATACCAGCACTAATTGCAGCCTCTTACTAATCCCACAAAACAATAGCTGTTTATCTCTTAACATGTTGACAGTAATCAGCCATAACCAGCCTTCAAAACAGATGGCATATGTCTGAAACAGGATATTCAATGGCTCTCCAGCTTTCTACAGTACATCTGCATTGAATAACTTATTGCATCCCTGGGACTTAGGACTGTGACACCGTAAAGATGCAGCCTACATACATGTGAAAGCACAGTGGCTAGCAGCACTCAGTTTCTTGGTTCAAATCTCAATCCTGCTACCTGGCTAGAGGTTTGTATCTTCTTCTTCTGTTGTGGTGTTAAAGTTTATTTTTCACCAGTAATTGCATTTTTGATGGTTTTCACATAATGGAACCCCAAGAAATAACCCTACAAATCAAGCAAGTGTGGGTTTGCACCAAATCTAGAACTGTGGTGAAAAACTGTGATGAATGACAAATGCGCTTTGTCACCAATTTGTGTGAAGCAGCCCTCAAAAAGTTGTCATTTCCTGTTTTGTACCATCCACATGACCAACAATGTACAAGTTTAATTTGGAGATTTTTGAGATCACTGATCATGGCCAAAGCCAACTTCTTGGGGGATTAGGGCAAGGACTTTTGATTACCAAAAAGGTTAATCATGCTTGTTATTAGCTTGATTTGTACCCCTGCTTTTCTAATGTGATTTTTTATTGTGTCAAATTTTTAGTGTCCTACCCTTGTAGATTATAAGCTCTTTTGAGCAGTGCTCTTCTAACTATATTGTCAAATGTTGCCGCATCATTTCTATGCCTTTTATGTTTTTTGGCCCAAGTACATTACTGTACCAAATGTTTATACTAATTTTGAAATAAATCGTAGATTTTTTCTTTGCTTTGTTTGACCTTTGCAGATTATAACTACATTATTTTCAAGTGCAAACTATTCATACCCCCCTTCAAATCTGTATTAAATCTAGTTTCATTCAAAAGTAGTAAATTGTGTACACATGCAAGTCAAGTTTGTTGACATATCTAACCACTTAACCCCCGGACCATATTGCTGGTCAAAGACCAGAGCACTTTTTGCGATTCGGCACTGCGTCGCTTTAACTGACAATTGCGCGGTCGTGCGACGTGGCTTCCAAACAAAATTGGCGTCCTTTTTTCCCCACAATTTATTTTGGTGGTTTTTGATCACCTCTGCTTTTTAGTTTTTGTGCTATAAACAAAAATAAAGTGACAATTTTGAAAAAAAATTATATTTTTAACTTTTTGCTATAATAAATATCCCCCAAAAATATATAAAAAAACGTTTTTTTCCCTCAGTTTAGGTCGATACGTATTCTTCTACATATTTTTGGTAAAAAAAAAATCACAATAAACGTTTATTGATAGTTTTTTCGCAAAAGTTATAGTGTTTACAAAATAGGGGGTATTTTTATGGCATTTTTATTAATATTTTTTTTTTACTAGTAATGGCGGCGATCAGCGATTTTTTTCGGTACTGCGACATTATGGCGGACACTTCGGACACTTTTGACACATTTTTGGGACCATTGGCATTTTTATAGCGATCAGTGCTATAAAAATGCTTGTCAGGATTCTCGACAAGTCTAACAAGGAACTCGTCAAGGAAAACGAGGTTTCATTTATGACGAGTTCCTCGGTCGTGTGTACGAGGCCTCTCTCTTTTGACATGATACGTTTTAGACAACTGATGACCAATCTGCAACCCTTGCTTTTTAAGTGGCTCGGGCCCCTTCCAGACACTAATCTGTGTTTCCCTATCGCCCTGTTATAGCTGTGATTTCTAGAAGTCTCCTAAAACATGTCTCCAGTCTGCAACAACTCCGATTGCATGTTTTCAGTCTCTGACAGTCTCATGAAGCATGCCCACAGTCTCTGACCATCTTTTGTATTATTCTCTGATTATACCCTTTGTTATGTCTGAAATCTCTGACCATCTCCTGTACCATGTTTACGTATATCCACAGTCTCTTACCTTCTCTCGTATCATGTCCATAGTCGTTTACATGTATATCATGTTCTGTGATAATGAATATTCACTGAATTTTAATTGCGGCCCCTTGGTGATGTTGAGGGCGATCACGCCCGTCGGGCACGTGCATGGGAGTCGGGGGCGAGCGGGGGGGACGCGCGTGCCCCTAGTGGCCTGCGCGAGAGCCGACGTATAGCTATGGGCTCTCGCGCAGGGGAACCGACCTGCCGCCGTATAACTGCGGCAGCTGGTCCGTAAGCAGTTAATGGTTTACCTAGTCCACAAAATAATTAATAGAGCCCTGAAATTCAGCATTGGAGTGGGGATTTTTTTTATTTTTCTTTATTTTTTGGGGGGGTTTTCTTCCCTGTCCCCCCATTACACTTGTACTCAAGGACTTGCATGTGTGCACAACTTAATACTTTTGTATGAAACTAGATTTAATACAGATTTTAGGGGTATGAATAGTTTGCACTTAGAAAATATGTA
This sequence comes from Rana temporaria, assembly GCF_905171775.1. Lineage (NCBI taxonomy): Eukaryota > Metazoa > Chordata > Amphibia > Anura > Ranidae > Rana > Rana temporaria. Next base: position 115,077,129 of record NC_053493.1, on the reverse strand, counting down.
TTTAAAGTTTGCAAAAGTCAAAGCAAAGAAAAAATCGACTTTTTATTTCAAAATTAGAACCCTGGACGGTGGTTGTCAGGGTCTGCGGGCGGAGGGCTTATCGGAATCTGGAAGCCGCCTTTAACAAGGGGGGCACCAGATCCTGGTCCCCCTATGTGAATGGGTATCGGGTACATTGTACCCCTACCCATTCACCAATAAAAGTGTAAAAAAATACATACCACAAGAGACAGGTTTTGATAAATCCTTTATTTCAAAAAGAAAAAAAATGATCCCACGATGTACATCCATCGTCAATCACGGTGCTCGACAGACCTGAAAAATTGAAAAAAAATTAAAACACTCCACCTCAATGGGAGGGCTCCAGCTGACTGATTTCTCTTTGCTTTGAAGGGTGTTTTATATATATATATATATATATATATATATATATATATATACACACACATGCGGCGGTAGCCCTCCCATCAAGGTGGAGTGTTTAGATTTTTTTTTTATTTGTCGGGCACCGTGACTGACGATGAATGTACATCGCAGAACACTTTTTTAAATGTTTTATTTTTTATTAAGGGATTTGTCAAAAACTGTCTCTTGACACTTTTTTGGTGAATGGGTACGGGTACAATGTATCCGATACCCATTCACATGGGGGGCAGGATCTGCATGCTCGGATAAGGCTGCATGCTCGGATAAGGGTTTGGTATTGACTGGGGGGGCACACCATTTTTCCCCAAAAAAAAATTTGAATAGCCAATGTCACATAAGCATGACCATGCTTGTTTCCACAATATTAATGCCTCATTTTCAAAAAATGATTGTATAGAATTAAAAACAGAAAACACTAGTAAATGTATTTTCTATGCACAAGTGTGCTTAGCACAATAGGATAATGGTCAGTGCTTCTACCTTAAAGACTCAGGCCTTGAAGGACTCATGGGTTCAAATCCCACAGAGGGTTTTACCTAATAAAAAATTGTATTGGACTTTAGTTTAATTAATTCTACTATATTAATTTTTCAACTGCATGCAGTAAGTATTCAATCATATTATGGTGTGAAATTCCAAACAACAAACATTAGTTAACGGGCAGTTTACAATTTTTGGTTTGTTTATTTTAATTTGCTTGTGAACTGGAAAAAGAAACACATCTGCATTAGGTTGATGGTAGATTGGCTGGGATTTGAACTCATAACTTCAGTGATTTGGAGATCTGAGCAGACTGCATAATAGTGTAGTATGATTAAAGAATGAACATAAATAATTACTGCTTTATAGTCACCTAAGTAAGAAAAAATATATATAAAAAAGATATGTAACTTAAATGTTCAATACGTGTAACTCATACATAACTGCATTCGTTATCAAGAAAAGAAAACAAACTAGGAATACTGATTGGAATATACATAAATAGATGCACATCTCACATTAAAATATTTTATTCACATTCATGGATCATGGTTGCAGTGCAGTGCTATATAATAACTTGGTAGCAATTGGCACTTGCAGATCCGCGGAATCGCCGATTAGAGCCAAATCTGAATTTACTGTTTGCCGCTAATTTTTCATTCATATGTTCACCTAATTGAACTCTTAATTTCCTGAAATTGGCGCTATTACATGTAGAGTGTCCAATACTTCCTGGGACTCTTAGTAAATGACCCCCACAGTGTTCAAATGCACTTTGCAAAGTGCACATTCTATTTGCCTTTAGTAAATCAACCCCATAGTGCAGGGCTTAAGCATGTGTAATATACATGTTCAGGGAAGCTTCAACTCTGAAAATGAGCAGCACAATTTAACATTTTAAAAGTGACTGGTAAAAATCCAGTCAATTTTAAAGGGTTAATTTGTGCTGCACTATTGATACAAATGTACAGATACCCACCTGTCATGATCACCACCGTGCCAGGCGGGCGGCGAGGCGTGGTCGCCCCCCAGTTGGCTCTGGGTGGAATTGAACCCAGGACCTCGCCATTGCTGGTCCAGGTCTTTGCCTCTGAGCCACTGCTCAGTTTATATTCTTCTTGCTGTCCGTCGGAGCCTGGTTCTGAACTCTGTGTTACTTCGGACCAATCAGTGGCCTGAGCGGCCTATTTAAACCAGCCCCTTCCTCCTTGCAAATTGCTGGTTCGTTGCAGCTTCTGGATTGACCTTGCTGCTGAAAACCTTGTTTGGATATCTTGTTACCTGACTCTTGGCCTGCTTTTGGATTGTCGCTTTCTGTAACCCTTTGACCCTGGCTCGGACTTGGACTACCTGATCTCTTTATTCCCTGACCTTTGGCTTTGGACTTTGGATATTCTGCTTGCTTCAGCCCCTGACCCCGGCTCGTTTCTGGTATTATCTTCAACCTTGTTTCCCGTGGGCACCTTCTGTTTGGACTATTTCCTGTGTGCTTCTGAACAGCCTTCAGTGAGCTTCGGCTATCCAGTTCCCGGTCCACCTTGGATTCCCTCCTGCCACTGGACCCGGTGCCTCTTGGTGTGTCCTTCCCTCTGTCTCAAACTCCAGTGGGTGGATCGCATCGAGTCGCAAAGGTGAGCCGCCCTTGGCATCTTGGCCTCGGTAAGTAATTACTCTGACACCACCTGGCTGTTGTTGCAAACAAATCAGCCCAGGGAGGCTGTTTGTAAACACATGGGTTGCAGATTTTGGGTACTGTCATTGACTAAAAATGGTCAATCACATCACCCAGGATCCATGGTCAGTTTGTTCACAATCAGCAGCCAGCTGGGGATCTGTAATTTGCAATGGGAGTTACAATGGGTTCAGCGTTGTAGGGTAGTGGGTATTTGCGGTGGCATAGGAACATTGGCAGGCAGTGTGAAAACATCAATAGGCAATGGGTCATTATGATGACTGTGATCTACCATGACTGATGTTGACTTGACATTGGGGGACACTGTTTTTGTTTTTTTCAATAAAGGACATTTATTTACCTAATTTACTTTTTATAATTTTGCCTGGTGTTCAGTGCCTCCCTTGTTCTAAAGGTGGTTTTCAGATTCTGCCACACATCCTCTACCCCTCTGCCCCACAGTCCTCCCCCACATACCCTTGGGGAACAAAAGTGGGGATGAGGCTCCCCCTTCCATTGCACACTCTTATAGTTGAGGGCCTGTGGACTGACATTGTTCAAGGTGGGGGGGGGGGGGGTGGGGGTGTCCAAGCTCACTGTCCTCCCTTTCTTAGCCACCCAGGCTCAATGCCTGCATAATGGTCTGGTTTTAAAGTTAAGAGTAACACCACAGCTGTCTATAGCCAGTTACTTCAGCCATTGGCAGAACTGCAAACTTAACGCAGAACTCAAAAATTAGGGCGTTTGACCCAAAGCTGAAGCTCATTCCTATTTCTGAGTTACTTTTACTACCGTGGTTCCCCAAAAATAAGACCTATCCTGAAAATAAGTCCTACTGTGATTTTCAGGAAGGGCTGCAAAATAAGCCCTAGTTTAACGGTCTGGAATCCACTCCATTGCAGTCGTGTATAGTGTAGACTGTGTGATCCAATTGTGCCAAGTAGAGTATCTTCGGAATAGCGCCACTCGGCGATCAGCTGATCTCATGCTCCTCTCCTCCCAGTTGTCAGTAGGGGATTTCGCCCTACTCTGCAGTGCTCAGAGCGGGGAGGAGAGGTCCAGCGGGCTAAGGAAGCTTCGCTGATCCCCCTCTCCAAGCTGTCAGTAGGGGGTCTTGTGGCCCCCTCCCTATGCAGAGCTCCGGCAGGCTAAGGAAGGGGCGAGCTGCGCTCAGCTGATCTCCCCCTCTCCAAGCAGTCATCTGGGGACCTCGGGCCCCCCTCCCTCTGCAGAGCTTCAGCGGATCATGGAAGCAGCGCTTGGCTTATCTCCCCTTCTGCAAGCAGTCAGCGGGGGATCTCGGCACTAGAAGAAAGTATGTGATACTACACTATTTGCATTGTGTGATACTGTAACGGAGTGGATTCCAGTATTCTACAAGCACTTTTACACAGGGGATTCCTGACAGGCATGGAGGGAGAGAGACAGCACATGGCATGATAAGACCTATCCCAAAAATAAGTCCCACTGTGTCTTTTATTGCCAAAATTAATATAAGACCCAAGCTTATTTTTGGGGAAACACAGTAGTATAACATTAGACTAATTGGATAACAAATAAAATAGATTATAGTTGTCCTTACACTTCATGGCCCGGATTCACGTAGAAGCGTGCATCTTTGTGCAGGCGTAACGTATCCTATTTACGTTACGCCTTCACAACTTTGACAGGCAAGTGCCGTATTCTCAAACCAAAGTTGCGGCGGCGTAGCGTAAATAGGCCGACATAAGCCCACCTAATTCAAATGTGGAAGATGTGGGCGTGTGTTATGTTAATTTTATGTGACCCCACGTAAATGACGCTTTTTACGAACGGCGCATGCGCCGTCCGTGAAAGTATCCCAGTGCGCATGCTCCAAATTAACCCGCAAGAAGCCAATGCTTTCGACGTGAACATAAATGACGCACAGCCCTATTCGCGAACGACTTACGCAAACGACGTAAAACGTGAAAAATTTGACGCTGTTCCGAAGTCCATACTTAACATTGGTACGCCTCATCTACGCCTCATATAGCAGGGGTAACTTTACGCCGGGAAAAGCCTAACGTAAACGGCATATCTGTACTGCGTTGGCCGGGCGTACGTTCGTGAATTGGCGTATCTAGCTGATTTACATATTTCTAGGCGTAAATCAGCGTACACGCCCCTAGCGGCCAGCGTAAAATATGCAGTTAAGATAGGGCGGCATAAGAGACTTACGCTGGTCATATCTTAGTGAAATGTTGGCGTATCTGATTCTTTGAATCAGGCGCCAAGATACGACGGCTCGGACTCAGAGTTACGACGGCGTAACTCGTACGAGAATCCAGGCCCATGTGTGCACTTTTAGACAGTTGCAGCTTTGGGACATCTTAATATAGTATAAAAAAAGATTTTGGGTTAAACAAACATTGTCTAAATACATGTTGCTATTTGCCTGGCCACTGCTACACAGAAGGAAACAAACCAAGGACACAATTTAGCAACTCCTGTTGGGGTAGTGCTACACTTGTCAGAACATTTTCCCGTTATGAATTTTTTTTATAACCACTGGAATACATTTTCATGGCAAATACTGTTTTAATGGAATATGTCATATTTCTAAGGCATCACATATTACAGGATACACTGGTAAGTTGGTAACATTCACCACTAAGTTGATTTAACCTTTTTTGATTATGTTTTATGGTAACATGTAGTACTGAATATGTTTCCTGAAACCATAAAGTATATCTTAGGGCTCTTTCACACGGGCAGACCGTATGTCCGCTTTTTCATCCATCCGTGTACGGATGAAAAAGGGACATACATTGGTCTCTATGAGATCGCGGGTGTCAGCGGATGAACAATCCTCCGATTCTGCAGACGGAGGAAAACCCTATTTTTCCTTCCGTCTGCGGATGGGATCGGGTGAACACGGACAGACGGTCTGTGTTCATTCGATCCCCCATAGAGGAGAGCGGAGAAAAGGCAGGGCGGTCCCTGCAGAGTGTGCGGGGACTGCCCTGTCATCCGTTGGTCAAATCATGGAAGGCAGATGTGCCTAGATCCACCCATCTCCTATAAATTGATCAGAGTGTTTTTTATGTCCATGACAGCTGCAGAAAATGCACAACACAGGTGAGTTATGTGAAATATACCTGACATCTGATGTTTGTTTTTACCTCCTATTTATTTTGTCACTTGAAAATATTCATGGCCTAAATAAGGCAGCTGGCGCTCATTAAATAGCATTTAGTACTACTCAGAATGACATCAGTGTCATATTATAAAAATATTGCTATAATTTGATTATACGTTAATATACAAATCACTGGGGTAAAATAATAATTATTTTCCATGATAAACATGCATTTCATGACATACCATTTATGGCATGCATTAGCAAAATTATCTAACTCATACAACCTGTGCTACTATCGGTAGAAGTACCATCCAAGCAGCCTGTTGAGCTGGTGGACACAGTGAGGTGGGGAAAGGTTATGTGATACAGAGAGATACATTATGTTTTTTTGTGAGTGTAAAGTCTTAGAATATCTATGTATCAATTTATATTTTAGTCCCTGAGAGCTGGAATTCAAAGAAAAAAGGGCCATTCTCCTATATATTGTATATTCTCAGATTACTGTTAACTGCATCCCCATTTACTCTAAAATGGTAAATGGGGATGATCAGCTTTCTTTAAAGTGGTTGTAAACCCTCACGTATACCCAGCGAAGTGAACAGCCTCTGATGATACACAGAGATGAAACAAATCCTCCTACATAGATTTCTCTACACCCTTTTAAAAGTGCAGATCATTTTCAACATCTTTATTCATATATCAATAGCACAGAGGAGGGGGACTTAGAGATTGTAGTTACAGTGTGTAAGAGCTGATTGGAGGAAAGCACCCCCCACATAGCAGAAGAACTGTGTTGTAAATCTCTTTGTGTTATAAGCTCTGTTCTAAGCTTCCCGTCCTGACACAAATTTATCTCATGTGTCGAAAACTTCTCAGAGATGACTAATGCTGATGACAGAGGAAGGGATCACCAGAGAGAAACTACACTTAGAGCTTTGGAGAGAGATAAGTAACACTGCAGATATATATGGTTTGCTCAAATTCCATGACCAAGGTTTACAACCACTTTAAATGGGGAGTAGGGGGTTCAAGTGAAGCCCTCAACATCACCAAGGGGCCGCAATTAAAATTCTGTGAATATTCATTATCACACAACATGATATAGTCAACGACTATGGGCATGATACGAGAGAAGGTAAGAGACTGTGGATATACGTAAACATGGTACAGGAGATGGTCAGAGATTTCGGACATAACAAAGGGTATAATCAGAGACTGCAAACATAATACAAGAGATGGTCAGAGACTGTGGGCATGCTTCATGAGACTGTCAGAGACTGAAAACATGCAATCGGAGTTGTTGCAGACTGGAGACATGTTTTAGGAGACTTCCAGAAATCACAGCTATAACAGGGCGATAGGGAAACACAGATTACAGTGTCTGGAAGGGGCCCAAGCCACTTAAAAAGCAAGGGTTGCAGATTGGTCATCAGTTGTCTAAAACGTATCATGTCAAAAGAGAGTTTTGTTTGGAGTTGATTCACAGTGGTGGTGATAATATTTGGAAGGTCAATGAATCTTTTTTTTAAAGTCATTAACATTGATGATGTTTGTAGACAAATTGGGGTTGATTTACTAAAGGCAAACAGACTGTTCATTTTGCTTGGGAAGTTGCACTTTGCAAGGTGATTTTCCCCAGAGCTTAGTGTATGGGATGAAGCTCTGCTGACTTCCCTCATCTGATCATGTACTAGCAAAAATACTTTTTTTATTTTCCTTGAACGTGATTGGGTTTCCTTTACAAAGTTCACGTCTTTCACAAAGCTCTGTGGCGAATTCCTCTGCAAAATGCAACTTTCTTTGCAAGGTGAAATGTTTATTTGCCTTTAGTAAATCAATTCCGATTTACTAAACTTCCGATTTGTCTATAAACATCATCAATGTTAACGACCTTAAAAAAAAGTCTCTGAAAAAAGCAAAGATACCTTGACCTTCCAAATATTATCACCACTAGTGAGAATCAACTCCAAACCAAACGTGTTTATCACATTAATGTGTTATCCTACATCACTCACCAGAGTTATTGACCTTTAACTTCATAAAGTCTGGACACGTTTGTTATTATGCACAGATAGGGAAAAAAGCATTTGATCCCCTGCTGATTTTGTACGTTTGCCCACTGACAAAGAAATCAGTCTACAATTTTAATGGTAGGTTTATTTTAAGGCCTCATGCCCACAGACGTTTTAAAAAACGGACTGTAAAGCTAGTACAGACGCAGGGAAAAAGCGGCGTTAAAAACTCAATTTTATCCGCATTTTGTTTTGAATTCAATGCACGTTTAGCTGCGCTGAGCTTTAGCTGCATTTCTCTGTCTCTATTCAAAATCAATGGTTCCCTATGGGAGCCCATTGATTTGAATAGAAGTCAGACCAGAAGTTGGATCAAGATGATCAGACTTGCAGTGTGACTTGTGTGCTGAGAATCTTGAAGTCAGAACCTCCCCCCCCAAATGTAAAAAAAATGAAAAAAATTGCGTGAAGTTCCCCCCAAGAATTTGGGCTGGTATGGATCTTAACCCCCCTGGCGGTATTCTCGAGTCTAGCTCGGGGTGGAATTTCAGAACCAAAAGCCGTAACCCCGAGCAAGACTCGGGATCGCCTCGCAGCATCCACAGGCAGGGAATTACTTACCTTGTTCCCTGGAACCTGCAATGCCTCTCCGCTGTGTGATCCAGCGGTGTCCTCGCTCGATTCACACTGTGCCTGTGTGCCGCCAAGCTCCGTTCCCTGCAACGTTACGATGCACGGGGCGGAGATTGGCGCAAAATTCAAAAAAGTAAATAAACACATTACATACAGTATACTGTAATCTTATAGATTACAGTACTGTATGAAAAAAATACACCCCCCTTGTCCCTAGTGGTCTGTCCAGTGTCCTGCGTGTACTTTTATATAATAAAAACTGTTCTTTCTGCCTGGAAACTGTAGATTGTCCATAGCAACCAACAAGTGTCCCTTTCTGTCAAAAGTGGTTTTAGAGCAGCTAAAAAACAGCGATAATAAATTATAATCACTTGCAGAATTGAGCGATAGTGATTTGTAGGGAAATTTGTCATCAAAAAATAAAAGTAATGACAGCGACAATTCTGCAACTGAGCAAATTTCAGTGTTTTTGATTTGATTACATTATTGAATCATTTTTATTAGAATTATATTATTATTTGTAATAATTATTTATAGTTATTTATTATACTATAATTTATGATTTTGTTTTTCAAATTTTATTATACCCGGATGTCTACTAGACTCTTGTTTGGACAGATTTAAGTGAGTTATTCCTAAGAATTACAGGCCTACAATGTAAAACGCCAAATTTCCATGCAAAATAATGGTACCACTTTCAGCACCTAAAATCGGAAATAATCATACCACCAGGGAGGTTAAGGGGAACCCCCACACCAAAAAAAAATATGGCGTGGGGGCCCCCCCAAGATCCATACCACAGACCCTTATGCGAGCATGTAGCCCGGCAGGTCAGGAAAGGGGGGCCGAGCAAGCGCCCCCTCTCCTGGACCATACCAGGCCATATGCCCTCAACATGGGGGGGTTGGTGCTTTGGGACGAGGGGGCCCTACTCCCCCACCTCAAAGATCTATACCAGACCGAAGCGTCTGGTATTGCCTTTTGGGGAACCTCACACTAATTTTTTTTTTTTTTACATTTTGGTGCACTGCAAGTCAGATCATCTTGTTTCCGACTTCTGGTGTGATTTCTATTCAAATCAATGGGCTCCCATAGGGAACCATTGATTTTGAATAGAAACAGAAACGTCGGACGAGGCTTAACACAGTGTTAAGCCTCGTTAAATCGCATGTAACACCCTTTGCCAGCGTCTGACATTTTTACATCTCTAGTGCTGGAGCCTAAGAACGCACTGGTCCTTTTTTTGGAGCTTAAAAACGCCTATGCCACTTACAGCTCCTAAACGCCTTGGTGGGCATGAGGCCATAGGTTAACATGGTGAGGCATTTTTAAGCTGTGAAAAACTCTCCTAAAAGCAGCTGTAGAAATGTCCATGAGCATGAGGCCTAACAGACAGACAGAATAACAACAAAAATATGTAGAAAAACGCATTTCGAAAAAGTGAATTGCCTTTTAATGAGTGAAATAAGTATTTGATCCCCTATTAATCTGCCAGATTCCTGGCTTCCAGGTGTCTTCTATATAGGTAACGAGCTGAGATTAGGAGCACTCTCTTAAAGGGAGTGCTCCTAATCTCAGCTTGTTACAAATATAAAAGACACATATAAAATACAAATATAAAAGTCACCTGTCCATAGAAGATTCCAATCTCTCCACCATGGCCAAGACCAAAGAGCTGTCCAAGGATGTCAGGGACAAGACTGTAGACCTACACAAGGCTCAAATGGGCTACAAGACCATCGGCAGGCAGCTTGGTGAGAGGGTGACAACAGTTGGTGCGATTAAACGCAAAATGGAAGAAACACAAAATAACTGTCAGGCCCCGTACACACGACCAAGTTTCTCGGCAGAATTCAGCCAGAAACTTGATCGGAGCCGTATTCTGCCGAGAAACCCGGTCGTCTGTACACTTTTGGCCGAGGAAACCAACGAGGATCTCGTCAGGCCAAATAGAGAACATGTTCTCTATTTCCTCGTTAGTCAATGAAGAAACTTGGCTCGCCGAGATCCTCGGCGGCTTCACCCGTTCTGTATATATGTCTAAAATATTTTTTTGTTTATACTTTTGTCACTTGTGATTAAATTGTGCAACAAATGAAAAAAAAACATGTAATAATAGATGTCAATTGATGTACAGCGAACTGAACTAAAGTGAAGTGCCAACTGATATAAACTGATTTAAACTGAACTGAACTGTAGGCGAATTTTCAAACGAATATAAACTAATGTAACACGAATCCGCATTCATCAGTTTATTTCTTCGCAAAAAAACAAAACTTAATAGATGATGCCCATGTGAAAGGGCCCATAATCTGCTAGTTCATATAACCCTACCCTCTCCCCAGATTGACAATATTGGTATCCAAAGGTGTCTCCATTGTTCCTATAGTGGAGTAGAGACACTCTAAGGCAGGAAGTGTGTTACTGGCTGGATCACCAGGTGAAAAAAAAAAGAAAACACATGCAGCCACCATGTATATGAATTGGTAAGCTGCATTATGATACATTTTTTAAAATGCGAAGAAAATAGACTCAACTAAAAAAAGTTTTAAGGTAAATCAATAATACTTGCCATTATAATTTAGTAATACTGTTACTTGGTATATTAAGCTGATTCTGTAACACATTTGCAATTGATTTTCGAGAAGAATTATGCATTATTAGTCATGCCAGCCATTGACGTATGTAAAAGTACTTCGCTACTATCCCACAAAAGCAAATGAGCACACCATTTGCACTTTGCTGTCATTTCTTGGAACTAGAAATACAGCAAGTAATTATTGTAATATAATTAGGACTTGTGAAATACTCTTTTTTTTTTTTTTAAATATCCCTTTGAAAATTATTTCAAAATAAAAACTAGATGTATTATTACTCACTTGCAGTTGACTTTCTAAGCAAATTACTATATAGTTTAATGATGAGTAAACATTTTAATTATCTAGTTATGATGAATGCTTTATGAAGGGTCATTTAAATATCTAGAAAGGCTAGTAATGCGTTATGTTGAAAATAGCAAAATAATTGTCTGTCTCTTAACCACTTAAGGACCGGACCTTTAGGCATCTAAATGACCCAAGGGTTTTTTTACAATTCGGCATTGCGTCGCTTTAACAGACAATTGCGCGGTCGTGCGACGTGGCTCCCAAACAAAATTGGCGTCCTTTTTTCCCCACAAATAGAGCTTTCTTTTGGTGGTATTTGATCACCTCTGCGGTTTTTATTTTTTGCGCTATAAACAAAAATAGAGCGACAATTTTGAAAAAAATGCAATATTTTTTACTTTTTGCTATAATAAATATCCCCCAAAAACATATCTAAAAAAATTTTTTTTCCTCAGTTTAGGCCGATACGTATTTGTTTACCTATTTTTGGTAAAAAAATCGCAATAAGTGTTTATCGATTGGTTTGCGCAAAATTTATAGCGTTTACAAAATAGGGGATAGTTTTATTGCATTTTTATAAAAAAAAAATGTTTTACTACTAATGGCGGCGATCAGCGATTTTTTTCGTGACTGCGACATTATGGCGGACACTTCGGACAATTTTGACACATTTTTGGGACCACTGTCATTTTCACAGCAAAAAATGCATTTAAATTGCATTGTTTATTGTGAAAATGACAGTTGCAGTTTGGGAGTTAACCACAGGGGGCGCTGTGTGTGTGTTTACAACTGTAGGGGGGTGTGGCTGTAGGACTGACGTCATCGATCGAGTCTCCCTATAAAAGGGATCACTCGATCGATGCAGCCGCCACAGTGAAGCACGGGGAAGCCGTGTTTAAATAACGGCTTTCCCTGTTCTTCAGCTCCGGGGAGCGATCGCGACGGAGCGGCTATAAACGAATAGCCGCGCCGTCGTCCCGGATCGCTCCCTGAGGGGATCCGACCGCCGCATGTAGCGGGGGGGGGGGGTCCCGATCAGACCCCCGACCCACGTCTAGGCAGGCACGTACAGGTACGTTGATGTGCCTGTCCGTGCCATTCTGCCGACGTATATCTACATGAGGCGGTCGGGAAGTGGTTAAAGTAGAACTTTATATAGAAATTTAATTAACTTACATTTACAAAAAGGCAGGCTTTTTACTGCAGCGGAGACATAGGAAGAGATTTACTAAAACTGCAGAACTCAGAATCTGGTGCAGCTGTACATTGTAGCCAATCAGCTTCTAACTTCAGGTGGTTCGATTAAGCGTTGGCAATAAAACCTGGAAGCTGATTGGTTTCTATGCAGAAATGCACCAGGATTTCCATGCTCCAGTTTTAGTAAATCCCCCCCATATAGTTGATTTACTAAAAGGCAAATAGGCTGTTCACTTTGCAAAGGAATTTGCCATAGAGTCTAGTGAATGAGGCGGCGCTCTGCTAACTTGCATCATCCAATTATGTGCAAGCAAAATGCTGTTTTGTTTATTTTCACCTTATTGGGTATTCTTTGCAAAGTAAAATTTCACATTTGCTAAGCTTTTAGGCTAATTGCCTTGCAGTGATCATGAGTGTGTCTAAGGACCCGGACACACGTCCGAGGAACTCGACGAGCAAAACACATCGAGGATCTCGGCGAGCCAAGTTTCCCCATTGACTAACGAGGAAATTTGGCTCTATTTGGCTCGACGAGTTCCTCGTCAGCTTCCTCGGCCAAAAGTGTACACACAACCGGGTTTCTCGGCAGAATACGGCTCCGATCGAGTTTCTGGCTGCATTCTGCCGAGAAACTCGGTCGTGTGTACGGGGCCTGAAACAGCCCCACGTACAGAATGCAGTAGTAAGGATTGTCATATACAGCTCAACATACAGAGTGCAGTCGTAAGGAGTATGTAATTTACAGCCAAGGGTATAGAATACAGTGATCGAAAGTATGTCGTATCGAGCCCTGCATTGAGAGCTCAGTGGTCAGGATAATGTTATATATAGCCCAGGGTACAAAATGCATTGGTAAGGAGCATGTCATATACAGCCAAGGGTGCAGAGTGCAGTGGTCAGGAGCATGGTACAGACAGCCCAAGATCCATTGTGCAGTGGTCAGGAGCATATCATATACTGCCAATTATGCAGTGTGCAGTGGTCAGGAACATGTCATACACAGTCCCGTGTACAGAGTGCGGTGGTAAGGAGCATGTAATAACAACTTATAATAAAAGTAGCACAATGTACACATGCCAGAAGTAACCTTATCAGTATTATGGTCCTAGTATTCATATAAAATATCCAATAAGTGAAAGCAAGGGGTCTTGCAGCTCCTTTGATAAATCTGGGGTGATCCTCTCTAATTAAGAAAGCGAAGAACATGGAAGGACCAGGTGTATTAAAACTGAATACAATTAATCAACAATGTTCACTTACAGTTGGAATAACATCAAAAGTAGACAAAGGATATTCACAGTGTGAAGAAGCCAAGGCCCCCCAGGATTTGAAGGGAAATCCCAAGGGTCCATGGCTCCATCGCACTGTGAAAATCATGTGCCTGTTGATGCTTATTCTAATGTAAGTAAGAATTGTTGCTTTATTCATTAGAATCTTCCGTTTTAACACAACTGTGCCCTCCACGTTCTTCTCTTCCTTTACATGGAGCATGTCATACACAAACCACCCTGTATTGCTGCTCTCCCTCCAGGCCCTCTGGGATTTTCTCCTCCCGTCACAGCACAGCTCACTGTGTGCTTCTCATTGCTTCTCTTCCTGTACATCAGCTTTCTCTCCTTTCGAAAACCTCCCTGCATAATGCAGCCTGCGATGTGTGTCCAGTGGGCGGGGCTAAAAATCCAGCCATTCATGCAGCCAATCAGGATTCTCATCTCCGTTCTCCCAGCCGAGCTATCCAACCAAGGCCTGGGGGAGGAGGAAGAAACCGAGGCTTGACATTTAGAGACAGGGGGAATGACTTCAAAATGTTTTGTTTGCCACCATGTTCCAACCAACTGTATAACCTGGATGTTTGAGAATTCCTATGTCCCCAATGTATTTATTTCAATTATGAAAAGTATTAAGCTCTGCCCATCCCTGTGTTAACAAGGATGAAAAGATTTTAATCCGAGTCGTGGCTTTGTGATGCTGATGCTGCTTTAATATGTATGCAAAGCAATTTGCATAGCTACCGGTATATCTTAACAATACTTTTCATTTTCTTCATCTGCAGTATAGAACAAATGCCAGAAAACTGCCTACAATCCTTAATTAAATATTCTTTCTAACAGATTTTTTGTAAAATCCCATATTATATTTATTGGATGCTTCAGCACACTTACAGGCATATACAACAAAAAAAATTGAAATGACAAATTAAAACAAATGGCCATTTTCAATTTCCTGGTAGATTTAATGATTAATGAAAAGTCTGCCTGACTTTAAAAATTGCATTCTTACAAATAGTATTTTTATCGTTGGTTATGGAGTTATTTCCTGTTTTGTATTTCCTCCTGTATTTCAAACTGTTTCTAACATAGATGATGCAAGTAAGTTTAACCAGCCAAATGTTCAATGTATGTGTAACATTAAAAAAATACAAATCCTTTTAATAATATGCTTGGGGGATGCTCTAAAGCTGCATGCAGTGTTATAGAACATAATGATTTTCAGTATTTAATATATATATATATATATATATATATATATATATATATATATATATATATATATATATATATATATATAATTTAATTACAAAAAGAACAAAAAAATAGGCATTTTAGCTTTTTTACAGAAAGCAAAAAAAATTGGTCAGATGCTGGACAGTTTTATTCAGCAATAGTAGGCCTAACTACCTTATAAAAAAAAAATATATATATATATATATGTATATATAAATATATATATATATATATATATATATATATATACACACACACATATATATATATATATATATATATATATGTGTGTGTGTATATATATATATATATATATATATATTGTAAGATTGGGGTTATTAGACTCCAGCGATAGATGCGTTTTCCAGTGAGTACGCCAGTCCAGAACTGAGTTTTTAACCTCCTTAGCGGTATCCCCGAGCGTGACTCGGGGTGGTTTTTCCATGCTAGGATCGGTATCCCCGAGTCACGCTCGGGGTAGATGTGCAGAGCGTGTAGCGGCGCGGCTTACCTTTTGCAGCATCCACAGACAAAGTTACTTACCTTGTCCCTGGATCCTGCGATGCATCCCCGCTGTGTGAGCGAGCGGGTCCTCGCTCGATTCACAGTGTCCCCGTGTGCTGCCGAACTCCATTCCCTGCATTGTTACGACGCACGGGGGCGGAGAACGGCGCCAAATTCAAAAAAGTAAACAAAGACATTACATACAGTATACTGTAATCTTATAGATTACAGTACTGTATGTAAAAAATACACACCCCCCTTGTCCCTAGTGGTCTGCCCAGTGTCCTACATGTACTTTTATATAATAAAAACTGTTATTTCTGCCTGCAAACTGTAGATTGTCCATAGCAACCAAAAGTGTCCCTTTATGTCAAAAATGGTTTTAGAGCCGCTAAAAAACAGCGATAATAAATTATAATCACTTGCAGAACTGAGCGAAAGCGATTTGTGGGGAAATTCGTCATAAAAAAATAAAAGTAATGACAGCGACAATTCTGCAACTGAGCAAATTTCAGTGATTTTTAGTTGATTACATTATTGAATAATTTTTATTATAATTAAATTATTATTTGTTATAATTATTTATAGTTATTTATTATATTATAATTTATAATTTTGTTTTTAAAAAAAATGTATACCCGGGATGCCTACTAGACTCTTGTTTGGTCAGATTTAAATGAGTTATTCCTAAGAATTGCAGGCCTACAGTATAAAACGCCAAATTTCCTTGCAAAATAATTGTACCGCTTTTGGTACGTAATTCCAGACAGAATCATACCGCCAGGGAGGTTAAGGGCCTGGTAGCCCACCTTTATTTAAAAGCACAAAAGATCACAAATACAATAGCAGCCCTCGCAGGGGGTTCCACCATCCCTGTATTTTGCCAACTCAACAGTTTAGCTTCCTGGCTTTCATACTTGCCATCCTAAGTTCTGTTCCTCAGAACAGTTTCCTAGAGTTAAGCACACACCTAGCTTACTCCTGTCAGCGTCTTGCTGCTCAATCATCAAACAACATCTGCCTCCTGCAGATATGCATACAGCCTCTGACTTCTCTCAGAGAGATGGGAGTCCACCTGACTCCCAGGAACAGACCTCCTGTCTGTTGGGTGGGGCCCTGAGCCATAGTCAGGTTAGAACTAAATAGCTGAACACACGGCTGTGCAATTGGTGCGTCTTTCTCTCCAAAATCTAGCGTAAACCACCAACCTTTCACATAGCACAAAGTCCCACCCTCACAATATATATAGGGATAGAGGGTGTGTTGAATGTGAGTGATATAATCTGAGGTGTTTTAGGTGCACAGTGGTTTCCCCTTATAGTTTTCTTTTTCTTTTAAATGATGCAAAAGTATGCTGCAAACAAAAGGCAGCTACAAGAACAGATGGTCGGGATCAAATGAATACTGTGCAATAAGCATCCCATAATTAATATAAGGCCTTATCAACATAATATAAAAATCAGAAAAGGCCCAAAAGAAATTAAAAACACAAGACACCACCCCTGAAACAAAAGCCCCCCCCCCACTTTTTTTTTTTTAAAAAAGGATACATTGCCGTTTAACCTTAAAAATCCCAATCAACATACATTAGAAATCAATGAATATCTAAATTAAAATCATCTACAGCAAAAGCACTTTTAAAAAAAAGGAAAATCTTTCTGCAATAAAAAAAAGCTAAAAGCGACTCCTAGCCTTGAATCAAAAAATAAATAAAATAAATAATAATAATTAAAAAAAAGGCAGCAGCAGGTGGATTGCTAATGCAGCTTATACTCCCGGGGAGGTTTAGTCGGTGGCTCCACTTGGAACAAGTAGTCCCGACATTTCTTACACCGGGCAAAAGGCAAAATCCGGACGGCCAGCTCCGAACAGCGGGGGCAGGACAGTCCAAGGGCCTACACGCTACCGCTGGAAAACAAGACGAACTTCACCTGGGTCCGCATTCGAATTCTGGTATCTGTCAGGGTGATACCAGCAGTAACAGACATCGCATTCACTCCCCGCACAGACATCGGGGGTCGCAGCCTTTCAAATTGCTTGCTTATAGTATATTAGTGAGCTAATTAATGAGATTATTACATAATTACTAAATAAATAATTAGAATAGAAGCAAAGAAGAAGGAATTTTAACTAAAATGTCGCATGAGCTACACCCTATACGACAATACTGAATAAAACAAAAAATGGGTGTAAAATTATCAAAAATATTTATTTGTATGACTCTCCACAGACACCTTAGACAGATGGCTCACTAAAATAGAACAAAGCCATTCTATCCCATAGAGATACAGTGCAAAGTCTATCTTAATTATGTGAAAATTAGCACATTGCACAGTGTGAATATTATTAATGTCACATGATCTGCAGAGCTTATATGACGATAAATGAAAGGATGGGTTTGTACACTTGGGTGTTTATTTATGCAGGAACATTACTGTAACATAATAGTTTTAATTATTTTCAGTCTACAGTTCTACATTTTATGAATAGTGTACTATATAGTCTAATGGCTTATATCATATTCAGACGGCTTTAGCTGTGTAACCGAAGCAGACCGCAGTAACAAATAAGATAATATAGCATGACAGAGCTATTTCTGTGAGTCCCTTTACATTTTTCTCTTAGAAAACAGTGCACATATGGCAGCTTTGCCAGAACATGAAGCTAAAAATAATATGCAGCCATATAAATACTTTGATATTGGGCATAATGACAAAATCCCATGTTATTCATTGCTGAATACCTACATGATACATGTATAATAATGAGCTCTTACAAGAAAGCTACATTACAGATGTTACACAACTAACCAATGAAAGTAGCGATAATGTATAGCTGTAATCAAAGCCCCTAACAAGATTCTAACTTCTATATATGTTACCTAATTAGAAAATGGTCAATAAAACTATTTATACCATTAACTAGAATTAAGTACCAATTGACTGAATTTTAATGATTCTCGGATACATTATAACAAAAGGATTACACACATTACGAGTCAGGCCCCATACACACGGCCGAGGAACTCGACGTGCCAAACACATCGAGTTCCTCGGCGAGTTCAGCTCTGAAGCCGCCGAGGAGCTCGGCGGGCCGAGTTCTCCCATAGAACAACGAGAAAATAGAGAACATGTTCTCTATTTTCTCGACGAGTTCCTCGGCGGCTCCATCGGGCCGAAAGTGTACACACGACAGAGTTTCTCGGCAGAATCCGGCTCTGACCGAGTTTCTCGATGAATTCTGCCGAGAAACTCTGTCGTGTGTACGGGGCCTCAGATTATTGACTCCCGAAGGTTGTTATTTTTTTTTAAAGGGCCTATGTTATGTGGACAGTTTTTATGCAAAAGGGACTTAGGAAACAGCTATATACACAGGTGATAAAATAAAAAAAATGTATGCGCTACTTTGAGTAAACAGTGTTAGAATAATAAAGGTGTATGGAATATTGTTCAAGGCAGCTATATCTAGAAGTGTTCACAATACACAAAAAATTGTAGAAATAAAGAATGTGATAAGCGCTCCAAACAGTAGTGTGACCTACTACAATGCGAGTCAAAAGCATAGCCATCAGTGCATTTGATGTATAAAAAAACTATACCGTGATGTGCCACAATAAACCTATATAACAAAGTGACAGTAAATCCAACGCGGGATAAAAATGAATAAATAAATGAATGAATGGTGTCTAAAAACAAATAAAGAATGTCCTAAAGCTGAGGAGTATGATGGTCTCAATAAGATGGTAACGTAGTCTTCTCAAAAAAGGCCGGTGTTAGAACAGTATAAACAGACATCCATAATCAGTCTCCCAGAACTCTCACCTTGTAATTACTATATAAAGGCATATAGCGTGGGTGTATGCGTGTCCGGGATATAGATCTCGCTCCTTCCCAAAGATATCCTCTATGGCTGCTTCTTACACCTGCTACTGCCACCAGTCAGCATGAATAATGGACCTGTGAGGGTGCTCAATGCTCCATATGAGCCAGGGGGAGAGAGAAAGAAATGGATGCCTCAGTAAAAAAGGGGGGTGCTTTATTAAAAAGTAAAGTGGACTCTTAGGCCTCGTACACACGGCCGAGGAACTCGACGTGCCAAACACATCGAGTTCCTCGGCCAGTTCAGCCCTGAAGCCGCCGAGGAGCTCGGCGGGCCGAGAGCTCCCATAGAACAACGAGGAAATAGAGAACATGTTCTCTATTTCCTCGCCGAGGTCCTCGTCGGCTTCCTCGGCCGAAAGTGTACACACGGCCGGGTTTCTCGGCAGAATTCAGCCAGAAACTCGGTCGGAAGCTGAATTCTGCCGAGGAAACTGGTCGTGTGTATGGGGCCTCACAGTCCCCTGATGAAGTCATGAGGCACGTGATGTAACGGCGTAGGGATTCAAGCCCATGTGACACCTGCGTAAGCCGGAGGCCAGCAGAGGAAACGTAAGACGGCGCTGTGTACGCCGCGTCCTACCTATTTTTTGCATTCCCTTATATCCATTGATGTAAGAGTCCACTTTACTTTTTAATAAAGCACCCCCCTTTTTTACTGTACTTCACCAATGGAGGCATCCGTTTCTTTCTCTCTCCCCTGGCTCACATGGAGCATTGAGCACCCTCACAGGTCCATTATTCATGCTGACTGGTACCAGTAGCAGGTGTAAGAAGCAGCCATAGAGGATATCTTTGGGAAGGAGCGAGATCTATGTCCCGGGCATGCATACACCCACACTATATGCCTTTATATAGTAATTACAAGGTGAGAGTTCTGGGAGACTGATTATCGATGCCTGTTTATACTGTTCTACCACCAGCTTTTTTTTTTGAGAATACTACCTTACCATCTTATTGAGACCATCATACTCCTCAGCTTTAGGACATTCTTTATTTGTTTTTAGACACCATTCATTTATTTATTCATTTTTATCCCGCGTTGGATTTACTGTCACTTTGTTATATAGGTTTATTGTGACACATCACGGTATAGTTTTATTATACATCAAATGCACTGATGGCTATGCTTTTGACCCATATGTTTTGAGAGTTTGTTGTGGACACGCATTGTAGTAGGTCACACTGTTTGGAGCGCTTATCACATTCTTTATTTCTCCTTCAGACACAGGTTAAATGGATAGTTACAAACTCCGACTTCTAACTAGTGATGAGCCAAACTGCCCTGGATTTATACTAAATGGGACAGAAATACAAGGCTAACCAAAGTAGCAGCTAGCCATGTACTCACATAACCAAGAAATAGTATGGAGTTGGGCACTGCCTTGGGGAACATGTTCCAATGAAACGAAAAAAAAAAAAAATTGTAAAAGATTCCACGCAGCACAAAGCAGTGATTTTTTTAGCACTGACATTTACAAAGAAAAAACGTTTTTGAAATTGCTGGCAAATGACTGTCAGCTGCTCTCTGTGATGTACAGAAAGTGCTTCTGAATTGCTGACATTTACAAAGGAAAAAAGTGTTTAAATTGCCGGCAAATACATTTCATACCTGATTTTAAAAAAAGCCCAACAAAATAACACACAGACCCCTTCAAGGGCCTGCTATGTATTTTGGGGAACCTTTGGAGGAATTTGTGTGCTGTTTTTATATATATATATATATATATATATATATATATATATATATATATATATATATATAGAGGCTGGCAATTAAAGTGGTTGTAAACCTCTGACATGAAACATGAAGAAAACTAATTACAGCAAATTACCCTACAGTGAGTACTTGTCTCAATCCAGAACACTAAGGCCCTGTACACACGATCGGTTTGTACGATGAAAACGGACCGATGGACTGTTTTAATCGGACAAAACGATCGTGTGTGGGACCCATCGGTTTGTTTTCCATCAGTGAAAAAAATAGAACGTGTTTTAAAATTTTCCTATGGATAAAAAAACGATAGAAAAAAACGATCATCGGTGTGGAAGTCCTTCGGTCAAAAATCCACGCATGCTCAGAATCAAGTCGATGCATGCTCGGAAGCATTGAACTTTTCTCAGCACGTCATAGTGTTTTACGTCACCGCGTTTGGACACGGTCGGATTTTTGTCCAATGGTGTGTAGGCAAGACTATTAACCACTTACCCCCGGACCATATTGCTGGTCAAAGACCAGAGCACTTTTTGCGATTCGGCACTGCGTCGCTTTAACTGACAATTGTGTGGTCGTGCGACGTGGCTCCCAAACAAAATTGGCATCCTTTTTTTCCCACAAATAGAGCGTTCTTTTGGTGGTATTTGATCACCTCTGCGGTTTTTATTTTTTGCGCTATATACAAAAATAGAGCGACAATTTTGAAAAAAAATAATATTTTTTACTTTTTGCTATAATAAATAAAAAAAAATCCTCAGTTTAGGCCGATACGTATTCTTCTACATATTTTTTGTAAAAAAAAAATCGCAATAAACGTTTATTAATTGGTTTGGGCAAAAGTTATAGTGTTTACAAAATAGGGGATAGTTTTATGGCATTTTTATTAATATTTTTTTTTTTTACTAGTAATGGCGGCGATCAGCGGTTTTTTTTTTTGGTACTGCGACATTATGGCGGACACTTCGGACACTTTTGACACATTTTTGGGACCATTGGCATTTTTATAGTGATCAGTGCTATAAAAATGCATTTGATTACTATAAAAATGCCACTGGCAGGGAAGGGGTTAACACTAGGGGGCGGGGAAGGGGTTAAGTATGTTCCCTGGGTGTGTTCTAACTGTAGGGGGGTTGGACTCACTAGGGGACAGACGGTCAGGCATTGGTCAGCTCCCGGTCCTCGCTCTGTAACGAGCGATCGCGGGTGCCCGGCGGTGATCGCACCCGCCGGGCACGCGCGTCGGGATCAGGGACGAGCGGGGGGCACGCGTCCCTAGTGCCCGCTTCGCGAGGCGATGTAGAGCTACGGGCTCTCACGCAGGGGAGCCGACCTGCCGCCGTATACTGTATTTATCGCCCTATAGCGCGCACCGGCGTAACCCCCCTCCCCAACCTAGAGAGGAATCCTAAGAAAAAAAAGAAATACTGACAATTTACAGATACAGTAACTTACAGTTGCCCGGCGTCCATCGGCGGCCTTGTCCGGTCCGGCGTCCGTCTGGGGCATTCGTGGTGTCCTCGTGGTATCCTCCCCGCTTCTTCCAGCTTCTCCCGCGCTGTTTTTGAACGCCGCCGCCGACATATATCAAGTGCAGTACACTCGGGTACACTCGGCTGGGCTCGGCCACGCTCGGCTCCTCTCGCATAAAGGCTGGGAGGCGGCACAGGGTGTGACTGCGAGCGGAGCCGAGCGCGGCCGAGCCCAGCCGAGTGTACCCGAGTGTACTGCACTCGGTATATGTCGGCGGGGGCGCTCAGAAAGCGGGGATCGGCGTATAACGTGCACCCACGATTTCCCCCTGATTTTAAGGGGAAAAAAGTGCGGGTTATACGCCGATAAATACGGTAACTGCAATGGCTGGTCGGCAAGTAGTTAAAGTCAGCTTCATCGGATATCCGACGAAAAAAATCCATCGGATTAGATTCCATCAGATATCCGATCGTGTGTACAGGGCTTAAGAGGGAGGTTTACTAAAACTAGTGCACACTGAATCTGGTAAAGCTATGCATAGTAACCAGATTCTAGGTTTAATTGTCAAAGCTAATTTAAACAGCATGAAGTTAGAAGCTTATTCTGTGTGCACCAGTTTTAGCAATTTTTCCCTTAAGTGTAATCTCTGGTGCCTCATTCCTCTGCCATCTGCATGAGTCACTTCTGGTAAGCTTTTCTGACACCAAGAGGTAAAATGGTGGCAGGGGAAGGAGTTCCAGCACACAGCTTGTGATTGACAGCCTCAGCTCTGTTAGTGTGTGCTGTGTGAAGTGGGGTGGTTCCCTTTCCTCCAATCAGCGCTCACTGAGCTCTGTAGTGTAAAACCATAGCTCTCCATCACCCGCTTTCTGAAAGCTCTGAAAAGCTATATACATGCTGCAGTTTAAACGGCTGTAGAGAAGAGGGGGCTGCAGATAAATAGATACAACGTATGTAGGAGGATCTGTTTCATCTCTGTGTATTACCTGAGGCTAGTCACTGGTATATGTAAGGGTTTAGAACCACTTTAGTGTAATTTGCCAGCAATTTAAACTTTCATTTTTTTTTCATTGGAATTTTTGCTGTAGCACATCCTACAGCAAGAATGAAAACAAAATGCATAGACTCCCCACCAAAATGCACAGAAGATCCTTGGAGTCTGGTATGAATTTGAAAGGGGTAACGCACAAAAGAAAAAAAAAGCAAGAGGCCCTCCAGGAAATTCATACCATACCATTCACGTCTCATACAGGCGGTCCCCTACTTACAAACATCCGACTTACAAACGATTCCTACTTACAAATGGAGGGAGACAACAGGAAGTTGGAGGAAATCTACCCTAGGAAGGGAAATTCTCTCCTGTAAGGCCCCGCACACACGAATTCAGCCAGAAACTCGATCGGAGCTGAATTCTGCCGAGAAACCCGGGCGGGTGTACACTTTTGGCCGAGGAAGCCGACGAGGATCTCGGCGAGGAAATAGAGAACATGTTCTCTATTTCCTCGTTGTTCAATGAGAAATTTCGGCTCAACGAGATCAGCTGCGGCTTCACAAGGAACTCGACGAGCAAAACTATGTGATTTGCCCGTCGAGTTCCTCGGACGTGTGTACGAGGCCTCAGGGTTAATAGGGGAAAAATATGTCTCCAGTGATGCTTTCACACCAATCTTTGTTTCCCCAATAACCCAAAATTTTCAAAATCCAATTGTCATTGGGACAGAAAGTGAGGTGAAATCTTCTAAACAGGGGCAAAGACAGCAAAACAAATGTTACAGGGGTGATGACCATTCCCTATGCTATCCAAAAAGTTTAAAAATAGATTTTTTGGCGGGAGCTACACTTAAAAAAATTACCTGTTCCAGCTTACAAACGGATTCAATTTAAGAACAAGCCTACAGTCCCTATCTTGTTTGTAACCCGGGGACCGCCTGAACAGATTTTAGGTGAACCCCACATCAAAAAAAAGCATGAAGTCCCCCTAAAAATCCACACCAGACACTTAATCCAAGCATGCAGCCTGGCTGGCAAGAAAAAGGGGGGGAATTAGCTTGTGACCCCCCCCTTAAACCATACCAGGCCACATGTCCACATGTTCCTGTATACTGCACCATAGACCATCTCTTTACCGCAAGAATAACCCCCCTCCCCCCAGCCAGCTCCCACACTTTCACAAATTGCTTTAAAAAAACTTTTTAGCTCAAACTGCGGTGCTTCATTTAGAAGGAAAGACTGGTGATGCAATCAGTCCCCTCATTAAACCACTGGAGTCTTCTGGGGTAGTGATGAGCTGAATACCTCTGGTTCAGATTTGAGGTACGTTTTCAAACTTAACGTTGATGTACATTTTTTGATGTCACAATGTACAGTATAAGATTTCCTATCATCTGTGCCCAGTCTTGCCACACAGAGTTAATCCAGCTCTGAGCAATCCTCTTGTAGTGCTCAGTGAAATAAAACGGACTTATAGAGAAAAACCTTAGTCCGTTCCGCCCCCTTGCTGTGAGTGACAGGTTATTTACATATCTCATGCACTAGCCTGGAGACAGGCATTATTTTTTAATTCCCACCCCCATTTTGTGTAAGGAATACACAGGAAAAAATGCATGTTGACAAGGGGAGTGTAGAGGAGGGTGGGGAGTCTACTGACATTACGACTCCACCCACAGAGCTCCAGGCAACAGATCCACCCACAGAATCTGCAGGTTTTCAGTTCATATAACAGACAGAGGGGAGACATTTGACAGGTAAGGATACATGCAGGGGGCATGTATATCCTTATAGATCAGCACTATGGCAGTAGATTAGAAAGGATGAGAGTGGGTTTACATCCACTTTAACAAAAGTTTAGTTGTCAGATCCATTGAGGTCAATAGGAGTCAAATGTTAATAAAACACAATGTCCATTTTCTACACTAATAGGCTGGGTCCTGCTCTGGGAACATACCAAAGCAAAATTAATTCAATAAAAAAAAATTATTGCAAATTTTTAGTGCGAAGCAGTGATTTTAAATGCATAGACAGCAACATTAAAAATGCAAAATTCCTAAATAAATATGCCTGAGGGATGCCCTGAACCGACCTGTGAAGTTGCGCATATGTAAAATATATAAAACCTACAGCAAAACTGACACCTACAATTTTTGTTTTATAAACTGCCAGTAAATGCTTCTGGCAGCTTACTTCTGTTAGTAAAGAAACAGCTGGGGATTCCCTTTATCATGCCAGATTCTTCTGGGTGAGGGTCTGGTACACATGTTAACGGGGGACCCCCCAAACAATTGGTGTTGAGTTCTTCCTAAACAGTACACACGAGATCCTTATTCTTCATGAAAGCCTGATATGGATTTCAAGGGGTACCCCACGCAAAAAAATAAAAATAAATTGCTGATGCCAAGAGCAGAAAGCTGTCATATTTAGCAGCATTAGTAATGTTGATGCTAAATACTTCACTTCCCGCTGCAGCTGGGTTCCTATTTTGAAGCCTGGGAGGACTTTAGGGCCTCGTACACACGACCGAGGAACTCGTCGTAAATGAAACATCGTTTTCCTCGACGAGTTCCTTGTCAGGCTTGTCGAGAAACTTGACAAGCTTTCTTTGCGTACACACTTTCAAGACCAAATCTCGTCGTTCTCAAACGCGTTGACGTAAAACACGTACGACGGCACTATTAAGGGGAAGTTTGATTCCACTGGCGCCACCCTTCTGAGCATGTGCGGGTTTCTAAGCATACACACGAGCGTGTTTCTCGTCGAAAACCAGCCCGACGAGGAACACGACAAGGAAATTGAGACTCCCGACGAGGAAAAAGAGAACTTGTTCTCTTTTTTTCTCATCGAGTTCCACGACAGTTTTCTCTATGAAAAACATACACACAACCGTTTTCCTCGGCAAAAGAGCTCTGCCACCAAGTTTCTTGATGGATTCTGTCGAGGAAAACGGTCGTGTGTACGAGGCCTAACACTGGAAAGCCTGTAGGAAGTATCCATTTCACCCAAGCCTTTCTTTGAGCAATTGACGTGATTGTAGCCGTATTAGTGCAATTGTGACAGAGAAAATTGAGTACTGTCCGTGATACTTTTTTTTTTGCACTAACATACATGTCTTGAAAAATTGTATGTTAGTGCAAATAAAAAAAGTAATATGGACAGTACTCAATTTTCCTTGAGCAATTGGAGATTGAATTGCCCCACAGTGCCTGCAGCTTCAGAATTGGCTTTTTTAAGCTCATCAACTGCTTGTCCACAATATGTAAATAGTTGACTGTCCATAGCCTGGGTATACTTTAAGTTTATCCTTATGCCGCGTACACACAACCATTTTTCATGACGAGAAAAAAGCCATTTTTAAAATTGGTCGTTAAAACGGTCGTGTGTAGGCTCCAGAGCATTTTTCTCGATGAGAAAAATGGGCATTAAAAATTTGCTCTATGCTCTATTTTTTCCCGTCGTTTTTCACGTCGTCGTAATTCTCGATGTGGAAAACGATCGGGTGTACGCTTTAACGACGGGGAAAAAAACGTGCATGCTCAGAAGCAAGTTATGAGACCATAATCAGCCCAAAGGTGGCGCCATTCGAATGGAACTTCCCCTTTATAGTGCCGTCGTACGTGTTGTACGTCATCGAGCTTTGATTGAGCATTTTTTATTACAATTGTGTGTATGCAAGGCAGGCTTGAGAGGAATCACGTCGAGAAAAACTCTGTTTTTTCCATGACATGAAAAATGGTCATGTGTACGCGGCATCACACTTAGCCTCCCCATAGTCGAAATCTAGACTATTCTCAGATCTAATCCCTGTGTTGCCCATAGGTCTAATTTAAATCCACAACTGTTCAAAAACAAACAAAAACTACCATCAGAACTGCAGAGGTTGTGCCTGTTATCAGTACTGTTCATGGAAGCTTGATAGGAACAAGAACATAAACACAAAGCCTATCTGTAAAGCACATCTGGAGTAGTTTTAAGAATGAGTTAATACATTTGTAGCAACCACAATGTTTAAAGTACTGTGTGCTATAGCAACCAATCATATCTGAATGTACTGTATTCATTTCAGGCAAATACAAGCTGTGATTGGTTGCTATGGATTACTGAAAATACCTTTTAGTCTAGGCATTTGGTTTTGGAGTTTGCTGTAAATGAATCAGCATTTCAGTTATGTTTTAGGTTCAGGATCTAGAGTGTTGCTACACTAATAAGCATATTCAATAAGGATAACGTTTTTTGCTTTGCCAACAGCACCTTTGATACATCTCACTAATCTTTTTTTAATTGTTTGCTAATCCAAGAAAATGTCAGCATAAGATTAGGTTACATTTTTACCCCACCAACAGTGAACTGGGAATTTTGTGACCTAGTAAAAAGATTCTGTGCTACAGATTTACCATCATTTATTAATATAATCTTAATATATGCAGAATCAGATAATAAATGTAAACCCACCAAAATGTATGATGAGAAACTTTTGTACTTGTATGCATTTATCATTGTTATAACATTACCTTGTGAAAAAAAAACCACGAAACAATGTTTTGTACTGACAACATTCTTTCTGTGCAATGTCTGCATATCTGTAGTACCAATAACCTTTGTGGGCTTTCAAAGAAGTAAAAAATGTAATTAGCTGTAAAATGTCTAAAGGCTACTAAGCAGAACCTGAAGCTAAATTTCTTCCCATAGGGAAGAATGACATTATCACAAAATAAACAGTCTAATACTAACTATTACCCCAGGATCTCTTAAAGTGGAATTAGACTCTCCCATCCTCTTATTCAAGAAGGGTGACATCTTAACATCTAATGAGATCTTCAGTTGCCATGGTACTGAACATATGACCAGTTACTGTATGACTTTGATTACACTTTTGTAAAGTGTGCCTCTTACTCCCATACTACTAGAGCTATATCCAGCAGTCACAGAGGACAACTATCATACAAAATTTCAACAGGGAAAACACTTTTTTTAGTACACCTTTCAGGGTTCTATAGATCCATTCTTCCAAACTGTCATTTTTGGGGTGGTACGCGGAGGTGCGGAGGTGAGTAATTTTCAATAACCAGCACAGCTTTTTGGTTATCTTTAGAATGAAAGGGGTTCCCTGATCTGTAAAGTTTTCTTAGGAATACCTGCATGAAGAAACATGTGGACAGTCCTTTCATTCCAAAGACATGCGGGTAGGTTAATTGGATCCTGTCCAAATTGGCCCAGTATATATGTATATATGTGCATACGACTGTGTGTCCCAAGCGTGTCGAGATCCTACGGGGTAAATTACCGCACCAGCCAGAAAGACACTGGCTGCAAAAAAGCGCCTAGAGGCGATTCAGTTTGCATGTGTAGCGCTATACAAGTCACTCATTCATTCATTCACAAAAACCTTAAAGGACATGTTTCTGAGAGGGTTTGCTTCTGGGTAACGGGTAGCATAGTCAAGGACTAGCAATAAGTGCATGTGCTACTGGTGGACTTCATCAGTGGCCTGACCAGTTTCATAGCACCCCTTTCAAAACGGACCTCAATTAAAGTCAAGGGTTCTAGAGGACTTTGAAAATTTGGATGGGGTGCAATAATGTGACACTCGGAGGGAAGATTTACAATAGACCTTAATGGCCTTGTAAATATGGGGAAATAAACTGCTCAATTCACCAGTAGGAAGTTGTTAGGTATCTGTGGCATAGGGATGCCAACACCCCATTCATGTTCAGGTAAAATAGTATGATCATTTACGGTACTTCAGACACATTTCCAGAAATGGTTTCATTTTTTTCTCTCACATTTTCTAAAACGAAGGTAAATCACAGACAAGTATAACACTGTTTAACAAGTTTTCAACCACTCTCATAACATGCTTTTAAAGCTCCACTAGGCATCTCCACCAAGAGCACTGTCGTAAAGGAGTCTTTAGCATCTCTATGTATATAGAGTACTTCAAGTTCAGTTTGAGACAAGCTAGACAAGGTCTACCTGTGTAACCAGGCTTTCAGTGTCTAACAATGCCTTCACTAGGTATCCTTCTATAGTAATAGGACATATTTGCCTTCCAATCACAGTTGCTAGGTGTGATGCAAGGACAGGCTTGATAAAAAAGTGACAATCACTGTCCCAGGTCACATTCCATAGACACATGTAAAATAGGGCAATTGGTAGCCACATATTCTTAACACCAGAATTTATAAAGCAATATTTCCCTAAACAATGAGACCTCTTTTGTGCAGAAATACATTCATGTCTGGCACCTAAGGGTGTCTCAACCCCCCTTCCTGTTTATCCCTTGGGAAAAAGTATTGCCGGTGTTTATTAGTCTGATTCAAGGGTAACATTTTCTGGTTTCTGGGGGTTATTGGCCAAGAGCAGGGGTTTCCAAACAATGGCCCTCCAATTGTTCAGGAACTATAAATCCCATCACGTCCAGTCGTATCTGTGAGGCCTCATACACACGACCGTTTTCCTCTGCAAAATACATCAAGTAAAATGCTGGCAGAGCATTTTTGCCAAGAAAAACGGTCGTGTGTATGTTTTTCATTGAGAAAACAGTCGTGGATCTCGACGAGAAAAAAAGAGAACATGTTCTCTTTTTTCTCATCGGGAGTCTCAATTTCCTTGTCGTGTTTCTCGTCGGGCTGGTTTAATGACGAGAAACACGTTCGTGTGTATGCTTAGAAACCCGCGCATGGTCAGAATAAAGTATGAGACGGGAGCGCAACTTCGGTAAAAGTAGCGTTCGTAATGGAGATAGCACATTCGTCACGCTGTAACAGACTGAAAAGCGCGAATCGTCTCTTACCAAACATTTACTTAACACGCATTAACATGAGATTAGCAAAAGCAGCCCCAAGGGTTTTGCCAGTGGAATCGAACTTCCCCTTTATAGTGCCGTTGTATGTTTTGTACGTCACTGCGTTTGAGAATGACGAGATTTTGTCTTGACAGTGTGTATGCAAAGAAAGCTTGTCAAGATTCTCGACAAGCCTGACAAGAACCTCGTCGTGGAAAACAATGTTTCTTTTACAACGAGATTCTCGGTCGTGTGTACAAGGCCTGAGTGTCAGAGTTTTACAAGGCCTCATGGTACTTGTAGTTCCGCAACAGCTGGAGGGCCATAGTTTAGAGATCCCTGGCCTAGAGGGTGAACCCTAGAGAAAGTCCTTAGTAATATAATGTGGCCATTGATGATGTAACATCTGCTCATGCACACACGAGTTACAATGTTTTGAACACTTGGCTTTATACAGACACTGGGAATGAGTCAGTTCAGTACATTGCTCATCACATCGCAAACTGGAAAACTCTAAAAGTCTAGAAAAAAAAAAACTCGCTGCAGGTATTCCTGAGTGTCGCTCGGTGTTAAATTTCTGTACCCTGAGCCACATTTGGGATTGCATTGCAGGATCCTGGTGCAGGTTACTTACCTTGTCCCCAGGATCATGCAATATTTACCCCTGTGTCCACGGGCTGTGTCCTCTTTCCGATGCCTCTGTGTTCCGAGCTCCTTTCCCTGCGAGCATCACGACGCATGGGGGCGGAGACCGGTGGCAAATTCAAAAAGTACAAAATTCATAACACACTGGAATCTTACAGATTACACTACTGTATGAAATCATTTCACATCCCTTTAGTCCCTAGTGATTTGTCCATTGCCCAGCATGCAGTTTTATATTATATATACTGTTCTTTCTGCTTGGAAACTTGAGATTGTCCATGGCAACCAAAAAGTGTCCGTTTACATCAAAAGCGGTTTTAGACCAGCTACAAAACAGCCATAGTAAATTAGAACACTTGCAGAATTGAGCGATAGTAAATCGTGGAAAAAATATTTTTTTTTATTATTATATTTTAATTTTTTTATAATTATTTACAGTTATTTATTAGACTACAATTTATGATTTTGTGTTTTAAACTTTATCATACCTGGGATATCTACTAGACTCTTGTTTGGACAGATTTAACTGTGCTATTACTATGAATTACAGGCCTACAATATAAAACGCCAAATTTCTATGCAAATCAGTTGTACCACTTTGAGACTCAAAAATCTGACATAATCATACTGCCAGGGTGGCTACTTCCTAGCAGTGTTTGTTGTGGCATTTTAGCTTTTATCAGGCTGACATTTATTCATTTGGATCCTGCAGCATTTTTTACCATGCAAAAACCAAATTCACACCAATTAATATGGTAGAAAGACTAGAATAGATTTTCAGTTGCGGTGCATTGTGATATGGTATATATAGGGCATGCTTATGTTACATAAGTGTGAAATGGACCTTATAGGATGTACAGTAGAGAATCCAGGGTTTGCATCTGCAGAGTCTGGTGATATTCAGTGTTAATTTTGGCAGAAAATTTCTAATTTGTTTTAGTCTAATGCCCTGTACACACGATCGGTCAATCTGATGAGAACGGTCTGATGGATTTTCCCAACAGTTAACCGATGAAGCTGACTGATGATCAGTCGTGCCTACACACCATCAGTTTAAAAAACGATCGTGTCAGAACGCGGTGATGTAAAACACAACGACATGCTGAAAAAAATGAAGTTCAATGCTTCCAAGCATGCGTCGACTTGATTCTGAGAATGC
The DNA here is from genome assembly GCF_905171775.1 of Rana temporaria. Lineage (NCBI taxonomy): Eukaryota > Metazoa > Chordata > Amphibia > Anura > Ranidae > Rana > Rana temporaria. The sequence goes on along the minus strand of NC_053493.1, from coordinate 115,045,070 downwards.
GTGGATTTTTAACCGATGGACGTGCCTACAAACGATTGTTTTTTTTCTATCGGTTAGGTATCCATCGGTTAAATTTAAAACATGATTGATTTTTTTTAACCGATGGATAAATAACCGATGGGGCCTACACACGATCGGTTTGGTCTGATGAAACGGTCTATCAGACCGTTCTCATCGGTTTGACCGGTCGTGTGTACGCGGCATTATTTTTAGGACTAAAATGGCATTTTAGTTTTAGTCCCATTTTAGTCTTCTGGAATTGTTTTAGTTTTAGCCGTATTTAGTCAACTAAAATCCCCAGTACATTTTAGTCGACTAAACTAATTTTAGTCAACTAAAACTAATTTTAGTCATCTAAAATCGAATAGGTGTAGTTAAATTGCAATGCATTATTTAAGCATTTCTCTACAATTTCCAAACTCACTATATACTGCTGGAGTGAAAAATCTAATATGTTATTATTTATGGTATTGAGGTATGAACATGCACTACAGAGAGTGTTCATTTTGACGTCAAATTTCAATTTAGTTTTAGTCTTAGTCTTTTGACTAAAATGCCATTTTAGTTTTAGTCCCATTTTAGTCTTTTGACTAAAATGCCATTTTAGTTTGAGTCGTATTTTAGTCATCTCAATTGTTTTAGTTGTATTTTAGTTGACTAAAATGGTATTAAGTTAGTCGACTAAAATGTTTTAGACGGTTTTAATCGACGAAATTAACACTGGTGACATTCACATATAAGACGGGAGAGCATCCAGAAGGTGAATCAAAATACAAGAAAACAGAAAACACAGGGCAGCGTACAATATAGTACAAGTAAACACTTTAATAAAATGAATGAAATTAAATCCACATTAATTGCACTCAGGATGGGGGTCCCCCTTTTTCAATTCAAGAGACTTGAGGAAGTTTCTTGTTGTCCTCAGCCTGTCAGCACACACTGTGGCAGATTTAGCTTCCATGTACAACCATCCATGGCGTGAGTATCCTTTCTCCAACAATCGCCAGGCTATGTACAAAGTGTTTTTTCTTGTGATGACAAATGTGAGTGTAAGTCAGTTGGATTTTTTTTATTCATTTTATTAACTACAACTACATTGTTCATGTCACTGTGATTTCTAAGTGCATTCCCTTGTGCATAACCTATTTTTGGGATAACTACAGAAAATCAAAATATGGTACTTTTGATGCAAGATTTGGGACTCTATGTTTGGATTATTGGTGGGCTTTCTGTTAAAGGCACAAATCGCGGATGATCTTAAGTACCTATTTGTTAGAAATGAGATCAGAATTTGCAGAGTTTAAGGGTCTGAAATATGTGGTTCATTCCCCTTCTTGTATTGTGCAGCGTTAGAGTAACAAATGTGAATGAATTGTAACAATAGGTGTGTTTCTTCACAAATCTTTTGGCAGTTGAAACATTTCCTACGAGGAGTACTGATTCAAAAGTGTATTTGGCTGTTTGGCTGGAGTTGCGCTTAAAACTGCCACATACCATTTATTTAAATCATTAAAAATTAAACACCTGATGAAGCATTTCAGTGAGCAACCATAAAAAACACATATCCAGTGAGCCTTACATACAGTCTAACAACCGAGTTACAAGAGTAGGTTATAAAAGCAATCGAAATCTATTTCTTCGTTCCGGAGTGTCATTATAATGGTGCTTATCCTCGCTTGCTGGGGGCACCTGACTCATGGATTTTACAATGCTGTCTTCTATCTCCCTTCTTTTGAAAATTGCTTTCCTTCCTGGTCCACTGCTCGGCTAAGGATTGTAAAACCCTGAGGTGTACATTATCACAACATTGAAAAGACTAGTCACCACAAAAGCCTGCTTTCAACAAGCTTCTAACATTGTATTGCTGCCAAATAGAGCTACTTAGGATTGAAAAACGTTTACAGCAGATTTCATTTATCACAAATTTAATCCATTCTGTTCTGCTGTTTGTTTTTACTTGATTTTGTATTAACAATGCTATTATTATTGATTATTAACATTAATTTAACATTTAGCCCTTTATTTATTTGATTAAGTGTGTATGTTAGTTTAGATACTATCAGTAGTATTTGAAAAAAAAATTAACAACTCCAAACTCCATATCCATTTCTTTATTGCTTACATGATGTAGAGTATAAAGAGGGCTAAACCATTTTGGCAAATAGTATTTTGCCGAAATGTGTTAGCCCGATTTATACTCCACGTCATGTAAGTAATAAAGAAATGAATTTGGATATTGGAGTTGCAGGCTATATCATTCATTTCAAATGTAGTATTTCAAATTTCAAATAGTAGTGTTTATTGTGGCATTTTAGCTTTTATCAGGCTGACATTTATTCATTTGGATCCTGTAGCATTTTTTACCATGCAAAAACCAAATTCACACCAATTAATATGGTAGAAAGACTAGAATAGATTTTCAGTTGTGGTGCATGGTGATATGGTATATATAGGGCATGCTTATGTTGCATAAGTGTGAAATAGACCTTATAGGATGTAGAGAATCCAGGGTTTGCATCCCCAGAGTCTGGTGATATTCAGTGTAAATTTTGGCAGAAAATTTCTATTTAGTTTTAGTCCAATGCCCTGTACACACGATCGGTCAATCCGATGAGAACGGTCTGATGGATTTTCCCATCAGTTAACCGATGAAGCTGACTGATGATCAGTCGTGCCTACACACCATCAGTTAATATCAGCTATATCATTCATTTCAAATGCAACCTGTCATATTCCAGTTGTAATTCAATGTCATAAAGCTATGCTTACCGCTCCTGGCGGAAATCCAGAGTGTGGCTTGGGGTTACATTTCAGTACCATTAGCGGTTACCCCGAACCACACTTGGGACTACATTGCAAAATCCTGGTACAGCATACTTACTTTGTCCCCAGGATCCTGCGATGTCCCCCCTCTCTGTCCCCCGCCGGATCATCTGCCCATGGGGCGGAGCCCGGTGGCAAATTCAAAAAGTACAAAAACATAACATACAATACACTGTAATCTTACAGATTAAATTACTGTATCAAGTTATTTCACATCCCTTTTGTCCCAAATGCTTTGTCCAGTGCACTGGATGCAGTTTTATATTATATCTACTGCTCTTTCTACCTGGAAACTTGAGATTGTCTATGGCAACCAAAAAGTGTCCCTTTACATCAAAAGCAGTTTTAGACCAGCTAGAAAACAGCTATGGTAAATTAGAGCACTTGCAGAATTGAGCGACAGTAAATCGGGGTGAAATTCATTTTATTATTATTATTATATATTTTTTAATACTTATTTATAGTTATTTATTATATTATAATTTATGATTTTGTGTTTCAAACTTTATCATAACCAAGCTGTCTACTAGACTCTTGTTTGGACAGATTTAAGTGCATTATTCCTGAGAATTACAAGCCTACAATTTAAAACGACAAATTTCCATGCAAAACATCGTACCGCTTTGAGATTTAAAAATCTGACATTATCATACCACCAGGGAGGTTAAGCATCAATGTGGTCTTGACTCCTCCAATTAATTTTGGAGTACACTTGGTAAGCCCCGCTGACAACCATATATCAGTATATAAAAACACGGTATAAGAGTAAAACAGTTCAGTCTCTGTAGTATTAAAATACACACAACAGCGCTAAATAATCAATAATGATAGACTCGTGGTAAAAACCACTGAATAAAGAAAGTCTTAGGCCCTGTACACCTGATCAGTCCAAACTGATGAAAACGGACTTAAGGTCCGTTTCATTGGTCCAAACTGATCGTGTGTGGGCGCCATCGGTCAGTTATCCTTCGGTCAAAAAAAATTGAATTTGCTACCCGATCGGTCAAAACCGATGGTTAGTACGCAAAAGCATCGGTTCCAAACCCGCGCATGCTCAGAATCAAGTCGACGCATGCTTGGAAGCATTGAACTTCATTTTTCTCTGCACGTCGTTGTGTTTTACGTCACCTCGTTGCACTCGATCGGTTTTTGAACTGATGGTGTGTAGGCACATCAGACCATCAGTCAACTTCATCAGTTAACCGATGAAACGGACCTTCAGTCTGTTTTCATCAGTTTGGACTGATAGTGTGTACAGGGCCTCAGATGTAGTCAAGGTGATGTAAACAATCCAAAGTGTTGAGTAGTAATCCTAGCGTGCACCTTCCACCAGGGAAAACAATGATCTCAATCCACTGCGTGATGCACTCTCCCCAAGGGGGTTAAACTCACCAGAAGACTGAAAATCAGAGCATTAAGTAAGCGAATACAATAATGAGCCACTTTGTCATGGACCATCACCAGCAGGCGAGGACAGCAGGCACAGGAGCTCCACACAAGGTCATAAAAACAAGAAACAACAATATAGTGTAATCCTGTTTATTAATCCAAAGTAGCCCATACACTGAAAGCCCCCTTAAACCTATCTACATACATTAAATCACAATAAAATGAGCATGAAAGTGACCCCAAAGGGCGCTATCACCAGATCCAGCCATCCATGGAGAGCAGTGGATCCTTGCAGATACCGTAGCAGCTTCCTAGTTTGGAGAGTGGAGTGGGTGAAGCACGCACGTCACTTCCGGGTTAGCGGGGAGGTTGTGGGTCACGCTCTGAGATCATTGTTTTCCCTGGTGGAAGGTGCACGCTAGGATTACTACTCAACACTTTGGATTGTTTACATCATCTTGACTACATCTGAGGCCCCGTACACACGACCGAGTTTCTCGGCAGAATTCAGCCAGAAACTCGGTTCAGAGCTGAATTCTGCCGAGAAACCCGGCCGTGTGTACACTTTCGGCCGAGGAAGCCGACGAGGACCTCGGCGAGGAAATAGAGAACATGTTCTCTATTTCCTCGTTGTTCAATGGCAAAAGTCGGCCCGCCGAGTTCCTCGGCGGCTTCCACACTGAACTCGACGAGGAACTAGAGGTGTTTGGCACGTCGAGTTCCTCGGTCGTGTGTACGGGGCCTGAGACTTTCTTTATTCAGTGGTTTTTACCTCGAGTCCATCATTATTGATTTTTTTTTAGCGCTGTTTTGTGCATTTTAATTCTACAGAGACTGAACTGTTTTATTCTTATACTGTGTTTTTATTTTCCTTTTAATTTTAAAACGGCTGCTCAATGTTTTTATATTGAAAAATATTTTACTATTCTTGTCTCTGTTGGTGCTGCTTAGGGATCTGTGGGTTTGATTTGGCGCTGAGTGGGTGTTCTTTAGTCCTTTATACACCCCTCTATACATATATCACTATATATCAGCAAATAAATATTTTGAGGCATTGACTGGCAGGATTGTAGTTTGTGCATATGAGTCACCTAGATTCCTTACTTACACATGATGAGGGGGCTAAAGGACTTGTGTCTTGTGGTTTTCTCAGATCCTAACAAGTTCTGTCTGGGTCCAGGAGGCTTTGAAGGGCTTTGGATGAGTTAAAGCATACGTTCCTGAACCCACAACATGTTAGCCAGATCCCATTAATTAACCTCTACCGTCCACAGGACTTTAAAATAATACCTGGTGATCTTGCTGCAAAAGTCCTTGTTCAGAAACTTCTAGTTATAGGGTGACACCACTCTGTCCCTATGTCTCAAATGTGTTCTTCCTTTGTTACCCTAACATAAATTCTTCTGATGGGGGCTAAAAGTGGCTATTTCAATTTTCATAGACATTGTACACTGCTGTCACCATTGGGAAACCTGCCCTGCAAAAATGCCATGTAGTCATCATTGGAGTACATGCATATTGAGAGAAATCGGCTTAAAAAAATTGCAGGATATCCATGCCCGGATTTACTCCCTTTGCCGCCCCAAGGCCGGGTCCTTCAATGCCGCCCTCGTCTACGCAGTACAGGGGGGACATTATCTGTCGGGGGACTTTTTCGGCAGGATACTGAGATGCATTGAGAAACGGAGGGGGGTGGGGGACTGGGATTGGTACTGCCGAAAATGACACTGAGAACCTGGGGGGTGTTGCTGCCAAAAATGACATTGAGCATTGGGGGGTGCTGCTGCCAAAAATGACAAAATCACATTGAGAACCGGGAGGGGGGTTGCTGCTGCCGAGAACCATCTCACCTCCTCTTCCCTCTGTTTTGTCTCCTCTCACCATCCGCATGACAGGGGGAACTCCCGAAATGAAAGTGAAAGTGTCCTCTCCTGTCAGCCACAGTGCCGCCCCTGCACCCACTGCCGCCCCGAGGCCTGGCCTTGTTGGCCTTGTCTGGAATCCGGCCCTGAGGATATCAGGAGTGCTGAGATGCAACAACAGATAAAAAAGGCAAAAACTGTTTTTATAAAAGATAAAAAATAAATTGTTTATGATACACAGTGTGTTGGCAAACGAAATATCACAGACTGTACAATACCTTTAATTAGTATTTTGAAATATTGCTCCTTCTTCTATACTATCGTCAGCTTAATTATAAACTTTTTTTTCTAATTACATCCTGAAGCTATTAAACATTTTCTGATATAAGCAAACTTGCAATGTTTTTTTCCATTCCTCTTCCAAAATGATGGAGAACCAGTTCTTATTTATACTGTAGAAAAAGATAAAGTGCTGACTGTACGTGCATACTTATATAAAGTATGCTAAGAACTAAATAAAAAATAGAATTCATATAAGTATAAAGTGCAAAGTGCTTCAGAACCACTATATAAATAATTGAAATGTGTCCAAATCATTGACCACTAATTCCTCCATGCAGTTATACAAAGTGCAATGTGCCCCAAACAGTAAAAGTGAAGTACCACTCAAATATCCATAAAGACATCCACTATAGTCACTATAAATTTTCTCTGCTCCCACAGGTGAGAATAAGCTCCTTACCAGAAAAATGCAACCCTTGCAAGTCAGAAGTGCATCAATGGATACATATCCCCAAAGGAATGTCTCTCAGCAGGCAAATCAATGTGAAGGTCAACCACTTGAATATACTCTCCTCCTCTCCACAGTAATGTGTCCCGATGAGGAAGGTCAAACTTTATTGTGCAATGATCGATATAAACAATTTATTATGAAAAGACTGAGGCCCTGTACACACCATAGAATCCATCCGCAGATAAATCCCAGCAATTGGGTTTCAGCGGATAGATCCTATGGTGTGTACACGCCAGTGGATCTGTTTCCGCGGATATATCTCCCCTGGGATGGATTCCAGCAGATCGAATATTTGCTGACATGCAGAACATATCCATCTGCTGGAGTCCATCCCAACGGATGGATCCGCTGGTCTGTACAGACTCACCGGATCCATCCGTCCGAAGGGATCCCCCGCATGCGTCGTAATGATTCGACGCATGCGTGGAATTCCTTATATGACAGCGTCGCGCACGTCGCCGCGTCATAATCGCGGCGACGGCGCGACACGTCATCGCCAGAGGATTTCGGCGTGGATTTCAATGCGATGGTGAGTACACTCCATCGCATTAAAATCTGCTGAAATCCGCTGGACCGTATTCGCGGATAAATTCTATCGTGTGTATGGGGCCTTATACTCACAAGAACAGTAAGATTACAAGAATTCAGTAAAAACGGTGCCTTGGCGCCCCAGCAGGCATGCTGACCTCACCGCTATCTCCCTTCGCCCAAGTACGTTTCATCGTAAGAGACATTGTCACTGGGGCAACCTTCTCTTATGACGAAACGTATGTCTGGCGGAAGTAGATAGCGGTGGCGGCAGCACGCCTGCCAGTGCGCCAGATGCTGCTTTTACTGAATTCTTGTAATCTTATGCCGCATACACACCATCACTTTATGTGATGGAAAAAAACGACACTTTCTGTGAAGTAAAAAATGACGTTTTTGAAACTTCAATTTTCAAAGACGAAGTTGCCTACACACCATCGTTTTCTCACAATGATCTTGCAAAGTGAGGTTACGTTCCACCACGTTTTACCATTGAAGCTCGCTTCATAAGTAGCTTCTGGGCATGCGTGGATGAAAAAACGTCTTAGAAAACGACGTTTTTTGCTACACACGGTCAATTTCTGTGAAGTAAAAAGTGCACTTTTGAAAAACGACACATAAAATTGAAGCATGCTTCAATTTTTTTTGGTCGTTTTTTACAAGACATAAAACGACGTTTTCCCCCACACACAGTCAATTAAAGTGACGTTTTTAAAAACGTAATTTTTTTTCATCACATAAAGTGATGGTGTGTATGCGGCATTACTGTTCTTTGAGTCTTTTCATAATAAATTGTTGATATCCATCATTGCACAATGAAGTTTGCCCTTACTCTTTTTGAGTGTACTATGCTCCATCTGCACGTGTGAAAATACCAACGGGTATTTAAGTGGTTGACCTTCACATTGATTTGTCTACTGAGAGCCATTCCTTGGGGAAATGTATCCATGGATGTGCTTCTGACCTGCAAATGTTGCATATTTCTGGTAAGGAGCTTATTCTCACCTGTGGGAGCAGAGAACATTTATGGTGACACAGCATGGACGTCATTATGGATATTTGCGTGGAACTTCACTTTTCCTATTTACGGACATTGGGACTGATATCACTTTACTGTTTGTGGCACATTGCACTTTGCATGGCTGCATGGAGGAATTAGTGGTCAATGATATGGACAAATTTGAATTATTTATATAGTGGTTCTGAAGCACTTTGCACTTTATACTTATATGAATTATATTTCTTATTTAGTTCTTAGCACGCTTTATCTAAGTATGCGCATATAAACAGCTCAACAACTTTTTCTGCAGTGTTTAGTTAATATTGTTGTGTGCAATGCAGCTGACAACTATATTGATTATCAGCATTATCATCACTTGCTGTACACACGATCGTTTTTTCCATTTTAATAAACTTCGACGGGTTTCTCATACACACGGATACACCAAATTCCGACCGTCCAACGAGCCTAGAAAAATTAAGTTGAATGCTTCCGAGCATGCGTCAACTTGTTTCAGAGCATGCATGTTTTTTTTCTCTGTCAGAGTTCCATACAGACAAATGGAATTTCAGTGGGAAAAAAATAGAACATGTTGTTTTTCTAATTCTGTCGGAATTTCCGATGGAAAAAGTCAGATGGGGCATACACATGATCAGAATATCAGATGAAAAAATTCCGTCTGACTTTTTTCATCGGAAATTCCGATCGTGTGTACGAGGCATTAGTGTGTAATTTATTCAGTTCTTATTTATGCCTTAATAATGTGCATGAAGTAGAAAGCCTTGAAGTCTATCAAAGTCACATTTGTATATACGGTAGCGTCTTTTATGTACATCAAACATAAAAAAAAGTATGTCTGAAAGATGTATGAGAAATAAATAAGAATTTAAACTGATGTGTTACAGTTTTATTAAGTGTAAATATGCCTTTTGGCAATAGCAGCTCTCTTTTCAGGCAGTGGCATATCTTAATCAGACTATACACTAGGGCCACATATATTATAAATGCTGAGGAGTTTGGAAATGTTATACTTGTGCTGTCGGATAAAATAGATTTCCATTGAGAGAGCTGTCTTGTTTTGGATTATCAGTTAACATTGTTATTTTATTTGCAGCATTTTACAGTCGGAAATAGCCTTCATAACAAAAAGTATCTAAAGAATTTAAGCCCAAAAAACTGCCTGGTGCTACCGTTGGATGAGACACAACATCCCAGTGTGAAAAGAGGGAATCTGGCAAATTACCTGCATCCATAGCTGTGCATTCATCCTTGTATGGATGTAAACACTGGTATGTGTGGGGAGATCAGTACAGCCGCTGCATCCATCAGCCTGTCATTGATTTTGACAGGCTACCTGCATACGGCTGCACAGAACACCTGTCATTCCCTGGGCACATAAACACAAATCTCGCACAGGGGTACGGGTCTATCAGTCCATGTGAATAAAGCCTTACAATTCCATACATACCAAAGAAATTCAGATTCCCTGTGAAATCACAACTTTCCAGCATGTCTAAACCCAAAAACAAGAATGTAATATATTGCAGCTTACCATTACTTAAATGTGAAGACTGCATTTGTTTTGGGATCAGTCAAATGGCTGCTGTGGCCTGTACAGCATTGGCACCTATAGGCGCCTTGTCAATGAGGTTGGAGCTGCCTGGAGCTGTGTGCAGGTAGCCCATACTTCACTATGGGGACACAGCCACTCATCCTAATATGACCGGCGTGCAGGGGCAGGTAGGTGGTCCCACAGAAACAAAGAATTTTTCCCTTTATTTGCTCCTGTTAATCCGGCGAATAGCACACTTTGTATTTCTGGATGGCTACACTCACTTCTCTGCTGTATTTTTGGAGTGTGCCATAATTTCCAACCAGATCGTGTCAGCTCTCACAGGGCTGATGGGATTAGTTCGTAGTTTACAGAAAAAAGATACGATTGTTAGTCATTTTTGTTAAGCTCCCAAGAAGTTAGTAGGATGCTGCATTTCTGGCAAGATCAATAGGTATTTTCTGTACTTGCAGAGAATATTGTTGACCTGAAAAGAGAAAACGAATGCAGCCACCACATCTAAGGACTGGCAGGCTGCAATACATTATATTTCTGTTTTTTGTGTTAAGTTATCCCTTATCATCTATGTATTTCCCATAATTCCCATAATTATTTCCCATAATTGTAAAGTTGCTAAGAATAAGCGTGCTTACCTACTTTAAAGTGGTTGTAAACCCTTACATACCCAGTGAAGTGACTAGCCTTAGGTGATATACAAAGATAAAACGAATTCTTCTACACAAGTTGTACCTGCTGCCATCTCTTATCCACAGCCATTCAAAATACAGAATTTATACAGCTTGTCTGAGCTCCAGAAGAAGGGGGAAGAGAGCTGAAGTTACACACATTGGGGGAGGAGTTTTTTTTTTTTTCCCCTGTCCACTATAGCACTTTAGCACTTTGCACCTTAGCGATACTAGCGATTTTTGGTGACACCAAAGATGGGGTCCCGTGTTTCTTTTTTTTTTTTTTTTTTTCCCAACATACTCATTTTCACATGTTTTTTCTGGGTAGACAGGGTGTATACATTTATGAAGCTCGGTAATAGGGCCCTAAGGATAAAATCATTATTAAGAGATTAACTAAAAAGGAGTGAGGTAACTATTTTGGTATTAAGTATATTCGAATACTCCACCTTATTTTTATGGAGACGGGGTAGAGAGGGATTATGGGAGAGGGGGGGGGGGGTTATTTATTTATTTATCTATTTTTTTTTTTTTGGGGGGGAATTATTTGATAGATAAACAGAAATATTCACCTTAAAACCCCACCGGGGTACTTCTACTAACACAAAAGAAATAACTAGCACTTTTCTGATAAGCCTCACAGATGTCGACACGTTGAATTAATGTTTGTTCGGGTCTTTTTTTTTTTTTTTTTTTTTTTTTTTTATGAATATTCATGTATTATGTACATTGACCCCGGGTGGTATTCTAGGGGACTTAGTATAGATGAGTGGTTTCACACTATCAAGGGGGAGGGGGAGGGGTTTGGTCACTTTTTTTTTTTTTTTTTTTTTCCTCCCCTTTTTGGGGTTTGGTGGCTGTTCTGATCTGGCTTTATAAGGGGGAGAGAGAGGGAGGGAGGGTCGCGTGTTTGCGTGTTTGTAGCATGTGTATGAGGGAGAGTAGAGAGGTCATTATACAAGCCCCCAAGGGGTGCCCAGTAGGGCGGGGTAGGAAGGGGGTGGGTGGGAGGAGAGGGTGGGTATGGGAGGTGTTAAAGGGAGGGGTTAGGGAGCGTATATTACTCAAATTAAGAGCAGTGATGGCGGAAACGGGGGAGGCGAGTGAGGGGAGGCTAGGGGGTTTTCGGACCCAGCTAGTAAAAGGAGTGCTGGCCAAATACCTGTACTGCTGGACTAGAGTGGTGTATCCTACTATTATGTTAGTCTGTCTAGATGCAGGATAGATTATTGTCCATCACTTCCTGGAACGTTCGAGGTATGGGAGACCCAATTAAGCGAACATCAGTCATGTCACTCCTGGAGGAGGGTATGCCGGGACTCTTATGCCTACAAGAGACACACTTGACTAAGGACACTGTCCCACTACTGAACAGTCGTAAATTTCAGGCTCAGTTCCACTCAGTGCATTCCTCCTATTCAAGGGGGGTGAGCATATTGGTGGGGAGGGGGGTGACGTTTGCCTGCACTGAGTCCCAGTTAGATGATCAAGGCCGATACATATTTCTCTTTTGCCTAATTGAGAATAGCCCATACGTTTTGGCCAATATGTATATCCCCCCACCATTTAAACTAGATGTTCTAAACAAACTCCTCGAATTCACACTCGATAAACCAGGGGTTCCAGTGATAGCCATAGGGGACTATAACGAGGTGTTAGATGGAAGCCTGGATAGATTTCCTCCGGGAAAAAGATCTGGTGAGGGGCGATTAGCTCGATTCCTGGAGGAAATAGGAATGAGAGATATATGGAGAACTCACTTTCCGCAAGATCGCCAGTACTCATGCTATTCTAGCTCCCATCATACGCTTTCCAGAATAGACCTGGCAGTGGGTAGTGATGATGCAATGTCCTTGGTGAAGAAAATTTACTATGGCCCCAGAGGGGTTTCGGACCATTCCCCTCTGGTGCTAATAATAAAGATTGGAGTTAAAGTCTCCCGTAGCGAGTGGAGATTTAATCCAGGTTGGCTGGAGCTGATTGGTGACCCAGAGATCCTGATGTCTAGACTAAAAGAATTCGTATATATTAACACAGGATCTGCTCCAACGGGAATAGTGTGGGACTCTCTGAAAGCTTTTTTGCGCGGCTTACTAATTCAGCAGGTAGCCAGGGTGAAAAGGGAAGGGAGAGAGCAGGAGGGCAAGTTGGCCCGTGAAACCACTCAAGCTGAAGTAAGGTTTATTGAGCAACCCACCCCAGCCATGCGGGAAACATGGTTGACAAAACAGCTAGAATATAAAACAGCTACTTTGAGGTGTGCGGAGAACAAGCGGACTCTACAAAGACAGTGCCAGTTTGGAGAGGGAGAGAAGGTAGGGCGGATGCTATCCCTTCTAAGTAGGACCAACTCCCCTCCGTCAAATATTCCAGCAATAAAGACAATAGGGGGAGAAATATCCATGGATGGCCAGGTGATCTTACAAACATTTTGTGAATATTACAAAGAATTGTACAAATCTAAAGGGGGGGCTGAGAGTGGAGCTATGGAATCATTTTTTCAGGAAATAATAGTCCCTACCCTGCTAGACGAGGACAGACAGGCCTTGGATGCACCAATCACGTTAAACGAAATTCAGCAAGCCGTAACTTCAATGTCAAACCAGAAATCCCCTGGCCCGGATGGACTACCTATCGAGGTGTATAAGAAATTTGGCGAGATTTTGCTACCAGAGTTGTTGAAGGCTCTGGAGGGGGCTGAGAGTGGAGGCACTCTTCCCCATTCAATGCTGGAAGCAACCATCATAGTGATTCACAAAGAGGGGAAAGAAAAATTGCTCCCCTCATCTTATCGCCCAATTTCTTTGTTACCTACCGATGTTAAGATCTTAGCCAAAATTTTAGCAACTCGCTTAAATAGATGCATTAGTAAACTTATTCACCCAGATCAGTCAGGGTTTATACCAGACAGGGCAACAACTATTAATATAAGAAGAACTTTTTTAAATATAGAAATACCAACTGATAACGAGAGGCCCAGAGCAGTGTTATCTCTTGATGCCGCTAAGGCATTTGATAGCCTTGAATGGAGATATTTATGGGAAGTATTAGAGAAATTCGGCTTCGGGCCTTGCTTTGTCAGATGGATTAAATTACTATATAGCGAGCCAAAAGCTAAAATTAAAATTAATAATGAGACATCGGAATTTTTTCAATTGGAGCGAGGGACGAGACAGGGGTGTCCTCTGTCCCCCCTTCTGTTCACCCTCGCCATGGAACCACTTGCAATAATGGCCAGGGCGAGGTCGGACATAATGGGGTTCAGAAGACACCAAGGGGAAGACAAGATTGCATTATTTGCAGATGACATCTTGTTCTTTCTGGGGGATGTTGAAACCACTCTAGACAAAGTGATACAACTGGTAAATGACTTCGGTCACTTCTCAGGTTTGACAATTAACTGGGAAAAATCTGCCCTTTTACCACTGGATCCAGTTGATCTCCAGCTCCTGCCAAGTGCTTCTCAATTAAGCGTGGTCACAAAATTTAAATATCTAGGCATTTGGATAGCGAAAGATATTACCTTATACGCCAGTTTAAATCTTGATCCACTGTTACTAAAGTGGAAAAATAAATGCGATATTTGGAAAAGACTTCCCCTGTCTGTAGCAGGACGATGCAACTTAATCAAAATGATATGGCAACCGCAATTAATATACCTGCTCCATAACGCACCTTTATGGCTGGGATATAAATGGTTCAAGAAAATAGAATCACTATTTAGAGAACTCATATGGAGGGGAGGCCAAGCCAGGATAAGTTTGCAAACACTCCAGCTGCCAGTAAAAGAAGGGGGTATGGCGGTTCCACACCCAAAGTTATATTTTATTGCGTCACAACTGCAACATTTGGTAGGGTGTGGAACCTTTGAGGGAGACGGCTTTATTAGCCGCTTGATGTTAACGGGTAATCCCCATAAATTGTTGGTGGAAGCCCTAGAGGCAGATTACTTTCCCCATAAATTTCCAACTATAAAATTGGCTATTAAAGTATGGCACACAATAAAGACCTTACTGGGATATAGTGGTCAAACAGAATTCTCCCCCCTATGGAATAACAATAATTTACAAGAATTAACAAGCATAGAAGAATCGAGAGAATGGAAGAGTCAAGGTATAACTCGCTTAAAGCATCTGTTTGAGGGTAATACCCTAAAATCATTCTCAGATTTAACAAGAGAATTTAATATTCCCAACAAAACATTTTACAAATACCTGCAGGTCCGCCATGCTATTCAAGTACAATTCAGTTCTAAAACAATGATATGGACCCAGATTCCCGTCCTTCTCAAAGTAATCAGGGCAAGTACGGCCAAGGGCTTAATAACAGTAACATATAACAGCTTGAGTGCTAGTGCGATAAGCAGAGCGAGCCCGGCCAAGAGTAAAGAAGCATGGGAAAGAGACCTGGGAACAATACCATCTGAACAGTGGGAGAGAATTTTGCATCAATGCGCCGTTGTTTCAATCGCCCCAGCGCAAAGATTGTCCCATTTGTTTTTACTGCATAGGGTATATCATACTCCGCATAAAATGTTTAAACTGGGGTGGAGACAGAATAACGAATGCCCGAGATGCAAAGATAAAGGGGACCTAATTCACATGGTCTGGAAGTGCCCCAAACTCTATGATTATTGGGTAGAAATAATAGAGAGGATAAACAAGGTATTTGGAACATCCCTCAATCTAGTGGCCAGGACTTGCCTACTGGGATGTATAGAAGATATAAGGGCACCTCAGGGCAGTTTGGAAGCTATATTGAGGTGCCTTTTCCAGGCACGAAAAACGATAGCCCAAAAATGGCAGGCGCAGACGCCCCCGTCGGTAGATAACTGGTTAGCGACTATGAATCTAACAATTTCAAATGAGAGAGTATATTTTACTAGACAGGGAAACTATGGGAAATTCACTAGCATATGGGGGCCGTGGCAGAGGGCGGTGTGGAACATATGAGGATGGTACTTGAGGAAGGGACTCCAGGGTAGCGTGCCCCCCCCCCCTTTCCCACCCCCCCCCCTCCTCCCTCTCCCGTTGGAAGTGGCTGTCACCTATTGTGGTGGGAGTATGGCTGATGGGTGCTCTAATGGGGATTGGCGATATAGGGCATGTGATCACAAGTATAGTCACAAGAGAAAAGGGTAGAGGACGGACTCCCCTTCTCTTCTGTGCTCGTCTGTCCGCTTAGTGGATTAACAAATGGGGTAATACGCTCCCTTAGGTAGTTGGGGGGAGGGTGGGGGGAGGGGGGGTGATTGGATACAGGGTTACAAGACTTAGAAGATATCAGGTACATCTGATTATACAGGCTAAGAATATGTTTAGCACTGATTATAGTATGTTGTCTTCTGTTTCTTTTTTCTGGTTGTATAATGCTAGATGGTTACCTGTTAAAATAATTGTCTGATGTATAAGTAATCTTAAAATCAAATAAAAAGAAATTAATTTAAAAAAAAGGACTGGCAGGCTGCAATACATTATATTTCTGTTTTTTGTGTTAAGTTATCCCTTATCATCTATGTATTTCCCATAATTCCCATAATTATTTCCCATAATTGTAAAGTTGCTAAGAATAAGCGTGCTTACCTACTTTAAAGTGGTTGTAAACCCTTACATACCCAGTGAAGTGACTAGCCTTAGGTGATATACAAAGATAAAACGAATTCTTCTACACAAGTTGTACCTGCTGCCATCTCTTATCCACAGCCATTCAAAATACAGAATTTATACAGCTTGTCTGAGCTCCAGAAGAAGGGGGAAGAGAGCTGAAGTTACACACTGCACAGCATAGAGAGGAGAGCTCTGGTTTCTGATTGGAGGGGTGGGACACCCTGCTGAATGGAGGCGTGGGACAACCCCCCCCCTTTATACAGCACACAGGAAACGTGTATAGCTGAGGCTGTCGGTCACAGGCACTGTGCTGGAACTCCTTGTCCCCCTCTATCTCTTGAAGTCAGAAAACCTGTCAGACATTACTCATGCAGATAGCAGAGGAACTAGGCAGCAGAGAGAAATGACACTCAGTGCTTTGAATTGAGACAAGTACACAATACTGAAGGATGTGCTTTGTTTATAAGTCATGTCAGAAGTTTACAACCACTTTATTTAGTTGATTTATTTATTAAAGAGGAGTTCCACCTAAAAATGGAACTTCCTCTTAACCCACTCCTCGCCCCCTTACATGCCACATTTGGCATGTAATTTTTTTTGGGGGGGAGTGGGGGCTTCAGGAGAAGGGGACTTCCTGTCCCACTTCCTCCTTCCGCCGAGGGGCTGGAAAGGCGATTAGCTTAATCGCCTTGATTTCAAATGGCACGTAACACACTGAAATATACAACGTTAAACATGCACTAATGCACAGAAATATACTGCGTTAAACATGCACTAATGCACAGAAATATACTGCGTTAAACATGCAGTAATGCACTGAAATATACTGCGTTAAGCGTGCACTAATGCACAGAAATATGCTGCATTAAACATGTAGTAACGCACTGGAATATACTGTGTTAAACATGCAGTAATGCACAGAAACATACTGCGTTAAACGTGCAGGAACGCACAGAAATAGACCCCTGATATTTCACCAAAGATCCCTAATGGGGCTCCTAAAATAAAAAAAATAAATACTACTGACACTGTCCACCGCTCTGCTGACACCATCGACTGCCCTACTGATACCGTCCACGGCTCTGCTGACACCATCAGTATACTGTATATACACATGCAAATATGTTTGATCTTTGGGGTGCACACCCTAATGCAATAGGCTGCGCACACCTATGGATGCATTATAAAATACATACACGTTTTACTTTTTGTGGCTCTATTGCTGTGCCAGATGAATAACAACTTAAAAATAATAATTTAAGCACTGTCTTGTTTTCAGTCATTCTGAGAAGACTTTATAGTGGACCAAAAATAAAGGTCCTGAAACACTTATTGGTTTGCTCTTAAGAAGTAAATATGTTAGGATTGTTTGTACTGAGAATAGAGATGAGCAAACCAAGCAAAGCTCAATTCAAAAGATGCTTGCCGAACCCAGTGGGAAATCTGCAAAGCCCAAGCATAGCTCCTGAACTTTATTGAAGTCCATGGGAGATGAATCTTGTTATTTTTTCTGACTTTTTTAACTCTTTTTTTCAAGCTTTGGTTAAAAAAAAAAAAGGGCATGGGCAGCTGAGCACTGCCTTATGGGACATGGCAGTGAAATTGAAAAACCTTCGGGTCAAAGCCATGTTCTAAACTCATCCTTGCCAGGGAGCATCTAAGGGAAGCGGTGCACCTGAAGTCAGTTTTTAACTTTTAATTTTAAGGCTTACACTGTGGGAAGAACAGTTAAGAAAAAACATTGTTCAGCACTTCTAAAAAAGGAACTCCTTGTGTATTTATCATGGCAAACTACTTAAAGTTAAAGAATATCCATTCAATTTTTATAACTATTTATACCTTGTGTTAGGATTCTAACTTTACTTGTTGCATACTTACTCTGACTCAGTGACTCAGAATGTATACATGTCAGAGACAGACATAAAAAATCCATTTGAGGCTTTAATACAATTTTTTTAATATTGTTTTACCCACTTGCTGACCGCCTAATTGTAAAAAAATTGCATTATTTTGACGTTAAATACAGGGGTTGTGGCAGCAGCTAGCTGCCACAACCCTAGATAGTTTTCAGACACAGATAACAGTGGTCCCAGCAGCAGATTTTGGCAGATAAACAGGATTTTTTTATTTTATTTTTTAAACTCAAATTTTATTTTTTTCACTTTTAAAGGTTAACCACTTAAGGACCGCCTAACGCCGATATACGTCGGCAGAATGGCATGGCTTTGCACAGGCACGTACCTGTACGTTGCCTTTAAGAGCCCAGCCATGGGTCGCACGTGCCGCTTGCGGCGCGGTCTGAAGCTCCGTGAACGCGGACCCGATCTCCGCCAGTGTCCCGCGATCGGTCACAGGAGCTGAAGAACGGGGAGAGGTGTGTGTAAACACGTCTTCCCCGTTCTTCTCTGTGGCAGTGTCACTGATCGTCTGTTCCCTGATATAGGGAAAGACCATCAGTGACGTCACACCTACAGCCACGACCCCCTACAGTAAGAATCACTCCCTTAGGGCACACTCAACCCCTTAGCGCCCCCTAGTGGTTAACCCTTTCACTGCCATTGTCATTTTCACAGTAATCAGTGCATTTTTATAGCACTTTTCGTTGTGAAAATGAGAATGGTCCCAAAAATGTGTCAAAAGTGTCCGATGTGTCCGCCATAATGTCACAGTCACGAAAAAAAAACGCTGATCGCCGCCATTACTAGTAAAAAATTTAATTATTAATAAAAATGACATAAAACTATCCCCTATTTTATAAACGCTATAACTTTTGCGCAAACCAATCAATAAACGCTTATTGCGATTTTTTTACCAAAAATAAATAGAAGAATACGAATCGGCCTAAACTGATGACATTTTTTTTTATATATTTTTGGGGGATATTTATTATAGCAAAAAGTAAAAAATATTGCATTTTTTTCAAAATTGTAAAAAAAATTGTCGCTTAATCTTTGTTTATAGCGCAAAAAAAATTAATCAAATACCACCAAAAGAAAACTCTATTTGTGGGAAAAAAGGACGTCAATTGTGTTTGGGAGCAACGTCGCACGGCCGCGCAATTGTCAGTTAAAGTGACGCAGTGCGGAATCGCAAAAAGGGGCAAGGTCCTTAACCTGCATAATGGTTCAGGTCTTAAGTGGTTAATAAGAGACCTGGGGTCTTTTTGACCCCAGATCTCCCAATAAAGAGAACCTGTCATGCTTATTTCTATTACAAGGTATGTTTACATTCCGGAAGCCAGTGGCTGCTCTGCTATCAATCTATCTAATCAGGACACGAGACACCGGCTAAGGGGGGTGTGCTCGTCCCGGAGGCGAGGAAGAACGGGTTCGGGTACGTAAAACGGGGGAGCTGGGGGGCTGCTGCATGACAGGTTTTTCATCTTAATGCATAGGATGCATTAAGGTGAAAAAACACGAGGGTTTACAACCCCTTTAAGGACAGTGTAAAAATAAAAAATTAAATAAATAAAAAAATGTTATCAATCAAACTCCTGTGATGAGGGCATGGCTTACTAGAGCTGTATGTGTGTGTCTATGGATGCACACAGACTGTCTTGGAATCCAAGGGGAGCACACACTCATGCATGCATGGGTACCTCCTTAACACCCAGCTTGCTACAGAGGCACCAGAAGGTGGGGGGAGCTGACAGAGGTGAGCAGGACTGCCATAACAGGAGGAATGTGACATTTCTCAGCAATAGTGTTGCACAGAGCTGGTAAGTATAACCTTTTCTTTTATAAAAATGCTTCACTATTCACTTTTCACTATTCACTTTTCAAATATCTAATACTTCTGATGGCTCCATTACCAGTTTCCAGGGCTGCTGTTAGAAACCACGGGACCCCCTACAGCACACTTGACAAGTACCCCACCCCAAAAATTGTCACTAAAAATAAAACAACATAATTTGCAAAATTCCTGCTAAAACTAAAATATAACATTTTATTGAGTTAATAAATAATGTTCACTATGCATCTGATATCAATGCACACAATACCAATCACTCACTGCGTTCATTCGGAAAAGGAAGGAGCTGGTAAATGAAATATTTACCAGCCCCTTCCCCCGAACTCAATCCTGAACACCCACCCCAATGATTCCAGAGCAGCCAGCTGGAGAGGGAAGCTGGCAGAGTTGGCGGGTGAGGCACACAGCAGGGGAATTCGATGTCGACAGGACAGAGAGTATAATAGGTCAGGCTGGGTGCAAATACAGTAAGGATGCCCTGTTTGCCTCTTCCTGCAGCAGCTGAAACCAGGCTGGATGGGGAAAAAACGTCTTTCAGCTTCTGCAGGGAGAGATACAAAGGGCATTGTTCCTGTAATTGTACACCCCCACCGCACAGGTCAGCTTCCTGGTCTCACTAACATCTGATTCCCCCTGCTGCCAGGGCCCTCCTGTGTACCTGGGCCCTGTACAAGAGGACTGGTGGTACCCCCTTATCAGTGGCCCTACCAGTTTCCTCTAATCCACACTGTGGTTCCTTCTGCCAGCTAATACGTACTGTAATGACATACAAGCTGACAGGAAAAACACTGCCTGAGATGGGGGAGCAGTTCTTCCACACACCCAAAAATGTAGAATACATGCAGCAAACTGGGAGCCACCAGAAAGCTAAGTAATTGACTCTCTCTCTTTTACAGGTTTGGTTTTGTATAGTCATATTAAAAACAAGATAGGTTTTCTAAGTGCAAAGTAATTTTGATGTTTCACAGAAAATGTTGTTTAAATACTAATAAAAATAGCAGACCTGCCATTTTCAGATCCTCAAATAGAAACATTTTTGATTTAACCTTTTTGTTTGGATACTTATCTCAACGCATTTCAGATAGTGGGGGTTTTGTAAAACTGGAGGCATTACATGGGTTTCCTGATCAAGCGATTGACTGTCAAAGTGATCATGAAATTGGGAGACCCTCCTACGGGCTTGCTATCACCCCCTTCAAGGTATCCTTCCAATGTTGAGGGCATATGGCCTGGAATGGTTCATGAGTGGGGAAGGGGGTGCATGCCCGAATAAAAGTATTTTGTGGATTTTTGGGGGTGGGGGGGAGGACATCATACTGCCCTACAACTTCACATGCAGATTTAAGATGTTCCCAAAGATTGTTATTTAAAGGATGTGTGTGCTTTTTCTTTGTTTTTGTTTTTTTGCCATCTGTGTCTCATTAGCAAGATTTCCCCTCTTTTCCTGTTCTGCAACTCCAAATTGTGGATTTACCCTCACTTTCATTCTGAGTGACAATGGTGGTCAGGTCAGAGAGAAAGAATCTTTATAGGTACACTGAGGCTTCGTACACACTACCCAACATGTCCGATGAAAACGGTCCGCGGACCGTTTTCATCGGACATGTCCGCTGGGATCATTTGGTCTGATGTGTGTACACACCATCAGACCAAATTCCCCGCGGACAGAATACGCGGTGACGTGGCGGCGACGTGGCGGTGACGATGATGCCGCGACGGACGCGCACCAGGAAGTTCAATGCTTCCACGCATGCGTCGAATCACTTCGACGCATGCGTGGGATTTCGGGCCAGCGGACATGTCCGATGAGTCGTACTGACCATCGGACATGTCTGACAGACAGGCTTCCAGCGGACAAGTTTCTTAGCATGCTAAGAAACTTTTGTCCGCTGGAAACCTGTCCGCTAGGCCGGGAAACTGTCCGGTCGGCCCTAGACACGACCAAACATGTCCGCGGAAACTGGTCTGACGGACCAGTTTCAGCGGACATGTTCGGTTTTGTGTACAAGGCCTTACAGAGCAATAAAACTTGACAGTGGGTCCAAATCCGCACCACTCGTTCTATCTCAAAAGTTGTGCCCTTAGTTGACAAAATCTCACAAACTGAACTTTGTGGGGTTTGGCACTATGTTCCAGTTTAGCGGATGTTTTCCCTTGGTTCACCAAACCTCCTGTGCATTCCTTTCTTGTTAATAACCTGTCCTGCTATTCTGTGTTCTGGTGTCATAGACACAGATTGTGATATAAGATCTTCCAAATTGCCTCACAAGGAGAAAAAAACCTGACAGTATTGATAACTATTCTCTACTCTATTCATGCAATCACAATACAGATTTATGGTAATGCATGTGCTACCATGCACCGTACCGCAACATGTTATCACATGTAAAATATGTTTCTGTGCCATTAATTTTTAATTTCATCCCCACACAACTGCATTGTAGTATGCCTGCAAAGCATGGCAACACATGGTGCTTTGCCATGGGTTGCATTACAATAAAAGGGTTATGTTCAATTTTAGGGTGCGTTGGCAGCTCATTCATTTTCAATAGGTTACTTTAACACAGCGCATGCAAATGTGCAATATAATGCATCACAACAAAATGCACCACAAAGCAATCAATGGGTCCTAAAATACAAAAAATACAAATATAGTACCGTATAACCTACACTTTAAAAAAAAAAAGAATACAACTTTACAAATTAAGAGGTTAATTCTTATTCGTAATCAGCTACATAAGGCAAAATGTGGACTTTGGATATAACAATACAACTTAATTAAATATATT
This sequence comes from Rana temporaria, assembly GCF_905171775.1. Taxonomy (NCBI): domain Eukaryota; kingdom Metazoa; phylum Chordata; class Amphibia; order Anura; family Ranidae; genus Rana; species Rana temporaria. Next base: position 115,022,292 of record NC_053493.1, on the reverse strand, counting down.
TAAAAATCAACAGGAAACAATATCTCTGTTTTCAAAGTCTGCCTAGAAACAGGCTCATACAAAGTGATCTAACAATTTCATGATTTCAATGACCTGCAGCATTCAAATGATTTTGTTTCCATAGATACGACAGGCAAGATAAATGCTAGACCAACACTTCTGTTTTTGTGATGCAGTTAAGGAAATCCTGCTAGATACTTGCCTGCATCAGGTATGAAAATCAAGGTGCCTGGAGGTGGTCTTCAATGGAGCACAAGCTACCCTTATGCTTCGTACACACGATCGGTTTTCCCAGCGGTAAAAAGTCTGCCTGGAAATCCCAGGGGAAAACCGGGAACCTGCTCGGCAGCTTTTTCCCGGTTTTGCTAGCAGGAAAACTTCCATGACAGCTTTGGTCGGTGTATGCTCCACCGCAGTGTTTCCCATCGGAAAACTGCCAGGAAAAAGACCACCAGGAATCCTGGCAGGAAAAAAGAGAACGAGTTCTAATTTTTTCCTGCAGGGATTCCCGATGGGAAAACTGGTCGTGTGTACGAGGCATCACATTATAGATGGGAGGATTCTGACAAGTTCACATATAAAGAGTATACAAGCTAGCAGTCCAAATAGGAACAATGGGCCAGATTCACGTAGAATCGCGGCGGCGTAACTTATCCTAGATATGTTACACCGCCGCAATTTTTCATCGCAAGTGCCTGATTCACCAAGCACTTGCGATGAAAACTACGCCCGCGGCCTCCGGTGTAAGGCGGGCCAATTTAAATGGGCGTGTGCCATTTAAATTAGGCGCGCTCCCGTGCCGGACCTACCGCGCATGCTCCGTTTCCAAACTCCCGCCATGCTTTGCGCGCCGTGACGTCATTTTTTTGAACGGCGACGCGCGTAGCGTACTTCCGTATTCCTGGACGGCTTACGCAAACGATGTTGATTTTAAAATTTTGACGCGGGAACGACGGCCATACTTTAGACAGCAATACACTTGCTGACTAAAATTAAGGCACCAAAAAAAAGTGTAACTTTACGACGGGAAACTTGACTAGCGGCGACGTAGCGAATGCGAAAAACCGTTGTGGATCCGCCATAACTCCTAATTTGCATACCCGACGCTGGTTTACGACGCAAACTCCCCCCAGCGGCGGCCGCGGTACTGCATCTTAAGATCCGACAGTGTAAAACAATTACACATGTCGGATCTTAGGGATATCTATGCGTAACTGATTCTATGAATCAGTCGCATAGATAGAAACAGAGATACGACGGCGTATCAGGAGAAACGCCGTCGTATCTCATTTGTGAATCTGGCCCAATATTTATAAAATGCAATAACCAGAAAAATCCAAACAGATGTCATCCGTCCTCATTTTCGATCACAGAATAGTTAAACTGATTCCTAGTTGGTCATAATTAGGATGTGCAAATCTTCCTTTACTCCATTTATCAAGGGTTTGTGGTGTGTTCTGGCCATTTTTAGGACTAATAGGCAAAATACTGTCGAAAAGGGTATGGGAAGCTATCTACTGCCATAGAGGACATGTACCAATGCAAAAATGCTTAAAAGGACCCCAATCAAGCTAATCAAGCACAGATTGCCAATTTTCTATAAAACAATTAGAATTAAGAAGCTTCAGAAAATGCCGGACTGTAAAATTGGCAACATGATATTTTTCTTGAGGGAGTACTTGCCAAAATGTACACAAGTGGCAGAGTACAGACAGGTATTTATTACATAAGTATAGAGATCACAAAGAATACAGCAGTGTAAAATTGGCCAGCAGAAGGACAGTTTTAATGAATAAGGCTAGAACCAAATTTACTAGACATGACAAGAGATAAAGAAAACAGGCTGGGGATTTAGTAGGATATTAAGATATATTAGACATTAAGATACTGCAGGGGATGCATCAATGGAAAGTTGGACAGTAAAAAGGTAAACCTTTAAATAAAAAAGGAAAGCTCCAATATACCTGTAAACCTTTAAATAAAAAAGGAAAGCTCCAATATAGCACCCCTAAAACAAAATCTGATATTTCTTATAAAGGAAAGCCATTTTTTAAATAAGCATTTATGGTTTATAGTTCTTGAATTATCAATGTTCATTCAAAATGATTATGGCACCATCATTCTTTAGTAAGCAAAGTTATTGGAAAAGTCCTAAAAAGGATAGTGATAGGACTATGTGGGTGCTAATAATATACCGAAAATGTCAATATTCTATAAAAAATATATTTTTTATTGTACATACAAAGAATGACCAATAGGAAATTAATGTAATATACAACCGCAAAAAAAATATGCAAATTGTGATAATCCACAGGTCAGTAGTACAATTCTTTTAGTGGCCCTTTAATCCCGTGGAATATCACAATAGGACTGTTTTATGGTGAAGTGGTGCTTGATTTATAGTGTGACACACACTAAAAACAGTCAACATACATTATCTCAGGTATTGCATCAATCTTTATCAATTGTTAATTGAATTTGTTTTCCTTTTTTTATTTTCTGAATATTTAAATGACATACAAGAATATGCATTAATCTAAATTGTTCTTATATCTGTACAATAGAAATCAATGTGCATGCCTGTTACTGACGAAGCCTTTGACGAAACATGTAGAACGATCAAAGCTGAACATTAACATGGAGAATACCAATTTTGCATAATGTTTTGCGGTTGTATATTACATGAATTTTCTATTAATCATTCTTTGTATGTACAATAAAACATATAGGCCCGGATTCACAAAGCACTTACGCCGACGTATTTCCAGATACGCCGCGTAAGTGTAAGTATGTGCCGTCGTATCTATGCGCCGTGACCATAAACTGAGATACGCCTGAAAATAGGCTTCATCCGACCGACGTAACTTTCCTACACTGTCGTATCGTGGGCGCATATTTACGCTGGGCGCATTTGCCACTCCCATAGATTTTCTATACACATATGCAAATGAGGGAGATCCGCCGATTCACGAACGTAGTTGCGCCCGGCGCATAATATACGCGGTTTGCGTAAGTCGTACGTCCGGCGTAAAGTTATTCCCCATATAGGAGGCGCAACTCATGCAAAGGTATGGACCAGGGAACACAAGCCATCGTATCTTTTGTCGTTTACGTCGTACGTGAATAGGGCTGGGCGTAGGTTACGTTCATGTCGTAGGCAGTGATCCGTCGGATCTTAGAGAGTAGTTCCGACGTGATTCTGCGCATGCGCACGGGGATGCGTCCACGCGACGGTGCATGCGCCGTACATTATTCGTATCTTTATGGCGCTCAATCCATCATTTGCATGGGGTCACGCCTCATTAGCATGGCTCACGCCCACTTCCACCTACGCTGGCTAACCCAGCATATCTTTAAGAGTGAGTGTGAGCGAGTGCTTTGTGAATCCAGTGCTTGCATCTATGCGCTGTATATCAGATACGCTACGCCCGCATAAATATGCGCCAATGTATGTGAATCCGGGCCATACAGTATTTTTTATAGAATATTGGCATTTTCGGTATATTATTAGCACCCACATAGTCCTATCACTATCCTTTTTAGGACTTTTAAAATAACCTTATTAAATAAGCAGTTTAAAAACCCCAAACATTAACAAACACCCCAAAATATTACCCTTTGAGTAAACAAGTCTACTTATTTTTTAGGGGAATCCTTGATGAAAAAAAAAAGTTTAATCTAACATATGAACCATACCAACATAAAATGAAAAAACAATATATTGTACCCCCAAAATGAATGGATTGATAGAGAACCCCAAACACCACTCCGGCCCCTCCACCTCACATAAGTAGGTTGGGACATTGAATCTCCAACCCACAGATTCTAAACCTCATCCCTAGTCATTATCCATTATTACATTCATCATTGCTACATACACTACATACACCAGTGTCTATTCTATAACCTTCATAACGCAAGATATGCCTTTGTATAAAACAAATTTTTCTTCTCATCCTTCCTTTAACACAAACTCTTTCTAAGCACTTTTTGCAGAATTTTCTAAATACTCACTAATTCTCCCATAAAAATAAATCAATTTGTTTTCACTAATGTGTGTCTGGAAGCTATACTCTGCCATCTCATGCTTGTAATATATATCTGATTGTTCCTCAGCAATGTGCTAACTTGGAACTAAATAGCATATCCTTGTGGCAGTTTTCTCAACCTCATGCCAGTGTTAAATTTAAAAAATGTTATGAGAGCATATTAATATAAGGTAAAATGGCATTGCCTAACAGACAGACCTTAAGTCTAATCAATGTAAAAAACAAAGACTTACAGAAGCACAGATTGCAACAAACATGTAACCATTCAAAAAAAAGAACAAATCAATTTGAATGAATAAAAATAGCTTTTGTTCTTTGTGAATACCTATTTGGCAGGAACAGTGAAAATCTAACTTCACTAAATATAGCACACATTGTAGAGGAGACGTGTGTGGTTTCAAAAGAATTACTACATGTCAGCATAATAAAACTAGACTATTCATCAAGCTCCAGTTACTGAAGCAGTGAAGCACCACTCTTGGCTTTAGAGGTATCAACAAGATACTAATTTTAATGGAAGGTAAATGACATTTGTAAGATGAATGAGTACTATAGTATTATACAGAAAAGGTTTCTATTTTGCAAATAATGGGCCTGAAATACAAGCTAGAATTATTGTTCAACTTCCATGTTTAGAATGATTAAAGGGTCCTTCCAAAATAAGATATTTTATTTATTGGTGAAATCTGGTGGGCTAAGTCAGCCTTTGGCTTCCTGTATGTCTTTAATAATCCGAAAGTAATGCCTCGTACACACGACCATTTTTCCCCGACAGGAAAACTGCCATTTTTTAGATTGGTCGGGAAAAACGGTCGTGTGTATGCTCCATAGCAGTTTTCCCGGCAAGAAAACTGTCTGCAAAAAAAATTGAACATGCTCTATTTTTTCCCGTTGTGTTTCGCGTCAGTTTTTTTCTCGTCGCGAAAACCACTCTTGTGTATGCTTTTCCGAGGGGGAAAAAAAGTGCATGCTCGTTCTGGTAAAACTAGCGTTCCTAATGGAGATAGTACATTCGTCACGCTGTAACAGACTGAAAAGGACGAAGACTGAAAAGCGTGAATCGTCTCTCAGCAAACTTTTACTAACATGAGGATCATCAAAAGCAGCCCAAAGGGTGGCATCATTTGAATGGAACTTCCCCTTTATAGTCCCTTTATACGCGTTGGACGTCACCACGCTTTGGTCGAGCTTTTTTTGACTGAATGTGTGTATGCAAGGCAGGCTTAAGAGGAATCACGTTGGGAAAAACGTTGAGTTTTGGCATGTCAGGAAAACCGGTCGTGTGTACAGGGCATAAGAGCTCTCAGCAATAATTCCTGACTATAGGCCAGATTCACGTATAATCGCCGCATCTCTGCAGCGGCGTAATGTATCTCATTTACGTTACGCCACCGCAAGTTTTACGGGCAAGTGCTTGATTCACAAAGCACTTGCCTGTAAAAGTTGCGGCGGCGTAGCGTAAATCCTCCGGCGCAAGCCCGCCTATTTCAAATGATCCGGGTAGGGGGCGTGGATCATTTAAATTAGGCGCGTTCCCGCGCGGATCATACTGCGCATGCGCCGTTCCTAAAATTTCCCGACGTGCATTGCGCTAAATGACGTCGCAAGGACATCATTGGTTTCGACGTTAACGTAAATGGCGTCCAGCGGCATTCACGGACGACTTACGCAAACGACGTTACATTTTCAAATTTCAACGCGGGAACGACGGCCATACTTAACATTGGCTACGACACCTAGGGGGCAGCTTTATCTTTACGCCGCATATCTCTTACGGAAACAGCGTAAATTTACTGCGACAGGCAAGTGTACGTTCGTGAATCGGTGTAACGACTCATTTGCATATTCTATGCCGACCGCAATGGAATCGCCACCTAGCGGCCGGCCTAGAATTGCAGCCTAAGATCCGACAGTGTAAGTCACTTACACCTGTCGGATCTTAGGGAGATCTATGCGTAACCTGATTCTATGAATCAGGCGCATAGATACGACCGTCGGAACATAGAGATACAATGGCGTATCAGGAGATACGCCGTCGTATCTCTTTATGAATCTGGCCCTATGTTCCTGTCTCCCTGGAAGTATTGGTTGTTTCCACAAAACTTTACATCAGGGGTTTTTAACCTGCAGCCCAATGGCCACATGCGGCGCAAGACGGCTATGGATGTGTCCCAAGACAAAATCGTAAAATTACCTGAAAATGTTGATACTTTTAGGTGGGAGGGGGTTTTGTAAAAATGTGTTTACACTTAGCGAACACATGCGGCTGAGAAATGTGACAGTGTCTCTTTACTGGACTTTTAAAATGTTATCTTCCCAAAGAAAAATATCCCATTCTTCACAAGCACACCTTATTCATGTTATCAGATTTTGGCAGCACCTATATTTGTGAGAAACTATTTTCAAGGATAAAGCACACAAAGAGCGAAATTAGAACCAAAATATCTGATGAGCACTTTGAGAATTCTTAGAGAATTGCTACTGCATCCGTCGAACCAGATATTGATGCGTTACTTTATCAAAAGCAATGTCAGATATTGCACTAGTTTTATGTTGCCCTCTTTTACTTTTATAAAAAAAAGTATTACAAAAGAAATGAAATTGTATTACTCAGATAGGTACATTATTTATATCAGTAATCGTTAGCTTGTGATCTGCATGACATTTTCTGCTCATCAGCTATCCTTATTGTTAGTGTATCTTATGTGTGGTCTTAAACAATTCCTCCTATTCCAATGTGGTCCAGAAAGGTCAAAAGGTTGGACAACCCTGCCTTACATGTTAATGTACCTCCTGTTGCATTCTCCACATTATGTATACTTACGTATTAACACTCTCTGTCTCAGGGAGGGGCTCTAAAAACCTTAGAAAGAAGAAGTGAAGAGAGAGGCAGAAAAATTAGCCACATAATCTTATACACACAGGGGCTACTACTGCTGCTGTTATTTTCACCCAGACCAGAAGCAGACACTATTATGCAGGTCTTCCAATAGTCTAACTCAGTGTTTCTCAACTCCAGTCCTCGAGGCGCCCCAACAGGTTATGTTTTCAGGATTTCCCTCAGATGAAACGGCTGTGGTAATTGCTAAGGCAGTGAAACTGATCAAATCACCTGTGCAAAATAATGGAAAGCCTGAAAACATGACCTGTTGGGGCGCCTTGAGGACTGAAGCTGAGAAACACTGGTCTAAGTGCAGCTGCCCATAGCTTCTTGAGTGTATATCTGAATCCTTGTGACAGATGTATATCTGGCCTATTGTTATTATCTCACATGCACAGTACCAGATAGCATGGGCTGTGCAATTGTGTATGTGAGTAGTGGTCATCTTCCAGGATATTAGTAGGTGAACCTGTTTATGGCACTATAGTATATGTGCAGCGCATATTATTCTAGTTAACCCTGTCCCTTCTGGTCTGGGATTCTATAGCTAGTTTTAGCTTAGGGTTCAATAACCAGCATAGGCTAGACGCAGGTCAGGCATCTAATGGCCACTTCTGGTAGTTATAGGTCGCATTGCACATCAGATTACAAACTACTATGGAGGGACTAAAGCACAGAGTAAATAGGCTGACTCTGAATTCTATTGACACACCACAGTTTCTGCCAGTGTGAAGCTGTGCTACAGACTGGTTGGATAAGAGTTGGAGGATCCCTCTATGACTGCTGATCTTGACTTCAGGTATCTGACCCAAAGACATACACCATATCATCCTCAGGGGCCCCTACATCTAGACTTTGCTGCAACATTCGTCTGCAGGTATCTCTATTAATAACTATATATACCCAGATATACTGTATGTGCTCAATTCCACCAGGATTCCTATCAGGCCCCTTTGCTGATAATACCTGTTTGTACATTGGATATAAGTACTGTTATTAATCTGTTCTTATATAAAGCTTGTGTTATTTCTAAACTGATGTGCATTTGTATACGGATGAGTTCTTCTGCCCCAATTACTTTGTTTAGATTGCTGACTGATTTCCCAGGAGGAGAATCGCCTTTGTTCACAGAGGCCCTGTCCTGGTTGGAGGCACTGCCAACTTTATAATCTAACCCACTCTTCAAGTAAGAGAAAATTCTGGTTCTCTTTTTTGCTTACAGGTTTAGCGCAAATCTTGTTGGGGGAGGGTCATTTATTAAAACCTGTGTCTCCTGTCAAAGCACAAAAGCACAGCAGGGGAGTTCGCTGTACTAACATTGGGTTGTTAGTACAATGGCTCCAACCTGAGCTGTCAGAAATAAAAACTAGTAGTGTGTACAAGGCTTTAGGTTTTCCTTCTATGGGTGTATTTTTTTCTTGAGGGTTCTCTTGCCTTGCCCTCGATTGCTCACTATATCGTCCTCCCTACTCAGCAGCAGCACACACTCATCTTCTGTTTGCTTAACCACTGCCCCATTTGCCTAACCAGGAGCAAAGAGAGAGAGAAAGATCTGTGTATGCTCCAGGTTGCGATTTAAAGTTGATTCTCATTCACATGAGAGGAAGGGGTGTAATTCACATACCCCTCCAAACCTGGAATAACTGGGTATTTTTCCTGGCTCTAAGCAGCTGAAGGGAGCAAAAGGGAAGTGAGTATGTGCGACTGGGAAAGGCATTTAAGTAAACCATGAACCAAGTATGGGAAAAGCACAGGTTCACTTCTTAAAAGAAGAACCTTAAAAGCAAGTATAACTTCAAACAGCTAGTATGCAAATCTCCTCCTAAAATGTATTCAATATTTTTCTAAACCCAGTAGAATAGCTTGAGAAAATAATTAAGCCAAAAATATGTTTAACAGCCTAAATACTAAATACAATTAATAAATGAGGGTTAATAGTATCACCGGTTGTCTCTTTTGTGTATTTTTTTAACCAGCATACATTTTTAGTCTAGTCAGCATTATTCATAAATCACACATGTCTAAAGGCAAAGACCTAGTTAAATATTAACCTAAATATTTTAACTTCAAAGAATACCCTGCCAATCTCAAATGCAATTCAAACAGCAATATACAGTGGCCTGCCTGTAAGGTTGAACAATGGTAAGAATCAGAAAATCAGTAAGAGCTTCAGCAGATTAAAGAAAGGGCTTTTGTGCAGTGATTCTGGGTTTATGGTAATAAGCGGTTCTAGATCCACTACGTTTAGACAAGTTAAACAAAAAATTCTTTAGTGTTTGTTCCAGTATATTTTGTGAAATGTCTCCACTTACTGTTTTATTTATTAAGCAATGTCCTATGTATATTTAAAATGATCCTTACTTATATATATATATATATATATAATATATATATATATATATATATATATTGTAGCGCTACCCCCTGGAGGCGCCGCTTACATATAATTGGTACCGTACTCTGCCTCTCAACCCCCCAGTCTCAGCCCCTCTGGCAATAGTGTAAGTTCAAGGACCAATGAAAACACACACATTATGATAAAACACAGAAATGGCTTTACTATATGGTTTCTGTTTAAAAGTAACAGACAGTAACAGTATATTTTTGAATGAATTCGCTGAAGGGCAATAACTGAGATCAAGAGCAATATAGCTATATATTTTATACCAGGCTGCATTCAGGGGATTCTACAATAACCATAACCCCAAAAACAGAGGTAAACACTTCAATAACAGCAAACCACAAGATGGCAACTTTATACTGGATTATTTACCTCAAACCTATCTCTTCTGTCCTCTGACACAATAGGCCCAACTATAAATACTGTACCTAGCTCAGTGTTCAGTGGCGTAACTCCTAAGTCAGACTATCCTGCAAATACCCTACATATACAGGGCCCTGAGTATGTGTGTGCATGCCCATATGGCACCAATGACTTCAGTCCCTTGGAAGAAGAATGAGGCCTTAGATCTTCAGCTACCCACTTTAGTTGGTGCACTTTAGAACTCCTGCTTGGCAGAGTGTAACTGTGGTATTTTGACAGTATCCAGATAGCAAGGCAGACCCTTTGACTGCTTAACAGTGCATCAATGAGACCCAGGTTCTGCAAAGTGTGGGCAAAGTGAAGTAACTTTGTCTGTGTGCAGTATCCTTGTTTCCTGCAAATGGACAAGTGTCCTCTCACTAATTCTGCAGTCAAGGCCCAAACAAATGTCCTGGAACCGGGAGGCTTTTCTGGTAACCTGACTGATCACCTTGTACTGGAATGCTTCCTACTGGCTGTGCAGGTGTGTCTGGATAAGCACCTGGGATCCCCCTCTCTCAGGCTGGATGTCCACGACCAGCCGTGAATGGCTGGAACAATTCAGTGGAATCACCTGGGATCCAACACCTATCCCCTGGGTCCAGTCTCTTCTCCTGTCTCCTGGTGACTCCCTTCTCCTCAGCAGACAAGATGGTGCCTTTAATTTTTTCCTTTCCAGAGAATTCTGGTGGTTGTAGTCCTGTCCCCATACCAGGCTATGGGGTAATTTTTGGTGGGGACTACATGTCACAGAATGCTTTCTGCTGATGATAATTGTCTCAGTCCCCCCTGCCAATGATGATGCAGAGGAAGGTGCAGAACAAACAGAGTCAGTGTCAGTGAGGAGAGGGAGGAAGGAGAAATCCCCCACAGCTGTTGACAGGCACACTTTACCTCAGTGAGAGCCTCAGGCCAGCTTGACATGGTCGTGGGAGAGGTGGGCCTGGGTCAGCTTGGCATAGCTGTGGGAAATGCAGGGCACCTGGTACAATATAATAAATATTAACATAATATAATAACTGTTTATATATAATAAACATTAACAGTACTGTTTCTCACACAGGCGCCCCATACTGCCTTCTGCTCTCACAGTAGCAAAAGTCAGTAAAATAATCTAGACAGTAAATTGTCTTGTTGTTTTCTGTGCTTTATGTATTGAGAAAGCAATAAATTAGTCCTTTAACACCACCTCCTAAAAGGGAAGGTGGTAGAAAAAGAATGTATAAATCCCTGTTTGCCTTTCCTTTTGAATTGACAAGAAGAACACGCAAAAAAGGCAACAAGGGGTAAGAAACTTGAAGATGTCACTACAGCCTGCAACCTGTAACAAAATGATCCTTTTGCAGATGAGTGACTGATTATTTGGAAGGTCCCCCTGATGACTTTGGAGTGGAGTCATTCATCAAAGGACAATGTACAGAAAAAAGTGAAACCCCTTTTAACCATGGGCTGAGCAAACAAGTCCTATTTAGGCCGGGTACTAACGAGCAAACATGTACGATGAAACCGGTCCGTCGGACCGTTTTCACCGTACATGCCTGCCAGAGGGCTTCTGTACGATGGCTGTACTAACCATCGTACAGAAGTCCGCGCGTAAACAATACGCGGGGCGTGTCCGCGTCGTCACCACGACGATGACGCGGCGACGTGGGCGGGCCTGCCATTTAAAGCCTTCCACGCATGCGTCGAAGTCATTCGACGCATGCGAGGGACGGCGGGCGCTCGGACATGTACGGTAGGTCTGTACTGACGACCGTACATGTCCGAGCGGGCAGGATTCCAGCGGACGGTTTTAAAACACGTCCAGGAATATTTGTCTGCTGGGAAAAGGCCCGGCGGGCACATTTTTGCTGGAATTCGGCCCGCTCGTGCCTACACACGACCGAACATGTATGCTGAAACTGGTCCGCGGACCAGTTTCAGCATACATGTTTGGTCGTGTGTACGGGGCCTTAGACAGACTACTGCAGACCTGTCAGGTATCTCAATGTGCTTGGAAGCAGAACAGGCTGCTCATTTACTTACAACTAGAAAATGATGTATTCCAGTCAAATATACAAATTAACCCAGCCTGTGTAGGGTCCAAGACACAATCACACAACTTTATGAGCATGTACATGTAAGCATCATAGTTATTAATCTGCCAAGCTGATTGCCCAATATTTAAGAACTGTATCTAAGGGCCTGTGTTTAAAAGCTAAGCTAATCTAAGAAAAAATGAAGACGATCCATTAAGATCTTCGGACACTATGGGGATAATTTACTATAGGGTGTTTTTTTTCTTACAACTGATTGAAGTGAACACAGCTTCACCTTACTTACCAAGCTTAGTGAACAGGGAAAATTGACATTCACCCTAACAGTGTGTGCTACTTTAGTAAATCAACCTCTATGCCCTTTAGCATTAAAATTGACAATAGCAGAGTATTGTACCTTAGAACTAGAAAAGCTACAATTTCTGGGGAAATTGTGAAGTGTTCTCCACCAGTAGTCTACAACTGGAGTGGGCATAGTAACTGTGTGGTTGGAGTAGCTACAGTAACTGTGGAAACTGTGCAAATCGGTAAGAAAAAATTGAAGAAGTGAGAATATTTGGAAAAGTAGGTATGGTTTTAATGGTTTTTTTTTTTTTTTAAAGATTTTTTTTTTCCAAAACAAATATTTTTTTCAAAAATGTTTTTTTTTTATTTATTTTTTTATTCAATTTTTTTTTTCAAAATTTTTTTTTTTATTTATTTATTTTAAAAAATGTTTTTTTTTTCAAAAATGATTTTTTTTTTACAAAAATTATATTGTTTATTTTTTCCCCAACATTTTTTTTTCAAAAAAGTTACGCAGAGCCAAATAACTGAGCCAATTCCCCTCAGAGTTGTGTGGGAGGAGCTACAATTCCCCTCAGAGCTGTGTGGGAGGATCTATAATTCCCCTCAACGTTGCCAGGAAACCAATGTTTATGCAGGCTCTAAGCACAGACCAGAGTATTTTACCTCTATCTGAATACTTGTCGTTCTTCAAACGATCGTACTACAAATCGTACAGCGAAGAGCTTTATATTGTGAGAATCACAAGACCCAGACCTACATTTTAATGCAGTATGTCTCTGAAATATTAAAATTGAAGGCACAGTCGCAGTTTAGATATTACCCTTTAGATGTCTAGACTGTAATTTCAATGAATGTCTATGGATGGCATTCATTGAATAATAATAATAATAATAATAATATATATGTGAGATAACAGTAAGTGCTCTTGCTATGCAAAAAAAAAAGCTTTCCCTACACTAAAACAACTCCCACTTTAACCTTCCTATAGCAAATGCTTAACATTTAATCTTTAAACTACCCAAAAGGACCCATAAACTAGTGTCTTTACTACTAATTAATACTCACTTTGCCCATGTTTCAGTGAACATATGAGGCAGTTTGAGTTGGAATACTGTCCCCAAGCAAGACCACAATCATAGGTATCTTATAGAGCGAGGAAATAGGGATAAGCTCAGTATTTGGTCTGAATGTAAGTTTGTAAGTTTGGACCCAACATTAAATGTTTGAACGCTGAACATTTAGGTTGTTTGGTGTGGACGACTGAGAGAGCTTACGGCTGTCAATGGTCGCTAAGGAAGCAGCGGGTGCTTGCCCTGCTGCATCCTTACCAACCACTGACATAACCCAACCTGTTCACTTTCATGGCTGGGAATTCCCAGCCATGTAAGCAAATGAGCAGAATTAAGTTACCTTATTGGCTATATATGGCCATACTGTATAACCATCTGCAGCCAGCATATTTCAGGAATCTTCAGCAACAGGATAAGGAAGCCTGATGCCTGATGACGCATGCATGAATGCAAAACGCGTAGAGGCTCATGGGTAATTTTCGCTGAAACCGGAAACACGTCACGTTCCACCCCGACGGCGCATCGAACGGAAAATCAGCCGATACGACGGAGTATCGACGGTATACCGACAGCTTATCGAACAGGAACACCGGCTGATACGACGGTGTATCGAACTGAGTTAACACCAGCTGATACACGGAGCATACGCTGGAGGTACATAGCAGAGCACGCTGAACAATCTAGTGCCCGGTTAGGGCACTGTAAAATGTGAGTGAGCTTTTTAACTATTTTACATTTTTTAAAATTTGTAAAATAAACCTGCATAAGTCTGTGCATACTACACCATGTGGAGTCTTTTGTTTTGGAGCAAGGAAAGGACCTAAACGATTGAGGTGGAGGCAGAGTTTTTTGACCTATGTGAACCTAGCAAAGGGAGGACGGCAGCATTGGATAGGGCACCTATCTGGGAGATTGATTACAGGCTACATATATACCGCCATCTGGTGAGCATTTTAGTATAAATAGTGGTGGAGGAATCACGTTAAAGGGTGATTAACCAGTTAACAACCGCCCTATAGACGAAATACGTCTACAAGGCGGTTGCTTAACTGTGGGAGGGCGTCAATGTACATCCTCCCAGAATCACGCTCCCGCGCGCCCTCTGGGGCGCGCACACAGGAATCTCCGTTACCGCCGGGTCCTCCGGACCTGGCTGATCACAGATCACGGTAAATCGCCGCTGATAGCGGCGGTTTACCACGTGATTGCTCCGTCCAATGACGGAGCGATCACTTGTAAACAAACCGGCATCATGTGATGACGCCGGTTCCTCCCTCTCCTCTCTGTACCGCACGGTACAGTGTGAGAGAGGAGAGGGGAGAGAGCGGAAGCAGCAGCAGCTGCTGCGGGCTGGATCTGTGACACGTGCAGTCACAGATCCAGCCATCTATCCCTCCCTGTGCAATACTCTGCAGTACCAGCCATACTCTGCAATACCCCAAAATACTCTGCTGCAATACCCCAAAATACTCTTCTGCAATACCCCAAATACTCTGCTGCAATACCCCAAATACTCTGCTGCAATACCCCAAAATACTCTGCTGCAATACCCCAAATACTCTGCTGCAATACCCCAAATACTCTGCTGCAATACCCCAAAATACTCTGCTGCAATACCCCAAAATACTCTGCTGCAATACCCCAAAATACTCTGCTACAATACCCCAAAATACTCTGCTGCAATACCCCAAAATACTCCGCAATACCCCACAATACCCCACAATACTCCGCAATACCCCACAATACTCCGCAATACCCCACAATACCCCACAATACTCCGCAATAACCCACAATACTCCGCAATACCCCACAATACCCTGCAACGTCGCCTATGGGGATTTTTAGGTAGCGAAGTTTGGCGCCATTCCACGAGCGTGTGCAATTTTGAAGGGTGACATGTTAGGTATCTATTTACTCGGTGTAACTTCATCTTTCACATTTATGCAAAAGAATGAAGAAAAAATACTAAATTTACTAAATTTTATAACAGAAACAAAGAAAAAATTCTTTTTTTTACAGAATTTTCAGTCTTTTTTCTCTTATAGCGCAAAAAATAAAAAACCCAACGGTGATTAAATACCACCAAAAGAAAGCTCTATTTGTGTGAAAAAAAGGACGAAAATTTCATTTGGGTACAATGTTGTATGACTGAGTAATTGTCATTCAAATTGTGAGAGCACCGAAAGCTGAAAATTTGTCTGGTTATTAAGTGGGTTTACGTGCCCAGTGGTCAAGTGGTTAAGACACTGATCTACACTCAAGTTTATGGGCATTGCACATATATATACAACATATATTGGAAACCTGGAACTTTTGAAAGTTTTGGGGATTATTTTGAACTGTTTTGAGCAATTTATATTTTTTGTATTTTTTGCCTTTTTTTGTGCATTGGTGGTGCATAATTAATGAACCTTTGAGCACGGTGTTATTAAGGAATAATTCCAAATATTTTTTGTTTTTCACATTGTTGTTGAAACACTGGTGTGTTATATATATTTAAAGTTTAATTTATCAGTGCAGTAGTATATGAATTATCATATACAAAATATTCCATTCTAACATTTGCACACCTTCTGAAGGTGAACATAAGAACTGCAGCAGATATAACATAATTAAAATTTTTTGCACCGGTATCACTACACACAAAAGGATAAGGACAGTCACTGTAGTTTTACAAAGAGGATCTTGATGCCAATTATAAATTCAACTACTACCAAAAACAATAAAATATTTAAACCACTGTATATATTGAACATAATACAGTCAATTTGCCTTGCTTATGTGTCAGCACCCAGGTTGCCTTAGGGTGTAGTATTCTGCTTGGCTAGTTGGGATTTTATTGTAAACCATTAAAATTACATAATATCTGAATTTAAGGTACTGTCATCCTGTCTGCACAGATGTGGGTAAGTAGTTAATGTAATTTAAAACTGCGTTAATTAAAATCGCTTTTCTTTGAAATCTGGAACCAAACCTATTTCACCATTTGTGTGTTTATTTATTCTCATATTTAATGTTATTTCGTCTGTAAGAACATATGCCTCTGGAAGACAGAATGTGCAACTTAAATATTTGTTGTGGTTGTTTGGCAGAAAATCTTCAGTGATATTGTTAATCTTCCATAGTAGCTGCATTGGCTACGCTTTTCTGTTTTCCATATTCACTGAATAATTAAAGTAGTCATTAAAATTTCACATTTAAATTCAGCTGTCCTAATAGTTTGTAACAGTACAATACAATATGCAATAGGAGAAACAGTAAATAAAGCAAGGTAGTCTCCTTCTGTTTACTTCAGTATACAGTATTTGTATGCTATGAACTTTGTGTTTCCAATTGTTATTCTCTAAAGATTGACTTACGTTTTGTTCAGAATAAACTAGTCTCCTCCAAGCAAATAGTATACATTGCAGGATCTTACTTTTTTATGTTCTTGAGGTATGTAAACCTTAAAGAAGACCTTCACGCGAAAATTTAGACTATCGCTCAACCTCCTCCCAACCTCTGCCCCTAATAAAATAAAGTATTTTTTTGACAGGTATCCTTTTACTCAGTTCTTGCCTAGGCAAGAATGACAATGCTTGTCCTGCCCCACTCCTCACCCATGGCCCCCTAGGACATGTCACACATGCCAGAAAGCTGCAGGACCAGTATCACTGTAGCTTGCAATATTGTACATGCACAGTGGGAAGGAGACTGTCAGTCATCAGGTAGTCCCAGCTGACTCCCAAATCCAAGATGGCAGCTCCAAGGACCTGCAGCGTTGAGAAGAATTGGATGCAGAATGAAGGCCTTGCACTCCATGGACTGGTAATTACCTGATTTTTAAAAGTCAGCAGCTATAGCTGCTGACTTTTAATTGTTTTTTTAAAAAAAGGATGAAGTTCCTCTTTAACCAAATGTTTATCAAAATAACTGTTATGTTTGAGAGTCTGCCTTCATTATTACCATTTGATCAGGCCCAATGGTGCAATGAGAAATCTAGAGGAAATTCAAAACAAAACAAACATTTTACAGGTACTTTTATAACAAGCAAGTGCACATACAGTATATGCCTTTCAAAAAATAATTTTATACATGAACTGTACTTATGCTCTATCTCCTAATATTTAAAAAAAAATTCTATAAAGAATTTTTATTTAAAAATGTAAAAGACATTACAGAAACATCAATACAGAGAGACACAGCTCCAACTGGAATACAAACAGTAGTTACAAACCCCTAACATGGTCAATTCGGTATCGTCTGCATCAAGTACAATCCACAATCCAAGCATGAAAAGACATGAAATGTACTTCGAGATATCAGTATGATGTCATGTTTGTGCTTAATAATTCAGGGGCCTATAGCTATGTCAGAGATCTAGAAGCTCGGAGCTGTAGGCAAAGTTCCTGGACTAATTTCTGAAAAAGGGGGGGGGGGTGTAATGAAAAGCTAATGGTAGGAGAGGGGGTGGGATAACCACCAGCTATCCTCTCCATCTACTTCTGGCAGCGCAATAGGTAGGGTATGATCTTACAATACCTTCAGAATGTATTAGGAAAGATAATAACTTTGGGATCATAACTAACCATTATTTTGAATCAGGTCTTGACATCTTTGAGAATTTCGGTATGTAAACTAGGGCTCCCATATATTCGAGAAGCTGGAGATCCTATCTTGGGGGGTATAGATCAGCTCCTCCATTGCTGCAATGTGATTGATGTGTGACACCCATTCTTTCATTGAAGGGATCAATGTGGACCTCCAATGAACTGGTAGACAAAGTCTAGCCGCATTTATCATATGCATGGCCACTGACTTATAATATCTTTCTTGGGTATTTTTGAAAGATGAAGGAGGTACTGTGCTGGCGAAAGCTTCAGTGGGAATAGAGAAATTAAAGTCGTTGCATCATGTACTTTACACCAGTATGGCTGAATCAGTGGGCACGTCCACCATATATGGAGGAAAGAGCCCAAGTCCCGTCTGCATCGCCAGCACCCATCAGAGACTGTCTGGCTGAATTCATGACGGAGATCCAGTGTCTTGTACCAGTGCGTTTTAATTTCATACTCGTTCTCCTGGGTGTGTACATTTAGTGATCCTTTGTGGATATACAAGTGAACGCGATCCCAACTGATTTCCGTTATCACTGTGTGTAGTTGGGTCTCCCAGAATGCATGTTCTGTGCGCAAGGTCGTGTAGGGTTCCCCAAACATTGAGGCGTATAGAGCTGAGATCTCCTAATATTTTATTATCCTGCCTCTCTACAACTCCCTATGTATATAGTAACACATCATATTTATCATTTTGGCAATCAACATTCTGCATTTGGGGGTCATTGCTGGGGAATATGCATTTTGTAGATCAGCAGTCTATTCCTTCAGAAGGAGCAAAGGGAGAAAAATACCTTAAGTAATATAAAATACACTTGCATTCCATATATATTGCATCCTCAGATATGACAAAACGAGTCAGATTAATCACTTACTAGAATAACATAGTACAGTAGCACAATACAAAAATTGCACATACATAAAATAAGTATTGTACACGCCACCATTTTTCTAGGTAAATATTTTTCTAAAGGTAAAATATGTAGCGCTGTGATGATTATAAATGAGTTACATAAAAAATGTCCTTCTGTGTTAAAAAAGTCCAATGTTTCCTCTCAGTAAGTGCAAAAGAAGGTGTCCGACCACCATAAGTATTGAAGGCTTACCAGAATTTGTGGCTACACACTTAAGTGCAGAAAGCACGCTTTGATAATGCCACTCATGTAAAGTATGATGAATCCTCTTCTTTTATCCTTATCTCTGGAACTCCAAAAAGGCCGGAAAAATAAAAAATATAATATGGTGTGATATTGTTACTACTCGGATTAATTATATCCAGGTGAGAAACACTCCATGCATAAAATATAAGTGCAACTGCAGATCACCAGCCTCAACCAGCTTTCACCCCAATGCAGTGTGCACTCATCAAAAAAAGATCATAAGAAGCATCAAAGATGACAACAGGGATGTCCACAGGTTTCAGTGCAAGGATTTCCTCTCATATTGTCTCACTTCACAGGGTAGAGCTCCATTCATATGTCCCAAAATACCAAAGGCCATAAACAAAACATATGCCTTATAGTGTAGTGTTTATTAAAAGGCCATACAATTAACAGGTAAAATTTCATAAAAAAAATATATCATGTCGCGAAACTGATGCGACGTTCTGGCTATGAAATCCTATCCTTCAAGATTTGCATGAAAACGCATCCTCAGGGGCCCCGAGGATGAATTTTTATGCGATTCGCAAAGGGTAGGATTTTAGAGCCAGGACGTTGCGGTGAAAATTCATGTCAATAGCGCCTTTAGAAATATATTTAACCTAGAAAAATGGTGACGTGTTCAATACTTATTTTAACCGTTATATAAAATCTGTGATAGCATTCCCTCTAATGCGGTAATTTCAAGGTTTGTAAGGGGAGACTGGAAATGATCACCCAGGATTATGGCCATTGCTGGTCCTGATTTAAATATATCAATTAAGGTTGCACCGATACCGGTAACGGTGCCAAAGCTAACCTTTTTAACGAATATCGGTACTCATGAAAATGTACTGATACCCAAGACCAATACCTTCTGGCTTGGTTATTTCAGCTGTCAGCGTGATTTCACAGCTAACAGCTGAAATGTGAAGAAAATAGTTCTGGCAATTCTTGGTTGTTAAGAAGCGGGGTCGCCATGTCCTTAATAACCAATGACATTTCAGCTGTCTGGGTTTCCCCTCCTCGCCTCCTCCTCCCCTCCTGCCAGCTGTCACGAGACCAGGACAGGACCCGGTCAGGCCGCATGTACTAAAAAAAGCTGGCTAATGTGACAGCAGAGCCAGCACCAGCATAAGGCTGTGTAGACAAGACAATAATCCTTGCAGCAGCCCACCTTATGCACACTCATCTGCCCGTTCCACTGTGTTTCTTTCCGCATCCCTTGTTTGGCTGGGGGGGGGGGGTGGGCGGCCATTGGCTGTCATGTGACCGGTGGCAATGCGTGGGCCATTAAGACTGAGGAGAAAGAGCCGCGTCTGGCATCACTGACAGTGGGGTCAGAGTTTAGTTGGTTGTGGTGAAGAGGAAAGAAGGAAGCTTTTGCAAACTGGCCTTTCCATCCCCCTAAATGTAATTGCTGCATTTCTGCTGTACAGACTCTATCTGCCATTCCTGCAGAGCTGTGACCTGGGATTGTACAGATGCTGAGGCTCCCTTGAAGCTTGATGGGACTACAAGTCCCAGCAAGCACTGTTTCTGATCACACCAGAGCACTGGCCTAGCGCTGTCACTTCCTATGACACTGTATAAAGACTGTATGCATATAATGGGGCTTCTATTCTGTCAGCCAGCTCTGATTGCAACCAGGAGATGCAGTCATCCACAACATCAAATCACATCACAAGTCACTTCTGGTTGGTCAAAGCCACAACCACTTTAGCCCTCAATGCCTATACCACCCACCCTCAACTACCCTGTCCTCACTTACCCCCCCACTCCACTTCAACCTACCCTCACTTACCCCCCTACTCCACCCTCCCTTCACTTGCCCCCTCCACCCTGCCCTCTCTTGCCCTCCTACTCCTCCTCCACTCTTCCCTCACTTACCCTCCTACTCCCCCCACCCTGCCTTCACTTACCCCACTACTCCTCCCTGTCCTCACTTACTCCTCTACTCCACCCCCACCCTGCCCTCACTTACCCTCCTTCTTCACCCACCCTACCCTTACCTACCCTCTGCCCTGCCCTCACTTAACTTCCTACTCCCCCCAAACTGCCCTCACCCTCCTGCTCCCACTCCCACCCTGTCCTCACTTACCCCCCCACCCTGCCCATACTTTATACTTAAAGTGATGTTACTCTCATTAATCCCTTTCAATGCAATATCCTATGGTCACTGTCTTCCTTCTCACCAGTAACAATTCCGCTGAAAATCCAAAGTACAAGGCTCAGTTGGGTATATAGTGTAGCAGTCCCATGCATGTGCTCGCCCCGGCTCGCCACCATGTGTAGTTCAAAGAAGAGAAAAGAATGGCTGCACACTGTCACCAGGCCGATCCTGAAACTCTTTGTTCCTCAAAGTCAGAAACCTACAGTGACAGGAAAGCATTCTTTTGACACGTTTCACACAATTAAGTGCTTCATCATAACACAGGGGCTGTCAGAAGTGCCTAGCTTTAAATCCACCTTAACAAACTGTATCACCTGTTCAGATCAGAGCCCTTACATAGACATCTTGACAACACAATTTAAAAAAATATAAGCATCTCTGCAGATATAAATGAGGAGGAAAATAGCATAAAAGAGAAAACAATAAAATAAAAACTCATATACATAAAAAGAAATATATGAATGCTAAAATGACCCTAGTTCAGTGCAAAACCCACCAAAGAAAGATATTTATTTATTTTTTGTCAAAGAATAGAAGAGACCACACAGGGACACAGGATTGCAGGGAAACTAATGCATAACGGAAACATATTGAAAGGAATATGCAGAAAAGCAGAGGATTATATACAATGGGATCAAATAAATAAAGTAAAATAGAGCAAAATAAAGCTTAGTGAAAAAGAGCTTGAGCTCAAGCTCCGCAGGAGAGAAGTTCCAGAAATACCCCATCAATCACTCATAATACTGTGTGATTTCCCATGTGCAATTCGTTTCGTTCCAAAATAATTTTTTTAACTAATTTCAACAAATTTGTTAATTTGGAAATAGCTGAATTAAAGAAAACCCTTTTAACAATTTTTTTCCGAATATTTGTAAATTCAAATATTCTAAAGTTTGTAAATTCGTAAATTCGTAAATTTGTAAATTTGTAAATTCGTAAATTTGAAAATTCAGAAATTAGAAAATCCAAAAACCCCCAAAAATGTAAAATCTGAAATAATAACTAACTAATAATAACTTAACTATTACTAACTATTAAATTATAGTTATTGGAATTTCTTTTTAAATTTGGCTGTTAGTGAACATAACGAATACAAATTTATCCAAAGTTACAAATTATCCGAAATAACGAGTGCCATATCTAAGCAAATGGAACGTAACAAATAATAATAAATAACAATAATAATAAAACCTTTCTTATTATTATTTATTATTAATTAGATTCATTCCATTTGTTTAGATATGGCATTTGTTATTTCGGATAATTCATAACTTCGGATAAATTTGTATTTGTTACATTCACTAACAGTCAAATTTGAAATTGAAAGTAAATTCCATTACCTATAATTTAATAGTTAGTTATTATTAGTTAATTAATTAGCATTTAGAATTTTCAGATTTTTGTTCTTTTGAATTTTCTTTCTTATTTTCGTATTTTCAAATTTTTAGATTTTCTAATTTTCTAATTTTCTAATTTTCTAATTTACGAACTGACACATTTTTTAATTTACAAATTGCGATCATAACGAATAACCTGAAAAAAAAGAAAAAAAAGCAAATGGATTAAAAACAAAAACACATTTTTTTAAGATGGAAAATTTAGAAAACTCCTGCATAAACTGTTTAAAACATCACCAACCCATTTTGGGGGATGTATTTTTCTATCATTTAAACCCCTACAGCAGATAAATCACTGACATGGCAGTTATTAACAACTTCCTGCCTGACCTATAGCAAAATGACAGCCGGGAAGTGGTTCAGTTATCCTGACTGGACATCATATGACGTCCAGCAGGATAAGCTGCAATTGCCAGCCTTAGGGGGCACGCAGAGCGGCGATCGTTGTTGTGGTGTGTCAGTCTGACACACCGCAACACCGATCTTGGTCAAGTGCCTCTGACGGAGGCTCTTTACTATGTAATCAGCCGCGTCCAATCATGGCTGATCACAGTGTACACACAAAGAGTCATTAATCTGCTTTTTCTTACTCGTGTCTGACAGACCCGAGTAGAGGAGAGTCGATTGGCTTCTCTCCTAACAGAGGGGGTCTGTGTTGGTTGTTTATCAGTGCAGCCCCCCCCACGGATGCCTGCCCAGGACCACCAGGGATGCTGCCAGGACCACCAGGGATGCCCACAAAGGACGCCCACCAGGGATGCCCACAAAGGACGCCCACCAGGTATGCCACCCTGGATCACCAGGGATATGCCAATCAGTGTTCAGGTAGATGCCAATCAGTGCCCAGGCAGATGCCAATCAGTGCCCATCAGCAATGCCTGCTAGTGCCATCAGTGATGCCTATGAGTGCCATCTATCAGTGCCACCCATCAGTGCCACCTATCAATGTCCATCACTGCCCAAAAGTGCCCATCAATGCCCATCAGTGCCACTCATAAGTACCCATCAGTGCAGCCTTTCAGTGCCCATCAGTGCCACCTCATAACTGCCACCTCATCGGTGCAACCTTATCAGTCCCCATCAGTGAAGCCTCATCAATGCCCATCAGTGAAGGAGAAAACATACTTATTTATAACATTTTATAACATATTTTTTCCAAAATTTGCAGTATTTTTTTTTTGTTTAGCAAAAAAATAAAATCCGCAGGGGTGATCAAATACCACAAAAGGAAAGCTCTATTTGTAGGAACTAAAAGATAAACAATTTGTTTGGATTCAATGTAGCATGACTGCACAATTGTCATTAAAAAAGTGACAGCGCTGAAACTTGAAAATTGGCTTGGGCAGGAAGGGGGGAAAGTATATAGAATAGAGTGGTTCATAAAAGAGGGTCTCTCCTTCATTCTTGCCCACCAGGTCAACTCAGGATCATTGCCCCACCTCAGGGTCTGAGTTTATAGGCAAATCCACCCACCCCCTCCCATTACCCTCTAGCTATAGTCCAAAAAAGTTAATTAAGCATTTCATATTGGCAAATAGACTAGGCCAATATAACTCCTCTCTCCCACCTGGAGAATCAGTGAACCAGTTCCACTCCACAGTAAAATATTACATCATTTAACCTGTTAGTACAGAATTTCACTCCTTAAAACACTCTTTATTTGATGCTGATTCCATATATATTTCAATTATTTATTAATATATACAGTAAAACACTTAACAGCATTTTACAGAAATCAGGTTGTGTGAAGGAGGGTTTATTTTTTATCTTCAGAAGTAGATGAGTTTTCAAGAAAATCTTAAATGTGACGGGTCTTAGAAAAAAATAATAGAATTGCTTCTTATGATCAGAAGGACTCGGCAAGTTTGAATGTTTTATTGAAATGAGTGATATGGTTTGAAAATATTATTAAAGCGTATTGCGGTCTCATCATGGAGAACTTGAGCTAACATCTGCTATTGCTGATATGATTTGCTTTATGCTTCATTTATATTTAAATCATTTTGAGTCAACCAGATTTTAAAGGAAATAAAATATGACTGCTTTTATCATTAAATTATTCATCCTTCATTGCTAAATTAATATGCTGATTATTTTACAAGTTCAGCTACCGTAAAATTATTCTATATTTTAAATAAAACGTAAAAGTATTAGCTGCTTTAGATCCATTTTAGCTGTCATTTTGTTTCAGCAGATTATAGTTGATTATACAATGGTTCCCTTGCATGATTCTTTTTTGAAGCATGTTTTATTGGTATTTCCCTACAGAAACTGATTTGTGTTAATCATGCTGACACTAGACAAACCCCACTAACAAACTCCTGTTTATAGGTATTTTCCATTTTCTAACACCAGTGAGATCAAACCCCTATTAATATTTTTTGCAATAAAACAGCACTTGGTTGAAAAAATATATCAATGTGTAATATTTTACTTAAAGAAGAACGACAGCCAAAGCTGGTTTGGCTGTACTTCCACTGTGGATCACAGGATTGCAGTTAGTTTTGCACTCCTGTGACCCATTTCCCGCAGAGAGCAGGCTAAAGTCTGCTGCTGACATCACAAAGTCGGTCCAGGTTTTGGGCGTCATCTCATCCATAGAGATGGGATCCGCCCACATGCCTGGACCGGCACCCGGCTCAGCCCCTCAGCAATCAACTGAGAGCCTGAGCAGGCCGCACTTGCCCCCCCCCCCCATAGCCCAGCGCTCCAGTGAACGAGGGGGGGGGGCAGAGCAGAGAGCGGCTGATTGACAGTCAGCAGCTCCCTGGTCATGGAGCTGTGAGAACCGAGTGTTCAGCGGTGTTCGATTGTTTGGTTCTCAGTGTTAGAGGCGCCCCGGGGGACAGATGCAGCATTGGAGTGATGCTGCATCCACCTAGATTAGTATGAAAATAAAAAAAATCTCTTTTAAAGGCCAGTCCATCAAGAACTAATATTTCAGTTTTTGGTAGATGCTGGAGACATAAACCACGTGACAATGTTTTCTATCTCTGGAGGAAACTGTTGGTGAGATCTCCAAATGCAAGTTCCTGGGTCCACATACCTTCTGTGACCATTGTTATTTTTAGATCTTCCTCCTAAAATTTCTTATTTATTATATATTATCAAGTGTAACAGGGAGGAGCCGGAACACACAAAGGTAAAAGGGAAGATCTCAAGGCAGAAATAGGGTTGAAATTATGACAGAGAATATTACTGTATTCAAGACATATAATAAGTCAGGAGCTGACTCAGTACAAGATGCCACCTATACCTAATCTATCATCTATCTGGGAGGTCAGTGTCTTTAATATTGCCCTACATTCCATTTTTTTTAATATTTCTTTAATAATTTTCCTGCATAAAACTACATTACATTGGGCGAGTTTCTCCTCTCGTCTCGTCAAATAAACAATACAATACATAATATGTGCCTTAATCCCCATGCCCTACATTACATTTTATATATATATAAAATTGCACTCTGCAAAGGGAACTTTCCTCAGAACTTTTTTTAATGAAGTAAAGCTCTGATGACTTGCAACCTCCAATCATGTGCAAACAAGAATTCATTTTTTTCTCTTGCACATGCTTGGGTATTCTTTGCAAAGTAAAATTCCATGGCATTCATTAAGCTCTTGGGAATATTTTTCACTTGCAAAGTGCAACTTCCCTTGCAAAGTGAACGGTCAATTTGCTTTTAGTAAATCAAGCCCAATGTCAATAAGGTAATACAAAAAACTACAGGTGTTTATGTGCAGCTTACTTGATTAAGGCATAGTAGTCTCATAATAAAGTAATAATAAAAAAATAAAAAAAAGACACAATTTAGAATGAACATACCCTGCACCTCCCATTTGCTACTTCATAATTAAATGGGGTGAAATAATTCAAATTGCTGTTTATGTCTTTAAGACCCATGCTGAGACTTGACATGGATAAAGGTTTGGGGACCACACATTTTTATATTGTTAATGGTGCATATTGTGGTAGCAATAGAATGGGTTTCTGGAATATTCCCTTTCTGAAATTATCACACTGTTAATTTAATACGTTCATTTATGAATAGGAAACATTGTAGCAAGGTTTTTAAAGAGGTTTTGGTATTAAGGCTAGGTTCACATCTGAGTGGGACCGGGAAAGTGTGTAATCACATGCCTTCCTGCACCTGTAGAGAAAAACATGCTTTTTCATTGGACAAACCAATCGTGTGTACACGGCTTTATACTTTCCTTCTTGTCAAGTTTCCATTTCCTGCCAAAGCACATCTGTAATCATTGTGAATCTCTGTCCAAAATGTTCTTTTAACTTGTAGAGACCAGGAAATGGTTAGAACTTCTGTCACTGCTGTGTGTCTATCCCACTAACAGCAATAAAAACAAAAATAAAAATCTGACATAGGTTGTAAACCTTATTCTTTCTAAAGCTTTAGAATCTGGCTAAAGCTTTCCTTAAATTAAGGAGGAAAGTTAACAGAGCTTTCTTTACTTATTATGATCAATATAAAAAGATACATTATTTGAAAAATGTATTTGTAGTTCAGTAAATTAGAAATATTGCATTTGAACATTTTACAGATTCCCCTTAAAATGTTTTATCATATTAAAATGTATGTACTGATGTTTCACTTATTATTTTTATAACTGATATTATTAGTAAAGATTATAAATGAGTTTAAGAATCACTAAGCATCTTTGCTATGCGGGAGGAATTGTTTCAGATAATCTGTATTGTCCTACACCAATCAGTCAGTTACTCCCATACGTCTAATTGATTATTGTGGTGAACCATAAACTGTCTGAGGAAATTCTTCTCTCTGTAATGCAATATTTATCCAATGAAATGCAGTTTTTAACATATATAAGATTAACTTTGGATTTAAGAATTAATAAAGTTATATTATTCCAACAACATTTCTAATCCTGCAAACACTATAGTGTTTAACTTCAAAGCTTTGTTGTGAACACGTACAACTGATTGTTCATCAAGCTTCAAAATGTGACAGTTTGGTACACTGTGATAGCTTTTTTCTAGCTATCTCTCTCCTCTGCCTCCCATAAATAACATTCCATGCCTTCTCAGAAATATTCTGCAACGGAGAGAAAAAAAAGTGAAATCACACCTAACATTATTTCTTTTCAGTTGTTTATGGCTTTGATGTTCCATTATAATAGTAATGGTGTTCTTATAGCACCTTGTGCAAACAATAGATAGCCACAGCTGGCATGCTAGAAAGCATTATAGCATCCATTCACATGTCAGTGTTATAGAATGCCTTTATTTAACTCATGTTTGTTAGGAGTTTATAGAAATACTTGCATTATCATTTTTATACCTTCTTTGTAACATAACATACATGCAGTCTTGATAGAGAATAAATCTTGTTTATATGGCATTTTTCTTACCATGTAAACCTTTAACAGAACAGTGCCCTTCAGGGACAAATTATCATATAAATTGCCATACCATGCGCTGGCTTTGCTTTCACAAGCAGAACCACATATTTCATTTTTTTAACAATTTTTTATTGTCACATATGAAAAAGTATACAATAAACATTTAAAAGTTGACATATTCACACATACGATTCATATATACCCGAACATATTACTCCAAGAATAGAACTAGAATCACAACTTCTCAATCCTATACATTTCGTATATTATCCTGTTTACATATGATCTTAAACACATATAAAGCTATAACACGGAACATGAAATAAAGAATAACTAAAAAAAACAACTCCCCTTAAACAAACCCAAACATGTTACCAGCGATTACTCCCCTCCTCCCTCATTAAAGTCAATGGGGCAGATTCACAAAGATCTGCACCCGCGCAGCGTATCTGAGATACGCTACGCCGCTGTAACTTACTTGGCAAATCTTTGAATCCAGAAAGAATTTGCGCCGTAAGTTACGGCGGCGTAGTGTATCTCTCGCGGCGTAACGGCGCGGAATTCAAATGTGGCGAGTAGGGGGCATGTTTCATTTAAATGAAGCGCGTCCCCGCGCCAAAAGATCTGCGCATGCCCCGTCCGTCAAAACTCCCAGGGTGCATTGCTCCAAATGACGTCGCAAGGACGTCATTGGTTTTGACGTGAACGTAAATGGCGTCCAGCCCCATTCACGGACGACTTACGCAAACAAAATAAAAAAAATTAAATTCGACGCAGGAACGACGGCCATACTTAACATTGTGTACGCCACCAGATAGCAGCTTTAACTATACGCCGAAAAAAGCCGAACGGAAACGACGTAAAAGAAAATAGCTAAATAGCTAATTTGCATACTCGACGCGGATTACGACGGGAACGCCACCCAGCGGACACCGAAGAATTGCATCTAAGATCTGAAGGCGTACAAAGACGTACGCCTGTCGGATCTAACACAGATGCCATCGTATCTTGAGGATTCAAAACAAAGATACGACGCAGGAAATTTGAAAGTACGCCGGCGTATCAATAGATACGCCGGCGTACTTTCTTTGTGGATCTGCCCCAATGTTTATTAATGTTCTTATATCAAACCAATGCTGAAGAGAAAAGGCTCTGGGAACCCCACAGAGTAACATAGTATCTTAACTGCCCACAAGTGCCTCAGATGTTAGAGTCAACTCCTACCCTATCTACAGTATGGGTTTATAGCCACAGTATCAGAAGAGTCTACCTATCTATACCATATTCTCCTGAATTTCTTTGGGCATCCTCTAGCCTCATATGTCATTTCGAATAGTATAATGTCAGAATCAACTGTTTTTTTCCAAGCTATTAATTCAAGCGTAGTAGTACATAGTCAATTTATCACTATCCATTTTCTAACATAGAAGTAGAGGAATCTCAAGAAAAGCTTTGTGGCCATATAGAACCACATATTTCTGATTGCAGCATCTATCTATCTATCTATCTATCTATCTATCTATCTATCTATCTATTTAATCTACTGCTCTATTTTAATATACATAATTTTATCACAAAGTTTGTATTTAAATTTACTGTACATCATTTTGTCTTAAAACTGATCAGTTCAAATCGGTTAGTACAATAATATATCAGTGTATAATTAGACAGTTACCTTAAAAGTAAGCATTTCCTATGACCTTTACCTTCAAGTAAGACCATGGGGCTGTCAAAAGAATGTTTAAATGTCTTCAGTAGCTAGTACTTAAAATACTGCACATTGTACCTGATGGTTAAGGCCTAGCTCCCAACTGTCCCTGATTTGGAACAAAGTCCCTCTGTAACTCTTTCCTCCTCATGTGTCCCTCATTTTGGTCTCAACTTTATAGTTGTATATAAAAAGCACTTTTTATCTTTTAAAAAGTGTTTCCCAGTGCTAAACCCTTCATCCAATTTCTAAATGTCTGCACATAGTAGGAATAGTAAAGGTAAAAAAAAAAAGCACTTGTGGGTTTATCTAATTTTTTTATTTATAATTCTCTTTTAAGGGGGCATGGTAGGGGGGTGTGTCCTATGCCTACATACTTTTGCTAAATAGTGTCCCTCGTTCCCATCTCAAAAAGTTGGGAGATTTGGGTAAGGGTTTGGCTGCTAAAGCATGTTGACATGAGGGCATTGCATGGAAACAGCTCCAAAATTGAGAGGTAATTTGGCCAAAAAAGGACATTTTTTTCCTTAGTAGCATGACTGAGCAATACTAAAAGAAAGAATACGCACTCTGTGATTTGTTTTGTAGGGTCTTGGAGATTTGAGTGTAGGGTCTTCATGATGGTACAGAGAAAGTATTAAAAACAGAAAGTTTTGTTTCGTTTCATTTCATAAAACACATAATTTCGTTCTGTTTTATTCTTTATGTTACGTTAATTAATTTTCGGATAATTTGTTATTTCTGTAGAGTATAGATATTCGTTATAACAAATCGATTTGTTTTATTTTTAATTGTTTTGTTTATGGATAATTTGTTATCTATGTATGTATATATATATTTGTGATAACGATTCGTAATTCGAAAAGTCATTTGACTTACTCCGTTTGATTTACTCTGTGAGAGGAATCCAGCCCCCAACATAAAAGGAATCAACTGATTGGACTAGAAAACTTTAACTCAGATGGGTCTATTCCCTTCCACTTGCTTAGTTACTGATATGATAGAATTCAGATCATTTGTTATGCCATTATGAGTTGACCTGCTGTTTCATTAGACCTTTAATGTAACTGACAAATCATGCCAAATTCCTTTGTTATTTTCATTATAATGTCTTTCGTATTAGTTGAAATTTGTTATTTTTTTCTTCGAACGTTTGGATGCATCTGAATGTCTGAAAGATGCAAAATTCGATTTGTTACGAAATGAATTGCACATGCCTAGTATTATGTTCATCTAGTCTGACTAAACCGATGGACTAATGAACTGACTTAGGGGCAATAGTAAAGCATATTTACCAAAATTACACTGTAGGGCAGCAAGATAAGGTGTAGTGCCACAATGTATAGACCATGATCATTTTCTTTTCCTGTTCTGGGACAATAACCCAGAACAGAATAAGAATCACAGCAAGCATCTAGAATTTTCAGACTTTGTCAATACAAATGTCCTGTAGCATGTTTCTCCTGGGGGATCTTCAGTGGAAATAAAGTCTCAACTATGCAAATTCCTATTCATAAATATAGTATTCTGGCAACCATGTGGATTCTACAAGCACGGCAGCAACCCAAGCAGGATAATGTTACCATTCAACAGGTAGACTTTGTCATTTTATTTAAAAAAAAATATTATTATATTTTTTTTATAGAAACAGAGAATTCAGCAGTGTCAACAACACAGAGGAGGTCGTCCCTTTATATATACAGAGATCTGACTATATACACCATATTCAATAAATCTGAAATATCTGAGAAAATATGAAAGCCTTTTTGTGAACTCTTTCAATTACAGAGCCTCTGGAGATCCTACATATAGGAATGTTCAAAGTGATAATAAAGCATTGTCAACTTCATAACATCATAGTGTCTGTATTTGGAGGACAGCCAGTGGTATTATGCCTATGATAGAAGTAGTGGGGGGAGAGACGTACTTCCGGAGGGGAAAAGGGGCTATTATTAAGAAGGAGAAGAAAAAGTGGTAGGATAAAAGGGTAAGGAGGTAAGGGGGTAAGCCGCTGCCGCTGTATTAAGGTCCTGGATAAGAGTCAGCGCTATTTTGGACATGTAGGTGTCCCATGTACTCCATATATTGTTAAAGTGGTACTAAACCTCAGACATGAAATATGTACAAAGCAAAGCATATCCCTCTATAGTGTGTACTTGTCTCAATTAAGAGCACTAAATGTAATTTATGTCTGCTGCTTTGTTCCTCTGCTATCAGCATGAATCACGCCAAAAAAAAAAGGGGAGAGAAGGGGAGAGATCTCCAGCTGATTGCCAGATTAAGCTCTGTTCCTGTGTGCCTTGTTAAGGGGGTATGTCCCTTTCCTCCAAACAGCTCTAAGAACTCTCCTCACTGAGCTCTGCAGAGTGTGACTTCATCTCTCCACCCCCTTTTTTGACAGATCGGGCAAGTTTTTTTAAATTCTGAGCCTTGAATGGATGTAGAGAAGAACGGGTTGCAGATAAACAGGTACAACTTACCTAGGAGGCTGGGGTTCATCTCTGTGTATCAACTGAGGCCAGTCACTTCACTGGGTATATGTAAATATTTGAACTTCTTTGAATCACCTATGTAGGTTGTGCTAATTGGGGGAGTTCCTCCTTCCATTTAGTGATGACTAAACCGTGTGTTGTCATGAGGATGTGGGAGAGGAGTTATTTTCAGGTTCATCTATATTTTGGTAAAGTGCCAGCAGGTGTGTTAGTGGATGAAAATATATTAGACATTCTGCAAGTTTAGATATTACAATATTGACTTATTGATAGAAGGGTGAAATGTCTGGGCATAACCACAAGAAATGATTAAACAATTCTGGTATATAATACCAGCACATTAATATTTTAGATGTATTGTCTTCATAAATTGTTTATATGGTGCTCCTGTGTGCCTGAGACCACAACAAGGCTACAATTCTAAATGCAATTCCCACCCCAAAATCCACTACCATTTCCTTATATATAGATGTTTGGGGAAGGGATTTTAAGGCAGCATGCTCACTATCTTACAGATATCAGAAATCAAAGCTATTTTAGATGGGTGTTCAAAAACCTCATAAAGCAGAGAAGGTTAAAGGGTAATGTTTAGCTGCAAATGCAATTGTATCTGTGTGATGTAGATGAGTTTCCTTTTAGTGTTAGAATTGACCCTTTGACATTTAGGAATGGAAATATGTGGTTGTTTATAGGATTTGTGTTAGGTACCAAACTCCAAATAGAAGAGGCAAATGCTGTGGAAAGCAATTCAGTGAATTCGTAAAGAACCAAATGGCCCAAGGGAGAGTGGGAGAGGCATATGTGTAGCGGGAAAGGAGGGAGAAACGGTGAGTACATACTCTATATCAGGGCTCAAAATTTAAAGTCCTGATCTACTAGCCAGGCCTCAAGGCGTACTCGCCACCAGTTGCCCCGCCCAACCCCTACCATGCCCCGCCCCCTAATCCCACCCCTAGACACGCCCTCATAAATCTCATAAAATGACACTTAAATGTTTTATGCAGAATTTAGTTATAAAAATAAATATTAACAACAACTTTATCCGTGCCCAAAAATGCAGCCTGCCCATGTCTACCAATGCAGCATGTGTCCCCAGGGCAGCAAAATGTCCCCCACTTTGCAGCCAGAGTCCCCCCCCACACTATTGCAGCCAGAGTTCCCCCCCACAGTATTGCAGCCAGAGTCCCCCCCCACACTATTGCAGCCAGAGTCCCCCCACACTATTGCAACCAGAGTCCCCCCCACACTATTTCAGCCAGAGTCCCCCCCCACACTATTTCAGCCAGAGTCCCCCCCCACACTATTTCAGCCAGAGTCCCCCCCCCACACTATTGCAGCAGCAGCCAGAGTCGTTGTCCCCCCTCCACACTATTGCAGCAGCAGCCAGAGTCGCCCCTCCACACTATTGCAGCAGCAGCCAGAGTCCCCCCACACCACTATTGCAGCAGCCAGAGTCGTCCCCCCCCTCCACACTATTGCAGCAGCAGCCAGAGTCCCCCCCACACCACTATTGCAGCAGCAGCAGCCAGAGTCCTCCCACACCACTATTATAGCCAACCTTTGCTGGGTAGGAGAGGAGCCGCCGCGTTGTTCAAACCGCGGGGAACATGACAGCTTTCAATTCAATAGGATGGGATGGGTGATCTGTTTATCAAAGTTTCCCGGACAAGGGGGAGGGGCTGTATATGATGCGCACGGCGGGGAACGCAGCTATTGAATTGAAAGCTGTCATGTTCCCCGCGGTTTGAACAACGCGGCGGCTCCTCTCCCACCCAGCAAAGGTTGTCTGCAATAGTGTGGGGGGGACCAGGCGGTGGTGACGACGGCGGCAGCGGCAGCGGCAGCAGGGACTCTGCTCTCCTTGCTCGCCTCCCCTGCTCCCAGGCAGCCCACACTCGCCTGCCCTCAAAATTTACTCGCATTTTGCGAGCAGGCGAGTGTACATTTTGAGGGCTGCTCTATATGAAAGTAAACAATAAATATTATTGGTATAGCAAACATTTTCTGGAATGGATTTCTAGATGATTACTGGGGTCCTAACGACTTAAATGGTCTAAGTTCCACAAGAAAGTTGTAAAATAAAGTAGTCCATACAGGCCATTGAGAGTGCCTGGGAATGCACTTCTACCACTTGCATGGAATTAATCTAGAACAGTACCCAGGCAAAAGAATAATGTAGGAACTCAAGTTGTTAAAACCAAAGATAGAGAAAACAGTTCCAGTATAAACCATGCTTTTCTGGACCTAAGGGTGTGGAGCAAGTGGGGCTAAAGCCCCAAATGGCAAGGATCATTATGTGGATTAATGTAACAAAGGGTAATTCTGAACTACCTGTCTGTATTTTCTTAGTGTTAAGGGTATTGGGCAGCTGTAGCAGTCATTTAAATACCATGAAATGGATTTACTTAGGAGTTGTCTGGAGGAAAGGTCACACTACAACAGTAATAATGGTGTCACTTAACATTTTAAGGCATAGTCCTTGCAATTATGTTTAAAGAAAGCTTACGTTGACTGTGGTGGGGTTCATGGTATACAAAGGTGTTCAGTTGGAAGTGAGGATAACTGGGTCTAGAATAATAGATATCCATGCCCGTAAGTATTATTCAGTCAGTTACATGGCAACAATATCCAGGAAGCAAAGGGTAAAGTTTACTTTATAAGATAGGATAAGGGTTCCTAGGCCACTTCTGGGGCTTAAAGGGGTTGTTAAGGTTCGTTTTTTAATTTTCTAACTTTTACTTTAAGCTGGTGCATTGTTGGTTCACTTACCTTTTACTTCCATTTCCCTTCTAAATGTTTTTTTTCCTTTGTTTTCTTTGTCTGAATTTCTCACTTCCTGTTCCTCCTCAGTAAGGTGTTCAGTAAGCTGTTCTAAATGACTTTCCACCGCTCGGATGATGGTGGAAAGCTTACTGAGGAGAAACAGGAAGTGAGAAATTCAAACAAAGAAAAAAACATTTAGAAGGGAAATTGAAGGAAAAGGTAAGGGAACCAACATTGCACTAGCTTAAAGGAACCAATTTAGAAAATAAAAGACGAACCTTTACAACCCCTTTAACTTTATGTTGGTTTGTGGCATTCAGATGAAAAGCAGGAATGAGGTCCCAACCTGAGATAGCTGGGCATGTTATAATGAGTTATTTTCAGAACTGTTGAGGGTCTAATGGAAAGCAGAAAAAATTGTCACATAAGACAGTAGTTAGTGATTTAAATGTATGTCTTTGCTGAAGGAGACATTTTGGTGATAGGCTTTGTGATCCCCAGGGCATTTGTACCATTGTGGTCTTTGTGGTGCCAATGTTTGCCCTAGAAGATGGGTATTGTGCCTCTGAGTCTTCAGACTAAGATGTGGGTAAGCTAAGACGCAACTGTTTCCTGAGCTATCCACAACTAGCCCCTAGCTAGAGTAATTTTAAGTCATATTTTTCATGTTTAACATAGATACTGGTGATAATAATATATAGATGTCTTATAAGAAAGTATATGTGTCTACTAAGGAACAGTAAAGAAAGTGTAAAAGCTATACTGCAAAAGGAATTTAATAACCACTCTCCATGTGACATAAAGTCTCCACTACTCTGCCTGACTAATCATGAGCCGGTGAAAATTGATGCAGAAATCACTGACTTCTCTAGTCAGTTACAAGTAATTACACCTTGCCTAATTTCAGTTATAATGAGTGCACCAGACCTGTTATAACAAGCCATTTTTTTCCATTTTCTTTATTATTTAAATGATTACATTCATTCCAATGTAATAATACATGGTATTTCAGTTAAATGTGAAAACTGATAGCATGAAATGAACACATATGTGGATTTGGCTGATAAGAAATGTACCTGCAAACACCATGTAGTCCCTGTATATGCTACTTTTTTCAAATAAAAAAGATGTGGAAATATCCTTTAAATTCAAAATTCCAGCTTTTCTAAAAGGAAACTCTTATATGTTGGTTTCTTATATGCCCAGGGGCAGGATATTGCTACAAGAACTTCCTACCAGTTCTGCTCAACTTCCTCAGTCAATACAAAGCTAAACAATGGTGTCACGTTCCCTTGAGCATAAAATAAACCAAAAAGCGAGTCTAGCTAAAAAAGCTTCATATTGGCTTTTTGTAAGTTTGCAACTGGGAGTTCAACATGCAGTGCCAAAAACATGTATTATGTGTCAGCATTACAGTAAAGGTCAAGGTAGACAAATAAGTTCCACTACCTACAATATATCTCTGGATCTACAGACAAAACAGCCGCATGTAAAGAGACCCTGTCACCTCCCCTTCTGTGGCAGCTGCTGCTGCTACTTAAATACTGGGTGTCGGTGGAGCAGTTAGTTCACCTCTGACAGTGCTCAAGTCTAGTGATTGCCTGCTGAAACCAAGAACAGTTTACCATGGTAGGAGGTCTCATAATCTTCCATGCCTGGAAGCATCAGATATTTCAGAATAGGAGGCCATGGGAGTTGTTAAAGCGGAGTTCCACCCAAAAATGGAACTTCTGTTTTTCCGGGTTCCTTCCCCCCTCCTCCACATTTGGCACCTTTCAGGGGGAGGGTGAAGCAGATACCTGTCTAATACAGGTATTTTTCTCCCATTTCTGGGCATAGATACCAGAGCCACCTGCAGGTATCTACGCCCCTTCCCACGACTTGTATGTCCCCCCCACTGTCTTCCAGAAGACAGCAGGGACCAGTGGGAACACATCTTACAGGTTCATTTCCTGATTCCCTTACCGAAGATGGTGGCGGCGGCAGCAACCGAGAGCCGAGGGAGAGATTGGCTTTGGGTGCCGACATCGCGGGCAGGTAAGTGTCCTTATTTTAAAAGTCAGCAGCTGCAGCATTTAAAAACGGCTGACTTTTAAAAAAAAAAAAAAATCGGTGGACCTCTGCTTTAAAGAATGATAGAGTGGTGAGTATGGAGTGGTCCAGGGTGGTCTTTACACAGAACCACTGACTGTACTTTGCCCTGAATGTGTAACTATGGCCATTGAAATATTTATATATTCTTAAAAAACACTTACCGTATTTATCGGCATATAACGCGCACTTTTTTCCCCTTAAAAACAGGGGAAAATCATGGGTGCGCGCTATACGCCGATCCCCTGTCTCTTAGTGCCGCTGCCGACATATACCGAGCGCAGTACACTTGGGTACACTCGGCTAGGCTCAGCCACGCTCGGCTCCGCTCGCGGTCACGCCCTGTGAGAGGAGCTGAGCGTGGCCGAGCCTAGCTGAGTGTACCCGAGTGTACTGCGCTCGGTATATGTCAGCGCGGGAGAAGCAGGGAGGACACCACGAAGGCCGAAGATGGACACCGGACTGGACAAGGCCGCCGATGGACGCCGGGCAAGACACCGAAGAGGGACATTTAAACTGTAAGTAATTTTTTTTACCAGGAAATTTCCCTCCTAGAACTGGGTGCGCGCTATACGCCAGTGCACGCTATACCCAGATAAATACGGTAAGTTTTATAAACCATTCTCTCAGTTTCTCAACTCAAAATGCTCCCCCCTCCAAGAGCATCTGCTGTCTATTTATATTATCAGAGATCAGAAGGCTTGAAAGCTATACTATGCACAATAGATGTACAGTATATAGTCTGGCCTCAGTTTCTTTTCAATGTCTGATACTTCTGCTTGGACTGGAAAAAATACAAGTAAATAATCAAAAATCATGTAATTCATGCAAAACAGGGTTACGCTATTATAACAACTCAAGAGTGAAGATTCTGATTATTCCAAATGCCCAATGGTGGGTGGTTAGCTTTGTAGAAGGAATCATCATATTCATAATGTGTAAAGTGCCTTAAAAGCAACCAGTCAGGTTTTGGTTTAATAGTTGAATAATATCTGGTTGCTACTGTAACTTGTATATTGATCTTTCCCTTATTACATAATCCCAACAGCTTTTACATAAAAGCATTGTTTATGCCTACATGGGCTCCATTCATTAAACCCAAATTTTATATGCCTGAAACTTCAGAATTAAAATAATTTTCCTTGCAGAACACTGGGAGGAGGAAAATAATCATCTATAACCATTTGTGACAAGACAGCAACGTTCTGCCTCCAGTAGTATCCTCGCTCGGGACTAAGAAAGCTGTGCGTTCCCTAAACTCAATATGTGGTTGTTAAAATGTAATTGCTTGACACATCCATTTGTAATGTGTACATTTATATTTAGTTGAGTTAAACACTGACAAACAAAGAAAATCACAGAATGGCACTCTGTAATTATTTATCATCTCAACTACAATGCAGAACACAATTATTCTTGGAAATTAAGGAATTCAGAAATGTTTGTAAGCAAATTTATTTCACAGTATTATTTCAAAAAAGCTTGCAATGAGACTGCAGGAAAGCCTCTGTCTCTCTCTCTCTCTCTCTCTCTCTCTCTCTCTCTATATATATATATATATATATATATATATATTAATACAGTATATATACCGGTATATATATATATATATATATATATATATATATATATATATATATATAATATATATATATATATATATATATATATATATATATATATATATATATATATATATATACTGTATATTGTATATACTGTATATAAAGGGATGGACATGGTCAGCAACAATACTCAGGTAGGCCGTGACGTTTAAATTATGCTCAATTGGTACTAAGGGGCCCAAAGTGTGCCAAGAAAATATCCCCCAAACCATTACACCACCACCACCAGCCTAAACTATTGATAGAAGGGACGATGTATCCATGCTTTCATGTTATTTACACCAAATTCTGACCATACCATTTGAATGTCACAGATGAAATGGAGATTCATCAGACCTGGCAAAATTTTTCCAATCTTCTATTGTCCAATTTTGGTGATCCTGTGCGAATTGTAGCCTCAGTTTCCTGTTCTTAGCTGACATGAATGGCACCCAGTGTGGTCTTCTGCTGCTTCAAGGTTCAATGTGCTGTGCATTCAGAGATGGTATTCTGAATACCTTGGCTGTAACAAGTGGTTATTTGAGTTACTGTTGTCTTTCTATCATCTTGAATCAGTCTGCCC
Source organism: Rana temporaria (assembly GCF_905171775.1). Classification (NCBI taxonomy): domain Eukaryota; kingdom Metazoa; phylum Chordata; class Amphibia; order Anura; family Ranidae; genus Rana; species Rana temporaria. The sequence continues at coordinate 114,983,242 of NC_053493.1, read as the reverse complement.
ATTCTGCTCTGACCTCTGACATCAACAAGGCATTTTCGTCCACACAACTGTCATTCACTGGATATTTTTACTTTTTCAGACCATTCTCTGTAAACCCTAGAGATGCTTGTGCGTGATAATCCCAGTAGAACATCAGTTTTTTAAATTCTCAGACCAGCCCGCCTGGCACCAACAACCATGTCACCTACAAAGTCACTTAAATCTGATGCTTGGTTTGAACTTCCGCAAGTCGTCTTCGCCGCGTCTAGATACCTAAACGCATTGAGTTGCTGCCAAGTGATTGGCTGATTAGCAATTAGTGTTACCAAGTAATTGAACAGGCGCACCTAATAAAGTGGCCGTGAGTGCAAGACTCTGCCACTTTTTATATAAAGGTAAAAAGCACATAGGGTCCTCACAAATGCATAGTGAGGGGCTCTGGAATGTTCGTGCTGCTCAGAGAAAGGCTTACAGCTTTCTACAGGTTTTGATATTCCTGGATTGGACTCAAGAGATTGGAGATTCCAAAGAGCTTTGGGAGGGAAAAAGCCTCTACCCCAGGTCCAGGTATTGCCAGAAATAAGCAGGGGTGCACACTCATTATAATAAAGAAGCTGTGCACATCAGTGCTCCACCCCTACTACGAGTCCTTGAGGCTGCAATGGAGCAGCCAGAGGTGTGCATGTCTGCACAGTGAGCCCAGTGAAAGCTTCAAGGAGCTGTGAAGGGTACAGAGTTGTATGCAAGCACTGTGGTGGTGCTGTGTAATGGACAGAGGCGCAGCAAAAGGTCTGTGTTTGAGGCCTGAACCGCGGTGCTGTAAGACCATGCCTGGAGACTAAGGCCCTGTACACACGACCGAACATGTCTGCTGAAACTGGTCCGCGGACCAGTTTCAGCAGACATGTTCGGTCGTGTGTACGGCTGACCGGACAGGTATCCAGCGGACATTTGTCCAGCCGACCGTTTTCCAGCGGACAAAAATTTCTTAGCATGCTAAGAAACATGTCCGCTGGAAGCCTGTCCGTCGGACATGTTCGGTCATCTGTACAGACTCACTGTACATGTCCGCTCGGCCGCCATCCCTCGCATGCGTCGAAGTGATTCGACGCATGCGTGGAAGCATTGACCTTCCAAGGCCGCGCACGTCGCCGCATAATCGTCGCGGCGACGAAGCGGCCACGTCACCGCGTATTGTGTACGCGCGGATTTCTGTCTGATGGTGTGTAGAACCATCAGACAGAAATCTCCGGGCGGACATGTCCACTGAAAACGGTCCGGCGGACCTTTTTCAGCGGACAGTCCGTCCGTGTGTACGAGGCCTCAAATTTAATTTCCTCTTTCGTTCATGGACAGACACAGCTCCAAAATAATCTTGACAGTAGGGTTATGTTCCGTCTATCAGGAGATCCTATCCTAATAGACTGAGCATAACCCTAATGTCAAGACTTAAGGAAGCTGTGTCCATCCATGAACGAAAGAGAAAATTACATTTAACCTGCCTGACGGTATTCCAGAGTCTGGCTCGGGGTGAAATTTCAGCACCAATAGTGGTAACCCTGAGCCAGACTCGGGATTGCATCGCAGGATACAGGCAAGGAGTCAACCTGGGCTGCTTTCAAACTAATCCTGCGGGTTACCTGCACTGAGCCATAGACTTCTATCACCTGCGAGTCTTGTGTGCTTTCTGAAAGTGCACCACACCTATAGAGGGCTCCACGGGCCACACATGGCCCCCGGGCCACTTGTTGGGCACCCCTGCTGTACATTGTACTTTTACAAATGTTCTTGACTGATACTTTGTATTGGATTATTCTCAATAAATTGTTTGAACAAGGGAGTTCATATTTAGAGTGCAGAAACACCAATGTGAAAACCCGTCTTCATTACCTATACTTATACCATGTGTAAGTAACACAGCTTCTCCGACTGGCTCCAATAGGCAAGGTATAGAAAACTCCTCCTTATCAATAATACATTAAATATTAGCTACTATTTTATAACTTTTTTGTATTTTGGTATTTGTGCTGCATTTAGAGCTTGCCATATGGTATTTAGATTTTAAAAAGCAAATTATAATAATGAAAAAAAGGAATGTTTGATGTTAGACTTCAATTACTGTTTTTAATTGGGATAAATTTCTGTAGGGACCCATAAATAAACACCCACATAGCAGAGGAATAGAAAAGTCATCTGCGTTAGTTATTATTCATTTATATTATTTAAAAAGGGCAGGGAATATGTACATTAAGATTGATGCCTCAAAATTAAATATTAGCATTCTGGGATTAAGCTGAACATTTTATATTCTAAGGAAGAAGCAGAACTGCATGAACGATAAAAAAAAACATATGAATTTTTAATGTATAACATCAGTTTGCTGTTAGAAGGCTATGTTAAAAAATCAGCTTGCCTGGTATTTCTATGGGTCTATAATATCTTGCATACACAAAAAGGTGCTTGGAAATCGGACTTCTAATGTGCTAAATTATAGCTGTTTTTGTTGTGTCCACAGATGAAAACAAATGACTTGTGGGAAACAGACATTAACAGAACAATTTCAGTAAACAGTATGCACAGACATAACACATCTTTACAGAGATAAATTAATGTCATGGTTATATTTATTCGATTTCCATCTACTATGTGCTGTGGGCACATTTTTGAAGTACTGTATCTACAAGTTATGTGCGCCACCAAAGTGTGTATAAGCGTTTTTTTTTTTCCACTGAGCAACCATGCTAAGCAGCTGCCATAGGAGGAAAATGTATTAGGGCAGCCTTGTGAGTCAATTAAGATCAACTCTGGACAACAAGTGAAACAGTCAATGATCAAATACTGCTATCCGAAACAACACTGCAATTTTGCTTAATTCTGAAATTCCTCTCAGTTTTCTTCAATCAGATTTTCCTGTAATTTATTGAAATTTCTTTTCATTCTGCTAGCTCAGGATGCAATTGGAGCATACTTCCTGCAGTATGTGATGTGTAAATTCCTTTTTTTTCTGCTTCTTGTGTTATCAAACAATTAAAAACCTTTCAAAGTCATTTGGTGGCTAGAAGAAAAAACTGTAGTAATAATAACACCATTTTATAATAGGCTATATAGCAGTGGTCTATAAACTGCGGCCCTGGGTCCAAATGCAGCCCTTTGCTTGCCTTTATCCGGCTATTGAGGCATTATTTCTGCCACTGACTCCACCAATGGGACACTATTTCTTACACTGACACCAACTAGACATGTGCATTTTAACAAACGATAATGAAAGCACAGAAAATGAAAACCGAAAGATCCGACATAAACAAATGCTTTATTTTCATTTTCGTTGCGGTCGAATGTGCCTAATCATAACTCTATTAGTCCAATATTATTCTACATAAAAAGAAAAGATTCAACATTATAGAGACATGAAGAAGAGTTAACTTAGAGAGAAAAGATTCGACATAGAGAGACATGAAGATTCGACATAGAGAGACATGAAGATTCGACGAAGTAGCTAAAAACATACGATCGTAGAAAAGCGGACATTTATTGTGAAATGCTCTGCCCATAGGCTATAGAAGAATTCTAATGTTGGTTGACTAGTAATAATTTATAAATATAATTATTATTAGTCAAACAACATTACAATTCTTCTATAGCTTGTAGGCGGAACATTCGATGCGGCATCGTACAGTTTTGTTTCTCCGTCAAATCTTTTTTTTTTTTTTTTTTTAATATTCTGTTGAATCTTTTTTTTTTTTTTAGAACATTCCTCAGACACCATAAGACTTCAATGACAGATTCAACCTTAATTAATTTGGATTTTCGGACGAATAAATAAAAACGAATTTCGGGAGTAACTAAATAAATGTATTTTTCGGACGAAAACGAAATTACAAAACAAAATATTTCAGTGTGCACATGTCTAACACGAACTATGGGGCATAATTTCTTACACTGACAACAAAAATGGAGAACTTTTCCTCCCACCGACACCAACTATTTCCTCCCTTAATACCAAAGATCAGGCATGGTTTACTCCCAATGGGCACTGTCTGGCCCCCCTAAAGTCTGAAGGACAGTAAGCTGGTCCTTTCTTTAGAAAGTTTAGAGACCCCTGCTTAGGCCTACATATGGGAAATGCAGCAAGAATCCTGTAGTGGACTTCAGTTTACCAGATTACCAACAAAAGGTCTTTGGGTGGTCTACAGTGATGCCTGGATCTTGTATGCAGACATCTATGTACACAGAAGATATATATACTGTATATACAGTATAGTGGAAAAGTTTTTGGCAGGTGTGAAGAAATTCTGTAAAGTAAGAATGCTTTCAAAAATATTTATTTTAATTGTTTGTTTTTATTATTTAAAAAATGAAGTGAGTGAACAGAAAAAAAAATTGAAATCAAGAGGGTGAGTATAGGAGAGTTCAGGAGCAATGTGGTGCACAGCAGACTAGGCAGCAAACAGCTCAGAGGTACAGGGACAGGTAACACCTGGAGGGCTTATACATATACAGTGAAACCTCGGATTACGAGCATAATCAGTTCCAGGAGAATGCTCATAATCCAAAGTACTCACATATCAAAGCGAGCTTCCCAATTGAATCCAATGGAGACAAAAAAAATTTGTTCCGCATTGACTTCAATGGCATGCAATTACGCTTGCGGCCAGAGGTGGGGGCGCCGGAGAGCCTCAGAAACAGTCCCGAGGACAGCTCAGCTGACCTTGTCAAACCTCGGAAAGGCTTGGGAACTGAGTATTTCTGTGTCTTTCCGAGCATTTCTGAACGGCGCCGTTCGGCGCCGCTTAGCTCTGACATCACAGGAATCAGTCCAGGCACCGCATCATCATGACAATAAAGTTTGGATCCGCCAGGTGCCCTGACTGACACCCATCTCAGCCTCTCAGCAATCTGCTGAGAGACTTGGATGGCCGCTCCCCATCCCTCCACAGCCCAGCGCTCCACTGAGCATGGAGGAGCATAGAGGAGAGCTGCTGATTGACAGGCAGCAGCTCTCTGCTCGGGGAGCGGAATGTTCGATCGCTCAGTTCTCAGGGTAGAGGTGGCGGGGGACAGATGCAGCATCTCCTCCCTTACAATCAAGTGCCCCATAGCAAGCCACTTTCTATGGAGAACTCATGTATGCTCCTGCTCTGTGTTTTATGGGCTCTGCCTGATTGACAGCAGCAGGAGCCAATGGCTACTGCTGCTGCATCTGAGCCGATGAGGAGTAAGAGAGTCAGGAGAGTATTGGCTCTCGTGTACATTGCTGGATCGAGATCGGGCTCAGGTATGTATTTGGAAAATTCAGAGGAAGCTGCATGCAAATTTTTTTTTATCTTACTGCATAGAACGTAGTTATGTTAAAAAAAACTTCTGCCTTTACAACCAATTGAATGGTACACAAACATGTGTCAACACACAATTAATATACACATACAGTACAGACCAAAGGTTTGGACACACCTTCTTATTCAAAGAGTTTTCGTTTTTTTCATGACTATGAAAATTGTAGATTCACACTGAAGGCTTCAAAACTATGAATTAACACATGTGGAATTATACATAACAAAAAAAGTGTGAAACAACTGAAAATATATTTCATATTCTAGGTTCTTCAAAGTAGCCACCTTTTGCTTTGATTACTACTTTGCACACTCTTGGCATTCTCTTGATGAGCTTCAAGAGGTAGTCACCTGGCACAGCACCCAATCACTCTCCTTCTTGGTCAAATAGCCCTTACACAGCCTGGAGGTGTGTTTGGGGTCATTGTCCTGTTGAAAAATAAATGATGGTCCAACTAAATGCAAACCGGATGGAATAGCATGCCGCTGCAAGATGCTGTGGTAGCCATGCTGGTTCAGTATGCCTTCAATTTTGAATAAATCCCCAACAGTGTCACCAGCAAAGCACCCCCACACCATCACACCTCCTCCTCCATGCTTCAAGGTGGGAACCAGGCATGTAGAATACATTCGTTCACCTTTTCTGCGTCGCACAAAGACACGGGGGTTGGAACCAAAGATCTCAAGTTTGGACTCATCAGACCAAAGCACAGATTTCCACTGGCCTAATGTCCATTCCTTGTGTTCTTTAGCCCAAACAAGTCTATTCTGCTTGTTGCCTTTCTTTAGCAGTGGTTTCCTAGAAGATATTCTACCATGAAGGCCTGATTCACACAGTCTCCTCTTAACAGTTCTAGAGATGTGTCTGCTGCAAAAGGTGGCTACTTTGAAGAACCTAGAAAATGAAATATATTTTCAGTTGTTTCACACTTTTTTTGTTATGTATAATTCCACTAGTGTTTATTCATAGTTTTGATGCCTTCAGTGTGAATCTACAATTTTCATAGTCATGAAAATAAAGAAAACTCTTTGAATGAGAAGGTGTGTCCAAACTTTTGGTCTGTACTGTATGTGAATTGTTTTACCTGTTAAATAATTTTTCTTTCTGTTCAAATACAGTAGGTGCTTCAGCCAGATATCAAAGATTCAACTAAAGACAAAATCTTTTTTACATCTAGATAAAGTGGTGGTGGCTTAGAACCACTGTCACTTTTTTTATGTCTGTATCCCTGTGAGGGAGATTCACTTTCACCAATTGCTCTAAAAATCCATTTAAAAGTGAGTGTAAGGCTGCTTTTACACCAATGTGGTGCAATTTTTTTGTACTGCAGATGCAGCTCGGTGTACCCAAAGTTTTGGTGCAGGTAGCTGTGCTTTGCCATACACCTTCAGTATGTGCTGTGGTTTTGGCGCGCTTTCTGAAAAAAAAAGCATCAGTGTGAAAGCGCTCTTTATCCAAAGTTTTAAACTGCCACCAGAACAGGAATAGTGAGGAAATCTACCAATGGGGACACCTATTTCCATGGCAACTGATTAACATAGATTTTTCTCCACAATGAAAAGATATCCTATCACTTCCCCTAAAGTCTACAAGATAGGAAGTGAAATCTCCCAAATGGGACACAGATGGCATATCGCCCCCCCCCCCCCCAAAAAAAAACAAAACAAACTGAAAGCAATAATAACCCTTCTATTCTCTATCAAAAATTGTTTGGGCTATATATATACGTTAAATGGTAAGTTCACTCTTACTGCAGTGCAGCGATCTACTGTTCTGAGCACCGGTATAGCCATCCCCGGAGCTTAATCTCCTAAACGTACCCCATTACGAGGTACGTTTAGGAGCATTCTAATTGGTTGGTGCCCTTACATGGGTGGCGCCAACCAATCAGACCCCACATAGGCCATCCTCTCAGAAGAAGAAGAAAGAAAGTTGAGGGGATTTCTAATCACCAGAGCCGTGAGGTGGCTATACCGGGGCCCAGAACAGGTGATCACTGTGCTGCAGGGCAGCGGGACTGGCGAGGGGATGGTAAGGAATGGGTCCTGTGTAAGTTCACCTTACAGATTTTCTGTGAACTTAGACTTTAAGCAATACAAGTTTGGGATAAGACCCAACCTATACAGTACATGGACAATTAAAAGAGAAGTATGAGGTTTGGCTTTTTTTCTAAATCATACTTACCTAGGTGGATGCAGTATCGGTCTAATGTTGCATCTGTCCCCCACCATCTCCGACACTGAGAACCAAGCAATAAAACCCTGCCAATCCCTCGGTTCTCAGGGTTCCCTTACAGTCACCAGCTCTCTGCTCTGCACCCCCTTGCTCACTGGAGCGCTGAGTCGTGGAGGGTCGGGAGCAGCTCGCTGAGTGGCTGAGCTGAATGCCGGTCCAGGCATGTGGGCAGATCCCAAATTCATTGTCGTGATCTTGCCCGAGCCTGGACTGGCTCTGTGACATCACCCAACAGGGGGCTTCAGCCCGCTATCTGCTGAAAACAGTTCACAGGAGTGCAGAACAAACTGCAATCCTGTGATCCACAGGAGAAGTACAGTCAAACCATCTTTGGCTGTACTTCTCTGTAAAGTTTTTGAATGATTGCAAAGCCTTGGTTCCTCTGTTTAATGTGCAGGGCTGACAATACGGTTCAATTCTCTACAGTGGTGACCTCACCCACTGAAATCCAGTGCTCTAGGCATTGTTGGACTGGGAGAGATTTCCCTCCCATTAACCATACATCACACAGAGGAGACCAAGCTTTGCAGTCACAGGACCACAAAGAATAGTGAGGAATAAAATGTATTTATGCTAAAACGTATGCAGTGCAATAGGGAGCAGTGGGGAGGTAGTATTTAAAAAGTGGGGTGTTTTATAACCTAAACTTCCATTTTAATGTGAGAAAAAATATAAATCTTGCTACCTCTAAACCGTGTGAAACACATGTTTGAATCACAAAATACACAAAACTATGTGATATATGATGGTATAAATCATAAGCTATGTGATAGATTAAGGTATATATAAATCACTAATATACCAAAAAAACAAGAGAGGTTGATAGCCACTAGAGGGCACTATAAAGCACTCTGAAGCCCCTCAATAGTCCAGCGGACCGTTTCCGCGGATAAATCCTCTCGAGGATTTCAGCGGATTTCCATGCGATGGAGTGTACTCACCATCGCATTGAAATCCGCGCTGAAATCCTCTGGCGATGACGTGTCGCACCGTCGCCGCGATTATGACGCGGCGACGTGCGCGACGCTGTCATATAAGGAATTCCACGCATGCGTCGAATCATTACGACGCATGCGGGGGATCCCTTCGGACGGATCTATCCGGTGAGTCTATACAGACCAGCGGATCCATCCGTTGGGATGGATTCCAGCAGATAGATTTGTTTAGCATGTCAGCAAATATTCGATCTGCTGGAATCCATCCCAGGGGAGAAATATCCGCGGAAACAGATCCGCTGGAGTGTACACACCATAGGATCTATCCGCTGAAACCCATTCGCTGGGATTTTTCAGCGGATGGATTCTATCGTGTGTATGGGGCCTTACAGTTCAGACAGATACGATCCTTAACATTGGGTCTCATCCACAAGTGATTAAACTTCAGCAACATCAATGCCCACATGTATAAAAACAATAACAGCTCCACATATCGCATTAAATGAGTAAAAAAGATTTATTAAAAGTTGTATTGCACTTACAAACATGCAGTAAAAAAATGCCTTGAATCTGATGTGCCGGCCAGTACACAAATTCCCAGACACCCGTCCACTGGGGGAACGTTTGGAGCTCTTGGGTGACGACAGCGCGCCGTTAGAGGTAGCGCAATTTATATTTTTTTCTCACTGTTTGTTTTTTGTATCTATTGTTTACATGGTAATCGCAGCTCTCGGATTGAATAGACTGTGATTTTATTGCAGCTTTTCTTTCTTTCTTTCTTGTTTGTTCAGTATCTAGCACAGTTTCTTTCCAATTTTCCATTTTAATGTAATTACTTTTTTTTTCTTAAAAAAATCTGAAATGCACATTGTATTGATATATCACAGTTTATTTGGTTAGGAGATAGGGCTTTATTCTATCATTTCAAATTAACCTGAACCTTTAAAATAAAAAAAATAATACTTTTCTCCAACACCACACAGGCAGTTTAATATTTTATGCCTGTCAAATTAACAAATCTTAACAAACAAATTAACAAAAACAACAAAAGTTTACTTCCATGTTATTGATACAACTGTACATTTTTTTTTTGCTATTTACAATATCCTATTACCAATATTATGTATGGAATGAATATCAAACATTTACCTGAATGTAACATTGAACATGCAAAAAAATGTTCCCAGACTTTGTTCCCTGACTGCTAGTTACACATTGGCCCAAATTCAGGTAGAATGGAGCAATATTTGCGTGGGCAAAGAGCAAAGATTTTTCTCTGCGCCCACGCAAATATTTCCATTTGCCCAGCGATTCACGGAGCAGTAGCTCCGTAAATTGCGCAGGCGCTATGCTAATTAGCCCTGCGTAAGGGCGCCTAATGTAAATGATCCCGCCGGGGGCGGGAATCATTTAAATTAGGCGCGCTCCCGCGCCGAGCTAACAGCGCATGCTCCGTCGGGAAACTTTACCGACGTGCATTGCGGCAAATGACGTCGCAAGGACGTCATTTGCTTCTAAGTGAACGTGAATGGCGTCCAGCGCCATTCACGAATCACTTACGTAACCGACGTGAAATTTAAATTTCACGAGCGGGAAGCGCAGCTATACTTTAGCATAGGTTGCCCCTGCTATAGCAGGAGCAACCTTGCGCTAAAGTTGCCGTACGGAAACTCCGTACCTTGCGTGCCCAGGGCCCGCGCAACTTTTGTGAATCGGTGGTAGTATGCAATTTGCATACTATACGCCGATCACAATGGCCGCGCCCCCTAGCGGCCAACGCAAGAATGCAGCCTGGGATGTGAAGGCATAAGGAGGCTTATGTCTGTCACATCCTATGCTGCATTCGGTGTAACGAGGTTCCTGAATCAGGAGCACTCGTTACACCGGAGCAAGTAAGCACTTGCGCCGCGCAACCTATGGTTGCGCGGGCGCAAGTGCTTCTTGAATCTGGGCCATTGTATATGCTGTCAAGATAACAGAGGAGCAAACACATAATAAAAACAGAGCATTTAAGGCTTTGAATTTCATTGACATGACAAGAATCAGTGGAATATAATTACATTTTATTTTTAACAATTTGATATACTTGAAAGCATGGTCACCCAAGGAAGGTAATCTGTCTCTCTCTTGCGATGAGAAGGAATTTGCCTTAGATGCTTCTGTTTCTTTTATCAAGGCAAATATTTTAGTATCTTGATCTACTCAGAACCTGAGGACAACTTAACACATTGCGGAAGTGAGTTCATGGTAACACAGCTTGCAGAAAACTGTACACATGATATTTTTGAGCCAAACACAATTCTCAATGAATATGCATAATTAAATGTTCAATGTAAGTGAGAAGTAGTAATTTATTCAGTGTTGGATATTTCAATGTATTCGTTCAGCTCCTTAGCAACCAAATTCTCAAATAGATTCATGGACTTTCTTTACTAAATTTAAATAGATGCTTTGTAAGCACATGAAAAGGATGATAACACACCATTTTTCCAATTTAACATCTCTAATATTGTACTTGTATACTTCTTATGGACCAGCACAATTTTATACATTTCTATTATGGGCTTGTTTATTTTATAATAACTTTCGCCATTACTAAAGATAACAAAGTAATACATTGTTTTTTGGGTGGGGAAATGCTTTTCTGGCACTTTTTTCTAGAATCTACAGACAAAAATATGTAAAAGCATGGAAAATGCATTTTTTCTGTTTTGAAAAGTGCTAGATTAAAAAAATGTTTACAGTAAAAAGATGTATACATTCTAATATATGCAGTAACTTGCAAAAGTATTCAGTATTGTGAAGCAACAAACCACAACAAATAGGACAAAATAACAAAATAACAGAAAAAGTCAATGTGAATAACTATTCACCCCCCTAAAGTCAATACTTTGTAGAGCCACCTTTTGCGGCTATCACAGCTCCAAGTCGCTTTGGATAAGTCTCTATGAGCTTTCCACATCTTACCACTGAGATTTTTGCCCATTCCTCCTTGCAAAATTGCTCCATTTTCTTGAATTTGGAGGGTTTGCACTTGTGAACAGCAATCTTTAATTCTGACCACAGATTCTTTATTGAATTGAGGTCCAAGCTTTGACTAGGCCATTCCAACACATATACATGTTCCCCTTAAACCACTCAGGTGTTGCTTTAGCAGTGAGTTTGGGGTAATTGTCTTGCTGGAAGGTGATCCTCCGTTCTAGCCTCAAATCACACACAGAGTGGTACAGGTTTTGCTCAAGAATATCCCTGTATTTAGCACCATTCATCTTTCCCTCAACACTGGCCAGTTTCCCAGTCCTGACTGCCGAAAAACATCCCCACAGCATGATGCTGCCACCACTATGTTTCACTGCGGGGATGGTGTTATTTGGGTGATGTGATGTGTTGGGTTGGCGCCAGACATAGCATTTTCTTTGATGGGCAAAAAGTTAGAATTCAGTCTCATCAGACCAGAGCACCTTCCTCCATACATTTTGGGATTCTCGCACATGACTTTTTGCAAACTCAAAACGTGCCATTTTGTTTTTTGCTGAAAGTAATGGCTTTCTTCTGGCCACTATGCCATAAAGCCCAACTCTATGGAGCATACGGCTTATTGTCGTCCTATGTACAGATAGTCCAGTCTCTGCGGAGGGGCTCTGCAGCTCCTCCAGGGTTACCTTAGGTCTCTGTGCTGCCTCTCTAATTAATGCCCTCTTTGCCAGAACTGTGAGTTTGGGTTTGCGGCCATCTCTTGTCAGGTTTGCTGTTGTGCCATGTTCTTTCCATTTGGTTATGATAGATTTGAAGGTACTCCTAGGAATCGTCAAAGATTTGGATATTTTTTTATAACCTAACCCTGACTTGTACTTCTCAACAACATTGTCCCTTACATGTTTGGAGAGTTCCTTGGTCTTCGTGGCTAGTGGTGCCTCTTGCTTAGGTGTTGCAGCCTCTGGGGCCTTTCAAAAAGGTGTGTATATGTAATGACAGATCATGTGACACTTTGCACACAGGAGGACATATTTTCACTAATTATGCGACTTCTGAAGGTAAGGTTTTATTGACTTTATAACAAAGGGGTGTGTACATACGCACATGCCAATTATCATTTTTTTATTTGTGAAAAATAGTTTTATGTATATATTTTTCTAATTTTACTTCACTAACTTAGACTATTGTGTGCTGATCCATCACATATAATTCAGATTAAATAGGTAAAAAGCCAAGGGGGTGAATACTTTTGCAAGGCACTGTAATTTGCCCCAATTAAAATTATACTAAAATGTTGTTTCCTGTACAAAGCATTGCAAAGTTTTTTGCAAATAAAAAAAATTACAATTAAAATTGTGCGCATTTTCTTTATGTGACACTAAAAAGAAGTAACAAATGAAATAAATGCAAATATTAAAAAACATATATTAGTGTGAATTATTTTTTTTAAAAAAAAAAAATCATCAGAAAAATAATGGGAGAAAGAAAAGTGGCTTAATTAGGGCCGAATAGGGTTAACGAGAGGTTAATAAGAGGTTGAATGAGTAATGTATTTTATAAAAAAAATACAAATAAAAAAAAAGCTTCTAAGGTTTCTTAAACAAATGCAGGTCACACACATTCACGCGCAGATCACATAGATTGATTTTTATTTACCTTGTGACACTTGTAGACTGCATTTTGACAGCTGCTCATTTTATATAATATAAAGCAATTCCTGACTGTCAAAATAATAATAGTGGATGGAAGATGACAGTCAAAATAATTAATCTTACAGGGAGAGTGGTAGCTTGTAGGATGGTTGAAGTGGGGCCTACTATGTGGCCCACTTTAAAGTGTTGCTCTATTAACCACTTAAGACCCAGACCAAAATGCAGTTAAAGGACCCAGCCAGTTTTTGCGATTCGGCACTGCGTCGCTTTAACTGACACATGTGCGGTCGTGCGACGTGGCTCCCAAACAAAATTGGCGCCCTTTTTTCCCCACAAATAGAGCTTTCTTTTGGTGGTATTTGATCACCTCTGCGTTTTTTATTTAATAAAAATGTTTTCCTCAGTTTAGGCCAATACGTATTTTTCTACCTTTTTTTGGTAAAAAAATCGCAATAAGCGTTTATCGGTTGGTTTGCGCAAACTTATAGCGTTTACAAAATAGGGGATAGTTTTATTGCATTTTTATAAAACATTTTTTTTACTACTAATGGCGGAGATCAGCGATTTTTTTCGTGACTGCGACATTATGGTGGACCCTTGGGACAATTTTGCCACATTTTTGGGACCATTGTCATATTCACAGCAAAAAATGCATTTAAAATGCATTGTTTATTGTGAAAATGACAATTGCAGTTTGGGAGTTAACCACAGGGGGCGCTGATGGGGTTATGTGTGACCTCAAGTGTGTTTACAACTGTAGGGGGGTGTGGCTGTAGGTGTGACATCATCGATTGTGTCCCCCCTATAAAAGGGATCACACGATCGATGACGTCGCCACAGTGAAGAACGGGGAAGCTGTGTTTACACACAGCTGTCCCCATTCTTCAGCTCCGGGGACCGATCGCGCGACTCCAGCGGCGATCGGGTCCGCGGGTCCCGCAGTCCCACGGCTGGGTACTAGCACAGGACGTACCTGTACGTGCATATGCCCAGCCGTGCCATTCTGCCGACGTAAATGTGCAGGAGGCGGTCCTCAAGTGGTTAAATACTTTCAGGAAGGAGGAAGAGTTAATTTCCTTCCTGGCAGGATTATTATTGTTATAATACAGGATTTATATAGCACCAACAGTTTGCACAGCGCTTTGCAACATTAGGGCAGGCAGTACCGTTAAAATAGAGTTCAATACAATCTACAAACGTTTGTTTTAACAAACGATAACGAACATGCAGAATTCTAAATCCGAAAGATCCGACATAAAAAATGCCTTATTTTCGATATAGAGACATGAAGATTCAACGAAGCAGCTAAAAACATACGATCGCCACGAGCGGACATTTATGGTCAAATTCTTCGCCCATAGGCTATAGAAGAATTCTAATGTACGCTTGTGGCGTCGTAAAGTTTAGCCGCTTCGCCTAAACTTCTTAGAACATTCGACAGACACCATAAGCTTTCAGTTGACAGATTCGACCTTAATTAATTTGGATTTTCGGACGAATGCATTTTTTAATGAAACAAAATAAATAAAAACGGATTTCGGGAGTAACTAAATTAATTAATTATTCGGACGAAAACGAAATTCCGAAACCACATTTTTCAGTGTGCACATGTCTAGTGATTTCTACTTGTGCCTTGACAAACACTTTATTGTACCACTTGGTCTTTTTTCTGCGATCACTCTTCTATGTTTCTATGTTACTCAGCGATACTGAATGTGCAGATAAGCAAGAACAGAACCAGCTATTAGCAGAGTCTCAGAGGCCAAGAGTCCTCAGAATCACAGAGGCCAAGGGATTGGAGTTTTTTGAGGAGGAGTGGGTTGTCAACTGTATCAAAAGCAGCAGAAAAATTTAATGAGAGCTTGTGTCCGATGTGAGCTTTTGAATGGAAATTTCAACCGTGTATGTATGGTCCATCGGACTTTTGCTGTCGGAATTTCCTCCAACAAAAGATTGAGAACTGGTTCTCAAATTTTCCGATGGAAAAAATTCCTATTGGAAAATCCGATCGTCTGTAGCAATTCTAAAGAGCAAAATTCCGATGCATGATCGGAAACAATTCAATGCATGCTCGGAAGCATTGAACTTAATTTTCTCGGCTCGTCATAGTTTTATATGTCACTGCGTTCTTGACGGTCAAGAGTTCAGAGAATTTTGTGTGACTGTGTGTATGCAAGCCAAGCTTGAGCGGAATTCCTTCGGAAAAACCATCCAAGGTTTTTCAGACGGAAAATCCGATTGTGTGTATGCGCAATAAGAGTACAGAGTAGTGGACATTGGTTTTAGCAGATAGTAAGTTGGTAGAGAATTCTGTGAGAGCAGCTAGTGCAGAAAAAAATACATATTGAAAATGGTCAAGAATGTTGTTATCTGTGTGCTGCTAGCTCAGATGGTTGCAGACTAGGCATTGTGTGAGTTTGAAGGTAAATATATGCAGGGAGAGGGGTCTTAGATTAATCAAACAGAAACTGGAGGAAAATCTTTCCAATAGATACACAGATAAAATTAAAATTGTGATAAAAGTTATAACTATCTCCCACATTATGCTAAAATCAATAAAAATGTTTTGGTTGGCATTGACTTTAAAGAGGAATTAGAGTCCTGTGGGCCAATGTAAATATGTTTGCAGGACATGCACCTTTATCAAAGCTAAAGTAGGCCTAAATGACAGAATATGAAAAGAGGCAGTTAATATTTCTGGCATATTTTCCCCTCAAATCATCTGGTTGCTATGGAGATCCATATAATCTGTAAAAGGTGACTTATAACTGTCAAGGCCCTAGGAATTTGAAGTGTCACAACAGGCAGCTGGAATGAAGCAGTTGGCATGTAATAGGTTCTCTAAGGAACTTTGCAGCAGAGCATCCATCCATGCTACTTTCTTATGACAGAAGTAGTACAATGGAGGATATCTGCAGACCGAAACACATTTCCTCAGTGTCCCCCAAGGTACTTCAGGGATACATCAAACTCTCTGAAACTATGGTACTGGTAATATACAGTATCTCACAAAAGTGAGTACACCCCTCAAATTTTTTGTAAATATTTTATTATATACTGTGGGCCAGATTCAGAAAGATCCACGGATCTTTCTGCTGGCGTAACGTATCTTATTTACCGCCGCAAGTTTTTTAGGCAAGTGCTGTATTCACAAAGCACTTGCCTGTAAAGTTGCGGCGGCGTAACGTAAATCCCCCAGCGGAATTCAAATTTGGCGGGTAGGGGGCGTGTATCATTTAAATGATGCGCGTCCCCGCGCCAAACGAACTGCGCATGCGCCGGCTGCGACTGAATGCCAGTGCGCATGCTCCAAATGACGTCGGCAATTCGTCATGCTTTCGACGTTTACGCAAATTACGTCCATCCGTATTCGCGAACGACTTACGCAAACGACGTAAAATTTCAAAACTCGCACGGGAACGACGCCCATACTTAACATTAGCTAAGCCTCATATAGCAGGGGTAACTATACGCCGGAAAAAGCCGAACGCAAACGACGTAAAAAAAAGCGTTGGGCGGTCGTTCGTTTCTGAATCGGCGTAACTCCTCATTTGCATATTCCTTGCGTAATAATACGGAAGCGCCACCTAGCGGCCGGCCTGGAATTGCAGCCTAAGATCCGACGGTGTAAGTCACTTACACCTGTCAGATCTTAGGGATATCTATGCGTAACCTGATTCTATGAATCAGGCACATAGATACGCCGTCGTATCTCCTCTCTGAATCTAGCCCTGTATTTTCATGTGACAATACTAAAGAAATTACACTTTGCTATAATGTAAAGTAGTGAGTGTACAGCTTGTATAACAGTGTAAATTTTCTGTCCCCTCAAAATAACTCAACACACAGCCATTAATGTCTAAACCACTGGCAACAAAAGTGTGTACACCCCTAAGTAAAAATGTCCAAATTGGGCCCAAAGTGTTAATATTTTGTGTGGCCGCCATTATTTCCAGCACTGCCTTAAGCCTCTTGGGCGTGGAGTTCACCAGAGCTTCACAGGGGCATTTTAACAAAATTAACTCATTGCCATTGCCAAAACATTAGCATGCTAGTACATGTAAAAAAAAACAAAGGCAGGTCAGGATGATGCTTTCAAACAAGGGCTTGGTGTTATGTTCCTGCTACAAGAAACGAAAGCATTCAATAATGGAGACAGATATTAGCAATGCCTACCAGAAAAATAAATGTATATAAATGTCCTAAGATTCTCAATGCTTCAGTACAGAGATTCGAAATAATAGAGTAACAAAACAGCTAATGCCACTCAACTGCTATCATTGAAAATGTCAGATTTAATAGCTGACCAAAGGCAAAGTGTCAGGAAGAGTTAGTCATTATGGTGATCTGATTTGACCTGCAAAGGTGAAAGGTTGGTTGCTCTCAAATCCATGGGCATTGAATTGCAAATCAAATACACCAAGGACACATGAGGGCTGATAAAAAAAAGACACTGGAATATATTCTGCTGGGAAGAAATGAATGCTCAAATTGAGAAAATTGTAGATGCAATACCCTCATTCCCATGACTAAAAGTTAAATTGGTTCTTTAATGCTTGACAATGCAAACTATATTCAGGTTGTGGACTACTGCAGTGGAAATTTTTAGAAAGAGAACCTTAGAAAATGTACCTTTACATCCACTATTATTGAGAAATTGAAGAAGCTTTTTATAAATTTAGAGTTCCATATGAGCTTTTTTTTTTTTTTTTATTAGACAATGGCCCACAGTAATCTTCAGTAGAATCTAAAAGGTTTTTTATAAGCTTGTGACTTTCAGCATATAACTTCTAGTCCAAACTATCCATAGACACACTGAGAGAACCATTCAAATATCAAACATTTACCTATAAAGGCAAAGAAAAGTGAAGAAGATCCAAAGATTACCCTTCTGAAGTATAAGAAAACACCTATCGATGGCACAGGATCACCAACTCTGCTGCTCAAGTGCCAGTAATTATGTTTGACTCCTGATATGACAAGCAATTAGCTGAAACCATAGCCGCTGCAGTCTGAGTGAAGACAATATAATGTACAAACTGGCTCCTCAAACATCAGAAACAAAACATGATTCAACAAACACAAGGCTGAAACCGTAGTTAAGCCACCAAAATGTCCTTTTTATAAATAAATGCATTAATACATTATATTCTAACGTTCTCATTTTTTTTTTTACTTGTTTTCAATTTTGTTTTGAAGAAAGTGAGATGTAATATATTGAGGATGCAAATTGGTAGACATGCGCACACTGAAATATTTTGTTTCGGAATTTCGGAATACATTTATTTAGTTACTCCTGAAATTCGTTTTTATTTACTATATTTATTGGCGTATAACACTCACTTTTTCACCCTGAAAATAGAGGGTAAACTGTGCCTGCGTGTTATACGCAGGGGGCTGTGTAATCTGTTTTTCCTGAAACTTCCCTCTTAAAGTTAGGGTGCGTGTTATACGCCTGTGCGTGTTATACGCCGATAAATACGGTATTTTGTTTCCTTAAAAAATGCATTTGTCTTGAAATCCAAATTAATTAAGATCGAATCTGTCATTGAAGGCTTATGGTGTCTGTCAAATGTTCTAAGAAGATTCGACGGAGCAGCTAAACTGTATGACTCCGCAATCGTATATTTCTGATCGAATGCTCCGCCTACAAGCTATAGAAGATTTCTAATGTTGTATGACACTAGTAATAATTATATTGATAAATTATTACTAGTCAACCAACATTCTAATTCTTCTATAGCCTATGGACGGCTGCATTTGACCGGAAATGTATGATTGCGGCGTCGTACAGTTTAGCTGCTTGACGATTCTTCTTAGAACCTTCGACAGACACCATAAGCCTTCAATTACAGATTTGACGTTTGTATGTTTTTCGTAGGATCGTGACACGCTTGGGACACACAGTCATACACACAGAAAATGCATTTGAATGCACATGTCTACAAATTGGCACTGTAATAAGTCAATGTGTATAATGCTATGCTATTATATATTTTTTAAGGATGGGTTGGAGAGATTTTGGTTAATAATAGGTTGCAACAGACAATTATCTATATCAGGATCTTGCAAACTGCATCTGATCATACAGGAGGGTAAAGATTGGTGTGTCCTCCTGAACAATCAAAGCTTCATTGCTGGGATGTCTGTCCTGTGTGTATTACAGCCTACAAGCCAACACAGGTTGGAGACCAAAGTAAATAATTACTTCAGGGACAATCATGATTTTGGGGCATGGTGCAGGATGATGTGTCTGCAGTAGGGATGAGCTTCGTATTCGACCGTTCGTCGAAATACAAACAAAACGAGTCGTTCGCGCCAAATTTGAGTTACGTTTCACAGACCATATTTCACTGCGGCATCGCTGGCTGATGATTGGCCAAGCATGCACTATGACCTGCATGCTTGGCCAATCACAGCTTGCAAAAAACGGAGAGCCATAATTGGCCAAAGCCAGGGTGGCTTTGGCCAATTATGGCTCAGGGGGTTTAGTACACGCCCCACACTATAACAGGCCGCCTGCAGGTCGACCTTGTGTAGTGTGTTGCGGTGGTTAAGAGAGGACAGAGAGAGACAGAGAGAGAGTGTCATGTTTTACAGGTAGATAGAGCAGGCAGGCAGGCTAGTCAGTTAAAGTTACAGTGTGTAGAGGATATATATACATCCCAGGTGTTGTACATATATTTATACACTGTATAGTTTAGCTAGTTCAGTTCTTCCTAATTTACTGGCAGGCAGGTGATTGTACTAGCTGCAGTATTCTTACGTGGTTTATTGCCTGTGTCCTCTGTAGTTTGCACCTAAAGCTACTTGGTGTGTACTGGCCGTGTGCTCTGTAGTTTGCACCTAAAGCTACTTGGTGTGTATGTACTGGCCGTGTGCTCTGTAGTTTGCACCTAAAGATTCAGGAGCAGTGATTTTAATGAAGCTTAAATAAAAAAATAAAAAAAGAAAGAAAAATTCCTTTAAATATTGTACCTGCTGGGTGTCTATAGTATGCCTGTGAAAACATCTTTGATAATCCGGGTCTTGCCCGAGGGAACATGTATCAATGGAAACAACGTTTTAAAAACAGTCACTTTTTCAGGAGTCCTGAAAAAAACAACTGTTTTTAAAACTTTTTTTCCATTGATACATGTTCCCTGGGGCAAGACCCGGGTTCTCAGAGACGTTTTTTACGACAATAACTTGCATATTAGGCTTTAAAATTAGCACTTTTGTATTTGAACGTTCGAGTCCCATAGACGTCAATGTTCGCGCGAACGTTCGGTCCGTTTGAAGGTTCTGGTGCGAACCAAACGGGGGGGGGGGGGGGGGTGTTCGGCTCATCCCTAGTCTGCAGGAATGTAGAAAAACTGTGTGCAAAGGTCCTCAGAGTGAACCATTGATCAGGATGCGAACATTAAAGTATTTACGCATTCTTAAAATACTGACTGAGTTATTTTCCAAGAAGCTTAACTCCTTCTGCACCACCCTCCCAGAGCATATGCTGTGTATTTAGATTAGAGATTAGATGGCTGCTCAACCTGTGGCCCTCAAGCTGTTGCTGAACTACAAGTCCCATGAGGCATTGCAAGGCTGTCAGTTAAACAAGCATGACTCCCAAATACAGAGACATGATCGGACTTGTAGTTCTGCAACAGCTGGAGGGCCCCAGATTGAGCACCCATGTTAGCTATTGGAAGGCTGCCAATTTAGTTCTGGGAGGTGAGAGACAGATCAGCTAAGCTGGCTTAGTGAACAGCTTCAATGACTCTACTGTGAAATTTGGGGATGAATTACCCCACAATACCTTCAGCTACAGAGGTCAGTGAGAGCGTGTTGTAAAATTCGCCTTCTGCTTTTTTTTTTTTTTTTTATAAACTTTTTATTGAAAGTTTTCCACATAACAGCGTAATCCAAAACATAGATATAACAGTCATATTTCAAATAGAATCTTAACAGGATCTTATGATAACAAGTGATCATAAATGATATGTCATATGAAACCAGTTAACGACACTTTTGTTAATAAATGGGTCAAGTCTTGAGAGCAAGTGACCAACTGCAATCAATAAAACCCACGTTAACAAAGAATATGATGCATTATAGCTCTTCACTAAACCTTTGTGATAGAGACCCCCTTCTGCCCCACCCACCCCTTAACGGGGACATTCTGTGGGCAGCGCAGAGAGGGGAAGGGCTAAAGTCAGAGCAAAATAGGCTTAACTTCCAGTGTTCAAAAAAAAAAAAAAAAAGAAAAACGGGTAGAAAGAACAACAGCAGAAATTTGGCATACCAGTGATGTATCTAACCTTTTCCCTTTTACCCTTTGAGAAGAGCAAAATCAGAGACTGTGTCCAAAGGGAGTGTATGGCCCTGTGTGAAGGGGAGGGGGGGTTGATACCAGGTGGCAGGGCGGGGTGGCAGGGTGAGAAAGTACCTAACCATCAGATCTTTGGGTGAGTACAAGTCCCGATGTCGTAATTGAATTTCTCTGGGTACCGGGTGGTGTTTGTGTAGGGGGGTTTCTATACAGTGACCAGCATGACCAAGTATGTCTGTATTTCTCGTGCATGTCCTTGGCTTGGTGAATAAGGCGCTCCATTTCCTCCACCTTGTCAACACGCGCATGCCAATCTTCAGTTGTTGGAATAGTCTTAGACTTCCAGAATATTGGGATGCATTGGGTGGCTGCATTGACAAGATGGAGTGTTAGTGATCTCCGATATTGCGATCTTGGAATGGGAGTGTGATGTAACAAGAATTGCGCTGGAGTGAGACTTATTGGTAATGTTGTTATTTGTACAATACATTCATGCACCTCCTTCCAGAATCGGGTTAATAGAGGGCATTCCCACCAGATATGTAAAAGCGAACCTTCCGCTCCATCGCACCTCCAACAAGACGGGGAAACCGCCGGGAAAATTTTATGAAGTTTCGCCGGTGTTCGGTACCACCTAGTGCAAAGCTTGTATCGATTTTCTTGTGCTGAGACATTGATAGATCCTTTATGTGTGTGATCCCATATAGTGTCCCAATCTTCGTCAGACAGGGACATGGAAAGATCCTTGTCCCAGGCTGAACGAGTGTTTGAAGAAGGAGTTGAGTCTGGCATCAGTAGTGAGTGTAAAGTAGAAATCAGATGGCGTTTTGGTTCTCCGGCTATGCATATTTGTTCTAAGGGTGAGAGGTCTCTACACCATTTCCGTTGTGTCTGGGTAGGACCTAGAAAATGTTTGATTTGAAGATACTTGAATACGGACATGGTCACATGAGGGAGCGCTTTGGTTAGCTCTGGGTAGGATAATAAGTCACCATTGTGGAAAAATTGGTGAGCTCTGATGGCCTGAGAATTAGGATCCATAACTGGGTATTTATAGGTTATATTTGGTATAAAATCAGGATTATGAGATAAAGGTGTCAGCGGGCCCGGGGAGGGAATTATTTTCAGAGATCGACATATCACCTTAAAAGTTTGGAGCGTAGGACCTATTAAAGGGTGGTTCAAGCAATCTGTAGGAATAGAACGATGTTCTATCCATGGCAAATGGGTAATGGGGAAGGAGAGGAATGCGTTTTCTAGGGCAATCCAGTCCTTGTTTCCAGTGTGGAGATGCCAATCTACGAGCCTAGTAAGTAGACACGCTTTATGGTATAGGGCTAGGTCGGGTATACCCAGGCCCCCCCTGTGTTTTGGCTGAATCATTTTAGACCAGCTTAGTCTGGGTGCTTGGCCTGCCCATAGGAATGTTCTGCAGTGTTTTCTAAATGTTGTAAAAAAGGACTGTGGGATCATGATCGGAACCGCCTGGAGAAGGTATAAGACCCTCGGGAGGATGTTCATTTTAAGGATTGCTGATCTACCAAACCACGAAAATCTGCCATTGTTCCAGTCCGATAAGTCTGATTTAATGGTTGCAAGGTTTGGTAAAAAATTTAGTGCGAATAGCTTACTCAGATCTTTAGGGATCTTAATGCCCAAGTATGTGATATAATCAGATTCCCATTTAAAGGGGAAGTTTTGTTTACATAGTTCAACTACTGGGGTTGGCAGAGAGATATTCAGAGCTAGCGATTTGTCGAAATTAATTTGTAGATTAGATAAAGTGTTAAATAATTTGAAGTCTTTCAAAAGATTGGGAATTGTGGTGATCGGATCCGAAAGGAACAGCAACACATCATCAGCGTAAGCTGCTGTCTTGTAATGCTTTCCCCGGATCTCGACACCCTTGATGGCGTCGTTCGCCCGAAGTTTTCTGAGGAATGGTTCCATTGTGAGAATGAAGATAAGGGGGGATAAGGGGCAACCCTGACGGGTTCCATTAGTTATAGAGAAGGCGTCCGATAGGTGGCCATTGACCCTGACCCGGGCAGTGGGACCAGAGTACAGCAAATGGATCATTTGGGTAAGGCGTGATGGTAAGCCCATTTTATTTAGGGCCGCCAGCATGAAATCCCAAGCCACTCTATCGAACGCCTTCTCAGCATCTAGTGATAGAAAAAAAACACTTTTTTTTGAAGAGGATAGCCAATGATGTATATTGAGAGCTTTTATAGTATTGTCCCTGGCCTCCCTTCCAGGGACAAACCCAACTTGATCTGTTGTGATGAATTTGGGAAGCAATGGGAGAATACGGTTGGAGAGTATTTTGGCATATAACTTGACGTCAACATTTAATAGCAATATCGGTCTATAGTTGGAGACAAGTGTAGCATCTTTGCCTGGTTTGGGAATTAGAGATATATGGGCCTCTAAAAAATCTTTTGAGCGTGAAGGGGAGTCCGAAAGGGTATTAAAGGTTGACAGAAAGTTGGGGATTAGTATTTCGGAGAAAGTCTTGTAGTAACCTACTGGCAAGCCGTCTGGACCGGGACTTTTCCCTGGTTTAAGTTGGCTTAGTGCTAAAGTGATTTCTTCGGAGGTGATTGGGGAGCCAAGGTCCGTTATGTCTTCGGGGGCAGTGTGCGATGGGCAGAATTCCGACAGAAATTCCTCTATCAAGGTCTTCCTATCAGGAGCTGCTTCCTGCTGACGGGATTTCTGCAGGTTATATAGCCCAGAAAAGTATTTTACAAATTGTTCTGCAATTCCATTGTTAGTAACAATGGATTCCCCGGAAGTGGCGGTTATATTATTGATGGTATAGGATGCCTTTTTTTTTTGCAGGGCCGCAGCTAAAAGTTTGCCAGACTTATTCCCGTATTCATAGAACAGTTTACTTGTAAGTGTGTGCTTACGGGCAAGCCTTTTCTTAATTTCCTCAAGAAGTTCTTCTCGGGCTTTTACTAGCTCATCGTGTGTTTGGGTAGCTAATGTTCGTTTGTGTGTAAGTTCCAGGGCCTTAACTTTGTCAGATAATTCTAAGATACGTGCTTTCCGCAGCTTGGCTCGTTTGGCCATTATTGAAATGAAATGGCCTCGAACGACACATTTATGAGCAGCCCAGACCAGTGGAGTGGGAGTGTCATCTGATATGTTTTCAGAAAAGTAATTTGAGAGGACCTTAGATATATCATTAGTGTAATTATCGTCTAGCAAAATGGAGTCATCTAGTCTCCAAATGGGCGATCTGGGACGACTTGTAGGGATCGAGAGCAGAATAGTGATCGGATGATGGTCTGATAACAGCATTGGGTCAATAGTAGCGTTGACTAGGGAAGTGAGGTCGTTTTGTGTGAGAAAGAAGTGGTCTATCCGTGAGTATTTTTTATGAAGTGGTGAAAAATAAGTAAAATCTTTCACATTTGGGTAAAGGGTTCTCCAAGTGTCATGTAAGGACAAGGTAGAGAGGGTGGATTTGATCGCTTTCAGAGCGCTGAATTTTAAACAGGTGGAGCCATTGGATGTATCTAAATCTGGTTGTAAGGGAACGTTAAAATCCCCCCCTAAAATAAGGGTACCCCTTTGAAAGGATGTTAATTGATAAAGGGTTGAACGGAAAAAGGGAACTTGTTTCGTATTGGGAGCGTATATATTAGCTATCGTGTACGTAACGTTATGTAAGGTACCACGTAGGAATATATATCGTCCCTGGGGGTCTCTCTGAATTTCTGAGACTTGAAAAGGACAATGTCGAGAGATTAAAACAGAGACTCCTTTAGATTTCGCCTCACTATTAGGGGCGTGAAACACTAGCGGGAAATTCCTATCAGTCAATTTGGGAATTACATCCGTACGAAAGTGTGTCTCTTGGATGAGAGCTATGTGTACTTTTTCTTTTTGTAGTGAGAAAAGTAAGCGAGAACGTTTCTCGGGGGTATTCAGTCCCCTAATGTTTAAAGAATATAATTTAATGTGACTTAAGGGTCCCCCCATCTGTGAGGTGGGTAAGGGAGATGATACCGGCGTCATATCTGTGGAGCAATAATCTGGTGGGAGAAGGGCAGGAGATATGTTAGGGAAGGGTTAGGACGGGAAAATTCCAAGCCTCAGGAGTAGTTAACAAGGTAAAGGGTAATGTTGTTAAAGTACGCCAAACAGCCAGTAAATTATAGTTACCGATTAAGTGGTGGAGATAAGTCCACTCACTTTCTATTTACAAAGGACAATCGGAAGGGTACAGTGGGTACCCGACCCCCAGGACCTCACCCAAGTCCCAGAAGCCCCAGCACACCACTGTTGTGGGGTTAACCAGAGCCAGCACAAGAAGGCAACATTTTGTTAATAAAGTTTTACCTATGAGTCTATAACTAGGATTCTTAACAAAACAAGTAAATGTAACCAAAATATTGCCATATCACCCCAGAATAGATTCAGACTGAGAGGAGACAGAGTGCATATAAAAAATGCATACAGGTGCCAATTTTGTTAGTTGACCTAAAGTGGATCATAAGAACTGGAAAAATTTAGAATAGTAAAGGGTCTCTCAGTGTGAATCTTACATTTCTATCAATTCAGAGAAAAAAAAAAAAAGACTTATTACTTCTTACTATATGATAAAGCAGAATAAAGAAAAAACTGTTCAACTATTAGGAAGCAATATAGATTCACTATTAAATTGTTATTATTCCTTTTTGCTGGGCCTTGACCAATATTGCTAAGCAACTTCCCGTCCGGGAAGAGTATAAGTAGCATGGGTGTGCTGCCAACAAGACCGGTCAAGGCCTTTTACCTGCTACCGTGAGTACTCATGGATGTCGAGGTCCCTTCAAAGTTATACAGGAGAGGGGAGAGGTTAGAGAGACTATGGTATTAAATTGTCCCAAGTGTGGGGACTTAACTATGATAGGTGTTAGGTTTGGACTAGAGTATTAGGATCATACTGTCCAGGTGAAATGATGATCAGAGAATTTTCCGGTAAGTCCAGTATCAGAAAACCGACTCCAGGGTTATCGGTCTCTGTGATCATCCAACATTAACTGGTGGAGTTTTACCAGGGTTGAACAGGGGAAAATGGGTATCCCTCAGTATAGGGCGAAATGATAGTTCATTGTTGTTTGGTCAAAGTGCGTTTTGGGTGCCCATAGAACAGTTTCTGAGGTTAAAATGTTTCCGCTATTAACCATAGAGGGAAGTCTATACGTTCAAGCCGAGGGACATCAGTCGGCGATGACACCTTAGTGGAGAACAAATCGCTTTATGTCCTTTTTTCTTGAGCACTCCGAAAAATGAAGAAAGAAAACACATCAATCAGGAATTGGTGAAACTTTCAAGGTCCTTTAGACAACATATACATATGACAAGCCGTTCACTCATTGTGTTCTCTTCTGGCCCTTCTGGCCTCCGGTGGGGTCATGTGGTCTTGCTCTCTTCTTGCCCCAGGGGAGTTCTGGGGGAGTCTTGAGTTGGAGGGGGATCTCATCCTGCGAAACCTGGTAGCTTGGGTTTCCATGGGTGTCTCAGGTGGTTTCCCCCTTCTCCCAACTGACCGTCGGTAGGGTGCATACCAATCAGGCACTGAGATCGGAGGCAAACCAAGTGTTTCACAAAATCTGGGCAGGTCTTCCGGCACTCTCAGAGATGCATTGCGACCTTGGTTAGAAGCTGCCAGACAGAACGGAAATTTCCATTTATACCTAATGTCTCTTGATCGCAAGGCCTCCAACAGTGGTTTAAGATCACGCCTATGTTGTAGGGTGATTCCTGAAAGATCTTGGTACAGCTGGACCAGGGTTTCACCACAATGCAATCTCTGTCCCCTGGCTTTGATCAGAATTTCTTCTTTTAGTTTGAAGTCTGACATGCAACATATTATGTCCCTAGGGGGATCTGTATCTCTACCCCTTGGGCGCAGGGCACGGTGTATTCTCTCAAAATCAATAAAGGTTTGAGGGGGTTTACCTATAAT
Organism: Rana temporaria; assembly: GCF_905171775.1. Classification (NCBI taxonomy): domain Eukaryota; kingdom Metazoa; phylum Chordata; class Amphibia; order Anura; family Ranidae; genus Rana; species Rana temporaria. Next base: position 114,955,864 of record NC_053493.1, on the reverse strand, counting down.
AGAGTTGAACAGGGTAGTGACTTCTCTTTGGATCTGGTCGCCCTCAATTACCTCCGGCACTCCCCTCACACGAAGATTCCGGCGTCGGCCTCTGTTGTCTAGATCTTCCAGCTGTCGGTTGACTTCCCTCAGCTGGAGGGTATGGTCATCTATCTTTCTGGTAGATTTTTGAAGAATTACTTCATGTTCATCCGTTATCTGTTCAGTGGCTGATACCCTGTCAGAGAGGGAGCGCAGGTCTATGCGGAGTTCAGCTATTGCCGCAGCAAGAGTGTCCTTGATGTCTGCCGCCACTGCTCTTAAGTCCAATATATTAATCTGTGGCAATCCAGCACTCCCGGTTTCCGCCGTACCCCTAATCATTTGAGGGGGTATCTCTGGTCCCGGAGCGGTCAGCACGATGTCGGTGGGTGTTTGTGAGGAAGTCTGGAGAGAGCTCTGGGTAGAGCCCCGGTGGATGGGTGCCGTGTTCCCTCGGGGAGTGTGGGGCTGGTCCATGGTATTGTGCCCTGCAGCTCCGGTGTTTTCTCTGGGAGACCGGGAACGCGAGGCCGAGGAACGGCGGGATGAAGTTCCCATACTAACCGGCACCTGAAAGGGGTCTCCTGGGCAGTTTGTGCCTTATGTACTTCAGTCACTCCTGACAGTAGGCTGTAAGCGGGTATATTGCAGTAAAGTAAGGAGATAAGTCAATTTAGACGAAAGTGCTGCAGGCCACCTCTAGGTCGAACAAAATGGTTGCCGAGCCGGAGGTCTGACAGACTTTACGGGCCTTTCCGACGTTTAATCCGGGCGCAACATACAGCAGCAATGTTGTTCCCCGGTCTTTCGGTCTTTGCTGAATCTGGTGGCTTGATGGGGGGTCCGGAGGAGCAGGAATTGGGAGCAGATGGGTACCTCAGGGAGGACCAATATAGCTACCAGTGCAGGGCACAGGCTTTGCGGTCCAACAGACAGTTTCTCTTTTTTTTTTTGTTGTTTTTTGTTTTTTCCCCAGGGGGCTGTGTATTTCTATGGTGTCCCCAGGCAATTCGGTCCCCAATTCAAGCGGTTGTGGGGTGTTGGGAATCAGGGGGAGACAGATGTGGTCGCCTGGAGCCCACCCAGGGAGGACCAAGATGGCCGCCGACACTGGGTGTAAGCCTGACACCGCAGCACTTCAGGCAGGTATTACCTGTTATAGGGAACCCCGGTGGTGTCCACAGGCCGATTAGTCCCCGGTCCAGGATGTGGTGAGGTGTAGAGAGGCAGGGGGGAGCAGCTATCTCCGCCGGGGGCCTTCACTTAGAGGACCAAGATGGCCGCCGACTCCGGGTGAGGGCCAGGTTCGCGGCCTTTCAGGCGGTGTTTGAGGGGTGTAGTGTGCTCCGGTCGTGTCCCCGAGCTGTCCGGTCCCCGGTCCAGGCAGTGGTGGGGTGTTAAAGAGCACGGTGGGTCAGAAATGAGTGTGGGAAGCCGTCGCCGAGAAGACCAAAATGGCCGCCGCTCCGAGACTAGGCCGGAGCCGCGGTCTTTCCTAGTTCACTTCCCCCGGTCCAGGAAATCCGTCCCCGGCGGCCTCAGACGGCGTTTTTTTTTTTTATTTTGGGAGTTCAACTGCAGGCAGGCAGGGTGTCTCCAGCTGGCCAGGCGTTTTCCTGCTAGAAAAAAGGTATTTAACTGTCACTAAAGCCAATGTGCTTTTCTGAGGTGACAGGAGCTCTTAGACTAAGCGTCCATCATCCCTGCTGGCTAGGCCACGCCCCCTTCTGCTTTTTAAGAATATATAAATACTCAATTCACAGCATAGCCACAGGTTCACAATAAGACCTAAATTACACCAATTATAAAGGAATTAAGATGTAAAATGTCTGGTTAAAAGTACGCTGATCACACTGCTTCCATTAATTGACTTGTTAAGTGCATTTGTTTGCAATAGCCGAAAACTGTACAGTATGTTGCCAAACTTCTTAGAAATTCCGCACCATGCTTCATATGTAAATGATTGGACTCCACTGGGTACTTCAGACTTTCAAAGTCAGCCACAAGGCTTTGCGCTTGTTAATTATTATTTAATATTGAGAAATCCCAAGGCTGCTAGCGGAGCTTTCTACAATTTGGCAAAAGTGCTCTTTGCAATATGCTACTTTTGCAGTCAGCAAAAATAAATTATTGCAGCTATCTTAGGAGGAATCCTTGTGGGACAAAGGAAAAAAAAAAACGTGAGATTAAGCTTTACTCTTTCTTGTTAATCACTTGTGGGATGACTGTATTTAATGGAACAAGGATAACACATTTAAAAAGCCACAAACAATAGATCTGAGCAAGATTCACATTTCTTGCTGTGAAGGCACTTCAGGTATTAATGTAAGTGCTTTTTTTTTTACTAAAAGTTACCCGAGCAAAGTGTTATTGATCCCACTGTAAAATTTGCATGTAGAATGTAGTAAGATGCATGTCATTTTTTGGGAAAATAATGGGAAAGGAGCAGATGCAGTTATCATTAAAAACGTATTCAAGTACAAAAGAAAATACCATGTAGCCTTATTAATTGCTAGTATTAAAGGAGCTGCCTGGATATAATAGAAAAATACTGTTAAAAGATGGTTACAGCCAACTGCTTTGCGTAGCCAAGAGTAGGACTTTTGTCCAAAGGGCGTTGGTCAGGAATTTGTCTTGCATACAAACGGCACACAATTGTTAGCCAACAAACACAAAACTATGTATTTTTTCAGCTCTTTAGTGCCACCCTTTGGGCAACTTCTGTTAACCACTTACCCCCCCGGACCATATTGCTGCCCAAAGACCAGAGTACTTTTTGCGATTCGGGACTGCGTCGCTTTAACAGACAATCGCGCGGTCGTGCGACGTGGCTCCCAAACAAAATTGGCGTCCTTTTTTTCCCACAAATAGAGCTTTCTTTTGGTGGTATTTGATCACCTCTGCGGTTTTTAGTTTTTGCGCTATAAACAAAAATAGAGTGACAATTTTGAAAAAAATGAATATTTTTTACATTTTGCTATAATAAATATCCCCCAAAAATATATAAAAAAACATTTTTTTTCCTCAGTTTTCTTCTACATATTTTACGTAAAAAAAAAATCGCAATAAGCGTTTATTGATTGGTTTGCGCAAAAGTTATAGCGTTTACAAAATAGGGGGTATTTTTATGTCATTTTTATTATATATTTTTTACTAGTAATGGCGGCGATCAGGGATTTTTTTTTTCGGTACTGCGACATTATGACGGACACTTCGGACACTTTTGACACATTTTTGGGACCATTGGCATTTTTATAGCGATCAGTGCTATAAAAATGCATTGGATTACTATAAAAATGCCACTGGCAGTGAAGGGGTTAACACTAGGGGGCTGGGAAGGGGTTAAGTATGCCTGGGTGTGTTCTTACTGTGGGGGGGGGGGGTGGCCTCACTAGGGGAAACACTGATCCTCGGTTCATACATTGTATGAACCGAAGATCAGCATTTCCCCTGCTGACAGGACCGGGAGCTGTGTGTTTACACACACAGCTCCCGATCCCCGCTCTGTACCGAGCGATCGCGTGTGCCCGGCGGCGGGAGTCGGGGGCGAGCGGGGGGTGCGCGCCTCCGGCGGCGTGCGCGCGCCCCTAGTGGCGGCTGGGAGAGAGGACGTCATACTACGTGCTCTCGCCCAGCCGAGCCAACTTGTGGACGTATAACGGCGGTGGGCGGTCGGCAAGTGGTTAATGTTGTGTTATGGTGAGCATTGCTTCTGAGCATGCGTGTTTGAACTTTGGAGTTTTGTCCGATGGACTTGTGGACACACGATCGGATACGCATATTTTAACAAAAATCCGACAACAATTGTCTGATGGAGCATACAAATGGTCGGATTTTACGACAACAGCTTGTCATCACACAATTACCGTCTGAAAATCTGATTGTATGTGCGGGCCTTAAAGGGTTTGTAAAGGTACAATTTTTTTCCCTAAATAGCTTCCTTTACCTTAGTGCAGTCCTCCTTCACTTACCTCATCTATTCGATTTCTTTTTAAATGTCCTTATTTCGTCTGAGAAATCCTCACTTCCTGTTCTTCTGTCTGTAACTTCACACAGTAATGCAAGGCTTTCTTCCTGGTTTGGAGTATCGTGCTCGCCCCCTTGACTGCACTAAGGTAAAGTAAGCTATTTAGGGGGAAAAAAATACCTTTACAACCCCTTTAGGTCTTCAAGGAAAGCCCCTGTAATCGTGGAATATGTACATTTCCGCACAAGTTTTTAGGCCTGAAGAACTTTTCTTAGGCTTTTTTCTCTGATCAGTAACACATCTCCTGTATTAGAGTGTCCCAACTCTGAATGCAGGTGCATGGGAGACACAGCAGACAGCAGCATTGTTAGTCTGGGGGAAGGGTATTAGTAGATGTATTAACAGATTTAGATACATTAACAAATTGAAGCTAAAAACCAGCTAACGCTTTGTAAACAGTAACAGCAAACATTTGTTTTCCTTTTGGGATAAAGGTTTTACAGAAATAAAAGCTAATCATTCTAAGCACCCCTATCAGTAGTTGTCATGGATATGCAATAAAGTCTGGCAGCTTACCTGTCTCCATGTGTTCTTTAGAGGCCTGACTCTCTTCCTGGCTGTCTTTTATCACCTTCCTCCCTGTATGGCTCCACCCCAGGCCATCCCAGGAAGCCTATATTAACCACTGCACTGCTAGTCTGCTTTGCTGTTCAACCTTTGTTTGTAGCTTGAGTTCCTGTCTGCTGTGTGCTAAGTTTACCTTCCTGTGTACCGATTTTGGCTCGTATCTGACCACTCCTGCTTGCTGGTTTCCCTGACCTTTTGCCTTTCCCTCGGTTACCCTTGTCTGCCTGTTGCCCTGACCTCGGCTTACCCATCACTATGCCTTATCCTGGTTGCTGCTTCCCCTCTCTCCCTGCAGAGCGTGACCTAGGGGACCCCAGGGATCGCGACCTGGTTCCAGCTGCAGCGAAGGCCATCCTCACCACCAGAGGCTCTGGTGAACACCAAGCTGGGTCTTAGACTCCACTCCCTGGGGAATCTTGGGCTCACGCTTCCTCTCTGTTCGTAGCAGACGGCTATAGAGTTCACTACCCTGTGGTGCATCCCTGACCCTAACGGGGTGCACTTGTCACCTGGCCACAGGTGACCTGACAGAAGTAAATGGTTTGTCTTAGGCCTCGTACACACGGTCTGTGGACCGTTTTCATCGGACATGTTCGCTGGCGGATTTTGTTTTGATGGCTGTGCACACCATCAGACCAAATTTCCCGCAGACAGCGAACGCGGTGACGTGGTCGCGCCGTCGCCGCGACGATGACGCGGCGACGTGCGCGACCCTGGAAGGTCAATGCTTCCACGCATGCGTCAAATCACGAGAGCTTTCGGCCGAACATGTCCGACGGACAGGCTTCCAGCGGACATGTTTCTTAGCATGCTAAAAACCTGTCCAGTCGGCCGTACAGACGACCGAACATGTCCACGGAAACTGGTCCGCGGACCAGTTTCAGCAGACATGTTCGGTCGTGTGTACGAGGCCTTATACATTTTGCTGAGGAGCTTGTTGTTTTGAAAAACAGCAGGCTTACTAGCTGGAACACCAGATGGAAATTAAAAGCCCAAAAATAAAACTATCCATTAGAATGCATGTGCCTCCACTGTGGGGACGCTCATTGTTTAATGTTAGGACCACAGATTACAGGGTGCCTTGGCGCGGCTCTGTGGCTCACACATGCGTTTGCAAATGTGTGCGGACTAAACCCCTGTTTTTAACGCATACTGTTAGACAGGTTAATTGGTTGTTCTGCAGGCTGGTCGGTAAGGAGGCTTGGTTTTTCCCTGGGCATTCCCCAGGTTTTGTTGTTATCTGTGTTAGCCTTCCTATGCCACTTACTGCGATTGCCAGCAATAGATGGGGGCGGTGGACACATTTTTGTTTCACCTGTGGTGTTTATATTGGTCCAGCAGTGCACCAACACCTTTGCACTATATGCTGGGTGTTTGGTGTGCTCCTGCACCTTTAAGGAGGGGTGGCTCCCCTTCAGTCCACCTGCCCCTATCTATCTATTAGAATGCATGTGCCTCCACTGTGGGGACGCTCATTGTTTAGTGTTAGGACCACAGATTACAGGGTGCCTTCTGTGGCTCACGCATGCGTTTGCAAATGCGTGCTGACAAAACCCCTGTTTTTAACGCATACTGTTAGACAGGTTAATTTGGTTGTTCTGCAGGCTGGTCGGTAAGGATTTTCCTTGGGCATTCCCCAGGTTTTGTTGCAAAAAGAAAACTAAAAGAGCCATCACATCAAAAAAAGTCCTACACTGCAATATAATAAATATTTGCTTTTGGATTTAATACCACTTTAACGTGTTGCCTGTAATATTGTCCTGTTTTTATTGGAATGTTGTCTATCATTCTGTTCACTTTACTGTTTGCTAATGTTCTAACCTCTGGTGTAGAAACATTTCCGTCGCTCCCAATTGTCCCTGATTTCGAGGGACTATCCGTGATTTCACGCACTGTCCCTCTTTGTCCCTCATTTTGGTCTGATCTATATAGTTGTACACAAAATACACTTTTTATCTTTCAAAAAGTTTTTTTTTGAGCTAAACCTTTCATCCAAATTCTAAATTGCTGCATTTGTACATTTTTAAAGCCAATATAAAGGAATAGTAGTGGTAAAAAAAAGTCCTTGTGGAATTAACCACTTCAGCCCCAGACCATTTGGCTGGCCAAAGACCAGGGCACTTTTTGCTGACAATTGCGCGGTCGTACGACTTGGCTCCCAAACAAAATTGATATCCTTTTTTCCCACAAATAGAGCTTTCTTTTGGTGGCATTTGATCACCTCTGTGGTTTTTATTTTTTGTGCTATAAATAAAAATAGAGCCACAATTTTGTAAAAAAAAAAACAATATTTTTCACTTTTTGCTATAATAAATATCCCCATTTTTTATTAAAAAAAGTAATTTTTTTCTCAGTTTAGGCCGATTTGTATTTTTTTACATATTTTTGGTAAAAAATTGCAATAAGCGTATATTGATTGGTTTGCGCAAAGTTATAGTGTCTACAAAATAGGGGATAGTTTTATGGCATTTTTATTATTATTTTTTTTTTACTAGTAATGGCGGCGATCTGCGATATTTATCATGACTGCGACTTTATGGCGGACACATCGGACACTTTTTAAAAAAAATATAATTCTTTATTCAAAGATTTTTTTTATAACATCTTGTTTATAACAAAACATATAAACCATATAACAATATCAAGAAAAGAAAAAAAACTATGTTACAGTAAAAAAACAAATTTAGCCATCCGACCAGACTAGAAAAAGTAAATACAATCAGCAATTAGGACCTGTAGCGTATCAAATTAACACTTGGAATATAAACCCCAAAAACAAAAGAAATAAAAAATGTGCCTAGTTAAGAATATTAACACTATTGTTAACCTAAGGTACATACATTCCCTTCCTATCTCTGCCTGAATTATTCCTTAATTTTAACTTCCCTCCTCTTGATTAAAACACAAAAAAAAAAAATCAAAAACAAAAGAAAAAATCTCTGCCAGCCCCATCCCCTTGGGGTCACAAGAGAGAGAGAGTTTTATTTTTTAATATCTTACTTAAAGGTTTACACGGACACCACCCCATCTCCCCCCCCCCCCCCGGGACCGCCCCTACCAACAATGTCCTACCATACTCAAAATTATTGAAAGCTAGGCAAAAAAGCAATCATATTGAAGTGTACAGGTAAAGGTCATCCATGGCTGCCATGTTTCCATACATTTCTCCTCTCTACCATAGAATAAGGCTGCCATATTTTCCATTATCCTAATTTTATCTATTCTAGAAAACCAAAGTTTCAAAGATGGTATGGACACTTTTGACACGTTTTTGGGACCATTGTCATTTTTACAGCGATCAGTGCTATAAAATACACTGATTACTGTAAAAATGACACTGGCAGTAAAGGGGTTAACCACTAGGTGGTGCTGAAGGGGTTAAGTGTGTCCTAGGGAGTGATTCTAACTGTTAGGGGGAGGAGCTACCAGTGACACGTCACTGATCGCTGTTCCCGATCATGGGGAACAGTAGATCAGTGACATGTCACTAGGCAGAAGAGGGGAATGCCTTGTTTACAGAGGCATCCCCCTGTTCTGCCTTTGGCGACTGCAATCGCAGGCCGTGGACTCGAACATCGAGTTCCCAGGACCCGCGAGGGTCACCCATTTGCCTGTGCCATTGTGTCGACGTATATGTGTGTGCGGCGGTCGGCAAGAGGTTAATTAACCTTTTTTTGGTTAATTCTCATTTAAGGGGGAGTGTCCTATGCCTACATATGTTTTCAAGTAGGTGTCCCTCATTCCCATCTCAAAATGTTGGGAGGTATGAATTTCTTTCTGCCAGGGCTTCATATTCTCTCTAGAATTATTTTCAGAACATGCTTCTTTACTCAACGTTTTAAATTCAACTTTTTGAAATTCTCCCCTCCCCCTCTAGCAACAACTACAACAAAAAAGGATGTTTTTAACATATACATATATGAAAGACAAATGGGGTCATCTGCACTTCTGGCAATATGTAGGCTTCCAGAATATACCTTTGGAGGCTTGAAATACAAACGGGGTCATCTGTACTCTTAATAATGTGTGAGCTACCTGAATGTACTCTTCAAGCTAAGGAAAATGGCTGGGAACATATCTTATGTGGCTGAAGTTCAGCTGCTTCTGTCCTCTGTTTTATCTCGTATATAATCAAACCTGTCAGTCCTTATTAGCAATGTGCTTGTCAGCAAAGGTAAAAAACATTCCTACAAATTGCTGTCTTATCATCCCTTCTCTAATACCTCCCTAGCGTGTTTCCTTTTTTTCCTCTTTGGTTGCATTAGTGGGGGTGTTTAGTCCCATGGTCTCCATTTGGCCTGCAGTGAACCTTGTGTATGTAAATCGTTTTATAGAAAAAAAGCTTTGTTTTTATGTGTAAACCATTTCTCAAAATAACAATTGGAAGCGCTCGGGTTGCTACAGGAAATTTTCATACAGATCCAGTATGTTCTATTGCTGTTTAACCGCTTAAGGACCAGCACACGCCTATTTACGTCGACAGAATGGCACGGACAGGCATAAGAGCGTACAGGTACGTCCCCTTTAAGATGGCAATGAGTGGTCACGCGCGCGCTGCCGGAAGCACGCTCGCGACCCTGCCGTGATCTTTGTGAGCGTGGGTCCCGCGGACTCGATCACCACGGGGATACCTGCCATCGTCTCACCGAGAGATAGAGCGAGGACATACTAATGTAAACAAGCATCTCCACGCTCTGCCTTGTGACAATGACACTGATCTCTGCTCTGTGTAATCGGAGCGGAGATCAGTGACGTGTCACACACAGCCCATCCCCCCTACAGTAAAAAGCACTCCCTAGGAAACACTAATCAATGCATTTTTATAGCACTGATCGCTGTAAAAATAACAATGGTCCCAAAAATGTGTCAAAAGTGTCCGATGTGTCCGCCATAATGTCGCAGTCACGATTACTAGTCACGATTACTAGTAAAAAAAAACTATTAGGAATAATGCCATAAAACGACCCCCTATTTTGTAGACGCTATAACTTTTGCGCAAACCAATCAATAAACGCTTATTGCGATTTTTTTACCAAAAATATGTAGAAGAATATGTATCGGCCTAAACTGAGGGGAAAAAAATGTTTTTATATATACATTTTGGGGATATTTATTATAGCAAAAAGTAAAAAATATTTAATATTTTTTAAAATTGTCTCTTTATTTTTGTTTAAAGCGCAAAAAATAAAAACCTCAGAGGTGATCAAATACCACCAAAAGAAAGCTCTATTTGTGGGGAAAAAAGGATGTCAATTTTGTTTTGGAGCCACGTCGCACCACCGCGCAATTGTCAGGAAATATGTGCCCTGGTCTTTGGCCAGCCAAATGGTCCGGGGCTGAAGTGGTTAAATCCACAAGGACTTTTTTTTATACCACTACTATTCCTTTATATTGGCTTTTAACATTTACAAATGCAGCAATTTAGAATTTGGATGAAAGGTTTAGCACTGAGAAACACTTTTTGAAAGATAACAAGTGCATTTTATATACAACCATATAGAACAGACCAAAATGAGGGACAAAGAAGGACAGAGGGAATTGTCAGTTAAAGCGACACAGTGCCGAATCGCAAAAAGTGGCCTGGTCTTTGACCAGCAAAAAGGTTGAAGGCTGAAGTGGTTAATGGAACTTAAATCTTATGCATCAAAATTCTGTCTATATAAAAGTGAATGCACACAATCAATGGGAAATAGTGACTCCCAATTTATTCCACTATGAAAGACTGATATAAAACATTATTATGAGAAATGATTATGAAGAAAATGCAGTGAGTCCACAAATCAATGTAAATGTGTGATTTTATCACTTTAAATATGTCATTAATTACTGCTTAATTACTTTCATGGAATTGGAAAGACTCTGATTATGATGAATTGACACTGGGTGAGTTTCTATCCGGTGTGTAGCACTGGATGAATGACATTGACAATCATGGGCAGGTCACTTGGTTGTTCATTTAATTGTGGGTGCAACAGTGTACATGTGTTGATGTGGTCTTTGGCCGTTTTCATCGGTCCAAACCGATCGTGTGTGGGCGCCATCGGTTATTTATCCATCGGTTAATAGTAAAATCCATGCATGCTCAGAATCAAGTGGACGCATGCTTGGAAGCATTGAACTTTGTTTTTTTCAGCACGTCGTTGTGTTTTACGTTTTCCCTTCAGAGACCAGGCCGCAGGGCAATATTCCAACATTATAAAAACCCCAAACACACCTCCAAGACAACCACTGCCTTGCTAAAGAAGCTGAGGGTAAAGGTGTTGGGCTGGTCAAGCTGGTCTCCAGACTTCAACCCTATTGAGATTCTGTGGAGCATCCTCAAAATGAAGGTGGAGGAGCGCAAGTTCTCTAACATCCACTAGCTTTGTGATGTCATCATGGAGGAGTGGAAGAGGACTCCAGTGGCAACCCGTGAAGCTCTGGGGAACTCCATTACCAAGAGGGTTAAGGCAGTGCTGTTAAATAATGGTGGCCACACAAAATATTGACCCATTGGGCCCAATTTGGACATTTTCACTTAGGGGTGTACTGACTTTTGTTGCCAGCGGTTTAGACATTAATGGCTGTGTGTTGAGTTATTTTGAGGGGACAGCAACATTACACTGTTATACAAGCTGCACATTCACTACTTTACATTAAAGCAAAGTGTAATTTCTTAAGTGTTGTCACATGAAAAGATATAATAAATAATTTACAATAATGTGAGGGGTGTACTCACTTTTGTAAGATACTGTATATACATACATAAATAACGAATGTTCTGAAAAAAAAAACCATTTAAATAATAAAATTAATTGATTTGTTAAATGAATATCTATACAGATGAGGTTTAATGTTGATAAATGTAAAGTTATGCCCCGGGGGGCTAAGAATATGCATGCATCATACATACTAGGGGGAGTACAACTGTGGGAATCCATAGTGGAGAAGGATCTGGGGGTTTTGGTAGATCATAAGCTCAATAATGGCATGCAATGCCAAGCTACGGTTTCCAAAACGAGCAAAGTCCTTTCTTGTATTAAGAGAGGTATGGACTCCATAGAGAGAGATATAATTTTGCCCCTGTACAAATCATTAGTAAGACCTCATCTGAAATATGCAGTTCAGTTTTTGGGCTCCAAGTTTTCAAGAAGGATATCGGGGAACTGGAGAAAGTGCAGAGAAGGGCAACCAAACTGATAAAAGGCATGGAGGAGCTCAGCTATGAGGAAAGATTAGAGGAACCAAATCTATTCACTCTTGAGAAGGAGAGTAAGGGGGGATATGATCTACATGTACAAATACATAAGGGGTCCATATAGTGAACTTGGTGTTGAGTTATTCACTTTACGTTCAACACAGAGGACACAGGGGCACTCTTTACGTCTAGAGGAAAAGAGGTTGGGGGCCAGATTCACGTATCGCATTTACGTTACGCCGCCGCAAGTTTTATGGGCAAGTGCTTGAGTCACAAAGCACTTGCCTGTAAAGTTACGGCGGCGTAGCGTAAATCCCCCGGCGCAAGCCCGCGTAATTCAAATCAGCCGGGTAGGGGGCGTAGAGCATTTAAATTAGGCGCGTTCCCACGCCGAACCTAATGCGCATGTGCCGTCCCTAAAATTTCCCGACGTGCATTGCGCTAAATGACGTCGCAAGGACGTCATTGGTTTCGACCTGAACGTAATTGACGTCCAGCCCTATTCACGGACGAGTTACGCAAACGACGTTAAATTTTCAAAATTTTGACGCGGGAACGACGGCCATACTTAACATAGGATACGCCACCTAGGGGGCATGTTTATCTTTACGCCGCGTATCGCTTACGAAAACGGCGTATCTTTACTGCGACAGGCAAGCGTACGTTCGTGAATTGGCGTAACTACTCATTAGCATATTCTACGCCGACCTCAATGGACGCGCCACCTAGCGGTCAACGTAAATATTGCACCCTAAGATAGGACGGCGCAGGCCGATGTATCTTAGGCATGTTTAAGTGTATCTCAGTTTGAGAATACATTTAGACATACGACGGGCTTAGATTCTGAGTTACGTCGGCGTATCTACCGATACACCGTCGTAACTCTTTGTGAATCTGGCCCTTCATCTCCAAATACGGAACAATTTCTTCACCGTAAGAGCTGTGAAAATGTAGACTCCCTCCAGAGGTTGTTCTATCCAAAATGTTCATAATATAACTGAGTAGTAAAATTTATAGGTATAGTTGATCCAGGGAAAATCTGATTGCCTTTCAGGGGATCAGGAAGGAATTTTTTCCCCTGCTGTAGCAAATTGTTTTTTTTTTTTTTTTTTTTTGCCTTCCTCTGGATCAACTGTCGGTATAGAATTTTGTATATGGGATTGTACAATTTTTTATTTTTTTTTATGGTTGAACTAGATGGACTAACTATATAACTATGTAACTATGTATACTTTACTGAAATAACGTATTATCCGAAAATGAATTAACGTAACATGACGAATATAACGGCGCAAAATTATGAATTTTACAAATGAAATACATTTTCCATCGTGCATAAGTCTACTTGTTAACATTCCAAAAAAAAAAAACATTTTCCAACTGATAATAAAATTCAAGCCACAAAAAATAATACTTTCTTTTTTAAAGGTCAGTTCTGAGCTGATATTTCAGTTATGTGTAAATACTGGCAAGCTCGATTACTTCCCATATTTCTTGGTATTTAGTGTAAGTGGTAAGATATCCCAGTGGGAATTGTTAGTTCCTCACAAGCTCCATAATCATAAAAATATCCAAAAGATGACACCACACACCTCCTCTGGGGTATACTCAGTTAGGTGAGGGGAACTTGTAGCTGTAGAATCTTGCTTTCAGAAATGAACAGCTTTATTGCAGCTTTGTGGGGGGAAGGGAAATGTGACACACAATATTGCTGGGAAATCTCACAATAATATTTCTGATATGAGAAGCTAGCAGGTCATTCAGCCTAGCAGTACCTACTTAAATCTTAAATATTGAAGTTGTTATGTAGACCAAAGGCATACAGGTAAATAAGTGTTCATTCAAGCTGACAGTGTAAACAACCATGCCAACACGCGTTGCAAGTAAGATTTATATTTATTCATTTTTGCACTTGGCACATCGAGAATATTTTTTTAGATGGTGTTTATGGTCAAGTTCCACTAAGCATATCTCTCATAATTCTCGTGTTACTGTTCAAACGCTTTCTACCATATTAAAAAGCCATATAATGATATAAAGTAATTTAAAGGGATTAGTATTCTTAAACTACCGGAGATCCCTGTAACCTTTATAAATTCAGAGAGCTGCTTTTTTTTCCAGAGGCTGTAATTTACAGTGAATATATTACCTTCCTTTTTTTTAAGGTCACTGCTGTTTCTCATATTTTAATAAATCAAGGTGATGACATGGCAAAGTAAATCACAGTGATTCGTAGAAATGCCAGTAGCAAAGCATGAATTTAATATCACTCAGTATTACATTGATGATCAGGGCTCATGCAGAAAAGACACTCTCCTGCTGGTATTACATCTGGAAATCTAGAGCGCTAGTTGTTTGATGTACAGTGTTAATGTTGTGTAACAGATGGTCCTCTAAGACCCCAACACTCTAAAATGTATTTAATAAAACATAATGCAAAGGATATAATTCATGGACACTTAGGGGTATATTTATAAAGTAGTAAACCTAACATTCAGCAAACATTCTCTGTAGGTGGATCTTCCAGGTACATGATTTTTTTTGTTAATAAACATTACAGATAAAGAGAACATGTATCCATTAATACAGTGTTACAGAGTCAAATAATTGGAAGAAAAGATCGGCATCACAAACAGTTTGTTGCATTGTCATGTTAGTGGGCCCTGAGGACAGGGTTGATGACCACAGAGCTAGGACACAAAGCCTTAGCATGTCAAAATTTACAATAACAACATTAATTCAATAATTTGTTCATGCTCCTTTTACCCTGATGACGTGCTGTGACGCAAAACTAGTTGGGCGGTGACGTCTTTTACATCCGCTGATGCCTCTGTCAGCGAGGCTCCATGCGGTTTGAATGCTTTTTATTGTACTGAAGCAAGTAAGGAACCTTATGGTGTTTTTACCAATAAATGTGTACAGCCATGGCCAAAAGTTTTGTCCACCATCAATGCTTCCTCTATCCGGTAACACACGATCCAAGATCTTTTAGCCCACCCAGTCACCAGCCGCAACAGGGTGTAAGTTAAAAACCAGCAGACTACTTTATTTGAGCACATGTTAGACAGATATCCCACTTCAAAAAAATATCTTTCTTATATAGCAACGTTGGTCCATCCTAGCGCTCAGCGTAAATATTGCACCCTAAGATAGGACTGATACTTTCTGAATCCGGGCCATGGACAATAAACATGAAAAAACTACTCCAACAGTGGAGAAACAACAACAGGATTAATTGAAGTGTATGGGACGTTAAGACAATGTCCCAAATTGTCTTGAATATAGTGTCAATAAGTGTCCATTAGCGTAACGGATAACACCTCTGTGAGTCCTATTGTGAGTGAGAGCCCACCACCCAATGGAAAGCCACTTACCAGAAGGGCAAGCTTAACTAGCATTAAAACAATGCCCGGCCACAGCCTCCGTCCACAGGAACTCAGGAACTCAGGAAATCCAACTAGAGCTTCTCCGGTGACAAGCGTGCTAGGTTCTTACATACAGTGCCTGCCGCCGAGAATGTGTTTTTAGCACGACGGCATCGCGCTGATTCTCGGCGACAGGGTGCCGACATCTCGCACTCGCTGAAATAGTAAAAGCACATTCCAGCAAGCACGTCATAGAAGCGACGGGAGATCCGACTTGGATTCCCGCCAATTCTACACGTGTGCAGCGTTTGGTATGAATCCTGAGGGGGAACTCTCCGCCGGATTTTAAATAAAAATCCGGCATGGGTTCCCCACTCAGGAGCATACCGGGCCCTTAGGTCTGGTATGGGTTGTCTTCTCTTCTTCCGATGTTGACACGTCGCCTCTTCTCGCTGCAATGACAGGTGCGCGGCTTGCATCTGACTTATATAGGCCTCACAGTCCCATCATGCTCCATACCTACCCATGTGATACCTACCCACGTGGGTAGGTACCGGAGCATGATGGGACTGTGAGGCCTATACAAGTCAGATGCAAGCCGCGCACCTGTCATTGCAGCGAGAAGAGGCGACGTGTCAACATCGGGAGAAGAGAAGAAGAAGAAGACGACGTCACAGCACAGAAGAAGAAGAAGACGTTCAGCGCTGAAGGAGAAGGCACCGGACAGCGGGAGGAAGAACCGGGGTGCGCTGAGTCAACAGCGGAGAGCGGCGAACATAGAAGAAGACCCCCGGAGAGCGGAGAAGACCCCCGGATAGCGGAAGAAGAAGCACACCACCCCCCGCCAAAGACGTCGGAGGAAACCCGCCGGGGGGCGCTTTTATAAAAGCGACCCCCCCCGGCAGTGGAAGAGAACCAGACGGCGGCGAAGAAGAGCGGCCCCCACCCGAAGACGTCAAAGAAGAAGCCCCCCCTGGTGAAAGAGCTAATAAAGAAAACAGGGGGGCCTCCGGAGCAGACTAATAAATTATTTTAAAAACCCTTGTGTCGTGTTTATTAACTTTAACTTTTTGCCTCCAGGTGAATGGGTAGGGGTACGATGTACCCCATATCCATTCACTTAGGGTGGGGGGCCGGTATCTGGGGGCCCCCTTATTAAAGGGGGCTCCCAGATTCCGATAAGCCTCCCGGCCGCATACCCCGACAACCAACGGCCAGGGTTGTCGGGAAGGGGCCCTGTCCTCATCAACATGGGGACAGGGTTCTCTGGGGTGGGGGGGCCGCAGTGCGCCCCCCTGCCCCAGAGCACCCAACCCCCCCATGTTGAGGGCATGCAGCCCGGTACGGCTCAGGAGGGGGGGGCGCTCGCTCGTCCCCACTCCTTTCCTGCCCGGCCGGGTAGCGTGCTTTGGATACGGGTCTGGTATGGATTGTAGGGGGACCCCCTACGCCGTTTTTTTGGCGTAGGGGGGGTCTCCTTACAACCCATACCAGACCTAAGGGCCCGGTATGCTCCTGAGGGGGGAACCCATGCCGGATTTTTATTTAAAATCCGGCGAGGACGTCCCCCTCAGGATTCATAACAAACGCTGCACACGTGTAGAATTGGGGGGAATCCAAGTCGGATCTCCCGTCGCTTCTATGATGGCTTTCTCTCCATCGCGGCAAGCCAGCTCGGCGCTGGCTCCCGCGATGGGGCTCGTAGGTGGTCAATCTCGCCGAGAAAGGGAGCGAGATTGACACAATATTGCGGTCACCCACTGTACATGTGGTTCGTGGGTTGTAAACATATGAAAGGAAGGGAGACCATAGCATAATTCTGTATAGAAAAGATTTATTTAAATAAAAGTAACGTACTTACAAAAATATGTGATTTAAACAATGCCGGCCGGCACTATATGAGCCCTTCCTCCGTCAAATCGACGCAGTGATGTTACTGTACGCCGTTCCAGCCGCGTTTCGTCATATGCAGACATTTTCAATGGGGATCCATGTTCTCTTTTACTCCGATGGAATTCCGTCTGAATTCCAATGTGATTTTGGTCAGACAAAGGTCCGACCGTGTGTACGGGGCTTTAGATTTTTTTTTTCACCATATGTGTCCCATTGGGGAGATTTCACTTGAATTCATGTCCCATAGCCAAACAGGAGGTGAGAGGAAATCCCTGCAAATTAAGGGAATTCTTTGGGGTCCCCTAGGTCAGCAGAACTAGTTTCCCCATTGGGAAATTTGGGATTTTCTTTTACTTTCACTTTCAATGATAATGGTAATCAGGACAAATAGAGAGGGTGAATCTCCCTAATGGTGGCACAAACAGCAACAAAAACATACAGGTGTTAAAATCCCTCTCCACTCTATCCTAATCCCTATCACTCTGTCCTATATCTGGGACATGATGGCAAGCTCTGCTTTAAAATGGAGCGTGGCTGCCGAGCCTTCACTTGTATGGCTGTTTTTGGAGACTGCCTAGTTCCTCTGTGAGCCTGAGCCCTGTGCTCTATGAACATGGAAGTGCTCGGATTTGAGCATTTATGGGTTAAAGTTTTCTAAATACTGGTGCAGCAACATATATTTCTCTGTAATCTGTATGGAGAGCATAGGAGGACTCTGTGGTCTAACAGAATTGACCTACTGGAGTTGATTTAATAAGGAGTAGTCAATGTTCATTTTGCAAGGGAATTTGCACTTGGCTTAATGAATGTTGTGAAAACTCATCTCCCACCCATTAAAAATGCAAGGAAAATAAAAAACATAACAGTATTTTTGCTTGCACATGACTGGCACAGAGTAGTCAGAGGAGTTTCATCTTATTCACTAAGCTAGGGGAAAATTCCCTTGCAAATAGAGATGAACACAACGTACCTGAGTTCTGTTCAAGGCAGGTTTCCAGAACATTACTAAGGTTTGGGTGCCGAATCCAAACCCCACTGAAGTCAATAGGAGGGGAATGTTAAAAAACAATAATGGCCTTTTTGTAGGCTAACAGACAAGGGATTGTCATATAAATGACATGGGGGGAGGGGGGAGTGGGGTTATGGGTACTACCACTTGGTGGGAGCAGTGATTTAAAAATGTTTAGGATCATCATTAAAAATGCAAAATCACTTCAAACAACCTGTTGCTCTTAATTAACCTGTGAAGCAACACATCAATACATTGTATAAAAGCTACTACAGCAACACTGATATTTCAAAGAAAATAAAATGGAGCCTAAATTGCTGGCAAACGAGAGCTATGGCTGCTTTACTTCAGCCAGAAATCCCCTTCATCTTACCAAACCCTTTATCCTTGAGAAGGTGTGGTATGGATGTACAGGGGGATTCTCAGACAGAAAATAATAAAAAAACAAAAACAAAATAGGCATGAGGTCCTCCCCAAAATCCATGCAAGGCCCTTATGCGAGCATGGCATCTGGCAGGCTTTAAAAGAGGGGGGTGAGCATGCAATCAAGATGAATGATGTCCATCATCAGATCCCATTGCTGACTAGCACTGAATCTCAAGGTCCTAGGGCTAAACGACCTCAACCTTGTCCAGTCAGGACTGGACCTGGAAGACTGCTGCTAACCCTGGATTGGCCAGATATGAGGCATGCATACTTATATTGGTCCAAGATGGACCAATGTTGCTATAAAAGAAAAATCATACTGAAATATAAACACACCTTTTTGTATGTATGTGGGTGTGTAATGTTTTTTTTTCTTCATCATAAATTTCTTTATTTCTCTTTGCCCTTCAGAGTGAAAAAATAAACATGTTATGCATTTGTGCATTTTTATTACACTGCTCATATAAATATGATTGAGTGTTTATGATGATAATTTATGCATAAACAATTATCACCAGGAGATATTCCTGTCTTACACTCCTGCTGATACCTCATGAATAAAATGTTAAACTAAACAATAAAAATAGCTGCTGATGTTTTTGGACTAAATGTATTCAACACAAGAACTCTTTTCCTTATTCTATGTAGCATCCATCCCATGGTACACACAGTTTCTACTGTAACCTCTCCTGCCTTCCAATATTGTTTACATGATTTACTAAGGCTGCATTCACACCTGAGCGTAGCGTTTTTGGTAGTTTTTTCCGGCGTTTTGTCGCGCGTATTCACGCGTATTTGCGCGTTTGCATACAGCTTCCACCGTGCCTGCTGCACCGCCACTGGTCCAGGCCTGCGCAGTGTAAGTGACACACAGTCAGCAGCATTATTCCGGCGGAGCAGCACTGGCCACGGCTACCACTGGGCAGGTGAACCACATGAGTGATTCACGATCCATCCGAGTCAGCTTGCACCTGTCAATGCCTATCAAATCACTTGGTTTATTGAGCAATGATAATTAATTAATTTATCAAGGTAAGATGGGAAAGAACAATATAAAAATTCAGCTTTAATGCCCAAAGATGAAAAAGATAGGAACTGATTGATTGAATGATCAATACATAATTGAAGGGAAACTATAGGGGTTTTGGGGTAAATTCGTATTTTTCATATAAATGTGACTTTATTCAAAATTAGTTTTTAATAAATTAGAGAATGGTTAGAACCACTATCAAGATTTTTGTTGTTGTTGGCATTCCTGTGAGGGATTTTCTGTCACTTCCGGTTAGTATTATTGACAGGACAATGGTAATTTTGACATCCATGTCTTCATATACCAGAGACCACTATACACCCCATTTCTTCCACAAGCGTCCCAGGAACAGAAATTGGAGAAAAATCTCCCATATGGGGTAACAGACAGAAAAAAAATCTGACACAAATTGTAACTCTTCCCCACTAACTTTAAAAACAAACTTAAAACTGCTGCTTTATATTGTTTGATTAAAAACATTACAGTAGATACATGACAAAGGGTTAGCCAACATTTTACTTTGAGTAATCAAAACCTCCTACTGAGACATTTAATAAGGAACGAGTCAATGCACTCATTTCAGATCTGTAAACAACCAGTTTGCTTTAAAGGAGAAGTCCAGCCTCAGCTTGTTTGGCTGAGCTTCTCCTATGGGTCACAGGAGTGCAATTGGTTTTGCACTCCTGTGACCCGTTTTAGATGTTTACACTTAAGGATTTGAGTATTATTATTATTGTATTCATTTAATAGTGCAACATTTAAATATATTGTATTCACACAGTTTATTGTTCATGGATTATGCATGGGTTCAAGTTGCAGATGTCTGTCTATCACCTGAAGACAGATGGCCTTGGTGAGAGGTTTAAAAAAAAAAATGAAATCAATGTTAAAAAGAGAAGTCCAGAAGGACTGGGACATGTTGCTCCCTGCCTTGTTATGTGCCATCCAGGAGGTTCCACAGGCATCCACAGGCTTCTTACTGTTTGAACTGGTTTATAGGGGGTGAAGACCCTGTGGATTGCTAGATCTAGTAAAGGTAACATCAGAAGAGTTCTCACTGCACAAAACCTTTGTAGAAAACATCTACCCAAATACGAGAAAGGGTGGCTAGAGTGATGTCATTAGTAAGGGAGCATCTCCAGAAGGAGGGTGTACAACCGGTCAGACAGTTTCAAGTGGGAGACTGGGTGGCTGTTCTGATCCCCACAGAAGAGAGGACATTTTTGGCCAAGTGGCAGGGTCCATTTGAGGTGGTGAAAAAAGTGGGGATTGTGAACTACAGAGTATATCAGCCACAGAAGAGGAAACCGTACCAAACGTATCATAAAAACATGTTAAACCCTGGAGAAAACTATGCTGTAGTGGGGAGGGAGTGTCTCACCATCAAATGGGCTCAGGACTCTCAGCGTTACTTTTCATCTAAGTAGGAGGTTTCGCCTAGTGTCAGACCATGCCCCATTGATCTGGATGAGACAAAACAAGCAGACCAATGCCAGGGTGACAAGATGGTTCCTTTCTCTCCGGGAGTACAATTTTGTAATAGAGCACAGACCCAGGAGACAACATCTAAATGCCGATGCCCTCTCCTGAGTGCATTATATGATGGCAAACCTGCCTCAACTTTTGCGGGAACCATGGAGGTTGGTCTCTGTCCCAAGAATGGGGAACATACAGTATTGGCGGTGCCGATCCTGGAGACATACCCAGCACAGCCCACCAACACATGTCCATCCCGCTACTTCACCTTTTAGCACAAATCCACTCCCCTACCAAAGCGCCCCAGCACATATTTGACCTCCCCCTCCATTCCACCTTCTAGCACAAGTTCTCACCCCCTCCCAAAGAGTCCCTCAGCACATACCTGACCCTCCTCACCCCACCTTCTAGCATAAGTCCTCTCCCCTACCAAAGTACCCCCCCAGTACATATCTGACCCCCCACTCCACCATCTAGCACAAGTCGTTTCCCCACTCAGAGCAAGCCCCAGCACATATCTGACCCATCCTCCACCACACCCTTTAGCACAAGTCCTCTCCCCTCCTAAAGCACCCTCCAGCACATATCCAAAGTCTGAGTTTTGTTTAACCATACCAGCCCTTCCCCTGGCCACACCCACGTTTTGCCACAGTGAGCTACATGTGCAAAAGGTCCCAACATCCCTCGAGTATCCCTCATTCTCAAGTTTGAAAGTTGGTAGGTATGGATTTCACCGGTGCCAGCCTTTCATATTTGTCTGGACTTGTGGTATAAGATCTGACATGGGTGGATGTATCTCATTTGGAAATCTGATCTATGGTCTAAGGATAACATAGTAGAGTGAGACATACCAGGAGGCAATTAAGAGTTGTTATAGATAGGAGTAAAAGGGCTAGGTCTGGAAGATAGCTGATGCATGGAAAATATTGATTCCCAGTATTTTAGGTGTTCTACTTGCTGTTTATAGCATGAGTAAGAAGTCTGTGTATACCAAAGGGCCTGTACATTTGAGACCCTCTTGGCATAGGGATTCCATCTTTTGTTCTTGGTCTGTCAATATTGTAATATTCTGCAAGAAGGTGTACATCAGAGCTATTTTTTTTAATGCATCTTTGCATATGAGCAAAAAAAAAACACACATCAAAAGAAAATATATTATATGCAAAGCAGACATGGATAACACAATGTGCGCTGTTTTTATTGAGTTACAAATGTATGTTCTTTCTTTCCTTTTAGCTAGAGAAAATGTTGACTGGTGATTGAAATAACATCATTGATGTTTTCTTAGTGATGTCAACGTCCACTGCCAAATCGATTGCCATGAAAACAAATGGATATTTTTCTAGAATACTGCTGCTTGACCTTTTTTAAGCTGGAACCCCAAATGAAAGCCCTATTGATCTTGGATTTTAGAAATATGTTCCCGTCAATACAGCATATTACAAATCTGACAATTTGAACCCCCTGTGGTTCCAAGATCCATAGAAATTACACTTCCTCTTCCAGAAAACATAGTTGCAAGCTGCAATTTTACAATGAAGTGCCAAAAGCTAACTCCAGATGAAAATGTCTCAAAGAAATGCAATGAATCAATAAATAGACTTTGACAAAAAAAAATGCAATGAGAACAGAATTAAACTCAATCAAGGCAAAAGTTATAATTACTTTACAAGTACGGAGAACAGAAGTTTGATTAAATAAGATGAAAATTCATTCAGCTTGAAGAGAATTAATATTTTCTGGATGTGGAAAGATCAGCAGCATATCAATATTAATATAGATCCTATTTAAGGGAATTAAAAACACTGATTTGCCTTTGGAATTAATGATGCATCAGCAACATTTATCAATATTTGAAATTTCAATTGAAAAAAAAAAAGAATACTTTCTGATTGAAGATAGAATAGGCAAAACTAGTAGTGGATGCAAAAATGTAAGGTGTCAAACCTAATTTGGAAACCAGTATACAATATTTCACAAAAGTGAGTACACCCCTCACATTTTTGTAAATATTTTATTATATCTTTTCATGTGACAACACTGAAGAAATGACACTTTGCTACAATGTGTACAACTTGTGTACAACTTGTATAACAGTGTAAATTTGCTGTCACTTCAAATAACTCAACACGCAGCCTAAACTGCTGGCAACAAAAAGTACACCCCTAAATAAAAAATGTCCAAATTGGGCCCAATTATCCATTTTCCCTCTCATGTATTAAGCTCTATGCAAACTGTTGGCTCTATATATATCCTGAATAATAATAATATTAATAATAATAATTATTAATCATTGTATTTTGTTGAAATGTAAAGGTTCAGCTCACCTTTTACAAAAACTGGTCCATGCAGACACAGGGCCCCAATAGTTTGAAATACTCTGTTCCATTTGTAAAAATATTGTTTAATGAAAATGCTGTACCTGTAGGTTTTTTCTGTCAATCATGAAGCCTGACTAAAATACTCTCAATATTTACATTCCTACATCCTGGTTTATTTCCAGGGCGTGAGCTACAACAAAATGGCTGTTGAAACTTCTTCCTTGAGGACATCTAAATTTTTAATATTCTTAGCTGTCCTCAAAGAATGAGGTTTAGTGACTATTTTGCTGTAGCCCAGGGTATGAGGTGGAAAGGGGCTATAGCCATCTAAAAATCCTGGTGGGAATGTGCAATTGGAGAGTCTTTCCTGTTATGGGAGAGAGCACAGTGTGAATATAGGTTTTAACTTTGGGTGTGTTTTGGACAGGCTACATGGCATGGGTGAGAGAAAAGGCCTAAAGAAATGGCATGTGCATAAACAATAGTTTTTTTAGATGTAGCACCCTGGTGTTAGACAGGGTGGCTAACAAATGTAGTATACCAGGTTGTAATTGTCCTCTCTAATTGATAGAAGATCCACTGATTTCTCCCTAAATTCTGGAATTGCTGTACCTTTTCTCTTCTGTCACTAGGTGGCACTGTGGCTGGTGACATTAGATTGACAGGGGCTTACAAGGTCAGCTCATGAATGGATGGGGTGTCTCAGGCAATTGGCGGTGGTTTAGTCCCTTGGCCTGCTGGGAGAGCCTATTTATTTGGGTGGAGTCAGGTGAACGGGATTTGGTGCCACCCGGACGGCGGTCTGATTGGACGTGTGTTATGTTGACCCGGGTTGCTAGGCCGAAAGCCTAAGGGCTATCCCAGGGACACCTGGCTGCTAGGCTGCCTGAGGCCTATCCAGGAGCAGGAGAAGCAGCGTAGGGTTATGACTGCAGGATTGGGAATTGGGAGTTGTGGACGGAGGTAGAGGGGAAGCTGTCGCCACTAAGGGACCATCCAGCTTGTTACTGGAGACTACGGTGAGTAAGCTTAAGCAAGTACCTGAGAAGTGGGAAAGCATCAGCAAGTGCCAAGCCAGGGACCCAACAGGATAGCGGGGGTGATGCTTGAGGAGTATACAGTGGGATAGCTGTGGAAGAGCTCAGGGGATCCAGTGACGACTAG
The DNA here is from genome assembly GCF_905171775.1 of Rana temporaria. Taxonomy (NCBI): domain Eukaryota; kingdom Metazoa; phylum Chordata; class Amphibia; order Anura; family Ranidae; genus Rana; species Rana temporaria. Next base: position 114,931,388 of record NC_053493.1, on the reverse strand, counting down.
GATCTGGAAGTCTAGTGAGAGACTGGGAGCTCACTGAGTGAAGATCTACAGTGGGATAATGTGAGATAAGTAAATGATTGTTCTCTGTTACCAAGAGTTATGTACAACTACCTTTAGTGACTGTTGCAAGATTAGTTGCCATAGGAGACAGCGGTCCTACAGCTGGAGGACTTCCAGTGTATAGCTGTCTACCTGTAGAAGTCTCGGAGTCTGCCAATTATCATTGTATCTACTCGAGGGTGTTCTGGCCCTAATCCTCTCTCCCACAGTTCTGTTTAGAGACAATAAATCTCTTGTTTGCATTCAAAAGTGACTGGTGCCCATCATTTCTTCTTGCATCACACCCGCAATGCCTGGTAACCCACTCTACAAGGAAGTATGTCAGCTCTTTTTAAACTACTTGTCTGCATGGGCCAGTTTATGTAAAATGTCCACTTTTGTGGTTTTTTTCTGTATTCATAGAATGTCTGATTCTTCCTGGATCTCAAACTCTTGCATTGTTTTACTTACCTCATCCTACTAGTATTATTGCAGGCACCCAAAGGAAACCTTAAACATATATATAGTTTTCTGATAAATGGTTTGGTTGTTTGATATTCACAATTATTTTGAGACAACAACGTATGCAAATCTTGACTCAGACGGGGGTAAAGGGATTAGCCCACCTACCTCCCTTGTGATATCCCATAATGCAGTCAGATATATGGATCTCAGTCAGATATACTGTATATAGCTCAAACAAGGCACCCAATCTGTTCAAACAGTGTAATGGTGTTCTTTTTTTTTTCTTTATGCAGTGCTTTAAATATTATATTACATCATGTAAAGCTTTGGGGAAGACAAAGATATGGTAAAACACCCATAAGGTAGGTTCTTAACTTGCTGTACCCTTTTTTATATGCAGCATCTTCAACTGCTATCTGCTGTATTTTATGATGGCCTTTTTTCCTAACTTGGCTTTGCAAACAGAAATACAGATTGTGCAGAGGCTAAACCTGCCGCTAGTCTTAGGTATCCTAGGAGAATCCAAATAATCTTTCTGAACACTGTGCAGAAATGGTGCAGAATTTGGTCAGTTAAACTTTTATTATATCCGAAAGCCCAATGGCTACATTTTCCTTCAGTCATGCCCTTCACTGCAATATTTTCATCTTAGTTATCTCTTTCACTACAGCCTGAAAGGTATACTTCTAAATCACACTATCACTTTTTAATAAGTAAACTTTGACAACTTTGACAACAGGAGATGAGTTTAAGAATATGCTCTTTGGCCTTACCTCAAACCACTGTCCATGTGACTGCATTTTCAAGATGACACAGGGATCCGGCTTGGATAGTGCATCTCTGTCTGATATTCCCTTGCAAGAAACTCTTAGTTCCACCTTTGCGAGACATGGGCTATTGAAAATGCCAAGGGTATTGGCTGCTGATTCATAAATGTTGCTCATCTTCGCACCTAAGAGAAAAAAATAAAAATTTTTAGAGTCCTAGTTATAGTACATACTGTACATGTATGTGTTCAACACAGGCGTTTTCAAATGTACCTTACTCATCTAGCAGAAAAAGCAGATTGATCCAATCATGATTTTCAACCACTCGTACAACACAGTATTAATGAGATTTTGTGCTTCAAATCAATCCCATTAAGTTAAATATGACAGAAATAGCTAGAACATGGCCACGTTTACATGTACAGAGTCCATTCCCATGAGGGTGAAATAGAAAAACAACATCCCAACAAGATGTCAATCAAAAAAAAAACATCTGAAGCGTATTACAGACCTCTAATCTTTGATGCCATGTACAGACTTTTACTTTATGCTTTTCTAATGCCGCTTACACACGACCGTTTTTCATGACGAAAAAAATGCAATTTTTTTAAATTAGTCATGAAAAACGGTCATGTGCAGGCTCCAGAGCATTTTTCTTGACGTGAAAAATGGGCGTTAAAAATTTAGAACCTGCTCTATTTTTTCTCGTCGTTTTTCACATCGTGTGTATGCTTTAATGAGGGGGGAAAAAAACGTGCATGCTCAGAAGCAAGTTATGAGACAGGGAAATTAGCATAAGCCGCCCAAAGGGTGGCGCCATTCATATGGAACTTCCCCTTTATAGTGCTGTCCTACGTGTTGTACGTCACCTCGCTTTGCTCGAGCATTTTTTTCACGAAGGTGTGTATGCAATCACGTCGAGAAAAAAAACTTTTTTCAATGACGTGAATAACGGTCGTGTGTATACGGCATAAGGGGAGCAAAATTAATCAGTATTTATTAGTTGATTAGCATAAAATAACATAACATAACCACAGTTAAAATAAATTTGAACTTGCTTTCAAGCAATTTAACAATTTAAAGTGACTCAGAACAAAATAATATACAAAGCAGCACCTGTAAATACTTACCTCTTCCACTATTCATGCTGCCAATCCACTGTCGCTTGATGATTCTTTTGCATGCAGCGCTTCTAGGATTGTCAGATGTCTGGTTCCACTCTGCAGTAGGGGTAATTTACTAAAGACTAACTGTGCACTCTGAAATTGCAGTTGCTCCAGAGCTTAGTAAATGAGGGGGAGCTCTGCTGACTTCCATCACTCAATCATGTGCAAGTAAAAATGCATTTTTTTTATTTTGTGGTCAGTTTACTAGCTCGAATGGTTAGACTTGTGCTGACACTTCCTCCATCCCTGTTTCTCCTCCCTCAGCCCTCTAAACTCTTTATGTAGCTGAGAACAGAGGCACAACCATGCAGACAGGGTGAAGTGCCTGGAAACACTCTGATCACCCCCTACTCATGTTTTAGAGAGCACGGGCAGGAACTGAATTGGATGTGGGAGGGGGGTGATCGATGCAGCGGGGCGCACTTATATGAACTGATTTTCGTGTGTGTCGTTCAGACTTTAGGTGGGCCAGACTGTGGCCATTGGGAGTAGAAAATATTCAGGCATCGGTGGGAGTAAAAAATGCATTTTTGGTAATAGAGGGAGGAATAGTGTCCTATTGTTGGTGTCAGTGGAAGCAATAGTCCCCCGCCATTGGTGTCTGTAGAAGGAATAGTGCCCCACCGGTGTCAGTGGAAGAAATAGTGCCCCATTGTTCATGTCATCAGCAGGAATTACGTCATATTGTTGGTGTCAGTGGGAGGAATAGTGTTTTGTATCAGTGGGAGGAAAAAAGACCCTAGGGCCAGAAAAAGCCATACAAAGGGCCACATCTGGCCATTGGGCCACAATTTGGAGACCACTGGTCTAAAATATGGAAATCATCATTCAGCTGTTTCAGGAAACTATATCACCAAGGACCCTTTAATGTAATACTACTTCATAGACACCATGGTGTTTATACCATTAACATAAATCGATTAATATATATGTTTAATAATGTTAAATAAACAAATCTGTACTATAAATTAGTGTTTCTAAATTCAGAAACAGACACTGGTGAACATAGAAATGAGTTGCATTTAACCACCTAACCCCCTTTTAATTTGTCATGGAAGATTTGTGAACACTTCTGCTCTAATAAAGTAATACCGCAATTAAAGTTATGTTGCTGGAACCGCGTGCTGGTTATAAAAGGACAAAATAGCACCTGGTGTTGCCACAGCAATTGAAGAAAAGACTTTAATCTTCTGCTTGCTAGTAGGGTATAAAAGCATTTCTGAGACGGTCGAGGACTCTGTTATATTCAGCTGAGCACAGGCCTGACTTATATTTAAGTTATCCTGTGAATTGCCTGTATCCAGCTTCCTCACAGATAAGAGATGTAAACAAGTAATTTCACACTCTGTTACAGAGCAGGATTCATATTAAATCTTGATAGCTGTGTATTTTCACTTGGTCAATGTTCCTTCCCCTCCTAGTTTTCTTCTCAAAGTTCTGCAGTGATCACTATCATTTTGACATGTTATTATATGCCATGTTATACTTTTGGCAAAAATAGATATTTTTCTTACAAAAAATACTGTTTATTAAAAAATGTGAACTGTTGGTCCTAAAGGAGATGACCTCACACACACTACAGAAAAAAGCTACAAGTGAAGAGAAATTCCAGCCTATCTTAAGAGAAGGAGCTCTTATTTAGAAATTAGGACATGTTGACATCACTGTGTAAGGCTATTTACCGGGTTGTCTACTTTTGTTGCAACAATAGGGCAATGAGTATGAAAACCTTGTTTCTATGCAACCCTAGGATTGCTCCTGAGGTTGTTAAGGGTTCCTTGAGCAATTCAATCGACTGTACCTACCTACACTGACCACCCATGCAAGGGGACACTTTTACACTGTGGGGTTGATTTACTGAGACTGAAGAGTGCAACATCTGGTGCAGCTCTGCATGGTAGCCAATCAGCTTCTAACGTCAGTTTATTCTAAAAAGCTTTAACAAAAACTTGAATATGATTGATTTCTATGCAGAGCTGCACCAAATTTTGCACTCTCTATCAACTCCTTAATGTTGGCAGACATCACAATTTTTACAGTTGTTTCCATTTTTGTTATTATTAAGCCTTGTACACACTATTAGTTAAAAAAAAAAAAAAAGAACGGATAGCTCGAAGACACTGTACTAACAATCTGATAGACAGGGGGATGTAGTGGCGCTTGCAAATACTAAAAACCGACAATAATTTAAAACAATAAAATATTCTAAACAATGATTCCTAAAGTATGAGAGTGAGTCCGTCCTCTACTGGGGTAAAATAGTGTTCCACTCGAGGTCTATGCCCAAAGAATACCATCCAACATCAATAATTAGATGTGGAAGGAACTGCGAGTGAATAAATAATGAAATCCAATGGATAAAAGTGCCTAACTGGCCGCACAGTCTACATGGGATAATAATCCTTTTTTAAATTCAGATGATCAGTGGTTAATTCAGTGAAGACTTGTTACATTGTGCTCATTCAGTGAAGACTTGTTACATTGTGCTCATATGTCTGTGAATCAAACCAGCCCGATTTTCCTCAGTGTGGGGATTATTTTTACCAGCCTCTTACCTTCCTGAGGCTTTTACCAAGCCTGTAACAGGAGCTGCTCTGCTCGGGCTGGTTTGATTCACAGACATATGAGCACAATGTAACAAGTCTTCACTGAATGAGCACAATGTAACAAGTCTTCACTGAATTAACCACTGATCATCTGAATTGTTGAATGGAGCACAGATGCACTTTGCACTTTGGACTTTATTTTTAATATTATCATTATCACTTGATTGTGCACTGGATATAGTTTTATTCACTATCACTAATCCTGCAGTGATATTGTACTATCTGTTTTTGGACTATTATTTATGATTTTTTTATTTTTTTTATTTTTTATTTATTATTATATTATTATATATTTTTTTCATCGCACAGAAAAACAACAGTTTTATGATTGAACCGTTTAGGTTTTTAGGACACTTGCATTTTTGGATTTCTTTTCAGTTGTTGCTTTTTCCTGCATGTGTTTGCTAATTGGTAATTAACCACTTTCCAGGAGAGCTGGAGCTTTCATTCACTGCTATTATTGTTTTATTTATTAGCACTTTGCACTTGTTTTTTATCAAGCACTTTAAGGATTTATGACACATATTTTTTAAAAAAGGATTATTATCCCATGTAGACTGTGCGGCCAGTTAGGCACTTTTATCCATTGGATTTCATTATTTATTCACTCGCAGTTCCTTCCACATCTAATTATTGATGTTGGATGGTATTCTTTGGGCATAGACCTCAAGTGGAACACTATTTTACCCCAGTAGAGGACGGACTCACTCTCATACTTTAGGAATCATTGTTTAGAATATTTTATTGTTTTAAATTATTGTCGGTTTTTAGTATTTGCAAGCGCCACTACATCCCCCTGTCTATCATATGCTGTCAGTGCGTGAGCACTATTAGTTGTGGCTGCTGCTTGATTGTAACTTTTAATTTATTTGTACCACTATATTTTTTCCCGGGTTAGGCTGGTTTGCGCATTAGTTCCCCCCTTGTTTTGTACTAACAATCTGATGTTTATTAAAGATGGATAAAGCACCTGAACCAGATGGCATCCGCCCACAGATCCTAAAAGAATTGAGTTCTGTCATTTCAAGGCCATTGTTTCTAATTTTTAGGGCCTTTTTAATAACTGAAATAGTACCAATGGATTGGCGCAGGGCCAATGTGGTTCCCATATTTAAAAAGGATCAAAGTCTTTACCAAGTAACTATAGACCTGTTAGTTTAACTTCTAAAAAATTGTTAAAGGAACAGACAGCATGGATTCATGAATAGTGTTGAGCGGAATACGCCATATTCGATTTCGCGATATATCACGAATATATAGCCGAATATTCGTGAAATATTCGCTAAAATCGAATATTCGTGATATTTTATCAAAAACATTTTTTTGCGAAATTTCGCTAATGCGAATGCGAAACTGATTGCGAAATTTCGCTAATGCGAATGCGAAATTGATTGCGAAATTTTGAAACATTCAATTTCACCTGCCCTTTGGAAAAAGTGTGGTTTTACGTAATGGACCCTGCAACTAACAAGGTATTAATAAAATAAATACATTATTATATAGATTTGAGGGTTTACTTTGACCAATTTGTATATTGATTAGTTTAATAAATATTGAATAACCATAGATTTGGAAAATACAAGTAAACCGTTTACGTTGACATCTCTTAAATGTCTTTATGTTAAACAGTTGTTATTCTCATTAAAGAGGTGAAATGCAAATGATGATGACACGGGACAAAAGATGGAAAATTCTTTGAAGATGTGTTACACTGGAAAAATGCACAGAAACACTCCACTCTCTCCTATGACAACTGTGGTAGGAGGACTCTGATTGGCTCTGATGCAAAAGAAGGGCGGAGAAAGTATTCGCGAATATTCGGAAATCGAATATTCGCGATTGGGAATATTCGGCAACATAAAAGGATCGCCTCAGCTTAGCTACTCGGCCCAGGATCTCTAATCATACCAGCAATGCTTTTAAACGTCGATGGAGATCACTAGGATGTGATCTGTTTTAAAAATAAAATTGAAAAAATACGAATATTCGGAATAGCGAATATTGGCTGCGAAATTCGAGTTATTCGCGAATATTCGAATATGCCATATTCGTAACGAATATTCGCAATGCGAATATTCGTGAGCAACACTATTCATGAAAGACAAAAGTTGTGAAACAAACCTGATTTCTTTTTATGAGGAGGTAAGTAAAACCCTGGACAGAGGGGTGGCAGTAGACGTGGTATACTTGGATTTTGCAAAAGCGTTCAATACAGTTTCCCACACACGGCTCATGTGTAAGGTAAAGTATACAGACTTGGAAAGATCAATTTGTAAAAGGATAGAAAACTGGCTAAAAGACAGAATTCAGAGAGTAGTGGTTAATGACTCTTACTCTGAATGGTCTAAGGTTATCAGTGGTATACCCCAAGGTTCAGTGCTGGGACCCTTACTTTTTAATACCTTTATATATTATGTAGGGTCTGGGATTAAAAGTAAAATGTCTGTCTTTGCGATTGACACTAAGATATGTAGTGGAATAACGTCTTTACAGGATGTCTTCAATTTACAAGCCAACCTCAATGCTCTGTCTAATTGGGCAAGTAAGTGGCAAATAAAGTTTAATGCTGATAAATAGGAATGAGCCGAACCCCCCCCCCCCCCCCCCGTTCGGTTCGCACCAGAACCTTGGAACGGACCGAATGTTTGCGCAAACTTTAGAAACCCCATTGAAGTCTATCTGACTCGAACGTGCTAATTTTAAAGGCCAATATGCAAGTTATTGACGTAAAACGGGTTTGAGGACTCGGGTCTTGCCCCAGGGAACATGTATCAATGTAAAAAAAAGTTTTAAAAATGTTCGTTTTTTCGGGAGCAGTGATTTTAATGATGCTTAAAGTGAAAAAAAAATATTGAAAAATTACTTTAAATACCTGCTGGGTGTCTATAGTATGCCTGTGAAGTGGCACGTGTTTAGAACTGTCCCTGCACAAAATGATGTTACTATAAGAAAAAAGTCATTTAAAACTGCTTGCGGCTTTAATGTAATGTCTGGTCCCTGCAATCAAACCAAATCATTGAGAAAAATAGCATGGGTAACCCCCGTCCCCCCAGGTCATTACCAGCCCCTTTGGCCCTATATACTTTGAACAGCAGTATACAGGCGGTGAAAACAAGACAGGTTTGTTGTTAAGTAGAATCTGTTTGTAATTTTGAACTGGTACTTTTTTAAAGTGTAGCTCCAGCTAAAAAATACATTTTTAAGCTTTTCAGAAAACATAAAAGAGAAGGCTTATCACCCCTGTAACATTTGTTTTGCTGTCTGTGCACATCTATTCAGAAGATTGCACCTCACTTTCTGTCCCAATGACAAATGATTTTTTGAAAATGTGGTTTTTTTTGTGAAAAAAGGATTGGTGATAAAGCATCAGTGGACAGGAGACACCTCTTACAGAAGAGAATTTCCCTTCCTATGGGGTAGATTTCCTCTCACTTCCTGTTGTCTCCTTCCGTTTGCAAGTAGGAGTCGTTTGTAAGTTGGATGTCTGAAAGTTGGGGCCTGCCGTATATACTCTGCAGAAATTTGGGCCCTAGGTGTTGGTGTTGCCACAACACTGTAAGCCCTCACAGTTAGTCGCGGTGGGTGCTGGAAGGCCCTGCTGTGAACTATTATATCACAAATTGTAATTACATGCCATTGTAGAACAGTGGTAGAAAAATTGGGCCTTTGGTGCTGGCACTGCTGCCACAACACTGTAAGTCCTCACAGTTACTCTTGGTGGGTGCAGGAATGGGCCCTGCTGTGAAATATTAGATCAAGAATTGTAATTACATGCCCCTGTTGAACAGGGGCAGAAAAATTGGGCCTTTGTTGGTGGTGGTGGTGCTGGTGCCACAACACTGTAAGCCTTCACAGTTACTCTTGGTGGGCGCAGGAATAGGTCTTGCTGTGAAATATTAGATCAAGAATTGTAATTACATGCCCCTGTTGAACAGGGACATAAAAATTGGGACTTAGGCACTGGTGCCACAACACTGCAACCCCTCACATATACTCTAGTTGGAGCGCAGTAATAAGCAATGCTGCAAAGTATTGCATAAAAAATTGTAATTACACGCTTTGTTAAACAGGGGCAGAAAAATTGGGCCTTAGCCACTGGTGGTGGTGCCCAGAACCAAAAATGTTCTTACAAGCTATCAGCATGATCATTGAGGAGGAAAAGAATAGTCACTCAGCATAACAGGATAGTCACTTAGCAACATCATAGGCAGTCTCCAAGGGATCTGACATTTCAAAAAAAAATATTCAGTTACATCAGCATCAGGTGCTTGGTAGCTGGTGGTGATCCAAGCCTGATTCATTTTTATGAAGGTCAGTCGATCGACCGAGTCGGTGGAGAGGCGCACCCTGTGATCGGTTACAAAGCCTCCAGCAGCACTGAATGTGCGTTCCGAAAGAACGCTGGATGCAGGACAGGCCAGTATCTCAATTGCATACTGTGCAAGCTCTGGCCAGTGATCCATCCTCAAGACCCAGTAAGCCAGAGGATTTTCGGTGGGAAAGGTGTCCAAGTCTGATCTTGCCCCTAGGTATTCCTGCACCATGTAAAAACAGACGCTGGCGATCGTTGCTGGAACCGGTCATACTTGGGGCTGCGGACTAAAAAACTGTCTGAACGCATCGGTCAGACGGCCACCTTCTCCACCTCTCCTTCTGTAAATGACCGAAGCCTCAGCAACACATTGTCCAGGACCAGGATTTTGTAACCTCCCAGTCTCTGGGAACGCATTGCACAGACCTTACTCTTGTAACGTGGATCAAGGAGGGTTGCCAGCCAGTAAGGATCCCTCTCCTTGAAAGCACAAATACGAGGATCCTTCTGCAGGCTTTGCAGGATCAGAGAGGCCATACAGCGTAGGTTTGCTGAGGCATTCGGTGCAGAGTCCTCTGGGTCACTGAGGACGACAGGATCTGCAGCCACCTCGTCCTAGCCACGTACAAGTCCATGGGTTTCTTTGGACTGTAATTGATCCCTTGAAGACTGCTGCTGATGCTGAGTGCTAGGCTCCACCTCCATGCTGACACAATCCTCCTCCTCATCCTCTTCCTGTGTGATAGGCGGGCAAGCAGGAACACTGTCTGACTAAAGTGGGCCTTGAGAGGTAATGGAGTCCTCCTCTTCCTCCCTCTGTTCTGCCTCAAGGGCCCTGTCCATTATTCCATGCAGCGTGTGCTCCAACAGGTGGATAAGAGGGACAGTGTCACTGATGCATGTACTGTCACTGCTCACCATCCTGGTGGCCTCCTCAAATGGTGACACGACAGTGCATGCATCCCTGATCATGGCCCACTGGTGTGGGGAAAAAAACAAGCTCCCCTGACCATGTCCTGCTGCCAAATTCGCACAGATACTCATTGATGGCCCTCTGCTGCGTGTGCAGCCACTGCAGCATGGCCAACGTTGAGTTCCACCTGGTGGGCATGTCACAGATTAGGCGGTTCTTAGGCAGGTTGTATTCCTTTTGGAGGTCTGCCAGCCGAGCACTGGCATTATATGACCGTCGGAAATGCACACAGAGTTTCCTGGCCTGCTTCAGGACATGCTGTAAGCCTGGGTACCTGCCCAAGAACCGCTGCACCACCAAGTTAAGGACATGAGCAAAACAGGGCACATGGGTCAGTTGTCCCTGTTGCAGGGCGGAGAGGAGGTTGGTGCCATTGTCGCAAACCACCATTCCTGGCTTAAGCTGGTGTGGCGTCAACCACCTCTGAGCCTGCCCCTGCAGAGCTGACAGAACCTCTGGCCCAGTGTGGCTCCTGTCCCCCAAGCACACCAGCTCAAGCACTGCATGGCATCTCTTTGTTTGCGTACCTGCATAGCCCCTTGAATGCCTACGGAGCACCGCTGGTTCCGAGGACACATCAGCATAGGAAGAGGCCACAGAGGAAGAAGAGGAGGGGGTGGAGGAGAGAGGTGTGTCACAACCAGTAGTAGCATTTTGGAGGCGTGGTGGCGGAACAACCTCCAACACTACTGTACCTTGTCCTGCATCCTTCCCAGCTGCCAGCAGAGTCATCCAATGCGCCATGAAAGATAGGTAACATCCCTGTCCATGCCTGCTGGACCATGAGTCAGCGGTAATACATACACCACGTAGCTTTAGAAGCACACTGTGCAGAGGACACAGACAGTACACCACGTGAAAATACTGCAGCTAGCACAATCACCTGCCTGCCTGTCAGTATATTAGGAAGAGCGGATCTAGCTAAACTCAATATAGTGTATAAATATATATACAACACCTGGGATGCATGTATATCCTCTACACACTGTAACTCTAACTGACTAGCCTGCCTGCCTGCTCTAACTGCAAAAAATGACACTCTCTCTCTGTCTCTCTCTGTAAACTACCGCAACACACTACACCCTGGCTTTGGCCAATTATGGCTCTCCATTTTTAGCTGTGATTGGCCAAGCATGCGGGCCATAGTGCATGCTTGGCCAATCATCAGCCAGCAATGGACTGCGATGCTGCAGTGAATTATGGGCCGTGACACGCCACTCGAATTTGGCGCTAACAGCCCGTAACGTTCGTATTTCGACGAACGGTCGAACATACGATGTTCGAGTCGAACGTGAGTTCGACTCGAACACGAAGCTCATCCCTACTGATAAATGTAAAGTTATGCACTTGGGGGCTAAGAATATGCATGCGCCATACATACTAGGGGGAGTACAACTGGGGGAATTAATGGTGGAGAAGGATCTGAGGGTTTTGGTAGATCATAAGCTCAATAATAGCATGCAATGCCAAGCTGCAGTTTCCAGAGCAAAGAAAAGTCCTTTCTTGTATTAAGAGAGGTTTATTTTATTTCAATTTCTTTTTATTGGATTTTTAAAACATAAATAATTTACATTACATTATCAATAAGCATACAAAAAAGATTCTACTGTAAAAATAGATTCAACATTTCGTACACATAAATCACAACAATAAACAATTATACATAACACAACCATATGGGACAATCCTGCCTCCTCCTAATCTTCTACTCTCTCCTCCACCTTTACCCTCTCCCCCACCCCAGGGAGAAAGACAATGAGGGGACAAGAGTAAACTCTCGTACCCTATTACCTATATGCCTCTCTCAAAAGTAGTGAGGGAGGAAACAAGAGAGAAAAAAAAAACACACCCCTTAACCCCACTCCCTTTTTCACCAAAACTATTTTATTTAAGTGCAATTTGTGCTTCTCACTCTCTAATTTTAGTGGCTTAGCAAATTTCTCCCTCCCTTCCCCTCTCTTCCCCCCACGCCAGGGAGAGAGGGAAAGAGAGAGGGCAAGGGGAGAAAAAAAATGTATATATAATCTATCCCCCTTCTTCTCCCTCCCTCCCCCTCCCCTCCCCCCAAAAACTCCCCATTCGACTTCCCCCCAGGGGGAGGGAGAGGAGGGGAGGATAAGCCCCATATCGTACCTTATACCATACAGGCCAATGCTTCCTAAATACTATCCTCACTACTCATGTAGCTTATATAAACCATAGACTGTCTAAACTTTACCCAGCCTCCCCAAGTTCCAATATCGTGACTGTTTGGTTCCTTATATTGAGACGTTACCTCCTCCATACTTCTTATGCTTTCAACCTCCCTTAACCACTCTTGTATCGGGGGGGGGGCTAACTTGTCTTTCCATCTTTTAGGAATCAATGTCTTTGCTGCATTTAATATTATTGGGATAATTGTCATTTTATATTTTTTCCTGGGGATAGTCGTAGCATGGAACAAACATTTCCATGGATCCAAACTAATTTCAATTCCACTGATCTCTTTAACTAGCTTTAGTATTTGGATCCAGTATGGCTGGATCTTCGGGCACTGCCACCAAATATGGGCATGTGTTCCCACCTCCCCACAATCCCTCCAGCATAAAGGTGTCTCCTGGGAATTTATCTTATTTAATTTTGCTGGTACATAATACCATTTATTTAGCAATTTAAAATTAATTTATTTTATCCGTGAATCTACAGAAGTAGAATGGACATAGTCCAAAATTCTGCTTCTCATGCTGTCTGGCAATGGCTGGTTTAGTTCTAGTTCCCAGCTCTCTGTTGGGCATACGGCACCTCGTTCTAAATGTGTCATTAGCTTCCTGTAGATGGTAGAAATTCCATGCTTATCTATCCCCATTTGATCAACTAGTTTTTCCCATGCATACAAAATGTTTAAGAGAGGTTTGGACTCCAGAGAGAGATATAATTTTCCCCCGTACAAATCATTAGTAGGACCACATCTGGAATATGCAGTTCAGTTTTGGGCACCAGGTCTCAAAAAGGATATCTGGGAACTGGAGAAAGTGCAGAGAAGGGCAGCCAAACTGATAAGAGGCATGGAGGAGCTCAGCTATGAGGAAAAAATAGAGCAACTGAATCTATTCCCTCTTGTGAAGAAGAGATTATAGGGGGATATGATGAACATGTACAAACACATAAGTGGTCTATATCGTGAACTTGGTGTTGAGTTATTCACTTTAAGGTCATCACAGAGGACTAGGGGACATGCTTTACGTCTAGAGGAAAAAACATTTCACCTCCAAATACGGAAAGGTTTCTTCACAGTAAGAGCTGTGAAAATGTGGAATAGACTCCCTCCAGAGGTGGTTATGGCCAGCTCAGTTGATTGCTTTAAAAAAAGTCCTGGATACTTTCCTAAATGTACATAATATAACTGGGTACTAACATTTCTAGGTAAAGTTGATCCAGGGAAAATCCGATTGCCTCTTGGGGGACCAGGAAGGAATTTTTTCCCCTGCTGTAGCAAATTGAAACATGCTTTGCTGGGGTTTTTCTGCATTTCTCTGGATCAACTGTGGGTGTAGGTTTGTGTATACAGGATTGTATTTTTTTATTTTTATTTTTGGTTGAACTTGATGGATTTTTTTGACTAACTATGTAACTATATGTAACTAAGTAAGTACAGGCATCTCTCTTGCTGTGCTATTGTGTTCTGACAGGTGGAATCCCCTTAACCCCCCACTGTCAGAACACTCTGGACAACACTTTCAGCCAATAGCTCTGAGCTCTGAACAGGAGTCGGTCGGCAGACCTTTTTCGTTCATGACCCTTCGACAGAAGGGCCGGCTTCTGTTGGACCCGGCTGCCATACACATGGGCTGAATGTTGCCTGACATTTGGCCTGTGTGTACTAGGCTTTAGTCATGTCATTTTAAGTTATTACTAAAAATGTTGTCGTACAGATGTTTATATCTAACCAGGGTCTCAGATATGCCAATAAGTTTTTCATGTGTATTTGTTTTTATATATATATATATATATATATATATATATATATATATATATATATATACATTTTTTTTTCCGGAAAATATGTACAGGAACTCAATCACGACCTCCCCGTCCCTTACACATATCCTCCAAACCGCCTTGAATAGTGATTGTGGTCAAACTTCAACAGTGGGAGGGTTTTAACAGGGTCATTAAATACCAGGAGTGCATTATGTACAGAGTGCAGAGTTCAGGGAGGGGGTTACGCACATACTGCAGAGTTCAGGGTATGCTACGTAAATAGTGCACAGTTCAGGGGTGCACTGCATACAGAGTGCAGAGTTTAGCGGTGCACTACACACAGAGGGCAGAATTCAGCCTTCTCCCACAGCTTCTTACCAATACACCCCCCATCCACATTTCATGTTAACCCCTCTTCAGCTCTGATCTGACCTACATGCATCTTCTCCCCAAATCCTTAAAAGCTCCACCATCTTCCACATATCTTATTTTTGTTGCCGCATTAAGCTGAAGCACCCAGCCAGCTCTAGTACCGCCCCACATACTGTAGTTGGCTCCAACACTTGTGGGAGATCATCCAATGGTGATGTTGGCATTTGCACTGCACCCCGTGTACCTGCATCTTCCTTTTCCCCATTCTTCACTCAGTGGGAGCCACTCAGGAGATCTGATCTGTGGGAGCCATTGAGGAACAAGCTGTCACTTGTAAGCATAGAAGTTGGGCTTTTGTGTATTCAAATAATAGTGGTCAGCAAGGAGCAGAGGTCCTGAGCAAGAGGTGGTGGAACTGAGTTCCAGCTGAAAAAAAAGCCCTGTGTGTGTATATCACCCAATGTAGGTATAATTATTAGCAGAGACCTGAAAAATATTTTAAGGGTTCCTCTGGAGTAAAAATACATAGAAAGACTACCTTATGCCATGTATATGTCTTCCCATACACTGCATGCTGACTTCTGGTACAGATCAGGGAAAATCACTACTTTAGTGTAGTGTCTCTTCAAAAGTACAGCCTTAATAGAAAATTCCATGCACTTTATAGTAGCTGGCTCACTTACTGAAGGAAACCTAGTTCACCATGTGATTTCTAAGCTGGAAAATTCTGGTAAAGAGACACACGGGTATGTAATGTCTACTAGCTTCTTATCTAACATCTTATCCCATTTGTTTACCATGACTTCTGTACTGTCACTTTATACCCCATATAACTTTATTATACATGATGTTTAAAACAAATAATTAGGTCTGATAGAGGACAGGACACTTCCATCACAAATCAAAAAAGAAGAGTCTATTTGTTCTTTGAGGCAACTTTATTTTGTTCCTGAAAAAAGCATTTGCCATGTAAATTTGTGCACATACCTAAAGAGGTTGAATATAGCAGCAGCAACCTCAAAGCCCTCTTAACCACTTGATCTCCAGAAAAATGTACCCCCTTCAAGACCAGGCCATTTTTTGCTATATGGCACTGCATTAATTTAACTGACAATTGCGCAATGCTGTACCCAAATAAAATGTATGTCCTTTTTTGCTCGCAAATAATGCTTTCTTTTGGTGATATTTGATCATCTCTGTGGTTTTTATTTTTTGCACTATAAACAAAAAAAACCAACAATATTTTTTTACTTTCTGTTATAAAACACCCAATAAAAAAGTTGAAAAAATCTATTTTCTTCATAAATTTAATCCAAAATGTATTCTGCAACATATTTCTGATAAAAATTAAAATAAAAGTATATTGATTGGTTTGTGCAAAAGTTATAGCGTCTAGCATCTACTATTATTTGTATTTATTTATTTAATTTTACTAGTAATGGCGTTGATCAACGACTTATAGTGGGAACTGACACCTCTTTGGGGACCAGTGACACTGAAACAGTGATTAGTGCTAAAAATATGCACTGTCACTGTACTAATGACACTGGCTGGGAAGGGGTTAAAATAAGGGGCAGATCGCCATTCTGTCTCTCTTCCTAACGATCAGTGTGTTCTGGAGGACATCAGGTTCCCGCGCATCCACTGATCGGCTTGCGCTACGTGTAATCTCCTACCCGAAAGAGTCAGATCACATATACTTACGTGATCCGGCGCAGAGGTGCTACCCTGTAGCAGTGAAACTGCTATAGGATGGACCTTAAGTGGTTAATAAGCACACATATAAACACTGAGTACGTAATGCCGCATACACACCATCACTTTATGTGATGAAAAAAAACGACATTTTCTGTGAAGTAAAAAACGACGTTTTTGAAACTTCAATTTTCAAAGACGAAGTTGCCTACACACCATCGTTTTCTTCACAATGCTCTAGCAAAGTGAGGTTACGTTCTCACCACTTTTTCCATTGAAGCTCGCTTCATAACTAGCTTCTGGGCATGCGTGGGTGTAAAAACGTCTTTTTAAACAAAGTTTTTTGCTACACACGGTCAATTTCTGTGAAGTAAAAAACGACGTTTTGAAAAACGACACATAAAATTGAAGCATGCTTCAATTTTTTTTGGTCGTTTTTTACAAGACATAAAACAACGTTTTCCCCCACACACGGTCATTTAAAGTGACGTTTTTAAAAACGTCGTTTTTTTTCATCACATAAAGTGATGGTGTCTAAGGGGCATTATAGTCTGACAATGGAGGGTCCACTCTCTATCAACATTCAATTTTACTGGAACCCCTCACAAAACATCTGAAAGATCTCTCAACCTACAAGAACTTAGCTAGGTATTACAGACAGTAGATTAACCACTTAAGGACCGCCTCCTGCACATATACGTCGGCAGAATGGCACGGCTGGGCACATGCATGTACAGGTACGTCCTGTGCTAGTAACCAGCCGTGGGCGGCGCACGCCCGCGACCCGGTCCGAATCTCCGTGACCGGGACCCGCGGACCCGATCGCTGCTGGAGTCCCTCGAACGGTCCCTGGAGCTGAAGAACGGGGAGAGCTGTGTGTAAACACAGCTTCCCCGTTCTTTACTGTGGCGGCGTCATCGATTGTGTGATCCCTTTTATAGGGGGACACAATCGAAGATGTCACACCTACAGCCACACCCCCCTACAGTTGTAAACACACTTCAGGTCACACATAACCCCATCAGCGCCCCCCTGTGGTTAACTCCCAAACTGCAATTGTCATTTTCACAGAAAACAATGCATTTTAAATGCATTTTTTGCTGTGAAAATGACAATGGTCCCAAAAAGTGTCCGCCATAATGTCGCAGTCACGAAAAAAAATCGCTGATCGCCGCCATTAGTAGTGGAAAAAATATAAAAATGCAATAAAACTATCCCCTATTTTGTAAACGCTGTAAATTTTGCGCAAACCAAACGATAAACGCTTCTTGAGTTTTTTTTTTACCAAAAATAGGTAG
Organism: Rana temporaria; assembly: GCF_905171775.1. Classification (NCBI taxonomy): domain Eukaryota; kingdom Metazoa; phylum Chordata; class Amphibia; order Anura; family Ranidae; genus Rana; species Rana temporaria. Next base: position 114,913,735 of record NC_053493.1, on the reverse strand, counting down.
AAGAATAAGTATCGGCCTAAACTGAGGAAAAAACATTTTTTTTTATATATTTTTGGGGGATATTTATTATAGCAAAAAGTAAAAGATTTTGCATTTTTTTCAAAATTGTCGCTCTATTTTTGTTTATAGCGCAAAAAATAAAAACCGCAGAGGTGATCAAATACCACCAAAAAAAAGCTCTATTTGTGGGAAAAAAAGGACACTAATTTTGTTTGGGAGCCACGTCGCACGACTGCGCAATTGTCTGTTAAAGTGACGCAGTGCCGAATCACAAAACCTGGCCGGGTCCTTTAGCTGCATTTTGGTCCGGGTCTTAAGTGGTTAAATATCAGGATTGAACAATAGTTGTCTATAGCACAAACCCCCCAACAAGCAAGAAGTCTGCGTTCTGAGCATTCGGTCTTGGATGGGTACTGTCCTAAACATTCATATTGAAAGGTGCCCTGTCCAGTCCTGTCCAGCCACAGCAGCTTTCAGTCTCACATATAGTTTGACAGGATGCCGGAAGTGGGAGTGATTGGGGCACCTGCAGCTAAATGCATGTACATGGGGCCTTAAACTGTGCATGAAGGGGGGTCTTTTATTGCTGAATAGCAAATGTCTAAAATGCAATTTTTCAACTCCTCTGACTCTAATAAAGACTGGAAGGCAATATTAAAATGACAGCTGTGAAGAAATATTAATGTTGCCTGTTAGCAGCTAAGCAATAAAGCGCCTAAATAAAATGGCACAGCAAAAACCTTGTTTGTATGGAAGCAACAAAAAAGATGTATCTGAGAAATATCTGTGAACAGGCAATGTATTTAGACAGAAGGCCAATAGGTCATAGAACAAAGTGGCAACAGTGTAATTGGAAATATACCGAAGCTGACAATCCTAAAGGCCTCATTATCATACAACCAGCTGGTTCAATTACAAGGGCATGTGAGAGAACTGTACTGAGGAGAAATTAAGAGATCTGACACATGACAGACGGATGCTTAAGGCTATATGTGAATCACTGCAATGCAAGGCTTGGAATCACTCACTACGTATACGCAGAACAGATTTAAGCTGTTGGCAAAGCCAAAATATATCCGTATAGTACACGCTCAACGAAAGGCCCTTACAGAATTTTGCCTTTGTTTAGCCTGTAAATAATACCAGATGTATCCTTGTGAATTAATTGCATTTACAGTGTTATAGTTAAGCAAAGTTGACAACAAGATAAGTAAAGCATGTGGATTCCTTAATTAACCAGAAGAACTAATGACGGTAAAAGTAGGACCAGTGTGAAAAAACACACTTTAGATCATAGCTCCCAATTGTCCCCCATCTGGAGTAACTGTCCTACTATGCTTCTGTCCCTCTGTTGTGCCTCTTTTTGGACTAATTTATAGACTTTTAATTATGTACATTTTATAGTGTATCTCCAGTCAAAAAATGTTGATCTGCCAACATGTTACCAGACAGTAGGGATGAGTCGAACACCCCCCCGTTCGGTTCGCACCAGAACCTTCGAACGGACCGAGTTCACGCGAACATTTAGAACCTCATTGATGTCTATGGGACTCGAACGTTCGAATTCAAAAGTGCTAATTTTAAAGCCTAATATGCAAGTTATTGTCGTAAAACGTCTTTGAGAACCCGGGTCTTGCCCCAGGGAACATGTATCAATGGAAAAAAAGTTTTAAAAACAGTCGTTTTTTCAGGAGCAGTGATTTTAATGATGCTTAAAAAAAAAAAAAAAATGTAATTCCTTTAAATATTGTACCTGCTGGGTGTCTATAGTATGCCTGTAAAAACGTCTTTGGGAACCCAGGTCTTGCCCCAGGGAACATGTATTAATGGAAAAAAGTTTTAAAAACTGTCGTTTTTCAGGACTTTTCCATTGATACATGTTCCCTCGAAACATGATGCTTAAATTAAAAAAAAAATATAGCTGGGTGTCTATAGTATGCCTGTGATAACGTCTTTAACTAGCACAATCACCTGCCTGCCAGTAAATTAGGAAGAACTGATCAGGCTAAACTATACAGTGTATAAATATATGTACAACACCTGGGATGTATATATATCCTCTACACACTGTAACATCAACTGACTAGCCTGCCTGCTCTATCTACTTGCAAATGACACTTTCTCTGTCTCTCTCTGTTCTCTGTTAACTGCTGCAACACACTACACAAGGCCGCCTTGCAAGCGGCCTTTTATAGTGTGGGGCATGTACTAAACCCCCTGAGCCATAATTGGCCAAAGCCACCCTGGCTTTGGCCAATTATGGTTCTCCGTTTTTTTGCGTGCTGTGATTGGCCAAGCATGTGGTGCATGCTTGGCCAATCATCAGCCAGCGATGCCACAGTGAATTATGGTCTGTGAAACGTAACTCAAATTTGGCGCGAACGACCCGTTTTGTTCATATTTCGACGAATGTTCGACTCGAACATCGTATGTTCGATCGTTACGAAGCTCATCCCTACCAGACAGTTACCAGGCAGTCATTGTCACACACAAACCTAAAATGCTTTTCTGGGGAAAAAAAAAAGAATCCATGTCAGATTTTTATCTCTGTCTCTGTCCTCATTGCAAGTTTTTCATTACTGCCTGTCTGGTTAAACTGTTGTCAGCAAGATAAGAAAATCTCTCTAAAAGTAAGTCTCTAAAGAGCCCAGGATAGCAGTAAAAACTGACAGGTATTTTATACCTTCCTCACTCTATGCAAAGCTAGAAAAAATGTTGGGCTTCACAGACCAAAATGTAGAACATAACTTAACCACTTCAGCCCCTTCCTGACCCACAATTTGGCACTGCATCGCTTTAACTGACAATTGCACGGTCATGCAGTTTTGTCCCCAAACTACATCTGCGTCCTTTTTTCACAAAAATAGAGCTTTCTTTTGGTGGTATGTGATCACCTCTGCAGGTTTTATTTGTTGCGCTATAAACAAAAAAAGATCGACATTTTTGAAAAGAAAACAATGTTTTTTACTTTTCGCTATATTAAATATACCCATTTTAAAAAAAATTTAATAAAAAAAAAATGTCTTCATGAGTTTAGGCCAATATATATTCTACATATTTTTGGTAAATAAGCGTATATTGATTGGTTTGCGCAAAAGTTATAGCGTCTACAAAGTGTTTTTTTTTTTACTAGTAATGGCGGTGATCAGTGATTTTTAGGCGTACTGTGATATTGCGGCAAACAAATCGGACACTTTTGACACATTTTTGGGACCAGTGACATTTATACAGTGATCAGTGCTATAAAAATGCACTGATTACTGTGTAAATGTCACTGGCAGGGAGGGGGTTAACACTAGGGGGCAATCAAGGGGTTAAATGTGTTCCCTAGTTAGTGTTTCTAACTGTATGGGGATAGGACTGACTGGGGGAGGAGACATATCGCTGTTCCTACTTACTAGGAACAAATGATACGTCTCCTCTCCCATGGCAGAACAGGGATTTGTGTGTTTACACACACAAATCCCAGTGCTGGCTCTCGGCCACGCGCATCTGGTCCCCCACCCTGCAGCGGGCCAGCGTGTGCCTCCAGCTGCTCTTAAAGGGGACAACATACCAATACATTGTTTTGCAGGAACATGCCAATTTTCCAACGTAAATCGGGGTGAGCCGGTCGGCAAGTGGTTAAAGCAGAACATAACCTCTCTGACAAGCTTTTGCTCTATGTGTTGGAGTCTCCCCTTCTGCAATAAAAATAGCAAATAGTTTATCCTGCTCCCATAGCCTCCAGGGAAATCCCTATTATATATCCCAGGAGGCTGCAGGAGCCCATTCACAGAACAGCTGTGGTGCAGCGTCTGCTTCATCAAGGGCCTAAACATGATAGAGGTGGCCAGCTGAATAGGACCAAAATGGCAATGCGCAACACAGGCACAGACACCTGAACTACGAATCTCTGCAGGACAACACTGGATGCTCTTGTCAGGTGAGTGTGTATTTTGAATTTTCCCCCTCATAAAAGGTAAGGGGGTGATGGGTGGGATGTATGGAGGAGTTAGGGTCCTCTTTAACTACCAAAGTGTTATACTACACTAAACATTTCAATAAACCTCTAAACAATTGTCATTAGTTACTTTGACAAGGCAGTATAAAATAAAAAATAGCTCAAGCTCTGTCAGATTGGATGGAGAGTGTCTGGGAACAACATTGTTCAAGTCTTGCCACAAATTCTCAATTGGATTTAGGTCTGGACTTTGACCGGGCCATTCTAACACCTGAATATGCTTTGATCTAAACCATTACATTGTAGCTCTAGCTGTATGTTTAGGAAGGTTAACCTCCACCAAGTCTCAAGTTTTTTGCAGACTCTAATGCCCCATACACACAAGCGTAATTTCTGCCAGCAAAAGTCTGATGTGAACTTTTGATCGGAAATTCCGACCATGTTTTGCTGTCTGAATTTCTGCCAGCAAAAGTTTGAGAGCAGGTTCTCAATTTTTCAGATGGAAAAAATTTCTATTGTAAAATCCGTTCTTCTGTATGTAATTCCAAAGGGAAAAAAACGTGCATGCTCGGAAACAATTTGACGCATGCTCGGAAGCACTGAACTTCTTTTTCTTGCCTCGTTGTAGTGTTGTACGTCACCGCGTTCTTAACGCTGGAAAGTTCAGAGAACTTTTGTGTGACCGTGTGTATGCAAGCCAAGCTTGAGCAGAATTTCGTCGGAAAAACCATCCAAATTTTTTCCAACGTAAATTCAGCTCGTTTGTACAGGGCATAACAGGTTTTCTTCTAAGATTGCCCTGTATTTGACTCCCTGCTGAAGAAAATCAGCCTCACAACATGATGCTGCCACCACCATGTTTCATGTTGGGATGGTGTGTTCAGGGTGATGTGCAGTGTTAGTTTTCCGCCAAACATTGCGTTTTGCTTTTAGGCCAAAAAGTTCAACTTTAATTTTGGTCTCGTCTGAACAGAGAACCCTCTTCCACATGTTTGCTGTGTCCCCCACATGGCTTCTCACAACTGTAAACAGGACTTCTTATGGCTTTCTTTCAACAATGGCTTTCTTCTTGCCACACTTCCATAAAGGCCAAATTTGTGGAGTGCACGCCTAATAGTTGCCCCGTGGACAGATTCTCCCAGCTGCGGATCTCTGAGGTTCCTCCAGAGTTACCATGAGCCTCTTGGCTGCTTCTCTGATTAATGCTTCCCTTGCCTGGCCTGTCAGTTTAGGTGGAAGGCCATGTCTTTGTAGGTTTGCAGTTGTGTCATACTTTTTCCATTTGCGGATGATGGATTGAACAGTGCTCTGTAAGATGTTAAAAGCTTTGGATATTTTTTTATAACCTTACCCTGCTGTAAACTTCTCCACAACTTTATCCCTGACCTGTCTGGTGTGTTCCTTGGCCTTCATGATGCTGTTTGTTCACTAAGGTTCTCTAACAATCCTCTGAGGGCTTCACAGAACAGCTGTATTTATACGGAAATTAAATTACACAGGTGGATTCTATTTACTAATCAGGTGACTTTTGAAGGAAATTAGTTCCACTAGGTTTTAGTTATGGGGTATCAGAGTAAAGGAGGCTGAATACAAATGCACGCCACTTATTTTAGATATGTATTTGTAAAAAATATTGAAAACCACTTTTAATTTTCCTTCCACTTTACAATTATGTGCCACTTTGTGTTGGTCTGTTACATAAATTCCCAATAAAATACATTTATGTTTTTGGTTGTAACATGACAAAATTTGGAAAATATCAAAGGGTATTCAAGGCACTGTATCAGACATAACAGGAAATGAGGTGAAATGCAAATTGTTTTGTTTTGAAGCAGTGTAGGGAGAGAGTGAATCTTTGTCAGGACTTCATTGTTGTTTTCATCTCACTTCCTGTACTGTATAATGGGAACCTGCGGTATAATGTAAAGGAGGCAGGGCCAATGTATTGCAATGCCATGTTGCACTGTTTGTTTCTTTTTGTCCTTTTATTTCAACTTTATTGAAATTACGTAAAATTACATTTTATTCATTGCTTTTCGATGTAGTGTAGTATGTTGCATCGAACTGAACACCAATTGGGCCCTGCCCAATTCCACCATAGGGATTTCAAATATATTGTTCAAACATCTGAAATTATTTTATTTTGTCCCAAAGACCGAGTCTTAATGTTGGTACACACGGGCCAAATATCACCCAGTATCGGCAAAAAAAAAGACCCCATGTACAGTAACCTGTCTGACAGAAGCTGGTCTAACGACCAGCTTTTATCAAAGGTCATGCAGGAAAACCAGCATCTAATGTGTTTTGACCGGCTTGGGGGGGGGGGGGGGGGGGTCGGAGGGTTTGCCGTCTCCCTGTCAGAACACAATAGCTCATTGGGGGAAATTGCTGTACTAACATCGCTTGTCTATATACAGAGATCTGTCAGTTCTTTTTTGTTCAGCCTGCTGTGTACCAGGCATTAGGAAGAGAGGTTTTCTACAAGGATAATCAAATTAGAAAGCTAAGCATGAAACTAATTAGCATCTGGCTTACTAGTTTCTGACCAATAATCAGCCACAACATTTCTTTTGATCTAGAGGTGTTATTTTATTAATTTATTACATAAACTACTGATAAATATGGTGTTAGGTGTTTGGCATTTGATTAGACTTAAAGTGGAATTTCATTTCTTCTGTTTTGACATTTTGACAGCTACCCGCTTCCACTTCCATTCAGATCAGCAAGGGGATCCACCAGACGTTTCCCAATACCCCGTCGCAACCTTCTGGAACCGTTTAAAAAGCAGACCGAGCAGATGGCTGTGAAGCCTGCAAGGTGTCGGGGACCCAAAGACTGACAAAGAAGAAGTTCAGGTAAGTACGGTGCTGGACCCCTGGACAGTTAAGTGTCCTTTTATTAAAAGTCAGCAGCTACAGTATTTGTAGCTGCTGACGTTTATTATTTTTTAATACAGGAAAGAACTGTTTTAAGTTTGGACTTGGACTTTAAGTGTATCTGTACCAAAACACAACCAAATTATGTTGTTGCACCAGTTGTATTTTTGAACAGATCTTGCCTTACATGAAATCATCTAAGTATCAACATGCACTTCCTCTTTCAATCATAACAACAATTACTCAGATCAGTTGCAGCATCAATACCCTTTCCTGTGCACTTCTGAGTTGGACTACAAACAACCCTGATTGAGTCACCACAGTAAAACTGTAATATTCAGCTCCTCCCTGAGCCTTTCCTGGGGAGGTACATCCCCTCTCTCTGTCGTGGTGACCATTGTTATTTTAGCATATAGTTAGGGGAGATCCAAAATTATACATATTTACCAGAACAGGAGTTATGTGAAAATATTCTAGCAGAGACGCCTATACCTTTGTGTAGCACTACCCCCGAAGGAGCTGCTGGTTTAGATTTGGGCCTGCTGTTACCTTACTGTTCCATATGCTCGTTTCAGGGGTTTTCCTCAAAGAGTTGTCCACAGAAATGTCTGCATCAAACACAAAGTCTCTTTCAATGTTTTTATTAAACAAAATTCTCCAACATAGGGGTAGAGGGATGGGGAGAGACTCAGGTAACTTTGCTTTGCGGATCACGGGTACAACTTAGATCCAGAGGATTAATTCTGCTCCACACTGGATGTCAGCAACCACCAGATAGGCCTACTCTCACTGGCCTAGCAGCTGGTGTGAAGCTTGTCAAAGTCTCTGCCACAGACTTGATAATTGTTGTCAGGCCGTCCCACGATCTTCTGCCACAAGATCGTGTAACCACTCCTACACTTTGTACAGTTCCAATAAAGTACACCACTAACGGTGAAAAGAATCTTTCAGCCAGACCGGCAGCACAGTGAGGTAAATTTGCCAGGATACGTCCTTCAATTGAATCCCACTGGTTCAGCTTCCTCCTATAGGTAAGGTAGCAAAAAACCATCCCTGGATCAGTAGGCCCCAGAAACTCCTGGGCTTACTCTCAGTTGCGAGGCCTCGGACCAGCTGACACTGAGGCTACGAAACAGCTCACACATCCCTGAGGCCAGGAGGGCCATCAGGTCAGGATCGGAAGACCCTGCCAAAATGGTGTCTGTCCCTTAAGTACCCCTCCCCAGAATGCACAGTGGGTAGACCACGCCTCCTGAGCCGATTCTGGGAGAGAGATACCCAATGCATCCAGCCCTCTGCCTTTCCAACCTTGACCAGTGGTAACAGCGACACCCACTGTCAAGGGGAAAATTGTGCAACCCAGCTGAACTGAAACATAACCAACAATTTAGCATAATCCTCCTGAGCTAAACTACAGCTCAAAAAAAAGGCAAGGAGAGAGGCGCCTCTGGGTGTAGTAGCTTAAAAACAATTTAATAGTTAAAATCAGACACATGTGGTTATTACACTCACATTTGAGCAGTATGGAGCAGGCATGTAATGGTTTCTTTAAGCAAGGTGAGCTGTCATCCGAGGAGGGGAGTTCCTTTTCCAGTCAGAGGGAGCGCTGTGCGGGGAGGTCACTGCTTCATCAGAATGAGGGCATCCATGGGGATGTAGATGGTTCTCAACCCGAGGTCTGGAGCGCACGTGGAGGGCTGGCGAGGGCGGATGACGTCACTAGTATGCGACGCGTTTCAGAGTCTCGAAGCAGCTGATGGATTGGCTGCTTACACTCCTTTCTCAAGATGCTTGAGAAAGAAGTGCATTTTTGGAGTATCCCATACCACCCAAACCTCTCTAATTTTAGTTAGTAAAGTGGACTGTTGCTTGGGTGATTGATGGCCTCTGCACTGTTTGGGGAAGAACCTGCGGGGGGAACGCTACACACACTCCACTCCATGGTGGAGCAAAGGAGTCACCCTTGGACAGCAGCAATGGCAACTTGTGTTGAGGGTAGAGTTAGATGCAGATGTTATTCCAATTAGGATGGACTAACAAATGGTCAATGCTCTTACCTCTCTTGTGAGACATGGGAGTGCAATTTCCTTTGCACTCCTGTGACCTAGAATTAGGAGACAGCAGGCTAAAATCTACTGTTGGCTGACGTCAGAGAGCTGCTCCAGGCCCTGGATGGCCCCAACCATATTATTGAGATCCATCCAACTGCCAGCTGTTTTTGCCTCTTCACCTGCCCAACCCATCAGTGAGCGCTGGAGGGGCAGAGTAGGGAGCAATGACTGAAAGTCAACACTCTCTGCTCAGAGCTGAAAGAACTGAGCAATCAGTAATGTAATGTGATCACTCAGTTCTTGGGCTAAGTGGGTGATAGCCGTTTTAGTTTTAGTCATATTTTAATCATCTGAATTTTTTTAGTTTTAGTTGTATTGTAGTAGACAAAAATAGTGCTAATTTAGTTGACGAAAATATTTTAGTCAACGAAATTAACACTGATCTGTGGACTTTTCCCACCCTTCAGTTCACGGAAGCTGTGGGGTGGGAAATGACCTGGCCCACAGATCACTGGAGTACAAACAAGCAGGAGTTTGGAGTTCAGGTTACAGATGAGCTTAGAGGATGCTCAAGCTTTTCTTTAGACGGTACATGTTTAATTAGTGTCTGACTGGCTAGATCGTACTTTCCTTCTAATTCCTTTTTCTTCTAATTTTCTTTACTTTACTGCTATGAAATTAGGCTGGCTGTGGTAAACTTTGAAAACTACCCACTGTCTAAATGCCTCCTCATAAATTCTGAGTTTACCTTTACCCCAAGAAAGATGATCCCTGAAGAAAAGACTGAAAAAATGTACCCCTGCTTGGTTTAATTCTGGCAGGGATATACTGTATGATTGTTTTCTTAAATTATTCAATTATTTACTTAGTGGCACCAAAGGATTACTAGCATTAATCTTTTGTAGTTTTAACTTATACTAAATACTGCTTGGCTCTTGATCTTTAATAAAAAAAAATACTGCATGGGACTTCTTCACTTCATAGTTGAATGCCTCAGGACACCGTTTTAGAAAAAGATAAAAACCATAACAAAATATAAGCAAAATTCAACTGGAGCTTTTGCAAGCCAGAGGACTTCAAACTAAACATAAAAATGCATAAGTGAAGGAAAACATAAGAAGAAAGTCAAAATAATTTAAGATCTACTGCAGCAGCATCTATACATTATGGCATTGGCGGCATAGGTGGCAATGTCTGCAGGTAGCACATGTGTTATGGGCCATGACGCATGTGCTGCCTGCAGAGACAGTGCCACCCACGCTGCCAATGCTGTAATGTGCTGCAGGCAGTGCCACCCATGACGCTAATGCCATAATGCATGTGCTGCCTGCAGAGACAGTGCCACCCATGGCATGAGTGGCACTGTCTGTAGTACATTATGACATTGGCTGAATGGGTGGCACCGTCTCTGCAGTACATTATGGCATTGGCATGTCCCGCTGTCAAGTTGTCAGGCCAGGGGGCCAGGGGTGGGGCTGAAGGAGGCACCAGGGGCGGGATCAGGGGTGGAGCTAAAAGGTGCCCCGTCAGGTAGGCTGTACGGGGCCCCATGATTTCTATCAGCCGTCCTGGATGTCCCTGTCTGGCCTGTAATGCTTCCACTGCCAGCATGCCTCTCTGAGCCTCTCAGGTTCCTCACTGAACTCAACGGGTAAGTTTGTAAAGAGGTGGCACTTATCAAACTCTGCACACCTTAATAAAAATGCTGTTTCCACAATGCCTTGCTTCAGCATGTGAACAGCCCCATCCACCTGTTATTTTTCTCATGAAAGAGGTTTGTGCGGCTAAATCACTGGATCACTTTTAGAAGCAGTGGGAGGGGTTTCCCAACACCTGACCACCCCCGGATCTCTCCATAAAGATGACCTGTCATCCCTTATTTCTATTGCAAAGGATGTTTACATTCCTTAAATTAGGAATTAAAGTGGTAAAAAAAAAATTATTCTCTAGGGTCTCTGCTAAAAAAATGTATAATGTTTGGGGGTTCTACATTTTTTATACATTTTTTTAGCAGAGACCCTAGAAAATAAAATGGCGATCGTTACAAATTGTTTTACGTTTTTTCTAGCACAATTTTTTAGGGAAAAATACACTTTAATGAATTTTAATTTAATCTTTGGTAAACTATAAAAGATGATGGTATGCTGAGTAAATAGATACCTAACATGTCACGCTTTAAAATTGTACATGCTTGTGGAATGGTGACAAACTACGATACTTAAAAGTTCAGAGTTACAGAGGAGTTGTAGTGTCAGAATTTTTTTTAGCAAAAAATACAGATTTTTACCTGTAAACAAAAAGTGACAAAAATGGTTTGGTCCTTAAAGTGTATGTAAACCCAACATTTCATATTCCTGATATGTGCCTGTAGTACCATGTACCAAGTGTCCTCTTTGTACTGCTTAATTTGTGTGAAATACCTGGTGTTCCCGCCAGTCCCTCTTATTTTCTATTGAACCACATTAGGCATGAGATCAGAGCATGGACAAATTACTAGCTGTGCTGAAAACTCGGCCTGCTCTCCTCCAATGATCAGACTTGTCCTGACATGCCCCCACTTCCCCACACAGCCATTCACTAAAGAGATCAGTGTACTGCTGTTCCTTCTCCCCCAGCTCTTATGCAGATGAGAACAGAGGAAACGTGATCACTTATAAAAAAAAGGAGAAAAAGGTATTTATATTGTTTTTTTTTATATCTATACACAAATGTTTAGCCATTAATTTCTATTTTAAAATCAATGGGTTGTTTTAAAAGGTAAGGGTTTAAAATAACTTTAAAGCAGAGGTTCACCCAAATAACAAGTATATAACATTACATTCAGTATATCTCAAACATGTACAGTATGCCTTTTTTTTTTTTTTGGGGGGGTGTACATACGGTATTATCGGCATTTTCCTCCCGGCTTCTGGGTACTCGCTCCCGCGGGAGTGGGCGTTCCTGTGCAGTGGCGTTCCTGTGCAGTGCCGCAATGTCATCTGAAAAACTACCCCCGGCGGATAAGGCGCGTCACGACTTTCCAAACATAGCCGAACAGCGAGTCGGCTCTATACCGGGCCTGCGCAGTCAGCACTACAGGCTCCTAGTCGGTGCGCAAGCCCCGTATAGAGCCGACTTGCGGTTCGGCTACTTTCGGAAAGTCGTGACGCGCCTTATCCGCCGGGGGGAGTTTTTCTCAGGCATGTCAATCATATGGGCGAAGTCCTAGATGACATTGCGGCACTGCACAGGAACGCCCACTCCCGCGGGAGCTAGTACCCGGAAGCCGGGAGGAAAATACAGATAATACCGTATGTACACCCCCTAAAATAAACGACATACTGTAAATGTTTGAGGTATACTGAATGTAATGTTATATACTTGTTTTTTGGGTGAACCTCCGCTTTAAGTGGATAATTTAAAATGTTTGATATTTATGTATTGGTTATATTTCTGATTTAATAAAATAGTTTATTATTCTATTTTTTTACTTTTAAACTTTAACTGAAAATAATTACAAAATGACCTTTTAAAATTAATAGCTGAGTGTGGAGCATGAAGTTAATTATTTTAATCAAATTTCTAAGCAAGTCTAACAATACCGCAATATAACAATATTCCATATGGTATCCAGAAACTTGGCACATGAACAATATTGGCACATTAAGTGTAACAATAGCATTGTCACTTAGTGGTGGACTATGTGAAAAAACCTTCTCAATTAACCTTACTAAATTGCTTTCATAGCTGTAACAAAATAGGCTAACCATTTTGGTATACATTTTGAAAGTTGTATTCATTGTCATGTTACTTTTCAAATCAATATATTTAAGATTTAATATCTCAAAGATATGATATGAGTTAAATAAGAGTTCTTTTGACCAGAAGTGAAAGCTTCAATATAATAAACATTTATTAGAGCTTATACAAAGTCTAATATAACACACAAAGGGCCAGATTCACAGTCGAAATACGCCGGCGTATCTACAGATACTCCGGCGTATTTTCAAATTTGCCGCGTCGTATCGTTGTTTTGAATTTTTGTTTTTGAAAACAAGTTACGACGGCTTTAGGCTTCGATCCGACAGGCGTACGGCTTTGTACGCCTTCGGATCATATGTGTAATTCTTTGGCGCTTTCCGCGTCGGGTATGCTAATTAGCTGTTTACGGCGATCCACGAAGGTACGCGTGTTCGTCGCATTCACTTACGTCGTCTCTAGTCGGCTTTTACCATCGTAAAGTATGCTCAAACACAAGATTTGCAGTGTTTATCATCAAAATCCTATCTATAGGATCCAGAAAGAAGCTGACTACCAATTACTGTGTATTTAACAGAAGAGAGCAACACAGAACAAGGGAAATGGCTAAAGTAGAAGTCCTGAGGTGGAGGAGGGTCCATGAAACATACAAAGGCTGGTGAGTACCTAATATTATGTAGGTACCAATATACTGTATAATATAAAGTCAACATCACAAAACTCCAAACAAAACCAGACGCCTTATGTTTGTCACCTTCAACATGCTGCAAATTGGGATTTAAAGGGGTTGTAAACCCTTGTGTTTTTCACCTTAATGCATAGGATGAAGAAAAAACTTCTGGCAGTCACCGCCCCCCCAGCCCCCCGTTTTTCTTACCTGAGCCCCGTTTTTCCCTCAGCAGAGACACACTCTCCCTCTCTGTACGGGGTTGGATAGATTGATAACAGCTCCCGCTGTTGTCAATCAAATCTAATGACGCAGGCGCTGGGGGGCGGGCCGAGTCCAGCATTCATGTCTATGGATGCAAATGCTGCACTAGGTGGTGACAGGTACTCTTTATGGAGGGATCGGGGGTCTAAAAGACCTCCAATCCCTCCTTTGCACTTCAAAGTATTCAGATCGCTGAAAACGGCAATTCTGAATACTGTATATTTTTTTTAAATCCGGCGCCATTGGCAGCCGAGTAAACCAGAAGTGACGTTGTTTCTGTGTTAACATTCAGGAGACTGGAACAAAGCCTTTGTTACAGTCTGTCTCTAGGTGCTGGAAGTGCCGAATCGCAGATCGGGTCTCCTGGTGGGATGGGAGGCCTGATCAGAGCGGTGGTAGGCGGCGGGAGGGGGGGGGTGTCCCCTCCCGCTCCTCCGGGATAACAACCGAGCGGCTTTTAGCAGCATCAATTGTTATCCCTGGAAAGCCGATTGCCCACTCTAAAAAACGGATGCAGCTGCGGGCATCATCCCGGTATAACCCCTGAAAGCCGAGGCTGCATATATGCGTACGCTCAGTGGGAAGGGGTTAAAATGAGCACTTTTCATTTTTCATGTTCGTGTCCCATAGACTTTAACGGTGTTTGCGTGTTCGCGCAAATTTTTTGCCTGTTTCTGATGTTCTGGTGCGAACCGAACCAGGGGGTGTTCGTCTCATGGATTAGGGGCAGCGCCCATGTGTCCCTAACAAAACATGTTATACTTACCTCCACTGTGCAGCTCGTTTTGCACAGAGTGGCCCCTCTGACACCAACTTCTGGGGTCCCCCGGCAGGTCTCGTGGCTCCTCCTTACTTCAGATAATCCCCCTAGGAAAAGGGCTTTCCCGGGGGTTACCTTACGGGCTCTCTCCCGAGTTCAGCATTGTACGTCCCGCGTCATTGGATTTGATGGACAGCAGTGGGAGCCAATGTCTACGCTGCAATCAATCTATCCAATTGGGAAACGAGACACCAGCTACAGATGGTGTGCTCATTCCCGAACAGAAGATAAAAACGTACAGGTAAGTAAAACGGGGGAGATGGGGGGTTGGAGCACTAAAAAAGTTTTTTCAATTAGACATGTGCGCAACAAAAAAAGTTGTTTCTTTTCATTTAGTTTTGTCTCGTTTTCGTAGATTCGTAATTTCGTAAGACGCAAGTGTTCATATTCGGACTTGTTCGTATTTTCGTAACAGTTTTATTTTCGTTGATACGGAATGCATAGAATGCATTAAGGTGAAAAAAACATGAGGGTTTACAACCCCTTTAAGCCTACTGTACCTACACAAGTAAGCATGAATTTACCAAATATACCAGACACACGTACTACATGACTCTGGCTCTTGGAAAAGCCTCATTTAGTTGAGTGTTCTGTCATTCAGTATGAGCCATGTGAATGTCCAACAATATCAATTTGCAGCAGCACAGAGATCATTTTTCATAAATGTACATATTATCTACCTAATTGAATCCAACATTTTAATTTGTATTCATAGTTTAATTATCTAATCCACCCTGACAGCAAAAGTCTTCCTTATTCAATGTATTTTTAGATTATTGCACAGTTCTTCGATAAGGTGGATTTTTTTAACTAGTGGAAAATGTGTGTTTAAGCTAGAGAAAAGAAGAAGTGACAGAGATGACAAACCTGCATGGTATCAGCTTGATCCCCCTAAAGCTACGACTATGGAACATCATTCTGCTTTAATGAAGTCTGGCAGATTAATCAACACCTTTTAGTTGGGCTATAGGACCTTGAGCGTTGCAAAAAAAAGCACAAAATGTAAAAATGTGCAATGTTTGAATTTAAAAGTTCCAGAGAAGCCTCACCAATTAGGAGAAATACATTTTGCACTTAAACTGTTTTTTTTCCCACAAGAAAGCACTTAAACTGTTTAAATGATTTAATACACACCCTATAAAATATACAGACAGGCATGCTACATTTAATCTTTAATGATCTAGGCAAATTTAAATGATACATTTTTGTCTTTACATGTTTTGTGTAGACTCAAGGTTATTATTGCAACACTTAAAAAAAATATATGAATTTTATGAAGGACCATACTTAAAAGATAAAAAGTGCAGCTTCCTTTTAATTGCAGGGTAAATTATCCAAAACCAACACTTGTAGGCCCACATTCAACTGAGATATTCACTTTGGTGCCTCTAGGTGTCTCCCAACATCCTCCCAGTAAAGCCCCGTACACACGATCGGATTTTCCGACAGGAATTGGGTGATGACAGGCTGTTGGCAGAAAAGCCTACCGTTTGTATGCTCCATTGGACAAATGTTGGATGGCAGGCTTTAAAATTTTCCGCGAACAACGGTCTGTTGTCGGATTTTTCAAACGTGTGTACCCAAGTCCGTCAGACAAAAGTCCAAAGTGCAAACACACATGCTCAGAAGCAATGCTCACCAAACACAACATTAACAGAAGGTTTCCAAAGGGTGGCGCTAAAGAGCTGAAAAACTACATAGTACATAACTAACTTTGTGTTTGTTGGCCGACAATTGTGTGCCGTTTGTATGTAAGACAAATTTTTGGCCAACGCCATTCAGACAAAAGTCTGAGGCTTTGTCTGCGGAAAATCCGATCGTGTGTATGAGGCTTAAAGGGTCACTAAAGGATTTTTTTTTTAGCTAAATAGCTTCCTTTACCTTACTGCAGTCCTGGTTTCTTGTCCTCATTGTTCGTTTTTGCTGTAATCCTTCTCTGTTCTGAACACTTCCTGGTTGTCTGTTTCCTGATGAAAAAGGTCATGGGAGCTTTCTCTCTGTGGTCACTAATCAAGGAGGTGTGATTACTGTGTGTCTAAAACCCCTCAACACCAATCAGTTTTGTTTTCCAAACCATCACTGCCCTGTATAGATATATATAGATATATACAGATATATCTCTAGCTATATGTACATATATCTATATATATATCTATATATATATATATATATATATATATATATATATATATATATATATATATATATATATATATATATATATATATATATATCAAGATATAGATATATATGTCTACCCTTAAGTTGTAAAGCGCTGCGTAATCTGTTGGCACTATATAAATCCTGTATAATAATAATAATAATTATATATATATATATATATATATATATATATATATATATATGATATATTTATATATATATATATATATATATATATATATATTTATATATATATATATATATATATATATATATATATATGATATATTTATATATATATATATATATATATATATATATATATATATATATATATATATGTATACGCACGCCTCCATCTCATTATGCTGTTACATTGTGCTAACCCTGTCTGTTCCTTCTGGGACCAGTAAAACCAGACGCACACTAAATGTAATGTGCTTAATATGTCACATGTCCAGTCACATGACTCTGGCCCTTTATGAAACCAACATCCATCAACTGGTCTACACTCCTCCCGCCTTCCCCAGCCTATCATCAGACACCAACCCCTCCCCTCTCTCCTTGCCCCCGCCCCCTCACCTCTCATTAGTCCATCGGGCAAGCATGGGCGTAGGTCTGACAAAGGAGCCGTGCATGCTCCAAAATGCGTTACCGCCCACCACCTTCGCCTGATGTTACATCTTCCATGTGCGTTCCAGCTTGGTTCCAGAACCCGGGCAGCCTCATCGCTAATCCACGTCACCAGGGACTCTGACAGCTGCAGGATGGCTCTCTCTCTCCCCCAGACAGATGATGATTGCAGGGATCCACATGAGGACTAATTATTATATTATATTATACTAATTATTATATACCTATGACCTCTTACTCTCGTGTAATTGTTTCTAATCCCATTGTGCCTGTAATAAATCTTTTAACCACTGTACTTACAGGCGCCTTTTTTCTTTCCTTTTTAACTCTCCAGAGCTGCTTCTTCGCTACAAAGTGCTGCCTTCAGTGCCATCTCTCCACTGCTACTAAGGATCGGATACCCAGAGAGGCTCACCTCTCCCTCTCCTCTGGTTGCTCAAGGCAGGGCCCCCCTATGTGGGTGCCGGCTGCCAGGGCAGTGAGATATAAGGTAAGTAATTCTGTGTATTCCTCTACCTCTAGACAAAATCAGGGCTTTTTTTCAGGGGGAACTTGGGGGAACTCAGTTCCACCACCTTTGGCTCAGACTCTTTGGCGCCTGCTCATCACAATCACTTGTAAACACAGAAGTCTGGTTTCTGTCTTTACACGTGACAGCTCTGCACTCTGTGTGTAACCCCCCTGAACTCTGCACTCTGTATGTAATGCAATCCTGGTGTTTAATGCCTCTTTAACACCCTTCTACTGTTTGTGAAATCTGAACGGGGTCGTGGTTGAGTTCCTGCACCTATTTTCTGAGAAAAAAAGCTCTGGACAAAATACATTTTGAACTCTTCCTGTGAGGGATGGGGGGTCCATGGCATTTCATTAGTATCCCTAAAGTTCTGCTTGTATGCAAAATAAGGACTTCTGACTTTACTCTGGCTTTCCAAAATAATATTTTTGTCCCAGGTCAGTGAGTCAGAAAAGTTTGAAGTCAGAGAATCAGCAGAATAGCCAAACACCAGACAAGGAGGCTGTATATATTAGGTAGAAGATGTGTATTTATTTTTAAAGTAAATTTTTCCGAAACTGGGGAAAATCCAACTGAGTGAATGATGAATTAGATGCATAAACACAGGTCATAGATCTGTAAATTCAGAGGTATAAACAGAGCTGCACACTTTTTTCTGTAAAAGTTAAAGTATAAAAAAGCAAACATTATTTTTAAGATTTTTAAGATTTGCATAGAGTGGAGAAGGATTCGTATATTGGTAAAGTTTTGTTTCTGTGCCCCGGCCAGATTATAGCGCACACATGCAAAAATGACATTTATCCGGCCATGACTCTGACGCGCATGTAGGGGAGTAACGTCACCACGGCTCAGTCATTCAAATAGCCATATAGCCCATGAACCCAGAAGGAAGACCGGATGAAGATGGAATCCCTATCAGCAGTGACTGAGAGCCTCAGGTAAGTCTGTCACACTGTGCTAGTATTATGACATTATCCTGCAAAAGAGGCAGGGGGTGGTCAGTTTTTTTTGTTATACAGTTTACTACCACTTTAAATGAGCAATTAGCAAAGCATATTCTCACAGAGTGTGTACTTGCCTCAGTAGCACCTAATGTAGATCCTGAATGCTTTCCCCTTCCCCTGCAATCTGCATCTATCATTTATGACAGTTTTCCCCAACACCAGGTAATCTATGGGGACAGCCCCTCTCTTTGCTTCCCCACAAGCACACAGCCTCAGATGTCCATGTTTCCCTATACCACTGTGTGGAGGGGGATGTGTCCATCCATGTAGAGCAAACAAAAAAAAATCAGATACTCACAGAGTTCTTTGCCATGAGGTGCTATATTGAACTTCCAGTGACCAGTATGAGAGAGTGAGAGTGAGAGCGATAACACTCAATGCTCCCCATTCACACTTGAGACCTCATGACCTCTAACGAGTCAGATGACACAGGGGAGGGAAAATGGCTAATAGGGCCCAATTTGGACATTTTCACTTAGGGGTGTGCTCACTTTTGTTGCCAGCGGTTTAGGCATTATTGGCTGTGTGCTGGGTATTTTTGAGGGGACAGCAAATTTACACTATTATACAAGCTGTATACTCATTACTTTACATTGTAGCAAAGTGTAATTTCTTCAGTGTTGTCACATGAAAAGATATAATAAAATATTTACAAAAATGTGAGGAATGTACTCACTTTGGTGAGATACTGTATTATATACCAAGGGTCCTCAAACTTTTTAAACAGGGGGCCAATTCACGGTCCCTCAGACTGTTGGGGGGATGGACTATAGTTTAGAAAAAATGAACAAATTCCTATGCACACATCTTATTTGTAGTGCAAAAAAACAGGAAATAACAATTTAATATTTAAAAAAAAAACTATTTTAATCAACATAAACTTATTAGTACTTCATAGACTCCCCTCATCACAGATCCCCTGCCCATCACAGATCCCCCTCCCCCATCACAGAACCCCCTCCGCATCACAGAAGCCCCTCATCACAGAGCCTCTCCATCACAGATTCCCCCATCAAAAAGCCCCCATATCAGGTCATCCATCACAAAGCCCCCCATAAAAGATTCCCCATCACAGTCCCCTATCACAAATATCTCCATCACAAACCCCCCCTGTAACAGACACCCCCATCACAGAGCCCCCCATAACAGATTTCCCATAACAGACTCCCCCATCACAGAGCACCCTATAAGATTCCCCCATAACAGACTCCCCCATCACCATCTCTGCCCCATCACAGTCTCCCCCCAATCACAGATCCCCCATAATGGACTCCCCCATCACAGACTCCTCCCATCACAGATCCCCCATAACCGACTTCCCCATCACAGACCCCCACCATAACAGACTCCCCCATCATAGATCCTGTATAGTGAGGTGAGGGGCGCTATATCAAAATAGTGGATGCGTGTCACAATGTGCGTTTGAGTAGTACACAGTGTAACTGTGTACCCAAATCTATGTGAAAAACCAAACAGATTATAGTCTAAACTCTATAAGTACAATAGTGCCAAATGCCGTGAAAAATAAATAAAATATAAAAAAAAAAAAAAATTTAAAAGAATGTCCAGCAAATAAATAGTTAAGTGAAAAATGGATCCAGTGTTGTATCAAGTCCAGGTGCAAAATGCAAATAATCCAATCCCAAATCGCAGGGAAAAGTGCAAATGCTAAAGTGCTTGTGAATCTTCAAAATAGCCAAAGTGCGAGAAAGAAGTGATCCGCCTTCACCTATAGGTCACCAGAATAATAATGGATGGCTCCTTACCACACGGTGTTGACCAGATTACTTAAAATATGGTCAATCAGGCTTGTTTTAAATGAGGATCAGCAGGGTCTCATTGGATTCCAATGTCAGCGATTGCAGCAAATGGTGTACCAAGAAAGGAGAAGAGATACCACCATAGTGTAAAACCATTTAATATACGAAGGTTAAAATTACAATGCCAAATGGCCTCT
This sequence comes from Rana temporaria, assembly GCF_905171775.1. Lineage (NCBI taxonomy): Eukaryota > Metazoa > Chordata > Amphibia > Anura > Ranidae > Rana > Rana temporaria. The sequence goes on along the minus strand of NC_053493.1, from coordinate 114,893,105 downwards.
TACTGTTGCTGGTGCCCGTTCCCGGCACTGAGGCTGTAGGTGGTGGGGATAGTAAGACAAGATAAGAGATGGCCGCGTCCTGGTCCACTAGCGTGCGTTCCACCGCTAGTTGTCCATCAACCAGTGAGACCGGAAGTACGTGGCTATGTGTGCGTGCTCGGATACCGCCTCGACGTCACGTTTCAGTTAAACCGTCTTCAGGAAGCCGGGAACGGGCACCAGGTAAATCACAATGGCGGGCCGGAATGGTCGTAGTTTGAGGACCCCTTATATATACTGTAGTTTGCAGACCTTTCACACAATCTAAGTAATGTACACTTTTTTTGTAACCAAAGAAATGTAGCAGAATACATTTTGTCCTAAATTTAAGTAGAAAGATTATTTATTTGCAAAGTCTTATATCAGACACTAAGGGGGAGAGGTAGTGATTTAATGGCATCAAAAGAAGTCTCTGTGTAAAAAAATGATATCAAATGTATTTGGGTACTGTGTTGCATGTAATTGTTAGTCACAGTTTACAGTTCTAAAAACTAAAAAATGGCCTGGACAGGAAAGGGTCTAACATGCTGGTCTTCAAGTGGTTAATCACCATTTATACAATTATATATATATATATATATATATATATATATATATATATATAAAAGTTTTTAGTATTTATTTTCCCCTGTTGAAGGCTTCTGTGGCCGAAACGCGTCGGCTTACACCATTGAGCACCCCATATTGCTTCATCACGTGATCACTTTTATTGTCATCATTTATGTATGACTTTTACTGAATAAACCTCACCTTGGTTTTATTGACCTGCGCTATTGGAGCCCCCTTTTCTTTATTTCATCTCATGGTCTGACCGGAGCTTCAGCCGAGTTCATTGCTTGCACTCCTGGATACGCAGTCTAAGGATCCCATCCGGAATCCGTTGGAGTTCTACAGCAAGCCATTTGAACATCACTGGTTCCCGGTGTCCATGCCAGTTGGAGCTTTATCTACAACTTTCATCCTATACCCGGTTGCAGTGGTCCCGGTTTCCCAATGACCACTATGCCCGTCTGACTCTTTTGCTGTACAGTATCATCCAACTCATCCGGTAAGCGTATTTATACCTACCATACATCTGATATCATTGCGATTTCTATAGATCACTGCAGACAACTTGATCACCTGTTTGTTTCTTCAATCATTGGACATTGGTCCACTCTACACCCTTCACCAATTGTTCAATTGATGATCCACTTCAAGTTCCCAATAGAGACTTGGTTTTATGTTTTGTGTTTTTTCTTTTTCATGGAACGTTATTTCTGACTTTTATGTCAGTCAGATATGTGCACTTGCACCATTTAATGTCGGTGCCCCACTTGGCATCTCACATTGTATTTTAGCGCTACATTTTTTGTTCACTATTTACTAGACTTTGTTTGTTTGTATGTAGCAGCTTACCTTTTGTTTTAGTTAGCGCAGTTTTTTTCCCTATTTTGCTAATCCCATCACCTTCCTACCTATTTACTAATGTTAGCAGCATTAGGATAAATATAAAAATGACCAATGTTGATTGAGAGAGTGCTGTTCCACATTAGGTTTTGGTTTTAAGATTAAGAATGGAGGGGCTAAAATCCCTAATAAGTATTTTTTATTGTTTTCTGTGTTCCTGCTGGGATTTAATTTAATTGTACTGTTGTCCAGGTGGCAATTATCACTGGGGCTGAAAGTAAAAAACAATCAAACATTTTGGGTTGTCACCAGAGCAGGAAAAGAGGTAATTAATTTTCCAACTCTCTCAGAAGAGTAAAAACCCAAGAAGGGATTTAACTCGCCCCTACTCTATACTGTACAAAATAAAAATAAAAGCTTTTGGTTTAAAAATACTTGAATTGCCTCTAAAATATATCACCCAAAGACACAGTCACGCAGCATATACGGACAGCATTGACTTAATTAAATTTATTATGACTAAAGTTTCCTAAAATGTAGATACAAGTATAACAGGTTAATGTATGTGGGGATAGCAAATGTGTGTTTATGAACTATATGGGAGTTCTGTCAATGAGTAACATGCGTAAAATAATTGCCTATAAATGAGTGCATCCTTAATTGATATTTAAATTGATAATTAAAAATAGGTGCAGTTTTTTTAATAGGATTCAGCCATTTAAGTTGGATAGTTAACGGAGGCCAGGGAAGATCAACTTTCTAAGCTTTCTAAAATTAACTTACAGAAAGAGGTGCAGTAATAGGTCAGAACATAATTAAAATGAAGGTTTAATCAAAAATTTAATGGGGGAGGGAATTAGTAGCCTCTGCTTTTACACTTGGAAAGGGATATAGAGATCCTGAATCCTACTAATGAGTTTTTATTAATCTTAGCCTGCCGGATAATCAGATACAAGAAACTAAAAAAAAAAAAAAATGGTACATTTGCTATGCATTTAGATGGGATGTATTTTAGGACATAAAACAACATTTTCTCCAAAAATAAATACGCACAACACAAGGGTTGGTTATAATTAAACACACACATATACACAGAAGTTGGTTATAATTAAGCAGACAGGGACATTTATTACATTTTGATCTACATTAAGTCTAATTTCTTCGAGTAGCACATGAAATATCTGGCACAGTCTCTAATGTCCCATTTATTATAACTAAGTACATAATTTATTATTATGCACAACTTAAATTTTTCAGCAAATTTAAATTTGAGTGTGTTTGCTACATGCCTGGAGCAGCATTATTTGCGCCAATTACACTACAAAAAATTGGTTAATACAGCATGGGAAAAAACACACTAGCATTACTAGCCAGTCTTAGCGCAATTGGTCAGCAGAAAGAATTCCCAAGTGCACTTGGATATTCTGTTGCACAGCATCTTTGGCATTGCTGGCATTGTAAAGCAACTGGCTGAAAGTTTCAGGCCTCGTACACACGACCGAGTTTCTCGGCAAAAACCAACAAGAAACTTGCTGGGAGATATTTTTTGCAGAGGAAACCGGTCGTGTGTACATTTTCGTCGAGGAAACTGTCGAGAAACTCGACGAGCCAAAAAGAGAGCAAGTTCTCTATTTCCTCGACGGGAATGGAGAAACTTGCCTTGTCGAGTTCCTCGACAGCCTAACAAGGAACTCGAAGAGGAAAACTATGTGTTTCGCCCGTCGAGTTCCTCGGTCGTGTGTACGAGGCTTCACAGTGTGTGCACTGTGTTGTTACTATGCACAGAGATGGGAAAATCCTCTCCTTGTAATTAATGGGAAAAATACTAAAGATGGGTATCTAGTTACACCAGTGGCTCAGAGCATGAGAAGAACTGCAGTACATAACAAGCATGTGTGAGGCATAAGGTGAATCACAAGCTGATCCTTCCAGCAGAGATGTTTGGCCGCTTTGCTAAATAATTATATTAGCAGCCAGTCATTTTGGAGAGTTTAAAGTGGAAGGGTTTTGGCACATCACATTGTAATCTACCAAAATGTTGTATCTGACATATGAAATAGATATTAAAAAGAGAATAAATCAATTAAAATAGCCAGTGAAAGTTTCATAATCTCATCTGTCTTTAGGATTCCTGGCTCTTGCCAGTAAGTGTGAGATTGTATCCAGTACTCATGGACTACCCTACTAATTCAAAAACTTCTATGTGCTGAAAGCCGAGACGAAGAAATTCAAAAATCCAAGAAGCATACACAGTGTAAAGTAGTTAGCTGTGACTTTGGAAAATTGTATATGCAGTCATGGGGCCCCAGCAGGTATTAAAAATGCTCTAATGGCCTACTGGTATGTCAACAATATTAATTGAACATTTTACAAAGCTTCATAGATTTTTAATACCGGCTGGGGCCCATTGACCTTGTTGACTATTTTCTGGAAAAGATGGACTAGAGCCTTTAAACGTACCCTTCATTCACTGTTTGCTTCAAAAATATAATTGAGCAATTTATATCTCCAGTAAACACAATGAAGACATGTTGATATACTCTAGCAAAAGGAAAAGGCTTTTTATTTTGGTATGTAGTTAGAGGTGATGCAACAGTCTGCAAGCTTAGCTTTTATATCTGGTGGTAAACCTTGTATCACATGGTGTAGTCCTTTCAGGGCCTCCCCACCCTACTAACCCAAAGAAGAATACCACTAAAAGTTCACTTTGAGAGGTTCTTAGGTAACTATGTGATCTCAAGTAAATACCTGCTTTTTTATCTTTTTCCAAGCTATCACATGACCATGCTTGTCTGCACGGCTGGTGGATGTTAACTCTTTCAGGGCTGATAATATAAGGTGACCAGATTTTTAAAATGAAATCCGGGGACATTACTTTACTAGTAATGGCAACAATCAGCGACTCTCTGCCCGTCGCCACCCGCCTCACAGCCTCTCAAGTCTTACTCTTCGGACCCCGGCTACTACTGGATGGGGAGCGGAGGAAGATCACTCTGCCAGGGAAGGCAAGGAGATAGGCAGGCAGGTGGCTGGCCGGGATTTGAGCCAAGGCAGAAGAACATGCAAAGCTAAATGGGCATGCACCCGAAACTGAAGAAATATTCCGTCTGCTCTGACCAGCACATGATCATCAGAAAGGGGCACAATGGGAAAAATACACCCCCCTATGCTAGTAGGCACGGCAGAGCGGGGGGGTGTAATTCAATTTTTTTTTATTTTAATTCTGCACTGATTGTCTTTGAAATTGCCCCTGCCCCTATTAAATCCAATCTGGGTACAAAACCAGGGACAGACTTGGTCCGGGGACAGTGTCCTCAATCAGGGGACTGTCCCCTGAAACTGGGGATGTCTGGTCACCCTATGATAATACCTTAAAGCTATAGAAGTTGGTGGGATGACATTCCTAAGGATTGACCGGTGTTGGGCTTGCGCTTACACAAACACACACCAGGGCTTTGAGGTCACATGACTGCTTGATAAAAGATTAAAAGAAGAGACATTTACATTGAGATTTACTGTAACTTTATGCATATATAAGGGCAGTAGGGAGGCATCATTTACAATGGGGTTTATTGCATAGCCTTTCCTTTTGTATTAATCTTAAAGGGGTTGTAAAGGTTTGTGCTTTTTTTTTTTCTAAATAGGTTCTTTTAAACTAGTGCATTGTTGGTTCACTAACCTTTTCCTTTGATTTCCCTTCTAAATGTTTTTTTTCTTTGTTTTCTTTGTCTGAATTTCTCACTTCCTGTTCCTCCTCAGTAAGCTGTTCTGGCTGACTAACCCCCAGCCAAAACATGGGGGCAAGCTTACTGAGGAGAAACAGGAAGTGATATATTCAGACAAAGAAAAAACTATTTTAGAAAGGAAATCTAAGGAAAAGGTAAGTGAACCAACAATGTACTAGCTTAAAGGAACCTATTTAGAAAATAAAAAACAAACCTTTACAACCCCTTTAACCACTTAAGGACCGCCTAACGCCGGAGAGGTGTGTGTAAACACACCTTCCCCGTTCTTCGCAGTGACACTGTCATTGATCGTCTGTTCCCTGATAAATGTATTCACTTTTGAGAAGAGGAGAATTAGGGGGGATATGATCCACATGTACAAATATATAATGGGTCCATATAGTGAACTTGGTGTTGAGTTATTCACTTTACGGTCAACACTGAGGACAAGGGGGCATTCTTTACGTCTATAGGAAAAGAGATTTCATCTCCAAATACAGAAAGGTTTCTTCACAGTAAGAGTTGTGAAAATGTGGAACAGACTCCCTCCAGAGGTGGTTCTGGCCAGCTCAGTAGATTTCTTTAAGAAAGGTCTGGATACTTTCCTAAATGTACAGAATATAACTGAGTATTAAGATTTGTAGGTAAAGTTGATCCAGGGTAAATCCGATTGCCTCTGGGGGGATCAGGAAGGAATTTTTTCCCCTGCTGTAGCAAATTGGATCATGCTCTGCTGGGGGTTTTTGCCTTCCTCCGGATCAACTGTGGGTATGGAGTTGGGTGTATGGGATTGTACTATGTTTTTTATTTTGTTTTTGTGGTTGGACTGGATGGACTTGTGTCTTTTTTTAACCTGACTAACTACAGTATGTAACTATGTAACTTTTGATAGTGCATGTGTAAATGTCTTTCTCTGTGGTTGGCTGTAATAGAACTGTAACACCAGCCTGAAATTTAAGGTGCAGAGAATGAGTGTTGTTGTCCCTGTGTATGTAGGTAGCTAACTCTCTAGAGTGGTTTGGCACCCGCACCCCCCCCCCTCCCAAGTCAAGCTGGAGCTCCGTAGAGAGTAGAGAGCTTGAGCTTCAGAGACTGCAGAGGACATTGAAACTAGTCATACGATTCTTGATAGTATAAGTAATGTGAAACAGTATTTTCTTCTTATGAGCTAGTGGTCTTAAAAGTATATTTTTACATATAAATCAATCTCCTGGGAATGTAGTGGGTGTAACTTTCCAGGAGTCTGTGCACTCCCAGTCTCAAAGAATCATGTGACTTGGACAGCAGGGGTGCTGAAACCTGATCTGACACTGCTTGTGCAGCACTGAGCATGTGCGAGATTTGCAAGGCTGAAATCCCGGAAGTCATACAGTCTGGTTTCATGATGCACACACTTAAGATGCCCCCAGTCAATTTCTATTTTATAAAGTGTCTAAATGCTGTAACAACCTAACAAAACGGACCTTAGTTTACAGACTAACTTTACTAGAATACATTAAGCTTGTGTATTACATGGGTATTTATATTTAAAAAGTGAAATTGTGTCCAGAACTCCGCTTTAATTAATAAAGTAGTGTAAAAAAAAGGCCTATAATACACTGCTTAGCGCCACTTGGAGGGCGTTTGCTACACCATACATTTGAAGGATCCCCGCGCTCCACCGAAGCAGGATGAGGCAGCTGTAACTCTGCCTGGTATCTTGTCAGCGGTGTGAGGAGGAGACACTGACGCCGATCGCATGAGGATCTGGTGATATTTTCAAACGCCTATTACTGTTTTAATGAATGTACGTTGAATATATAAGGGGAGCCTGATGTACTGGGACTTGAGGGTTTTACATATTAAAAGCTGAATTACGCTATGGTGGCTTTTTCTGTTCTTGCTTGTTTTACCTGAGGGTCCTTAAAGCATCCGGTTCCATGATAGAAGCTGTCCGCTGAGATCCATGGTTAATGAAGTGTTATTCACTGAAAGGCATATTTTATATTTCATTGCGGTGATTTTGAACCCCGACGGGGCGAGTGATCACAACTGGTGAATTAAGAAGATTTTTGGTGGATGGTGCACGCTGCTATTTTTCTTTCTTTTTCAACACTCCTTCTGGGACATTTCTCATCTGCTTCTCAGCATTGATTTTTGATTTTTGGACTGCTTGGTGGGAGTGATAACACCACCTATAGAGTAGCACTGTTGTGCTTTATTTTTGTTGAATGGACTTACCTTTTCAATAAGTGTTAGAGTACTTGTTTATATTAAGATTTAATTAACATTATTTTGGTCAACTAAAATATGACTAAAACGAAAACAATTTAGATAACTAAAATATGACTAAAACTAAAATGGCATTTCAGTCAAAAGAGTAAAATATGGCTAAAACTAAATTGAAATTTGACATTAAAATGCAATGAACACTTATAATGAAGTGTGTGAAGTATCCAAACCCAGATCTATGGAATGCACAAAAACAGGGAACATTATTAACAGGTAACACAATATTTCTGACTGTAATGTAGAATATCATTTATTCTATTAAGTAACTGAAAATATCAAAACCAAACAGAAGGATGCGATATGTAATATAAAAGTCAATATACTGAACCGAGGCCCACAGTAGTCTATTAATCAAAATCCAACAGAAGCCTACTGTGTATTTCCTGGAATTTATATTGCACTTAATTGGAATTTCTCATATTTGTGGTAATTGAAACAAGTCTCTCTGACTCGCATGGACTCACTTAAACAAACATTATCCATCCATATTACTGTGGGCTACCATACCTGGTACAATGCTCTAAAGTCAATGTAAACCTAATCAAGAAGACTTCATATTATCTTTAACGTTCCTTGCCCTTAATTACCACCAGGGCTCAAGTCCTGCGGGAACGGAGTTCCTGCACTTTTTTCACAGCAGGAACTCTGTTCCCTTTGCAGGACTAGAGCAGCCGAGCCGCCCGAGCCAATCCTTCACTAAGCGCCGATGCCCAGCTCGAGTAATCCTTTATGTTACTGGCCGCTTTCTGTATATGGATTCAGGTAGTGTGCGGGTATTCCGTCACTTCCTCTATGCCGCAATGTCTCCTGGGAGCTTTTGTCATTGTTCCCAGGAGACATTGCCGCGAGTGATTGCGGGATTTAGAAAGAACTTGCTTACTAAGGTACAGTGGATCGAAAAAAAAAAAACATGCGGTTTAGTAATTATGCATATGAGCGTATCATTTTTTTTTTGGTGGGGGAGTGGATCTTGGATGGGAGTTCCCACACTTTTTTCCCCAGGACTTGACCCCTGGTTACCACCCTATTGTATAATCTCCCAGTGGAGACTATAAGAGTTCATTCCAGTGCTCATTGTGCAGACACTCTCCACTGCTCTCACCATCATTAAGTCTACACTGAGCAATGGACATGTAGCTGATGCTGGAGTCAGTGCATGTAGACAGGAATCCAGATGGCAAGCAATTGTGCTACAAGTTTAAAAATGAATTGCTAGACTTTTCAGGCTTCACAAGTTTGTTGCACAAATTCAGCAGCAGGTTCAGATTACATGACTCCAAATCAACTTTCTTTGCAAACATTCTGCAAGTCTGCTGCAAGTTATGGGTCAGTTATTTTGTGCAGTAGTCATCCCACCACAGGGGTCACTGTGGCTGAATTTTCATGCTGTAGACTTGCAGAGCTCTTGCTGTAGACTCACCACTGCAACTTTGCTCTTGCTAGAGACTTGCAAATTTGCTACAATTTGGAAAAGTGTCAACTAGAACTTGCCATTGAAAATGTGCAACAAGTTAACAGACTTAGGCTTCATACACACGGACGTTTTTACAACAGCGTTTTTTAGCTTTTTTTTCAGCTTAAAAACGCCACTCCATGTTATTCAATGGCCTCATACACACCATTGTGTTTTTGAGCTGTAACAGGTATTAGCGTTTTTAAGCTCAAAAAAAAAAAAAAAACAGGACCGGAGCGTTCTGAGGCTCCAGCGCTAGAGCTGTAAAAATGCCAAGGTGTTAAGCACGGTTTAACGAGGCTTAACGCTGTTGACACAGCATTAAGCCTAGTCTGGCGTATCTCTGCCACTATTCAAAATCAATGGTTCCCTATGGGGGCCCATTGATTTGAATAGAAGTCGTACCTAAAGTAGGATCAAGATGATCCGACTTGCGGTTAACCTTGTGTGCTGAGAATCTTGAAGGGGAACCCCGCCAAAATGTAAAAAATATTTTTGCGTGAGGTTCCCCCCCAAGATAATACCAGACCCTTTTTTTGCGTGTCTGGTATGGATCTTAACCGCTCGCCAACCAGCGAACGACAATATACGTTGACACAATGGCATGGGCAGGCAAATGGGCATACCTGTATGTCCCTTTAAATTTGCCGCCCAGCTGTGTGCCTCGTGAGTGCGCCCGTGGGTCCCGGGAACTTGATGTTTCTGGGCGGCATGCGATTGCGGTTGGCAAAGGCAGAACAGGGGGATGCCTTTGTAAACAAGGCATCCCCATGTTCTGCCTAGTGACACGTTAGTGAGCTACTGTTCCCTGTGATCGGGAACAGTGATCAGTGACTGGTAGCTCCTCCCCCTAACAGTTAGAATCCCTCCCTAGGACATACTTAACCCCTTCAGCGCCACCTAATGGTTAACCCATTCACTGCCAGTGTAATTTTCACAATAAGCAGTGCATTTTTATAGCACTGTTCGCTGTAAAAATTATAATGGTCCCAAAAATTTGTCAAAAGTGTCCGATGTGTCTGCCATAAAGTCGCAGTCACAATAGAAATCGCAGGTCTCCGCCATTACTAGTAAAAAAAATAATAATACAATAAAAATGCCATAAAACTATCCCCTATTGTGTAGACGCTATAACTTTTGCGCAAACCTATCAATATACGCTTATTGCGATTTTTTTTAACAAAAATATGTAGAAGAATACATATGAGCCTAAACTGAGAAAAAAATTGCTTTTTTGAAAAAAAAATTGGGGATATTTAAATTGACGATCTATTTTTGTTTATAGCGCAAAAAAATAAAATATAAAGCTCTATTTGTGGGAAAAAAAGGATGTCAATTTTGTTTGGGAGCCACGTTACACGACCACGCAATTGTCAGTTAAAGCGACGCAGTGCCGAATCGCAAAAAGTGGCCTGGTTTTTAGCCAGCAAAATGGTCTGGTGCTTAAGTGGTTAAGGGAAATTCCCCCACACCAAAAAAAATAGTGGGGTCCCTCCCAAGCTCAATACCAGACCCTTATCCAAGCACGCAGCCCAGAAGGTCAGGAAAGGGTGGGTGAGCAAGTGTCCCCCCCCTCCTGGACCATACCAGGCAACATGCCCTCAACATGGGGGGTGGGTGAATCGGGCAGGGAACCCCAAAGCACATTGTCCCCATTTCCCTCACCCTTGCCTGGTGGTTGTCGGGGTCTGTGGGCGGGAGCTTATCGGAATCTGAAAGCCCCCTTTAACAAGGGGGGCCCCAGATCCTGCCCCCCACCCTAGGTAAATGAGTATGGGGTACAAGTGTTGAGAAATAAAAACACTACACAAGTTTTTCAAGTAATTTAATTTATTAAATCTGTCTTCTCCCTCTTTGCGCTGTCTTATCCCTCTTCTGCCAGGTCTCCTCTCTCTGCTGTCTTCTAGCTCTTTTAAAAACCTGCTTAGTGACACTTTTTTTAGGTGCATAGATAATGGGATACAATGTACCCCATACTCATTCACCTAGGGTGGGGGGGCAGGATCTAGGGGGCCCTTTTTAAAGGGGGCTTCCAGACTCTGACAGGCAGCCGCCCACAGACACCGACAACCAACGGCAACGGTTGTCGGGAAGAGGTCCTTTCCCTCATCAACATGGGGACAGGGTGCTTTGGGATGGTTGGCGCAGAGCCCCCCTGCCCCAAAGCACCCACCCCCCCATGTTGAGGGCATGTGGCCTGGTATGGTACAGGATGGGGGGCTCGCTCTCCTCCCCATCTCCTGACCTGCTGGGCTGCGTGGTCGGATAAGGGTCTGGTATGGATCTTGGGGGAGACCCCCATGTATTTTTTTGGGCGTGGGGGATTCCCTTAAGATCCGTACCAGACCTCATGCAAAAAAAAATGTTTACATTTTGGCGGGGGTTCCCCTTCAAGATTCTCAGCACACAAGTCACACCGCAAGTTGCATAATCTTGCTCCGACTTCTGGTGCGACTTCTTTTCAAATCATAGGGAACCGTTGATTTTGAATAGAGGCAGAGAAACGCAGCTGAAAGCTAGCGCGGCTAAACACGTATTGACTCCAATGCAAAACGCAGATAAAATCAAGTTTTTAACTTCGTTTTTTCCTGCCGTCGGTACTAGCTTTACAGTACACCTTGTTTTTTTTAAATGTCAGTGTATATGAGGCCTTCCAATTCAACACTGCCACAAATTTGTGGTAAGTTATCCTTGCTATCTGGGAAGTAGTTGCTAGAGGAGACCAGCAGCACCTAAACACAGAGGTTGTAAAAAGGAGAAAACAGTATTTTTCACATAAAAGAAAAAAAAATTGCAATGATATTTAATAGACAGCTTTTGCCAACTGAATTGTCATCTAGTTGGAATGTGCATTTACCTTAAGTAGTAAGTCTGACTCTGCAGATGCTCTTAAACCAGTCTTGCATAGACTGGAGCATTAGTATTTGTGTAACTCTACAGTTTGGCGACCATTAATGGGCTTTGTCTGCTGTTTCATGTAGACCTAGAATGGTGTAGTGTAGTGGCTTCTGCCTATCCAGGAATTTAAGATGATTCAGTGTTTAGAGTGTCAACTCTGAGCAGGGTATGCTGAACTTAATAATAATAATAATAATAAATCCTCAGCAAAAGCTGGTACTCATGTCCTTATAAAAACATAATTTAAAACTATTTAGTACAAGGTTTTTGTCAAAGAAAAGCACCACTAAATGGTGTGGGGGGCACATGACTTAAAGTGTCACAAAACCCACAGTCTGTATATGCATTAAAGTATGTTTGTTGTACTCACTGTGGAACCTAAGGGATTAATTCTCTGCACTGGATAAAAAGGCTCTTTGGATCCTGTCTTCCCCTTCTTCCACAGTCCCCAAGCCATCCCTGGATAATACAGAGGCTAGGGCCAAGCTGCACATGATCAGTTTGGTGTGTATTGCTGTAGAGTTATTCTTTTTTTCTTGGGTCAGCACAGGGTCAATCAGCAATTTTCAGAAAGAGGGTTGGGGGGTCCTGCATCCTCATAGGGCAATCATGGGAGCATGAAAACTCCTCCTACACGCTTTAACTATACACTGATAGAAGTTATAAGACTGCTCTAACTGCTGATGAGAAAAGGTATTTAGCAGTTTATAATTACTAAAACTACAGTGGAACCTCAGCTTACGAGCATAATCTGTTCCAGGAGAATGCTCCTAATTCAAAGTAATCGCATATCAAAGCGAGATTCCCCATTGAAGTCAATGGAAATGAAAATAATTTGTTCCGCATTGACTTCAATGGCATGCAGTACCACATGCGGCCAGAAGTGGAGGGGCACTGGAGAGGCTTGGAAACGGCTGGAAAGGCCCACGGACACCTCGGCTGACTTCAGCAAACCTAGTCAATTCTGTGTTTTTCCGAGCATTACCGTTTGGCTCCGGCGCGCCCCCCCCCCCCCACCTCAGGCCAAACGTGGTACTGCACACCGCTTTGGCCTGAATCCTGCTCGTATTGCAAGACAACACTTGCAAACCGAGTTAGGATTTTTAAAAATACAGTGCTAGTTTTCCGAAACGCTCGTTAACCGCGTTACTCGCAATCCGAGGTTCCACTGTATTGCATTTTTATATTCCGTGTACTGTGGGATACCAGATATAGTGAATAGGGGTCCTGGATTTAGTATCACTTTAAATCTAGCCTTAAAACCAACTCAACCATCACACAAGGAACTGTTCTAAAAATTGTGAGTTGATGGGTAGGACAGATGAGTGAGAATCTTTAGTTTACATAGTACACCTCACAACAGCTCACAGGTTCTAGGTTGAAACTAATTTGAAATTTTTATCCAGGATGTCTAGAAGACAAGTTGCCTTTGCACCTGCACACATCTTATAACCTACAGCTTCTTTTCAGAGGAAAACAAAAACACAAAAATAATTATAAGGGAACATTGCAAGAATAAAAAAAAGTGGTGAACTGGATTGTACACTTGTCAGATCTTAGTGCCTGGTTATTACAGTCACATGGAAACATTATTATTTTCCTGAATGGACTAGATTATTATAGTTCTTGGAGGGAAAAATCATAGCTTGCAAGAGAATGCAAATGAAATGTACTTTGCTACAGGAAAAGCATACAGTCGCTCCATAATTATTACAGAGCATGAATAGGGGTCTTCATCACACAAGACCTATAATTTATAAATGTTTCACACCAGGCTTTGAGGATCTGAATAGAAAGATCTTTGCCTCCATAACGAATTGCTTTACAGATACAAAAAAAAACCTATGCTCAAAAATAGCTCAAAACTTTATATGCATACTCTAGACTAAAAGCTTACATTAAAGGGGTTGTAAAGGTTCATGTTTTTTCAACATATGATGATTATCGGCCCCCCAGCCCCCTTGTTTTACTTAGCTGAGCCCTGGAAAGTCCCGCGTCACGAACGCGCTCTTCCTTTGCCCGGGCTTCTCGGCTCTTCATTGGATAGATTGATAGCAGCATTGGCTTGCGCTGCTGTCAATCAAATCCAATGACGCGGGCACCGGGGGACGAGCCCTGTACTCAGCGGCTATGGACGACGAATACAGGACTCGGGAGCGCACTCGCAAGGCTACCCTCTTGGGAGAACATTTCCCAAGAGGGTAGCCAGTCCAGAACACGGCAGCCAGACTGGTAACAGGTAAAAAGCCGTGGGAATCAGTCGCCCCAGTCTTGAGGTCCCTCCACTGGCTGTCCGTACAGGACCGGGTGACATTCAAGACGCTCTGCCTCACCCACAAATGTTCACAGGGAAAAGCTCCTCAATACTTATGCGAGAAAATAAAACCGTACGTCACCAAGCGCATGCTTCGGTCAACCAACCAAAACCTTCTCCAAATTCCTAAATCCCGCTACAAATCGAAAGGAGAACGAAGATTCTCGGTCCAAGGACCACGGCTCTGGAATGCTCTACCCACGACCATCCGCTTGGAAGAAAACCATCGGGCATTCAGGAAAAAGCTAAAGACCCACCTCTTCTGAAAGATCTGTACTACTCTGGATGACAAGCGCCTTGAGGCGATTAAGTTCGCATTTGCTGCGCTATACAAGTTACTCACTCACTCACTCACTCAGAGGGGGTTATCTGAGGTGGGGAGGAGCCGAGAGATCCGCCGGGGGACCCAGAAGAGGATGTTTGGGGCCACTCTGTGCAAAACAAGCTGCACACTGGAGGTAAGTATGACATGTTTGTTATTTTAAAAAAATTAACTGCATGATCGAATCGCATGGATCTTCCATTGCACTTCAACTTGCCTATGGACGATTCGTCACTTGAGGCACACAGGGACTACTGGCTTTGGCTTTCTCTCCCTTTGAAGAGGGGATTGCTGTAATCTACCTCCAACCTGGAGGTTGCTAAGGTCCAGATTTACACTTTTCCTAAAAGCTTTTTTTTCTGTATTATTATTTTATTTTTGTTTAAATTGTGTTTTATTTAATGTTGACGTTCCAGACAGTTTGACTGGATTTTTTTTTTTTTCTTCTCTCCTTATCTTAAGATCCACCCATTACGGGTGATTACCTAAGTGATGCTGGGTTGATCTCCGCCTGTATTCTACGGCGTGCTGGCTGACATTGACCCTTGAGTGATATTTGAAATGTGCAAAGCCTCTTGTTATAGCTATATCTGTATGAATGGGATACTGCTACCCCATCATCACTAGGTTGTTTATAGTTCCTCTCTGTCCTGATCCCTCCCCTCCCCTTCCCCCCTGATCCCTTCCCCCTGATCCTCCCCCCCCGATCTTTCCCCTTCCACCCCCCCCCTTACTGCCCCCCACCCCCCCAACTTCCCTCCTCTCTTTCCCCTTCTCCATCTTCCTACCTTTTTCACCCCCTCCCCACTCTTCCTGCCCCTCACCATATCTTTATTTTCCCGTCCTGATATTCCCACCCATCTCCAATCCCTCCTTGTTCCCCCCCCCCACCTCATTTTTATTTTTATTTTTATTTTTATTTTTTATTTTTTTTTCCCCTCCCTCCCCTCTCCCCTCCCCCCCCGAGTTTTTACCCTTTTATAATGTTTTCCTGATCTCAAAGGGGTCCCCCTTCTCTGGACTCCTTATATGGCTTTGCACAGGCTGGGCTGCAGTTGTCAGCCCAGCTGATTTTCTTGTTATCAGCTATTTTAGCACTGTTTGTAGATATGTACTACTAAGCACTAGTCTCTATCCACCTAACTGTTTATTATATGTCGTTTTATATAATATATTATGTTTCTCCCGCTTGTGGCGGAGAGTCGTCACTGCTCCCCTTTTCCTACGGTCCACTCACCCACGGGCTAGCTGGCTGGCCCCTGTGTTGGTGCACTATTTAGTCGGGCGATAGAGTTACACTCTTCCCCTTCTTTTTGTCCATTTGCTTGCCCTACATGATTGTTCTTATTTTCTTTTTCCTCTTCGCTTTTTTTTTCCCTTTCTCCTTTTCTCCCCCATTTCTCAGGTCGGCTGGGCTGCGTGACCCCGATGGTCTCATTTTGCTATCCTACTCCTGATCCTGGATGGCCCCCTTGACTGTGCTCTCGTTGAACGTTAAAGGTCTCAACTCACCGCATAAGAGAGTCAAGGCCTTCCAAACTTTTGCTACTTTGAAGGCAGGTATTGTAGCTCTCCAAGAAACCCACTTTTCAGCTCGCACCACCCCTAAATTTTTCAGTTCCCGGTACCCACAGGTGTATACTGCCTCGGCCTCCACTAAACATCGTGGTGTCCTGATTGCACTGCACCACACCCTTCCCTTCACAGTGCAATCGGAGATCAGGGATCCGGAAGGCCGATACATTATACTAGTGGGACTACTCCAGGATGTTGAAACTACCCTAGTCTCTTACTACGCCCCAAATACTAATCCAAACCCTTTCTTCTCACATCTGTTACAGGTGTTGCGC
Organism: Rana temporaria; assembly: GCF_905171775.1. Classification (NCBI taxonomy): domain Eukaryota; kingdom Metazoa; phylum Chordata; class Amphibia; order Anura; family Ranidae; genus Rana; species Rana temporaria. The sequence continues at coordinate 114,876,844 of NC_053493.1, read as the reverse complement.
TCACACTGTAGAGGAACACTGTTCCTGTGCGGAGACTCTAACTCAGTTTTACAGCCGCACATCGATAAATCACCCTATGCTCCTGATCAGTATTCCCCCTCTCTACGCTTTCGTAAACTCTTGCAACAAGCCTCCCTACTTGACACCTGGCGAGAATGTAACCCAACTAAAAAGAATTTCACCTTTTACTCTTATCCACATAAATCATTCTCTAGAATCGACCATATTTTTATCTCAGTAGCCTCCTCCCCCACTTTACTTAAATCCGTAATTCAACCCATCTCCTGGTCCGACCACTGTGCAGTGCTTACCACCGTCTCCTCCCTAATCCCTTTGTCCACAGACCGCACATGGTGTATAAATGAAGCCCACCTATCCAACCAATCATATTGTTTTGATATTCAAATTGCTTTAGCGGATTATTTGAAACACAACGCCATCCCTGATATCTCCCCTGTCCTCCTCTGGGAAGCCCATAAACCGGTTATCCGGGGCAAATGTATCTCAGTATCCACTCATCTGAACCGAGATAAAAAAATTAGGCTAACTGAGCTGGAATCTGATTTCCATCTCTGCTCTCTTCAATTTCAATCCTCCCCCACCGAAGCCCATAGAATTTTAACTAGTAGCCGACCAGCCACCGTCATTATACGGCGGCAGGTCGGCTCTCCTGGGCGAGAGCCCGTAGCTATACGTCCTATCGTATAGCCGCCACTAGGGGGCGCGTGCGCGCCGCCGGAGGCGCGCGCGCGCGCTCCCCGCTCGCCCCCGACTCCCGTGCGTGTGCCCGGCGGGCGCGATCGCCGCCGGGCACACGCGATCGCTCGGTACAGAGCGGGGAACGGGAGCTGTGTGTGTAAACACACAGCTCTCGTTCCTGTCAGCAGGGGAAATGCTGATTTTCTGTTCATACAATGTATGAACAGAAAATCAGTGTTTCCCCTAGTGAGGCCACCCCCCCCCCCACAGTAAGAACACACCCAGGCATACTTAACCCCTTCCCCGCCCCCTAGTGTTAACCCCTTCACTGCCAGTGGCATTTTTATAGTAATCTAATGCATTTTTATAGCACTGATCGCTATAAAAATGCCAATGGTCCCAAAAATGTGTCAAAAATGTCCGAAGTGTCCGCCATAATGTCGCAATACCGAAAAAAAAAATCGCTGATCGCCGCCATTACTAGTAAAAAAAATATTAATAAAAATGCCATAAAAATACCCCCTATTTTGTAAACGCTATAACTTTTGCGCAAACCAATCAATAAACGCTTATTGCGATTTTTTTTACGAAAAATATGTAGAAGAATACGTATCGGCCTAAACTGAGGAAAAAAAATGTTTTTTTATATATTTTTGGGGGATATTTATTACAGCAAAAAGTAAAAAATATTCATTTTTTTCAAAATTGTCGCTCTATTTTTGTTTATAGCGCAAAAAATAAAAAACGCAGAGGTGATCAAATACCACCAAAAGAAAGCTCTATTTGTGGGAAAAAAAGGACGCCAATTTTGTTTGGGAGCCACGTCGCACGACCGCGCAATTGTCTGTTAAAGCGACGCAGTCCCGAATCGCAAAAAGTACTCTGGTCTTTAGGCAGCAATATGTTCCGGGGGGTAAGTGGTTAATGGAAAAATCTAAGACTGAATTGGATTTAGCCCTGGCCGATTCGGCTGACAAGGCCATCCGTAGATCATGTCACACCATCTACACTAAAGCCAACAAACCAGACTCCTTTTTGGCCCTTCGTCTCCGTCGCCCTGAGAGGAACCATGTTCCGATAAGGTTACGGATAGACAAACACACCTACACCAGTAATCCTATAAAAGTCCTAGCTGAGTTTCGACGGAGGTTACATGACCTCTACAATACCCAGTCTGTTTTCTCCCCCTCCATGGCAGATTTGTTATTTCAGGATATCCCCTTACCCACTTTATCAGATTCGAATCGTGAGTGCCTCGAGAGACCCGTCACAGTGGATGAGGTCTTAGCTGCTATCAAAACTCTTAAATCTCATAAACGACCTGGCCCTGACGGGCTCTCGGGCACTTACTTTAAGAAATTTGCTGGTACCCTCGCCCCTCTCCTTACTAACTCCTTCAATGCATTACTCCGACAACAGTCTTTTGGAAGGGACACCCTGACAGCCATCATAGCCATGATCCCTAAACCCAACGTAGATAACTCCCTCTGGTCGAACTTTCGGCCTATCTCACTCTTAAATCTTGACATTAAGTTACTAGCTAAAGTTATGGCCCTGCGTCTTAACCCCATTATTGGGAGACTGATTCACAAAGATCAGGTGGGCTTCATACCACGCCGGCAGGCTAGTGATAACATAAGACGAGTTGTTCTCCTACAACATCTTGCCAGAACACGCAAGATCCCTATGCATTTACTATCCCTTGACATCAGGAAGGCCTTTGATACGGTCTCCTGGCCCTATCTAAATTACATCCTGACCCGTTGGGGCTTCGGTCCACACTTTTTGCAATGGGTGAATTCCCTCTATAACCATCCCCAGGCCTACGTTAAATATTCAGGTTTCCGTTCAGAGAGCTTTCCGATAGGGAGGGGTACTAGACAAGGGTGTCCCTTATCCCCTTTGATATTCGCTCTGGCTATAGAACCTTTGGCAGCCTTGATTAGAGCTAGCCCTGATGTCAAGGGATTGGAGGTGGCCTCAACCTCACATAAAATCTGTCTATTTGCAGATGATGCACTTTTATTTGTCACCTCTCCCCGTACTTCTCTCCCGAACCTCGTAAGAATTTTGGAACAGTTTGCCAATGTCTCTGGCCTAGAGGTGAATAAATCTAAATCCAAGGCTCTCAATGTTTCTCTTCCCCCCTCAGAAGTCACCCATCTGCAAGAGTATTTCCCCTTCGCTTGGTCTGCCACTTCTCTCCCATATTTAGGTATTAAATTAACTTCGGATTTATCTTCCCTTTACAGAACTAACTACCTCCCTATGCTGTCGCACTTAACCGCTTTAATGGATTCTTGGAAACCGCTTTGTGTTTCCTGGTTGGGACGAGTGGCAGCCGTAAAGATGTCTTTACTCCCAAAGCTGTTGTACTTATATAGAGTTCTCCCGATTCCGGTCCCCTCATATTTTCACCGTGTCATTCAATCTAGAGTCTTTAAATATATCTGGGGTCCCATAAAACCACGAGTTTCTAGATCTATACTCCTGCGTAATAAACTTAGTGGAGGCCTGGGTGTCCCTAATTTTGCCCGCTATTATCAGGCTGCACAACTTGCCCAAATTACATTATTTCACGCCACATCGGAAACGCCTATTTGGGTTAGTTTAGAGGCCGTTGATATTTATCCCTTGCTAATCTCTAATCTCCTATGGTTACCCCCGCTGGCTCGTAGTCCAATTCTCAATCCGGTAACACGCCACTCACTTAAGCTATGGGATAGTCTACGTGACCGTTTTCGACTGTTGTCCACCCATGCCCCGCTACTATCTTTTTTTGGCCATCCGCAGTTCTATCCCGCATACACAGAACCTGACTCTTTTCGTCTATGGCTCCGGGCAGGACTACACAGGATAGGAGACCTTGTTACTGACACGTCCCTCAAGTCCTTTCCAGACTTACAAGCTCAGGCTAAACTTCCCCCTAGGGAATGTTTCCACTACCTACAAATAACTCATTTTGTTCGCTCAATTATAGGGGACTGTTCCTCCCTGGACAGTATGTCCGTCTTTGAAAACATATGTCAATCGGATCCCCACGCCCCTGGTATCATCTCCCGCCTTTATAGTCATTTTACCTCTGACTCCACTGACCCTCCCCTCTACGCTGCACAGTGGTCCAAGGATCTCCAGATAACATTGGATAGGGAGGATTGGATTGGTATTTGGAATCGCACTAAATCCTCTTCCCAAAACATTATAGCCCTTGAGGCCAATTATAAGGTCCTGATGCGATGGTACCTAGTCCCCGCTAGGATTTCTAAATTTCTACCTTCCTACCCAGCGGGATGTTTTCGTGGATGTGGTGAGAGGGGTACACATCAGCATATCTGGTGGTCTTGTCCGATAGTGAGACGGTTCTGGATAGCAATATTTCAAATAGCCTCCACCCTATTACAAGAAAAAATATCGCCTGACCCATCTCTAGCCCTTTTGAATCATATACAATCAGATTTTACCAGAGCTCAGGTTAGACTCTTGCTTCAACTGACTACTGCTGCCAAGCAAACTATTGCTAGGGCTTGGAAGACCCCAACTATACATATTGCAGAAGTTAAGAATAGGGTGACTCAGGCAATGATCCATAGTAAGATTGAGGCCAGGATTCTCGACCGAATGGCTCAACACGACAAAACCTGGACCCCCTGGGTGGAACATTTTCTACCCCCGGGATTTGATTTAACTCTGTTAGTATCTTAAGATATGATGTGTGCTCGGACCATACTGCATCCGAACCCGTTGGGGTTTGCGTGACTCAGCCGACACCCTTCCTACCCCTCCTACCTTCTCCAGGCCGCTCCGGCCTTCTCTTCCCCTTCTATTCCCCTTGTCTTCTCTTTTCTGATCTTTTTCTTTCTTTTCTTTCTCTGTTCTTAATTGAAATGCTCTCGTTTGTGTTTACTGGGCAAGGCTACTAGCTATTGCCTAGTGTTACATCCCGTTATGTCCCAGTATAATGTACAGAGTACCCCCTTTTTTTTGGTATATATACCTTTGATGATACAGGACCTCCCCTGTCCTTCCCCCCCCCCCTACTTATGTTGATATTTCTGTTAATTTTCTCTTGCTAAGGATTGGTTGGTCCTTTCATCTTTATGAGATATACTTGACAATCCTCATTTTGTATTTTGACCCTCCACACCTTATATATTTTGTAATCGTCTTTAAGCTGATACTTGCCTCTGGTGGATTGTACCAGTATGTTTTCATTTGTGTGGTAACATGCAAATAATTGTTTCTGTACTCTGTCATTTGCTCTTTAATAAAAAATTTGAAAAGAAAAAAAAAAAAAAAAAAAAATTAACTGCAAAGCTTTACAACCACTTTAAGGATATGTCTTATTGCGATCTAAAGTAAAAATGTTACCTTTCTGTTCACAAGTTATCATAGATACCTTTAATTTTCAAATCAGTCAGTACATACTGTAATAACATTACAATATATATGTTCCATTTCTTTTTTTTTTTCATGTGTAACACCAAAGACAGTTAGGGAGTTAATTTAGTATTGGCAAATTGGCTGTTCACTTTGCCAGTTAAGTTGCACTTTGCAAGGGAATTTGCCCCACAGCTTGCATGATTCATTCATGGAAGTCATCAGAGCTTCACCTCATTCACTAAGCACTTCGGAAAATTCCCTTTAACCACTTACGGACCGCCTAACGCCGATATACAGTACAGACCAAAAGTTTGGACACACCTTCTCATTCAAACAGTTTTCTTTATTGTCATGACTATGAAAATTGTAGATTCACACTGAAGGCATCAAAACTAAATATAAAAATAAATAAAATATATTTAATATTCTAGGTTCTTCAAAGTAGCCACCTTTTGCTTTGATTACTGCTTGGCACACTCTTGGCATTCTCTTGATGAGCTTCAAGAGGTAGTCACCTGGCACAGCACCCCATCACTCTCCATCTTGGTAAATAGCCCTTACACAGCCTGGAGGTGTGTTTGGGGTCATTGTCCTGTTGAAAAATAAACGATGGTCCAACTAAACGCAAACCGGATGGAATAGCATGCCACTGCAAGATGCTGTGGTAGCCATGCTAGTTCAGTATGTCTTCAATTTTGATTCAATCCCCAACAGTGTCACCGGCAAAGCACCCCCACACCATCACACCTCCTCCTCCATGCTTCACGGTGGGAACCAGGCATGTAGAGTCCATTCGTTCACCTTTTCTGCGTCTCACAAAGACACGGGGGTTGGAATCAAGTTTGGACTCATCAGACCAAAGCACAGATTTCCACTGGTCTAATGTCCATTCCTTGTGTTCTTTAGCCCAAACAAGTCTCTTCTGCTTGTTGCCTTTCTTTAGCAGTGGTTTCCTAGCATATTCTACCATGAAGGCCTGATTCACACAGTCTCCTCTTACCAGTTCTAGAGATGTGTCTGCTGCAAAAGGTGGCTACTTTGAAGAACCTAGAATATGAAATATATTTTCAGTTGTTTCACACTTTTTTGTTATGTAGAATTCCACATGTGTTAATTCATAGTTTTGATGCCTTCAGTGTGAATCTACAATTGTCATAGTCATGAAAATAAAGAAAACTCTTTGATTGAGAAGGTGTGTCCAAACTTTTGGTCTGTACTGTATGTCGGCAGAATGGCACAGCTGGGCACAATCATGTACCTGTACGTGATTGTTAAATGCCCAGCCGTGGGTCGCGCCCGTGACCCGGTCCGAAGCTCTGTGGCCGCGGGACCCGCGGACCCGATTGCCGCCGGAGTCCCGCAATCGGTCCCTGGAGCTGAAGAACAGGGAGAGGTGTGTGTAAACACACCTTCCGCGTTCTTCACAGTGGCGCTGTCATTGATCGTCTGTTCCCCTGATATAGGGAAAGGCGATCAATGACGTCACATGTCCATCCCCGCCCCCTATAGTTAGAAACACATATGAGGTCACACTTAACCCCTTCAGCGCCCCCTAGTGGTTAACTCCCAAACTGCAATTGTCATTTTCACAGTAAACAATGCATTTTTATAGCATTTTTTGCTTTGAAAATGACAATGGTCCCAGAAATGTGTCAAAATTGTCCTATGAGTCCGCCATAATGTCGCAGTCACGAAAAAAATCATTGATCGCCGCCATTAGTAGTAAAAAAAAAATATAGGTTAACCTATGAAGCTGACTGATGGTCCGTCGTGCCTACACACCATCAGTTAAAAAAACGATCGTGTCAGAACGCGGTGATGTAAAACACAACGACGTGCTGAAAAAAACAAAGTTCAATGCTTCCAAGCATGCGTCGACTTGATTCTGAGCATGCGTGGATTTTAAACCGATGGAGGTGCCTACTAACGATTGTTTTTTTCCCATCGGTTAGGAATCCATAGGTTAATTTTAAAGCAAGTTGGCTTTTTTTTAACCTATGGTTAAATAACCTATGGGGCCTACACACGATCCTCTGGTTAACCTATCGTGTGTACGAGGCCTAAATGTTTGAAGCCGAGGTGGCCTGCAGGAAGACTGTTAAGGCATCTCTGTGAGTACAATGCTTTTGCTTTATGAAACTGAACACCAGGTGCATGTCCCGTTTTACATACATATCTTTTTATGTATCTGCCTATCTATCTACATATCTATCTATCTGTTTTTATTTATTTATTTAGTTTTTTACAGACATTAAATATTTCTAGTGCTTAATATTTGCAAGATATCATTTTTACTAATACAAAATCTTGATACATAAGGTTACCTCGGCTCCAATATATACAGTATAATAGTGAGCCAAATTACTGAAAGCACATCTGTTCCTAGCATAGCATTTTTTTTTCAAAAGTTCATGGTGTGTGTAGTTGCAGGCTTTACTTAGTTTAACAAACTGACTGATGCAGGGTGTGTTGTCTAGTATCAATCAATGAAATTAAATTTACTTTAATTTATTAGCCTTCTATTTAGTTCCAATGAATACTCTAATGCTTTGTAAAGTTAAGAAGCTGAAAAATATTGCTCTACCCCACACGTGCATGCTTATTCATTTAGTGAGGAAGTATTTATGATTGGCTGATGAAGCCAACCCAAGGAAGGGCACAGGTGTATATGTTTAAAAGAAACTTAAATAAGTCACAAAGGCAATATATATATCTATATATATTTATGACATACAGGCATTCCCCTACTTTTAAGTACACATTGGGGTTTATTTACTATTGCTGGAAAGTGCAAAATCAGGCTCACTTCTGCATAGAAACCATTGAGCTTCCAAGTTTTATTACCAGGCTTAATTGAACAAGCTGGTGTAAGAAGCTCATTGTTTTCTATGCAGAAGTGAGCCTGATTTTGCACCCTCCAGCAATAGTAAATAAACGCCATTGTGTACTTAAAAGTGGGATATGCCTGTACATGTTATACTTACCTGCTCTGTGCAGCGGTTTTGCACAGAGCAGCCCCAACCGTCCTCTTTTCTGGTCCGTCCCTCCTGTCGAGTGCCCCCCAGAGCAAGCAGCTTGCAATGGAGGCACCCAAGCAGGCACGCTCCCGTGCCACTGCTCTGTGTCTCTATTCACACACAGAGCCTTGGTTCAGCCCCGCCCCCTCTCTCTTCTCATTGGCTCAGAATGCCTGAAAAAAGATCTTGAGCTTTTAGAACCACTTTTATTCAATATGTGTGCACTGGAACAATTACTTTTTAGATTCCTTTTTTGGCAAGTTTCAGTCTTGCTCCACTGGTGAAGCATTGTTAACCACTTAAGGACCGGACCAATATGCTGCTAAATGACCCAAGGGGTTTTTACAATTCGGCACTGCATCGCTTTAACAGACAATTGCACGGTCGTGCGACGTGGCTCCCAAACAAAATTGGCGTCCTTTTTTCCCCCCACAAATAGAGCTTTCTTTTGGTGGTATTTGATCACCTCTGCGGTTTTTATTTTTTGCGCTATAAACAAAAATAGAGCTACAATTTTGAAAAAAATGCAATATTTTTTACTTTTTGCTATGATAAATATCCCCCAAAAACATATATAACATTTTTTTCCCTCAGTTTAGGCCAATATATGCAGTTTGGGAGTTAACCACAGGGGGCTCTGTAGGAGTTAGGGTTCACCTAGTGTGTGTTTACAACTGTAGGGGGGTGTGGCTGTAGGTCTGACATCATCGATCGAGTCTCCCTATAAAAGGGATCACTCGATCGATGCAGCCGCCACAGTGAAGCCGTGTTTACATACGGCTCTCTCCGTTCTTCAGCTCCGGGGAGCGATCGCGAGGGGGCGGCTAGAAACGAATAGCCGCGCCCTCGTCCCGGATCGCTCCTGAAGCCACGGGAACCGCCGCATGTACGGGGGGGTCCCGATCGGACCCCAACCCACGTCTAGGCAGGGACGTACAGGTACGCCAATGTGCCTGTCCGTGCCATTCTGCTGACGTAAATGTACATGCAGCGGTCCGGAAGTGGTTAACATGGATTTTCCATTCATTGGTACAGGGGAGCAACTTCAAGACTTATAACCTTCCTCGATGATAGATACAGGGGGAGATTATCTATCACTTTTCTGTTGCAGAGAGCCGACGTGAAAAAAAACAGAAAATCCTTACTTTGACGGCCCTTCTAGAGGATTGGTAGGATGAAACCACACATCCCACTTTCTAAAAGAGAGCCCCCTTGTCTTATAGTGCGCTACCAGCAACAATCATGTTGCTGATAGAGACAAACTGTTGATCAGCTCTTTGTTGCTGAAGTGATATGCATTACGAATCCATACCCTTCTGTTGAAGGGAACACTATTATCTACCCCCCCCCCCCCATTCTTTTAAAGGGAGGTTATAATTAAGAAAGGTATTACTAGCACTATCAAGGTAATCGGTAATAATTATGTTCTACTGGTTTAAAGTAATATTTATTACTTATTAAGGAATTTGCACTTTCATAAATTATTAGTAATGTACTTTGTAATCAGAAACTGACCATACACATTTAGTTTGGTTAATTGAAATACAAAATGTTTAAAAAAAATATTGAATTAGTACATAAAACGTCATGTTTTCATTGTTTTAAATCAATGGATTATGGGCAGCAAATTTATAAATTAAAAAGGGCAAGAGTTAATTATGATCCTCATGCAGAAAGGGGGTTAAAGATTTATAATTCTACTTTCTAATTTGAATTCCGTTTCAGGAATTCCCAGGATTTTATCTAATTAGAAAGCACCGTATAATTAATCACTTTGCTTGATGTAATACAGGATGGAAGAGCCACATGGGGAGAACCCAGGCTGCTTAGTAAGCAGGAGGTTCCTGCTAGGTGCTTCAAAGCACTTTCCTCTAACAATTTACTTGTTATTTTAAAGATATGTTATACTTAGAAAACAAGCAAACTGTGTGTTTGCATTTCCAAAGTTGAATTTATCATTGTAGAAATATACATTACATTGTGTTAAATGACACTGTTCATATAAAGTAGATGTTCTGTATATTCAAATGGCGATTTAAAGCTATATTACCAGTCTTGCTGGGGTAAATAATTAAAGAGTATTTGGGACGGAAATATTTACCTTTCCCAGAGAAAGAAGGGCATCTGGAGCCAAATATGTGTCCAAAAACCTAAGAATTTGGTGATGTTAACTCTATTACAGGGGGATCAGAGATCTGATTCAGTGCTCCTTTCCTTAAAGGGGTTGTAAAGGCTCCTGTTTTTTCACCTTAATGCATCCGATGCATTAAGGTGAAAAAACATCTGATGATTACCGCCCCCCAGCCCCCCTGTTTTACTTACCTGAGCCCTTGAAAGTCTTTGCCCGGGGCTCTCGGCTCTTCGTTGGATACATTTAAAGCAGTGCAGCCATTGGCTTGCGCTGTTGTCAATCAAATCCAATCATGCGGGCGCCAGGACTGGGGCCGAGTCCTGCACTCGGCGGCTATGGATGCCAAATGCAGGACATGGGAGCGTGCCTGCAAACTAACCCCCTTGGGAGAGCACTTCCCAGAGGAGGTTATCTGAGGCAGGGAGGAGCTGAGACAGCCGTCGTCGGACCCCAGAAAACGCAGTTCGGGGCCAGTCTGTGCAAAACGAGCTGCACAGTCAAGGTAAATATGACATGTTTGTTATTTTAAAAAAATTAAAATAGAACCTTTACAATCACTTTAAAGTTGTAAACTCTCATCTCCGACTTTTACCTAACTGTGGGCAGCCAGTTCTGCTGTTTTTGGCTTCACAGCCACCTGCACACTGCCAATTATAAGTGACTATTTTAGTGACTATGCCTTATGCAACTCCTTTTTTTTCAGCAACTATGTAGGTCAGAAGGAAGGCAATGTGAAATGTATGACACAACAGTGCCTATTCACAGGGCAGAGTATGTGTCACAGAATTCAAGAAAGTAAATGTGTGGGGATCTTTACAAAGTAAGGGCCAGATCCTCAAAGAAGTTACGCTGGCGTATCTATTGATACGCCGCGTAACTTCTATTTTGCTCCGGCTTATCTTTGTTTTGTATCCACAAAACAAGATACGCCTGAAGCTGTGCTAGATCCGACTGGCGTACATCTTAGTACGCCGTCGGATCTAAGGTGCATTTTTACGCTGGCCGCTAGGTGGCGTTTCCGTCGATTTCCCCGTCGAGTATGCAAATTAGCTAGATACGCGAATCCACAAACGTACGTCCGGCCGGCGCATTTTTTTACGTTGTTTCCATAAGGCTTTTTTTGGCGTATAGTTACCCCTGCTATATGAGGCGTATCCTATGTTAAGTATGGCCGTCGTTCCCGCGTCGAAATTTGAATTTTTTACGTCGTTTGCGTAAGTCTTTCGCGAATAGGGCTTTACGTAGGATGACGCTCACGTCGTAAACATTGGCTTGTTGCGGGTTAATTTTGAGCATGCGCACTGGGATACCTCCACGGACGGCGCATGCGCCGTTAAAAAAAACGTCATTTATGTTGGGTCAAGACGTATTTACATAAAACACGCCCCCATCACATCCATTTGAATTGCGCGCCCTTACGCCGCCAAAGTTACACTACGCCACCGTAACTTACGGCGCATATTCTTTGAGGATAAGGAAAATACGCTGAAAGTTACGGCGGCGTAGTGTATCAGAGATACGCTACGCCGGACGGAACAATGCGCCAGGCTACGTGGATCTGGCCCTAAGTTTACAAACTTTAAGATCATTACATTAATATTAGTATGTTAGAAGGACATGGACGTGTTTCACCCATAGGAGTGGCGAAACACGTTGGTCAGAGTTTCTGGTTCCGCTGACGTCAAATCTGGCCCATGGAGCACATGCCAGCATAGGCGCTTCCAGGTTCTCTTCTGTCTCTTGCCTATACAGCACAAATGTGTGTGTTTTAATAATAAAATGGAATGACATTATTGAGGATTTACATTCCTGTGAGATCGTATATGTTTGTTTATTAAGGGAATTTGAAAATCTTAAGTAGCAGCTGCAGTCCCGCCCCCCCCCCCCAAAAAAAATATATATATATTCACTTATTTGTTTATTCACTTTATTAAGAATATACATTTTAGTTCTTTGGAATTTTATTGATATTCAAAATAGAAATTAATATAGCGATTAAAAATTTTGACCATAGACCATAGATTTTATAACATGTAATAGTTGTCCACTTTAACCACTTCAGCCCTGGACCATTTGGCTGGCCAAAGACCAGGCCACTTTTTGCAACAGTAGTCTACATAAGGCCTTAATAGTAAAAAAGGTGAAGCTTTGTTTTCTTTAAAAGGCCAATCATGTGCTAGGAATTTTTTTTTTATTGATTACAGAGGTTCTGATGGTTCCAACGTTTAATTTACCCATGATTCATAAAAGTTTGAAGAATCCACTGTGTAGTCCAATTGTTTTTATGAGAAACTATGCATCTTCATACATATTATTTTACAAGCACACACAAATCTTAAACTATATACCTTTTAGTTCTGACTGAGCAGCTAATTATCTCAGATGATATTGTTTAAATTACTTGGGATGCTGAATTATTGTAATTGGATACTATGTGCACATAAAGATTGTGAACAGCAAATTTTTTTTTTAGACAGAAGCAAAAGCAATATACCTCTTCACAATTTAATTATGCAATTAGCAATTATTGTTTTTTTTGTAATCCTCAATCATTTAATTTATCTGCAGTGCTCTTGTAAATACAAGGCAAGAAGGCCAAAAAACAAAATAATTGCAAGGAAAATCATGTTGGAAATCCTTAAAGGGGTTGTAAAGGTTATTTTTTATTTTATAAACAGGTTCCTTAAAAGGTAGTGCATTACCTTTTCCCTTCGATTTCCCTTCTAAATGTTTTTTTTCTTTGTCTGAATTTCTCACTTCCTGTTTCTCCTTAGTAAGCTTTCCACCATCATCCGAGCTGTGGAAAGTCAGTCAGAAAATCTTACTGAACAGCTTACTGGGGAGGAACAGGAAGTGAGAAATTCAGACAAAGAAAACAAAGAAAAAAAACATTTAGAAGGGAAATTGAAGAATAAGGTAAGTGAACCAACAATGCACTAGCTTAAAGGAACCAATTTAGAAAATAAAAAACAACCTTTACAACCCCTTTAACCTCCCTGGCGGTATGATTATTTCAGATTTTAGGTGCTGAAAGCGGTACCATTATTTTGCAAGGAAATTTGGCGTTTTACATTGTAGGCCTGTACAGTAACTCTTAGGCCCCATACACACGACCGGATCTATCCGCTGGGATTGATCCGCGGATCAGTTCCAGCGGACAAATCCGGTCGTCTGTACGGCCTAGCGGATATTTATCCGCGGAGATTTCTCAGGCCGATCGATTTCAAGCGGATATAAATTTCTTAGCATGCTAAGAAATCTATCCGCTTGAATCGGGTCCAGCGGATTGATCCGGTGGTCTGTACAGACTCACCGGATCAATCCATCCGCTCCCCTCCCTCGCATGCGTCGTAATGAGTCGACGCATGCGTGGAAGTACTTACCTTCCAGCGTTGCGCACGTCGCCGCGTCATCATCGCGGTGACGGTGCGACATGTCACCGCGGATGAATTCCGCGCGGATTTTGATCCGATGGTGAGTACAAGCCATCGGATCCAAATCCGGAGGAGGAATCTCCGCTGGAAACGGTCCGGCGGACCGTTTCCAGCGGAGATCCCCTCGTGTCTATGGGGCCTTAGGAATAACTCACTTAAATCTGTCCAAACAAGAGTCTAGTAGACATGCCGGGTATGATAAAGTTTGAAAAACAAAATCATAAATTATAATATAATAAATAACTATAAATAATTACAACAAATAATAATATAATTATTATAACAATTATTCAATAATGTAATCAAATCAAAAACACTGAAATTTGCTCAGTTGCAGAATTGTCGCTGTCATTACTTTTATTTTTTTATGACGAATTTCCCCACAAATCGCTATCGCTCAATTCTGCAAGTGGTTGCTATGGACAATCTACAGTTTGAAGGCAGAAAGAAATTTTTTTATTATACAAAAGTACATGCAGGACACTGGGCAGACCACTAGGGACAAAGGGGGTGTGTATTTTTTACATACAGTACTGTAATCTGTAAAATTACAGTATACTGTATGTATTGTGTTTATTTACTTTTTTGAATTTGGCACTGTTTTCCGCCCCGTACGTCATAACGTAGCAGGGAACGGAGCTCGGCAGCACACAGGCACTGTGTGAATCGAGCGAGGACACCGCTCGATCACACAGCGGAGAGGCATCGCAGAATCCAGGGACAAGGTAAGTAAACCATGCCTGTGGATGCTGCGAGGCGATCCCGAGTCTGGCTCGGGGTTACCGCTCTTGGTTCTGAAATTCCACCCCGAGCCAGACTCGGGAATACCGCCAGAGGGGTTAAAAAGAAAAATTATCTTCCTTTAACCACTTCAGATCCGTAGGACGTCCTGGGACGTCCTGGACTTTGAGCGGTGATATCTGAATGATGCCTGCAGCTGCAGGCATCATTCAGATATCTCTGTCTTCAGCCGGCGATTCTGTGCACCAGAAGAATGATCAAAGTGGCGGTTCCGCCGCTCGATCGTTCTTCTAGGCAGCGGGAGGGGACGTCCCCCCCCTCCCGCCGCCATCCGGTGCTTCTCCGGGCTCTCCCGTGCCATCGGGGGCCCGGAGAGCGAATCGGCCGGCGCGCGTTGCTGAACCATAGAGATGACTGGTGACCAGACGGTCACAGTCATCTCTATGACCGTCGGAGGGCCGGGCGCGACGTTATGACCTCACGCCCGGTACCCGGAAGTAAACAAAGCCGCAATCGCGGCTGTCGGCATGTAATCGGTGAAATGTTTTTCACCGATTTCATGCTTGTAAGCCTGTAGGAGAGATGTGGGGTCTTATTGACCCCACATCTCTCCATAAAGAGGACCTGTCACAGTGATTCCTATTACAAGGGATGTGTACATTCCTTGTAATAGGAATAAAAGTGATCAAAAAAAAAAAAATGTCAAAAAAAGTGTAAAAATAAAAAAAGAAGTAAAAAAATAAAATAAAATAATAAAAAAAAAATTTAAAACGCCCCTGTCCCGGTCGCTCGCGTGCAGAAGCGAACGCGCATGCAAGTCCCGCCCACATATGTAAACACTGTTCAAACCCCACATGTGAGGTATCATCGCGTGCGTTAGAGCGTGTGCAACAATTCTATCACTAGAGCTACTCTGTAACTCAAAAATAGTAACCTGTAAAAAAAATTAAATTGTCGCCTATGGAGATTTTTAAGTACCGAAGTTTGGCGCCATTCCATGAGTGTGCGCAATTTGAAAGCGTGACATGTTAGGTATCTATTTACTCGGCGTAACATCGTCTTTCACATTATACAAAAAAATTGGGCTAACTTTACTGTTTTGTTATTTTTTAATTCATGAAACTGTTTTTTTCCCTAAAAAAAGGTGTTTGAAAAATTATTGCGCAAATACCGTGCGAGAAAAAAAGTTGCAATGACCGCCATTTTATTCCCTAGGGTGTCTGCTAAAAAAAAAATATATAATGTTTGGGGGTTCTGATTAATTTTCTAGCAAAAAAATTGTGATTTTTACATAAAGGAGAACAGTGCCGAAATAGGCCCGGTAACGAAGTGGTTAAATGACACCTCACAAAGTACCAAACAACTTTATTGCTCAATGAACATAATAGTAAACCTAATAAAATATAAAATCTAGCATATAAAATTAATCAAAATTGACACACACAGTGTTGTAGAATACCTAATAATAAAGGAATAATAATTTCCCTGATGTATCAGACAAGGGTCTGTAAGCCAATGAGCTTTATAACCTGCCAAGAATAATAACCAAACAAAATAACAAACAACATTGTCAACAGGGGTGTATCATCCATCTTGTAAGTGTGTGCAGAGTACACAGGCCCTTAGGCAAGGGGAGCCCACTGTGCACTCTCACACAGTGCATACAGGGAGTAGTCAAGCCTGATGTTTGAGTTGAATGTAAGTAATGTGGGGTGTTTGCGGCAAATTCAAAAGCCGCAGAACACCCTTTAAAAGTCTAAGGGATAAATCAAGAGTGCTAATTTTGTAAGGCTTATATGCATGTTATTTTCCTAAAAAGTGTTTGGAGACCTGGGTCCTGCCCCGGGGGACATGTATCAATGCAAAAAAAAAAAGTTTTAAAAACTACAGTTTTTTCGGGAGCAGTGATTTTAAAAAGGCTTAAAGTGAAACAATAAAAGTGAAATATTCCTTTACATTTTGTACCTGGGGGGTGTCTATAGTATGCCTGTAAAGTAGCACATTTTCCCTGTGTTTAGAACGGTCTCTGCACAAAATGACATTTCTAAGAGAAAAAAAGTAATTTAAACCGGAATAGGTTACCCCCCCCCCCCCAGTCCATTACCAGGACATTTGGGTCTGGTATGAATTTTAAGGGGAACCCCGAACCAAAATTAAAAAAAAAATGCATGGGGGTCCCCCGAAATTCCATACCAGGCCAATTTTGAGGGGGGCCCCTACGCCATTTTTTAAAAAAAAATTGGCGTAGGGGCCCCCTTCAAAATCTATACCAGACCCTCATACGAGCACGCAAAACGGCTGGCCGCAGGAAAAGAATGGGGAACCGTAAAATTAGCACTTTTGATTTTTCACGTTTGTGTCCCATAGACTTTAACGATGTTCGCATGTTCGAAAACATTTTTTGCCTGTTCGCATGTTCTGCTGCGGTGTCTTTACGTTTAAATGTGAACCCCAACAAACTATTACAGTAGTGGGTAATACACTCACATTGCAGTGCACCACAATGTTCTACCCTTTTTCGTGCATTGCCATTACATTTACAATAAACAGGCTGATAACATGACACAACAGTCCAAATTTATTTGCAAAAAAAAGTGCAGAGAAGAGCTGCTATTTTATTCTGAGGAACGTATGCATTAAAATGTAACAGTTTAAATGTCTTGTAAATATATTGATTCTTGTATAAGACCACCTGTGGCTAGATCTCTTTAAAATACAAATATGTCTTCCTATATATTTATTAGAAAATGTATACTGTGTTTATTCTTCCTTTATTGTGCAACTTCATAAGAATACACACGCACAACACTTTATAGATAAGTACAAGCATGAGGAATCTAAACTGGTGCTAAATGCCATTTACCTTATAATATCAAATGTCTTAAAAAGTAATTGTAAGAGCTGGCCACAGACAGATCAAAATTTGGCCAGGTTCAGTAGACACTGGCCCAATCTTCGATCCATCTATGGGCAGGCTGGTTGTAACCAGACTGTGTTTTTTTTTCACTGTATCACTGCCAGTAATCATTGTATTCTGCTGGTGGGGAATCACTCCCCTTTGGCAGAACACAATAGAGTTGTGTGTGTGCTGAGTCAGTGTTCTTTTTTTTTTTTTCGCTCAGACTTAACAATTTTGGCGACTTTCTCATGGAAGATGGACCCCCATTGTCTCCGTGAAAGTTTAGCATCATATGCGGAAGAATAATTACTTTTAATAACATTTTTGCTTGCTTATCCCTTTTTTTTTTTTTATCTTTTTTTTTTTTCTTCTTTTGGTTAGTTTTAAAGAGAATAAATAGACAGAAAAAAAAAAGTGTTGATGGGGGAATCAAGCAATTTTCTTACCTTGATGCCTCGTACACATGACTGTTTTCCTCAGCAAAAAACATCAAGAAAAATGCTGGCAGAGCTTTTTTGCCGAGAAAAACAGTCGAGTGTATGTTTTTCGTCGAGAAAACTGTCGTGGATCTCGACGAGAAAAAAAGAGAACATGCTCTCTTTTTTCTCGTAGGGAGTCTCAATTTTTTCGTTGTGGTTCCCGTCGGGCTGGTTTACGACGAGAAACATGTTCCTGTGTATGCTTAGAAACCCGCGCATGCTTAGAATACAGTATGAGACAGGAGCGCACCTTGGTTAAAGTAGCGTTCGTAATGGAGATAGCACATTCGTCACTCTGTAACAGACTGAAAAGCGCGAATCGTCTCTCACCAAACTTTTACTTAACATGCGGTAACATGAGATTAGCAAAAGCAGCCCCAAGGGTGGCGCCAGTGGAATCTAACTTCCCCTTTATAGTGCCGTCGCAGGTGTTGTACATCACCGCGTTTGAGAACGACGAGATTTGGTCTCGACAGTGTGTATGCAAGGAAAGCTTGACAAGAACCTTGTTGAAGAAAACAACGTTTCTTTTACGACGAGATTCTCGGTCGTGTGTACGAGGCATGGTTGAAGGTAAGAAAATGGCATAATGTATGGCCTGCCTCAGATGCCAAGCAGCAAGTGAAAAAATGTACATGCAGTAATTACTTTCACGTATGTGATATTTATGATTTATGATATCCTTTTTTAATAAAAGGCAATTGTTTTCCAATAAACTTTATGCTCTGCTTAGCAACCAGTTTTCTTGCTGACTTCATCTTGCTATGCACTAATATCAAACAGGATAGCAAGCTTGTGCCTGGAGCAAAGTAAACTAATTGTGAATCACTAATAAGAATTTGTACGTTTCAACCCCAAAGCATTGTTGCTGTTTACCGATCCCCCACTACTTCACACTTCGCTAAAATCAATGAATTTCTTTATATGTTTCTAATGCAATAATTATAGCAATAAAACTACTTGTCTCCCAACGGACTTCAAATAATTGTACAACTTCATAAAAATGAAAACATAGTAGGAGATATATTAGAAACAGCAGTCTTAAGAATAGAAAAGGAATGTTTTGCTGGTAACATTTTAAAACACTACATTGGTTAGTTTTATTGTTTTATAAAACATACGGTAAATCTTTCCGTACCGGTTTTACAATCTTAGAGTAGAACTTTTTTCAGTAGTTCCTGTTTTTTTAATCTTTAAATAATTCTGGGTTTATTTTAAGGTACCTAGTAGTACTCAGGTGAATGTCTAAGGCTGGATTCACATCTATGTGCGAATTGGATGCAGCTTTCACCGCATCCAATTTGCATAGCAGGAGATTATGACCGTCTCTCTATGGAGCCGGTTCACACATCTCCGCAGCGGCTCCGGTGGATTGAGTAAATGCCACATTTATATATTATTTTAAATCTAAATCGCGATTCTTTTAGATGAATAAAGTACTCTAGGAAGGTTTAACCACTTGAGACCTGCGCTATAGACAAAAGACGTCCACAGTGCGGCTCTCAAGTGCCAAGTGGACGTCTTTGGACGTCTTTTAAAGTGCATCACCTGCACGCGCCACTGGGGGGCGCGCATCGGGTAAACACTGTCCCGGCGCATCGCTGAAGAGCCGATGCGTGTACCTGGCGGCCGCGATGTCCGCCGGGTACACGCGATCGGCGGGAACACAGCAGGGACGTGGAGCTCTGTGTGTAAACACAGAGCTCCACGTGCTGTCAGAGGAAAGGAGACCGATCTGTGTCCCTTGTACATAGGGACACAGCATCGGTCACCTCCTCCAGTCACCCCCTTCCCCCCACACAGTTAGAACACACCCAGGATACACATTTAACCCCTTCCTCACCCCCTAGTGTTAACCCCTTCCCTGCCAGTCACATTTATACAGTAATTAGTGCATTTTTATAGCACTGATCGCTGTATAAATGTGAATGGTCCCAAATTTGTGTCAAAAGTGTCCGATATGTCCGCCGCAATATCGCAGTCCCAATAAAAATCATAATTCTGTTCCCCATTTTGTAGGCGCTATAACTTTTGCGCAAACCAGTCGCTTATTGCGATTTTTTTATTTATTGTTACAAAAATACGTCGAAAAATACGTATCGGCCTTAACTGAGAAAAAAATAGTTTTTTTAAAAAAAAAATTGGGATATTTATTATAGCAACAAGTAAAAAATATATATATATTTTTTAAATTGTTGCTCTTTTTTCGTTTATAGCGCAAAAAATAAAAACTGCAGAGTGATCAAATACCACCAAAATAAAGCTCTATTTGTGGTGAAAAAAGGACATCAATTTTGTTTGGGAGGCAAGTCGCACGACCGCGCAAATGTCATTTAAAGCGACGCAGTGCCGGAAGCTGAAATTTTGCCTGGGCACGAAGGGGGTTTATGTGCCCAGTAAGCAAGTAGTTAATACAAGACGTGTTAGTGGATCCAAGAGGTCAAACAAAGATTGAAGTTGTCAATTCTTACCTTAAAGTAGAAGTACACCAAAGATCATTTGTCTGTACTTCTGTAAATCACAGGAGTGCAGTTTGTTCTGCATTCCTGTGACCCATTTTCAGCAGATAGATCTCTGTCTGCTGATGTCACAGAGCTGGTCCAGGCTCTGGCAAGATCGTGACCATATGGTCGGGATTGACCCACATGCCTGTACTAGCACCTGACTCAGCCTCTCAGTGAGCCACTGAGAGCCTAAACTGGCTGCTCCCACCCCCTCCACAGCCCAGCGCTCCAGTGAGGGAGAGCAGAGAGCTGATGACTGACAGTCATCAGCTCTCAGCTTAGGAAGCACTGAGAACTGAGCGATCAATGGCGTTTGAATGATTGAGTCTCAGTGTTAACGCTGGCAGAGGACAAATGCAGCATCGGACCAATGCTGCATCCACTCCAGCTAGGTAAGTATGAATCTGCAAAAAAAAATGGATTCCCATACTTTTCTTTTTATCTTGGATAATTCTTGTCAGCTCCAGTCTCATGATTGAGTTTACTTCCAGAAAAAATCTAGTACATTATTTTCTCTACCAACCCTGCATTCTGGCTTTCTCAATGTCTTCATCATTCAACACATTGGTGAGTGTTGTAGGTCACTAGAGGACTGAGCAGTAACTTACATAGGGGATAGAACTACACTGTGCAATGGGTGCCCCTGGCACTTACAGAAGTGTTGAGTGCTGAAGATAATGACAGATGCTGCTGTGCTGGAATGGAAAGGAAATAGGCACACCCTCTTTTGCAGGGTACTTTATTTTGATATTTGTTTAAACTAACAGGGTTGCATTAAATCAGCTATGTGGAAAAATTACCTAAACGAGACATAGGGGCTGATTTACTAAAGTTCGAAATCTTGCCTTAATAAATTATATCTGTGTTCACTTTGAACACCAAATCATGTGCAGATGAAATAAATGAACAGGAATTTGCTTTCCACATAACTGAAAAATGTGAGTTTTTATTTAATTTAGTAAGTTAAGAGTCTTAACCTCTTTAGTAAAGTGTGCACCAAAAGGTTTCAGTACTTACCTGCTGTTTCAGCTTTCATTTATTTGATTTCAGATTTAAAGGGGTTGTAAATCTACATGTTTTTTCACCTTAACCACTTAAGACCGGCACCTTTAGGCAGCTAAAGGACCTGGCCAGTTTTTGCGATTCGGGCACTGCGTCGCTTTAACTGACAATTGCGCGGTCGTGCAACGTGGCTCCCAAACAAAATTGGCGTCCTTTTTTTCCCACAAATAGAGCTTTCTTTTGGTGGTATTTGATCACCTTTGCGGTTTTTATTTTTTGCGCTATAAACAAAAATAGAGCGTCAATTTTGAAAAAAAATTCAATATTTTTTACTTTTTGCTATAATTAATATCCCCAAAAAAAATATATATATATATATATAAAAAAATTCCTAAGTTTAGGCCGATACGTATTCTTCTACCTATTTTTGGTAAAAAAAAATCGCAATAAGCGTTTATCGATTGGTTTGTGCACAATTTATAGCGTTTACAAAATAGGGGGTAGTTTTATTGCATTTTTATAATTTTTTTTTTTTACTACTAATGGTGGCAATCAGCGATTTTTTTCGTGACTGCGACATTATGGCGGACACTTCGGACAATGTTGACACATTTTTGGGACCATTGTCATTTTCACAGCAAAAAATGCATTAAAAATGCATTGTTTACTGTGAAAATGACAATTGCAGTTTGGGAGTTAACCACAAGGGGGCGCTAAGGGGTTAAGTTTGACCTCATTTGTGTTTCTAACTGTAGGGGGGTGTGGTTGTAGGTGTGACGTCATTGATTGTGTTTCCCTAAAAAAGGGAACACACGATCAATGACGGTGCCACAGTGAAGAAAGGGAAAGCTGTGTTTACACACAGCTCTCCCCGTTCTTCAGCTCCGGGGACCGATTGCGGGACTCCAGTGGCGATCGGGTCTGTGGGTCCTGCGGTCACGGAGCTTCAGACCAGGTCACGGGCGCGTGCCGAGGGCGCGCGCCCCGCGACCCACGGCTGGGCACTTAAAGAGGACGTACCTGTAGGTGCTTGTGCCCAGCTGTGTCATTCTGCCGACGTATATGTGCAGGAGGCGGTCCTTAAGCTGTTAATGCATCGTATGCATTACAGTGAAAAAACACCTTGCAGTGTCCGGCCCCCCGTCTCTTCGTTTTACTTACTTGAGCCCCAAATTTCCGTGGGTGTGTCCTTCTTACCACGGAGTGCCGGCTTTGATTGGATAGATTGATAGCAGTGCAGCTATTGGCTCCCACTGCTGTCAATCAAATCCTATGACATGTGCGCCGGGGGACGGGGTCGAGTCCGGCATTTGTGTCTATGGACGCCGAGTGTATGACTAAGGAGCGCGTCCGCAAGGTAACCCCCTCGGGAGAGAGCTTCCCAGAGGGAGTTATCTAATGCAGGGAGGAGCCACGAGAGCTGCCGTGGGACCCCAGAACAGGTGGATAGGGGCCACTCTGTGTAAAACGAACTGCACAGTGGAGGTAAGTATGACATGTTTGTTATTTAAAAAAAAAACATGAACCTTTAGTGTCACTTTAAAGGAAATGCACCATGTGTAATGATTATATATATATCATTAAAGCAAATTTTAAAGTGAGCTGAGTATTAGACGTATTTTAACAGGAATTTATTACCTCTTACAGAGATCACAGTATTCCCCCTGACAACATCTCTGTATCTGTTTTTCAGATAGAATTGAGGAATCCTTGTTTAAACATCATCCAAATGACTTTTAAGAAGAATTGATGTTTGTCAATGTGTTTGGCTGTGGAAAGAAGGAAAAATTGCGCTAATCTAAACACGTAAATAATCCGTAATAATAAGCGGCTATACAATGTGACAAAAATTGAACAAGTGATAGAAAAAATATGTAGCGCTAATAGTAATGATGTCACCTAAAGTAACAAATAAGTGATATAACATAAATGTGAAAAAACAACAATTAATGTGCAAATGAATGTCCATCAATAAGTAGGTGAAAAGCTGTAAAACATGTGGCCACATTGATCATCATGAACAGGACATTCCTCCAGCTAAACGGAGTAGATAAAATACTCTTACCGGAATGGAGAGGATCTGCCTGTCAGCGACAACAGATCGTAAACGCATAAATGGTCCCCGATAGGATCCACTCGACTTGTCAAAAGGCCGGATGGTAAAAGCCACACGTAACACCTGGATTCGATTCGATACTCCTGGAATGGAACCTCTCAGTAGAGACTGACTCTCCTCCAATCACAGACACATGCTGTTGAGCTTGTTTGATTGGTTTGTTCCTTAGTTTAATCAGGAGTATTTATTATATAAGTATGGCAATATGGGGGAGCAGGTAGATGCCCCAGCTGAAGTCCCGTAGGACGAAACGTGTATGGCTTGGTACGCCTACAACTCATATTGCTTTGATTTCCATTTTACTATTTTTGTGATCACTTTTATGTCATTATTTGGTTTTATTAAAATAAAACCTTACCTTTTTTATCTGCTCCATCCGGAGCATTTTTTGCATGACCTGCCGGACTAAGTTTTTAAGCTTTATCATCGTGCCCTTTTATCCCGTGAACGGGTTTTTCTTTCTACTACGCACCACCAGCTCGAAGTAAGGGGTCCCTGCCTCTCCCTTTGGGTTTATCTGTTGGATCCAGATTGAATTACTTCTACTGAGAGGTTCCAGTCCAGCCTTTTGACAAGTCGAGTGGATGCTATCGGGGACCATTTATACGTTTACAATCTGTTGTCGCTGACAGGCAGATCCTCTCCATTCAGGTAAGAGTATTTTATCTTCTCCGTTTAGCTGGGATGGACATTCATTTGCACATTAATTGTTGTTTTTTCACATTTATGTTATATCACTTACCGTATGTGTTACTTTAGGTGACATCATTAAGGTGTTTGGCTACACATCCTGTTCTGAAAAAAAAAATCAGGTCCCACACTACATCTGGAGATTTTTTACTATGTGTAGGTTTAAAGTAGGTTAAAAAGTAGGTTAAAGCATTAATCAGTTGTATCCAATGATTTCAGAAGCTCCTTGCTTTAAAACAAGACTGATTTTTAATAGCATTTCACCTGTAAGAGATGTGTACACTGACAGACACATGGAAGCTGCCTCTGCTCAATTCCTTAAAATGTAAATTGCCTTACTGTGTCTGGCTTTATGTTTTTTTGTTTTTTTTAAGGCTTTGGCTAAGTTTTCTAAGTATTTAGCGAATATAAGAGAAAAATAAAATTCCTTATCTCTATCTTTTTTTTATTATTATTTCTAAAAATGTATCATCTGTTTCAATGGCATAATTTGAATCAGGCCCATCAAAATGACCAAGCTATAAATTATGTCTAGGTTCCCTTCAATATCTGAATGGAAAGAAATTCGGGATTAAAAATGAAGGTGGTTGTGGATATGCATCAGGCTGTATGTCCCTAGTACTGCAAATGTGAGAAATCCATATGGCATCAGTAAGGCCGCTTCGAAACTGCCAGTAAAAACACTGAGCGCTTTTGTAGAGCTTTTCAGGCGCTTTTGAAGAGCTTTCCATTCATTTCAATGGAGAGG
Source organism: Rana temporaria (assembly GCF_905171775.1). Taxonomy (NCBI): domain Eukaryota; kingdom Metazoa; phylum Chordata; class Amphibia; order Anura; family Ranidae; genus Rana; species Rana temporaria. The sequence goes on along the minus strand of NC_053493.1, from coordinate 114,852,004 downwards.
AGAGTTTTTCACAGCCCTGCCAGCACACTGCCCTAGTGTGAAAGCATTCATTAATTTTAATGGAAATGGGTTTTCGTGAGCTTTTTAGGCGCTGTTTTTAGCGCGAAAGCGCCTGAAAAGCACCTTAGTGTGAAGGTGGTCTAATAGTCTGGAGATTATGAATCTCGAAAATGTATTTGGGTTCCTTTTTTTAATGTAGCAAAGTTAACAGCAAAAAAATGAGGTCTTGTTGTTATAGGACTGATAGTACCAAACCATCTCTGCCGAAATAAGGTGCATCACTCCTCTTGTGCAAAACTGGCCATACGTGAGGCAAATTTTCCCCATGTTATCCACAGTGAATATATTTAAAATATTTTCCATAAAATACGCAATCTACCACCCATACATTTGATTGACCACCAGCATTTGGTTATTTGTGAAGCCAAAACTGGTCTTGCATTAACCAATTGGATATAGAAACAAAATAAAAAATACCCAAAGCAATTTAGTAAAAAGGGATCTGATTTTTATTCCACGTTTAGTCGAGGTATTCACTTTTCCATCTCCTTGTGGCTGATTACCATTTTATGTTCTCTTTCGTTTTGTGAAAAATGGAACTTGTCTATTACTAGTGTAAATGTAACTTAAAAGCCCAATTTTGGACTTCGGAATTGTGCTTTAATTTAATTACTTTGAATAGCAATAAAAGCATGTTTAGTCTAATATAATTTCTAGTTTTTAAAATGTTACTTGTGCGCTTTTCCTAAAGGCCTAGGAAAGCAGTAGGACATTACACTAGTAGGTGAACCAACCAGTTTACAAGCCTTACCTTGGCATACCGTAACAAAGTAAACCAAAGGTTTACCAGTATGATGTTTTCTACAGTATCAATGGTTACTTGATTACCTAAGGTTCATTTCAGTATAGTTATGAATGCATATTTTAAGACATAGAATCAATTTTGGATGCCAGTGGTGGGATCAATAAAAAATAGTTTTCTATGGTAATGTACAATGTAATGTAATGTACAATGCACCGTTTATTTTGACAAAGTACCCACTATTCCAACTCTAACAGTAATTGCTTCAGTCGTGCTCAACTTAAAGTGTTGTATCGCACAAATAATAAGCGCTGTGACAGCATTATAGTTCTGTACTAGTTTCCTTTGACCTGGGGTCAGCCACTTTGGTGGAGATGTGCTATCTTATTTCTGACAGACCAAAGGTTAGGTATGATGCATAAATGGCAAATGCTAACTGGAAAGGCTCATGAGTTAGGGGGAACCAATTTACAATAAAATGAGAGATCCTCTAACTGAGTTTAAGCCGTGGTTCACACTGGTGCGTTTTGACATGCAATTTGGCATGTCAAATCAGTGGTATGTGCCGAAAATGGCATCGCCCTAATCGGTGCGACGACGCATATGCGGTGCTGCACCGATTTGAAAAAGTAGTTTTTGTACTACTTTTTGCAAATTTCAGGCCATGATTTACATTGACATCTGCACAGATGTCTCTGAAATCGCAGCCGAAATCAGGACTAACAAGCCGGAGTGAAATCGTGAAAGTTCAGCTGAACTTGCACTACTTCATTCCCGTAGCCCAGTGTGACCCTGGGCTAAAGAAATTAAATCTTTATCATTCATGATTGCAAAAAACATATTGGTGAGTTATTGTGAAAGCAAGAAAAAGAGTAGCCCCCGGGGGAAAATAAGTTGTTGCAATATATTTTATTTTTATTGAATATATAATTTTACTTACACCTTGGCAGGCAGATATGATATATAAATATATATATATATATATATATATATATATATATATATATATATTTCTTTTTTTAATCATTTGGACCTTCATTACCACACAGCAACTAGAGAACCACACTTATTTTTAAGTGTTTACCTGTCTATTTTTAGCTGCACCACTAAAAAAAACTATTCTCAAAAAACTCTATAACTCATGCTCAAATTTATACATACAACTGAATGATCAGATGAGTGTGGTGCACCCCCCCCCCCCCCCCAACCCTTCCACACACACACACAAACACACCTTCCCCTGTTCTGTATCCAGGCAGGCTGCACTAAATATCATTCAGGTAAGGAGAGTGTTAAAAAAAACAGCTCTTGCGGATAACATTTATATACTTAAAAAAAATTCAACCTAAGATGTAGAACTTGAACCATTGTAGTTTTATTTTAAAGGGGGTGGAATGGGAGGAACATGCTGTACTTGTTAAGCTTTTAGCATAAATTGTGAATTTTTTGTTTAAGACCTCCTCTACTTCACTGTGCCATGTGCTCTTTGCATGCTATTGTGACAGCACTAAGATATTAGGCTGAAGGTAAATTAGGTAGGGAGGGTCAGTTGTTATACTGCATCCTAGTATATAACTATTTGTGTCAGCAAACTATTTCATATTCTAATGCATACAGAGAATGGAGAGCTTAAAATAAATATGTTGTATGTGAGATAAGATCACATTGTTGTAGAGCAGGATTAGATACTGAAGAAATCACTATGATATCAATGAAGAAAAATCTGTAACAGATAACCAAAGGTCTTGGGCCTTTTATTGAAAGATTGACTTTGAGAATACATCTAATTGCACTGTTAAAATACATATACATGAACTTTTTTTTCTCTGCCAAAGGATTTGCAATTATGTTTAACCATCCTTGTGATTCAGAAACCCTGCCAGAGACCACAGCCAGGTTGGTGACCTCACTTTTCTCTACTGCTGTTAACCAACCCTCCTGACGGTATTCCTGAGTGTGGCTTGGGGTTAAATTTTAGTACCATTAGCGGTAACCCCAAGCCACACTCGGGATTGCATTGCAGAATCCTAGTAAAGGCAACTTACCTTGTCACCAGGATCCTGTGAAGTCCCCCTGCTGTGTCCTACGCCGGCTCTGTGTGCCAGGCTCCGTTCCCTGCGAGTGTCGAGACGCATGGGGGCGGAGCCCGTTGGCAAATTCAAAAAGTAAAAAAAAACATAACACCTTCACTACACTGTAATCTTACAGATTACATTACTGTATCAAATCATTTCACCTCCCTTTTGTCTCTAGTGCTTTGTCCAATGCCCTGCATGCACTTTTATATTATATATACTGTTCTTTCTACCTGGAAACCATGGCAACCAAAAAGTGTCCCTATACGTCAAATGTGGTTTTAGACCAGCTAGAAAACAGCGATAGTAAATTAGAACACTTGCAGAATTGAGCGATAGTGAATCGTGGGGAAATACATTTTATTCTTATTATATTATACATTTTTAAAATTATTTATAGTTATTTATTTTATTATAATTTATGATTTTGTGTTTCAAACTTTATCATACCCGGGATGTCTACTAGACTCTTGTTTGGACAGATTTAGGTGTGTTATTACTACGAATTACAGGCCTACAATTTAAAACGCCAAATTACTATGCAAAACAATGTACCGCTTTGAGATTCAAAAATCTGACATAATCATACCGCCAGGGAGGCTACGCAATACAGCTTGGTCACCAAACTGCCACCAGGATGTTACTGAAAAAAAAAAGAGAAGCAACATATTGATGATGGCATCACTCCGCGCTTTCTTTTTACAAGAACATGAGAACATTATAAGAACATCAAAAATGCTGACTAATGCCGCGTACACACAATCGGAATTTCCAATGGAAAAAGTCCGATGGACTTTTTCCATAGGATTTTCCGATCGTGTGTAGCCCCATCTGAGTTTTTTTCATCGGAAATTCCGATGAATTTCATCGGACTTTAGATATAGAACATGTTCTATATTTTTTTACGATGAAATTACGTTGTGATTTGGCCGGGCAAAAGCCTGAACGTGTGTACCGCTAATATTGCTACCCTGTCTGTAAGGCAGCGCCAATAGATTGGTCCTGATCACATGCTCAGACAAAACCCAAACCCACCACACAATGCTTCCAGTACTGATATTTGCAGTATTTCTCCTATCCTCAAAACCCATGTTTTCATGTGTTCACTTTTCAAGTAAGTGCTTCGCCACTATTTATGCCCACATAGCAGGGCTTTTGCAACCTGTCCATTATTATTTTAAACATGCAGTCTGTATATCAGGCTGAAATTAAGGGTGAAACAAAAACTCTATTTTGTGTATTTCTCTTTTACAATAAATATAACATTCATATAATAAATAAGGCATAATACATATATGACAATGTTCAGCACAGTATGCAATGTTGTATACAAAATAGCAGTAGTTATTAAAAAAAAATGTATTAGACATATTAAGGAAGCTGTCCCCATATTGTTCAGTAGTTATGTTTTGTAGCAATTAAGCAAACAGAACTGTACTATAAATGAAAGGACCCCTTGAAAAATGTTAACGAACCTACAGCCAGCTCAACCCCCAGCCCTATTTTATGCTGCATAAAAATTTCTGCTCTCCATGGTATTTAGTTGTTTAGTGTGTGCGGCTGTTAAAATTCCCTAAAAGCCTCGTACACACGACCGAGAAACTCAACGGGCTAAACACATCGTTTTGCTCGTCGAGTTCCTTGTTAGGCTGTCGAGGATCTCGGCGAGCCAAATTTCTCCATTGCTGTCGAGGAAAAAGAAGACATGCTCTCTTTTTGGCTCGACGAGATCCTCGACAGTTTCCTCGTCGAAAAGTGTACACACGACCGGTTTCCTCGGCAAAAAAAAAAAAACAGCAAGTTTCTTGCTGGTTTTTGCCGAGAAACTCGGTCGTGTGTACGAGGCTTAAGGATTCTTTGAAAAGCCTCAAGATGTAGATCCCCAAATAACGGGTATAAGAAGAATTTTTCTCTTGAAAGTAATTTTTCTCTTGAAAAGCGCTATACCTGACTTCAGAAAGCATAAAAGACATTATGACTGGTTTTAGTACAAATAACAGATATAAGCATTTCAAATACATTGATTAGTGTCTTGTAGCAATTAACACATACTTGATTTCCACTCGTGTTGTTGAACAAAGGAAAACAGATAAAATCTCTTCTGGTACGCTCACTGTGTAAGAACGTAAGCAACTCCAGGACTGAAGGTGAGATCCCTTGCATCACATTGAGATCCTGCAATGCTGGAAACTGCCTGTAATTGCCAGCATCACAAGATCCCTATGCAAGACAAAGAAACACATGGAGAATCTAGGCCAAAGAGAAGCATAACTCAAACACAAGTCATTTGCTCACTTGATCTACTGTCCAGGACAGATTGTGTGAAGAAGTTTGGTACGGAAATGTTGTTCTTTAGTATTGCACATCGGTATCATCATTTGCAATAAGTGGAACTCAAGGCATTTTTCCCACCGATAGCTAACTTAACCCCTAGTCAACATGCCTTTCCATTATATTTGCTCTGCATCCAACATTCCCAATACATAAGACACTAAATCCCACCCCAATCTGAAAGGCAGTTCCTATGGGCTACTGTCATGACATTAAGGGCATTCTTCTTGGTGGCTCAGGGTGTGTACCACAAGTCAAATACTCCAGTGACTTCAGTAATTCTCCATCTCTACACCCATAAAGGCTGAGTGACGGCACAGTGCCCCTCTGTGTTATGCCTACTAAGTGTTCTGTGGGCAAAACTTCTCCCAGTGTCATGTGAATACAAAATGTGTTACCAATTGGAGCCCCTGTCCCAATCCCTCGTCCTAGCCCGCAGTCCAGCTGGATCACGTAACCTGATTTAGAAGACAATTTAATGGCATTTTCATAATTTAACTTTGTAAGTGAAAGTTTTGGTGCATGCGCCAGGGGTTTCTTAACTGAACCATGTCTTAATTATTGTGCCTTGAATTCCCCTTCAGATCAAAATTTTAGCCAGTATAGATAAATCTGCTTGTGACAATGTAAAGACAAATTTATATCATACAGTATATTTTTCCGTTCACTGTAGAAATGTGCTGGAAACAAGCTCAAAATGTTTAAACACCCAGATAGTTCTTAACCTGCAATTCACCTATTACCCTTAAATAGCAATTCTCAGTTGCCAGTAACAGGTAATATTTATCATGTCCCAGTTAGAATCCTAAATGTGAAAATTAGTAAAACCTAAAAGTGTAACTGTAGAGACGTTAATTCTCGTAAGCTGACATCTGGAGTTTATAGCAGACACTTAGAAGTGTTTGCATGCAATTTCATATCTTCGTTTAAGCATTCCCTAAAAGCTGCAACACTGCAACACCTGAAGTGTGCATTTATGCAAATATTGGCTCCAGTTAGGGAAATGTCCTGAGATGCTGCCAAAGAAAATTTGAGATGCATGAAAGAACCTGTGCCTATTCTGCATATCAGTTTATTAGCATTAAAGAAAACGATTCATTTATTTTTTTATTACAGTGCTCTGTCCCACAGAAGACAAAGTACATATACTACTATGTCCCATTTTCCTAGGTGCTGTGGAAGTCCAAACTACATGATTGGACAGTACACCCCTCCTGGCCCCATGGCTGTCCAACAATGCAGCTAGAAAAGAGATTGTTTCTTTGATACTAGTGATTATGTCTAGCTGTAAGGATGTATCCGAGTACATGTAGTACTTTGTCCCATATCCCTAGGTGCTGTGGAAGGCCAGCTATATGGTTGAAAAGTTGGCTATGCGTTATGTGCACAAATACATGAAAACATCTAGACTTCAAAACAGATGGAAAGATTAGTCACTCAACAATAGCATTGGAGTGATTGTCCTGGCATGTTTCGCCGCTCAGGGCTTCCTCAGGGGATGTTTTAAAGACGATTAGATGTAACACCATATGAAGATCTTTTTGCCTGTGACTCGATGTGAAGTCGAAAGAATTACCGTCACTGGATAACGCACACAGGGGCAAGCCACTCAAAGGCCGAAAAGATTATTTGGCTGAAATATCAAGACATGCTAAATTAGAAATGGACCAATGGTGCCTTGGTTACAGACCTAGGTCTGTTTGTGGAAATATATAGTGAGTAACTGATGAACAGCAGTTTCTCAGCATGGCGACCCTTGGTTAATCTGACGATTTACCTGAGTACATATAGTACTTTGTTCCATCTTCCTAGGTGCTGTGGAAGGCTAGCTACATGCGCCAAAGCACCCCCCCATGTTGAGGGCATACGACCTGGTACAGCTCGGGGGGGGGGGGCGCTCGCTTGTCCCCACTCCTTTCCTGACTGGCCGGGCGGCGTGCTCGGATACGGGTCTGGTATGGATTTTGGGGGAACCCCCACGCCATTTTTTTTTGGCGTAGGGGGCTTCTCCTTACAATCCATACCAGACCTACTGTATGCTCCTGGAGGGTTTTTTATTTAAAATTTGGCGTGGAGTTCCCCCTCATGATTCATACCAAACACAGTGTCTAGAATTGGCGGGAATCCAAGTCGGATCCTCGTCGCTTCTATCTCGCACTCGCTGGAATGTGCTTTTCCTATTGCAGCGAGTGAGAGATGTTGGCACCCTGTCGCCGAGAACCAGTGCAATGCGGTCGTGCTGGAAACACATTCTCGCGGACAGGTACTGTACATGATTGGCCATCTGAAAATGCAACTAGAAAAGAGATGGCTGCATTGATAGCTGGAACTTATCTCTGGGTCCAAGTGTCAGCCATGTCAGCCTGTGGCCCCTCTACATTCCTCTTGCTGGCACTTGTTTCGGGAAAGTGCTTGGAACCCCTAGCAGCCATATCTTTGTTATTCTCATAACACCCACAATGTCTGCTTTAAAAAGACTGACACACTAATAGGAACGGGAGCTCTCGGCAAAAAGATATATGAAAAAAATGAAATAAAAAAACTGAATTGAGCTCAACCATATCTTTGTTAGCTGCATTGTCAAGTGGTCATAGGAGGAGGAGAGGCATCCTGTCGTAACACAAAGTTGCCTTCCATTGCACATAGAAAGTTTGTAAAAGTACTACATCTACTTATCCACTGCGATATAGAACATTTTAATATAAAAAAAAAATGGGCCCCTATGTGGAAATTAGTAAATATGACCTGTTAGTAACAACAAGAAAACAAAAAAAAAACAACATAAAACTTAGTATAGTCTTATTGCATGTGGGAATACGCACTATTGAAAAGCCAGGATTTCTTGGTCTTTGGCAAATCAGTTGCACAGTTGTTACAGCTGGTGGTGCTGCCAGATGAAGATTACCGGTATATAATAGAAATCGTGTTATCACAATCACACAATGGTTGAAACTGGTAGACATTCTACCCATCACCATAAACTTTGGGTTGCTACTGCCTGCACTCAGATTATGGACTAATGTTAATGTTCTAATTGATATTAATTAATTCTAAATTAAATACAAAAATGTTCTAATCTTATTATTTTAAGCTGTGCAGTTTAACCATAAAATATTTAAAATGTTAATATCAGAGCTTAACTCCAGTTTGACTCAAGACCAACATTAAAATACAGTAAAACCTTGGATTGCGAGCATAATTCGTTCCGAATCACTTGTATATCAAAGCAAATTTTCCCATAAGAAATAATGGATACTCAAATGATTAGTTCCACAACAATTTATTCAAGTCCTTTAGTTTATAGTCCATATATTTTTTTTTAGCAATGTGATAGGTTGAGTAACCATAAAATGTCCATCCACAAATGGAAGCTTCCACAAGGGGATTAAAAGCAAAATCCAGCAGGGGGATGGTCTATGTGGACAGCTTTAACCCGGACGCCTGCATACTTAGATGTGCCTCTTTTAACCGCTTAAGGACCGCCTCCTGCACATTTACGTTGGCAGAATGGCACGGCTGGGCACATGCACGTACAGGTACGTCCTCCGCTAGTGCCCAGCCGTGGGTCGCGGGCACGCGCATGCAGCGCGGTCTGAAGCTCTGTGACCGGGACCGCGGGACACGGTGCCGATCGCCGCTGGAGTCCCGTGATCGGTCCCCGGAGCTGAAGAACGGGGAGAGCATTTTTTGCTGTGAAAATGACAATGGTCCCAAAAATGTGTCAAAATTGTCCGAAGTGTCCGCCATAATGTCGCAAATGTAGAGTTTTTAAAGGGATGGACAGCTGCACTCCAAAGAAACTTCAAAAGTTGTCTTTATTGGTAAAAATGGGCATGCATCACAAAACACAGCAAAAGGAAGGGACAGCCGACGCGTTTCACACTATTTCAGTGCTTAGTCACGAAAAAAATCGCTGATCGCCAACATTAGTAGTAAAAAAAAAATCATAAAAATGCAACAAAACTATCCCCTATTTTGTAAATGCTATAAATTTTGCGCGAACCAACCGATAAACGCTTATTGCGATTTTTTTTACCAAAAATAGGTAGAAGAATACACATCGGCCTAAACTGAGGAAATATTTTTTTTTTATATATATATATGTTTTTGGGGGATATTTATTATAGCAAAAAGTAAAAAATATTGCATTTTTTTCAAAATTGTCGCTCTATTTTTGTTCATAGCGCAAAAAATAAAAAACGCAGAGGTGATCAAATACCACCAAAAGAAAGCTCTATTTGTGGAAAAAAAAGGACACCAATTTTGTTTGGGAGCCACGACGAACGACCGCGTAATTGTCTGTTAAAGCGACGCAGTGCCGAATCGCAAAACCTGGCCGGGTCCTTTAGCTGCCGAAAGGTCCGGGTCTTAAGCGGTTAATCATCAACCATATTAGTTGCTAAATGTACCTTCATTAAATGTAACCATATTGCTACACTTAGAGGCTCCTCTCTTTTACACTCAGTTGTGAAATGATACTACTTGTATATCAAGACATCGCTTGTATATCAAGTCAATTTTTTTTTTTAAATATTGCTTGTCTTGCAAAACACTCGCAAACCGTTACTCTCAAACCAAGGTTTTACTGTACACCAATTAATTCAGTTATGTTTCATTAAAAATGAATCAGGTGTATTTCCAAATGCAACAAGTGTAATTTATTTATACTTGACACAATTTCACAATTTCATCTTCCTGCAATTGTCTATACAGCACTAGGAGAAGAAGAGTCAGCTCTAGAAGTCACTGTCTGGAAAACAAAACACTAGGATGGCCTCATCAGTAGCCCAGCACTTTGTATTGGCAAAGCAGTAGGGGAAGTTAATGATCTCACTGTGCTGTCTGGCAGAAGTGTCTAGATCACAAAACTATCTGCACAAAATTTACATTTTTTGACAGATAAAACAATTCTATGAACTAAAAATGTAATTGGCAGTTTGTCTGGATTCAGCTTCAATGAGGTGAATGAATGTGCACTGCGGAAATAAATAAATACTGATAAAGAGTGAGACAAGTGTGGCTGCTGCTGCATTACTCAAAACTTTTACTCTCAGGCAGCTTGTACAGAACAGTAAGTTCCAGACTTTTGGTGCTAAAACCTACAGATCCAGCTGTAGTGCACAAGATGTAGCAGGTCGCTAAACAGACACCTGTTCCATTCAGAAATGTATTTTTTCAGAATGCAAGGTTTTCTGCGAAAGGATGAAATACTGATGCATGTCCCCCTATTCTAATCAAACAAGACATTTTCTGAACGGAAGAGGCATCCAGCTATGATCTGCATGCTTAATCCAGATCTGTACATTTCAGCACCAGAGTTTATGCACTTACTGTACTGTATGAGCTGACATTCACACTCCATACCACTTCATTAGTGGTGATTTATTTTTACAGTGCAAATGTCCTAAAATTGTTTTTGGCCAGAATTCCGCTTTACATATGCATTATTTATATATTGTTCGCTCAGAAAACTGATAATTATATTGGGGAAAGTATAGAGGCTGCAATTACTGGAACAGAAAAAAAAAACAGGACATTTTTAGAAAGCAGATCCATACGCAATCTTTAATTCATTAATTTGAATTATTCAGGATGCACAGTGATTTGTATTGTATGGCTCATGTATCTTTAACAATAAAATGTCTGGAAGAGAAGAACACATTTTTAATACCCAACTCCATCTTGCTGCTCCTCTGCTGCTCCCCTCTACCTTTCCTTCCCCAAAATCCAAAATGTCCTGCATACTTACCTTATATCCAGGTTTCGTCCATCTGGTCACATGACCAGCAGGATCCTCCAATGGTGCCAGTGGGGGGGGGGGACTTTCCTAAACGCTGCATAGAACGTCGCTCAGCTTGTGTTGTGGTAATGCTAATTTATTCAGCATTCTCCTGACAGCCCAGGAATCCACAATGGCCTTGGCTCACAAGAAGTGGGTTGAATGAATAAATAGCAACAGCTTGGAATGCTGTCTTTGCAAAGGACAATGCTGGCTAGACATGTGCATTCATTTTTGTCCGAATGCATTTTCGTCTGAATTTCTGGGATTTTCGTGTTCGTTCTAACAAACGATAATGAATGCGCAGAATCCGAAAGATTCAAAATAAAAAAATGCTTTATTTTCGTTTTGTTGCAACAACAGTTCGATACAGATAGAAGATTCTACATGACGGTGACAATAGCATTCTGTGCCTGTATACACACGGCTCCTTCCCGGCTCCAAAGATGCGGCTAGCAGGACTTTTTTACCCTAGAGAGACATGAAGATTCGACATAGAGAGACATGAAGAGTCAAATTATTATTATTTTTTTTTTTTTAAGATTCTGTCGAACCTTCTTTTTTTTTTTTTAGAACATTTGACAGACACCATAAGCCTTCAATGACCTCAATTGATTCGACCTTAATTTGGATTTTCGGACAAATGCATTTTTTTCACGAAAAACAAAATAAATAAAAACGAATTTCGGGAGTAACTAAATAAATTTATTTTTCAGACGAAAATGAAATTACGAAACAAAATATTTCAGTGTGCACATGTCTAGTCTAATACACGTGTGGTGAAAGGAGGAAGTGGATTAGACGATTTTACCTGCATAACTATTTACTATTCTAAGGACCTTCTTATTGCATATTGTTTTTTTTAAATATCAAATATTATTGGTTGCACTGATCTGTTTATGTTCTTTCACATTTGTCATATATGGTCATTTATATTGACACTTTTGCGATTAAAGTGTAAGTTAACCCCCCTATCAATTTAGCCAAGCGAGCTACCATCTTTGCCTCTATTTAATCTACACCTGCCATGATTCTTCACATGTGATCAGTTATGACATCAGCCATTGGATGGTTTGACAGTTTGGTTGAGAGTACAACCAATGGGAGTGTTACATTTCCGGCACATTTTATCGAGGGTTTTACTTCCGGTTTAAGTTAGCGCCTCAACACCTTTATTATACAAATATCTGACTCTACACAAACACTTGAGTCAGTATTTCAGAACATAACATTCTACGCCACGACACAATCATTTTTGAATACCACAGTGGCTAAGTGAGAAGCACTTCTGCCTGGCAGCACTAAGGTCGTTGGTTGGTTTTTGAATTCTAACAATGGCCCTACCCGCCTGAACTTTGCATGTTCTCCCTCTGCCTGTGTGGGTTTCATCCCATACTCCAAAGGCATGCTGACGGGTTAATTGGCTCCTGTCTAACGTGCAACTAGTATGTGTATGTATGAATTTGAGTTAGTGACATTAGATTGGAAGTGCAAGTACTTTGTTTGTATTACATTCTACAATAAACCTTTATGGTGAAAAAAAAAAAAAAGATTACAAGCTCCTTGAGGGCAGGGGCTGATATGAAAGTATGATACATATGTAAAGTGCTATGTAAATTGATGGTGCTATTTAAGTACCAATAATAAAACCAGACAAAAGGAAAAACTGCTTCAATAATTTTCAGCTTTGCATTCTCTTCTCTATATTAGAAAATGAAGCCAGAATTCTAATTAGCTGTGCAACACCTTCATTTTTCTTTTCTCTAGTTTTCACTGACTAGTCAATGTGTGAAGATGTGTCCACTACAGACACAACTGTTATGTAGGACGAATGTGTTGCTAGACACACTTAAAGTGGTTATAACGCCTAAACATGTTTTACCTTAATGCATTCCTTCCATTAAAGTAAAAAATGTTTAGGTAATAGTACCCCCCTCTCCTCCCCCCTTACATTTACTTGAGCCCTTATTTGCACATCAGCACCTCTTCTCTCCCCTCACACCCTGGTGCCATTGGCTCTTGCTGCTGTCAATAAAAGCCAGTGACAAGGAAGCAGAGTTCATGGAAGAACCCCGCTGCCTGTGTCAATAGATGCAGAGAGAGATGCTCAGGTGCAAGCCTACATGAGTGTCCCCATAAGAATCAGCTTCCTACAGTGGAGGCACTCGGAAGGGGGAGGGACTGGAAACACTGGCGTTTTTGGCTGTTCTGTGCAAATTCTCAGTACAGGTTTCCTTTAAGAGCACAGTAAACATTTCTAGCTGCACCTTGTGTTTTTCACATGCAGAAGATGTGCACTGATCATGTTTCATGGTGTCATATGTTGGCCTGTACGCACAGCCTAAAGAAGTATAAACATTTGCATTTCCTTGTCAGCAATTTGTGTTTAAACCTGCAGCATGTGGCATGTAACTGCACATGTTAATGCATGACCTCTGTCTGTAGGATAAGAACTGACACTTCCTGTGAAGAAAGTAGAATGTTCACATTAACCCATATATTTAGTATTATTGAGATCAATTAGCATATACATTAACTGCTTGCCGACCAGCCTCCGTCATTCTACGGCGGCAGGTCGGCTCTGCTGGGCGAGAGCCCGTAGCTATACGGCGGCTCTTTGAGCCGCCACTAGGGCCGCTCGCCCCCGACTCCCGTGCGTGTGTCCGGCGGGCACGATCGCCGACGGGCACACGCGATCGCTCGGTACAGAGCGGGGACCGGGAGCTGTGTGTGTAAACACACAGCTCCCGGTCCTGTCAGGGGGAGAAATGCTGATCTTCTGTTCATACAATGTATGAACAGAGGATCAGTGTTTCTCCTAGTGAGGCCACACCCCCCCCACAGTAAGAACACACCCTGGCATACTTAACCCCTTCCCCGCCCCCTAGTGTTAACCCCTTCACTGCCAGTGGCATTTTTATAGTAATCCAATGCATTTTTATAGCACTGATCGCTATAAAAATGCCAATGGTCCCAAAAATGTGTCAAAAGTGTCTGAAGTGTCCGCCATAATGTTGCAGTACCGAAAACAAAATCGCTGATCGCCGCCATTACTAGTAAAAAAAAAATATTAATAAAAATGCCATAAAAATACCCCCTATTTTGTAAACGCTATAACTTTTGCGCAAACCAATCAATTAACGCTTATTGCATTTTTTTTTTACGAAAAATATATAGAAGAATACGTATCGGCCTAAACTGAGGAAAAAATTTTTTTTTATATATTTTTGGGGGATATTTATTATGGCAAAAAGTAAAAAATATTCATTTTTTTCAAAATTGTCGCTATATTTTCGTTTATAGTGCAAAAAATAAAAACCGCAGAGGTGATCAAATACCACCAAAAGAAAGCTCAATTTGTGGGAAAAAAAAGGACGCCAATTTTGTTTGGGAGCCACGTCGCACGACCGCGCAATTGTCTGTTAAAGCGACGCAGTCCCGAATCGCAAAAAGGTCTCTGGTCTTTGGGCAGCAATATGGTCCGGGGGGTAAGTGGTTAATAAATAATGAATTATAATTTTTGTTGTGCAATAATCATTTCTAGACATTTAAAGAGTAAAATATAAAATATGTTCATTTAAAAGTTGAACTACTCTACTTCATATTGGTATTTTTATTTATTTTGTAAGACAGCTACAAGTTTACTGGGACTTTCTATGCAGAAGTGAGCCTGATTTTGCACTCTCTAGCTTTAGTAAATAAACACCATAATGTCTTTATAAATAAAACCAAGTTTCATAAGCAAACAAAAATATTGCTTTTTGACAAACAGATGTGCAACTTTAAAATATTTAACAAAAAAAAATCTTTAAACTCTGTTGGCTGCAATGCCATTGCACATATTACCTGAGTATATTACCAACATTAAAGTGATTGTAAAGCCTTTTTTTTTTTTTTTTTATAAAATAACAAACCTGTTATACATACCTCCTATGTGCAGTTGGTTTTGCACAGAGCAGCTCGGATCCTAGGCATAAATAGGATCCTAGGCATAATGACTAGTCCATGGAAGTAGTGGGGGCCAGTAGATGCACCGCGGACCCACACCAACGTCACGCTGCGTGTTCAGGAGGGAAGGCGTCCACAACCAAGCGAGTGACGCTCTGAACTAGGCGCCTACCCCTCCCTCGTGATACACGCTGTTGGAATGCAAATCACGCCAGTACGTGGCGTCAACAATGACGTCATTCGTACGGCATGTGGGTGTGCCGTCGACGCGCAGCGGGTACCCGCCTGTACTCCCATGTCAAAAAGTAAGGAGAAAAGGGGGGAGAACCCGGTGCGCGTCACAGTTCCCGTCTACCCTCCCCTTTCCCTCTTTCCGTTCCCCTTACGTATGCCTTCTCTTTTTTACAAGCATTAGGGATAGAGACCATGGTATATACTACTAGCCGTGGTCTCATCTACAGACCCAATGTTATGCTGTTTTTTACGCTGATACATTTTTACACTTTGTCCCTTCCCCCTTCCTTTTTCCCCTCCCCCTCCTATTTTTATACAACTACTAGGGATGGAGACGGTGGTTTAATTTTAGCCACTGCCCCTTTGAAAGTCCCAACACATTTCTTCCTCCAAATGAAGCTTGCTAATAAAGTCAGGGGGTTGGGGCTTTAACAAGCAGGCGGAGCTCTGAGGCCTCGTACACACGGCCGAGGAACTCGACGTGCCAAACACATCGAGTTCCTCGGCCAGTTCAGCACTCAAGCCGCCGAGGAGCTCGGCAGGACGAGAGCTCCCATAGAACAACGAGGAAATAGAGAACATGTTCTCTATTTCCTCGCCGAGCTCCTCGTCGGCTTCCTCGGCCGAAAGTGTACACACGGCCGGGTTTCTCGGCAGAATTCAGCGAGAAACTCGGAAGCTGAATTCTGCCGAGGAAACTGGTCGTGTGTACGGGGCCTCAGAAAAGCGGAAGTTCAGGTGGGAACACCATCCCTTTCTTACACTTTCGTTCCATTTTCATTCATTGAGGATAATTAGAAATTATCTTTGTTATGGTTTTCGTCAATTGATTTTTTTGGAATTTTTTTTTCGTTTAGTTTTTTGACACTCAAAACATGGAGCTTACGAAGCCTTTCACAAAATAATTTTCATGTACGAAATCAACTGCTTTGAATAGACTTTCAGCAGATGTAGTGAGTCAGTCAACAGCAAGTGCATTCAAACATGCTTGGGAGAAAAAAAAAATATATATATATATATATAATATTATATAATATTTTATTTATATATATATATATATATATATATATATATATATATATATATATATATATATATATATATATCCAGACAAAAAAGGACCGCTTGGACTTTTTCTGCCATCACTCTTCCGTGCTTCTATGAATAAACTGCAGAGTGACAGATTGAAGGCATGGTTATTTATTTTTGGTACCAACACAGTTATAGAAAACATTGTATACATTCTAGTGTATTTTTACTTTCCAAGGAAATTAAGTGAAGCACTGCTTGCTTCGATCATCCAATCATGTAAAATGCAAAAGTACTGTGTTTTTTTTATTTATATTATTTTATATGTATTTATTTAGATGCACACGATTGGGTACTCTTTATAATGTGAATTTTCACCGTATTCACTAAGCGAATCTCCAGACCAACCCAACCCCACTGTTTTCTATTATTCTCATTGTTGCTTGGATAGAGCAACACAGTAGAATTGCTTTAGAATTTAGAGTAGAAACGTCGGAAGGCACAAGTTCATCCAGATAAATACAATTCTTTGTTAATTTTTACATATCACAAGCAGAAATCTCAGAATAAACTGAACATCTCCTACTCCCTCTAGAAGGGTTAATAGTCTCAGCTATTTATGTTGTTCTAAAGCCTTTGCTCAACAGTTTATCTGCTTTGAAAACTGAAAAGTGTCCCTCTCCCTCAGCAGCAGCGGCATATGCCCACAGTGCATACATAAATGAAAGCATAAATGTAATTAATAAACCTGGAGGTAGTGGCATGAATTATTAAAAGCAGTAACGGTTTGAAATAATATGCCTGTATCCCTCTTCCCACTCCCTGTGACCCAATGTGTTAATTGCATTATAATTCAGGAAGAAAAGGAGAGAAGAATGTGCCGGATGTAATATTTCAACGTTGCTCTGCGCAGTTTACAGTTTCTTAACATAATCAGCGAATCTAATTTAAGTTTTATGTTTCACGCAACTCTGTAAAATAAGAAAATCTAATTAGGGATGACAGAAACATTTTGTCTGGTTTCGTTTTTATCTGACTACAGATGGTAGATGGTTTAAAATTAGTTTAGTAAATAATACTTTTATCAGTACAATAAGAAAAGAAAATATGTGTCAGCAGACGTGTAATAACTATTATTATTGCCTTCAACATCGTCAGGATTACTCTAACTCAACTAGCCCAGCACACATTTTTTAAGAAAGGAAAGAAGGAAGGAAGAAAGAACGAACGAAAGGAAGAGAAAGAAGGAAAGAAAGAAAGAGAAAAAGATAGAAAGAGAGAGAAAAAGAAAGAAAGAGAAAGAGAAAAAGAAAGAAAGAGAAAAAGAAAGAAAGAAAGAAAGAAAGAAAGAAAGAAAGAAAGAAAGAAAGAAAGAAAGAAAGAAAGAAAGAAAGAAAGAAAGAAAGAAAGAAACTGTCAAGTGATAAAAGGGAAAGAATCAATTTACTCACACCACTCTACCAGCTCAGCACATATTTTTTTTGAAAGAAAATAAATGATCAAGTCATAAAAGGAAGGGACCTAAAGTCCCTAAAACCACTGGCTTTTTATAGTAAAAAAATAAAAAAATATCTGGGCTTTACACAATTTGCTTCCAGCATTTTCCAGCATGCATACCAAAGTCATAAAAAACAGGATTCCCTCACTCCTTACTCCTCACTCCTTACTGTTTAGGCTAAGTGACAGGAAGTGATGGGAAATCTCCCCATTTGGACACAGATGGCAAAAAAATAAATTAAAAAAATGCAAGGGGTTATAACTTTCCCTTACTCTATCCAAAATGAAAAGAATTGAGGTTTGCAAGCATGCTCACTCACACCTGTTCATTTAGGACTCAATGATAACTCAGGTTTGCGTGATTTAAAGAAATGATTCCAAATGTAGCTTGATTTCCTGTCCTCATAGACAATATGATTAGAGGAAGATATATTTTATGACAAAACAATGATTATTGGATAACTAAACCCATGAATAAAAAGGTCCTTAGTGACGAAGGGTAAAACAAATGTTAATGCCTGAACACAATTTTGCCATTTGTATGTGCATTAGTAAAACTGTACTTTGATTGTGCTGTACTTTGTGCATCTAGGTAAATTATACCTTTTTTCGGGGGCAAATTGGGCTTTCTTTTGGTGGTAAATGGTAACGGATAACTGATTTTTTTTAATTAATAAGTAAAATTGGCCCAAAATAGTAAGAAAATATATATATTTTAAATTTAGCTGAATATTACTTCATAATATTCTTATTAAGAAATGATTTGCATAAAAACAGTAAACAGACATCAGGGCCAGCAGTGATAAATATCATAAAGTCAGGTCGTCCTTTCCACAATTAAGTGGGCCCAGTATATACCATAAACAAACGAAGCTAGGTTATCAATATACTAGTACATTCAACTAGGGAGACTAGTGGAGGTAAAGCCCCCAGCAATCAGGTGCCTAGGGAACAGGCAATGTGAACTCCAAAAGATTCATAGAACACAAATACAGTAATTGAAACAGCACCCAAGGTCGACCAGTGGAGATATGATGTGGGCCAGTGGGGGCTATCATGAAAGCCTTGCCATACTATATTCAACAGCAAAAAAACCTGACCAGGAGTTGTGATAGTGGCTATGAACAAAATATAACGCCCCTGAAAAACCAGGAGGTGAAAAAAATGGCCAACATGTGGGCGGGAGACAGTAATTAACAAAGCAGATTATAAGAAAAACAAGGAAAGACAGGATAGAGTCAAGACAAGGAAAGAAAAAAAACGGGGGAGCCATAGGGAGGGGGTGGGCCCCTTCCCCATTAGTCTGTGGCAAACGCAGTTCAGCACAATGGAGATTCTATAGATCTAAATAACGCAAGGATGGGACATCAACAGGAACTGATCTAACCAGGGTTGGCAACCACACAGAAATTTGACCTGAGGGTCTGTGAGTATCGCCGTGAGCTTTTCATTCACCAACACCCCGTGCACTTGTCGCTTTACCACTTCAAAAAAATTCTACCTAACATATACTGACCCTGACCTTTAACATTGACCTTTGATCCTTACCTTGACCCTATCACTCAGGCCCCGTACACACGACGAGTTTCTCGGCAGAATTCAGCCAGAAACTCGATCGGAGCTGGATTCTGCCGAGAAACTCGGTCGTGTGTACACTTTTCAGCGAGGAAGCCGACGAGAAACTCGTCGGGCCAAATAGAGAACATGTTCTCTATTTCCTCGTTGTTCAATGAGGAAAGTTGGCCCGCCGAGATCCTCGGCGGCTTCAACACTGAACTCGACGAGGAACTCGCTGTGTTTGGCACGTCGAGTTCCTCGGACGTGTGTACGGGGCCTAACCCTGACACTGGCCCAAATCAAACCTTGAACTAGCTATTTTTTTCTTTATTTTATAATAAATATCATTATTATTTTTTCATGCTTTAGTTTCATTGCATCTTTCTCTGCTGAAAGGAGAGAAACATATGCAAGGAGAGAAAGATACAATATATCTTTCTCTCCATTTAGAAGGGGAAAAAACACAGTGATGGGCTAGAAGTGACCGATCACTGTGATAGCCAATTTAGAGGCTATCATAGCGATCAGATGATTGGGAATCGAGAGTCCCAAGTCCTGATCGTTAGTACAAGACCCAGGGCTGTTGGTAAGTGCCTGGTCTGTGCAGTGGGTGGGGCCTACTCGCTGTGCACGTGGGGGTACCTTTCTCGTGTGTGCGATCATCAATATCAAGGATTAGAGTTTAGTTTATTAGAAAGGCAAACATTATGGTAGTTCCCCCGACTTAGAGTAAACTGTACAAAATTTCTTTGTGAAATGTGCTCTCCTGCACTACTAAACACCTCGCTCCTGTATGTTGCATTTAGGAGACCCATTGTTGAGCTTATGCCCTCTCCACCAGTCCAGTGTACCTAGCAGTGTAATGTGTGCTCTCACTTAACTGTTTTACTCTCCTGTACCATGTGGGGACTCCGTACTGTGGATTCGGTCCCAGTTACTATCGGGAACCAACCGCAAGGGAGGGAGCCTGATCACCAACCCCATCGCTATCGGAGGACCTGTCGCCTTTGCCAGGTACCATGCTTCAAGACTCACACTATACACTTCCTACCAGTTCTTGGTAACCTGTGGCAACTGCTCTCCAACTCCAATTATCCTGCTAAGTTAACGTTTTGTAGTGGCCTTGCTTCATACCCCATGGGTGCTTGTTCTTCTGATACGCTATATTTTATCATGCACCCCCTGAAAGACTTTAGACAAGGCATGAAACAGTTAATGTAACTTTGCTGAAGCATTCAGCAACACAGTTCAATAGCACACTGTTAGTGAAACAGAGTCCATCCCTAACTAACTAATGTAGGCTTCCCAGGTTCATACCTTCCAGAGAAGCAAAGTCCATTCAGCAAGAGACCAGTGATGGTAGGTTCCTAGTCCAGTGAGAATCCCAGTATGGCGACCTAGAAGGGGGCCAGAAGCTCCAGTAGGACTACATGGAGCAGCAGACTTTTTTCTGTAGATCTCATATGGAAGAGGGAGCTTGAGTCCTCCCCTGGTCTTTATGTGGCTTGCAGCAGGTGGCAGGACTCAGAAAGCCCCAGAAAGAGTCTAGACACAGTTAACCCCTTCCCATCCCATGCAGTCTATAACTATCCATATAACTACACAGCATACAACACAATACAACAGCAAAAATACATTCAATGACACCCCACAAGCACCTGCTTACATGTTCCAAGCAAAAAGTGAAATATGCAGATGTGTGGCCTCACAGATAAAGTCCCACTTCCATGAGACTGCATATCTGGGTACTGTCAGTTGTAAGGGACTAAAAGTCCTTACATGAAGTGGTTGCATTTGTTTTCTTTCTTCAGGCTCCAAACATTTTCAGAAGTTACAGAAAATCCCTGTTGATATTTCCAGAAAAGAAGCGTGTCCCTGTCGCTTCCTGTGAGATAAACTGGATACACAAAACAATCTTATCTTCCTTCTGTAGTCTCCGCATTTGAGATCAACAGGCAGACATGCTTGAAGTCCACAACAGCTCCCTGCAAAGATACAGTAGTAGCCACCTAGGGACAGGAACTGCATTATTTGCAGGATTTTTAGGTAAAAAAATGTCATCTTAGAAATGATGAGCGGCAAACTATTAAAAAGGTTCCTTTTTAAATGTCAGTATATACAATGACATTCTTCTATAGACCCAGTCTGTGTGCACAGTATCATCACTTGCAGAATTGGAAAAATCCACAGGCAACCTAACTCCGATGTAGTTTTACCACAAACACGTTCAGAACAGAGAATGGTTCCAGTCTGAGGCTTCATGTACACTTGAGCTGCTTTGACCGCCGGCCATGGGAAAATGCAAAATGCAGCAAAATCGCGGTCAAAACATTCCTATCCCGAACGTGTTTCGTCCGCATTCAGGACAGGGAGGTTGGGGGAAGTTGAACCTACTCTAACCTCAGCAGCTCCTAAACTATCCTAAAAAACTATGTGTACATATGCTTTTATAGAGTTAAGTTTAGGTGCTTTGGCAAAAAAAACGCCACAAAACTCAAGTATAGGAGCTGCTAGTGTACATGGAGCCTAAGTGTAAGAAAATTTATTTTGTAAGCCCTGTCTCTGCTTTAAAAGTGAAACGAAAATGAGCATAGTGATGGGCAAGAAGGGTCTAGTGCAAAGGTGTCAAACTGGCGGCCCTCCAGCTGTTGCAGAAATACTGCAAGTCTCAAGAGGCTTTCAAGGCTGACAATTACAAGCATGGCTCCCACAGGTAGCAGGACTGACTGACTAGAACCAAAACAGGAGAGGGAACAAGAACATTAAATAAGGCAAGAGAGAGAATGATATGGAAACACAAACTGTTTGTTTTTAGGTTTAGATACACTTTAAGTAACACTGCTTTCTGGTGGTCACTATCTCTATGGCCATGAACTGGGGGACAATATTTTTTATTCCATGTACATATGACTATTATGGACATTCATGAACACATTACCATACCAACTTCTAAGTTCCTGACTCTCCCATAAGTATGCCTATACCTGAATGTTTGTGCAAAATCAATAGCTTAACTAGGAACTTAGACCAACACCCTAATATGGTAGTCCCACCTTATTATGCCCCGTACACACGATTGTAAATTTCGACAGCAAAAGTCAGATGTGAGCTTTTGAACAGAAATTCCGACCGTGTGTATGCTCCATCGGAGTTTTGCTGTCGGAATTTCCGCCAACAAAAGATTGAGAGCTGGTTCTCAAATTTTCAGACGGAAAGAATTTCCTGTAACAATTCCGACGCACAAAATGTGTTGTACGTCACTGCGTTTTTGACGGTTGAAAGTTCAAAGAACTTATGTGTGACCGTGTGTATGCAAGCGGAATTCCCTCGGAAAAAAAACATCCAAGGTTTTTCCAAAGGAAAAATCTGATCGTGTGTACGTGGCATTAGGGTGTAGAATTGGCAGGAAGGCATTAGGAGCAATGTGTTTGTAATTTACATGGCATGTATTAAATGATATGTACAGACTTATCTACTTTTAGACATCCACAAAATTCAACAAAATTGCATAATGGCAACTTAAATCTTTCTGTTTGCAACAGGCATACCGTTCCCTCTGCTTTGTTTTTTTCCTAAATAATCCTCGTACCATCAAATGATGAACATACATTGCTGAAAATTCTTCTTGCGGTACTATCTGAAGCAAATGAAAGATATTTTCTCAAATTAGGAATGTATTCTGGAATAGTGTGCAAAGAGCTGCATTGCAACACTCAACTATAGAACTGTCAAATCCATTACCTTGCAGGGGGTAAGCCAAGTGCAGCTAAAACACACAGCATGATCAATGGCCAGTCGCTGCTTAGAGGAAGGTAGATCATGCATAGGGATGAAATGGAGCAGTATTTTTTCATTAAAGGGAAATCCTTCATTTATTTATTTTATTCATATGAAAGATGCCTTATCTTCATCCATTACAGCAAACCTCCAGGCAAACTAAATGTGCAGTGGAAACATACAAATATTTTATGTGCCAAATAATTTGTTTAGCTAGTTTTTGGTTCTCTCACCCATGTACACTGCATGTGCAGGCATGTGAACCCCTGTTCGTCCATTTGGCTTTGCAGCTTCCTTTATCTTTAGCATTGCGGCAACTGGACCACTGGGCAATGAATTAGCATCACCATGCTGCCAATGCATTGTCCTGAGAAGGCAGGTGACACCAGGAAATAATGGAGTCGTTTAACAGGCTGCAGAAGTGGGTAAATCACAAAACTGTCTGAACAGAATTACAAAATATTTTTTTAAATATGTTTACTTTTTAATATGTACAGTATTTAGCTGTTCGCCTGACATTCCACGTTCAGAAATTCATATGAGCATACTCGAAAAGGCAAGTTTCTCCATTCCCGTCGAGGAAATAGAGAACTTGCTCTCTTTTTGGCTCGTCGAGTTTCTCGACAGTTTCCTCGATGAAAATGTACACACGACTGGTTTCCTCGGCAAAAAATATCTCCCACCAAGTTTCTTGCTGTTTTTTGCTGAGAAACTTGGTCGTGTGTACGAGGCCTAAGGCTGGATTCACACCTATGCAGGTTTAGTGCTTTTTGCAGATTTGCACTACAGTCCATTTAACATGGTTTCCTATGGAAGACGTTCTGTAGTGCAAATCTGCAAAATGCAAAAAGCACTAAAAATGCATAGGTGTGAATCCAGCCTAAACTTTTGTCACGTTTTCCCATTATGGAAATTTTACCCCAGTTCACACTCTGGGGTCCATGAAAAAAGTGGAGATTTTACCCCAGTTCACACTATGGCATCCATTCAAGAAGTGGAGATTTTACACGCTGGTGTTCCTGCAAGAAGGCTTACCCCAGTTTACATTCTGGAGTCCATGCAAGAAGTGGAGATTTTACCCCAGTTCACACTGGTGTCCATGCAAAAAATGGAGATGTAATCCTGGTTTATGCTCTGGTGTCCATGAAAAATCTTCTCAAGTGGTACAATTTGGTAAGAATAATTTTTCATGATATTAAAAGGAGTGTCCTTGTAGGAGAGATTGGTATCTACTTATGTTTCTGTTGCCCACACAGAACGTATAGGAAAATCAAGCCAATTGATATACAGGCAGCAATAAAAACCCATCTGAGGTTCTTACCCTTCCCCACTGTAGCAGGAATGACTACTGTGTTTTCTGAAGGATCTTTAATTTGAATACCTAAATTTGCAAGAATGTGTGCTTTTAAACATCTGTTTTCTTCTTCCACAGTCGGGACACTTTGAAGTGCACTTCTATAGAACGCCATTGTAGCTAGCTATAAACATGTATGGCTTTAATTAGATTTCAATATAATAAAGTTTTATGTGGTTATGTTGATTCTTTGATAGAACACTCAAGTGGATCACCTCCTACTGTTAAGGAATTTTAACCAAGTTCATTAACAGCCACGAGGTCTGGTATTCTCCCATAGCCCGCTCAATTGGGACTAATTGTTCTCAACTGAGGATTCAGAGCTTAGAATTGCTGATCTCTACTGTACAAATTGATTAATACATTGATGAGTAGTACATTTTATTATCACTCAACCTAGTCATGAAGTTTCCTATTTTAAAAACGTGTTCTTTGTACACCAACTGTTCAACACAAATTAATAAACAAGAATCCAAAGTTGGGCTTTAAAGCTGATCTTTAAGTAAATATTAATTAAAAAATAGTAATTAAATAAATAATTGCTTTACATGAAACTAGCATAAGTGTCCCAATTGGTTCTGATAGCTTCCTGCAATTATTTGTAGAATGGCTCCCGCTCTGGGAGAGAGAGAGAGGAAAAGCCAATTATGGCTCTACTACATTACATAGGCCTGTCAATGAACACTAAACACGTAGTGCTACCCCCAGAGTGGCCACTGGTAATAACTGGTTCCCTAAGAATACAGAGGCTGCCCACCACCGCAAGCACCAGCCCATTCACACCAGCTTTAATAATACAGTCTAGAGCACAGATGTCAAACACAAGGCCCGCGGGCCGAATTTAGCCCTCCAGGCCATTTCATGTGGCCCTCGCACCTCTCCTGCAGCTGCAGGAGAGCTCCGGCCCTCCTCTGGTCCTCCTCGCCGGATATCTAATCTTACAGATACAACCGGCCCTTTGGAGGACAATCATAACGCTGATGCGGCCCACAATGAAATTGAGTTTGACACCCCTGGTCTAGAGGATGCCTTTTTAGTATTTATTGCTTAAAGAAACTTTAACAGGAGAGGGCTTTAGGGTCACAGGCTACTACATAATGATTAATAGCAATGACAGTAGGACAAGCTTCTCATTAATCGTTTTACAGCAGCCGTGCCTGGTGCTAACAATAAATGGCCATTATATCTAGGACTCTATCAGAGCAGCCCTATACCATGTAGCAACCTCTGACACTTATATTCCTTCTAGCACAAAGTCCACAGCTAGGTCTTTGTCCTTGAAACTGTCTGTCACCCAGTCTCCACAGGTAGATCCTCAGTGAGGGTAATGCAAAGATCCTTCTCCAGATCTAGGACTTCACAGCAGTGCTCTCCAGTAAATACAACAGGCAAACCTTTATCACCTCCCCAGCCACCTTCTGGACACCTCCTCCTAGGGATTGGCTGGGGTATTATAAATATTTATACTGGTCATCTGCATCTCCCTGCCCTATATCCTGGAGACTTTTTCCAAAGACAGATGGGAGAAATCAAACACCTTGCTTAGGAAACCTTGAACAAACAAAAACAGTCAATCACTGCTCCACTCACTATTGTAAAGCCAAAAACTAAATTTACATAGCACACTCACTAGGAGAGCATTACACTTACAGGAGAGGAGAGTTCTGGAATGACCTCATCAGTGTCCTACTTCTTGTTTAATTTCCATTTTAATCATCAGATGATTTAAATTTTTCACAGTCTTTACTGTATACCCCAATCAGAGATGATAAACTCAGCAAGTCAAACTGATCACACCCACACTGGTGTGCAATTGAAGTAAATGCCATTTTTTAATGTTCTATTTACACAGTGACGTTGCAATGCAATCTTTTATCAGTGGGCGCCACTGTAGTGTGAACTGCTTTCATAGGGAACAAGGCCTTGTCTTTAAATGGGTAGATCCAGAGCAACTGGTGTGAATAAACCCTTTCTTATTAATCAACAAAATTGTTATAACATATATTCGATACCATTGTGTACTTATAGTTTCCTTTTTTTCCTATAGCACCTCCCTGTTGTCCAGTTTCCATCCACAAGCTGAATTGGCTTCTTGACCAGAGAGCATTGCTTAACCACTTAAAACCCGGACCTTTAGGCAGCTAAAGGACCAGGCCAGTTTTTGCGATTCGGCACTGCGTCGCTTTAACTGACAATTGCGCGGTCGTGCAAAGTGGCTCCCAAACAAAATTGGCGTCCTTTTTTTCCCACAAATAGAGCTTTCTTTTGGTGGTATTTGATCACCTCTGCGGTTTTTATTTTTTGCGCTATAAACAAAAATAGAGCGACAATTTTGAAAAAAATTCAATATTTTTTACTTTTTGCTATAATAAATATCCCCCAAAAATATATAAAAAAAAATTGTTTTCCTCAGTTTAGGCCGATACGTATTCTTCTACCTATTTTTGGTAAAAAAAAAAATGCAATAAGCGTTTATCGATTGGTTTGCGCAAAATTTATAGCGTTTACAAAATAGGGGATAGTTTTATTGCATTTTTATAATTTTTTTTTTTTACTACTAATGGCGGCGATCAGCGATTTTTTTCTTGACTGCGACATTATGGCGGACACTTCGGACAATTTTGACACATTTTTGGGACCATTGTCATTTTCACAGCAAAAAATGCATTAAAAATGTATTGTTTACTGTGAAAATGACATTTGCAGTTTGGGAGTTAACCACAAGGGGGCGCTGAAGGGGTTAAGTGTGACCTCATTTGTGTTTCTAACTGTAGGGGGGGTGTCTGTAGGTGTGACGTCATTGATTGTGTTTCCCTATAAAAGGGTACACACGATCAATGACGGCGCCACAGTGAAGAACGGGGAAGCTGTGTTTACACACAGCTCTCCCCGTTCTTCAGCTCCGGGGACCGATCGCGGGACTCCAGCGGCGATCGGGTCTGCGGGTTCCGCGGTCACGGAGCTTCGACCCACGGCTGGGCGCTTAAAGAGGACATACCTGTACGTGCTTGTGCCCAGCCATGCCATTCTGCCGACGTATATGTGCAGGAAGCGGTCCTTAAGTGGTTAAAGGGGTTGTAAAGGTTTGTTTTTTATTTTCTAAATAGGTTCCTTTAAGCTACGGCATTGTTGGTTCATCTACCTTTTCCTTCGATTTCCC
This sequence comes from Rana temporaria, assembly GCF_905171775.1. Taxonomy (NCBI): domain Eukaryota; kingdom Metazoa; phylum Chordata; class Amphibia; order Anura; family Ranidae; genus Rana; species Rana temporaria. The sequence goes on along the minus strand of NC_053493.1, from coordinate 114,824,461 downwards.
TTCTAAAAAATTTTTTTATTTCTTTGTCTGAATTTCTCACTTCCTGTTCCTCCTCAGTAAGCCTGCCCCCATCATCTGAGCCCTTCTGGCTGGGGGTTAGTCAGCGTGCTCGCCCCTCCCTTGGGACTACATCCCTGCAGGGAAACTCTGTCACCTCTTTAAAGCCCAGTTTCAGGCTACATTTTTGTTTCAAGCTTTGACAAAGGGGGACATTTCTTTCATTTCCTTTCAGAAACAGGAAGTGATAGGAAAGCTTTTGAAAGGGAACACAGAGTGCAATAAAGTTCTCTTCTGGTTTTTCAAACCTAAATGACAAGATCTGAGGTAAAAGGATGTAAACAGTTGCTTTGCAGTTTACATACACTTGCCCGAAGACCTAACATTTTATGCCTATCACTAGTGTTGAGCAGAATATGCCATATTCGATTTCGCGATATATCTCGAATATATATTCGAATATTCGAGATATATTCGCTAAATTCGAATATTCGTGATATTTTATCGAAATTAATTGAATGCGATTTTTCGCTATTGCGAATGCGAAAATAATTGCGATTTTTTAATAACTGCGGTAGGAGCGCTCTGATTGGCTTAGAATATTCGTGATATTTTATCGAAATATCGCAACATGCGAATGCGATATTTATTGCGCAATTTCGAGATATGCTGGAGGAGCGCTCTGATTGGCTCAGAATATTCGTGATATTTTATCGAAATATCGCAACATGCGAATGCGATATTTATTGCGCAATTTCGAGATATGCTGGAGGAGCGCTCTGATTGGCTCAGAATATTCGTGATATTTTATCGAAATATCGCAACATGCGAATGCGATATTTATTGCGCAATTTCGAGATATGCTGGAGGAGCGCTCTGATTGGCTCAGAATATTCCTGATATTTTATCGAAATATCGCAACATGCGAATGCGAAATTTATTGCAGATATTTCGAAAACTGCTGTAGCAGCACTCTGAAATCGAATATGTATGATATTTTAACCAAAATACATATTGCGATTGCGATTTTTCGATCGCGCATGCGCAATTGCGCGAACAACACGCGACCATTTCCTGGAGCCTTGCCAGTTTCCCAATATTACAGCAACATGGTGGGAAGCAATTTCTCAAAGTCTGAGGAAAAGTTGCTGATTTGTGTAAGTATTTTGACCACTGTTATTTCATCATCTTCAACTGCATTTAAGTCTAGTTTAAAAGTTAGTATATATGATCAGATATTAGTATTTAACCAAAAATGTGTCTCCTGCTTTTACAAAACTACAAGTCCCAGCATGCCTGGACAGCTGCAGACACCCTGGTTGGCAAATGTGTATTTAGGCACTTTTCCTTGTTATTTAGCATAATGAATTTAAAATTTTTTTGGACATAGGACGTATGCGAACGTCCTGACTTCAGTGTCCTCAAGGCCCAAGGACGTTCGAATACATATTGCCCTTTAGATGTTGCAGAACTACAACTTCCAGCATGCCTGGGAATGCTGGCACTTCTAGTATTGTAAGTTCTGCAGGCCCACATTTTTCAGGCCTTTATGCACGGGTCTCTAAACTGTGGCACCCTAGATGCAGCAAAAGTAAAATTCTTAGCATGCACTGAAAGACCGTGGCTGATGGGAGTAGTAGTTTTGCAACAGCTGGAGGTGGACTGGTCTTGAAACCCAGAGTTAGGTAACAAACCCGTAGTGTTTTGCAACCATTCTGCCTCCAGCTGGTTATTTTCTGTTGAAAAGCCTGTGGCGTGCAAAACACAACCCAAAAACTCCACCCGGTGCAAGGAAAAATTTGCACACACCTAAAGAGTGACATCACAAAAAACTGCGACGGTTGCATACGTCAGTGGTCCTCCGAAAAGGTCCCGTCTCTGACCCCCCGGGGCGTTAGGCTCCTAGGCTCCTGACAGGGAAAAGAGTTACTGTGGTCCATACAGCCGAAGCCATATGGACCCATCTCGGTCCAAGCAGCGCAATCAACACGCGAACAACACGCGACCATTTCCTGGAGCCTTGCCAGTTTCCAACTTATGATCGCAGCGCAATCACACAGCAACATGGTTGGAAGCAATTTCACTAAGTCTGAGGAAAAGTTGCTGATTTGTGTAAGTATTTTGACCACTGTTATTTCATCATCTTCAACTGCATTTAAGTCTAGTTTAAAAGTTAGTATATATGATCAGATATTAGTATTTAACCAAAAATGTGTCTCCTGCTTTTACAAAACTACAAGTCCCAGCCCAGCCCAGCATTTAAGTCTAGTTTAAAAGTTAGTATATATGATCATATATTAGTATTTCACAAAAAATGTGTCTCCTGCTTTTACAAAACTACAAGTCCCAGCATGCCTGGACAGCTGCAGACACCCTGGTTGGCAAATGTGTATATTGGCACTTTTCCTTGTTATTTAGCATAATGAATTTAAAATTTTTTTGGACATAGGACGTATGCGAACGTCCTGACTTCAGTGTCCTCAAGGCCCAAGGACGTTCGAATACATATTGCCCTTTAGATGTTGCAGAACTACAACTTCCAGCATGCCTGGGAATGCTGGCACTTCTAGTATTGTAAGTTCTGCAGGCCCCCATTTTTCAGGCCTTTATGCACGGGTCTCTAAACTGTGGCACCCTAAATGCAGCAAAAGTAAAATTCTTAGCATGCACTGACAGACCGTGGCTGATGGGAGTAGTAGTTTTGCAACAGCTGGAGGTGGACTGGTCTTGAAACCCAGAGTTAAGTAACAAACACGTAGTGTTTTGCAACCATTCTGCCTCCAGCTGTTTTTTTCCTGTTGAAAAGCCTGTGGCGTGCAAAACACAACCCAAAAACTCCACCCGGATGCAGTGAAAAATGTGCACACACCTAAAGAGTGACATCACAAAAAACTGCGACTGGTACATACGTCAGTGGTCCTCCGAAAAAGGTCCCGTCTCTGACCCCCCGCGGCGTTAGGCTCCTGACAGGGAAAAGAGTTAGCAACGCATATCTCCCCTATACGTGTATCCTGTGTTGTTAATAATATATTCATAATTATGCAAATGATAATGGCTGCTATATTTATGCAAAAAAGGTGGCGACCGAAATGGCAGGATATAAAATCTTTCATGTTACCCCTGTCATTGATTAATAAGGCGAGAATGCTTCCAATTGTTGAATAGCATACATTTACGTCATATATCCATAAGGCTGTCAACAGAAGTATTACAATATACTTTGTTCTTCATCTTGCAGAAGTTCCTGGAAACAGGATATGATGACCTGCGGCGGCAGCCACAGAAAAGGGCTGTGGTCAGCGCCCTAATCGCTGACTTTGGCGGCCAACATGACCACAAGGCCATTGTTAAGAAGTGGTCTGACCTCAAGAGGCGCCAAATGGGTAATGTCAGACGTCTTCGGGCTAAATATCATCCAGGTAAGTTATTGTTGACAGTTATGTTTTTTTTTAAAAAAGTGTATTTTGTGCGTGAACTCGAAAGAGAGAGGAGCCGGCCTGCAGGAGTTGGGAGGCCTCCCCCAGAGGCAATCTGCCACCTTTCTCCATGCCCCGGTTGGCAATGGCGGGTGTGAGGGGGTCCTCCCAACCCAACCTCGCATAGCACACCCACCAGTGGCGGGGCTGAGACCACCAAACTCAATTCACAGGTAGCCGAGAGCGGGATCCGAACCCCTAGCTGCAGAGGTGAATCAGTTGTCAGTGCAGTGGCAATCGCGTGGAGCCACCGCAGCTCCTTTGGTGACAGTTATGTAAGGTCATATGTAATTCATGTAAGGTCAGATGTTGTTAACCAAGATGCCATGTTGTGCTAACATATATCACCACCGGCCAAGGTATTCATAGTACTGTTGAAAAAAGACATGGGGCAGCAGACAGGAACACAGAAGTTATGTGGGAACATAATTTTCCCATTGCTTTGCATGGGACTTTAAAGAAAAACCCCGACCATGGCAAGTGGGGGTGGGTAAGGTTTAAACCACCTATCCTATGTTTGTGGCTGACATATAAGTAACCTGTGTGCCAAGTTTCATATAAATATCTTTAGCCGTTTGTACGTGATGCTGGAACATACATACATACATACATACATACATACATTTATGCACACACACACGTTGAGTTTTATATATATAGATTACCACTAAATTCCTGTGTTAGGAGTGGGGTTGTTATAGTAATCCCGTGTGCTCCATCAGGCCCTTTTTTTAACATGAGATGGTCTGAACAAAACAAAGGAGACAAAAACAGCTCATTTTAACATGGTTGCATCCCAGCTCACGCTCAGTCCCCTGTAGTGCCCACAAGACCCTTTAATATAACATTGTCCCATTGGTTAACTGTCTATATAAATCAATTTGTATTCATATACAATACAGCACAGTACACAGAATTTGCATACGTCATTAGAAAACATTTTTATAATATATGAACATTGTGTTATTATAGGAGCTCCAATGCCAGTTGTCCGCGCCAAGCGCAGAAGGCGCCAGGCCGATGAGGAGGAGGAGGAGGATGCGGCAGAGGAGGATGCGGCAGAGGAGGACATGGATGAGGAGGAGCAGCCAGGGCCCTCCCACTCCCCAACCCCAGCTCCTGTTGAGGAGCAAGCTGAGGAGCTTCCCCCCCCCACCACCCCAACTTCTCAAGCAGAAGAGCAGGAGGAAGAGAGCGGTCCTGTGAGCCTCATTCAGGAAGGTAAATATGTGCACAATGATTAATAACATTTCAACAACAAAATGTAGATATAAAAATGGACAACATATAAAGCGCACCTGTCAGATTGTATAACCATAATATGGTATTGATGCTAGAAGTATACAGGTAGTGCATAATTATTAGGCAAGTTGTATTTTTTGAGGATTCATTTTATTATTGAACAACAACCATGTTCTCAATGAACCCCAAAAACTCATTAATATCAAAGCTGAATTTTTTTGGAAGTAGTTTTTAGTTTGTTTTTAGTGTTAGTTATTTTCGGGGGATATCTGTGTGTGCAGGTGACTACTATTACTGTGCAGAATTATTAGGCAACTTAACCAAAAAATAAATAGATAGCCATTTCAATGATTTATTTTTAACAGTGAAACCAATATAACATCTCAACATTCACAAATACACATTTCTGACATTTAAAAACAAAACAAAAACAAATCAGTGACCAATATAGCCACCTTTCTTTGCAAGGACACTCAAAAGCCTGACATCCATGGATTCTGTCAGTGTTTTGATCTGTTCACCATCAACATTGCGTGCAGCAGCAACAACAGCCTGCCAGACACTGTTCAGAGAGGTGTACTGTTTTCCCTCCTTGTAAATCCCACATTTGATGATGGACCACAGGTTCTCAATGGGGTTCAGATCAGGTGAACAAGGAGGCCATGTCATTACTTTTTTTTATTTAATACCCTTTCTTGCCAGCCACGCTGTGGAGTACTTTGACACGTGTGATGGAGCATTGTCCTGCATGAAAATCATGTTTTTCTTGAAGGATGGTGACTTTTTCCTGTACCACTGCTTGAAGAAGGTCTCTTCCATAATCTGGCAGTAGGACTGGGAGTTGAGCTTGACTCCATCCTCAATCCGAAAAGGCCCCACAAGCTCATCTTTGATGATACCAGCCCAAACCAGTACTCCACCACCACCTTGCTGGCGTCTGAGTCGGACTGGAGCTCCCTGCCCTTTACCAATCCAGCCACGGGCTCTTCCATCTGGCCCATCAAGACTCACTCTCATTTCAGCAGTCCATAAAACCTTAGAAAAATCTTTCTTGAGATATTTATTGGCACAGTCTTGACGTTGCAGCTTGTGTGTCTTGTTCAGTGGTCATCGTCTTTCAGCCTTTCTTACCTTGGCCATGTCTCTGGGTATTGCACACCTTGTGCTTTTGGGCACCCCAGTGATGTTGCAGCTCTGAAATATGGCCAATCTTGTGGCAAGTGGCATCTTGGCAGCTGCACGCTTAACTTTTCTCAGTTCATGGGCAGTTATTTTGCACCTTTGTTTTTCCACACGCTTCTTTTGTTTGATGATCACGCTTCAGAAGCTTTGCAACTTTAAGAGTGCTGCATCCCTCTGCTAGATATCTCTCTATTTTGGACTTTTCAGAGTCTGTCAAATCCTTCTTTTGGTCAATTTTGCCAAAGAAAAGGAAATTGACTAATAATTATGCACACCTGATATAGAGTGTTGATGTCATTAGACCACACACCTTCTCATTACAGAGATGTACATTACCTAATATGCCTAATCTGTAGTAGGCTTTCGAGCCTATACAGCTTGGAGTAAGACAACATGCATAAAGAGGATGATGTGGTCCAAATACTCATTTGCCTAATAATTCTGCACTCCCGGGATGTGTTAGACACATAACAAGTGTATACACATGATAATGATTGATTAATAAGCAAAAAAAAATATTTATTTATTTGGTAACGTTATTTGAAATCCAAATGTTTTTTTATTATATCCTAAAAGCATCAAGAGATCTGAAGAGGCAAAATATACTCATTGAAAAGACGCACCAGAAGATCCTTCAGAACCAGCGTAAGATGAGCTACCTCAACCAACAAAATGCTCTGCTAGAGCAGCAGCTATCGGGTCAGATTGCGGAAATGCACCGCATTCAAAAACGGATTGAGAGCTATATTTAAATTTATTTTTGTATTAAAAAAACTTATTTTTTGGAAATGTTTCATTTCTTTTTGAGATAGAGTTGTAGGTTTTTCAACACATCTAACTTCACATCAAACAAATCAACATCAACACATTTAACTTCATAATAAGCAAAAACATTTTATACTATTATTTTATTTAACATTAACCTAGGACAAACTAAAGCACACGACACAGACACGACGAACACAAAATAAACTGTTGAAAAATGAACATAACAAAAGCAACAATATATATATATATATATACAAAGAGAGAGAGAGGGAGAGCAAGAAAGAGAGAGAATGCAGATGAGCTCTTGCAGTCAGCCCAATGGTTGCAGTATAAATGCCGCAAAACAGGGTTTAACATAAGGTTCATTGTTATAGTTACACTTGCTGTTTAGATCCGGTCTGGTAGTCCGGTCTGGTAGCTTGTAGCGGAGGCTGTTGGTGGATCCGCTGTGCCAGAAAGGTCATGAAGCTTTACTCAGCATGGAGGCAGCAGCAGGAGTATTAAAATATAATATAACTAGACAATGCATTTCCTGAGGAAAATGCGAGTGGGAATGCTTAATTGGTGAGCCCCTTGCCAAAGACATTCACCATAACCACTACACTATCTTTAGGACACACAGCTTCTTTCTCTATCTGCAAAGTATAGAGTATGCTGACTTCCTGGTCGCCCCTCCCCCCTCAATAGGTTTCCCCTCCCCCCCAGGTCAGTGAGGAGGAATATTGCACTGAGGTCAGGAAAGTTATTTATGGAAAGAAATAACATTACAAACGCTTTTAATTCACAGATCTAATACATGATTTAAGCCTCCAAACAAAGCTTAATAAATCCTCAAACGTACATGCAATTGATACAACGACTACACCGTTTGAAATACACGGCCCTTGTAAACGCATCGATATGAAATTTATGTAGATAAACTTAAAAATGTGGCCATTTCTGCGATTTAGAAAAGAGCGTCTTTGTGAGTTCTGCAGCAACATTTTTTAGATAATTTCACATGAGAGTCTATGAGACATAATTTCTGGCTGTTGCTCCAATAATTAAAACTAAAATACGTATCGCAGAATTGGTCACATTGCCATAAACCAGACAAGCATAGCTACGTTTTGATCTAAAAATTGTGTATGAAAAGTAGATCTTGTGGGCGTGAGACCAATTTGTTTCCCCTTTTTGTAAAGATATTTTTAATTACAAAGATCTCCAATGTTAAGGTCACCTGACAGACTCTAAATCCCCTCCATAGGATTACATTATAACCTATTGCATTTTTGTGAAAAATTCGCAAAACGTAAATTGCGTTTTCACCAAAAAATTGTAAACGATAACGATTTGAAAAGTCATAGCCGGATAGCTAAATATTTTGTGACCGCTTTAAAGTTTTTTCAGTGTCTGTAAGTGAAAGTATGAAGTAGCTGAAACTTTTGGCATGGCATGTGAATTCAAAGGGGAAAAGGATGTTCTCATTGACTTCAATGTTTAATAAAAGGGTCTAAAAGCTTAAAATTTATAAAAGTGTAAAAAGTAGAAAAAAACTTGAAGAAGTCCCATCATTAGCTGAACGAGACGAACATTTTTACAGTTGAATGGTCTCAATAGTTGAAAGTATGCCGAAGTTACGCAGAACCAAAAAACTTAAGGAATAATAAGATTACTAAATTTACGGATATCAATACTGGAAATGTTTATTAAAGCATTCACACTAATTAAGATTAATACATTTACGGGTATCCATACTAGGAATGCTTATTAAAGCATTCCCACTAAGTATCACACAGGCATGATTTACAAGCAGTAGTGGTAATAGTAATACATAGCATAAAAACACTTGGGGAATACTTTACAGCATCAGTAGTGGTCATAGTAGTCAATAGTGTACCAAAAAATTGGGACACAGGTGTCTTGACTGAGCTGTAATAGTAGTAGTAGACATTGACAATACAGTGTCAAATCACTCGGGCAAGAGGTGCCATGATGAACAGCAGTCTTAATAAGAGTATATAGGGTGTGAAATAACTGCTGACATAGGTGTCTTGACTGGGCAGCAGCAGCAGCAGAAGCAGCAGCAGTAGTATTAACAGTAGTAGTTGATACAGAGTCATATCACATGGGCAGGAGGTGCCATGATGAACAGCAGTAGGAATAGGAGTATATAGAGTGTCAAATAACTGCTGACATAGGTGTCTTGACTGGGCAGCAGCAGCAGAAGCAGCAGTAGTATTAACAGTAGTAGTTGATACAGAGTCATATCACATGGGCAGGAGGTGCCATCATGAACAGCAGTAGGAATAGGAGTATATAGAGTGTCAAATAACTGCTGACATAGGTGTCTTGACTGGGCAGCAGCAGCAGAAGCAGCAGTAGTATTAACAGTAGTAGTTGATACAGAGTCATATCACATGGGCAGGAGGTGCCATCATGAACAGCAGTAGGAATAGGAGTATATAGAGTGTCAAATAACTGCTGACATAGGTGTCTTGACTGGGCAGCAGCAGCAGCAGAAGCAGCAGCAGTAGTATTAACAGTAGTAGTTGATACAGAGTCATATCACATGGGCAGGAGGTGCCATCATGAACAGCAGTAGGAATAGGAGTATATAGAGTGTCAAATAACTGCTGACATAGGTGTCTTGACTGGGCAGCAGCAGCAGAAGCAGCAGTAGTATTAACAGTAGTAGTTGATACAGAGTCATATCACATGGGCAGGAGGTGCCATCATGAACAGCAGTAGGAATAGGAGTATATAGAGTGTCAAATAACTGCTGACATAGGTGTCTTGACTGGGCAGCAGCAGCAGAAGCAGCAGTAGTATTAACAGTAGTAGTTGATACAGAGTCATATCACATGGGCAGGAGGTGCCATGATGAACAGCAGTAGGAATAGGAGTATATAGAGTGTCAAATAACTGCTGACATAGGTGTCTTGACTGGGCAGCAGCAGCAGCAGAAGCAGCAGTAGTAGTATTAACAGTAGTAGTTGATACAGAGTCATATCACATGGGCAGGAGTTGCCATGATGTACAGCAGTCTTAATAAGAGTATATAGGGTGTGAAATAACTGCTGACATAATTGTCTTGACTGATCCAAAGGAGTCATGGGAGAAAATCATGTGGTCAGATGAGACTATAATATAATTTTTTGATCATAATTTCACTAACCGTGTTCGGAGGAAGAATAATGATGAGTACCATGCCAAGAACGCCATCCCTAATGTGAAGCATGGGGGTGGTAGCATCATGCTTTGGTGGTGTTTTTCTGCACATGGGACAGGGTGACTGCACTGTATTAAGGAGAGGATGACCGGGGCCATGTATTGCAAGATTTTGGGCAACAACCTCCTTCCCTGAGTTAGAGCTTTGAAGATGGGTCGAGGCTGGGTCTTCCAACATGAGAATGACCCAAAGCACACAGCCAGGATAACCAAGGATTGGCTCTGTAAGGAGCATATCAAGGTTCTGGCGTGGCCTAGCCAGTCTCCAGACCTAAACCCAATAGAGAATCTTTGGAGGGAGCTCAAACTCCGTGTTTCTCAGCGATAGCCCAGAAACATGACTGATGTAGAGAAGATCTGTGTGGAGGAGTGGGCCAAAATCCCTCCTCCAGTGTGTGCAAAGCTGGTGTAAAACTACAAGAAATTTTTGACCGCTGTAATTGCAAAGAAAGCCTACTGTACCAAATATTAACATTGATTTTCTCTGATGTTGAAATAGTTATATTCAGCACTGTAAATACATCAGGTCCGGGGCTTCATCAGGGAATGCATGGCAAGGGACCCTTCAGCGCCCTGAACCGACGACGGGTGCCAGAAAGTCACCGCCGATCCAGGACTCATTCATCTTTATGAATGTGAGTCTGTCCACGGACTCTGTGGACAGACGGGTCCTCTTGTCCGTGACCACCCCACCTGCCGCGCTGAATGTCCGCTCAGATAGTACGCTGGAGGGGGGGCAAGACAATAACTCCAGCGCATACTGAGCGAGCTCGCGGCAGGTGTCCAATCTGGCAACCCAGTACTCCATGGGGTCGTCGGTGCTCATACTGTCAGAAGCACCGACGGACGCCATGTAGTCTGCCACCATGTGGGCCAGCCGCTGGTGGTGACTGCTGCTGCTGCTGCTGGTGGTGGTACTGGGTCGCTCGGTTTGGAAGAACATCCTCATCTCTTCCATTAGGTCCCCTGCTCGGCTGCAGCTGGGTGCAGCCACCTGCTGGGTGAGATGAGGGGGGACAACTGGAGGCCGGGGAGTTGCCTGCTCCAACCGTCTGACAATGGCTGCCTGCAGTTCCTCCATCCGGTGCTGCCTCCGGCTGGCTGGGATGAACTGCTCCAGTTTCCCCTTGCACCTGGGATCCAAAAGGGTGGCCATCCAGAAATCATCCCTCGTCTTGATGGTCTTAACCCGGGGGTCCCTCCTGAGGCATCTGAGCATGTGGGCAGCCATGGGGAAGAGCACAGCCCGCTGTGACTCCTCAATGCTGGCCAGGTTAATGAGGTGCGACTCTTCTTCCCTGAGGCGCTGCTGGTCAAACTCAGACATGCCCAACCCCCGGACTATCGGTGCCCCCAACACCGGCTCTCCCTCCTGACCAGGCCCTGACTCCGGGACGACACCAGCAACCACCTCCTCCTCCTCTTCATCATCATCCTCCTCCTCCTCCTCCTCCTCCTCCTGGTCCTGGCCCTGGTCTCGGTGGAGCATTGCTGACTCCTCCTGCTCCACCAAGGCACTCTCCCCAGCCTCGAGCAGGCGATCTAGTGTCCTCTCCAGCATGAACAGTATTGGCAGCACGCTATTGAGGCCAATTTGCTCACTGCTGACCATCTTGGTCGCCTGCTCGAAGGAGGACAACACTTGGCAGACCTGGTTTATCTGCCCCCACTGCGCACAGGCGATGAAAGGGAGTTGTGGTGAAGCCCTCTGAGTGCCTAGTTCCATCAGGTACTCCCTCACCGCCCTTTGCTGCTCCCACAACCTCTTCAGCATGTGGAGGGTGGAGTTCCACCGCGTCACACTGTCCACAATCAGCCTGTGAAGGGGCAGATTGTACTTCCGCTGCAATTTGGACAGGGACGCGGTAGCGGTTGGGGAGCGCCTGAAGTGGCTGGCAATCCTACGCGCCTTTGCCACAATGTCACTCAACCCTGGATAAGTGCGCAGGAACTTCTGCACCACCAGGTTGAGGACATGTGCCAGACAGGGCACGTGCGTCAGACTGCCAGCATGGAGGGCGGCGAGTAGGTTGCTGCCGTTATCGCAGACAACCATACCTGGCTGGAGCCTTCGGGGTGTCAGCCACTTCTGGACCTGAGCTTGAAGTGCTTTCAGCACTTCTTCTGCAGTGTGTCTCCGGTCCCCTAAACTAACAAGCTGGAGCACGGCCTGACAGCGCACGTGCCCCACACTTGAGTAGCTACGGGGGCGCTTGCTGGGAGGCTCAGCAGCTGCGGAGACAGTGGCTTGAGGGAGACCAGCAGTTCTCCCCTGGACACCCCGGGGCGGCACCACAAGATCGGTTGCCGACGATCCCTCACCGACGCCTCGGAGGGAAACCCAATGGGCCGTGAAGCTGATGTAGCGTCCCTGCCCATGCCTGCTGGTCCAGCCATCCATTGTCAGATGAACCCTGTCGCTGACAGCGTGATCCAGCGACAGGGTTACATTCTGAACAATGTGCTGGTGTAGGGCAGGGACACCAGTCCTGGCAAAGAAATGGCGGCTGGGGACACGCCATTGGGGTTGGGCCTGCTCCAACATCTGCCTGAAGGGGTTGCTGTCAACTATGTTGAAGGGCAGCAGATGTTGGGCAATAACCCTTGCCAGGAGCCCATTGAGGGAACGCACACGTCGGTCTCCAGGGGGGAAGGGAGTGGTGCGGTCAAAGGCGTCTGAAATCGACGCCTGGCGCCGGACGGCAGTGCGGGACACAGACGTGGAGGGTGCTGTGGAAGTAGAGGTCTGGCTGCCGGTACCAGTACCTCTACTAGAGGGAGCGGGGGGGCATGACCTGCTGGAAACAGATGAAGATGTGGCAGGGGCTGCTGTACCCTGCTCACTTGTGGTGGTGGCGCTGCTACCACCACCACGCTTCATCTCCTCATACAACGCCCAGTGGTTTATCCTGAGGTGCTGGTTCAGGGCTGTGGTACCCACCCGAGCCAAACACTTCCCTCTCTTCACCCTCACTTTACAAATCCGGCAGATGGCCACGGTAGGGTTGTCTGCCACCAGGGTAAAGAAATTCCAGACAGGTGACTTCAGCACCGCCCTCCTGTCAGATGGGGTGACGCTTACTTGCACCTGCTGGGATTCGGTGCGCACAGGTGGAGCTGCCTGCTGCTGCTGCTGCTGCTGCTGCTCCTCCTCCTGACACCTCCTGCTGCCATCACCAGTGGAGACCCTGACGATGGTCTCCCTGGTGGTGACCTGGCGCACCGTTTCACCAGGGTGCCTACCTTCCCCGTCGTCACTGACGTAGTGAGCCGACGCGTCAGATGGCAACCATGATGGGTCACCCTCTTCGCCCCCAGAGATGTCAGACCAAGGGCTGAGATGTGTTGGTCTGAGGGAACCACGTGACATGGAGCCTCTAGCCTGGCTCCGCTGTCCCCTCACCCACGCCTGGGTCTGACTAGGTGCTGCTGTTTCCTGCACCAAAACAGCAGCACCAGTTTGAAGGGATGTCTCTGGGATACTGCCAGCAGGTATCCCATCCTCCTCATCCATCCCTTCAAAAAGGTCCTGACCATCAGGACAGAGCTGGAGGTCTGCCTGATGCATGGCCTCCCCCAAGAGATCCCTATCACTGTCGCTGTCGAACAGTAAGATGCTGGACTCTTGGGGGCTGGGGGGGGGTAGTACAGGCAACGGTGTAATGGTGGTACTACTGTGAGTCGGGACCGACGACTCAGTGGCACTGCTGTGCCCCATGTAGTCCACCACTACTTGAGCCTGAGATGGCAATATCGGGCGGCTGCCCGATGGGAAGAACTCCCGGATCAGGCGTACTCCCCTTGCACCCGATCCTCTACCACTAGTAGGGGCACGAGAGGTACCCCGTGCTGGCAGCGATCCAGCACTGGGAGTAACTCCCCTACCCCTACTGCCACGGCCACGGATGCCGCTCATAATTGCTGATATGTGTGTGGGGGGGTTAAACTTTATTGGGGGGGAAAATGTGAACAAAATGTGTTTTTGTGTTTTTTTTACAAGACAGGCACGCAGACAAAGACGTACACAGACAGCTACTAAACTATAAGAAAAGTAGTACACCAGACAAGGACTACAAAATTAAAGAAAAAAAAAAAAAGCACTAAACAAACACTAACTTTTTTTTTTTTTTTTTTTTTTAAACACAAAACACAGACACTAAACACACACTAAGCTAAGCTAGATGAAATAAATGTACACTAACAGTGTGTACACTTACTACACAAAATTTAACTAAACTGAACACAAAACTTAGCTTTTATAAAAGCTCTTTAGGGAAAACTAAACAAAATTTGAACTGAGATGCCTATCAAATATCACTGAACAGTGAACCTGCAAGATCTGACAGTAACACAAGATGAACAAAACTTAGCTTTTAGAAAAGCTCTTTTATAAAGCTCAGATCAATATGTGTTCTGAAATCTCTTGCAAATATAACTGAACAGGGAGGATTGCAGGATCAAACAGTAACACAAATGAAAAAAACAGCACAAAACAGCACAAAACGTAGCTTTGAAAAAAGCTCTTGGGTCTATTGCTTTGAAAAAAGCAGTTGATATACTGGAAAAGATCCACTGGAATCACTAAATAGCAATGCTGGTGATGATCTAAATCAATCAAGAACAAAGACACAGGAAACCAGGAAACCAGGAACACAGAAACAGCCTCCACACTCTATAGCAAGCTTCTGAATCTGCAATGAAATGGTGCTGGGAGTGAGCTTATATAATGTCCATGCAGGCAGGTTCCTATTGGTTGCTAACCTGTGACGAGTGTGGAAGGAGAACTCTGATTGGCTCTGATGCAAAAGGGCGGAGCAAATAATCGCGCAATATTCCTATTGCCGAATATTCGCATTGCGATTATTCGGCAATATAAAATGATCGCTTCAGCTACTCGGCCCAATGGCTCTAATCATACCAGCAATGCTTTCAGACGTCTATGGAGATCACTAGGATGTGATCTGTTTTAAAAATGAAACTGTAAAAATCGCTCTGATGCGGAAGATCGGGGCGAGGAAAATAATCGCGCGATATTGCGTTTGCCGAATAATCGCATTGCGATCTTTCTGGAAAATTCAATGAACGCTTCAGCTACTCGGCCCAGGGTCTCTAATGATACCAGCAATGCTTTTAGACGTCGATGGAGATATCTAGGATGTGATCTGATTCAAAAAAAAAATTGTAAAAAATCGAATATTCGGAATTGCGAATATTCACCGCGAATTTCGAAATATAGCGCGATTTCTCGAATATGCTATATTCGAGTCGAATATTCGCAATGCGAATATTCGTGAGCAACACTACCTATCACAAGATAGAGGAACAAACTGAATGGACATGGGTGTTACAAATGTGACATATGTTCTGTTCTGCTCTGATTTGTTTGGAGATATGTACATGCATCCCTTGCTGATCGGAACAGATTCTGCCCATGAGCAAGGACCCTTATATCTTTGTGTCTGTGAAATGTCTGCCACAGAACTGCCAGCGCTGGAACCTTTCACCTTAAACTTGCTACAAAGTTCCAATATTGCAGTCTGATCTGCCTAGGTTAGTGGCTCTCAACCCGGGGGTCGGGACCCCCTCATGTTTTGAATGATGATTTGCCAGCGGTCACTGAATCCTGGGATGTTCCTGAATCCGGCACTGCTCTCACAGCCTTTTCGCGGCCGCCCAGCTGGGCTGTTTCTGGAGCCTGTGGCCGCCCACTCGGCTTCTTCGCAGCTGCCCATTCAGTTCACGGCATGGCTGGGGGGCAGAGACTAGAGGTTAGCGGACAGGTGAGGATTGTGAAGTGGGAGGGGCTGGAGAAGACCCTATCTCTTGATTTCGGCATAGGTGTCACTGCTACAAGACAACACAAAGTCGGAGACACAGTGAGTAACACTACCTGTGATTAGAGTTGCCATTAAAAGTCCCCACTACAGTTCTCAGATGGGCAGCTGACCTTGATCAAGAGCACCTAAGTTGGCTGATCAGAACTCCCCCCAGCATTGCCACTCATCCCAACTCCCTGCATCTCAGAACTCCCCACCAGCACTGCCACGCAAAACAAAGAGAAAGAGTGGTACATCCTAAAATGTACCATATGGGGATTTAATACTGTACGAGTGGAAGGGACTCAGGGAGCGCTAAATGTCCGTGGGTTAGGGGCACAAACTACTTGTCTTGCCTTAGGTGCTGACAACCCACGCTACGAAAATACATTTTACGGTTAGGGGTCCCCACAACTTGGGAAATGTTATCAAGGGGTCACGGCATTAGAAAGGTTGAGAACCACTGGCCTAGGTTAAGATGATGTCATTAATTTCCTGCCTGCAGGAGTCGGATGACATCATTCCAGCCAAGGCACAATCACTGGATTGAAGCTCAATGATAGCTTTAATGTACAGTTTAAAAAAAAAAGTGATATTGTTTTATATATGTTGACATGTTTGAAATGCATTTTAAGCTTGTAAAGTTACTGAGAGGTCCACTTTAAGTACAGTTACCATCTGGTAACTCTTGTTAGAAAGAAGTACAAGTCAAGCAAGACATTCTGCTGTCGGTATAAACATTAAACAGTGAGAAAGCCCAAACTAGGCTCATATGATGCTCCTTTAACAAGCTTGTAAAATGCCTCTCAGTATTTGCGCACAGTCAAACCATAGTTGTGTCAAACACACCAGGATTTCTTTGTGCGCGTTTTGTGCTGCCATTATCTTTGTTTTGCGTTACGATAAGCATAGGATTTTTCTGTTGCTTTCTGAAAACCTGGATTCCCTCAATCACAGTAAAATGTTTGGACAGAAACAAATTAATTGTCAGCGGGAAAATCTTTTTGTTTGGTTCAGCTGCTGGAATGTGTGATTATTCTGTTAAAGCAGCAGCATGAATGTCTAAAATATAGAGCTTTCAGTCAATCAACTGCTTTCTGTGTATAGAAACACAATAGAATAATCACTTACCTTTCTAGGAGTATATTATTATTTTTTATATATATATATATGTTAAAGTAGAAGAGAACTATAACTATTCCTAAAAATTTGCTGTAAGTAATGAAATCATATAACATTTATTTTTACAGGAATTTCAGGGGCAAATTTAGGGGTGCGCGGTATACACGGGAGCGCGTTATACCGCGATAAATACAGTATATATATTTGTTTATTGTTTTTTTTCAATACATTTATTATATATTTATTATATTTTTGTTTTAATACTCTACTACATGACTTATTTACTATTTAAAAACAGATGTGCATACTATTTGTAATCTGCTCTGGTCCAGTCTCATGATTTTGCAGCTCTGTGTAAGGCAGCATTCAACAACGGCTGTAAATTTCGGGAGCCATGATGCCATGCATAGGTCCCCATGGCCCAGAAGTTGTTGGTGCTCCATTTTCTCCCCTGCAGCAGCCACTCACTGATATAGGGAGGCCAGCGGGTGTGGCCGGCAGCCGGAGTGGATGGCTGTGTGAGGAGAGAGCTCCGTGCAGAGAACCAGCAACCAGCGGCATCAAGCGACGAATCCAGCCTTAAAACACCCCAGAGTGCTGCAGCATACTCCGGAGGATCAGCGGAGACTATGGGGAAAAGAAAAAGTGACAGGAAATCGAAGAAGCTCACGGATTTTTATCCGCCAACGAGTACACCTAGACCCGCAAGATGGCGCCGAGGCCTCGGGCTCGCGGCGCGGCCTGCAGTGCGGAACGGACATAAACAGCCCAGCACAGTTCACAGGGGGGCCGAAGCCTCATAGAGGCGGCGGAGGCAGCGGAGGATCCACGCCGAACCCCTCTCCCAGCAACAGCCCGCAGAAATCGGCTCAGAAGCAGTCGATGGACCACAAGTATGCAGGTGAGCTAGAGGAGTCCTGTGACTCCCAGAACAGCACTAGGGATTTCATTGAGCAGATTCATGACTTCTCAACTTCAGGAGTTCCCCTTAGTGACACAATCATGAGGGATATGTTGGTAACGATATAGGGAGGCCAGAGCTGTGGGATGACATGAGAGAACCAGAGCAGATTAAAAATAGGTAAGTATACAAATGTTTTTTTTTATAGAAGTTAGGCAGAATAGGCAGGAATGGGGAGGGACATCTTTGAGAATAATTAAGGTTCCCCTTTAAGGAAAACTCTAACTGAAATTATCCTGTTTTAAAATACACCTGTCCTAAGAAACAGGACAACTGCTTCTGTTGGCCATTCCTTCTTAACCACCTCCCTACTGTCATATTGTAAAAAAACTGTGGAGAAGTGGACATGTATTTCTGGAGTGACACTTGTAAATATCACTCTAGAAAAGACCTTTGGGAGACAAGTGCGATTGTTAATGGCTATGAGTTTGGAGCCATTCAAAGTAGTTTGTGAATAGAACTAAGAACTAAGGAAATTGGACTTTTAGAGGCACACGGGTAAGTATTGTAAAACACTAAGGGCCAGATCCACGTACCTCCGCGCATTGTTGCGTCCGGCGTAGCGTATCTCTGATACGCTACGCCGCCGTAACTTACAGAGCAATTTCCTTATGCTGAAATAATTTGTGCCGTAAGTTACGGCGGCGTAGTGTAACTTTGGCAGCGTGGTGGGGGCGTGTTTTATGTAAATACGTCTTGACCTGACGTAAATGACGTTTTTTTTTGAACGGCGCATGCGCCGTCTGTGGGGGTATCCCAGTGCACATGCTCGAAAATAACCCGCAACAAGCCGTGACGTTACGACGTGAACGTCATTCTACGCAAAGCCCTATTCGCGACCGACTTACGCAAACGACGTGAAAAATTTAAAATTCGATGCGGGAACGAAGGCCATACTTAACATTGAGTACGCCTCATATAGCAGGGGTAACTATACGCCGAAAAAAGCCTTACGGAAACGACGTAAAAAAATGCGCCGGCCGGACGTACATTCGTGGATAGCCGTATCTAGCTAATTTGCATACTCGACGCGGAAATTGACGGAAACGCCACCTAGCGGCCAGCGTAAATATGCACCTTAGATCCAACGGCGTACTTAAACGTACGCCAGTCGGATCTAACACAGCTTCAGGCGTATCTTGTTTTGTGGTTACAAAACAAAGATACACCGGAGCAAACTAGAAGTTACGCGGCGTATAAATAGATACGCCAGCGTAACTTCTTTGTGGATCTGGCCCTAAAGGTTTTTATTGTAGAAAAATTATATTTTTAAAAGCAATTAAGCACATAAGATTGTCTGTAAAAACATTATTAAATGGCCCTTTCAAATGTTATCATAACATTTCCAATGGTATACAGTTGTGTCAAGATAATTAAAAACATACAATAAAAGAAAAAGAAAAATTGGAGATACAAATGTGGAATGGATGATGATGAAGAGGGTCCAAATGTACAAAAGAACTTGCTCTACATGTTAGGCGTCTGGAAACGCTTCTTCAGAAGCATGAATGTAGAGGTGGTCGTATTAGGTGAACCAACAGTCAGCATTGACACCGAGATACTGGCATTGTCTTAAAACGTATTACCAGTCAAGGGTAAGTAATCATAATAATGCAGAAGTACGGTATGTATATTTTTTGCTGGTAAGCAACAGGGAAATCTGGGAGATGCTCAGCTATTACACCAGAGTATATAGACTGGTAGGATAGACCAGTGTAT
Source organism: Rana temporaria (assembly GCF_905171775.1). NCBI lineage: Eukaryota > Metazoa > Chordata > Amphibia > Anura > Ranidae > Rana > Rana temporaria. Next base: position 114,804,968 of record NC_053493.1, on the reverse strand, counting down.
GTTATGGGCAATATAGTACCCAAAAATAAACTCAGAGCCTCTGCGTCTTGAATAGCAGGGTGCGAGCGGCAAACCTCCTGGATCCCAGTAGTAATCTAAGAATTGGGGATCCAGGAGGTTTGGCGCTTGTACCCTGCTACTCAAAACGCTGAGGCTCTGAGTTTATTTTTAGGTACTATATTGGACCGAGGTCCCCCTTGCCCATAACATACACTGGTCTATCCTACCAGTATATATACTCTGGTGTGCTAGCTGAGCATCTCCTGGATTTCCCATTGCTTACCAGCAAAAAATATACATACCGAACTTCTGCGTTTGCATTATTATGATTATTAACCCTTGACTGGTAATACGTTTTAAGACAATGCCAGTATCTCGGTGTCAAGGCTGACTGTTGGTTCACCTAATACGGCCACCTCTACATTTATGCTCCTGAAGAAGTGTTTCTAGACGCGTAACATGTAGAGCAAGTTCTTTTGTACATTTGGACCCTCTTCATGGTTATCCATTCCATTTGTATCTCCAATTTTCTTTTCTTTTATTGTATGTTTTGAATTATCTTGATACAATTGTATACCATTGGAAATGTTATGATAACATTTGAAAGGGCCATTTAATAATGTCGTTAAAGACAATCTTATGTGCTTAATTGCTTTAAAAAAAAAAAAAATCTACAATAATAACCTTTACAATACTTACTCGTGTGCCTCTAAAAGTGCAATTTCCTTGGTTCTTAGTTCTATTCACATATATTATCGGGACGTTGGCACACTGTTACTGCTGTATCCACAGTGTCACCCTGTGAGGATGCACATAAAACCTAATTCTCCTTCAAAGTTGTACTGTACCATGTGATTGCTGTGATCATAGCAATCACATGATGTAAACAGTGTCATGTTTACATCTGTAAGCCCTCCCCTTTCTCTTACGATAGAACAAAGGGAGAAGGCGGAACTAATGACTGAGCCATTCCTTAGTGTAACATCAGCAGCAGCAAATTCTAGTGAAAGGTCGTAATTTATTGTGGGAATTTTTTTTTTAACTTTTTCAACCCCTCTCCTGTACATCTGATCTCCCTGCTGCCTCTTTCTTTGACCTATAACTCTTAATTTCCCTTACCTTACACATGAACCTCCTCATCTCCATTCCCCCACTGTGTGACCTGTACATTAACCCTTCACCTCCAGCTCTTTCTGTTAATGACCTGCACTATAATGATTTGTCATATCTACTGCACCATTACCAAACCCCATGTTTTAACCTCCTCAATACTAACATGTTTCAAATTGCGGGCAAAAAAAATTAGATCACTTTGGAGTGTCCACTTTCCAAGTCATTTGGGGGTTTTGGGTACTATACTGTCATTATTATTTACTTTGTTTTACAACGATAGTAGCTATTAGTTACCACAAAAAAAAGCTCTAACTTTTTAAAAAGAATTATAAAAATACATTTGGTTACACTATTGCATGACAGCAATAACTTTTTCCAAGTTTTTTTTCCATGAATAAATATATAGCCTGTTTGGTTGTTTTAGGCAGATTACACTTTTTTTTTTTTTTTTTTTCTTTTTTTTTAAAGAAGATTCTAGTTTGTGGATTTAAACCTTTCTGGAAGTCTCCAAATCCTTTATCCTGGCATTCAAAGCTCAATCACAATGCCTGCATTAAGCTGTATATTTCAATGCTAGGAAATGTAGATTTTACCCCAGTTTCCACTCTGGTGTCCATGCAATAAGTGGAGATTTCACCACAGTTTTTACACTTTGGTGTCCGGGGAGGGGGGGATAGAATAAGGATTTTTTTTTCTTTGAGGATTCCTATTAAGGAGATTTTCCTTCACTTTCTTGTTTAAAAGACACAACAGGATGTAAAAAGAAATCTTAGGCAGTTATCATTGTAACAGGTGTCTCCATTGGAAGATTTTCCCTCACCTCCTGTTTAGCTGACAACTGTAATGCCGCGTACACACGATCGGTCAAACCGATGAGAACGGTGTGATGGACCGTTTTCATCGGACCAAACCAATCGTGTGTGGGCCCCATCGGTTACTTATCCATAGGTTAAAAAAAAGCAATCTTGTTTTAAATTTAACCGATGGATACCTAACCGATAGAAAAAAAACGATTGTTTGTAGACACGTCCATCGGTTAAAAATCCACGCATGCTCAGAATCAAGTCGATGCATGCTTGGAAGCATTGAACTTCATTTTTTTCATTTTTTTCAGCACGTCGTTGTGTTTTACGTCACCGCGTTCTGACACGATCGTTTTTTTAACTGATGGTGTGTAGGCGCGACGGTCCATCAGTCAGCTTCATCGGTTAACCGATGAAAACGGTCCATCTGACCGTTTACATTGGATGGACCGATCGTGTGTACAGGGCATAAGATTTACAAATTTTGTATAGGCGATCAAAAATATCAGGGCAAATAGTGAAAGAGTCTCTCACAGACAACAATAAAATATTATAGGGGTTTACAAAACTTCCAAATAAAAATGAATTAAATAAGTTTACTTAAGATAGCCCTTAAACACCTTACGGGAGTTTAGTGTGATTAAAAATGTGGTGCAAACAACGCCTAAAGCTTAGTAAATTTAGTAAATAAGGCACAGCACAAAGGAAGCTGCTAGCTATGTGTGCCTGCATTATTTCCACTATGCATATTAAAATCAGCTATTTTTCTTCCCCAAATACTACTATATTCACTCCGTTCATTACTTCTATATAATACAGATCAATTCATCTCTGCAGAACCTGCCAGGATAAACAAAACAAGCAGAATAATTAAAACTAATCCCACTGTAAATGACATAGTTCATCAATGTCAAATTTAATGTGACCACATGAGGTGGTAATATGAATATAGTGTTCTGCCAATGACACTGGATGGTAAACATCAAATATACCAGACAAATCACAACGTATTCCCTTTATAAAGCTATTTATGCACCGGAAATATCTACCTGTATTTTTAGCACTATTTACTTGTAAATCACTTCTATTCGAACCATTTTTTTAAGGTTTTATATGAATCATATGGCATTGCAATAAAGGGTGATGTAACAGCGCCCTCTAGTGTGCACTACTTCATCCTTATGAATTTATTTGCTCCAATACTGTTTGATGTATGTTACACTACATCTGAAATATCACTATTGATCAAAGTATTTTGAAAACCAGTTTCAACCCTGTCTGACATAATTTCCAAGAGTGCTAAGACCTAAATTCCAGAACCACGTAACGTCGCAGGGAAACGGAGCTCGGCGACACCGAGCACTGTGAATCGAACGAGGAGACACAGCTCGATCACACAGTTGGGAAGGCATCGCAGGATCCAGGGACAAGGTAAGTAAACTCTGCCTGTGGACACTGCAATGCGATCCCAAGTCTGGCTCGGGGTTACCGCTTTTGGTTCTGAAATTCCACCCCGAGCCTCGGGATTCCCGAGACTCGGGAATATCGCTGAGGGGGTTAAGATTCCTACATACCCATCCCGGAAAAACCCAAACCACTCCTGTGTTAGGTTCCTTTAAAATTGTCGACAGCAGATCATCTGAACTTTTATATCATTACATAGAGAGGTTAAAAAAAAATCCACAAAAAGTTAAAATAAAAAAACTTGAATCCCCAGAAACTATAACCCCTATATGATCCAGAGTAATCCAAAAACGACTTATGCTGTGTAGTCTAATTTGTTTTAACAGGGACAGGAAATCCTTTCTGACATCCAAAGTCTATTGGAAAAATCCCCGGATCAACACATCGCTATGTATTTTTTAAATGTAAGTACACCTTTACATCATGTTCTTTTGGGGAACTATCAAGCTTTAAACAATCTACTGAATCTTTAGAACCAATGCCTGTGAAAGGCAACTTTACATTTAATAACAAAGCCCTTATAATAGTGTACAGGCTGAAGTTAAAGGGGAACCCTCATACAGATTAATAAGTAAATAGAGGTTCATACATATATGTCTATGTTAGCTTCACCAATGAAGCAGTATTGAAATGAGAAGAAGATCACTTCTATACACTTTTCTTTCCAGCTTCTCAGTTCCTCCCCTAATAGAAGCCCAATTTGTGAGTGTTATTAAAGTTGAGCTCAGGCAGAACTTAGTTGCCACCGTCCCCTGTTTAGTGAGCACATCCGAGGGAAGGGGAACATCGGTTTCAAGGATTCCACCCAATTTCTCTGTGTTACCCCCTCTATCTTTTTATATTTTGTTATGTGTACAGGTTTAATTGCTTCTTCTCAAGAGAAAAACAAGTAGGTCCTCTCAAGTGAAGCCCCCGTGACCCTTATGAAATAAATGCCCTTTCTCGGCACTCTTTACAGTTCCTGGAATCCTTTCTGGCAACTATTGCCCAAAACTGAACATAGAAAACATAATTTCAGGCTATCCTAAAGCTATGTACATTATATAAGGACATTTTTCTCTTTTTATAAACTAAATTGGACTCTTATTGGAAATTTAATTTATTTGAAGTGATGATTGTGGTCAGCATTTTTCAACACCGTTGAGCTGATGAAAAAGCTGCTCCTGGGAGCCGCAGTTGAATGCTATGGGCAAATTAGAAGACAGTAAGCTTATTTAGCCTAATGTCTCCCAGGTGTCTTCCACTTCTCTATGCAACAAGTAAACCAAGCCTGCTTTTCTATGGCACTCCATCGGCTGCAGGGACTCTATCAGATACTAGTACCTGATAACCACTGGTACTAGGCCATTATAACTAGAAGGGTTTGGAACAATGGCTTAGTTCTTTGAGAACCCGTGGGTGTGAGGCCCCGTACACACGGCCGAGGAACTCGACGTGCCAAACACATCGAGTTCCTCCCATAGAACAACGAGGAAATAGAGAACATGTTCTCTATTTCCTCGTCGAGCTCCTCGTCGGCTTCCTCGGCGAAATTGTACACACGGCCGGGTTTCTCGGCAGAATTCAGCCAGAAACTCGGTCGGAAGCTGAATTCTGCCGAGGAAACTGGTCGTGTGTACGGGGCCTGAGTCATCTAGCCAGGAGTTGGAAACACATTTATTTAATCTAATTATTTTTAGACTATGTCAACATTTTGACACCTACATTGTGTGTGGGCTTGTGGATATGGATAAAGATTAGTAATTTAGAAAGAATACTAATTGGTTTGATACCATTTTTTATTAATTTACCATTGTATGTTTGTTTTCTCTTTTTCTAAAAATGTCATGTCTTTTTCTGATTTAGGTTTGTTAAAAATAAAAAATAAATGCTAATAAAGTATGTTATACATTTTGTGTATGTGCGGGGTTTTATATTCAAAGTAACGTAAAGGTATACGTCTACTATTTGGTGGGTTTATTTCTTTAACAATATACTTTCTTGAAGAAATTGGGGAGACCTAAAACAGATTCATATACAGTGAGGCCCCGTACACACGAGAGGATCCATCCGCTGAAAAATCTCAGCGGATCAGTTTCAGCGGATAGATCCCCTGGTGTGTACGTTCCAGCGGATATTTATCCGCGGATATTTCCGAATTCCAGCAGATAAAAATTTGTAGACATGTCTACAAATCTATCCGCTGGAATCGGAACCAGCGGATCGATCCGGTGGTCTGTACAGACTCACCGGATCAATCCGTCCGAATGGATCCCCCGCATGCGTCGTAATGATTCGACGCATGCGTGGATATCCTTATATGACAGCGTTGCGCACGTCGCCGCGTCATCATTGCGGCGACGGCGCGACACGTCATCGCGATGGGATTTCAGCGCGGATTTCGATCCGATGGTGAGTACACTCCATTGGATCAAAATCCGTGGAAATCCTCTCGGTGGACCGTATCCGCGGATAAATCCTCTCGTGTGTACTAGGCCTAAGACCTTGGATTGCGAGCATAATTAGTTCCAGAAACATGCTTGTATTTTTTTTTACAGGGTATAAAAGAGAAGAGAGGCACCTCTAAAGCCTCGTACACACGATCAGTCCATCCGGTGAGAACGGTCTGATGGACAGTTGTCGTCGGTTAACTGATGAAGCTGACTGATGGTCCGTCGCGCCTACACACCATCGGTTAAAAAAACGATTGTGTCAGAACGCGGTGACGTAAAACACAACGACGTGCTGAAAAAAACGAAGTTCAATGCTTCCAAGCATCGACTTGATTCTGAGCATGCGTGGATTTTTAACCGATGGTTGTGCCTACTAACGATCGTTTTTTTCCCATCGGTTAGGAATCCATTGGTTACATTTTAACCGATGGTTAAATAACCTATGGGGCCCACACATGATTGGTTTTGACCGATGAAAACGGTCCATCAGACCGTTGTCCTCTGGTTAACCTATCGTGTGTATGAGGCCTAAGTGTAGCAATAAGTTGCTAAATGTTGTACCTTCATTAAATGTAACTATATTGCTACACTTAGAGGCTCCTCTATCCTTTTTTATACTCAGTTGTGACATGACACTACTCTTATATCAAGACATCGCTTGTATATCAAGGCAAAAATGTATTAAAACATTTTGCTTGTCTTGCAAAATGCTCTCAAATCAAGTTACTCTCAAACCAAGGTTTTACTGTAAGGTGAAACAAGTCACTCCTCCTCCTCACAATGGGGTCTAGGCAAATAGACTGTGCACTCTGCAAAATAAGTTGCTCTAGAGCAGTGATGGTGAACCTTGGCACCCCAGATGTTTTGGAACTACATTTCCCATGATGCTCATGCACTCTGCCGTGTAGTTGAGCATCACGGGAAATGTAGTTCCAAAACATCTGGGGTGCCAAGGTTCGCCATCACTGCTCTAGAGTCTAGTAAATGAGGTAAAGATAAATTTTGAAAAGAATAACCAATCATATGCAAGGAAAGTAAAAAACAACATTTATGCTTGCATATGATGATGGTGGTTAGCATAGTTGCTGCTAATTTACTAAGCTTTGGAGCAACTGCTCATCAGAGTCTATTTGCATTTAGTAAATCAACCCCGATGCCTCATTAATTTATATTTTTTTAATCAGAAATCCAACTTCCCAGAGTTTTAGCATGATCATATTTATGTACAGTGGAACCTTGGTTTACGAGTAACGCAGTTAAGGAGAGTTTTGAATAACGAGCAACTTTAAAAAAAAATCTGACTCGGCTTGCCAGTGTTGTCTCACAAAACGAGCATAATTCAAGCTAATGAGGTGACACTCGGAATGGTTCAGAGCCGTTCCGAGCCATTCGGAAGGACTCGGAATCACTTGGAAATACTCTGTTGCTAAGTATTTCCAAGCATTTCTGGGGGTTTCCGAGATCAGCTGAGATTTCCCCAAGTATTTTTGAGGCTCTCTGGCGCCCCTCCCCCCACCTATGGCCACATGTGGTATTGCATGCCATAGAAGTCAATGCGGAACAAATTATCATTGTTTCCATTGACTTCTACTGGGATACCCGCTTTTAAATGTGAGTGCTTTGGATTACAAGCATTCTCCTGGAACGGATTATGCTAGTAATTCAAGGTTCCACTGTACTTACATACATTTAACATCTACCTATAGTCGCATATGTTCATTAGGTATCAGTCATATACTACAGAGGGTATAGAAAAGAATCACCCCTTTAAAATAATCACATTTGTTGCTTTGCCGCCTGAAATGAAGACAGACACAGTTTTTGTTTTATCCAGCTGTATTTACTCAGTGCAACTTATAATATTCAAGTAAAAGATAAAACACCAACATGTCAGGAAAAAAAATAGAATCAATGAGTTTGAGATGTGATTAATATTGTGACCACTTGACCTTGTTCTTAAACCAATGTGGGAGGTTTGTGCTTCTGATAATGCATAATGTACTTTGTATCCAGGGTGTGGGCTTGGTGCCGAATGATCTGGATGAGTCACCTAGGTGGTTAGTTGTTTAACTAGCTTAATGTTTATGTTAATGTTGGCTGTTCCTTATCTACGTTAATTATACCCCTGTTTACAGTATGCATTTTCATGCTAATATACCTTAAGAGGGGGATGTCCTCCTGGGGGGGGGGGTATAAAGTATGTGTCTTAGTTTTAATAAAGTGAGTTCCGGTTTGCATCTTTGCTAGTGTCATCTAGTCTTGGGTGCTAAGCTATAATACCCAATTCCTGGGTCCAGACTGGAGAAAGCTATATCTTAAAAGAGACACCCAAGCTGGGTGCTGGACAGTTCCGTCACAATCATGTTGAAACTTTCTGGAAGAGCCCATCAGATTTTCCTCAAGAATCTGACAGTATTTTGCACCATCCATTTTCCTTCTATCCTAACAAGTGCTCTCATCCCTGCTCCAGAGAAACACCCACATAATAGGATAATACCACCTCCATGCTTTACTGTAGGAATGGTGTTATTTGGATGTGAGCTGTATTGAATTTCATTTAGTGTTTCATTTCGTGTTGAGGCCAAATAAGTACATTTTTGTCTTATCTGACCATAACACTTTTTTTTCCATGTGGCTTCAGAATCTTCAAGGTGCGTTTTGGCAAAGCTCAGCTGTGACTGTATGTGGCCTTTCTTGAGGAGTGTCTTTTTTTCCTGCAACCCTTCCATACAAGCCACACTTGGAAAATTTGTGATATTGGTGTCACATGCGCACAAAGATCACTCTTTGTCATAAATGACTGAAACTGCTTCAGAGTTGCTGTAGGCCTCTTGGTAGCCTCTCTGACCAGTTTCCTCCTGGCTCTTTCACCCAGTTTGGAGCAACATCTTGATTCAGGAAGGGTTTATGTTGTACCAAATACCGTCCACTTCTTAATAATAGACTTCACTGTGCTTCTAGGCATTGATAAAGCCTTTAAAATGTTTTTGTATCCATCTCCTGACTTGTGCCTGTCCACAACTTTATCCTGGAGATCTTTTGACAGTGCCTTGCCACAAACAGTTGATCGTTTGCTTCAGTTGTACTACCAGGGACTTAAATACTCCAGAAAAGCTCTTTTCATGCTGAGCTACTCTGGATGAAAGAGAACAGGGGCACCTTTAGACAACAGGATTTTTAATCTGGGGAAAAGGAAGTGTTAGATGTACTAGCAGATTTACAGTAGGTACACTAACAAACTGAGCAGGATAAGGCCTTGTACACATGACCGAGTTTCTCGGCAAAAACCAGTAAGAAACTTGCTGTTTTTTTTTTGCAGAGGAAACCGGTCGTGTGTACATTTTTCGACGAGGAAACTGTCGAGGAACTCGTCGAGCCAAAAAGAGAGCATGTTCTCTATTTCCTTGACGGGAATGGAGAAAATTGGCTTGTCGAGTTCCTCGACAGCCTGACAAGGAACTCGACGAGCAAAACTATGTGTTTTGCCCGTCAAGTTCCTCGGTCGTGTGTACGAGGCCTAAGACTTTGCAAAACGAAATTAAGTAGGGAAACTCCTTGTTAATGCAATAGAAGCTCTATTATATAAATTATCTTTTTTTTTTTTTTACAATTGTTTTCTAAATTATTGTTGTCATTGAAAATTCATTAGTTTTTGCCCTCACTACAGCCCATTCGTTACCTTGTGGAGAATTAAAACATAAGGCATATTGGTTGGTGGTAAGAATAGCTATACTGTAGATGAAAAGAAACTGCCTTGACCTCCACTTTAAATAAACCTACACATGTCTAGTGTTTCCATACCCATCCGATCTTAATCATTGGCAATATTTGTCAGTTCTAATCATGGGCCTTATGCTCATGAATCACATCTTCCAGAATTTGATGTATCATACATTGTCCAAATCACTCACTGCTGTCTTGACGTATTTAGCAACATTCTTCAGTGGTGTTTAAACAGAAATTCATCCTTTAGCGACATAAATCACCTCGTTCGGTCTCATTTGCATATTATTAAAGCTAGTAGAACCGTAGATAAACCAACAATTTTCTAAAACTTGGCAATGACATTGTTCTATTTCTACAGCTCTTGAAAGGCTCTCCCTTGGCATTCCTGAAGGTGCAAGTAAACATTTGTTTTAGACAAGTTCTGATGACTTTAGGCTATTTTAGTAATTCAGCTACATCAATTTATTTTGTAGAAACCGATCAAGTTAGAAACTTTAGACCACAGTTCTCCATAGACTCAAGAGCAGAGCTCTAGTTTACATGTTTGTTTTTTTGTTCAACTATGTGTCAGTCTCATATATTAGTTACTTCCACTTTTTTAGCACTAATTCAGGAAATAAGAACAATTGATGGAAGGCTGATGCTGCGTACACGCGATCAGAATTTCCGACAAGAAAAGTTCGATGTGAGCATTTGTTTGGAAATTCCGACCGTTTGTAGGCCCCATCAAACTTTTTCTGTCGGAATTCCCAATAGAAAAAATTTGAGAGGTGGTTCTCAAATTTTCAGACTGGAAAAGTTCTTGTCAGAAATTCCGATTGTCTGTATGCAATTCCGATGTGCAAAAATCCTATGCATGCTTGAAATTAATCCTACACATGCTTGGAATCGTTGAACTTCATTTTTTTCGGCTGTTGTATGTCACCGCGTTCTTGATGGTCAGAATTTCTGACAACATGTGTGTGACCGTGTGTATGCAACACAAGTTTGAGCCAAAATTCTGTCGGGAAAATAATTCACGGATTCTTGTCAGAATTCCCGATCGTGTGTACGCTGCATAAGAATATTGTTTGTGTTTCCTCAAATTCCCTCTTGATTTTGAGTAAATTACTACTACCCCTATAGGAGCCACTGATAAAGATGGCCTCTCTGTTCCTTGCCACCCAATCCACAGGTCTCCACTCTACTGACACATTTCCTCTTTCTTTGAATAGTAGATTGAACACACAGGACAAGAGGCATGGATAAGGGTGCACTGATTGATTATTAAATCTCAGAGTGGTTGTTCGACAAAAGGCAGTCGATGTCAAATACCATTATCCAATTAAGCACTCTGGTGAGCAATAGTTATGACAGTGCAGTGAAACACAGCTGGTGTATAAAGATAGCTAACATTGTAGCCCCGATCAGCATAAACATAAACAGTAGCCTGAGTACCCGGCAAGCAAATGTATAACTGGGAGGAGGTGGCTTTGAGACAGAGAAAAGAAGGAGATACTATATTGTCTGTGTTCCCAGATGGTAACAATGCTAGACCTGGACTGGAGAAAGGGCATTAGGAGAAACAAAGGGAGCAGCATACATTAACCCAGTAACGGTAACTCTATCCAAGTTAAGAACTGTCTATAAAGTAGATCTTTGCCAACTAAGGTTGGGGCCCTGTGGACAACAATTGGTGCACCAAGGATGTAAGTTGAGTTCTGTAGTCAGTGAAGCCTAACTGTGGGCTCCAAACAGAGCAGTGCCTACTCACTCTAGCCCAAGGGATGCCACGCGGGCCATGATGTGGCTGTGCCTTAGGAAAGAGTGCTGTATACGCTGAAGTCAAATATAGCACAGGTGTCCAGAAAGCTCTGATTGTACTGATTGGACAATATTAGACGTTATAGACAAGAAGCCCGGCAGCCAGCTCACCAACTCATCAAGAGATAGTGGATAGTCATGATGAAAGGGGGCCCCTCTTGCGAACAAGTTCAGAGATGATGTCCATGGTAGTCGTGACTTGTTTGACAGCTAATCTGGTTTGAAGAATCAGCAGGGCTTTAGGTGGCAGAGGAAACAGCAGGTATGGAGGCTGCAACAATCTCACAGCAAATGCATCTGTCAGTGGATTGGACAAGAATGCTCTGGGCCTGACAGCTTAGGCCTTTATCCAGGTATACTCATTCCAAAAGGTCTGAACCACTTGACTACCTTGATGCCAAGAGAATGGGCTTTTCCCAGGCGAAGAATATAATTGCTCCCCTAGGCTTCTCCTGCTGCACATGCCCCAGGTTTATCATAGTCCATAGTAGCTCTAGTCACATAATATGGCTGCGCCCTAGGACTGCATCTCCCAGCACCCAAGGCTCTTTATCTCCCAATCTTTGTGCATAGGGTGACTTGCTCTATCCCTGCTGGAAGGAAGAGAATATAGCAAAAACATAGCAGTTTATTGAGTGCAGCAAGCCAGATGTATTCCAAGGCAATGTAAGGCTAGCTCCGGGCTACACAGGAAAAATGTTTTTTAAGAAAAAAAAAATACCTCTGCTAAGCAGACTGCAGTTAGTTTACTTATATTAGCAGAGGTAGCATATCTTCTTCCCTGCCAGAGGAGGTCTAAACTAATGGACAGGGAGGGAGGAAAGTGGTAATTTTTTCCTGGTCCAGTCCTAATAGGATATTTTGGGCTGGTGGCTCTGAGTGGTGATACTTCACCATACAGATATTGAATGGGGTAGTACTCACTGGTAGTGAACCATGGTGGGCATTATATAGCTATCTGGTCCTCATTTGGACCTGTTATTCAAGCATCTGCCAAATAGAAGTCTTCCAGCACTGCTCTGAGATGTAATGCCAAGAGCCACAAAGGAAGCTGACTCTGGACGATGCAAAAAAAGTGTGTTACAATAAACCATCCTTTCCACATGCCCACTACTGTGGCGCCAAGGACAAATTCCTCGCCCAAAGGGCCTCATACTTGTATCTGCCCCAAGTCCTCCCCTGACCCTTCTCCCACACACCTAGATCCTCCTCTCACAACCACCAAAGGCAAACATAGCCATATCTTTACTGCAAAAGACATAAGACAAACTCAGATACAATAAATTGTTAACATTAAAAGTGATAGAGCAGTGGAGTGGTTCTTACAGTGCTTTGCTTTATACGCATATACTATATATATATATATATATATATATATATATATATATATATATATATATATATATATACAGTGGAACCCTGGTTTATGAGTAATGCCGTTAACAATTTTTAGCAACTTTAAAAAAAAAATCCTGACTCGTTTTTCAAGCTAATGGGGTGTGCAGTACTGCATTTGGCCAGAGGTTCAATGCGGAACAAATTATCTTCGTTTCCATTCACTTCTATGAGGAAACTCACTTTGATATGCGAGTGCTTCGGATTACAAGAATTCTCCTGGAACAGATTATGCTTGTATTCCAAGGTTCCACTATATATATATATATATAGTATATCTTGTAAAAGTTTTTTTAAGTAGGAATAGAGCTTACTGTGAGAGGCAGGCCTAATAGCACAGTTGATTCATCACATTTAAATCCTCTTGATGAAATAGCCCGCAGACCAAGAGAAGCCCCTGAGTTTTATGTTTCTGCTGCGTGCAAAAAATATAAAGAAAGCACATAGCACTGAAAACTTGATTTACTGCATGTATAGACAAGGCTATAAGTTGGTATCCCCTGTGGACAACCCATTGTTTTCTAAACAGGTCAGAAGTTGTTCATTGCACAGAGGGCAGTGTGAAGCCAGCTGAGATTGGCAGCTTCCATTAGTGAGATCTGCACACATTGTAAGCAGAGAACTGTGGGTTGACTGGCAACATCTCAGTGTACCGGTAGGCATGCTTCTCTATTCTGAACTGCGTCTTACAATAACGGTACTATATTTATATGGTTGGCTAAACTAGCTCACCCCATGAAAACATATTTTTGTAATGAGCAAATCTGCGCTTGCTCAGCCACATAATTAAGTTTTAAAACATTTGACTCCTAAAACCGATATTTGTATTAGGTATGTCACAGAGAGGCAAGGTGACAAATAAAATGGCTAAAACTGTATAGTAAATATAATTTTATATAGGTTATATTTACTAAGCAAAATTAGTTATTTTAATTGCATTTGTTACTTTAATCCGTAATAGTCTTTCCTTCACAATGTTCAATTCAGGATCAAAAATATGACATGAGTAAAAATTGGTATTTGTTTCTATAGCTATTGATAGTCTGTTTCTTATAAACTGGTATTTTATCTCACAAAGCAACATTTTATGTTCAACTCTAATGACTTTTGCTTCCTCAACAGACACCCCCAAGACCCACCAGAAACGATGTGATAATATGTATGAATTGACCATATGCAATCTGTTGCAAAAGCATGGCATGCCAATCTGTTCTACATTTGCACACATACATTATGATTTATAAAGATAGTCCCCAGCTGTGCAGACAATTTAGCAGTCTTTACAACAGAGGTTAAAGTGTTACTAAACCTACAACATTCAAATCAATCTGTATGTGCAGTAAAGCATTCTTGATATACACGCTCGGAATTTCCGACAACAAACGTTCGATGTGAGCTTTTGGTCGGAAATTCCGTATTGGTATTTGAGAGGTGGTTCTCAAATTTTCCGACAACAAAATCAGTTTTCATAAATTCCGATCGTGAGTGTACAATTTTGACGCACAAAATTCCACCCATGCTCTGAATCAAGTACGAGACGGAAGCTTAGCTATGACTAAGCACTGAACCTCTGTGCGAAACGCGTCAGTTTTTATCCCATTGCTTGCTGTGCTGTGATTTGTAGTGCTTTTATCCTTTTGCACTAATAAAGGCTACCTTTTAAGGTTGATTTCGGTGTGCGGCTGTCCATGAATTTTCTCCATTGATTTCTGCCTTGTGCATTGCCAGCACCCACGGTCTTTGAGGAGGACATTGATTGCTTATTGCACTCATCTGGAGCGGCGGCTTCTCTTTCTAACTTATGTTTACCATGCAGAATCCAGCCGTGACTCTAAGGGAGTTATGCAGAAAGCATATGAGATAGATAAGGGACAACGAAACAGTGCCATGTTAAACAACACATTGGTGTTTTTTTCAACTATGTAAGGTAGCAGCATAAAAATGGTGTTCCTTTGTACACAATTGTACAGATGCTTCTACATTAAAAAATAAAATCGAAGGATAATTCCGCTAACCTGAAGTGAAAACTTTATCATGCAACAACGAATGCATCACTGCTCACCAAGTCCAATTTCTGTTGCGTGACCTAAAAACCAGGAATGCTCAGGGAATTCCCTCTGGATCATCAACGTGACCTGAGTGTCTAAGAAAAAAATATGCAATAGGAAGATGCCACAAATAATTCAAATTTCGCTGGAGGAAGGGATCCTTTTTCCAGACTCAGCACATTTCATAGCCTGATCATTAATTTTGGAGCTAGTCTCCTCATTATTGACCGTGTAAGGTTTCCATGGTCACTGTGTCCTAAATTAAGAGTTAAATGGATTTTTTTATTGTCTCAGGAAAAGGAAAAAAACATTTTTTATTAGCAGCAGCGCAATAACACTGAAGACAGCATTATTGGCTGAATTTAGCGATTTCCTTTGTCCTATTGTCATACTGGAAGCCTCAAAAGTTATACTTTTTAGCTTTAGTGACCCTGTTTTATTAATAGAGAGTAACTCTGCAGTGTATATTGCTTGTGCGTAGCTGGTCACTGAACTTTAATAGAAGGCAAAACACAAGCACTGAATTATGTTGGGTTTGGTATATCCTTAGTTTTTATTGTAAATTGTGAGAGTGTTGCAATGTTCCATCATGACAAATGCATGTAACAAGACATATATTGATACTGGAATTAATTTTCCTGACACCTTATATCAATGTGTGAAAAAAAAAATGCCCCAGACAATATATATTGCTCAATCCAATCAGTTCTCCCAATCATTTTTTAGTGTTGTATGGGAAGATCAAAAAAAACTAGTCGGTTGCTAAAGGCAACACTGACTATCTTAAACATTCCTATTCCTCAGATATTTTGATAAATGATGCCATTAAATTATAGCAGGAAGTCTGCGTAGCAGAAAAATCATCTTATCTCAGGTTAAAGGTCTTAAAGTGGGCATTCGCCCTCTTTTAGTACCTTAGTACCTAAAGGACAGAAGTATAGATTAAATATGAAAGCAGTTCTAAATCTTAACCAGATAACCTTTACTTTGTTTAAGCACTGAGAGCCATTAACTGAAACTGGAGCACCCTGAATCTGGTGCAGCTGTGCATGATAGCCAATCAGCTTCTAACTTGAGCTTGTTCAATAAGTGCCGGTTCACACTACAGCGACTTGGGATCCGACTTGTCAGACCTCAAGTCACTGGACATAAGAAATTCCATTGAAGTGAATGAGAGCTGTCTTAATGTTGCTCCGACTTCAGAAAAAGTTCCTGTACTAATTCAAGGCGACTTCTAGCTGACTTGTACCCATAGATTTCAATGGAAGTTGCCTCCAAGTCGGATCCTTATCTTAATTGATGTGATTTGGATCCGACATTACAGGAAGATTACCCAGTAATACCCTGACGTTGCTTCGAAGTTGCCTCAAAATTGCCTTGAAGTTGCCTGGCAAAGTCGTGCTGACTTTCAGGTCGCTGTAGTGTGAACTGGCACTTAAAGGGTCACTAAAGGAAAACATTTTTTTAGCTGAAATGACTGTTTACAGGACATAGAGACATAATAGTTAACTGATTCCTTTTAAAAATGATTAAAAATTGATAAAAAAACAATCATATAATGTGCCTGCAGTGTAGTTTCGTTTTTGCTGTTGTTTGCTGGTTCTCTGATGTACAGAGAGCCACTAGAGGGCAGTCAGCCAATAGAGAGCAGTGATACTTTGTCTAAAACTCCTCAGCACCAATCCAGTTTCGTTTTACACACAGCTCCTTGATTAGTGACCACCGTGAGAAATCTCCCAGTACTGTGGTTATCAGGAAAAAGGCAACCAGGAAGTGTCCAGAACAGAGAGAGATTTACAGCAACATGAAAGCAAAAACGAACAATGAGGACATGAAACCAGGACTGCAGTAAGGTAAAGGAAGCTATTTAGCAAAAAAAAAAAATTCCTTTAGTGACCCTTTAAGCTTTGACAATAAAACATGGAAGCTGATTGGTGTCTATGTAGAGCTGCACCAGATATTGTTTTCAGTCTCGCATATCAGTGCTGTTGATCTCCTCCAACCATTTTGAAGATATTTTCTATCTACCTGCAATCTCTCCAATGCCTGCTACACATCGGTGCTCAGGACTGGCTTCCTGACTGCAACAATGATAGACAACACCTATATAATGTGTGTCTGCGCGGTCACTTGTCCCAACTAGGTGCTCATGTGATAGGGTGAGAATTTAGGAGCATAATTTGGAATCAGTTATCATACCATGCCTGAACAAATACCTTCATGTCAGGATCAGCAGATATCAGACAATGGGTGAAAATGGGAGCCTATGGTTGACATATAGTGAAAAACTTTGGCTCAGCTGTCCGCAATTAGGGACCTGCAGATGGCTATTTAACAGGCTGAGTTGCCGTCAGTCACGTAGAATATCCATGATTAAGTCACGTGATGAGTGACGATACATGTGGGGGAGGAGCCTACAGTGACGGACCATCGGATGTCTATCCCGAGTGGGGAGTCCACTTAAACTGAGCGGCAACATACCCTGTCTATAACATAAGCGAGGTATACGTGAGTGCACTAAGTGCAGCCTTTATCCACATCTATATGATACAATATTGCGCTATGTTTCCTTTCCTCCTCTTTTGCATGTGACTGAATGAAACTTTAAACATCTGATCGCTGCTGGAGGTTGTTGTAACCTGATCACATCGAAGTGAGAGCTTGGCAATTAGGGAAGGATCACTGCAGACTGACTGATTCAATCATCAGGACTTTTGCATGATCTACTCACATATATTAAGAGTTTCTTCACCAGTTTTTTTGCTTGATTGTATATGTACGATTCACATTGCACATGAGTTAATACGAGCGCATCAGTTTTTATTCATTTATGGTTGACATAACCGCTCCAGGCTGTACCAGCCGCTGTTGAGCGCTTTCTCCCCTGGCTGACGAAGGGGATCACGTGACCGGACAAGAGCGGGCTGAAAATAGGTAAGTATATTCATCTAATTTTACAGAGGTTTGTCAGTACAGGTGTTAGGAAGGGAGAGGGGACATTTTTAAGGCTAGTTAAGTTTAAGCTGAATTTCCTCCTTATTGAAAGTTGTCGATGTCAAACATTAAAAAACGACTTTTAAAAATTACAATAACCTGTTAGTGATTCCAACTAGATCTTAATGAGGATGTGCAAACTTATAGTAACAAACTGAATTACATTTCTAAAGAAGAATACAAAGAATTACACACCAGGCATTAAGGATCGATTCACACTAAAACACGCAGCTACTCACAGCAAGAGTCCGGTGCGTTCCCATTCACTGTTTCAGGTATGATTTCAGCCCGATTTTGGGCTGAATTCAGACCTGAAACAGACCAAACGACGCACAGGGGTCCTGTGCAATTCGCACCGGAGATGCTGCAGAGATATGTGAACCGGCTCCATAGAGAACCGGTTACAATCTCCTGCTATGTGAATTTCGCAATAGTGTGAACCCAGCCTAAAGGAACCCAGCCTAAAGGAAAAGCTTGGGCATATTAAAAAAAAAAATATTTATGCTCACCTCCCCGCTGCAGCATCGGTCCAATGCTGCAGCTGTCCCCCACCGTCTCTAAGCCAGAGAATTGAGAAATCACATGACCGCTGATCGCTCAGTTCTCGGTCTGCTCTGAGAATGTGTCATGCTGAGAAGCTGAGCCGGCTGCCAATTAGGTGGGTGGATTTTTGGTGGAATACATCCAGAGACTGGAGCTGCTCTGTGACATCAGCCAGCAGCGGACTTTAGCCTGCTGTTATCTGATTCTGGGTCGCAGGAGAGCACAACTAAGTGCACTCCTGTGAGCCAGAAAAGAAGTATGGGCAAAAGACTTTTGACCATGATTCTCTTTTACCTTGTTTTGACATAACTATACTATAATGACATCTGATTGACTTCTTTAGCTTACTAAACACTCTGGCCCAGATTCAGAGAGCAATTGCGTCTGCGTAACCATAGTTACGCAGCGCAATTGCTTACTTGCGCAGGCGTAACGACTTCTCCTGATTCAGAGAGCTTGTTACGCCGACTGCAGCCTAAGATATGCGTGGCATAAGGCTCTTATGCCCTCATATCTTAGGCTGCATTTTTACGCAGGCCGCTAGGTGGCGTTCCGGTAGTGGTCAGCGTATAGTATGCAAATTGCATACTAACGCCGATTCACTACCCTACGCGAGCCCTGCGTACGCAGTTTATGTCGTTTTCGCACTTAGATTTTTTGCGTAAGGCTGCCCCTTCTATAGCAGGGGCAGCCAATGCTAAAGTATACCCGTCGTTCCCGCGTTGCAAAATTTGAAATTTACGTTGTTTGTGTAAGTGAATCGTGAATGGCGCTGGACGCCATTCACGTTCACTTTGAAGCAAATGACGTCCTTGCAACGTCATTTACCGCAATGCACGTCGGGAAAGTTTCCCAATGGAGCATGCGCACTACACTCGGCGCGGGAACGCGCCTAATTTAAATGATTCCCGCCCCCTACGGGATCATTTAAATTGCGCGCGCTTACGCCGGGCATTTTGCCGGAGCGCCCACGCAATTTACGGAGCTACTGCTCCGTGAATCGCGGGTAGCGCAGAAAATTTGCGGGGGCGCAGGGCAAAAACGGTGCCCTGCGCCTACGTAAAAAAAGGGCAAATGTACCTAAATCTACCCCTCTAGATTTTCGATTTTTTGGCAAGCCCTTACAAAATAAGGGCTTATCAAAAATGGTCCAGAGGTTTTGATCAAGGAAAATATAGAATAAAAGACAATTGTTGGATGTATTTTAGTGTTGCTGTATCCTGCTGCCCTAGGCATAGGCCAACTACTACATTAGCACATATAGCCCTAGGGAACCCAGAGTAAACATTGCTACTAGGATGCATTCTTACCTTGGCTCACAATTGATTATTATAGAGTAGGAAGCTAGCTGTCTCCTCTTTTTCAATAGTTCCTCAATTACTAATCAGAGCAGCTTGGCTTCTGCCAAAATGAATGCCTTTCATCTAATGTGCTGCTAGAACTGTGAAGATTGTATGGACTATGATTTGAAATTAGATTTCCATTTGGCTTCCCGGGTACTAGCAATCACAGTCGGGATTCTATAATGATTCCTGCTGCACCTCCTATACACCTTGAAGAGAGAACTAATGCCTAGAGCAAAAGGTAAATAATAAAGGCATTTAGTAAAGTGGCATTCAGGGGGTTTAAAATAGACCTCACTAAAGTAAGGTGTGAACGTTTTACTGTAAAAAACAAAGATCTATCAAACAGCCCTCTCTACGCTATATTCCAATTGTGCCCCGGGCAGCCTTTTTCTTGTTCAGGCACTACTAAACACTAAACAGCTATAAATTCCACTTGGTTGACTCCAGAACAAACTTTAGACGTCTTGCTGATATCAATGACGGCAAAAGTATTACAGATTCTAGAATCTAAGTTGCGCAAATGTCCAATAAAAATAGCAACCAATAAACAAATGGCTTGATCGCTCTACAACTGAGTGCAGAAACTGAAAAATTAGACTCCCACAATGGAGTACTAGGATTACTGCACTTGAGCATGATAGCGAGCATATACCGTATTCATTTAGCTTAACAAATTTCTGCTTCACAAACTAACCCTTTCATTTTCTTCATAGAAAAAAACGATATGGATTACTTAATACCAGATTTCATGTCAGAGCTGTATACTGTATATAAACAGCCGCGGGAAGTAAATGAAAACATGCATTTTTCTCTAATGCATTTTAAAAAAAAAAGTACATTTTCTTTACGCAGGAGTAGAGCCTAATTGCTGGGCCAGGAAATATATTCTTCATTAGATGCTGAGAAAATGCTCTACAATAGGAAAATAGCTAGTTTGATGAACAAATGGATCTTCTCTGTGATACAAAAATGATGTAGGTTCATAGCAGCAATATGCAAACAATCCTGAATTGCTGAGGCTTTCAAGGGAATAAGTGCCAACATCAATTCTTTGGTAATTTAGCTAGAGCCTAACACCTTTTATCTTTGGCTCCAAATTACACATTTTATGACTTCATAGAATTGGATATTATTAAGTTTTGTGAGAGGAAGAAAACAATTCTAGTAAGTAACAAAGCAAAATAAAGATATTCTTAAGACAGGGTAGAACAAGATGTGCAATGGGAAGCCCCCATCAAGAGATCCTGACCTCCACAGAATTGAATACCTGCATGGAACTGTCCTAGCCACAGCATGATAACTACATGACTTCCACATAAGTATCAATAGAAGAAGTTAGCGCAAGCCTCCCCCACTACAACACCTTGTGATGGCCAACTTATTAACTATAGGTGATCACAGCTCTGGCTTGGTGCAGATTTGGAACCGGGCGTAACTTAACCACT
The DNA here is from genome assembly GCF_905171775.1 of Rana temporaria. Taxonomy (NCBI): domain Eukaryota; kingdom Metazoa; phylum Chordata; class Amphibia; order Anura; family Ranidae; genus Rana; species Rana temporaria. The sequence continues at coordinate 114,783,856 of NC_053493.1, read as the reverse complement.
TGATCACTGGGCACGTAAACCCCCTTAATAACCAGACCAATTTTCAGCTTTCGGTGCTCTCACAATTTGAATGACAATTACTCAGTCATACAACACTGTACCCAAATGAAATTTTCGTCCTTTTTTTCACACAAATAGAGCTTTCTTTTGGTGGTATTTAATCACCGTTTGGGTTTTTTCTTTTTTGCGCTATAAGAGAAAAAAGACTGAAAATTCAGTAAAAAAAATGATTTTTTCTTTTTTTCTATTATAAAATTTAGCAAATTTAGTATCAGTGGCGATTTACCGTGATCCGTGATGCGCCGGGTCACAGACATTCCCGTGTGCGCGCCCCAGAGGGCGCGATTCTGGGAGGACGTCCATGGACGTCCTCCCAGAGTTAAGCAACCGCCTTGTAGACGTATATCGTCTATAGGGCGGTTGGTAACTGGTTAAAATTGTTGTAAAGGCTGAAGGTTTTTTACCTTCATGCATTGTATACATGAAGGTAAAAAAACTTCTGTGTGCTGCTCCCCCTAATACACCACTCAGCTCCCTCTTGATCCAGTGATGTGCACGAGAGCATCATCTGTCCCAGTACTCCCTCTCCTTATTGGCTGAGACAGCAGGGGAAACCATTGGCTCCCACTGCAATGTGGCGCATTTTTCCTGTGTTTAGAACAGTCCCTGCACAAAATGACATTTCTAAAAAAAAAAAGGTCATTTAAAACGACTCATTGCATTGCGTAAGAGGGGGCGGGGTCACCCGTACATGTCACTGGGTAACTCCACTGCGTTTTTTCCTGTTGCGTCAGAGGGGGCGGGGTCACCTGTGCACGTCACGGGTGGCCCCGCCCTCAGCTATTTAAGAGGGGGGTGTTCGGCTCATCCCTACAAGTTAACACAAAAATATTACATAGATACACATATGGTTGAAAAAGACACAGCAAAATCTTTGTGTATGTGTGAATTTGTGTTTTACTCATATTGGTGATGATAAATCCCTAGATCCAACTCCTATCACATTTAAAAAATGTCATGCCCTGTATATTATGCTGACTGAAGAAAACATCTAAACGATTTTTGAAATTATCAACACACTCAGCTAATACCCCTTCCTAGGGAAGAGAGTTCCACATTTCACTGCTCTTACAGTAAAGAACACAATAAAGATTAAACCTCCTTTCATCCAACCACTTCTCTAAAATGAATGAATGTAATGTTTGTAGTTGTTCCTCATAAGTGAAGTCCTTCAACCTCCTTTAATAATTCACTTGCTCTTCATGGAACTCTTCCTAGTTCAGTGCCAGCCTTTCTATGGATTGGTGACCAAAACCAATCTGCTTGACTGTTAGTCACCAATTAACAAGTAAGGATTTTTTTAATAACATTAGCAGCTATTCATAATATTATTTACAATAAAGTGTTACTAAACCCAGTAATATGAAAATAGTTGATCCGACAGTGCCCACAGCTTTTTAAATCTTCCCACAGCTTCCCAAACCTTCTTTTCACATTAAAATATTGCCACTATATACCTTTTTGGCTGATCTATATACCATGGTCACGTGATAAACGAAAGGGTTTGCCCGAGTGCTGAGTGTTCAGGTAGGAGGAGATTTCCACTACAGCCTGTGCGCTCATGCTGTTATGGGAGGCTGATCATCCATCAATTAAGATGTGACATTTCACCCACTGTGTTCTTTTTAAGTTGCTGGGCATTGAGGAAGAGGGAGGGACTGGGCTGTCATTTAGGATCTGTATACACACCCAAATGGGTGATGTCAATACCAAGTGATCTGAAAAGCTCTGCTCAAACAGGAAATGTTTTCTCCAGCAATAGAGACCGAATTAAGAATGTGCAGCTTTACTACTCTGACTGTGTCTTATATGGCCTTGCCAAGAGAGACCCTGGGGAGTGGATCTGTCCATACAGGATCAAAGAGCATTTTTACACAACACCTTAAGTTCCAAAGTGAATATAACAAGCATGCTATTCTGCATATACAGACAGATTTTACTGTCGAGGGTTTAGTAACACTTTAAGATGTGTGAGGCATGAGGCTTTATCGGAAATACGCTACATTGTGACGGACTGGGTGTTGGGTACAGCCACAGATACCAAAATACTGATGAGTTTTTATGGTAAGTCATTAAGTCCTTAGCAGATATTTATTCTCAGAATGGTTTCAAAACTGGCTCTGGACTTCACTAAATTTAGTTTTTGGCCACACTATAGTAAGTGGAGCTGTGATCTATTGTTTTTGTCTAGTGAGGGTTTACTAGGCTGGGTGATTGCTTTTCGCCTACTTGCTTCTTGGAGAAGCTTCCAGAATATAGGGCAGGGGGAGTCAAATACCTGGTTATGAATATTAATCATGCCTCAGCTAATCCCCAGAAGGGGCATCCAGAAGGTGTCTGGGGAGGTGATAAATTGCTTGGAAGACCTTTTTAAGAGTGTTATTCCTGTGCTGGTTGACTTCCAGTTCTCCTGGGTATAGAAGTTTGTTCTCCGGTTGATCATTTGGAGTATTCTGAACCCCTCTTCTGTTTTAAGTTATTCAGCAATAACTTCTAAAAAGAAAGATTGAGCCTGTGCTACTAGTGTACACTATAGCTATGCTTGTGTCTGGCATGTTCTGTACTAGCAAGGAAGCTGCACCAGATTTTGCACTGTCCAGTTTTAGTACCCTAAGGCCCCATGCACACGAGACGCTGTTAAACTTGAGTTCAGAGGCATTTGGGCATTTTTTTCAACTGCCCCTGAACACATTTAATGTTATCCTATGTGTCCATGGACACAATCAAGTTTTTTGGCGTTTTAAAGCAGTTGGGTTTATGTCCGTTTTTTCAGACGCAAAATTTTGGGTTCAGAAGCGTTTTCTTTTTGCGTTTTAAACTTTGGGAGGGTCTACAATGTCTTTGAGATAAGCGCTGACAAACGCGGTAAAACGCCGCTAATCGCGGCAAAACGCCGGTTTCTGCCTTTGAAAACGTGAGTTTAGAGGTGTTTGTAATTGCTTCTCGTGTGCATGGGGCCTAACCCGTTTGTGCCCTTAGGGACTACAAGGAGTCTGTTGTCTCCAAACAGACCCTACAGTGAGGCATGAGGATCGGCAATGCAAAATTATGACTGCTTCATAAACATATAACATTCCAACCAATAACTAGAGAATTGTTTTCAAACCCTTACCATACAGCAATAACAATATTTACATTGATATGATTTCTTTCAAAGGGATATCTCAAAAAATATATATCCTAGAATACATAATTAATAAGCCGTTCATATTGTGTTACCAATTTCAAAGCATAATTCTAGGAGGAGAGGGGATGTCACTATTGAAGTACAACTATGCAGTCCCTTTGTCCCCCAGCTTCTCATGAAAAGTACTTCTCAAGTAGTATTACTATAAATTCAGTGAGAAAAGGGTGTGAATTGTGCACATTAAAAAAAACTTGCAAAGTAAGGTAAGAAATATATGATTCGAGCTATGACAGAAGATGTTACAGTGATGCACCAGTTACCAGTGCAGGACTTTAACGTACCGTCTATCTCCCTGTCGAAATTGTCTGTAACGCAATGTATGGTTGAGATGTTTGTTCTTATTATTGTAAACCTCAATAAAAATTATTGAAACTAAAGTAAGGTAAGAGAAATATGCTTGGCATATATATTAGGGATCCTCCGTTTGCGATTATTTCCCTAGACCTTCTCTTTACTTGAGGAACACTGCACTAGCAATCATTTTTATCCTTCAGTGATGGACATTAGGTGTATATTATATAATGGACTAACAGCTCCTCATACATAATGCACAGGATACAAAGCATGGATGGTAAATCTAAAAGCTTTTTTAATGCTTTAATGAAATATGTTGGTTTAAAAAAAAGTATCATCGCGTATATAGAAGACCGTGTTTCTTCGTATCTGGAAGTGCATTCACATGCAAATTCACTATCTGCAGCAACACCTATTAAACAACCAAGCCTTAAAATCCAGTTTGGACCGTGTTTTGTTTTGAATGCAATTCTTGACCATGAACTGATTGGCTAGCTGTAACAAACTGGTAAGTCTGCCATATTAATAGTATACATGTTACATAGCTTCCAACTGTCCCTGATTTCAAGGGACTGTCCCTGATTTGGAGCAATGTCCCTCTGTCCCTCATTCCTCCTCATTTGTCCCTCATTTTGGTCTGATCTAAATATAGTAGTTGTATATAAAATGCACTTTTTATTTATCAAAAAGTGTTTTCCAGCACTAAACTTTTTATTTGATTTTTAAATTGCTGCATTTGTAAATTCCAAAAGCCAATATAAAGGAATAGTAGTGGTAAAAAAAGCACTTGTAGGTTTACCCAATCTTGTTTTTTTTTTACAATTCTCCTTTAAGGGGGCGTGGCAAGGGGTGTGTCCTATGACTGCCTACTTTTGCTGATAGGTGTCCTTCATTCCCATCTCAAAAAGATGGGAGGTATGATATTATGCTACTATTGGAAGTACCGTATTTATTCGAGTATAACGCGCACACGTGTATAACGCGCACCCCTAATTTTCGATTAAAAATCGGTATAAAATCATTGTAATTGCCAAAAATCATTTATTGTATTTATTGTATATCCAGCCATGTCCCCTGTATGTCCAGCCATATCCCCTGTATTTCCAGCCATGTCCCCCGTATGTCCAGCCATGTCCCCCGTATGTCCAGCCATGTCCCCCGTATGTCCAGCCATGTCCACTGTATGTCCAGCCATGTCCCCCGTATGTCCAGCCATGTCCCCTGTATGTCCAGCCATGTCCCCCGTATGTGCAGCCATGTCCCCTGTATATGCAGCCACCTACTGTTAATCACCGCGGCACGGGAACATTACAGACAGCGTTCGTTTGAACAGCTGTTTTCCCTGCCGCGCATAGACACTCCCCCTTGCTCGCGATTGGACAGATCCGTCCAAGGGGGCGTGTCTATGCGCGGCGGGGAAAACAGCTATTCAAACGAAAGCTGTCTGTAATGTTCCCCGCGCCGCGGTGATTAACGTTGTAGCGGCGTTGGTGGCGGAGGCGGTAGCAGCGGCGGCGGGGGGGGGGCTTGGGGAAGTATTCTATTCTAGTATCAGCGGTATTAGCGGGAGTACGAGTACTCCCGCTAATACTCGGTATCAGTCCTGCCACTGCCACCCCACCCCAGTCCTCGTTTATAACGCTCACCCAAACTTTGATTTCTTTTTTTGGTATAAAATTTTGCGCGTTATACTCGAATAAATACGGTAAAGATAACTAAAGCCTACGTAGCCGAATCAAGAAACTCACCTCTGACAGATTGCTCATGATTTATACTGTAAATGCAGATGTTTATATTACTCAGCAGAGTTTCTAAAACTGCGTTTGCAAAGCCCCTGTACCTATCCTCTCTATCCCCTGCAATTTTAGGGAGTTGCTACAAATACTTGATAAAAAGACTACCCAATGGTGTGAAGTAGCAGGGTAACAAGTACTGAGTCACTCACTACCATACATATCAGTACAATGCTTTATACAGAAGAAATCAAAACTATTTTATAAATTGAATAAAGATCCTGAGTACTTTTCTTACTGTATTTTAATGACACATAAGCCCATTAGAAATGTGTTTTCAACCAGACACAGCTCCATTAAGTCAAGCTGTGCAATGCTAAGCACGTATAGTAAAAATAAATGTGCAATGCAACTGTAAATTGTCTTCTGATTTCTTCTATGACTCAATTAGGAAATTTAAAACAAGAAAAAGAGAAACAAAGTTTATAGATATCCATAGCAAACCCCTTTCTACACAGTGGTGAAAGACCCCAATTGCATGTATAGTATGCTGAACATGTTGCGCGCGCACACACACACACATAACACACACACATCAGCAGAAGAAAGGTACGATGGGGAGTGGGGGGATACATTTAATAGCAAATGTAATATTTACAATAATTCAGCAAACAAGTGTTAGGGCTTGTTCACACTTGACTACATTTCTAACGCTTAACAGATGCTCTTATACTGTTTGTATGGCGTTAGTATGGACTTCAGTCAGGTATCAATAAGCTTTAGTATGGGGCGTTTACAAGCGTTAAAACGCTCCCTAAATGCACGGGTTTGAAGTGATTGATGAGTGTTAAGGCGCGTTAAAACTGCTCCACGATCGAAAGTGTCAGAAATAAACTAATTTAAACACAGCACAACCGGAACGCAGACGCCTGCCAGAGCGTTTGCTGAGCGTTACCATAGACTTGAATGGGAGGCGTTGAAGGGCTTCAAATGACTCAAGACTCGACACGAGGCTTCAGTTTTGAAGTGAAGCAACGCTAATGCTTCTGGTTTTTAGAATGTAAACAGCAATATATGCTGTCCATTGTATTATTTGCATAGGCGTTCGAGAGGCATTTTTAACGCCCCTCAAACGCCTGCATTTAAAGTGTTACTAAACCCACAACAGTAAAATCAGTCTGTATATGCAGCAAAGCATGCTTGTTAAAGTGGAGTTCCACCTAAAAATTGAACTTTCGCTGTAACCCCCTGACATGCCTCATTTGGCATGTCTTTTTTTTTGGGGGGGGGGGGGGCTGATACCATCTTTTTAGATGCATCCAGCTCCCACTTCCTCCCGGGGCTCCGTGACGCCAGAAGGAAGTTCACCTCTTCCCCCTTCCTCCCTGCAAACTCCTGGGACACGTCACAGAGAGCAGCGGAGCGCAGCTCGCACATCACAGCCGGGCGCCCAGAGTAAGGATGCCGATGCTGTGGAGAGGAGGGTAGAGGGGAGGGGCTCCATGCGGCTGCATCGCTGAATCACGGCACAGTTGCTGACTTTTATTTTATTTATTTTTCGGCGGAACTTCACTTTAAGTGGTTAATCCTCTGCATTGTGTAAAAATAATGTTTTACCCTGTATGCATAGATCCTCCCTGTACTGTCTATCTAGGGAAGGTCAGCTAACACAGGCAGAGTAGCCGACCTGCACATGCTCAGTTGTGTCTTTTATGCTGGAGAGAACATTTACTTGTTGATCAGAGTTAGCCAGGTCACATGATATTGACATCACACATAAGGGCATGTATATAGGCCTTTAGTGAAAATCTCCACCTTCCTGAACTCTCAGCACTGAAGAAACTGTACAGTTTATGATATAACCCCGGTATACAGATCATCCAAAAAGGTATATAGTGGCATTACTTTAATGTAAAAAGAAGATTTATAAGCTGTGGGCACTGTGGAGGATGAACTATTTTCATATTACTGGGTTTCGTAACACTTTAATGCCAGTGTGAACTTAGCATTAAGGTGGCAATATTATGCGACTGCATCCTTCTAAGCTGACTTGGTTCCAGAAATAAACAAACACAAATGGACACCAAACCATAGGGTGAAAGATTTCAAGGAGGATTTTAATAGTTTGTAATTCGGCAATAAAAAACAGCCAATGCATTTCCGGGGGCCACAACACTACCCCTTCATCAGGGCTTAACAGATGATAAATATACACCTGAATGGACTCAATCAATCTGCTAAAAAGTTCTCCTTTATAGTACATTCACACTGGAAGCCAGGGGGGTACCTTTTTACCTCCCCGAACTGCCCACCCTCAAGCAATGGTGGTACCCCGCCTCAGTGCAATACATATTGCCATGGCCACAATGCTTTGCATGATGATTCTGCAATTTTAACACTGGAAAGTTTGACAGGTAACACCACCTGTCAAGCTCTCTCATGTAAATTAATGTTGCCTTGCCTCAATCACTTTGCTTGAATTTGTGACGCAGTCACGTAATGTCAAATTGCTGTTTTAAAAACATTAAGAAGTAGGCATTAGAATGTGGCAGTATTGCCTCCTGAACACCTGCTAGCCTCCTTTCACTATCCTTCGGAAAGTGATCCACTACGGACTGCTTTTCAAGAGGGGCGGCAAATGATACCGCTAGTGTTAGCAGTAAATATCATGTGACTCTTCCACAAAATTAACATAGAAACGAATAAGAAACTACATAAAAACAAATTATTTAAAACTAATAAAAGTCCTAGTTACTCTAACTTTTCCAGGGAAGTCCAAGTATAACACCTGTGTGCTTCAACACCAAGCACCAGTGATCGTCATGGTCAAGCCCATCACTGATAATTAGAAGGCTTACCATGGTAAAAACCTTGCTTACAGAGGAAGACTCCATGCACACTGGGTTTTAAAAAAAAAAAACTTCTGTTTTCTTGGGAGTAAAAAAACGCTCATTAATAGCTAGATTCAGGTAGTTTGCCGCAACTTTAAGGCGGCGTAGCGTATCGTATTTACGCTACGCCGCCTTAAGTCAGAGAGGCAAGTACTGTATTCACAAAGTACTTGCCTCCTAATTTACGGCGACGTAGCGTAAATGCGGCGGGCGCAAGCGCGCCTAATTCAAAATAGGCTGAGGGGGGCGTGTTTTATGATAATTTGCTTTGACCTGACGTTATTGAAGTTTTTTTGGAACAGAGCATGCACCGTCCGCCTACATTTCCCAGTGTGTATTGTGGCTAAGTACGCCGTACGGTCCTATTGATTTCGACGTGGACGTAAATGACGTAAATCCCTATTCACGGACGACTTACGCAAACAACGTAAAATTTTCGAATTTCGAAGCGGGAACGGCGGCCATACTTTAACATTACTATTGCAACTATTTGATGGAATATCTTTAGGCCTGATAAAGCGCTATGTAAACGGTGTATCTGTACTGCGTCGGCTGGGCGTACGTTCGTGAATAAGCGTATCTAGTGATTTACATATTCTATGCCGACCGCAATGGAAGCGCCACCTAGCGGCCAGCCTAAATATTGCACACTAAGATAGGACGGCGCAAGCCGTCGTATCTTAGATAGGTTTAAGTGTATCTCTGTTTGAGAATACACTTAAACTTAGGTCGGCGCAGATTCCGAGTTAGATACGCCGACCTACAGTAACTCTATGTGAATCTAGCTAATAGAGCATTTTTTGTACAAAGTCTAGACGAGTTTAGAAGAGTTTTAATTTTTTTCAGCCAGTAAGCTCCAATCTGAAACGCGAACCAGAAGGTTTTTTTTCCTACCTCTAAATATTGAGAGCTCAAAAAATGCCTGTAATCGTCCTAATGTGCATGGACACATAGGATAACACTGAGTAGCTTCTACAGGTAGAACACAAAACTCCTGTATAAGCAATGTTTTTTAACAACTTCAATACCCGTGTATATTCATATGACGTCCACAAGGTGGCTCTGCCATCCTGGGTGGACATCATATGACGTCCTCGGGCCTCCCGGCCGATGGGGGGTGTGCGCGCGTGGCTGGCGGCCACGATGGCCGCCAGGTACCCGTGATTGACAGTTACAGAGCCAGGGACGTGGATCTCTATGTGTAAACACAGAGATCCATGTCCTGTCAGGGGAGGGAGGCCGATGGTGTGTCCCTTGTACATAGGGACACCGATCGGTCACCTTCCCCAGTCAGTAACCTCCCCCCACAGTAAGAATCACTCCCTAGGGAACACTTTAAACCCCTTGATTGCCCCCAAGTGTTAACCCCTTCCCTGCCAGTCACATTGTATACAGTAATCAGTGCATATTTATAGCACTGTTCGCTGTATAAATGTGAATGGTCCCAAAATGGTGTCAAAAGTGTCCAAACTGTCCGCCGCAATATCACAGTCCGACAAATGTCGCAGATCGCCGCCATTACTAGTAAAAAAAAAAAAAATCATAAATCTATCCCCTATTTTGTAGGCGCTCTAACTTTTGCGCAAAGCAATCAATATACGTTTATTTTTTACCAAAAAGATGTAGAAGAATACGTATCGGCCTAAACTGAGGAAAAATATATTTATTTTTTATTTTTATTGGATATTTATTATAGCAAAAAGTAAAAAAATATTGAGTTTTTTTTGTTTATAGCGCAAAAAAAAAAAACTTCAGAGGTGATCAAATACCACCAAAAGAAAGATATATTTGTGGGAAAAAAACGGACGTCAATTTTGATTGGGAGCCATGTCGCACGACCGCACAATTGTCATTCAAAGCGGGACAGTGCTGAAAGGTGAAAATTGGCCTGGGCAAGAAGGAGGTGAAAATGCCTGGTATTGAAGTGGTTACAGTGTGCATGGAGCCAAATACTGCACTCAGCATGTATTAGCCTGGGGCCACATCAAGGTACTTCTCCTCTCTCTTTACCAAACAGGACACAGATAAAAGAAATAGCTTCAAATGAGCAGATTTTACAAGCACCAGCAGATCTTGGCTACAACACCCTCGATCCTCTTATCCACATCAGATATCCCCAATATAATACATGCCATAAAAACCAAGACAAAACACTCATACTGTAGTAAATCCCAACTTTTATTTGTGTAAAATCAGGTATAAAAATAGGCCGGAACAAAGCCGCTGCTCACAGCAGCCATAGATGTACACAACAGACTTTACCCAACATGTTTCGTCCAATCAAACATCTTCAGGGGTTCAGTTAAAAATAAAACAGGCACCAGAAGGCAGCAGTATTTCCTACTGAACACCTTCTAACTTACTTTTACCATCCTCTGGAAAGTGATCCCATGCAGACTGCTTTTCATAGAGGTGGTAAATGATACCACCACTAGTGTGAAAGGAGCCTTAGAGCTGCAACTAACATCATATGGTCAGAGACAGTTGTTTTCTGTTATACTACCTGACATGACCGTATATACATATGGCTGACTGTATCTGTAAACTCTGGATGTTTGGTGAGCAAGCAATACATATGTGTTTTATAGCATGTAATCAAATGTTACACGTTGACTCTATAAATGTGCTGATGCTACAAACACAAGTCCTGGAAAAGATTGTCATAGATCCCATTTATAAATCTGCCACACAATTGTGCAACAAATGGTGTAACTAGTGACAGATTCATGTATGTGTTGGTAAGGTGGATATGAATCTTTCCCAACTTTGATAAAACTTTTGTAAGCATCTCTCCTGCAAAGTGGTGGAGTTTACAGGCAAATAAGCCAGAAGTTGGGAGAGTAAGGCCCCTTTCACATTAGCGGACCGTTCGTCCGTTTATTACAAGTCCGTTTACGGACTTGTAATGCATCCCTATAGGATCGCGTATGTTAGCGGATGGAGCATCCGCTAACGTCCGCAACCATCCGCGTCCGTCGGGATCCGGTTTTTCGGACGGAAGAAAACCCTATTTTTCTTCCGTCCGGCGGAACGGATCGGATGAAGACGGACAGACGGTCCGTCTTCATCCGATTCCCCATAGGGGAGAGCGGAGGAAAGACAGGGCGGTCTTTGCACAGTGTGCGGGGACCGCCCTGTCCGCCGACAGCTCAGCAGGGATTATGGATGATCCCGCTGAGCCGACGGACACACACGGAGCGGACACAAAAACGGTCTGCTCCGTGTGAAAGAGGCCTAAGGGAAACAGTTCCAAAAGAATTTAAAGATATTGTACATTTTGTCACAGAACGGTCTCGAAGATGCAACACAATCAACCGTTTACTCCGTCATGGAATATGTCTTATTTACCTCCACCTCCCTCATCGCAGAAATGGTGGCGTATTTCTTGATGAATTTGTTGAAACAATAGTGCCATATAATACAGCCACATTTAGTACGAGTGACGGTCTATACCGCTTTCCCACCTCTGAAAAGTGATCCTCAGGGGATTGCTTTTCAGCAGGCAGTACATCAGCAGCTCCCAGGCACTTACTGAATGCCTATTTTTTCCATTTAAAGCTGGAAATTATATTGGAATACTGCTCTGCAACCGCAAGCCAAACAAAGTGAAGCATTACGGCAAACCCCCGCCAACTGCATGTTATGCTTTAAAGTGGGCTGTTGGGGTGGGGGTGGGGCGGCAGTAAAACCACAGCTTAACTGCCTGTTTTTACTGCTCCCTGGCCTCCTGTGTAAATGAGGCCTTGCATTCTTGAAAAAAAGAGCTTGAATTTGTCTCACATGTTAGCAACGCAGCACATTTTTCATGAATTCTGCCAAGGCTTTTAACTATGTACACACTGCCAGGAATATGCTGAAAATAAATTTTTAAATCATCCCCAGGATGTTTCCTTCTGCCCATTTGATAACTGAGAGAATGATGATTGGTCACTGGAGAGGTCAATACCCCATGTGATGTCCAATCAGCGCCCAGTTAGTTAGGCAAATAGACTCCGCACTCTGCACTCTGCAAGAGCAGTTGCGCCAGAGCTTGTTAACCACTTCAGCCCTGGAAGATTTTACCCCCTTCCTGACCAGAGCACTTTTTACAAATTGGCACTGCTCTGTTTAACGGATAATTTCACGGTCATGCAATGCTGTACCCCAGGGGTGCCCAACCAGTGGCCTGCGGAGCCCTCTGATGTGGCCCGCGACCTCCTGCTTTGGGATGGAATAAAATAAAATAGAATACTGTTATTAAAGGCAGGTTTTCTACTAAAATCAATGTGGGCATATCTGTTCTGCAGTGGTTACTGGGCTGCTTTCAAACTGATCCACAGTTGCAGAGAAGTGCGTTTTTTATTGTTTGCGCTATAAACCAAAAAAGAGCGACAATTGTGAAAAAAAATATATTTTTAAATTTTTGCTATAATAAATATCCTCAATTTTTTTTTTAACACATTTTTTCCTCAGTTTAGGCCGATATGTATTCTTATATATATTTTTGGTAAAAAAAATCAAAATAAGCGTATATTGATTGCTTTGCGCAAAAGTTATAGCATCTACAAAATAGGGGATAGATTTATGGCATGATTAATATTATTTTTCCTAGTAATGGCGGCGATCAGTGATTTTTATCGGGACTGCGACATTGCGGCGGACAGATCAGACACTTTTGACACTCTTTTGGGACCGGTGGATATAATGTAGCGCTAAGCTTTATGTGAAATAAAAGTACACACAAATAAAAGGGAACATTCAAATAATCATTTGAATACACACCAAAATGAAAAGTCCAACTTGTCCATAATCATTCAATGAAAAAATGAACATGAAAGTCGGGCAAAGTGTGAGGGTTAGAAACAAATCTAATCCCAGAACAGAATCTTGGAAGAAGGAAAGTGAGTCCATGACAATGAAGTAGTGCTTCCTCAAACCAATACATATAACAGGGCCCAGAGTTGTAGCTTGAAGCAAAAGTTGACCTGCCCCCCCCCCCCCCCTCATTACCATCCACCACTTCCACCATCCATGCAGATACATCCACGATACTCAAAGTGGCTTAAGAGTTTTGAGTTCACAGAGTTCCTCTTTACATCGGAGGACAGGGATTACCGCCGGAGAATCAGAGGGCAGGGAGCACCGCTGGAGAATCAGAGGACAGGGACTCCTGGCAGGTCACTTGGCAGAGCTAATTTTCCATCTCCGGTCTTCAGTGAGAACGGCAGTGTAGTTGCAGAAGGCAGATACACCCTGTGCAGATCATGGTTAACTGGCTGTGTTGTAAAGGAATCTGATTTCAGCCCTTCAGAGGAGGAACAGCATAGAGTGCTGTAATGGGTAAAGAGCTCAGAAGCCGGGCATAATATCCAGGGCAGAGGGGGTGGTCAGGGGGTTGCGTAGACATGTGCACAGAAAAAAAATCGTTTTTTTTTTGTTCTGTTTCGTATCGTTCGGTAGTTTCGTTTCCGTTAGTTTTTCGTAAGACGCCCGTTTTCTTGTTCGTTCCCGTTCGTTTTTCGTACGACGAGATTTTTTCGTATTCCGATTGTTTCGTATTTTCGTTACCGTTTTATTTTCGAAAATGCGGGATGGTTCGTTATTCTGTTTAATTCATGTTCGTTACTTGTTAGACAATAATTTTCGTGAATTTTCGTCAATGATTTGCATTCTGTGTTTTGGATTCCTTTTTCTGTTCGTGTTTTCGGTCTTGTGTTCGTGTGACATCTATGACAATTTGTTGTGGATGTCATGTGGGCATGCGACTGAAGATACGAACAGAAAAAGGATTTTCGTCATTTTGTACTTTCGTAAATATATCGCGGGATTCGCGGCACTTTCAACACGCGGCTCATCCATATTAACGATTGTTTAGCCCCATACACTTGGTCAGACTTTTTTAACAACAAACATAAAAAAACGATCGTTTTCCGTTCGTTCTCAGAAAATTTGTTCGTTTTTAAACTCCATAAGAAAACCATTTTTGGGTTCAAAAGTCTGGCCAACTGATCTCCCTTCAGATGAAAATCCACAGAAAAGTTTATTTGGCTTTACTGTACTACTCAGCACAAAAGAGAAGCTGCTTCACTAACTACATTCACTGCCCATTCAAAAAAACGAAAATTACATCTGTGGCAAGGGACTTGCATTCTGTGTTTTGGGTCCTTTTTCTTTTGGTGTTTTCGGTCGTGTGTTCGTGTGACATCTGTGGCAAAAGATTTGCATTCTGTTGAATCCAAAATACGAACAGAAAAAAGGAATTCAAAATACAGGGTGCGGATCTTTTGATGTGGATGTCGTGTGAGCATACGACTGAGGGTGCGAACAGAGAAGGGATTCAAACAAGATACAGAGTGCAAATCTTTTGTTGTGGATGTCGTGTGAACATACGGCTGAGGATACGAGCAGAGAGGGGATTCAAACAGGATACAGAATGCAAATCTTTTGTTGTGGATGTCGTGTGAACATACGGCTGAGGATACGAGCAGAGAGGGGATTCAAACAGGATACAGAATGCAAATCTTTTGTTGTTGATGTCGTGTGAACATACGGCTGAGGATACGGACAGAGAGGGGATTCAAACAAAATACAGAATGCAAATCTTTTGTTGTAGGTGTCATGTGGACATGCGGCTGAGCATACGAGCAGAGAGGGGATTCAAACAGGATACAGAATGCAAATCTTTTGTTATAGATGTCAATTTCGTTCTTTTGCCGTTTTCGTTTTGTCGTATTTTCGTCAGATCGTTCGTTCGTATTTGCGGTTGTTCGTTTTCCGGCTCATTCGTAATCCCTTCGTTTTCGTATTTTGGTGCTTTAATTTTTTCGTATGTACACATTATTCTGCGGGTACGAAAATGAACATTTTTGTACAAAAATAACATTCGTACGAACGGGAATGCACATATCTACTTTGCAACTTAGATCTGGGAGGGCAAAGCCATGTGACAGAAAATCTGGAGCCTGCAGCCCTTCAGGTGCCCCCTGAGGAGGTGTTAAGGGATTTGTTTTAGCAATTTCTGAAGGTTTCTCTGTCAGTGTTGGCAGGTGTTGGGGGAAGGTCACCTCCCCAAGGTGTGTGTCTTTTCCCCAGTTGTCAGGGAAGTGGGGTAAGCGGACATCCCCGGGTGGGTGTACAGAGAATTCCAGCTGGTGACAAGGAGACACAGAGCGGTTTCTTACCTCACCAGTGACATCGGCCCCATAGTGGCTATAGGATGGCACTCTCCTCTTCTTGACTCACTAAGCACGGGTACCATTCCATGTTGCCAGCACACAGCACAGACACTTCCCCATTTTGGGCTGTTCTCACCTCGTGCTCCTCTCCATTCAGGAAATGCCTCACAGCTTCTCCCCAGCCAATGAGATTGGAGGGGTCTGGACTGTGGAAGACAAAGTAGAAAGCCTAGTACTGCGTGTTGGCCGGCCACGTGCATTGGGTCCTCCCACCGCGCAGCGCGCCTACTAAGGCTCTAAAAGGAGCCAACGTACCTGTACGACGTTGAGCGCAGGGCTGCCAACCTGCCGACGTATATGTACGTGATAGGGCCGGGAAGTGGTTACATGAGCAGAAGCTCTGCTGACTTCCATCATTCAATCACGTGCAAGCAAAAATGCTGTTTTTTTTTTTCTTTGCATGTGATTGGGTATTCTTTTCAAAGTGACGCTTTCTTAATTTACTAAGTCCTGGAGCAACCGCACTTTGCATAGTCTATTCATTGTCCTTTAGTAAATAGACCCAATATATACAGCATGTACTGTGTTTGGGTAGCTTATGCTTAGCTAACCCAGTCAGGGCAGGGGACACGTCAGTGTTGATATTTTCCTGTCTCATTAAATATATCCCAGGCTTGCTGAGCTGGTATGAACATTACGCTCTTCAGTAAATCACCCCCTGCTCTGCTGAAAATGGAGAAATAATCCACATTTAAGCACTGTTAACAATTTTCTTTGCGAGCTAAAGTTGAAAAAAACACACCGAGTACGAGCAGATTTCCAAAGCTACGTCTCAGCAAAGGGCGCAATGTAAATTCCCTGTCACTGAGCACTAATTGCTAGTGACAAACGCGCAGACAGAGAGCGAGAGCGAGAGAGGGGGGAGAGCAAGAAAGGCTTTGCATCCCCAGCACTGTGTGATACCGGTGAGAGCTGAGACAAGCAGTAATGTCTCATTCACCTGGATCACACTCCGTTCTCCATCTCACACATCCAAAACTGTGATTCACTCCAGCCATGTGCATGTTCTATTTGTAGCCTCTGATCGCACTCCACTTACATGACTTTAAAAAGGGAGGTGGGTGGTGTGAGATATGACACTACACTGTGAACAAATCTGACTTAGAAAACATATACAACTAGGATTTCTACGATACAGTACATAATGTATATTCTATAGAATGCCAACTATCATTTTAAAGAGGAACTGCAGCTCATATAATTTGTAATAAAAACATCTTTGCCATTCTTAAGCTTCCCTCCAACCACTTTGCACATTATTTTATATATACTGTGATTCTGTACTTGCCAAATATGCTGCAGAAATCTCCCTCCACTGATTTTGGCTGCAATCAATTTATCTATGGGCAGCTGAAGCTGCTGCCTGTTCACTTCCTGGATTTATACAGACACACAGAGGCACACCTCTAGTTCTGCAGCTCTCATTGGCCCTCTTATGACTCCCCCCCTTTCCTGGCAAACTCTCAGGCCTCGTACACTAGGGTGAACAGACATCCCCAGTTTCAGGGGACAGTCCCCTGATTGAGGACACTGTCCCCGGACCAAGTCTGTCCCTGGTTTTGTCTCCAGATTGGATTTAATAGGGGGCAGGGGCAATTTCAAAGACAGTCAGTGCAGAATTAAAATTGAAAAATAAGAATTACACCCCCCGCTCCGCCGTGCCTACTAGCATAGGGGGGTTGTATTTTTTCCCATTATCTGTGCCCCTTTCTGATGATCATGTGCTGGTCGGAGCGGAGGGAATATTTCTTCAGTTTTGGGCGCATGCCCATTCAGCTTCGCTTGCATGTTCTTCTGTCTTGGCTCAAATCCTGGCCAGCCACCTGCCTATCTCCTTGCCTTCCCTGGCGGAGTGATCTTCCTCCGCTCCCCATCCAGTAGTAGCCGGGGCCCGAAGAGTAAGACTTGAGAGGCGGGCGGCGACGGGCAGAGAGTCGCTGATTGTTGCCAATAATAGTAAAGAAAAAATATGTCCCCGGAATTCATTTTAAAAATCTGGTCACCTTATCGTACACACGACCGAGGAACTCGTCGGAAAAGACACATTGTTTTCCTCGACGAGTTCCTTGTTAGGCTTGTCGAGGAAGCTTGCTTTGCGTACACACGGTCAAGACAAAATCTCGTTGTTCTCAAACGCGGTGACGTACAACATATACGACGGCAGGGGAAGTTCGATTGCACTGGCACAACCCTTGGGGCTGCTTTTGCTAATCTCATGTCACTGAGTGTTAAAGCGGAGGTTCACCCGTACATAACACTTTTTCCCCATAGCTGGATGCTCGTTTTGTCTAGGGGAATCGGCTAGTTGTTTTAAAATATAATCCGTACTTACCGTTTGCGAGATGCATCTTCTCCGCCGCTTCCGAGTATGGGCTGCGGGACTGGGCGTTCCTATTTTGATTGACAGTCTTCCGACGGTCGCATCCATCGCGTCACGTTTTTCCGAAAGAAGCCGAACGTCGGTGCGCAGGCGCAGTATAGAGCCGCACCGGCGTTCCGCTTCTTTCGGCTACGAGTGACGCGATGGATGCGACCGTCGGAAGCCTCTCGGAAGCCTGTCAATCAAGAAGGAACGCCCGCTCCCGAAGACCCATACCCGGAAGCGGCGGAGAAGATGCATCTCGAAAACGGTAAGTACGGATCATATTTTAAAACAACTAGCCGATTCCCCTAGACAAAACGAGCATCCATCTAAGGGGAAATGATAAAAAAAAACATAATTGGGTGAACTCCCGCTTTAAGTAAAAGTTTGGTAAGAGACGATTTGCACTTTTCAGTCTGTTACAGCGTGAAAAATGTGTTATCTCCACTTTACTAAAACTGGAGCATTCAGAATCTGGTGCAGCTGTGCAAGGTAGTAAATCAGCTTTTAATTTCAACTTGTTCAATTAAAGTGTTAGTAAAGCCCACTTTGTGTTTTTTACCTACAGGTAGACCTATAATAATGCTTACCTTCGTAATGTGATAGTATGTGATGCATTCTAGCATATTATGCAATTTACTTACAGTTTTTTTTTTTTTAACTGCGGTTTATTACTGCTTTAAGCTTTCACAAAAAAAAACTGGAAGCTGATTGGTTTCTATGCACAGCTGCACCAGATTTTGCACTCTCCAGTTTTAGTAAATCTTCCCCTTTGTCTTAGACCCCTTTCACACTGAAGCGTTTTTACAGCATTTTAGTGTTAAAAATAGCGCTATTAAAATGCTCATAAAACGCTCTCTATGCATCTCAATGGACCCTTTCACACCGAGTCCTGCAAGCAGCATCTTTGGAGCAGCTTTTGGGCGCTGAAAAAAAACGCTCCAAAAACGCCCCTCTCCATTAAAATGAATTGAGAGCGCTGTAAAAATGCCTTGCCCTTTCACACTGAGGCACTGAAAAAACACCCTAAAACGTTAGGGTCTTAGCGGTGCTTTATCAGCGTTTTTCGGGCACTAGCAGTGTGAAAGGGCTTTGAAAGCACTCGGGCTTTCACATTGGGATTGCAGATGAGGCTTCACCTGAAAAACACTTGAAAAGCAGTAGAATAACACCCGAAAATGCCCCAGTGTGAAAGGGGCCTTAAAGTGGAACTTCAGTTTAAACCACTCCTCACCCCCTTACATGCCACATTTGGCATGTAATTTTTTTTTTTGGGGGGGTAGTGGGGACTTCCTGTCCCACTTCCTCCATTCGGTTGTGGCTTTCCCGGCTTCTCCTCCATGCTTTCCCTCCTGCTCAATCCAGTTTTAAGACCCACTTCCAGTCCTGATTGGCTGGGAGGAGAAGCCAGAAGACAATAGCGAATATTGATTGGCTAATGTCATAAGTGGGTGGGCTCAATGCGCAGTGCTCTGCACCCCAAGGCCAACCTTTTTGAAGCCAATTAGAGCCTCAGGCTATAATCATGTGCTTCAAAAAACTAAAGTCGCATAAATTTCGTAGCATGCAGATTAGGGGGCGGCGATCCTGCACCCCTTATGGACCGGCCCGCTGCTGGTGTAGATACTCTTGCAAAATAGTATCAGCAGGGGGTTCAGCTAACATATACAGTGGAACATCGGATTGCGAGTTAACGAGCGTTTCGCAATACGAGAAATTCTTTTTTACAAATCCTGACTCGGTTTGCGAGTGTTATCTTGCAAAACTAGCAGGATACAAGCCTCTGAAATGTGTAGCACCGCTTTTGGCCATTGACACTCTGAGCCATTTTGGAAATACTCTGAAACAATCAGAAATACTCGTAAACACTGCAAAATACTCCGTTCCCAAGGGTTTCCCAGTGTATTCGAGTTGTCTCCGAGTATTTCTGAGTCTCTCTGGTGCCCCTCCACCTCTGGCCACATGCGAATTTCTATGGGGAAATTCGCTTTGCTATGCGAGTGCTTTGGATTACAAGCATTATTAGTATCAAAAAGTAATTAAAAGGGGTAAAACAGTATGAAATGTACATGCAAAAAAAATGTGTGGTCTGTAGCCACAAGGCAAAAGGAACCACTAAATCTAAAGTGCGGGAAATATGCATAAAGCAGTGGCCAACGCGTTTCAGAGTACTTGGCGACTGCTTTATGCATATTTCCTGCACTTGAGATTTACTGGTTTCACACATTTTTTCATGTATTTTGTATGTACATATTTTGCTGTTATCTCTTTTTAATTACTTTTTTAAGACTGACCATTGGGGCTCTCGGGCACTGCCCGAGGATCCTATGCCACTAGGGGGCCCCATCAGTGTTGCCAGGCTCAATAAAACCAGGGACAGTATGTAAAAATCTGTGTTTTTTTTACATCTGTCCCTGATATGTCCGAAACCCACATTTTTTTTATGTGAAAAAAAGATTTTAGCTGCCCTGCCTCTGCACTGCCTCCTGGCGTGGTGGCCATCTGTAAGCCCGGGGGGCCCATATTCTTCTATTGCCCGGGGGCCCCATGAGTTGTCAGTCCGCCCCTGCTACCAACAATTATATAGCATGAGAACCTTGAATACATCTAAATGGAATTGGATGTATATGTAGAACATCTACTACTTTAGTAGATTTATTAAAGATTGCACTGAGATTGGGTCATAATGTGTATTGTAGTATTCCTGACCACCTATTCTAAAGTAGGATTATAGAACTGAACTGTATGGACATCTTTATGTCTAGGATCATACGAGATAGAAAAAAGTTGTGCTGGTAAGTTAATTGGTTCCTTTCCAAATTGGTCCTAGCAAGTTTGTCTGTATGTATATACATGAGACGGGGACTTTAGATTGTAAGCTCTTGAGGGCAGGGGCTGATGCGAATGTACGATATATGTAAAGCGCTGTACAAATTGTAGGGCTAAATATAAATGCCTGTAATAAATCAATTAAGAGATCAAATAATGAATCAAGGTGTATGAAAATGCATTGGAATACATTAAATATTTATGATTAAGTCTTAACATTCTCCCTGTGCCTGTGTGTTTCCTCCGGGTACTCCGGTTTCCTCCCACACAAGACAAGCTGGTAGTCTAAGTGGCTCCTGTCTAAATTGGCCCTACTGCGTGTATGTATGAATGTGAGTTAGGGACTTCAGATTGTCAGCTTTTTGTCAAAGTTTAATTGAACAAGCTGAAGATGGAAGGTGATTGGCTACCATTCAGAGCTGTACATGTTTTTGCACTGTCTAGTTTTTTATTAATTCAACTTCAAAGTCTTTTCAATAACTATACGATTATTCTAGTATTTCTCAGTGACAGATACTAGTACTATACATTCATAATCTTTCTGTGTATGGGATTATCTTACAGACTAGAGCTCACCACACATGTTAAAAATCTGATTGTACAATCTCGTTTTTATCTGCCAACAAGTATTCTAATTGGATACTAACTGATTGTAGATTAGATAGGTCTTCATATTACATCGTTTTGGTAAATGAGCCGTTTTCACCTCTCAGATATGTAACCATTGACACCAATGGTCTTTTAAGGAGGCATTCTTCCCACTGACCATCATGCTAATGTACCGTGAGCTGTAGATTGTATGTACTGTAATTAATATAGATGTAGTAATTAATAGTGGAGACCTGAAAGTTATTTTAATGGTTGCTTTTTTTTTTTTTTTTAAAGATTGAGAAAGGCTGAATAAAAGTCACTTTCATGACAACCTTTAAATTTTATGGAACAAAAACAAAGGCTAGATAGCAAAATTGAAAGGTTGTCATAAAAGTGACTTTTATTTTTTTTTAAAAAGGAACCATTAAAATAACTTTCAGGTCTCCACTATTAATTACTACATCTATATTAATTACAGTACATACAATCTATAGCTCACGGTACATTAGCATGATGGTCAGTGGGAAGAATGCCTCCTTAAAAGACCATTGGTGTCAATGGTTACATATCTGAGAGGTGAAAACTGCTCAAGAAGGAACCCTTGAAATAACTTTCAGGTCTCAGCCATTAATTACTACATCTATATTAATTACATACAATCTACAGCTCATGGTACATTAGCATGATGGTCAGTGGGAAGAATACCCCCTTAAAAGACCATTGGTCTCCAATGCAATCTCCTTTATTCCATGTAAAATAAAAACATGTACAGCACAAGTGCTGAACTAACGGTCCCAGCTAACGCGTTTCACAGCTAGAACCGGTGCTTAATCAATTTTATGCATGATAACAATATAGGAGACAAAAAAAAGATGTAGCAGATGTGACTAGCCTAAAACATGAAGTGCACTTGCAATAGAATGATCTACACAGCAAAGCCATATTACAGGGGGATTAATCAAATACAGTTAAACCTTGGTTTGAGAGTAACTTGGTTTGAGAGCGTTTTGCAAGACAAGCAAACATTTGTAATACATGTTGACTTAATATAGAAGTGATGTCTTGATATAAGAGTATACATCTATAGTAATTACATACAATCTATAGCTCACGGTACATTAGCATGATGGTCAGTGGGAAGAATACCCCCTTAAAAGACCATTGGTCTCCAATGCAATCATTTCCTTTATTCTGCGTAAAATAAAAACATGTACAGCACAAGTGCTGAACTAAAAGTCCCAACTAACGCGTTTCACAGCTAGAACCGGTGCTTAATCAATTTTATGCATGATAACAATATAGGAGACGAAAAAAAGACATAGCAGATGTGGCTAGCCTAAAACATGAAGTGCACAGCAAAGCCATATTACAAGGGAATTAATCAAATACAGTAAAACCTTGGTTTGAGAGTAACTTGGTTTGAGAGCGCTTTGCAAGACAAGCAACATTTTTAATAATTTTTGACTTAATATAGAAGTGATGTCTTGATATAAGAGTATACATCTATATTAATTACATACAATCTACAGCTCACGGTACATTAGCATGATGGTCAGTGGGAAGAATGCCCCTTTAAAAGACCATTGGTCTCCAATGCAATCTCCTTTATTCTGTGTAAAATAAAAACATGTACAGCACAAGTGCTGATCTAACAGTCTCCAACTAACGCGTTTCACAGCTAGAACCAGTGTTTCATCAATTTTATGCATGATAACAATATAGGAGACGAAAAAAAGACGTAGCAGATGTGGCTAGCCTAAAACATGAAGTGCACTTGCAATATAATGATCTACACAGCAAAGCCATATTACAAGGGAATTAATCAAATACAGTAAAACCTTGGTTTGAGAGTAACTTGGTTTGAGAGCGTTTTTCAAGACAAGCAAACTATTTTAATAATTTTTGCCTTGATATACAAGCAATGTCTTGATATAAGAGTAGTGTCATGTCACAACTGAGTATAAAAGAGAAGAGAGCAATATGTTTACATTTAATGAAGGTACAACTTTGCTTTGATATGCAAGCGCTTTGGATTACAAGCATGTTTTTGGAACGAATTATGCTCGCAATCCAAGGTTTTACTGTAAGTGGATTGTCAGGCCTCGTACACACCACCGAGTTTCTCGGCAAAAAACAACAAGAAACTTGCTGGGAGAATTTTTTTTGCCGAGGAAACCGGTCGTGTGTACATTTTCGTCGAGGAAACTGTCGAGAAACTCGACGAGCCAAAAAGAAAGCATGTTCTCTATTTCCTTGACGGGAATGGAGAAAATTGGCTTGTCGATTTCCTCGACAGCCTAACAAGGAACTCGACGAGGAAAACTATGTGTTTCGCCCGTCGAGTTTCTCGGTCGTGTGTACGAGGCCTCAGGCAAAAGTTTTTTGACCATTCTTTTTTACTTTTTTGAGTTCCTGAAACTCACTTGAACGTGACAACTATTCCAAAGGGAAGCCCTAGTTCTAGCAACATCGTGATTGGCAGTAAACTCCAACTTATTGCTGGCACAGATGTCGCATGCCTGTAATATGTGCTACTGACATGACGCACTCAAGGCGTCTATGCACATTATATATTAATCTGTTTCAGCTGTTTACTGTTGATGGTGGCTTTATTGTGAATTAGGTTAATTCCAGTTTATACGCCTTCATTTTTTTTTTTTTTTAACTCTTATTCTATGCAAAAAAAAAAAAATGTAAAATCTTATTTTTTTTTTAAATAATCAGCTGACTCTTTATAAAATCGGATGATCGCATTGGGCTTTCTATACTGATAATGTACATGTTATTCATATTACAGCATAGGGATCCCCATGCTAAAATCTGTAATATAGAATATTTAAATTAGAAAGAACGCCCATAAAGGTCACTTTTAGAGTAGATTGAGATTTCCCATATGGGTAGCCACTAATCTTGCACCTTGTAATAGCTTCAGAAAATATTTGAATACTGACACATAGCCGTTAATCTTTTGTGACAAGTAAATCTCTGATATATAACGTCAGCTGTCATTCAGCGTCCGCTTTTAATTAATAAAAAGAATGCCTAGACCGGCTGTAGGCTGTGAAAGTGTAATATAACCAAGATTTTTTTTAATTTTTTTTATATATACATCCTAATAAATGTAGACAAATATTTCTATAAAGTTACAATAGGCAGAGCTGGAAAGTGCAGTTAAAGTGAGATTTGGTGCTGATGTTGGAAAGGTTACATTAACGATCCAATTACACAGCACTGCCTAGGATGCAATCAGTTATCCTATATGTCCTTACAGAACAGGGGTCAGGTGGGGCCATACAATTTCCATAAAGTTAAAGAGAAATCACAACATTTGTATCCATTACCTGTCAAAGGAAATACTATAATAAAACAAAACCCCATGTAGGTAAAGTATCTGAATAATTGGAAGCACCTACCTTAATGCAGAAGATCACTGTAGGTTTGACTAGTCCAGATGCTTTATAAAAAAAAAGTTCCTTTCCTTTAGATCTCTTGCAGTCCCTTTGGCTGTAGTTACATAAGAAAGATGGTTTTGTAAGCTGATGAGTTTGAGGGTACCTCTGAAAATCCCAGCTCCATCCTCAGTGCCCAAGGAAGTTAAAGGATGCCTGGAGGGTAGGATGCTGTGCCCAGATCTTATCACTTGGATGGAGGACTAGTCAGACGAGGGAAAAGAGGAGATGTGGAGTGGTGAAAGTGGGATGGAAGGAGTGAGAGGTCTGTGAGTAGGAGACTGCACACACAATGAGAATAATCCACCTTCTCTGGCTCATCACAGTCTCATGCTACATCTAGCTGCTGTCTAGTTCACTGAGCCCAGGCGCCCTCTAGTGGCTGCTTTTCATCATCACGACTCACGGAGTTCCCAAGGGTTCTTAGTGAAAGTTCACATCCATTAATCTGACTTTTAGCTTCTAAAGCTGCAGCAAAAAAAAAAAAAAAATGTAAATATTGCAACCAAAAATGTGTATTTTTCTATCTTTTTTATTTTTTCACCAATCTAGTGCTGTTTTCTTTTTCGTTAAGATAAAGCAAAATGTATGTATTACAGAGATTTATATAGCACTGACAATAAACACACTGGGGCAGATCCACGAAGAAGTTACGACGGCGAGTCTATTGATACGCCGCGTAACTTCTATTTTGCTCCGGCGTATCTTTGTTTTGTATCCAAAAAACAAGATACGCCTGAAGCTGGGCTAGATCCGACTGGCGTACGTCTTAGTACGCTGTCGGATCTAAGGTGCATATTTATGCTGGCCGATAGGTGGCGCTTCCGTCGGATTCCGCGTTGAGTATGCAAATTAGCTAGATACGGCGATCCACAAACGTACGTCTGACGCATTTTTTTACGTTGTTTCCGTAAGGCTTTTTTCGGTGTAAAGTTACCCCTGCTATATGAGGCGTACTCAATGTTAAGTATGGGTGTCGTTCCCGGATCGAATTTTGAAAATTTTACATTGTTTGCATAAGTCGTTCGCGAATAGGGCTTTGCGTTGAATAACGTTCACGTCGTAAGCATTGGCTTGGCTGCGGGTTAATTTGGAGCATGCGCACTGGGATACCCCCACAGGTGGCGCTTCCGTCGAATTCCGCGTCGAGTATGCAAATTAGTTAGATACGGCGATCCACAAACGTACGCCTGGCCGGCGCATTTTTTTACGTTGTTTCCGTAAGGCTTTTTTCGGTGTAAAGTTACCCCTGCTATATGAGGCGTACTCAATGTTAAGTATGGACGTCGTTCCCGGATCGAATTTTTAACATTTTACGTTGTTTGCGTAAGTCGTTCGCGAATAGGGCTTTGCGTTGAATAACGTTCACGTCGTAAGCATTGGCTTGTTGCGGGTTAATTTGGAGCATGCGCACTGGGATACCCCCACGGACGGCGCATGCGCCGTTCAGAAAAAACATAATTTACGTCGGGTCAAGTAAAATTAACATAAAACACGCCCACATCTTTAACATTTGAATTCCGCGCCCATACGCCGGCAGATTTACGCTACGCCGCCGTAACTTTAGAGACAAGTGCTTTGTGAATACAGCACTTGCCTCTCAAAGTTGCGGCAGCGTTAATACGATACGCTACGCCTGCCGAAAATTACGATCCGCTACGTGGATCTGGCCCACTGGGGGTAATTTACGAAAGGCAAATACACTTTGCCTAAACTTCAAGTGCAAAGTGCACTTGAAATTGCACCAAAAGTGCACGTGGAAGTGCAGTCGCTATAAATCTGAGGCGTAGATCTGAAATGAGGGGAAGCTCTGTTGATTTTATTATCCAATCATGTGCAAGCTAAAATGCTGTTTTTTATTTTCCTTGCTTGTCCCCTTCGGACCGACAGCCACTGCATTTCCAAGTGTACTTGTAGTGCAAAGTGGATTAGCCTTTCGTAAATAACCCCCATTGGACTTTTACATCAGTCCATTCCCACAAAGAGCTTACAATCCAAGCTCACTATCTCACATACACATACTAGGGGCAATTTAGACATTCGACAATTAAAGGGTAAGTTCACCTTTGTAAAACAAATAAATAAATGCACATATTTTTGCTGTAAATTTTTTTTGCACTTTTTGGGCTAGATTCAGGTAGGGGCGCGCAATGTTACGGCGGCGTAGCGTATCGTATTTACGCTACGCCGCTGTAAGTTAGAGAGGCAAGTGCTGTATTCACAAAGCACTTGCCTTCTAAGTTACAGCGGCGTAGCGTGAATTTGGCCGGCGTAAGCACGCGTAATTCAAATGCGGATGAGGGGGCGTGTTTTATGTAAATTCTTGGTGACCCGACGTGATTGACGTTTTTTTACGAACGGCGCATGCGCCGTCCGTGTACATATCCAAGTGTGCATTGCTCCAAAGTACGCCGCAAGGACGTATTGGTTTCGACGTGAACGTAAATTACGTCCAGCACTATTCGCGAACGACTTACGCAAACGACGTAAAAAATTCAAATTTCGACGCGGGAAGGACGGCCATACTTAACATTGCGTGCGCCTCCTAATAGCAGGAGTAACCTTACGCCGAAAAAGCCTAACGTAAACGACGTAAAAAAATAGCGCCGGGCGTACGTAAATTTGTGAGTCGGCGTATCTAGGTCATTTGCATATTCTACGCCGAAAACTACGGAAGCGCCACCTAGCGGCCAGCGTAAAATTTCACACAATTATACGCTGGCGTATTCAAGTTACGTCGGCGGAGGAAGCCTATTTTTTACACGTATCTGCCTTTGAGAATCGGCATAAAGATACGACGGCACAGATTTGAAATATCTTGTTGCTGAATCTAGCCCATTGTGTTTTGTATAGGAGCCTGCATAGCATTGCACTCACAATCAGTGGATAATGCAGCGGCGGCTGATGGTATATTTCAGGGGGGGGGGGGGGGGGGGGATACTCTGTCCAAAAATTATGGTTTGCAAGTATAAAGTATAATACAACAATGCACCTACAGCCCCCCCCCCCCCTCGGTCAGTCGGGTTACCCACACCCCCCTCCCCTGTGGGTCAGTCTGGTCCACATACAACCGCCACAAACATCGATCGGTCGATCCCTGCACTTACCCACAAGCAGCACAATCCCTCTGGGTGGCAGGTTCGTCCCCTGAGTCTCCTCCGGCGGCCTCCACGTCTCCTTCCTGCTCCTCTCTCCTCACCGTGGTCCAATAGGATCGCTTGTCATTTTGGCCATTTGGGACCTTCTTCCTGATTGGCAGGGAGGAGAATCAGTGTCATTCGCTATTATCACACAACTGGGTGGGCTCGGAGCGCAGTGCTTTTTGAAGCCTATTAGAGCCTATGGCTCTAATCACATGCTTCAAACCCCTCCCCCCCCATTGGAATCCATGCATCCGGTGCCCTGAATGTAGATTAGGGGGCCAGAGGCACGAATAGTGGGTTGGCGCCCCTGCGCCTAATGGATCAGGGTTTCAATGTCAGGCTCCTGCACAGGAACCCCACAGCTTTCTGCCTGCTCCTCTGTAAGGGCTGTCAATTTAAAAGCTGCAGGGCTTGTGAATGATCTACAGGGGCGCTCATCAACACCCTCGCTGTTCATTAAGAATTAACAAGCTGTCTGCTGTGGTCAAAGATGGGACTTGTATTTTTCTCATTCACAGATTGCTGTGAATACATGGTTCAGCTGTGCGGGCAGAGCCCCACATAGCTGCACCGATTTTGAAATGTGATGGATAGTGAGGAGAGATGAACTCCCGCCCGCTGTCACAGGGAGGTGGTTCTGGTGAAAGGAGCCATGGGAAGAGATACATGTAACATGCTCCTAAAGGTAAATCTATGGCGGCTGGTGCTCTATGTTGTGGGAGGGAGGCAAACAACCTCCCCCCATCGCTCAGTCGATTGCCCGCGATAGGGCCCATGGTGGGGTATGATCCCAGTCCCCCCAGTACATACCGGTATAGAAGAATCCAGCAGCAGCCAGTTGCTCGAGGCTGAGCCCAGTGTGCTGAGGCCAGTTGTGGAAGGTCCCCATGCAATTGGTTATATCCAGTAGCTCGAAGTAGACAGCAGGGTTGTCTTTCTGCTCCCTGGGCAGTCAGTGCAGCCTCAGCTCAGTGTCCGTCCAGTAGGTCCAGATGCTTGGGGATGGGGACGGTGCTGGTCTCGGTTACCCAGATGAAGGGACGGGTAGGGAAACATTTGCAGTACCCGCATCAGCCATGCTCCCAGCTCTGGAGGATCCACCCCGAAGGAGAACACTGGAATCGGTGCACAGATAGAAGAAGCCGGCTCGGGTCATGTGATGGGGGGACACAGAGCCTGACCAGTCACCAGGGCAGAGAACATTCTGGAAGAGACCGGACAGCAGCTTCTCCTTCCGGCCAATTACAGAGGGACCATGGGTCCCAGGCGCCATGACTACCCCCTTTGGGGCAAGTGGCATCTCTTTGATTTGAAGGATGGGGGGTAAGAGGATATGTGCTGGGGGGTGCTTTGGGAGGGGAAACAACTTGTGCCCAACCGAGGTCCTTTGCCCTTCCATATTATCCCTCCAACACATATCTTCTTACCACTTTCCTATCACTCCTCCAGTCAGGTGTATACCTTGTTACCTGCCCCCTCCCTTCCTCTTCCTGGTTACTGTGTCCCCATCCTCTGTATATATCCATAAACTAAAAACAGACCTCAGATCATCAGTGTGGCTCTTGCAGTTTATAGATCTTCGATCGTTTGGGTCAGTGTAACTGGGCCATGCCAGGTAAGTGTACTTTGCCTACATACAGTTTGCTAAAAAGGTGTCCCTCGTTATTGTCAGAAAGTTGGGAGGTATGCTTTAAGTGCATTTGACACCTTAATTTTTTCTTTATATTGGATTTTCAAAATAGAAAATATAGAGATTGGACAAAATTTGTGCATGATAACACTTTTAGTAGTAATGTACATTTTTATATATCAGACCTAAAAAGGGACAACTGAGGCAATGCGAGGGACAGAGGTATTTGATCTTAAAGTGGTTGTAAATGATTTTTTTTTTTTCATAATAAGCATCTTTTCACTTCCTCATTGTTCGTTTTTGCTCAGAAGTTGCTCTATTTCTTCTCTGTTCTGTTCACTTCCTGCTTGTCTGATTGTTACTGACCACGGTGAAGGGAGGCTTTACTGCGGTGCTCAGTGACGTGCTCGCCCCCTCCTGGGAACTTCATCTGTGCGGCAGGACGCTCTCTACGTGTTAGAGACTTGAATTACTGGGCGTGCCACAATGCATACTGAGAAATGTAGTTCTTACATAAACGAGCGCTGCAAACCAGGAAGTGAATGAGAGAACAGAAACTAGAACGCCAGAGGTGATATAGATGAAGGAATTTAATAGGTATTTACTCGTTTTTTAACAGAATCATTACACTATTCTGTCCGTCTACTGTACCTTGCAGACATTAATTTTACGCAAAACATTTTTTTCCTTTACAACTCCTTTAAAAGAAGGGCAGTCCCTCCAAATGAGATATAGTTGGAAGCTATGTACACAAAAAAAAAAAAAAAACATGTAAACTCTGTGCAGGCAGTGTCCTATTGGGGGTTTAAACCAGGGACCCCAGGACTTCAATACAGAAGTACTAGCCACTAAACGCTCATTCAGAGTGATTCACTAGGATGGGCTCTGTGTCTTCCAGAGCACACCATTGGCTGTATGATCAGTGCAGGTCACTGGTGTGGACAAGCCATAGGTCACTGTGTAAAATACTATCTACTTTAGATATAGTAACAACCTTGTAGTACGTACCTAAACTAACCAATTATTTTTTATCCAGTCAAGAAGCTCTTACCCTACATCACTTCTGAAAAATCTAAAGACGATTATAAAGGCGGTTAGTAACATATGTGACCATCTTAAATCACATAATCCCTAGAGTCAGAATACATTCACAATAATCCAGTGATATTTATGGATTGATATAACAGAGATATTTAGCAAAAAAAAAATGGTGTTTGTTACATAAAGAAAATAATATTTTATAATACTTGCTTCTGAATGTACATTATGCATGTGAAAAGTGAGATTATTTGTGATCTGAAAACTGAAGAAAAGAACAACCAGATGTGCAACTGTTCCCTCATAAGATAAGGTAGGTATATTTATTGAAATTATAAAAATATAGGCCCGGATTCACGTAGGAGATACGACGGCGTATCTCCAGATACTCCGTCGTATCTCTGAGTCTGAGGCGTTGTATCTTGGCGCCTGATTCAAAGAATCAGATACACCAGAATTTGTATAAGATACGACCTGCGTAAGTCTCCTACGCCGTCGTATCTTAACTGCATATTTACGCTGGCCGCTAGGGGCGTGTACGCTGATTTACGCCTAGAAATATGTAAATCAGCTAGATTCGCCTATTCACGAACGTACGCCCTGCCGTTGCAATAGATATGCGCCGTTTACGTAAGGCTTTTTCCGGCGTAAAGTTACCCCTGCTCTATGAGGCGTAGATGAGGCGTACCAATGTTAGGTATGGACGTCGGAACAGCGTCAAATTTTTCACGTTTTACGTTGTTCGCGTAAGTCGTTCGCGAATAGGGCTGGGGGAGTCATTTACGTTCACGTTGAAAGCATTGGCTTCTTGCGGGTTAATTTGAAGCATGCGCACTGGGATACTTTCACGGACGGCGCATGCGCCGTTCGTAAAATGCGTCATTTACGTGGGGTCACAATAAATGTACATAACACACGCCCACATCTTCCACATTTGAATTAGGCGGGCTTACGCCGGCCTATTTACGCTACGCCGCCGCAACTTTGGTTTGTGAATAATGCACTTGCCTGTCAAAGTTGCGGAGGCGTAACGTAAATAGGATACGTTACGCCCGCACAAAGATGCGCTCTTCTACGTGAATCCGGGCCAAAGTGTCCATCCATATATAATCAACCAGTCAGAGCATATATGAGAGATGATGACTGTTATCTTCCCAATATCACCGTATCTGGAAACCAATATTCCCAATTCACAAGGCAAGAATAGATTGAATACTCTTACCGGATGTGGTGGACCCGGGAACACCGTACGGTGGTGGGTCAAGTGCGCTTAGTCAACCCAATGAATGGGGAGCAGCTCCTCTCAGTAGCTCTGGACTGTAGTTCTCCACAAAGTTGTAATCCGAACTGACTCTGGACATCGAAAGTGATAAATCACTGGTTCCTTGGAAGGCTTGGGATGGACTCATCATAAAAAAGGAAAAAAACAAAAGAGGACGCCTCCTCATAGTGTAAAAAATGTTGATACAAAATTTATTGTTCAAAAGGTGAAAACCAACATGAACACACACAGTAAAAATGCGTAAAATCACATCAAAAATGAAAAAGCAAAAAAATGTATAAAATTGATAAATTCCTGTAAATGACAAAAATAGCACAGTGTGGAATGGCTGAGGCCAATGTATGTGCCCTATTTATTTATTGATCCTGTTCAGTCTAAAGCTACACACTGTAAAAAAAATTGGGCAAACGATTATCTGGTTTTCCTCGATGTTTAACAGCAAGTCAAACCCGAGGATGGTACTAATTGTACAAAACCTCTTCTACAACAAAGGGTTTTTTTATTTATTTTTTTATGTTTCTGATCATATTCAATTTTTCTTGTATGAAAACCTGTACGAAAACAATACACATTAAACAGAAATCGTTAGTTGTCTTTACGTACAAGAATTTTTTTGGAGATTGTCCCTTCGACAATGTTGAATTTTAGATGTTAAATTTGTGTACACACCATATGCAAATTGAACGATTGTTCCTAATACGGCATTTTCTTCTGATTTTCTTATAGTGTGTACCCTACTTAGGTCTTGTTCATTCAAATTATTTGTGGCCTTAAAGCAAAGAGGTGTGTCAGGCTCTAGACCAGCCTTTCTCAAACATTTGGTCCCACAGCAACCACTGAAAAATTAGAGATCTTTCAGACACACTTCCAGATACTCCTAACAATATCTATCTATCTATCTATCTATTAGACATGTGCATTCGTTTTCATCCAAATGAATTTTTTTATCCAAATTTTTTTCATTATCGTTTTGACAAACGAAAACGAATGCGCAGAATAGATAAACACGAAAGATCCGACATAAACAAATGCTTTATTTTCGTTGCAACAACAGTTCGATACAGATAAGATATTCGACATGGCGCTGACAATAACAATCCGGTATCTGTATTTTCCTCCCGGCTTCCGGGTACTCGCTCCCGCGGGAGTGGGCGTTCCTGTGCAGTGCCGCAATGTCATGGACTTCGCCCATATGATTGACATGCCTGAGAAAAACTCCCCCCGGCGCATAAGGCGCGTCACGACTTTCCGAAAGTAGCCGAACCGCGAGTCGGCTCTATACAGCGCCTGCGCACCGACTAGGAGCCGTGTAGAGCTGACTGTTATATACTTTTGGGTGAACCTCTGCTTTAACTCTATTAGTCCAATATTATACTACATAGAGAGGAAAGATTTGACATAGAGAGAAAAGATTTGACATTTTAGAGAGAAAAGATTCAACATTATAGAGAGAAAAGATCGCTGCTGGAATTGGGGGGGGGAAGTAAAATACAAATAATGATGAATGTTATTGGCTGATTGTAACCAAAGAGGAGGAGCAGTAAAATAGCTAGAACTAACTTGACAAGTCAACATGAACAACGAAGATTCGTCAAAGCATCGAAAAACATACAAACGTCAAATCTGTCATTGAAGGCTTATGGTGTCTGTCGATAGTTCTAAGAAGATTCGACGGAGCATCTAAACTGTACGCCGCTGCAATCATACATTTCCGGTCGAATGCTCGGCCCATAGGCTATAGAAAAATTCTAATATTGGTTGACTAGTAATAATTAATAAATATAATTATAACTAGTCATACAACATTAAAATTCTACTATAGCTAGCTTGTAGGCGGAACATTCAAAACGGAAATGTACGATCGCGGCATTGTACAGTTTTGCTGCTCCGTCGAATCTTCTTTGAACATTCGACAGACACAATAAGCCTTCAATGACAGATTCGACCTTAAGGCTGCATTCACACCTGAGCGTCGGTCGTTCGGCATTTTTTTCTGCGTTTTTTTCCGGCGTTTTGTCGCGCGTATTCATGCTTATTTGCGCGTTTGCATACAGCGTTGTCCGACGTTTTTGTACTTTGACGTTTTTTATTTTAGCCAATAGGAAAAACTGTCATCTTTTCATCACTTGTTGCTATGTTGGTAGATTTTTTTAATCTTCTGCATGGGCGACAAGTTCTATTGATTAAAGCGACGAAACGCCCGTAGCAAACGCCCGTTGTCGCGCAAGTCGCTTGAATCGAGCGTTTCCATTACTTTCTATGGGAGATGGAAACGCTCAAATATGCCCAAACCGCCCGATACGCGCGACAAAAAAGGGTCCGGAACTTTTTTGGGCTACAGGCGATGGGCGTCAGGCGCATCAGCGTTCAGATGTGAACCATCCCCATAGACTTTCATGTATTTTGGTCCCTCTGGCGTTTGTGAGCGTCGCGCTACAGGCGACAAAACGTCTAGGTGTGAATGGGCTCTAATTCATTCAGATTTTCGGATTAATGCAATTTCTAACGAAAAACTAAATAAATAAAAACACATTTCAGGAGTAACTAAATAAATGTATTTTTCGTCCGAAAACGAAATTCCGAAACAAAATATTTCAGCCACCTTCAGTAGTTTGTTTAGTATCTGAACTTTGTCATAAATGTTTTCTTTCTGCCATGAGAAGTATTTTCACAGTAAAAGTTGTTGAACTGTTCTAACCCTGGTCTGAAGTTATTCAAAGGGATACAGGATGATTTCTGGCAGAACTAGGGTCAGTAAAACACTTGTGGGGTACAAAGCAAAGTTACTACAACGGCCAAGTAGGACAAAGAATGAAGTTGCTATGGGTAACCAATGCTTGTACAAAGTACATTGCAGCCAGTTATAAAGCATGGTAACTGGTGTAGGTGACAGGTCCTCCGGTAGTGAGGGGATCGATGCTCTGGTTCCTTCCCTAGGAGTCGGTTCATCCAAAAGAATCAGGGACCGAACCCCTGGTACAGTGTTTCTCAACTCCAGTCCTCAAGGCGCCCCAACATGTCATGTTTTCAGGATTTTCCTCAGATAAAACGGCTGTGGTAATAACTAAGGCAGTAAAACTGATCAAATCAGCTGTGCAAAATAATGGAAATCTTGACCTGTTGAGGCGCCTTAAGGACTGGAGTTGAGTGCCTGGTTGCATGGTAAGAAAGAGTGAATGAGTGAAGCTCAACCCCTGAAAAACAACCCCACACCATAATCCCCCCTCTACCAAATGATTTGGACCAGTGCACAAAGCAAGGTCTATAAAAACATGATTTGGTGAGTTTGGGAGGAACTTGACTGGCCTGCACAGAGTCCTTACCTCAACCCTACAGAACACCTTTGGGATGAATTAGAGCGGAGCCTGCGAGCCAGGCCTTCTCGTCCAACATCAGTGCCTGACCTCACAAATGTGCTTCTGGAAGAATGGTCAAACATTCCCATAGAGTCGTCCTCAAACCTGTCCTCAGGGCCCACCAACAGGCCAGGTTTGCAAGATAACTGAAACACATCACAAGTGATATCATTTGCTGCTCAGTGATTGCAGTATTATGCATCTCCCCAAGGTAATACATAAAACCTGGCTTGTTAGTGGGCCCTGAGGACAGGGTCGATGACCTCTGCCATAGACACACTCCTTAAAGGGGTGTTCCAGGCTTTTTTTATGTTTATTAAAAGTCAGAAGCTACAAAAAGTGTAGCTGCTGGCTTTTAATAAACATACACTTACCTGTTCCCGGGTCCAGCGACGTGCCACTGGGAGCTTTGTTCCGGTCCCCTCCTTCACCGTCGGCGCTTCCACTGCAACTGTGGGCACCCGGCCGTGACAGCTTTCGGCTTCACAGCCGGGCACCCACTGCGCATGCGCGAATGGCGCATCGCTCCCTGATTGGACAGGCGATCGCCTGGGACCTGTCACGTGTCCCAGGTGATCCCCTACAGGGAGGGCCACTAAAAGGCGATATGACATATCGCCTTAGTGGTCCCTGGGCGGAAGGAGGAAGTGGGACAGGAAGTCCCACTCCTCCTGAAGCCCCCACTCACCCCCCAAGAAAATTACATGCCAAATGTGGCATGTAAGGGGGCAAGGAGTGGATTAAGCGGAAGTTCCACTTTTGGGTGGAACTCCGCTTTAAACCTTGTGGAAAGCCTTCCCAGAAGAGTTGAAGCTGTTATAGCTGCAAAGCGTGAGCCAACACAATATTGAACCCTATGGACTAATGCCTCGTACACACAGTCATTTTTCGGCATGAAAAAAAACGTTGTTTTTCAGCATGTCCAAAAAACAAAGTTTTTCCAGCTTCATCATTAAAAACGATGTTGCCCACACACCATCGTTTTTGAAAAATTATGAACAAAGCGTGGTGACGTACAACACGTACGACGGCACTCTGAAGGGGAAGTTCTATTCGCCTTTGGGCTGCTTTTAGCTGATTCCTTGTTAGTAAAAGACGATTCACGCTTTTTTGTCTGTTACAGCGTGATGAATGTCCATTATGAATGGTAGTTTTACCAGAACGAGCGCTCCCGTCTCATAACTTGCTTCTGGGCATTCGCAGGTTTAAAACGTTGTTTTTGCCCACACACAATTTTTTTTTGGTCGTTTTTCAGAAGCCGAAAAACGATGTGAAGCCCACACACGATCATTTTAAATGACGTTTTTAAAAACGTTGTTTTTTTTCATGCCGAAAAAACGACCGTGTGTACGTGGCATAAGGCTGGGATGCCATTAAAGGGGTGGTTCCCCCTAAAACACATTGCTAACAATAGATTCGTAAGACCCGTTACACTGCGGGTAGGCTGGCTTTTTTTTTTTTTTTTTTTAGTACATACCGATATCTCCCCGTCTCGTTCCTTGTCGGTGGGCGTTCCTAGTTGATTGACGTTCCTCGGACGGGCGCGTACGTGACGTCACGACTTTCCGAAAGAAGCCGAACGTCGCTGTGCATGCGCCGTATAGAGCCGACTCTATAAGGCGCATGCGCAGCGACGTTCGGCTTCTTTCGGAAAGTCGTGACGTCACGTACGCGCCCGTCCGAGGAACGTCAATCAACTAGTTCCGCCCACCGCCTAGGGACGAGACGGGGAGATCTCGGTATGTACGAAAAAAAAAAAAAAAAAGCCAGCCTACCCGCAGTGTAACGGGTCTTACGAATCTATTGTTAGAAATTAGTTTTAGGGGGAACCACCGCTTTAAAGTTCATGTGCGTTTAAAGGCAGGTGTCCCAATACTTTTGGTAATATAACGTATTTTGGTATTTTAAATAAGTGAGGCAGGCAACAATTAAAACAAAAATCAGCTAATTTACATGTATTTTTTGTGAAAGATATTGTGTAATAAAATATAAACATTGATGCACTTCTATGTACATAGCTGTATATATTGTGAAGCTATCTATAGTCTTTCTAAGATGCAGCATACTGTCACATGTGTATAAAAAGCAATATATTCTTGGATTAGGTGTATATCAAAATGTCATTTTCTATTATTTTTGAGATGTAACTTACACTTCTATAAAAACTCATTGTGAAGCACATATGGGAAGCT
The DNA here is from genome assembly GCF_905171775.1 of Rana temporaria. Classification (NCBI taxonomy): domain Eukaryota; kingdom Metazoa; phylum Chordata; class Amphibia; order Anura; family Ranidae; genus Rana; species Rana temporaria. Next base: position 114,746,605 of record NC_053493.1, on the reverse strand, counting down.
CTTTTCCTTGCCATGTATCAAATATGTGTCTCTTTTCCCAGCTGCTCCACTTGTACCATGTCCCCTGATGATGTCCTGCTGGGAGCAGAGGGTTCAAGCTGGCTCTTACAAAATCCTATTTGTGCTAGTCAGTTTGAATTTTCTCACAGCGGCACAAGGGCACAATCGGGGGAGGGAGTGACAAGATTCCCTGACAGGAGACAGTCTGTTGACAAATCTGCCCCTGGAAGGTGGAAGGCTTTATAAAATACACTCCTACATGTACTTTGTGTGGTGATTTGTACACAGTGTGCATAATATTAACAGAGTAGCCTTAGGCCCCGTACACACGACCAGTTTCCTCGGCAGAATTCAGCTTCCGACCGAGTTTCTGGCTGAATTCTGCCGAGGAAACTGGTCGTGTGTACACTTTCAGCCGAGGAAGCCGACGAGGAGCTCGACGAGGAAATAGAGAACATGTTCTCTATTTCCTCGTTGTTCTATGGGAGCTCTCGTCCCGCCGAGCTCCTCGGCGGCTTCAGTACTGAACTGGCCGAGGAACTCGATGTGTTTGGCACGTCGAGTTCCTCGGCCGTGTGTACGAGGCTTTACTCATTCACACAGCCGTAAAGGAGCGCATATACAAGCAATTTTTAATTACGTATCTGAACACAGCTACATTGTTTTCAATGGAGCCATTATGAGCTGCTTTCAGATATATAACACAGAATCCCAAAGATGTGTGTAAGAACATGCACTTTGTACGCTTATTTGTATATGCATTTGTAAGCGCCTACATTTTGTCTAAACAAAAGGGGGGAAAAATAAAGGGCCAGATTCAGAAAGCCACGCGCAAAGTTGCGGCAGCGTAACTTTTCTTATTTACGTTAAGCCGCCGCAACTTAACACGCAAGTGCTGTATTCATAAAGCACTTGCGTGTTAAGTTGCGGCGGCGTAGCGTAAATTGGGCGGCCTAATTCAAAATAGGCGGGTAGGGGGCGTCTCCTATTTAAATTAGGCGCGTCCACGCGCCGAATGTACCGCGCATGCGCTGGCCTTAGAAACATCCCAGTGTGCATGCTCCGAATTATGACGGTGTTTATGACGTATGCTCCATCGCATCCCTAACAGGAAAACTGCGGGGAAACTGCGGGGAAAAAAAAGAGAACACGTTTTCTTTTTTCCCGCCGGGATTCCCGGCGGTTTTTAACCCGGCAGTTTTCCTATGGGAAACACTGTGATGGAGCATATACACGGCCGGGATTCCCGATCAAAGCTCTCATGGCAGTTTTTCTGTCTGGAAACCCGATCGTGTGTAGGGGGGAAAAGTTACCAAACAGGTTCTTGGGTTTCCCGCCGGAAACACGAACGTATGTACAAGGCCGCGTACACACGACCGTTTTTCATGACGAGAAAAATGCCATTTTTTTAATTGGTCATTAAAAACGATCATGTGTAGGCTCCAGAGCATTTTTCTTGAAAATGTCCATTAAAAATTTAGAACATGCTTTAAAAACGTTGTGAAAAACGGTCGTGTGTAGGCTTTAACCACGGGAAAAAAACGTGCATGTTCAGAAGCAAGTTATGAGACGGGAGCACTCGTTCTGGTAAAACTAGCATTTGTAATAGAGATAGCACATTCATCACGCTGTAACAGACTGAAAAGCACGAAGACTGAAAAGCGTGAATCGTCTCTCACCAAACTTTTACTAACAATGGAATGGAATGGAACTTCCCCTTTATAGTGCCGTTGTAAGGGTTGTACGTCACAGGGCTTTTTTTTCACGGTCGTGTGTATGCAGGGCAGGCTTGACAAGAATAACTTTGAGAAAAACTTTGTTTTCTTCCATGACATTAAAAACAGCCGCGTGTACGCGGCATGAGAACCTCCAAACAGTATATCTATTTATTTAGCAGAGACCCTAGGGAATAAAATGACGATCATTGCAATATTTAAGGTTACAATGTATTTGCACAGCGGTCTTTTAACCTCTTCCTTACCGGGCCATTATAAAATGACGCCGGCAGGAACCCTCCCTCGATCCGGGTGGACGTCATATGACATCCCTTCTTCCCGGAAATCTAGGGCTCTGACGGCAGGAGTGTGGATCTGTGTGTTTAAAAAAAAACAGATCCACCTCCTGTCAGAGGGGAGGAGACCGATGCTGTGTTCCCAGTACAGAGGAACACACATCGGTCTCCTCCTCTTGTGAGTCCCCTCCCCCCTACAGTTTGTGATGGAAGTACTAAAATTAATATTTTTGTGTTATGATTAGAACCACTGAAATGTTGTTTTTCTTTCATTATATTCGTCTATTTCTTTAATATTCTTATATTGTTTTTATTTCTTTATCTATATGGTATATAATACATATGCATGTGTGAAAATATATACTGCAAGTGTTTATTCTCCTTAAAAGAGGTTATGATAGATCATATAATGTTTTAAAGTTACAACTTGAAATGGAAGGCAAAAGACTAAATAATAGCAAACAGATGTCTCCAACCCCCCTCCTTCTACCTTGTTCTGCCTATGTCCATATATGACTCTGAAAAGAAAACCCTGGAAGATTGAGAATGGAACCCTGTGTACCACGAGGGACTTTTGTGCCACATGGCAAGAACGTGTGCAGTATGCCAAGAACAGACGTCACAGGGGCGTGTAATAAGAAACCACCCTTATATGAACTAACCTATCAAATATGCTTATGTTTGTGATGTCATGTTGTTAATAAAAGGAGCAGCACAGGCTCCACCCGGTCTCTCTGACTGGAACACCGAAAGAAGCAGTTCTCCCTCTGTTTTCTGCAGGCTTTCATGATTTGGGTCAAACGGCAGAATGGGGTTCGCCCTGAGAATTGTGTCAGGGGTCTCAATCATTATCAAGTTAGAACACACTTTAGGGAACATTTTAACCTCTTTAGCGCCCCCTAGCGTTAACCCCTTCCCTGCCAGTCACATTTACACAGTGAACAGTGCAGTTTTATAGCACTAATCGCTGTATAAATGTGAATGGTCCCAAAAAACGTGTCAAAAGTGTCCGATATGTCCGCCACAATGTCACGGTCACAATAAAAATCGCAGATCGCCACCATTACTAGTAAAAAAATAAATAAAATAAAAATGCCATAAATCTATCACGCTATAACTTTTGCGCAAACCAATCAATATACGATTATTGCGATTTTTTTACCAAAAATATGTAGAAGAATATGTATCGGTCTAAACTAAGGAAAAAAAGTTTTGTTTTATTTTAAATTGTGAAATTTATTAAATAAAAAAGTAAAAAATAATGGCCTGGATTCAGAAAGACTTACGACGGGCGTATCAGTAGATACGCCGTCGTAAGTCTGAATCCGCGCCGTCGCAACTTTAAGCGTATGCTCAAACTGAGATACGCTTAAATGTTGCTAAGATACGACCGGCGTAAGTCCCTACGCCGTCGTATCTTAACTGCATATTTACGCTGGCCGCTAGGAGCGTGTACACTGATTTACGCCTAGAATATGTAAATCAGCTAGATACGCCTATTCACGAACATACGCCCGGCTGTCGCAGTACAGATATGCCGTTTACGTAAGGCTTTTTCCGGCGTAAAGTTACCCCTGCTATATGAGGCGCAGCCAATGTTAAGTATGGACGTCGGGCCAGTGTCGAATTTTTCGTCGATTACGTCATTTGCGTAAGTCATTCTCTGTGCGTAATTTACGTTCACATCGAAAGCATTGGCTTTTTGCGGGTTAATTTGGAGCATGCGCACTGGGATACTTTCACGGACGGCACATGCGCCGTTTGTAAAAAGCGTCATTTACATGGGGTCACGATGATTTTACATAAAACACGCCCACATCTTACACATTTGAATTAGGCGGGCTTACGCCGGCCAATTTACGCTACGCTGCCGCAACTTATGGAGCAAGTGCTTTGTGAATAATGCACTTGCCTGTCAAAGTTGCGGAGGCGTAGCGTAAATAAGATATGCTACGCCCGCACAGAGTTACGCGCTCCCTACTTGAATCTGGCACATTGTGTTTTTTGAAAAAATTGTCGCTCTTCTTTTGTTTATAGCGCAAAAAATAAAAACCGCAGAGATGGTCAAATACCACCAAATGAAAGCTCTATTTGTGGGGGGCAAAAACATAAAGATTTAACTTGGGTACAGTGTTGCATGGCCGCGCAATTGTCATTCAAAGTGCAACAGCACTGAAAACTAAAAATTGGTCTGGGCAGGAAAGGGGTGAAAATGCCCTGTATGGAAGGGGTTAAATTTAATTTTTTGGGTAAGAAATACACTTTCATGAATTAAAATAAAAAGTAAAAATAAAAAACAGTAAAGTTATCCCAATTTTCTTGTATAATGTGAAAGAGGATGTTAGGCAAAGTAAATAGATACCCCACATGTCATGCTTTAACCACTTCAGCCCTAGAAGTATGTTTTTTTTTATGCTATTTAAACTTACCTTGGTGGATGCAGCATCAGACCGATGATGCATATGTCCCTTGGCGCCTCTGCTCTGAGAACCGAGCCACCAAACACCACCAATGGCTCGGTTCTCACTTCTCCTCTCACTCCTCGCTGAGACGCTGAGACTGCCATCAATCAAGGCAGGATCTTGGAAGTCGGGATGATGTGCTGCCCTGACTGATGACAGTGAGGTCAGCGAAGAGCGGACTTCAGACTGCTCTCCGTTGAAAACGGGTCACAGGAGTGCAAAACGAATTGCACTCCTGTGACCCATAGGAGAAGCCCAGCCTAAAAAGCTCAGGCTGGACTTTTCCTTTAATGACTGTGATGCTTTAACTGACACCTGCGCGGTCGTGCGACACTGTACCCAAACAAAATTGACGTCCTTTTTTTCCCACAAATAGAGCGACAATTTTGAAAAATAAATAAATATATAATACATATAATATCCAATCCAAAAATGTAAAAAACTAATTTCTTTATCAGTTTAGGTCAATATGTATTCTTCTACATTTTTATGGTAAAAAAAATTGCAGTAAGTGTATATTGATTGGTTTGCTCAAAAGTTATAGAGCTAGATTCACAAAACAGTATCTACAGATACGCAGCGTAAGTGAACAAATGCGCCGTCGTATCTATGCGCCCTATTCTCTATACTAGATACGCCTGAATTCTGGCCTCATCCGACCGACGTAAGTCTTCTACGCCGTCGGATCTTGGGCGCATATTTACGCTGGCCGCTAGGGGCGCTTCCGTTGTTTTACACACCGACTATGTAAATGACCTACATACACCTATTCACAAATATACTTGGGCCCGTCGCTGTAATCTACGCCGTTTACGTAAGGCGTACGTCCGTCCGAAAGTTATCCCTGCTATAGGTGGCGCAACCCATGCTAAGGTATGGATGTCGGAACAGCCGTCGAATTTTACGCCGTTTACATAAGTCGTACGTGAATGGGGCTGGGCGTAGGTAACGTTCACGTCGAAAGCATTGAGCCGATGTATCTTAGGGAGTATATGCGACATGATTTACATGGGGTAACAGTTAATTTAAATGTAGCACGCCCACTACCTGCCTACTTTGAATTAGGCGGGCTTACGCCGACCATATTACGCTACGCCGCCGCAACGTACGGGGCAAATGCTTTGTGAATACTGCTCTGGGCTCTCTGCGTGCCGTCGGCGTAGCGTATATTTGATACGCTACGCCGCCAAAACTATGCGCCAAGCTACCTGAATCTAGCTCATAGTATCTTCAAAATAGGGGATAGATTTATGGCATTTTTATTATTATTTTTTTTACTAGTAATGGCGGTGATCAGTGATTTTTGGCAGGACTGTGACATTGCGGACAAATTGGACACCTTACTGACATTTTTGACACTTTTTGGGGACCCGGGTCCTGCCCCAGGGGAAATGTATCAATGAAAAAATAAAGTTTTAAAAACAGCTGTTTTTTCAGGAGCAGTGATTTTAACCAGTTCCCGACCTCCTCATGTACATTTACGTCGGCAGAATGGCACGGACAGGCACAATCACGTACCTGTACGTCCTCTGCTAGACGTGGGTGGGGGGTCCGATCGGGACCCCCCCAGTACATGCGGAGGTCGGGTCCGCTCGGGGAGCGATCCGGGACGACGGCGCGGCTATTTGTTTTTAGCCGCTCCGTCGCGATCGCTCCCCGAAACTGAAGAACGGGGAGAGCCGTGTGTAAACACGGCTTCCCCGTGCTTCACTGTGGCGTCGCATCGATCGAGTGATCCCTTTTATAGGGAAGACTCGATCGATGGTGTCAGTCCTACAGCCACACCCCCCTACACTAGTAAACACACACTAGGTGATCCCTAAATGTTACAGCGACCCCTGTGTTTAACTCCCAAACTGCAACTGTCATTTTCACAATAAAGAATGCAATTTAAATGCATTTTTTGCTGTGAAAATGACAATGGTCCCAAAAATGTGTCAAAATTGTCCGAAGTGTCCGCCATAATGTCGCAGTCACGAAAAAAATCGCTGATCGCCGCCTTTACTAGTAAAAAAAATAAAAAAAATAAAAATGCAAAAAAACTATCCCCTATTTTGTAAACGCTATAAATTTTGCGCAAACCAACCGATAAACTATTATTGCGATTTTTTTTTACCAAAAATAGGTAGAAGAATATGTATCGGCCTAAACTGAGGAAACATTTTTTTTTATATATATGTTTTTGGGGGATATTTATTACAGCAAAAAGTAAAAAATATTGTATTTTTTTTAAAATTGTCGCTCTATTTTTATTTATAGCGCAAAAAATAAAAACCGCAGAGGTGATCAAATACCACCAAAAGAAAGCTCTATTTGTGGGGAAAAAAGGACGCCAATTTTGTTTGGGAGCCACGTCGCACGACCGCGCAATTGTCTGTTAAAGCGTCGCAGTCCCGAACTGTAAAAACCCCTTGGGTCTTTAGCCAGCATATTGGTCCGGGGCTTAAGTGGTTAATAATGCTAAAGCCCTGTACACACGATCGGATATCTGATGGAATCTAATCCAATGGATTTTTTCGTCGGATATCCGATGAAGTTGACTTTCGTTAGTCTTGCCTACACACCATCGGTCAAAAATCCGACCTTATCCAAACGCGGTGACGTAAAACACTACGACGTGCTGAGAAAGTTGAGGTTCAATGCTTCTGACCATGCGTCAACTTGATTCTGAGCATGCATGGATTTTTGTCCGCTGGACTTCCACACAGACGATCATTTTTTTCTTGTTTTTTTATCCTTAGGAAAATTTTAAAACACGTTCTATTTTTTTTCACAGATGGAAAACAAACTGATGGGGCCCACACACGATCGGTTTGTCCGATAAAAAAACGGTCCATTGGTCCGTTTTTATCAGACAAACCGATCGTGTGTACAGGGCTTTAAAGTGAAACACTAAAAATGAAATATTCCTTTAAATATCGTGCCCGGGGGGGGGGGGGTCTCCTTAGTCTGCATGTAAAGTAGTGCATCTTTCCCATATTTAGAACAGTACCGCTGTAAAATGAAACTTCTAAAGGAAAAAATTTAAGTTAAAACTGCTTGTGGCTGGAATTGTATTGTCGAATCCGGCAATATAGATAAAAATCATTGAAAAAAAGGGAGCTGCGGTGGCTCAACGCGATTGGCACTGCGCTGACAAGCCATTCACCTCTGCAGCTAGGGGTTCGGATCCCGGTCTCGGCTACATGTGAATTGAGTTTGGTGGTCTCAGCCCGGCTCCTGGTGGGTGTGCTATGCGAGGTAAGCCTGCGCTTAGTACGCCCACACCCCTCCCACAAAAAAAACACCACACTTACACGCACTCGAAATTGAGTTAACATGCACGCACTTTGACCACGCGGTCTCTAAAAAGAGAGGCGAAGGACTAACGGGGCTGGTTGAGTGGGCTAGATCCTCTCACTCCCTTATAGGGAGTCCCTCTGCCCCGTTGGGCTTCAAAGCGGAGCAGGTAGGGCGGGCTGTGTGGGAGGACCCCCTCACACACCCGCCATTGCCACCTGGGGGAGGCCTGCCTACTCCCAACTCCTGCAGTCCGGCTCCTCTCTCGAGTACACGCACAAAATACACTTTAAAAAAAAAAACAGCATGTGTTCCCTCCCTCCTCCTCCACACCAACATAAAATAAAAATTATGTGGGGTCCCCCCTTCAGGTCTGGTATGGATTTTAAGGGGAACCCCCATGCCAAGATTAAAAAAATATGGTGTGTGGGTCCCCCCCCCCCGAAATCCATACTAGACCCTTATCTGAGCATGCAACCTGGCAGGCAGCAGGAAAGGGGGACAAGAGAGCGCCCCCTCTCCTGAACCGTACTAGGCCACATGCCCTCAACATAGGGAGGGTGCTTTGGGGTCCCCCCAAAACACCATGTCCCCATGTTGATGGTGTCAAGGGCCTCTTCTCACAACCCTTGCCCGGTTGTGGGTGTCTGCGGACGGGACGGGGGGGGCTTATCAGAATATGGAAGCCCCCTTTAACAAGGGGACCCCCAGTTTCCGCCCCCCTATGGGAATGGGTATCAGGTACATTGTACCTCTACACATTCACCCAAAAAGTGAAAAAAAAGTAAAAATGACAGGAGACATTTTTAGACAATTCCCTTATAAAAAAAAAAAAATGTCCTGCGATGTCCATCCATCTTTGATTAAACAGCGCTGACAATCCAAGAAATAAAAATGGGGAAAACTCTGCCTCGATGGGAGGCGTCCCATGAATGCAGCCTTTTTGAACTGACACTATTAAGCTGAGGGCGGGGCCGCCCAGTGACGTAAGCGGGTGACCCCATCTCCTCTGATGTTATGTGGCGAAAGGGGTTGAGGTCACCCACTTATGTCAAAAGTGGCCCCGCCCTCAGCTATATAAGAGCTGTCAGCGCAAAAAGGCTGCAGTCGCGGGACGCCTCCAATCGAGGTGGAGTTTTTCCTTTTTTTCCTCTGGACCGTCGGTGCTGTGATTGAAGAAAATGGACATCGCGGGCCATTTTTTTTTTTAATAAAGGAATTGTCTCAAACTGTCTCCTGTAATTTTTACTTTTTTACATTGTTTTGGTGAATGTGTAGGGGTACAATGTACCTGATACACCTTCACATGGGGGGCGGGATCTGGGGGTCCCCTTGTTAAAGGGGGCTTCCAAATTCCGATAAGCTCCCTGCCCACAGACCCCCACAACCACTGGGCAAGTGTTGTTGGGAAGAGGCCCTTGTGCCCATCAACATGGGGACAAGGTGCTATGGGGAGACTCCAAAGCACCCTCCCCATGTTAAGGGCATGTGGCCTGGTATGGTTCAGGAGGGGGGTGCTCTCTCGTCCCCTCTTTTTCTGCGACCTGCCAGGTTGCATGTTAGGATAAGGGCCTGATATGGATTTTGGAGGGGTTTGGTATGGATATTAAGGGGAACACTGCGCCAAAATATAAAAAAAAATTGCTGCGTGGTTCCCCTTAAAATCCATACCAGACCTGAAGGACCTGGTATGGATTTGGGGGGGGACCCCCACGCGCCATTATTTTATATATTTTGGAGCAGGGTTCCCCTTAATATCCATACCAAACCCAAAGGGTCTGGTAATGGACTGGGGGGGGGGACTCACAACGTTTTTTTCAATAATTTTAATGTGTATTACGGGGATCCGACAATACATTACATCCGCAAGCAGTTTTAAATTAAATTTTTTCCTTTACATAATTCATATAATTCATTCATTATGCGGCCGCTATGTAAGCAGCCTGCCTTAGGCCAATCATGGCTCGTACAGCAGGGCGGGCTGTGATCGGCCAAGACATGCAGGTCAGGTGCATGCTTTGGCATATTAGCAGCCGTCAATGCACTGCGATCTCGCAGGTAAATGTTAAGAGACAGGGGAAGAAGGAAAGGTAGTGGGGAGTTTTTTTTTACCTAATGCAGGGAATTAAATCAGAACTCTTTAAAGTAGTTTATCATATGACCTTCATCTTCTCTTTGGCAGTTCCCCATCGGTGCTGTTATTTTCTCCCTGATTTGGGTGCCTCCTTTAGCAAGCCAGGTGCTAACTAAGGGGGCACCTGTGAGCATGCTTTCCAAATCTGGGCTGTATGTATCCATAGACATGCACAGCGCTGGCAAGCCACACCTCTGCTCCTTCCTCACAGGAGTGAGTGGCTCCCACTGCTCTCAGTGTCTCCTGTTAGACCAGGAATTGAGTGGAGCAGTGCTGCAGTCGGGACACCACTGGAACGCTGAGAGTAGGGTGACCATGTGTCTCCCGGATTGCCCGGGACAGTCACGCATTTTGCAGGTCTGTCCCAGGTCCTGGGCACCTTCATTCCAGGACAATACAGTGTCCCAGAATGAATCTGACACAGCCACTCACCCCCATCCCTCTATTTGTTGCCCCCAAAAAAGGCAACCACATCGACGCTTTACTCACTGACAGCACTTGTCCTGGCCGGAATGTCTGGAGAGGCACAATCCCCGCCCCCTGCTTGTGATTGGAGAAATCATAAATCCCACCTCTTGTGTCTAATCACAGCAGGGCAGTGTAAAGCCAGTGTTGGAAGAAGGTAAAATGGGTCTCGGGCAGTCAGGGCAAGTGCTGTCAGTGAGTAAAGTGGCGATGCGGCTGTTTTTTTGGGGGGCGTGATCAGTTCTTCTGGGTAGAGCATGCATCCGCTGCCCCAGCTGTGCTGTGATTCTTTGAAGCACAAGCTGATTTTTGGGAAGGGGGTCCCTGAATGGCCATTTGGGAATGTGGTCACCCTAGGTGAGAGGATACATACATGGGCGTCCGCTGAACTTTTTTCAGGGGGGGCATCATTTTAAGGTCATCCATGCTCTGTCCCTTTTTGGACAATGTCATGAAGGGGAGGGGCTTAGTCATTGGTGCAGGTAGAGCGTGGCTCTCTGGTTGGTGCGGGTACAGCGTGGCTCTCTGGTTGGTGCAGGTACAGCTTGGCTCTCTGGTTGGAGCAGGTACATCGTGGCTCTCTGGTTGGTGCGGGTACAGCGTGGCTCTCTCTCTCTGATTCCCCCAGCATGAGCACAGTAGTATTTTCTTTTCTCCTCTTGTAACCCCCCCCCAGCAGAGTGCTTGCATGCTGGGGGATTTAGCATGGTGTCTGTGGACACGCTGGGGCCACCACTCTTAAAGGAACTACATTTCCCAATATTCCCCCTAGTCCCCAGAATCTTCTGATTGGCCCTCTGCTGTGGCCAATCATGGCGAGGAAAGCAGGAAGCAAGGCAGCGGGACAGCGAATCCAATTAGAGCCGCTCTCTCTCTCTTCTAGTTCCAGCTGACAGAGAGGGGGAGGGGGGCGATCGGGGGAGATATACAGTACAGCCAGCCCGTGGCTCTCCTCTCCCTATAACAGCGCAGCTGCCGAGTTCTCTGGTAAATGGAGCAGCGGCGCTGTGACAGGGAGAGGAGAGCCGCGGGCTGGCTGTACTGTATATATCCCCCGATCGCCCCCTTCCCCTCTCTGTCAGCTGGAGCTAGAAGAGGGAAAGAGAGCGGCCAGTGCCGATCCTGACCTCCCTGGGGCCCTAAGCAAAATGACATGTCACATTAAAGATGAGAAGCAGGGGGGCTGCAGGGGGCGCTGCCGACAGTGACATGTCACATTAAAGATTAAAGTTGAGAAGCGGGGGAGGGGGTGTTCTGCTGTCGGAAATGACATCTTACATTAAAGTGAGAAGCGGGTGGTGCTGACTTCTTACCTCTCCCCCCATGCAGCCAGCGAGTTGAGAAGCGAGGTGAGGGGCCGAAAATTACTTCTTACCAGGCGGGGCCTCTAGTAATTTGGGGGGCCCTTTCGCAGCTTTGCGGGGCCCTAAGCGGCTTGCATAGTGAGCCTATAGGGCGGATCGGCCCTAAGAGCGGCTCTAATTGGATTTGCGGTGCCGCCGCCTTGCTTGTTGCCTTCTGTTTTTCTCCTTGAGGATCATGGCACTGGTTTCTAGGGGGAGGCAAGCGCCCTCCCTTGCCCTATGGAGCGGACGCCCATGGATACATATGTTTAGAGACGGGGGAATAGAACAGGTAATGGGGCATATTTTTACCTTTATGCAGAGAATGCATTAAGGTAAAAAAAAAAAAATTATGTTTAGAACCATTTTAATTGTTAAAGAGAATTTGATAGAAATTAGCCAGCCACAGGACAGTTTTCCATCAGTGACAATAGGGACAGCCACAAGGAACTACTGACACATTTCTATCTCCTGGGCAAAGCATGTCTATTAGCGTTTGATGAAAAAGCATTGTCACTGCTAAAGCTGCCTGGAAAAAATGCACTTTTTCCAAGCTGAAATGAATCAGACTGTGGTGCTGCTGCTGTATATAGGCCAAGCTAATTGTAGAAGAAAACAAATCAATGCCACAGTCTAATTAGCCTGTGTACGCTGACACTGAGTGTGTTTGTGAAAATCATACTGTTCTGCAACACCACATACAGTTTTAAGATATGCTATTTAGAGGATTTGTGCATTTCAGCGTTACCTCAAAACCAAATCAAAACACCTCTCCATGCTGTACAGTTTTTTTGTTTGTTTTTTTGCCACTTTTATATGTCCCCCGAAACATTGCACAGCTTCACATGCCTTTTTTGTTTTTTCCACTAGTTTTGTCTATTACACCTAAAAATGACTAGATTTTAATAGCAAGATTCAGCCTCCATAGACTTCAATGGCATTTATCTCTAGGTTGGAGTTCTCCAAAATCTGAGCAACATTTGCCAAACCCTTGGTGAATCGAACCTGGGCATATTCCCCTTTTTCTAGCCAGGACAGAGGTACCAGGTTTTGTATGCTTATGTCATCACTGAGCTAGCATATCAGTGCAGGAATTATGGGCCAGATTCACAAAAGAGATACGAAGGCGTATCTCCTGATACGCCGTCGTATCTTTGAGATACGATTGTCGTATCTATGCGCCTGATTCATAGAATCAGGTTACGCATAGATAGCCCTAAGATCCGACAGGTGTAACTGTGTTACACCGTCGGATCTTAGGCTGCAATTCTAGGCCGGCCGCTAGGTGGCGATTCCATTGCGGTCGGCGTAGAATATGCAAATGTCTAGTTACTGCCGATTCACGAAACGTCGGGTAATTTTAGGGACGGAGCATGCGCAGTACGTTCGGTGCGGGAACGCGCCTAATTTAAATGGTGCCCGCCCCATTTGAATTAGGCGGGCTTGCGCCAAGCGGATTTACGCTACGCTGCCGCAAGTTTACAGGTAAGTGCTTTGTGAATCAGGCATTTACGCTGTAAACCTGCGGCGGTGTAACGTAAATGGGATACGTTACGCCGCCGCAGCGTAACGTAATTCTATGTGAATCTGGCCCTATATGCTGTAATATAAACATGTATGTACACGCAAATGCAAACGCACGACTCCTCACACATATGAACACATATGGACACACATACTCCATACGTATATAGGAATTATATGTTGGCTTGGATAATGTCTTCACAAAGATGGCTCCATCCTTCTGGAGAGACAAACAGATTAGTGACATCAATAAAATATACTTAGTTAAAAATATTACTTATTAAAATCTATGCATTTAATATTAATAAATAAATATGACCAAATTTAGCTTTACCTCACTACTCATAAAAGTGAGATAGACAGTGGAATTCTTGCAAAGTCTTGCAAAGGGCACAACATGGGCAAATTATATCATGTTTCCACTGTTAGTTTCATATGACAATCTATGGGAGTGTATAGTGAGATATTTCAAGTTGAAATTTAGGTATGGAAAGTTGTATATACAGCGATACCTCAGATCACGAATGCTTCTGTTTAAAAACAACTTAATAATTTACTTTGGTACGCAAACTCTGCACCGGTTCTCAAAAACGCGAGCTGCGGCCTTCTTCCCTGCACTGACACGTGGTCGCGACTTCCTGTAGGGGAAACTGTGGTCACAGAAAGACACTGAAAGTGTACTGTGAAGACACTTACAGTGTTGAGAAGCTTTTTGGTGTGCTTTTTAGCACATACTGTACAGTACTGTACTTTACATCCCTGTGCACACTTGCTGTAAAGCTTTTTTGCAAGTATGGCGGTAAGAAGAAAGTGCGGAGCAGTAATGTAGGTGAAAAGACTCTTCAGAGCAAGCATGTTGTTGAAAAGAAAGTGCATAGTGCTGATGAAGGTGACAAGAATGTGCAGAGCGGTAATGCAGGTGACAAAAATGTGCAGAGCGATAATGAAGGTGACAAGAAAGTGCAGAGCAGTAAAGAAGGTAACAAAAAAATGCAGAGCGGTAATGCAGGTGACAAGAATGTGCAGAGCAATCACGGTGGTAAAAAATAAGTGCAGGGAAGTAATGAAGGTGACAAGAAAGTGCAGAAGGATAATGAAGGTGACAAGAAAGTGCAGAGCGGTGATGAAGGTGACAAGAAAGTGCAGAGCGGTAAGGAAGGTGACAAGAATGTGCAGAGGGGTAATGAAGGTGACAAGAAAGTGCAGAGTGGTAAGGAAGGTGACAAGAATGTTCAGAGGGGTAATGAAGGTGACAAGAATGTGCAGAGCGGTAATGCAGGTGACATAAATGTGCAGAGCGGTAATGCAGGTGACATAAATGTGCAGAGCGGTAATGCAGGTGACAAGAATGTGCAGAGCAACCATGGTGGTAAAAAGAAAGTGCAGAGCGGTAATGAAGGTGACAAGACTTATGGGTGTACTCACTTTTGTTGCCAGCGGTTTAGACATTAATGGCTGTGTGTTGAGTTATTTAGAGGGGACAGCAAATTTACACTGTTATACAAGCTGTAAACTCCCTACTTTACATTGTACAAAGTGTAATTTCTTCAGTGTTACATTAAAAGGTATAATAAAATATTTACAAAAATGTGACGGGTGTACTCACTTTTGTGAGATACTGCATGTGCCATACCTGTGAGCTCCCTCTGGAAGCTGGAAATCCCTGTCCTAGGCACCACTACAACAATGGTCTCCACTAGCTTTCGGGTTCTGTGCCAAGCAGCTGCCCTGTTGTTTAACCGCTTCATATCCATGCTATAGCCAAATGACGGCTACAGCGCGGACCTACTTTGCTGGTAGGGCGTCAATAGATGTCCTCCTGTGCTCGAGCGGCCTGCGCTCCCCCTGCACGTCTATGAGACTCACTGGGTTACAGATCAGAGTAAGGGGTCGATCCCGATCCCAGTCCCTTACCACATGATCAGCTGTCAGCCAATGACAGCTGATCATGTGATGTAAACAGGACCGATCACCGGCAGCTGTCAGAGAGACATCGGCCCTGACCGTGGAGAGCAGCTGCCAGTTCATCTGTGCCCACCTGTGCCACCTGCCAGTGCCACCTAACAGTGCACAAAAGTGCCGCTTACCAGTGCCCACCAGCACCACCTACCAGTGCACACAGTGCCACCCATTAGTACCCACAGTGCTACCTAGCAGTGCCAACAGTACCACCTATCAGTGCCCACAGTGCAACCAATCAATGTCACCAATCAGTGCCTCATCAACAGTACTGCCCATCAGTGTCACCTACCAGTGCCCACCAGTGCCACCTATCAGTGCCATCTATCAGTAGTACCTATCAATAACACTTATCAGTGCCCATTAGTGCCACCTATGAGTGCCACCCATCAGGGCCCATGAGTGCCATCTTATCAGTGGCCATCAGTACTGCCTTATCTGTGCCCATCAGTACCGCCTTATCTATCCCTATAAGTGCTGCCTTACCTGTGCCTATAGGTACCTTATCTGTGCCTTATCAGCGCATATCAATGAAGGAGAAAAATTACCTGTTTGAAAAAATTTATAACAAACTATGAAACATGATTTTTTTCCCCCACATTTTCCGTCTTTTTTTTGTTTAGCAAAAAACAAAAACCCCACAGGTGATTACATACCACCAAAAGAAAGCTCTATTTGTGTCAAATTTAATTATACAAATTTCATTTGGATACAGTGTTACATGACCGCGCAATTGTCATTCAAAGAGTGACAGCGCTGAAAGCTGAAAATTGATCCGGGCAGGAGGGGGATTTAACCTCCCTGGCGGTATGATTCTGTCTGGAATTACGTACCAAAAGCGGTACAATTATTTTGCAAGGAAATTTGGCGTTTTATACTGTAGGTCTGTAATTTTTAGAAATAACTGACTTAAATCTGACCAAGCAAGAGTCTTGTAGGCATCCCGGGTACATCCCAGGTGAGTAACTTGCCTGTGGATCCAGCGAAAGGTAAGCTGCGCCGCTGCACGTCCACCCCGAGCGTGACTCGGGGATACCGATCTTAGCATTGAAAACCAACCCCGAGTCACGCTCGGGGATACCGCCAGGGAGGTTAAGTGCCCAGTAAGCAAGTGGTTAATGAACAGTGGAGGTTAATTGCTCAGGCAGCATTTAGGGAACACTTTGCATTTCTTACTTAATGCAAAGTGTTCTCTGATTGTAATGCCGCGTACACACGGTCGTTTTTTGTGATGAAAAAAAACGTTGTTTTTTATCATGATACAAAACGACGTTTTTCAAACTTCATTTTAAAAAACGACGTTGCCTACACACCATCGTTTTTTCAAAATGCTCTAGCAAAACGCGGTTACTTACAACATGTATGACGGCACTCTGTTCCTTTCAAGTTCGCGTCATAACTTGCTTCTGAGCATGCGCGGGTTTAAAAACGTTGTTTTAAACGTCGTTTTAGCCCACACACGATCATTTTTTATGACACAAAAAACGACGTTTTGAAAAACGACATAAAAAATTGAAGCATGCTCGAATTTTTTTGGTCGTTTTTCAGAAGACATAAAACAACGTTTTCCCCACACACGGTCATTTTAAATGACGTTTTTAAAAATGTCGTTTTTTTTTATCGCAAAAAGAGATGGAGAGGCAGGCAGGTGATGTCAGAATTTTCATCTCGTCCAATCAGGGCCGGTTCCAACTGCTGAGATGTCAGACGTGCAATGTGAATTCAGCCATACAGGTTGCATGGCTAAATTTGCAACACATTCAGATGGTCTGCACAATAATGGGATCGCTTCCTGATCCGATTACTGTCCGAATTTACAGTTCACACTGCGATATGCGAACGGATCTGGCAGTGTCATTAACTTTGTATTGACACCCCCAGCGGTTCGTATAGGGCAGTGTGAACTGCCTGTGAGTCAGGTCACCGCATCGCACCAATGTGAACTGAGCCTAAAAGAAAATGGGAAAAATATGCAAATATGACATGTGAGCGACCTCCTGTGTTCGCTATGCAGCGGGGCAGCCATTTGGCATGGTACCCAGAAGCTAGCAGGGATTATTTGTATTGCGCATCACTAGTTGGTCCCATAGATAGTAATTATCTGAGCTGTCAGACAGAGGAATTGGAGTGTCCACATGGAATTGTCAGTCTACACAGTAGAGTTTGCTAAAACCTTGGAGCCCTCAAGCTTTAATGAAGGATTTCGAGGAAACTACAAGTGGTGGAAGAGTCACTTATGTCAGTATCACATTCCAACGTTCTAGACATCAGCACTGTAGGCTGCATTGTACTGAAACACAAATAAACTGTGTTCTTTTTCAAATATCTGGTCCTTTGAGTGGTTAACATTTGAAAGAAGCTTTACTTGTGTCTATAATAAATACAAAAATGCTATTATTGCAGTTTAGTTTAGATCAGAGGATGGGTAGGATGTAAAAATATCCCAGGAGGTTGTGAAAGGTTAATGTTATAACCCTGTATGTGTGTCCCTCATTCATATCTCTTTTTACAGTGTTCACAGAGCCTGTCAGTCAATGGATTCATAACCCGCCAGCCTTCCAATACATTGTCATACATTGTGTAAAAAGCACATGGGAGAGAAGGGGCGGCTGCAGAACACATTACCCTCTAGGGAGGCAAATAAGTGGGGCAGAAGGCAGCAGTGAACTGCTTTGAGATCAGATCAGTCTGTTCATTTTGGCCTTTTTTCTTCAGAACACATCATTTGTATCAGCATTTCTCAACCTTTTCTCAGTCACGACAACCTTTATAAGTATGCAAAATCTCAAGCTGTTGCTGATGTAAATGTTACTCACCATAAGTGGGAAACCTAAGCCTAGGATGAGGATACAATTGCCTTGTTGAAGTTCTTCACATCAGAATCCCCTTTCACATCAGAGGTCCCCTATCACATCAGAGGTCCCCTACTTACCTGGCAGGGGAGACACCATGATCATGAAGGTGGTTCTCCCAGGGCGAGGCTTCTCGGCTTCTCGGCCTTTTGGCTAGGACTGGGTGTGGTATCTGTCCTTATCAGTTGTCAGCGGAGCGCTGAAGCACCTCCTACATGGGGAGGGCGGATGCAATCCAATGACGTCATTGCAACTGGAAGGATGGTTTTAGCAGGGACTACACCGTGCTGCCCGACAGATACTGGGGGCCGGCCTATGGTTGAGTCTGAGCCATCTGGAAGGGTGCTCCTGGTGAGGATGGGTGCTGCGCTTGGTCTTGGTCTTTTTGCCGAGTTCTAGTCTGGCCTTCTGGCTGGCTGGTGTAAGTGCCATCTCTGTCGGCGATCCGGTAGGAGGAGCTGGTAATGCCCTGGGGTGAAACGGGGTAGGACCATGCAAATCCGCCGGGTTGACGGAGGGTCTGGAGGGGCTAGTATTGGTGGAGGCTGCTAACTGGCGTGGCAGTTCTTTTTTTTTTTTTTAAGTGTATTTTGCGTGTACTCGGGAGAGGAGCCGGACTGCAGGAGTTGGGAGTAGGCAGGCCTACCCCAGAGGCAATCTGCCACCTTTCTCCATGCCCCGGGTGGCAATGGCGGGTGTGTGAGGGGGTCCTCCCACACAGCTCGCCCTACCTGCTCCGCTTTGAAGCCCAACAGGGCAGAGGGACTCCCTACAAGGGAGTGAGAGGATCTAGCCTGCTCAACCAGCCCTGTTAGTCCTTCGCCTCTCTTTTTAGAGACCGCGTGGTCAAAGTGTGTGCATGTTAACCCAATTTCGAGTGCGTGTAAGTGTGGTGATTTTTGTGGGAGGGGGGTGGGCGTACTAAGCTCAGGCTTACCTCGCATAGCACACCCACCGGGAGCCGGGCTGAGACCACCAAACTTAATTCACATGTAGCCTAGACCGGGATCCGAACCCCTGGCTGTAGAGGTGAATGGCTTGTCAGCGCAGTGCCAATCACGTTGAGCCACCGCAGCTCCTTTGGCGTGGCAGTTCTCACCAAGAAAACCTTGAAGGGCCCTCTAGCTGGCAGGGGTGGAGGGCTGCACTGGCAGGTCGGGGGGTCGGATATGGAATGAAAAGCCTATGGTGCATGTGCCCCTGGAGTGGCAGTCCAGGGGTATCTGAAGATCACTGTGTGTGAGGGACACATTGATTTAAGATACCACCAGGGCTCAAGTCCTGCTGGAACGCGTGGGAACGGAGTTCCTGCACTTTTTTCACAGCAGGAACGCAGTTCCCTTTGCAGGACTAGAGCAGCCGAGCCACCCGAGCCGATCCTTCACTAAGCGGCGATGCCCAGCTCGAGTCACTGTCAGGGGCAGGCTAACCTTAGTAATCCTTTATGTTACAGGTCGCTTCCTGTATATGGATTCATCGGGTAGTGTGTGGGTTTTCCGTCACTTCCTCGATGCCGCAATGTCTCCTGGGAGCTTTTGTCATTGTTCCCAGGAAACATTGTGGAGGCCTGCCGTGAGTTATTGTGGGATTTAGAAAGAACTTGCTTGCGGTTTAGTAATTATGCATATAAGCGTATCATTTTTTTTTGGTGGGGGGAGTGGATCTTGGGTGGGAGTTCCCACACTTTTTTCCCCAGGACTTGACCCCTGGATACCACGGTCACTGCACCAGATACACGCTTTTTTTAGACCTGCCTCCTGGGCCGGGCCTTTTGGCTAGGACCAGAGGAATTTTTTATTCCTGGCCGGAGGACCTGGTCATTGTTGAACACAAGGATCACTTCTTTCACTCTCCTCTTCACTATCCCTTTCCCCCACTTTCTTTTATTTTAAGCCTATGTTTGTCACGTTTTTGTCTTATTTTTGTTTGTGCACGTTTTTGTTCACTGTGTGACTATTAGGGTGCCGGTACTCGGGCCAGGCCTGAATGTCTTGGGAGTAGGTGGACATGGCCTTCTGGCTTAGTTCACTTGCTCTCATGGGGTCTCCCTTCGGGAGAGCCCCACCTAGTACTGGGAGGGTTCTGTTTCGGCAGTCCCTCCTAACGCCCCGGGGGATCAGGGTTTGGGTCCCTCTTCACAGGAGGACCACTTGATGTTGCACCTTGTGAACACTCTTTATGTGTGTGCACATTTTTTCTGCACCGGGTGGAGTTTTTGGGTGTGTTCACACGCCATAAGCTTTTCAAAAAATCAGAGGTCCCCTATCACATCAGAGCCCCCCAAACCCCCATCATATCTAAGTCCCCTCCATCATGTCAGAGCCCCCCCATCACAGCAGCAGTTTCCCCCACCATAGAATATTCCCATCACATCAGAAGTCCCCCTAAACATCAGAGTTCCCCCATCACAGAGTCCCCTGTTCCCATTAGAGCCCTACATTAAAACAGCAGCATGGTAAAGCTTGTGAGGCAGGGCAGGTCTGGGCAGAGGTGTACGCTGTCCTTTCTTGAATGTTGGGTGCAGTCCTGTATGCTGCCCACCCTGGATCAGTGTAATGCGTTGCCATGGTATGGGTGGGCCCTAGAGGTTCATTGGCTGTTATGGTGCTAGTGGCTGGTCCGCACCATGGAAGTGCAATTGCATGACTCTGATCCAAGACAAACTGCATCTCACGGCACCCCAGGGGAACCCAAACAGTACCCAGGTTGAGAAACGCTGATCTACAGTCAATTATAAACATGGGCTTCCATATGCTTTCTTTTCACTTTTACCATTGTTCTGCTGTAACCGGTGCATCCAAGCTACTACATCCTTTGTATCTCCTCATCCACCTCAGGAACATGGCACCCAGCCTAGGAAGTCTCTGTAAACCTCCATACTGAGTCAATAAGGAAAGGGAAAGGTTGGCACCATGAAAATTGGCTAAAACATCGGCTACATTTATTCTTTACTGATACAGGTGAAAAACAGCCATACACAGCCAACACATTTCTGCCGTCAGGCCTTATGCCCCGTACACACCATCACTTTATGTGATGAAAAAAAAGGACGTTTTTAAAAACGTCACTTTAATTGACCGTGTGTGGGGGAAAACGTAGTTTTATGTCTTCTAAAAAACGACCAAAAAAAATTGAAGCATGCTTTAATTTTATGTGTCGTTTTTCAAAACGTCAACTTTTACTTCACAGAAATTGACCGTGTGTAGCAAAAAACGTCGTTTAAAACAACGTTTTTCCACCCGCGCATGCCCAGAAGCTACTTATGAAGCAAGTTTCAATGGAAAAAGTGGTGAGAATGTAACCTCGCTTTGCTAGAACATTGTGAGAAAAACGATGGTGTGTAGGCAACTTCGTCTTTGAAAATTGAAGTTTCAAAAACGTCATTTTTTACTTCACAGAAAATGTCGTTTTTTTTTCATCACATAAAGTGATGGTGTGTACGGGGCATTAGTCGTGAAACTATGATTAAAGCCTCGAGGTAGAAATGATGGATTTTTGTGGATGTTTTTCAACTGTTGTAATAAATAATAATGTTTTAGCCAATTTTCATGGTGCCAGCCTTTCCCTTTCTTGATTGTTTTGCTGTGCCAGTGCTGGCCCAGTTCTTTCAGCAGCCCATGCTCCAGAAAGCCCTGATTACCTAGGTCTATCCTGGAATTCAGGATCTTATTATCATTAATGTACATTGAGGACCCATTCAGGGGAGAAGTAAAAAATATTCTTTGTAGCCTAATTCCGCTGCTACTAATACTTACAATCTGCGCTCACCTCTGTTATCTAATTTGTCTACTTGTGTCAGATTTGTGCAAGTTATTGACTTTTGGGGTAAGGGAAATCCCTTAGTTGTCACCAGAACAAGTGTGCCCATGAGAAGATGTACCCTCTTCTAGTATGCTGGTAATAAGTCAAAGATTTGTATTTTTTCCATAACTTAAAGTACCAGGAACCATGGATACCAGGGCAGCCATCACAAATTTTGGGGCCCCTTACACAGCTTTAGGCAGGGCCCCCCTGGAGCAGAGAACTGGGCTGGTGGGGGTCTCCTCTCTCCTGCCACGAGATGATAAGCGGGGGGGATTGTGGTAACGAAAGTCTTCTTTTCTCTCTCCTGCTGCGAGATGATAAGCGGGATGGGGGGTTGGTGCTTACGAACAAAACAAAGTCAAGTCGTCTCTTCTCTCTTCTGCCGCGAGTTGCTAAAGTCAGACGGAAAAAAAACGGGGGCGTGCCCCTGCCGCGAGTTGCCAAAGGAGGGGGGTCAGATGAAAAAAAAAATGGGGGGGCATCAGGTCTAATGCCTGTACCCCCATGATGGTGGCCCTGATGAATACTATGAATGAAAGTGACACCCTAGCAGAAACACAGACAATAATACAAATCTGACAGAGGCTCTAATCTTTCCCTAATTTATCCAAAACTTTAAGCAGAGCAGACCCCCAAAGGGGGAAGTTTCATTTTAAGTCCTCCACCCCCTTCTCTACCTAATTTGACACCTCCCCCTCCTCTACCAAGGGCCGCTGTTAGAAATCATGGGGCCCCGTACAGCCTACCTGATGGGGCCCCCTCCAACCACCGCCTCAAAAAAGTGATATTTTAAGTGATATTTATCTTTGTCCAGGCTAATCACATTCCTTCTAACAAATGAGAGTGCTGCAGCTGACTTTAAGGATTCAATTTTCCTTAAGCCAGCACATCTATTATGCCTTTAAATCAGCTGAGGCATGCACTCCAAAAAATTATTTAAATCTGTATGACCCAATTCACACTAGCATTGCTCTCTGAAGAGTGATCTGCATGCGGATTGCTCTTCTGACAGAATTTGGCTGGTGGTGAACAGGCACTGTATCACCTCCTCAGCAGGAAACATGGTGGGTGGTTACAGTAGTTGCTTTGCGGAAGCTGCATATGTACTTTGCCAACCACTACCTTTCCAGCATGAGGGCCCTTTCACACAGTGCTGCTCCACTCAGCAAGGGATCAGTGAGTGGATTCTCTGCAGAATTGGAGCTAAATGGGACAGAAGTGTTCTGATTTCCAGGTCTGTTCAGTTTGCATCTGCACACAATGCACAGCCGACAGGGGAGGACTTGTGATGTCTCTATGGGTGGCCAAATGGAAATTTGGACTTGTGTCCACTCACAACAGGCAATGTGGAAGGAAGATTGACCACACTCCCAGCATCAGAAAAAAAAAAAATTAGCTTTTATATCCACATAGAAAAGCATCACAAACCCACAATACAGAGAGATAGCAGCATTTTTTTTTTTAAATCTATGTATATCTGGATTCCATCCTATATAGAGCTTTCATACAGATCATACAGATCCACATGAAAAAATGGCAGGCAGATCTAATTGTAAGGTTTGGATGAAAGCTTCTTTAAGGAGGGGTGGTTGGTGGGTGGTTAAAAAAATGCAGCTCAGCTACATGTTTTTACTCCCCCCCCCCCCCCTTCCATCCAAACAAGTAGCAAGTGTAAAATAGCATCTCATGCTTATGATTATCATCATTATGATGATCACAGAACTTTAGATCCTCTATTGCTCTTCCACAGTGCCACATGGCTATTGAGTGCTGACTTTGTTATGGCTCTATTGTGTGACAGTCTGTACACACTCAGACCCAATAGCCATGTGACACTGTGGAAGAGCAATAGAGGATCTAAAGTGCTGTGATCATCCTAATGACGATAATCATGAACACAGTGAGGAGTCAGAGGGCTGTACCTTCTTTTCATGGTAGCTGGTGTGACTGTGTGCCGCCCCTTGTCTGTAGCTATGCACCGCTGCTGGATTAAGTTTCCTGCATCCTCTCAGCCAGACAGCCACATGCCTCTCTCACTCCCACAGACAACACTTACTGAGGGAGCCCTGTACACATAAATCACTCCGCCAGGGATGGTACAAGCAGAGGGCAGCCGGAACTAGAACATGTGCAGCGCATTATGCGGCCAGGCTTTATCTACCTGCGCCCCCCGAAAATGGAAATAAAGTCCCTTCAGTTTTTTCACTTCCTGGGCCCCTCTATTGCCCTAATGGGGCCCAGGATTATGTAAGTACACCCTAAAAAGCAAGCAGGAGCATGGGTGGTTTAGAAAAACATTTTAATTTATTCTGTCAGAATTTAACTATAAAGCTTCCCGGGCCCCCTAGCTGAGCCGGGCCCGGTACATCAGGGCTGGCTGTACTGCCCTATCAGCGGCCCTGCCTCTACCTAATGTGGCACCTCCCCCTCCCCTACCTAATTGCACTTAATTTTTGTGGGGCGGGGGGAGCAGGTACCCAGTTTTGATAGGTACCTGCTCCCACTTCTGCTCTATTTGTGTGAAAAAAATTATAACAATTTAATTTGGGTACAGTGTTGTATGACCGCGCAATTGTCATTCAAAGTGTGAGAGTGCTGAAAGCTGAAAATTGGTCTGGTTAGGAAGGGGGTATAAGTGCCCAGTAAGCAAGTGGTTAAAAAAGGCCTGAATTCTTTTCTAAATGTACATAACATAACTGGGTACTAAAATGTATAGGTAAAGTTGATCCAGGGAAAATCCGATTGCCATTCGGGGGACCAGAAAGGGATTTTTTCCTCTGCTGGAGCAAATTGGATTGTGCTCTGCTGGGTTTTTTCGCCTTCCTCTGGATCAACTGTGGGTGAAGGATTGTGTATATGGGATTATAAGATTTCTTTTTTTCTTATAATTTTAACTAGATGAACTTGTGTCTTTTTTTCAACCTGACTAGCTAATGAATGATGAGTTGTAGCTATAGCAATTATTAGCAGGGGTTCCCTGAGACCGTAAAGTTAGTTCTAGGGTTCCTTAAGCCCCGTACCCACAATCAGAATTGATAGAAAATACCAGATGGACTTTTTCCATCGGAAATTCCGATCGTGTTTATGCCCCATCGGAGTAATTCCATCTGAGTTTACATAGAGAACATGTTCTATGTTACTCCGGTGGAATTCCGTCGGAACTTAGATGTGAATATGGTCGGACAAAGGTCCGATAGTGTGTACAGGGCATAAGGGTTGAAAAAGTTGAGAAGAGCTGCCATAGACCAAAATGCACAATTAACCCTTGCAGTGCAGGCACAACCCCATAAAATGCGGTTCTTTTTTTTTTTTTTCTTCTTCTTCTTTTATAGTCACCATTACCTGATTATGGATTCGGAAATGTAATGGAACCTAAAAGGCTTTTTTTTAACATCCTACATTTATGTTTATGTACCTTTTTTTTTTTTTTTACTGTCATGCCCTATATAGTTATAAAGTTAGGCATGATCTTATTTTATTTAGCTTTGTTGTCATATTTTTACTCCTAGGAGGTGACCATTACTCAACAGAATGGTCTCATGTAAGTTGCACAGTCTCCTCCTCGGCTCACATGCTTATGTTGATAACATTTTGATGTCCACTTTAGGGGACATTGGAGTTTAAACAGATCCCTGGTGTCCCCCATGTATGCTGCATGTGGAGATTGGAGATCAAAAGCCACCATTCTCACTGGGACAGTGACCTTAAACCAAGTAGTGCTCACATTAGTTCTCTTTTAAGCAGGGCTTTTTTTCAGGGGGAACTTGGGGGAACTCAGTTCCACCACCTTTGGCTCAGACCCTTTGGTGCCTGCTCACCACAATCACTTGTAAACACAGAAGTCTGGTTTCTGTGTTTACAAGTGACAGCTCTGCACTCTGTGTGTAACCCCCTGAACTCTGCACTCTGTATGTAATGCAATCATGGTATTTAATGCCCCTTTAAGACCCTTCTACTGTTTGTGAAATTTGAATGGGGTCGTGGTTGAGTTCCTGCACCTATTTTTTGAGAAAAAAAACTCTGCTTTTAAGTACATAAAAGAATACATAAACCCAATATGTCATATCCCTGATATGTACCTGTACTTGTATGAAAAAGTATTCTGTTCAATATGTATTGCTTAATTTGTGTGAAATCTCTGGTGTTCCTGCTATTTAATAACTGACCACACTAAGCCAAGGTACAGCCTTTTACTGGGAAGCTCGGTGTACTGCTGCTTCTCCTCCCTCAGCTCTTTTGCAGCTGAGAACAGAGGGAACAGAGAGAATGTTATCCCGTATAAAAGTAGGAAAAAGGAATTTATATATATTTTTTTATCTATACATAAATGTTTTACCTTTGATTTTTATTTTAAAGTGAATGGGTTGTTTTACAAGGTGATGTTTTACAATCACTTTAAAGGGGTGTTCCAGCCTTTTTTTAAGTTTATGAAAAGTCGGCAGCTACAAAAAGTGTAGCTGCTGGCTTTTAATAAACAGACACTTACCTGCTCCACGGTTCCAGCGACGCGCCGGCCGGGGCTCCGCTCCTCGCCCCCCCTCGACGGCCGGCGTCTTCATTCCTAGTGTGGGCACCCGGCAGTGACAGCTTTCGGCTTCACGGCCGGGCACCCATTGCGCATGCGCGAGCAGAACTGCGCACGTGTGAGCGGCGCCATCCGATTGGACAGGCGCTCGCCTACAGGGAGGGGCTGCAATAAGGCGATTAAGCTATTCGCCTTACCAGCCCCTTGGCGAAAGGAGGAAGTCCTGAAGCCCCCAATCCCCCCCAAAAAAAAATTACATGCCAAATGTGGCATGTAAGGGGGCAAGGAGTGGATTAAGCGGAAGTTCCATTTTTAGGTGGAACTCCGCTTTAATGACATAATTTTTATAAAATCATTTATTACACAATAGGTAACTCAGAATAGCAATATGCATAGTAATGTTACACAAATCTCCCTTATCTTTTTCATATACTGCACATTTTATAACTTTTGGTAGAGAATATTTTAAATCACACATATTTTTCTTATTTAAGTCCAGAAAATATTAGTTTTATTGTTCACTGTGAAAAAATATATACCTCCTTTCATCAAAGTGTATTGTAGAAATCCACAAGATGTTCATAAAAATACAATAAGAGTATTTCAGCATAATAAAACCAACAGTGATGTATTTTATTATCTCTACAATCTGGCCATATGTATGTCATGTGCAATCAAATGTTTATGAAGCAGATAACAGCACCACCAGATGTGAATCTTTAATTCGTGCAGATGAGCGATGATTTCTATGGGATTTATACAGTCATTTAATATTTAAAGCCTGTAACATTTGCTTAAAACGTATCCAGTCCATTGTAGAGAAATCCCCAGAGGTTGCTGTATTTACAAAGCATTGATTAAATACCATAGGAATTTTACAGTACATTTTAACTCCAGGCATCTAAAAAATACTATTTATTGCTATTGCCTTTTTTATTATTGTATTTTATTTATTTTATTATTTATTTGATTATTATTATTTTTTTTTTATTGCTATGCATATTGCTATTTACACCACCACGGATAAGGTGAGGGCAAGGCAGCACTGTAAGCCAATCAGCCTCTGCTGCATACACATACAGTATCAGACATGGAACATGTAGATAGGAGAAGCCAATAGACTTCATGACCTGCTCCCTTACCAGGTGGGAAGAAGATACATCGGTTTTCCATAAAGCATACCTCTGAGCATATTTTACATAGTTCCCCAGCAAGAGTTTAAAAATAAAAAGCAGCTTTTGTTACAGAACTCAGCCCCTTATCCAGCACTGCCCCCTCCCCCTGGAAATTTCCTTCTTCCATTAGATGTCCTCAGATGGCTTTAGTCTTCTCAATCTGGAAGACTGAGGACATACCGTGGGTGCAGGATGTCATTAACCTGTTCCCTAAGGCCCCGTACACACGACCGAACATGTCCGCTGAAACTGGTCCGGCGGATCGGACAGTTTCCAGCGGACAAATGTTTCTTAGCAGGCTAAGAAACATGTCCGCTGGAAGCCTGTCCGTCGGACATGTTCGGTCGTCTGTACAGACTCACCGGACATGTCCGATCGGCCGAAAGCCCTCGCATGCGTCGAAGTGATTCGACGCATACGTGGAAGCATTGACCTTCCAGGGCCGCGCACGCCACCGCGTCATCGTCGTGGCGAGGGCGCTGCCACGTCACCGCGTATCGTGTCCGCACGGATTTCTGTCTGATGGTGTGTACAACCATCAGACAGAAATCCAGGACAGATCCGCTGGTGTGTACGAGGCCTAAGAGAAATGAAGCAGAGGATGGCACTAACATTGTCTACATTGCTGGTGCCCAACCTGTGGCCAGGGAGCTGCATACGGCCTATTGACACTTTTTGTTTGGCCCTTGGAGCCCCTGCACACATTAATACGTGTTTCCCCACTGCCCTGTTATAGCCGTGATTTCTAGCAGTCTCATGTAATGTGTCTTCAGTCTATGACTGTATCCTGAAGCATGTCCCCAATCTTCAACAACTCCTTTAACAAGTTCACAATCTCAGTTCTGCTCCATGTTCATGTATTTTTTATGTCTGTATTATACTACATGAGGTTATCGGTTTTCTGTAGTCTGCTACTACAACTTGTTAAAAAATAAATGATTTTGGCATCTTCCTCTGTCCTCCCCTTCTGTTTAGTGCTAGTTAGTTCAGTCCTAGCTAGACCCTCCACACTTCTTCCATGGTCCCTTAGTCAGAGTTAGTTTTTCCCAGAGACAGGGCTCAGGAATGTCATTGTTTTCTTAGGCCTCGTACACACGACAGAGTTTCTCGGCAGAATTCGGCGAGAAAGTCGGTCAGAGCCGGATTCTGCCAAGAAACCCTGTCGTGTGTACACGTTCGGCCCGATGGAGCCGCCGAGGAACTCGTCGAGAAAATAGAGAACATGTTCTCTATTTTCTTGTTGTTCTATGGGAGCTCTCGGCCCGCCGAGCTCCTCGGCGGCTTCAGGGCTGAACTCGCCGAGGTACTCGACGTGTTTGGCACGTCGAGTTCCTCGGCCGTGTGTACGAGGCCTTACACTTAAAAATACTGGAAAACATCCACTGTACTTTAATTTGTTTAAGTAAAATTTGTGTTCAGCTTATGTGTCTTATGGAATAGTTAACCTGCCTGTGGATGGTGCAAAGTCAGCAGGGGATCATACTGTCTGGACAGACTAGTTCTAAGAAGGTATGTTAGAGAAACATTAAGGCCCCTTTCACACAGGGCTGTCCGTTTTGACGGACTCTGTTTGCTAAGCGGGGATCACTCCATTGATCCCCGCTGAGCCGTTCTCTTCTATGGAGGATCAAATGAAAACGGACCACCTGTCTGTTTTAATCTGCTCTGATCTGCCATACGGATGAAAAATAGGGATTCCAGGCTTCTGAATTAAGTGGATCGGAGCGCATCGGATGTCAGCAGACATGTCACCGCTGACATCCATCGCTCCATAGAACTGCATATAACGTACGTTCAGGTCCGCCTAAAAAACTGACAGGCGGACGTGTGTGTATGTATGACAGGGGCCTAAAGTTTTTTTTTTCTTCTTTAAAATAACTAACATGTTATACTTACCTGCTCTGTGCAATGTTTTTTTTTTTCTCTTTTTTTCCTCTTCTCCTAGGGTCCCCAACCAGCGCTCCTGGCTCCTCCTCCTCGGCGAATGCCCATGTGGGCACTTGTGCAGGCTCACTCCTGAACTGCCTTATCTATGTCCATTGATACAGACAGTAAAGCTTTGCCCACTCCCTTGTCACAGAATTAAATTGACTATAAATTTGTCCAGTGAGGAGTACATAGCTGGATCAAAATCAGGCTCAAGTAAGTATTAGGGGGGGGGGGGGTTGGGGGTACACATGCAGCACAGAAGTTTTTTTTTACCTTAATGCACAGAATGACAGAATGTATTAAGGTAAAAAAAACAAAAAAACAAAGGCTTTAGAACTACTTTACCACTTTAATGCATTAAGCGGCATTTGAAACAGAACAATCTCAGATAGGTAGATTCAGGTAGAGTTAGGCCGACTTATCAGTAGATAAGTCGACCTAACTCAGAATCTACGCCGACTTATGTTTAAGCGTATGCTCAAACAGAGATACGCTTAAACATATCTAAGATAGGATGGCTTGCGCCGTCCTATCTTAGATTGCAATATTTTGGTTGGCTGCTAGGTGGCGCTTCCATTGCGGTCGGCGTAGAATATGTAAATGAGTTGATACGCCGATTCACAAACGTATGCCCGGCCGCCGCAGTCGATTTACGCTGTTTCCGTAAGGCATTAGCAGGCCTAAAGTTATTCCATCTATTAGGTGGAATAACAATGTTAAAGTATGGCCGATGTTCCCGCCGCGAGATTCAAATTTTTTACGTCGTTTGCGTAAGTCGTCCGTGAATCGGGATTTACGTTGTTTACGTCCACATCAAAATCAATAAGCCCGTGCGGCGTACGTAGCCGCAATGCACACTGGGAAATGTAGGCGCCCAGCGCATGCGCAGTTAAAAAAACCTGTAAAAAACGTGAGGTCAAGCCTCATTACCATCAAACACGCCCCCCTCCAAGACATTTGAATTCAGCGCCCTTACGCCCGCCCGCTTTAGGCTACGCCACCGTATATTAGCAGGCAAGTACATTAAGAATCATGTACTTGCCTAGCTAACTTACGGTGGCGTAGCCTAAACAGGCTAAGCTACGCCGCCGCAAGTTTAGGCACTTCTCTCTGAATCTACCTAAGAGTCTCCTCCAGCATGTCCACAGTCTCCGACCATCTACTGTATCATGTCTGCAGTCTCTGGCCATCTCCTGTATCAT
This sequence comes from Rana temporaria, assembly GCF_905171775.1. Taxonomy (NCBI): domain Eukaryota; kingdom Metazoa; phylum Chordata; class Amphibia; order Anura; family Ranidae; genus Rana; species Rana temporaria. Next base: position 114,715,941 of record NC_053493.1, on the reverse strand, counting down.
GTCTGCAGTCTCTGACCATCTCTTGTGTTATGTCCATAGTCTCTGACCATCTTTTTTATCATGTCTGCAAGCTTTAAAAGTGTTTTTTTTGGATTCATACTTACCTTCGGTGGATGGAGCATCAGACCGATGCTCCATCTGTCCCCCGGCGTCTCTGCACTGAGAACCGAGCCACCGAACATCGCCGCTGGCTCGGTTCTCATAGATCCCCGAGAGGAAAGAGGCTGATGTCCATCCGCCTCTTTCCTCTCTGCTTCTCCACACTCATTGGAGAGCTGAGCAGTGGAGAGGCGTAGAGAGGCCGTCTCAGCGGCTCGCTGAGAAGCTGAGACTGCCATTATTCAGGGCAGCTGGCAGATCCCAACTTGGGAATTCGTGATGACTCGCTGCCCCAACTGTTGGCAGTGACATCAGCAGAGGGCGGACTTCAGACCGCTCTCCGCTGAAAACAGGTCACAGGAGTGCAAAACGAATTGCACTCCTGGGACCCAGAGGAAAAGTCCAGCCTAAAAAGCTCAGGCTGGACTTCTCCTTTAAATATATCCTGTTGTGTGTTTGCTGTCTCTGACACTAAATATTTACTCAATTATATGTGTGGCCCTTGGATGCACTTGAAGCCCCCAGTATCAAGAAAGTAGACCACCGCGGCTCTACATCATGAAAAAAGCTCTATAACATGAGGACTGCTCACCACCAGAAGATCTGAAGAGAAAGAGGTGTACAAGGTAGCCAGCCTGACTATATCTAGAAAAGGTCAGGATAACAAATATAAAAGTGTGAAGCCCCCCAGTGGTGCACTGGGGGTCAGAGTCTCTGAAGGGAGAGTGCAGTTAAAATTAACTAAGGATTAAAAAAAAAATGGATGAGACTGGTCCAGCAACATTTGAATGGACTCTTCTCCAATCATGGAATTCTCTTTGCAGCATTTAGCAGAGATAACTCTGTGTGATACCGAATGGCTCCTATGATGTAGGTGTCCAACAGAGAGCAGAAAGCGGATCCACTATATTTAGGCATTCTACTGTCAAAAACGAAGAGCTCACTAAAGCCTCGTACACACGATCAGTCCATCCGATGAGAACGGTCTGAAGGACCGTTGTCATCGGTTAACCGATGAAGCTGAATGATGGTCCGTCGCGCCCACACACCATCGGTTAAATAACCGATCGTGTCAGAACGCGGTGACGTAAAACACAACGACGTGCTGAAAAAAATGAAGTTCAATGCTTCCAAGCATGCTTCGACTTGATTCTGAGCATGCATGGATTTTTAACCGATGGTCGTGCCTACTAACGATCGGTTTTGACCTATCGGTTAGGAATCCATCAGTTAAATTTAAAGCAAGTTGGCTTTTGTTTAACCTATGGGGCCCACACACGATCGGTTTTGACCAATGAAAATGGTCCATCAGACCGTTGTCCTCTGTTTAACCTATCGTGTGTACGAGGCCTATGAGGTAAATCATTTTATCCTGATAATTTGCAGCTTAGAGAAGAAAACAAAAAACTTAAAATACTAAATGGTTAAAACTGTAATGCCACGTACACACGATCGGTTCATCCGATGAAAATGGACCGATGGATCTTTTCATCAGATATCCGATGAAGCTGACTTTTATCAGTCTTGCCTACACACCATCAGTTAAAAATCCGTTTGTGTCAGAACGCGGTGACGTAAAACACTACGACGTGCTGAGAAAAATGAAGTTCAATGCTTCCGAGGATGCATCGACTTGATTCTGAGCATGCGTGGATTTTTAACCGATGGACTTGCCCACAGACGATCGTTTTTTTCTATCATTTTTTTTTAACCATCAGATAAATTTAAAACAGGTTCTAAGGCCCCGTACACACAAGGGGATCTCCGCTGGAAACGGTCCGCCGGACCGTTTCCAGCGGAGATTCCTCCTCTGGATTTGGATCCGATGGCTTGTACTCACCATCGGATCAAAATCCGCGCGGAATTCATCCGCGGTGACGTGTCGCGCCGTCGCCGCGATGATGACGCGGCGACGTGCGTGACGCTGGAAGGTAAGTACTTCCACGCATGCGTCGAATCATTACGACGCATGCGAGGGAGGGGAGCGGACGGATTGATCCGGTGAGTCTGTACAGACCACCGGATCAATCCGCTGGACCCGATTCAAGCGGATACATTTCTTAGCATGCTAAGAAATTTATATCCGCTTGAAATCGATCGGGCCGAGAAATGAAATAAATGTCCGCTAGGCCGTACAGACGACCGGATTTATCCGCTGGAACTGATCCGCGGATCAATTCCAGCGGATAGATCCGGTGGTGTGTACGAGGCCTCAGTTTTTTCACCGATGGGGAAAAAAACGATGGGGCCCACACACCCACGGTTCGTCCGATGAAAACGTTTTCATCAGACGAACCGATCGTGTGTACAGGGCATAACTGTTTATAAATGTTTACTAAGGTGAGTAAGCAAACTAAGGCCTCGTACACACGATAGGTTAACCAGAGGACAACGGTCTGAAGGACCGTTTTCATCGGTCAAAACCGATCGTGTGTGGGCCACATAGGTTATTTAACCATAGGTTAAAAAAAAGCCAACTTCTTTAAAATTAACCTATGGATTCCTAACCGATAGGTCAAAACCGATTGTTAGTAGGCACGACCATTGGTTAAAAATCCACGCATGCTCAGAATCAAGTCGACGCATGCTTGGAAGCATTGAACTTAGTTTTTTTCAGCACGTCGTTGTGTTTTATGTCACCGCGTTCTGACACGATCGTTTTTTTACCTATGGTGTGTAGGCGTGAAGGATCATCAGTCAGCTTCATTGGTTAACCTAAGACAACGGTACTTCAGACCGTTGTCCTCTGGTTAACCTATCGTGTGTACAGGGCTTTAGAGAAGATATATATTGACAAGGGACTTCGGACTTTTCTACTGCAATTAGTAGATATTTGTAATATCTCTTAATTGACTATGCTTAAATAACAGTAATATCAGCTACAATACTGTCATAGAATTAAAGAACTCCAGGACATTTTATTGGAAAGGACTACAGGAGGTTAATGTGATATGTTATTACACTTACCTTTGTGGCATCCCTTTATGAGATACTGTCCCATAAAAACACTGCTGTCAATGCAGGTGGTATCATAAACCAATTATTGCTGGTCCCTAAATGTTACAGCTTAGGAACCAGCTAAAACAGCCACTGCAATAACAGTTCATGGGATACGATACTTTACAGGTTTTTTTATATTTGTACATTGTAAACATATAGGGGGACATTGACATTAAACAAAAATCTATACCATTATAAGAAAGTCATAGATGTTTCCTGTGTACATGCCATATTTAAAGTTCACTTTTTTTTCCAAATTCCAACTCACCTGTATACCAATATAGGAGAGCTGCACAATTCTGGCCAAAGTGAGAATCACATTTTTTTTCCTTAGAATAAGGATCACGATTCTCGTGGCATAACATCATCTTTCACATTATACAGAAAAAAATGGGCTAACTTTACTGTTTAGTTTTTTCCATTTGAAAGACCACTGCGCAAATACAGTGTGAGATAAAATATTGCAACCACCATTTTATTCTCTAGGGTCTTTGCTAAAAAATATATATAATGTTTGGAGTTCTAAGTAATTTTATAGCAAAAAATAATGGGCCAGATTCAGATAGAATCGCCCTTCTTTAGGCGGGCGTAGCATATCTCAGATACACTACGCCGCCGTAACTTAGTGAGGCAGGTCCCGTATTCAGAAAGAACTTGCGCCCTAAGTTACGGCGGCGTAGTGTAAATGGACCGGCGTAAGCCCGCGTAATTTAAAGTAGGCTGATAGTGGGCGTGTTGTATGACTCGTGACCCCACGTAACTGACGCTCCTAACGAACGGCGCATGTGCCGTCCGTGAACGAATCCCAGTGCGCATGCTCAAAATCACATCGCAAATAGTCAATGCTTTCAACGTGAACGTAACTTACGCACAGCCCTATTCACATACAAATTACGCAAACAACGTAAACCACGTAAAATTCGACGCTGTTCCGATGTCCATACTTAACACTGGCTACGCCTCATATAGCAGGGGTAACTTTACGTCGACAAAAGCCTTACGTAAACGACGTATATCAATGCGCCGGGCGCACGTACGTTTCTGAATCGGCGTATCTAGCTCATTTACATATTCTATGCATAAATCTACAGAAGCGCCCCTAGCGGCCAGCGTAAATATGCAACTAAGATACGACGGCATAAGAGACTAACACCGGTCATATCTTAGACAAATTCTGGCGTATCTGATTCTTTGAATCAGGCGCCAAGATACGACGCCTCACACTCAGAGTTATGACGGCGTATCTGGAGATAACTCCTTTCTGAATCTGGCCCAATGATTTTAACTTGAAACAAACAAGTGTCATGCCGCGTACGCACGACTGTTTTTCATGTCATGGAAAAGTTTTTCTCGACGTGATTCCTCTCAAGCCTGCCTTACATACACACGATTGTGATAAAAAAATGCTCTAGCAAAGCGCGGTGACATAATACTAGACATGTGCGTTCCCGCTCGTAACGAACGGATTTTCGTACAAATTTGTTAGTATTCGTACATTCGGATCAATTCGAACATCCAAAAAGCTGAAAGAGCCAAAATACGAAAATTATGGAATTACGAATAAGCAAAATAACGAACAAGCGAAAATACGAATGTATGATTGGACAATCTTACTAAAATATGAAACACCGAAAAAGCAAAAGAACGAAAATGACATCTATAACGAACGATTTGCATTCCGTATTTTAAATCCTTTGTCTGTTCATATTTTCATTCGTATGTTTGTATTTTCATTTGTGTGTTTTGTAAATCCGTTTCTTTGTCTGTTCGTAAATTTGTGTACTTGTATCGTTCTTTCGAATGGGCACTGGGCAGTGTAGTTAGTGAGTGATGTATCTTACTTAATATCTTAGCTAATCAGCTTATCACTTTTGTGCTGAGTCACATTGTACAGTGTAAAGCCTCATACACACGATCGGACTTCAAATAAACTTTTCCGTGGATTTTTGTCTGAAGGGAGTTGGCCAGACTTTTGAAACCGAAAAAGTTTGTCCGATGGAGCTTACACACGGTCGGATTTTTGGGAAAACACTCATTATGACGTTTGTTGGCAAAAAGTCCGACCGTGTGTACGGGGCTTAAGAGAAAGTATATCTTAATATGGATTAGCCGCGTGTTGCTATGTATTTACGAAAGTACAAAATTACGAATCCATGCTCTCTATTTTCCCTTTGGGATTCCTGGCAGAGTGTTTCCTCCTGAGAAAACCCGATTGTCTGTATGCTTACCTGAGTGTATAAAAACTGCACATGCTCGACTTCAACGCATGCGAGGTAGCATACAACGTTAGTCTGGGGTGTAGCAAGATGGCGGCGAGGGAATTGAATGTGACGAGACACCGGTTCATCATATGACGTCACCACGTTCTTGCCATTCAAAAGAACGTCAGGTTTTTGTGTGGCCGTGTGTTTACACGGCTTTTCAGGGCAAGCCTGCCAGGAATGCCATCAGGAAAAACAATGTTTTTTTTTCCCAACGGGATTCCCAGTCGTGTGCACAGGACTTTAGTGCTGAAATGCAGACATCATTGGTAGTCTTCTGGTCAATCCATTAGAAGGAGGTGAGGCTAAAAGTGCATCTAAATGTAAAAAAAAAAAAAAAAACACTTTTATTATTGTTAACATTTTGGATACAATGTGAAAGGATTAGAACTTTTATTATGTTTTTATATTGCTTTCTGCTGTCTGAGATTCTCTCCCCTCTCTTTGTCCTGGTGACCATTGTCTCTAGGCCGGGTACTGGTGGAAAATTCAAATGTTTATGTTTGTCATCTGAACAGGAATTAAGCGGAAATCTTCCAGTGTGGATGCCTGTTGATAATTTTTCCTGAAAAAGAAGAACCAGCACAAGGGACACATCATACTAAACGTAGGTTGATTTTTATGTTTTGGGTTTTGACTAAACTTGGCCTTAAAAAACAGCAGAACAAGCAAAATAATTATGCCAGGGAGTTATAAATGAAAGATTCGATCTCCTCAAAAAGACTTCAAACTTTTTATTTTTGTGGTGGTTATCTCTGGCCCGAATTAAATGTACACTAAAGTTCCCACAAAAATAATTCATAACAAAGCTCTCTCAAGATGTCCTGCAATAATGATTCTGATAACATCTGCTTGTCGACCATCACCAAGTAATCAATGGATAGGCTGTAACCTAATGCTGACCTAGGTCAAAGAACCTACCTGCAGCATGACTGCGCCATCTGCTTCAGACATAAGTGGGTGCAGTAGAGTCATATGAAAAATGTGGATGGACAAAAAGGGGGTTATGAGAGCACCAAAGTAAAGGGGTGGCGGATGTATCTTAATATGAATGGTGTCTAGTGTATTATAAGACCAGTAGTCAATATCTCTCTCTCTCTCTCTCTCTCTCTCTCTCGCCCCAGCCAAGATACAGGACTTCAAGCACAGACTTTCTGCGAAATCTGTTAAATATATTGGCTATCAAGTAGGAATAAAATAGAAGTTAATTCATTGTACTGCTAGCAATTATTATTTATACCACTTCTGTGCTATTATTTAATTTTGCAATGCTAAATTACAGACCAAAAACCACCCATGAAAGTCAAAATTGAGGGTCAATCATGTGTTAATAAACCCCAGATAAACTTCACGTGTCTGCTACTGGTGTGTCTGTGTACTTTTGGTCTAGTTACAGGGTGGGTCATCACTGGAAACATTGGGGAACCCAACACTTCCAGTAGGTTCTTCAGGGATATACAGGTGAAACTCGAATAATTAAAATATTGTGCAAAAGTTCATTTATTTCACTAATGCAACTTAAAAGGTGAAACTAATATATGAGATAGACTCATTAGTTGCAAAGCAAGATAGTTCAAGTCATGATGATTATGGCTTACAGCTTATGAAAACCCCAAATCCACAATCTCAGAAAATTTGAATAGTGTGAAAAGGTGCAATATTCTAGGCTCAAATTGTCCCACTCTAATTGGCTAATTAAGCCATAACACCTGCAAAGGGTTCCTGAGCCTTTAAATGGTCTCTCAGTCTGGTTCAGTAGGAATCACAATCATGAAAAGACTGCTGACCTGACAGTTCTGCAGAAAACCATCATTGACACCCTCCATAAGGAGGCAAAGCCTCCGAAGGTAATTGCAAAAGAAGTTGGATGTTCCCAAAGTGCTGTATCAAAACACATTAATAGAAAGTTACAGTATGTGGAAGGGAAAAGTGTGGGCGAAAAAGGTGCACAAGCAGCAGGGATGACCGCAGCCTGGAGAAGATTGTCAGGAAAAGGCCATTCAAAAGTGTTAGGGACTTTCACAAGGCGTGGACTGTGGCTGGAGTCAGTGCATCAAGAGCCACCACACACATGGCCTTCAAATGTCATATTCCTCTTGTCAAGCCACTCCTGAACAATAAACAACTTCAGAAGTGTCTTACCTGGGCTAAAGAAAAACAGACCTGGTCTGTTGCTCAGTGGTCCAAAGTCCTCTTTTCTGATGAGAGCAAATTTTGCATCTCATTTGGAAACCAAGGACCCAGAGTATAGAGGAAGAATGGAGAGGCACACACTGCAAGATGCTTGAAGTCCAATGTGAACTGGTGTTGGTCCACTGTGCTTTATTAAGTCCAGGGTCAACGCAGCCATCTACCAGGAGATTTTGGAGCACTTCATGCTTCCTTCCGCAGGTGAACTCTATGGGGATGCTGACTTCATTTTCCAGCAGGACTGGCACCTGCCCCCACTGCCAAAAGTACCAAAACCTGGTTCAGTGACCGTGGGATCACTGTGCTTGATTGGCCAGCAAACTAGCCTGAATCTATGGGGCATTGCCAAGAGAAAGATGAGAGACATGAGACCGAACAATGCAGAAGAGCTGAAGGCCGCTATTGAAGCATCCTGGTCTTCCATAACACCTCAGCAGTGCCGCAGGCTGATATCTTCCATGCCACGCCGAATTGAGGCAGCAAAAGGGGCCCAAACCAAGTACTGAGTACATATGCATGCTTATACTTTTCAGGGGTCCGATTTTGTTCTATGTACAATCCTTGTTTTATTGATTGCATGTAATGTTCTAATTTTCTGAGATTGTGAATTTGGGGTTTTCATGAGCTGTAAGTCATAATCGTCACAATTATGACAAATCACGGCTTGAATCTTGCTTTGCATGTAATGAGTCTATGTCATATATTAGTTTCACCTTTTAAGGTGCATTAGTGAAATAAATTAACTTTTGCACGATATTCTAATTTTTAGAGTTTCACCTGTATGTATGCAATCAGAATTCGAGTGTCATTTGTCCACCAGAGATTAGGCTATGAGAGACAGTACCTGGCTGGTTGCCGTGGCAACTTCTTTTCCACCGGTTGAATGGCCCAATGAGATACATTGATAATGGCAGACTGTTAATAATAGTATACACTGTAAATAATAGACATACATGAATATTTTGTATGGCTTTCATACAAAGTGCACAACATCAAAACCTTTTAAACAGACCCTGACCATACATTAGTTTGCTTAGGAATCATACAGAATATGCTTTGGATGACTGCATTTTCTATAGCAGACTGCTTAATAATGCAGTAGTTTGACATTTTCTGAATACAAGGAGCTCATAGTACATAACCCACTTTATAGATTTGGCTTTTCAACTATTGTCCTTAACTTGTATGTTACTCATGTGGCCAAAAGACAAGTGCAACAGTTTATTAATAATACGTTAAACCTAATTAGGTAAAGGTTTAGTTTGCTTCATCCCACTAGACAAGTTGATTAATGGTGCCCTAACGACTTCAGTAATACTTCAATATGAAAACATGACTCTACAGATAGAGAAGGCTAAATTACTAGGCTTGAAATTATTTTGTGTGTTATCTGACTTGGTTTAGAAACTGCACTTCTATTAGCCACCATCCATTACTATGAGATCTTCGAAAGCAATGAAAGTCATTCTGTAGATCACACTGATTTGTGCTGCTGGATGAGCCAGACCATGATGATCAATAAGGTTCTTGTGTTGATAAGCCCTTGGAATGAAGGCAGTAAAATTGATGAAGCTACATTGTACAGGACGTGGATCTTGCAACTTTTAATTACCAAGTGGTTCAAGAAAGGATTAGATACATACAACAGAAAACTAAAAAAGATTTACTGTATATGCAGAGTTAAAGCCCAACTTCACCTATTTTTTTTTAATGTCCCAAGAAAGTAGTTAAAAAAACAGCTCTGCCTGCAACATTCACCTTTATTATGGAACTGTCCAACTCAGACCCTCTAATTCGGCATAAGGTGTCCCCAGTCTTACAGGTAGAATGACCCCCACCATCATTTCATAGCTGATTATACGTTGTAATTTTTTTTTCTTTCGTTCAGCCGGCGGGCTGAACATAAAAAAACCCAAACAAGCAGATTTCTCCATCCATCTCCATCTGTGGTGGATGGATGTATCGCCCCTGTCGGGATATTGTATGTATTCTGACAGGACACACTGATCAGTGGCTGCAGCTGCTGATCGACAAAAGTTTTCCAACATTTTCCAAGTCGATCAAACACACTTCTATCAAGTGGGCCACACACTGGTCAAAATGTGTCTGGTCCTTACTGAACTGTCTGCATTTTTATCTGTGTATAGTTAGCTTTAGACCAAGAAGATTAGGCAAAGACTGTGAATGCATGCACTAGTTAAAAGCAGTGGCGGCTGGTGCTCAATATTTTGGGGGGACGGCAAACAAACCTGGGCCCCTCACTCACCCTACCCCAACCCCCCGGCGCTCGCTCGATCAATCGGGAATGCAGGGATTCCACTCACACTACCTACCCCTCATTGTGCTTGATCGGGAAGGCAGCGATTCACTCACACTACCCCCAGAGCTCAATCAACTGGGAAGGCGGCGATCCATGGCCTTACCTTATGCTGCAGTAGAGGTGCGGGAAGGAGGACGATGACAAGGTGGTGGTGTTGATGCATTGTTGAATCCAAGGTAGGGCTCCTGGAAGAGGCTGTTGCTTCCCCTCCACTTGCTGCTCCTCACTGCACATGGCCCACAGCTTGCGGAGGGAAGAGCTGGGGCCGTTGATTCTCTTCCTGGCCAAACAGGAAGTGGGTTCTAAGACCCGTCTTAGGACTCCCTGCCATTTGGGTCTCAGGACACACTTCCTGATGGGCTGGGAGGAAAAGCAGGAAGATATTAGCGAATATGAATTTGCTAATGTCACACAAGTGGGTGGGTTCGGGGCGCAGTGCTCTGTGCTCTTTTTGAAGTCAATTAGAGCCTCAGGCTCTAATCATGTGCTTAAAAAAAATCCCACATTGAAATCCATTTGTCCGACGCCCTAAATGGAGATTAGGGGCCGTGCGCATGGATTAGAGGGGATGGTGCCCTTTCTCTCCTAATGAGCAGGCCACCACTGGTTAGAGGCCCTATAATTATTATTTTTTGCAACCTGTTTCTCAATGGGGAGATTTTCTGTTATTTCCTGTCCTGTAGACACAACAGTAAATGATAGGAAATATTTCCAAAGTAAAGCGAATCTCCTCTTAGACAGTTGCCACCAGAATTCACAGATTTCACCTCCCTTGTTCTGGTAACAACTGACATTTTGGGATTTTTACACACTTTCAGTCCAGTGACAGAGCAATTAAAGAGGATGAATCTCCCCCAGTGGGGGCACAGACAGTAGGCCTAACAGGGACTCTAACCCTTCCCTTATCCAAAACATAAAAAAATGCTTCATATACTGCACATTTTAAAAATCACATGAGGGAACTTAAAAACAGCAGATGTTTTCATTAATCCAAGCATGAGGTGCTCATTATTACTCAAATAAAATAAAATAAATAAAGTAATATGGTATGCTGATATGCGCCCATATGATTGGGATGGGATCAATAAGACCACTTTAAAATGTGAGATGTATTCACTATGATGAGGATTACCAATTTGTACCCTTATCTGGGGATAAGCAGTATATTTATCTTAAAAGCAATCTCTGAAATTGGAAACCAAACACAGATCAGATCAGTTTAAAGTATTTGTAACCCACAGTGAATTTCTCTTGTTTGCTCTGGTAAAGCCTATTTCCAGGCAATATCCTCAGTTTTAGATACATATTATTGTACTGGAAGCAAATGCCTTGGGTAGATGAGAGTAGATCTATGGAATTTATGCACAACCATTTTTCAAATTCTTTTTATGCAGAAAAAGGTATAAGGGTAGATATGGAGGTGGAAATTATATGAAATTATAGTGAACTTCCCAGCCTGATCAGCAATTTAATAGGGATGAGACCATGTAGAGCTCAAGGCACGACATGTTTTTGGCTGAAAAGGCAATCACATAATAGGATGTGAACGTCACTTCCTATAGTCACATACATCTGCTGCTTTAGTAATAATGTATTACTAGAGTGCTTTTATATTGTAACCTGACAGCATTTCACTTGTAATATTGGGGATTGCTTAACTAAATCCCATTATGTATAACATTTAATAGTTTCCTTATATTCTTCTTTCCCTGCTCCAAGCTACCCAAAAGACTTGCTTTACAGCTTTTCTATATAATAAAATAGACAGGAATAAGTAATTTCCATCTCTTTAGTTGCTAGAAGGAAAGGGCGGGTGACATGGCTCTTTAGAGTCTTGGTTCATAACAGGTGCCCATATTAGCTCTACTTTTTCCTACTGTGAACTTAGCTTATAAAAGCCATATTTTTTTTGTAAGTGACATCTCAGATCTAATGTAAACAATATAATTAATATTTTTTGTTAATACAAAATTAAAAATCAGAGTGGAGATTTAGGTCTTCTGGAACGAACAGAGGTCATGTTACGAATGTCACGTCTACCCCAACGCAGGTGGTCAGACACTATAGCTGGTTACTGTGCGCTTCACCTATAGCAGGCCCATTTCCCTTAAGACAAGCAGGCCTACCGGTATTGGTTGCCCCCAGGACTTTATACACAATGCTATATTGCCTGGCCACCACGCCTGGGAAGACGTGAACTGAGCAAAGCAAACGGGTACTTGCAGTTTGCCAGATAGCATGGTTCAAAGACAGTTCAGGTAAAGACAGGCTGAGTTCAGGGCATAATCCAGTATTCGTTCCATGTAAAAAAGCAGGCTGAGTTCAGGGGATAATCCAGTCCAATCCGGGTCATACACAGGGGATCCAACAGCAAGCAAGGCAGACTAACAGGAGGCTTAGTCTAGACCAATGCAGGTAAGTCGGTATCTATCACAAGCAAAGGATAGAGTGTTCAGTTTGCTCATATCAGGTGAATGACCAGATCAATCAGTCAACAGGTGAACACAGACAGGGAGGAAAAGCAACAGCCAAAACCCGGGTGCTGCAATGAGGAAGAGGGGCACTAAGTGATCATGACAGGTCAGCATTAGAGCCTATGTTGTCATGGCGTTGCCCCAGTCTGCTTCCTCTTCTTATCAGCACATAAACAAATTGCTTCCTTATGATGCCCATTTCTTCTTCCAGTCTAAGCTCTGCTTTACAGGACCTTCAGGAGGCTAATATCAAAGCAAATTCAGTTACATACACTGCCTGCATATAACAATGTATGTATTAATGTATACAGAACTGCTTCCTTTTTTTTATCAAAAAAAATGTTTTATTGGTACAAAAACCACATCCAGTGTACATACATTTTAAACTCCAACATTCATTTGTACATACCGCATCAAACATTTGCCTGCCCAAATTTGTTTCTCTCATATAACTATCTAGTCTTAGCTTCTTAGCAGTCAAATAGTGCAACCAGCCAATGCTGTATCTTGGCCTAGGCCAACAAGGCCCAGGGCAGCACTTTGCAGGAGGGCAGCACGAAAAGAGTCCCCGTGGCTTGCGCTACACTTTTAGTGTAGCTTTTAGTGTAGCGCCACTCTTGGGGTGGACTGGGCCAGCAGGCAAATCAGTCTAGTGCCCCCATAAAGTGGCCGCACTACTACCGGTATAATAATACTGGCAGGGCCACCATCAGGGGTGAGGGACATCCCATACACATGGAGTAGGCTAGGGCAGCAGACCCCAACCAATGGGTTGTTGTGTGGGGGGGGGGGGCTTTACGTTGCTTCTAGTTTTGACTGTCCTATCATAACAGTGGACCTCCCATCTGAGTTATCAGCTAGAGAAAGACAGATGTCATGTCGGGAGGCTAAAACTGTCAAAAAGTCAGTTGACAGGCTCCATAGCAAAACAGGAAATCAGAGTAAATCCCTGAAAATTAAGGGACTCTACTGCCCCCCCCCCCCCCCCCCAAGGCCCTCAGAACTAGTGTCCCCACTGGAAAATGTCAGGGTGGGTCTTAAATGGGGGCGTAGCCTTGACAGGAAGGGGTGGGCAGGGCCATCTTAATAGCATCATGGGCCCCTGGGCAAAGTAATGCTCTGGGGCCCCTACAATGGAGACAGTGCAGGTAAACAGACATCAAGTAGGTAGGAGGTAGACAAGCGGAGCTTCCCCTTTTGGGTGGAGCTCCGCATTAAAGTGGTTGTAAATCCTTACAGACCACTTTATGCTACAGGTAAGCCCTACCTGTAGCTACCCAGGATATCTCCTGAACCTGTACAGTTTAGGAGATATCCCTTGTCCCCTGCATGTGCTGATGTAATCAGCACATGCGCACTGGGGCAGACTGAAGCAATGGCATGTATGTGCCATTGCTTCAGTCTGTGTGCCACTACCAGCGGAAGTGACGTCATCACGGCTGCGGTCAATCACAGCGTCGAGCCGCGATACCCGGAAGTAACCCCCAGGAAAGATGTCTGTCGCCAGAGAGGTGTGCGAGGATGGCGGCGGGGCTTTGATCTCAGGTAAGTAATTCATAATGAGCTAGTATGCTATTTTCGGGGCAGCATGGGCTCAAGGACCAGCTGCTTTGGGGAAAGTGCAGGGGCCCCACATACAGCTGGGGCCCCTGGGCAGTGCCCAGGTGTGCCCTCTCATTAAGACAGCTCTGGGGGTGGGTCATATTTAAAATAGGGAGTGCACAAGTTTCGTCAGGCATAGGGCAGCACAAAACCTAAATACACCACTGCAACCAGCATTAAATGTACTAAACATAACCACTTCAGCCCCGAGACTGTTTTTCAGACTCTGTTTACAAGGTAAATACTATTTTTTTTCTAGAAAATTACTTAGAAGCCCCAAACATTATATATATATATCTTTTTTCTAACACCCATGAGAATAAAATGGTGGTTTGAACACCGTTTTCATATTCAGGCTCTGCTCACATATGCGTTCGCTTCTGCGTGCGTGCTCGTCGGGACAGGGAGCTTTAAAAAAAAAAAAAAAAAAAATCTTATTAATTTTACTTGATTTTATTTATTTTTACACTGTTTTTTAAAAAAATAATTGGGTCACTTTTATACCTATTACAAGGAATGTAAACAGCCCTTGTAATAGAAAAAAGCATGACAGGCCCTCTTGAATATGAGATCTGGGGTCAAAAAGATCTCAGATCTCATATTTAGACTAAAATGCAATTAAAACATTTTTTTTTTCAAATGACAAAAATAAAATGGCCCTTTAAGAGCTATGGGCGGAAGTGACGTTTTGACGTTGCTTCCGCCCTGCTTTGGTATGGAGATGGGTGAGGGCCATCTTGCACTCGTATCCATACCCAGCTAGGAAGAGGACACGGTCTCCTCCGTCGCTACCGATGGCTCCAGTAAGCGGCGGAGGGTGCAGGAGAGCTACGTGAGGGGGGCCCTCTCCCACCGCCGATAACGGTGATCTTGCGGCAAATCCACCACAGAGACCGCCATTATCGTTAACCAGACCGCTGCCTAAAGAGATGGATACCTTGGTTATGGCAGCAGCTGCTGCCATTACCGAGATATCCCTCTTCAAAGTGCCGACATATATAGTCGTGCGGTGGTCGGTAAGTGGATAATCAATTATTTTATTAAAAATGAATAAATAAAAAAACAATGTCCCCCGCCACCACCACCGCCAACCCAAAAAAAGAAAAGAAAATTGCTCTGCTGTCAACTAAGGCAAACCGCAGAATACCTGGCTTAATGTTTGACAGTTCTTATACAGGTAAGGGCGAGGCCACCTGGCAATGTCACCTGGTGGCACCACCCCCTTGTGACATCACTCACCCAGCATGCATCGGTGGATTTACAGTAGATATGTTTATATCTTTAGGTATATATTTACGCTGGCCTAATCTGTTTAGGTTTAGTAGCTAGAAATATTTAAAATCGTTAAAAAAAAAGGGTTTATGTTTTACATATGTGGCAAGAAAAAATATGTTGTACCATGCTAGCCAGGATATTTAATATATACATACACAGGGCATCCACCTGATATGAGCAAACTGAACACTCTATCCTTTGCTTGTGATAGATACCAAAGGTAGACAAAGGAAGAGAAGGTAGAAAAAAATTCAAAGTGATACCCTTTAAGTTGGCCATAGACGGTTTGAATCGCAGCCAGTTTAGCAGGAACCGGCCAAGATTCGAACCATGCATGGGAAGGCTGAATGTACCAAAGTTGATCGATCGATCGACTTGAGTACAACCAGCCTACTGGGAGAACACAATAGGGATTCCTCCGTCCACACTTCCTGTGTTGATAGGCAATTTGAGCAGTTTTCTTTGCTTTTCAGCAAAAAAATTTAAATCACTGGGCCAGATTCAGGTACAAATGCGGCGGCGTAACATATTGTCTTTACGTTACACCGCCGCAAGTTTTTCTCGTAAGTGCTTGATTCACAAAGCACTTGAGTATAAACTTGTGGCGGAGTAACATAAAGACGTCCAGCGAAGCCCGCCTAATTCAAATGGGGCGTGTACCATTTAAATTAGGCGCGCTACCACGCCGAACGTTCTGTTCATGCTCCGTTAGTAAATTTCCCGACGTGCTTTGCGTGAAATTACGGCGCCCCGACGTGTTTGTGAATGGCGACGTGCGTAACATACTTACGCCCAATTTTTTTTTTAAATTTGACGCGGGAACAACGGCCATACTTTAACATGGCTGGTGTAAAGTAAAGCCATGAAAAAGATGGCTTAACTTTGCGACGGGAAAAAAGGACGTAACGCACGCGAGTAGCTTTGTGGATCGCCGTAAAAGCTAATTTGCATACCCGATGCTGGAAAACGACACAAACTCCACCCAGCGGCCGCCAAAGTATTGCAGCCTAAGATCCGAAGGCGTACGAAGCCGTAAGCCTGTCGGATCTTAGCCAAATGCCGTTGTATCTTGTTTGTGAATCACAAATTAAGATACGACGCGGCAAATTTGAAAATACGCCAGAGTATCAGTAGATACTCCGGCGTATTTCTTCTGTGAATCTGGCCCACTCTGTCTATGTGGCTGAACAAAATATTTAAAAGCACAAGGGTTTGGGACTATAAAGCCCCCTTTTCAGGTATTATGACAAAATCTTAAGATTTTTTTTTGCATTTAATTAGCCACTAATAGATATCAATAACAAATTTTTTACCTTTCTTACCTGTGTGCTTTATGGTTTTATAAACGTTCTGCATTGGCAGTACAGTGTCACAGGTTTGTTTTTTCGATTCAAATACAACGTATTCTGGTATTGAAATGAATAATCACAGTAAAGGTTTCTATGCAGAACAGCTTAAATGTATATACTCTATTCTGTGAAACTTGATTTGAAAATGATGAGAACCACATTAACGGCATTATAAAGTGGTGTTAAGAAGCTTAATAAACCTTTAGTGTGTAATGATCAGATGTGCGCTGTGCTTAAGAACACAGCTTTAAGTGCACTTGAGAGACTTTGGGACTATTAGAGAAGATTTTAGAGTTGGTCAAGAGCTTCTGTTTGCGAACTACTGATCTGTAATGAAAAGTGTAGCTGGCACTTAATTGAAGAGTGTGGGCAACATGTATTAAAGTAATATTAAACTTAAATTATGTTAGAATAGAAAAAGGTAATAACATCATCCCACATACATACATACATACTGTGTATATATGTAGTGGCATCCCTGACCTCCAAAGGCATAATAGTGACCTCCAGAGTCAGGGAGAGCTGACATCCATCTTCACAATGTGGGTTACTAGGCCAGACACGTTGAAAATGTAAAAAGAGATTTATTGTCTGGGCAGAGAGGGTTAGGGCCTGAACACCATCAGGCAGATGCAAAATACTTGGCAGACTCCGAGACAAAAATAGGAATAGAAGAACAAGGGCCTTTAAGCTGAATCTGAAGACCACTGTCCCCTATAGCCCTATAGCAACTGATCTGGGAACTTTAACTTCAATACAGATCACAACTCACAGTATCCTGTTGTGGATCCTCTCACTGAGCTCCCAGTCTCTCACTAGACTCTTCAGATCACAGCCGCCACTGGATCCCTTGATCTCCTTCACAACTATCCAAGTGTCACCCACACTGTCACTGACTTGGCTCTTTAGCTAACCTGCTGAATCCTCTGCAAGTGTCACCCACACTATTCCGCTGGGTCCCTAGCTTGACTCTGCTGAAGCTTTCCCAACTTATTTGCCAACCCCCGGCTAGTGAAAAAGGCTGCTCTGGTACTTCTTTAGTCTCCACAGAACCTGGCCTCTGATTGTCCCTTGCTGGCGACTGTGTCCCCTTTAAATCTGACTCTGGTTCTCGCTTGCCTCTGGTGACAGGAGTGGTCGTCTCTGAGGAAAACGTCCTTCTATTTACCAGTGGCAACTACTTGGTTCTCCAGCCGGCAGAACCCCCTGCAACTTGGTTGAGCTCTAAGCCAAAAGCCCCAACCCTGCGCTGCTTGCTTTTAACCTGGATGGGCCTCAGACCTCCCAGCAGCCAGGTACTCCTGGATAGGCCTCAGGCTCCTGGCCTAGCCGCTGGGTGCCTTCAACACATGTCCACCCAGACAGCCGTCCAGGTGGCACCAAATCCCAATCTCCTGACCCCTTCCAAATAAATTGGCTCTCCCAGCAGGCCAAGGGCAAAGCAACCCCTGCCAAGTGGCTGAGACAACCCATCTACTCCTAGTCTGGATTTACTAAGCCCTTGTCAATCTAATGCCACAGGTAACACTGTAACCTAGTGACTGAAGAGAGAGGTGCATCACACCCAGATTTAGGAAAAGGTCACTGCATCTCCCTAACAATCAGCCAGGCTTGTTACCACCAAGAAAACAAAATATATTAGCAACCTTGCCTAACACAAGGGTGCTACATCTACACAGTGTGTGTGTGTGTATATATATACATATATATATATATATATATATATATATATATATATATATATATATATATATATATATATATATATATATATATATATATTTATTTATATATATAAAAACATTACATTATATATACATATATACACACACAATATTGTCAAAAGTATTGGATCGCCTACCTTTACATGCACATGAACTTTAATGGCATCCCAGTCTTAGTCTGCAGTGTTTAATATTAAGTTGACCCACCCTTTGCAGCTATAATAGCTTCAACTCTTCTGGGAAGGCTGCCCACAGGGTTTTCCTTAGTGTGTCTATGCTAATGTTTGACGATTCTTCCAGAAGCGCATTTGTGAGGTGAAGACACTGATGTTGGGTGAGAAGGCCTGGCTCGCAGTCTGCTCTAATTCAAACACAGCACAAGCACAACCAATCTTCTAGAATAGTATACCTCTAAATTAAGTTCATGTGAGGAGGTTAAAGAACCTCCAATGAAAAAGTCAACAAAACTAACATGGGATTAAAAATAAAAGTCAATGCACTACAGGCAGCCACCTTGAAGAAGCAGAAGCAAGTTCCAATTGACAACTGAAAAAAAAAAAAACAGGGTGCAAAGGGTGGGCCAATTTAATATTGAACCCTACAGACTAAGACCGGGATGCAATTAAAGTTCATGTGCATGTAAAGGCAGGCGTACCAATACTTTTGGTAATATACAGTAGTGTATATTGGTATTTTTTTATAAGTGAGGCAGGCAACAATTAAAACAAAAATCAATTAATTTACATGTATATATATATATATATATATATATATATATATATATATATATATATATATATATATATTACAGTATCTCACAAAAGTGAGTACACCCCTCACATTTTTGTAAATATTTTATTCTATCTTTTCATGTGACAACACTGAAGAAATTAGACTTTGCTACAATGTAAAGCAGTGAGTGTACAGCTTGTATAACAGTGTAAATTTGCCGTCCCTCAAAATAACTCAATACACAGCCATTAATGTCTAAACCGCTGGAAACAAAAGTGAGTACACCCCTAAGTGAAAATGTCCAAATTGGGCTCAATTAGCCATTTTCCCTCCCCGGTGTCATATGACTCGTTAGTGTTACAAGGTCTCAGTTGTGAATGGGGAGCAGGTGTGTTACATTTGGTGTTATCGCTCTCACTCTCTCATACTTTATATAGACAGTACCCCCCAAGAAGTGTACTCAAGGGACTTTAAGGGCAACTAATAACCAGCAGGATTTTGAAATATAGAAATTTTATTAGAAATATAAAAATGTGGTGCATACATCACCATATGTCTAAGTACATAAAAAAAAGGCAGAGTTTAATCATATGAGTATAATTTTCTTAGTGGTGAGACCAACGCGTTTCAGGATCGATTAGGAGTCCTTTCTTCAGGGGCATTCCATACGGAGTATTTATACTATTCAATATTCTAAAATTAAACATAACACAGATAAAAAATCTAATTACAAAAACAGAAAAAACAGGAGCATCGTTGGAGTCAAGTCTGGAAAAACATACCGATCCAAAATGGGGTCTGCGCTTTGAGTACCACCCGATAAAGAGCCAGGGGATGGAAGTGCTCTAGTATCTCAAGGGAACCCTGATAGGTGTCAGGTCTGTAACAATCCTTGTCTCATTTGAGTTGTTATAAGCATCCAGTAATTTTAAAGAGAAAAAAACATAACATAAATAACAGACTAACAATACTGTTAATTTACTGATAGTATCTCCAGATGTCACAAAAGATCGAGAGTATTTCTGTGAAAAGAATATTTCTGTCAACACGTCACTTCTGCCCATAGCTCTTAAAGAGACATTTTTATTCATTTATTTTCTCATTCATTTCATTTCATTTTTTATTTTTTTTTGCATTTTAGTGTAAATTTGAGATCTGAGGTCTTTTTGACCCCAGACCTCATATTTAAGAGGACCTGTCATTCTTTTTTTCTATTACAAGGGATATTTACATTCCTTGTAATAGGAATAAAAGTGACACCATTTTTTTTTTTTAAAAGAACAGTGTAAAAATAAAAAAATATCTTTTTTTTTTTAAATGTGCCCCATCCCACCATCCCTAGACCTCCTCTGTGATTCAAAACATGCAACCTGTAGAATTTTTTAAACGTCATCTATGGAGGTTTTTAAGGGTACAACTTTGTCGCCATTCCACGAGCGAGCGCAATTTTACTAAGCGTAACATTATCTTTCGCAAATAAAAAAAAAAAATTAGGCTAACTTTACTGTTGTCTTATTTTTTTATTCAAAAAAGTTTATTTTTTTTTTAAAAAAGTACGCTTGTAAGACCGCTGCACAAATACGGTGTGACAGAAAGTATTCCAACAACCGCCATTTTATTCTCTAGGGTGTTAAAAAATATATATATATATATATATATATATATATATATATATATATATATATATATATATATATATATATATATATATATATATACTTTTTGGAGGTTCTAAGTAATTTTATAGCAAGCAAAAAAAAACAAAACATTTTTTAACTTGTAAACACCAAATTTCAGAAAGAGGCTCGGTCCTTAAGTGGTTAAATAAAAAGTGGCAACCCTAGCTTGGGATCTTTGTCTCCCTCCCCTTTGGCCCCCACCCCCTTCGGAGCAACCCAACACCCTTTATATAAAAAAATATGAAATATGTGATACACATTTCTATGGATACATTTGTATTTTTTAAAGCGATTTACATCATGCCGGAGGGCATTATTAAAACATTTTATTGCATATTTAATTATTCATGGTATAAGCACTTGTACAGAATATAAAATATAGAAAAAAACATGGTTTAAACAAAAGTTCCTTGAAATCAGTAATCATGTAATTTTCTCACGAATTATGGAGTTACCCTAATAGGACACCCATATTTGAAGGTAGATCACAGCATATTAGACTACAGTATAAATGATTTTGTGCAACCTTTTGCATGACTGCTCAGCATACTGATAAGATGAATGTAAAGAATAGTGGTGGATGGCGCACCATTGAAAAGAGCATACAGGGATGGTCAAAAAATAAAATAAAATAAATATCATATCATCATGTGGTCCATGCAAAAGAAAGACACTGAGAGTAAAATCAAATGTCCAATAATAGTCCAACGAAGAATCCTGGTGTATACTATATATATGAAAAGCACTAGCGGCAGCAATCCTGAAGCAGAAGCAAGCTCTGGAAAATATTGTAGAAGAGAAGAAGATGCGCCAATCTAAGTGCAGTATGCAAGGATTTATTAACTAATAGTAAATTGGCTACTCACAAACATGAGTGGTAAAACAGGAAAATAGATAGTGATGCAGGCCCGGTGTCACTGTCGGTCATCAGAGATTCCTTAGGTTCCAATCCGCAGTTCTCAGCAACAAGCGCGGGATGTAATGAGACTCCAGGGTCTCAGGAGTCTCTGGGAGCCACGGGAGAGCAGGGAGCCGGGAAAGCCGCTTCAGAACGGCATGCGTTCCAGCGTGGAGTGCAGCGTGCCGTCGTCGCACCAGAAGTGACGTGGGGAGCCGGGCCAGCCAATGGGATGACGTGTTTCACAGCCTCCGCTGTTTCATCAGATCCATGGCGTCCATTGAGAACGGACGTACTATATGTGGGGAGAAGTGCTGTGATTGGTCAGCAGCGCATGAAAACAGAGAGCACACAGTCGGAGCATACTATCAATGAGCTGGGGACTCTATGGTTGAATGAACATGGGCCAATAGGAAAAATAGCAGTTTTAAAACACACATAATAAAACACATGGATTATAATACTAAAAATGCAAAAAATACTAGAAAATACACTAAAACAGTAGGAAATCAGAGAACTAATAATGCGGACAGAGCCAATGAATTGACAATAATAATAATAATTAAAAATTAGAATTACTAATGGACAAGCAATGAACGAAGATGAGGAAAAAAGGGAGGGGGGGGATAATGAAATAAGAACGGATATGTTTATAGCAGGATCAGATATAGTAATAGATAATAATATAGGAAATGATGATGATCATAATAAAAATAGAAGGGAATGGATACTATGGACTTTAAGTATGCATATACATACACACACACACACACACACATAAATGTATATGTACACGCAAATAAACACAATACCCACACATCTATAGCAATCTAAAGGTAGAAATAATAATAATAATATTAATATTAGTGGTAATGATAGATAATGAAAAAATAGGGAAAATAAACAAAAATAATAATAATATTATTTGTCAAAAATTAATAATAAAATTACCAAAAAATTATGATAATGCGAGCATATATCACCTCATATTCATATAGACGTATACGTATAAGGGGAAAAGTGAAATAGTTATAGTAAAAATTATATATAAATTATACATACATATGTAGTATATAAACATACACATGTATATGTACATACATATACACAAAAGAGAGGGATATAGATAGTGTATAGTATATCTCTAGAAGATGCATCAGAATGATGCATCGACAGTGCATGCACACATATACACATAAGGAATCCTGTACCATCACGCGTATATGTCAGCACGCACTCCCCATGATAAATATGCAAGAATAAATTATCAGTTTAAAGGCGTAAGGTAAGTATGTATGTGATCAGGAAATTATATAAAAAAGATTAAACAACATTAGATAATATTATTGGTCTCTAATTCCTCGTTAAGGCCATGGGGCGACATCGTATTTAGAGAATAAATCCAGAAGGTTTCTTGTCTGCAAAGTCGTTGAAATCTCTCAACTGCAGTAGGGGTTTCAGGTATAGCCTCGATAACCCACACCTGCAAGAGAGAGGTGTCCTTATGATGATGCGTAGCAAAGTGACGTGCAACACTGGATTTGGGGTTACCTGCATGAACAGCACGCCGATGTTCCCCAAATCTAGTGCGAAGGGCTCTAATCATTCTTCCCACATATAAAAGGCCACAGGGACAAGAAATACAATAAATAACATATGTCGTGGAACAATTATAAAAGGAGCTTAAATTAAAAGTCTTATCATTAACTACAAAATTCTTTTTTCCATGTGTAACATTGGAACAGGTTAGGCATTTAGCCTTTTTGCACTGAAACATCCCTACAAGAGTTGTTTTAGCCTTTTAAGTTTGGTGTTACCTAAAGATTTAATTTTGCTAGGGACAATCTTACTTTTAATATTTGGACCCCTACGATACGCAAATTTTGGCAGGGTAGTTATAGATGAGGAAAGATGGGGATCCTGAATCAGAATAGGCCAAAGTTTCTTGATGATATTCTCCATTTTTTTGTGTTTGACATGGTACTGAGTAATAAAACGGGAAATGTGGGTGCCGAATTTACTTTCTGGGATTGAGGTAGAGAATCTAGTTCGTACATATTACGAGCAGCTTCGACAAGATTTGAGGGATAACCTTTAGCAATAAATTTGTCTCTAAGATTGACACTTAATAGTCTGTAGTCTTCTAGTCTAGTGCAATTACGTCTAAGTCGATTGAATTGACTTTTGGGGACATTGTCAATCCATCTAGGGTGATGGCAACTAGAGTAGTGAAAGTAGGAATTCAAGGCTGTAGGTTAAGTGAAATTTTTGGCACTAATAATGTTATTGTCATGGAATAATTCAAGATCTAAATAGCATATGGACTCAGAATCACTGGCCAAGGTGAAGGTTAAGCCAAAGGAATTGTTATTACAATAGGCCACAAAATCAGTGATAGAATCAGTGGGCCCATCCCAAATCATAATAATGTCGTCTATATAGCGACCATAGAAGACTACATGTGCCGAGAAGGGGTTATTTTTGTCTATATGACTAGCCTCCCATAAACCCATAGTAAGGTTGGCATAGCTAGGGGCAGAATTGGCGCCCATAGCTGTACCCTGCTTTTGTAAATAAAAATCATCATCAAACTGAAAATTATTATGTTCAAGGCAGAAGTGGGTAGCCAAGAGAATAAATTCTATCTGTTGTGTATTTAGACTCGGGTCTTCTTTAAGAAAATATGAGACAGCCTCAAGCCCCACAGAATGTGGTATCGATGTATAGAGGGAGCAAACATCAAGAGACACCCAATGATAAGAGGGTTCCCAAGAGTAGGGTAACAATAAATCGATTAGATGGGTACCATCACGAATGTAAGATGGAAGGGCTTGAGCTAATGGTTGTAAGAAATGGTCTATATAGAGGGAGAAACTGGTGGTGATACTGTCCATGGAAGCAACAATAGGACGACCTGGCGGATTATTGATGTCTTTATGAATTTTGGGCAAATTATATAAATAAGGAACTTGAAAAAAAGGTTTTTGAAAAAAACACACGGTCCATTCAAACCGATGAGAATGGTCCGACAGACCGTTTTCATTTGTTCACCGCTGAAGTGGCCTGATGGTCTGATGTGCGTACACACCATCAGTTCAAAAACCGATCGGGTCAGAACGCGGTGACGTAAAACACACGACGTGCTGAAAAAAAAGAAGTTCAATGCTTCAAAGCATGCGTCGACTTGATTCTGAGCATTCGCGGGTTTTGTGTACTAACCATTGGTTTGGACCTATCGGGCAGCGGTCCATCAGTTCGATTTTAAAGCAAGTTCTAACATTTTTGACCGAAGGACAACAGACCGATGGGCCATACACATGGTCGGTTTGGACCAGTGAAACTGGACTTCAGGCCGTTTTCATCGGTTTGGACCGACCGTGTGTACGCGGCCTTACTCAACGTGCCACCAGCAAGAGCTTGTTTGATAATGTCAGATGTATCTTCAATACATTTTGGTAAGGGATCATGTTTTAATTTTTCATAATTATCTTTATCAAAAAGCAATCGTCTGGTGTCAGGGCACTGCCCTTTGCGGTCACATTTCCCCAGTTGGCTCTGGGTGGAATTGAACCTGGGACCTGTCCATTGTGAGTCTGGCTCTTTGCCTCTGAGCCACTGCTCAAGTATTACTTTGCTTGCTATCCATTTGAGCCTGGTGCTGAACCTGTACTTTCTGTGGACCAATCAGTGGCCAGTGCGGCCTATTTAAGCCAGCCCCTTCCCCTCTGCTAGTTGCTGGTTCGTTGTCAGCTTTACCCTGTGAGAGAACCTTGGAAACCTGTATACCCAGACCTGCTTGACCCGGATTGGACCTTGACGATTCTCTGCCATCTCCTACACTTGACCCCTGCCTGCTTATCGGATTTGCTGTTGTCTCCTGCCCCTTGACCTTGGCTTGCTCTCACGGACTTCCTCTGATCTCTCCAACTCCTGACCCACGGCCTGTGACCCGGATTTGCCTTGTTTCCTGTTGGTCCCTTCTGGACTTACCTGCCTGTTCCTGCCTGATCAACGACTGTCTCCAGTCCTCTGCACCTGCCCTGCTTTCGTCAGCTGCACCAGGTCTGCCTACCAGTTCCCGGCACCGGTGCCTCCTTGTGCCGTCCCTTCTCTGTTCTAACTCCAGGGAGTGGTCTGCACAGGGTCGCAAAGGTGAGCCGCCCTCAGCATCTCGGCCTCGGTGAGTACTTGCCTTAAGGGTCCTGACAGTACGAACCAGCCATTATGTCTGAGGCCGACAGGGCATGCTCACCCCTTGAAAACCTGTGTCAACAGGTGTCTGTTTTGACGGTTGCCGTTCAAAACTTGCAAGAAGGTAAACCCTTGCATAATGGACTAACTAATGTTATGGAGTCCTCAGACTTATACAAGATGCTCTCCTCCCTGGCTCTGCAAGTCTCCAGCCTGAACCATATTATTCAGGAATTACAACAGGAGGTCCAAAAATTTAAAGAGACAACACGCCCAGCCCCGGAACCTGTATATTATGAGCCATTTGTTCTTATGCCAGAAAAATTCGATGGGAACCGTGCATCCTTCCTGTGCTTTCGAACCGATTGTGAGCTGTTGTTCACCCTCAGACCTAGGACCTATGCCACGGATTATATTAAGGTTCGAGCCTCCATCAATTTGCTAACAGGGCAGATCAAATCGTGGGCTCATCTGCTGTTGCAGGAAAAGAGTCCAGTCTTGGACAGCTGGGAGACGTTCATGTCTGCTCTGGACTCATATATCCCTGCTTCCAAGAGGACCAGCACTCCCAGGTCTGCTCTTAATTCACGAGGCCTACGGGTGCCCAAGGATAGGAAGCCCCAGTATGGTTATGACCTCCAGCCAGCCCAGTGTGTGCCAAATTATGTGACTCCGTATGTGCCCAGCCTGGAAGTTTCCCCATCACAAGGTCTTGATATCTCTGTGGATGTTCACACGCCTACCTTGGAGGAGGAAGAACCTATGCAGATCGGGGTCATCCGGCCCAGCCTATCTATGGCAGAAAGAGAGCGGAGAAGAGCCCATGGACTTTGCTTTTATTGTGGTGCTAGCGGGCACCTTATATCGCTTTGCCCTACTCGCCCACCTCGGCCAAAACTTCTTCAAGTGGGTACTATTGGAAGTTTTTTCTATGCCTCAGAATCTGTACCTACCTTTCCAGTGTCTTCAGTCCCAGTGTCTTCAGTCCCAGTGTCTTCAGTCCCAGTGTCTTCAGTCCCAGTGTCTTCAGTCCCAGTGTCTTCAGTCCCAGTGTCTTCAGTTCCAGTGTCTTCAGTTCCAGTGTCTTCAGTTCCAGTGTCTTCAGTCCCAGTGTCTTCAGTTCCAGTGTCTTCAGTTCCAGTGTCTTCAGTCCCAGTGTCTTCAGTTCCTGTGTCCCCAGTCCCAGTTCTTATGTCCTCAGTTTCTGTGTCCCCAGTTGAAGTTCTCCCTCCAGACTGCACGTATGCCTCGGATGGTACTATGGTCCGTAAACAGGATCTGGTTATATTTGAACAGGCCTTACAAGCAAGGAGGGCGCCCCCTACCAGAACTTCAGGATCAAAAAAGCCAAAAAAGAAAAAGTAAAGATCTACATGCTCCCTGTTTGATCCATCAGGAGCATCCGGAACTAGTGGACAGTTTGGGCGTCCGGAGTCCGCCCCTAGGGGGGGGGCACTGTCAGGGCACTGCCCTTTGCGGTCACATTTCCCCAGTTGGCTCTGGGTGGAATTGAACCTGGGACCTGTCCATTGTGAGTCCGGCTCTTTGCCTCTGAGCCACTGCTCAAGTATTACTTTGCTTGCTATCCATTTGAGCCTGGTGCTGAACCGGTACTTTCTGTGGACCAATCAGTGGCCAGTGCGGCCTATTTAAGCCAGCCCCTTCCCCTCTGCTAGTTGCTGGTTCGTTGTCAGCTTTACCCTGTGAGAGAACCTTGGAAACCTGTATACCCAGACCTGCTTGACCCGGATTGGACCTTGACGATTCTCTGCCATCTCCTACACTTGACCCCTGCCTGCTTATCGGATTTGCTGTTGTCTCCTGCCCCTTGACCTTGGCTTGCTCTCACGGACTTCCTCTGATCTCTCCAACTCCTGACCCACGGCCTGTGACCCGGATTTGCCTTGTTTCCTGTTGGTCCCTTCTGGACTTACCTGCCTGTTCCTGCCTGATCAACGACTGTCTCCAGTCCTCTGCACCTGCCCTGCTTTCGTCAGCTGCACCAGGTCTGCCTACCAGTTCCCGGCACCGGTGCCTCCTTCTGCCGTCCCTCCTCTGTTCTAACTCCAGGGAGTGGTCTGCACAGGGTCGCAAAGGTGAGCCGCCCTCAGCATCTCGGCCTCGGTGAGTACTTGCCTTAAGGGTCCTGACATCTGGCCTCTGACATATAGTCTGTCTTGCCTTGTATCACTATCCCCCCTCCCTTATCTGCTGATCTAATAATGATGTCCGGATTAGTACTAAGGGATTTCAAAGCTTGATGTTCCAAGGGGTTGAGATTGTTACGAAATCGAGTAGCTTTGAAGGAGTCCGACTTGCATAGGTCAGTGAGCTCCTTGAAAACTACCTGATAGAAAGTGGAAAGATAAGGGCCTTTGGACTGGGTAGGGTAAAAAATAGACTTGGGTCTAAACGAAGTGTGGACTGTAGGGAGAGGAGACTGAGAGTATTGGGACCATACTATCAGATCTTCCTCTTCCTCATCAACATTCCAAAGGTCACAAAGATCTTGGATAGCCTGAAGGTCCGCAGAAGTATCTAAAATGGGCATAACTTCACATGACAAATTAGACTCTGTGGGAGCAGCTGAGGTCTTCATGTTGAAATGCCTTTTTAACGTAAGATTACGGATGAATTTGTTGAGGTCCTTAAACATGGTGAATGAATTGGGATAAGTGGTCGGGCCTTTAGATAATAATGAGGATTCCTGCATATTTAAGATGAGAGAGGATAAATTATAGATTTTCACAGTTTCAGCAACTTGTCTGGACACGGAGAGTGAGGATCTATGTTTCCTCCTCTCGTACCTCTTCTATGTGTTTTCTTTTTATTTGGGAGGGTAGAGACTTCGGTAGGGGGGCCTGCAATAAAAAAGAAGCAGGAATAGTAGCAGAGGGACCTCCAAAGGTGACTATTGTAGTGTCAGTAGGCACCACTCTAGACAAACCATCATCATGACAGGCAGGGCAGGACTTAGGGTGGTGGGGGCCCCTGGGCTTGAGTGTTGAAGGGGCCCCCTGGAGCCGAGAATTGGGGGGGGTCGAAGTTGTTGAGCGGGGGAGGAGAATTGAAGTTGTTGAGCGGGGGGCGCATTAAAGTTTTAAAGTTGTTGAGCGGGGGGAAGGGTTTTGCAGCTCTGATTCCTCCTGCTTCCGTGCTGCCTCCTCTTGAAATGCAGGAAAATTAACCCTTTTGCGGGATTGCAGGAAGAAGCTGTATGTGTGGGAAAGTCCCGCAGAATCCGTGCGTGTTGGGAGGTATGCGCAGGGCCGCCATCAGGAATTTTGGGGCCCCTTACACAGCTTGGGTCATGGGCCCCCTGGATCAGAGAACCGCCCGAAATTGAGAAGCGGGGGGGGGGGGGGGCTGCCGCAAATTGAGAAGTGGGGGGGCCTTTACAAAAAAAAGAAGGAATAAAGAAAGAAAAAAAAAAAAAAAATATATATATATATATATATATATATATATATATATATATATATATATATATATATATAAAGGGGGGTAGCCATCTGGGGCCCTGGGGACCTCTGGGCCCTTCCTTTAATAAAAAGAAAAAGTAAACCTCTGGGCCCTTTAATAAAAAAAAAAAAATAAACATTTATAAAAAATACATAAAAAAAGGAGGTTGCCTCTGGGCCCCTGGGGACCTCTGGGCCTTTTAATAAAAAATATATATAAAAAAAATGTATAAAAAAAAAAAGGGGGGGGACCTCTGAGCCCTTTAATAAAAAGATATATATAAAAAAAATGTATTTTTTTTTATAAAAAAAAAAAGGTGGGTTGCCTTCCGGGGGCCCTGGAGACCCCTGGGCCCTTTAATAATAATAATAATAATAATAATAAAAAAAAAAAATATATATATATATATATATATATATATATATATATATATATATATATATATATATAAAAAATTAAAAAAGGGGGGTTGCCGTCCGGGGGCCCTGGAGACCCCTGGGCCCTTTAATAATAATAATAATAATAATAATAAAAAATATATATATATATATATATATATATATATATATATATATATATATATATATATATATATATATATAAAAAAATTAAAAAAGGGGGGTTGCCGTCCGGGGCCCTGGGGGCCTTTGGGCGCCTGCGGACCTCCGCACCCCTAAAAAAAAAAAAAAAAAAAAAATGTTTTTTTTTTTTTTTTTTTTTTAAAGGGGGCCCCCTATTGGGCGGGGCCCATGGGCTTGAGCCCAGTCAAGCCCAATGGTAAGTCCGGCCCTGATGACAGGACAATGCATCCGTAACAGGAGTAACCGGATGCAATGTATGATGGGAGGATTCCACTGTGATGTTCTTAATGGGAGAAGCAATGGAACTGGTAACAACAGTGTTACAGATGGTAGGAGAAGGTCTGTTGGTAGAAGGCATCACAGTCCTAGATGTAATGGTAGATGTGTCGGTAATGGGCCAAGTAGATTTAGGTACCAAAATTTGTGACATAAGTGGTACAGGAGTAGAGTGGGACAGAGCCATTTTCCAATTAAAAACTCTATTGTGTGTATAATCATCCAAATCTCTCCTAAATTTGGCTAATTTATTTTGGATGAGAGAATCTTCACTTTTTTTAGTATTAATTTTAAAGGTTCTCAACCGCTCAGTGGGTAGGGAAGAATGTGTAGAATAAAAATTGGAAATGTTGTCTATAATTTTCTGTCGCAAAAAAAGATAACGTTCATTTCTATGTTTAATAAGAATTTGAATACATTTCTGAGTACAGAACTCAGCTATGCCTTCCCACTCTATGCAAGCATCTGGGTCCAAAAAAGTACATATAAATGGAAGTTATGTATATCTAACATTTTTTGGCTGCAGCAGCAATGACGTGTTATTTATTTCAATATTATTTGTGGTATAATTTAGATCAATTAATTCCACATATTTCAGACCAGCGCAGTATCACTCCATTACACTTTCCAAAAAAGTACATCCCTTGAGGACCCGAAGTCCCCTAGGTGAGATTTTAGATGAAAAATATTGTTGGAGAAAAAAGCAATTTTGTTGATTGGCTGAAATGGTAAGATCTTCTATACGTCTCATTCTAGTACATGTGTCTTTATATTTGGTGTCAGACCATGTCCGGGAAATGTACGAGGGGGCTGAAAAAGTTATTAGGAAATAGTGTATAGAGTTCATTCAAAATGTCAAATTTATGTTTCTCTATCAGCTCTATAATATCGCCCCCCTGAAGACGTTCAATTAACGAAACGTACGTCGGAGGCGGTACCTGGTCACGTGACGTGCTCTCCGACCTGTGGAGCTAGCAGCCGGGAACTCGTGTTGCGCTAGGGAGTTGGAGGTGACTCCCGACGACCCAAATCCGACCGCATATTGGCGGTGAAGTGTCTGCAGCCCCAGTGCCGGGTAGGCACTTTTACAGTAAGAGGCCATTTGGCTTTTCCTTTGTTTTTTAAAGTATTTCAATAAAAGCAATATCACGCTATTGGCTTTTCCCTGGTCTTTCCACATATCCCTATTTGGAACCCCTGGAGATGAGGTTACACATCTATTTTCCTGTCAACATGTGTGCAGGCACAATCCTGCTCAGGCTCATTTGACTATCTTTTTAATTAAAGTAGTCAACTTGTTCTGGTAAGCGCATCCATTTTCTTCAGCACATTTTGGGTGTAAAGAAGATTCAAGTCTGGTGGTGGCATTTTACTTTCACTTAATTAAGAGCACAGCAAATGAGAAGATTGAATTACTTACTTATTATCTACATTTCTATTTGGGACTTAAAGTCGTAGAGGCTATCTATGACACAGAGACATTATTTATTTTACATAATTGTTGTTTCTACTTCACTTTATTGATTACTAATATGTGTGATCACGATTATAAGAGATTTATTGGTTTATCACTTGTGGTCTAGCGCCCTCTACTTATCTTTTTCAACTATTGCAATCAGTATTGTATATGAGGAGCAGCTTTTTTATTTTAATGAATTTTATATATTTATTTTTTTTGGCGCTGAATTTCACTACTTTCACTATAATATCCATTGTAGAGAAAGGGAAAAAAATGTATTAATTAAGAAAGGAGAAAAAACAAGAAAGGGGGGGGGGATAGTTAGGCTGGAAAAGAAAAAAAGAGAGAGTGGTGTGCACTATATCTTATAGGAGATATGGAGACCAAATCACTGCATATCTAGCATAAGAACATGGGAATATATATATATATATATATATATATATATATATATATATATATATATATATATATATATATATATATATATATATATACTGTATATACATATACATATATATAAAACTACTGTATGTATGTATAATTTATATATCATTTTTACTATAACTATTTCACTTTTCCCCTTATACATATACGTCTATATGAATATGAGGTGATATATCCTTGCATTATCATCATTTTTTGGTAATTTTATTATTAATTTTTGACAAATAATATTATTATTATTTTTGTTTAGAGAAACAAAAATGAACATAGAGCGTGCACTGATAAACCTCATTGAGTAGCCAAAAGCATTACCGTCCCTGAGAGAAAAATATACATATATATTCCCAATTAAGGGATGGGGCATGGGACTATACGAATGCAATTGGGTATATCTAGAAAATTAATCCTAAATTTAAAATAAGCGATACCATTGATAGCTCTGAGACCACAGAAACTGTACACCGATAACAATTTATATGTAAAAAAAATATAATTTTAATTATACACATTATTAGATACATTCAAAAGATTTAAAAGACAAAATCTTATAACAGATTGAATTTCACCATTGGTTGATTTCTAGGATGTTATACACAAAGGGTCCGACATGTTTCGCCCATTCGGGCTTCCTCGGGGACATGTGTGTGTATATAAAAAATTCAATCTACAAGTGAATGAAAATGTAAATGTGGTGAAACATCTTAATAAATATAAATTTGTATCATACTATTTTTATATCTTTAAACACACCAAATCGATATCTTGTTTGTATAATCTTGTATACAACGGGTTAAAAAAAGCAAAGGGTTTGTGTTACAAAGATGCTCACTTAGAAATTAACATAGCAAACTAATGAGAGAAAATATTATAAATGTGTATATATGGTCACAACATATGTGCTGATTGTTTATAGCTGCCATCTTTGCTCAAACATGCCTTTACCATTCATGTTTGTGAGTAGCCAATTTACTGTTTGTGACTTATTATTTAATAAATCCTTGCATACTGCACTTAGGTTGGCACATCTTCTTCTCTTCTACTGATAAGATGAGAAGCTGAAATTTATATTAAATTGTTTTTATATTTTTAATGTTTATTCAACTTTTCAAATATGTAAATCAGAATTACACAATACCAAATATTTACATTAAAATTACCAATAGATTTGAAGATCCTTTCTAAATATAAAGGGTAATAAAATATCCACTGATTACACCCAAACTATACCAACCCAACCTATTTTGACTTTTCTCCCTGGCTTGGTTAATGTTTATATTAAGAACAAACTTGGCAAAAGGGTGTTCATTGTTCTGTGGGGAAAGGACCACCTGAAATAATTAAAACAAAAAGAGAACATTTATCATTTTAATTATTTGTGAACTTTTAACAGATTCCCAAAATCTTTTCTTAAGCCTTCAAGAACATGAAAAGGTCATCTCTGACTTAATTGGTTTTATTTCTTGGTGTTTCATTTTGAAACTTTTGTGTTATACATTTTTTTTTTTTTTTTGACATTTTAGGGTTGCAGGAACTAGATTTTTGTGTTATACACTGACAGAGAAACCCATTATGATTTTACTTTCAGCCTGTTGAAAGAAAAGAACTACAGTCATAACATATACATAAAAAGTGTCACATAATGATCATTGACAGTTTTTATATACCCCTTTATTAGATTTCCTTTGTGAGCTTTGTGTTATCAATGATTGGGACTTTTTGATCAATTTTCCGTTTAAAATTTTTTACAACTGTCAGTTTTCAATAGAGGCTGGTTAGCTGGCACTTTATAATCCTATAACACTTATGTTTTTAGGTTCTTTTTTTTTTTTTCTCTGCCTGATAGGACCATGTAGTTTACTGTTCATTGTTTTAGTGTAAAATCACGTGAGCTTTTTTGTTAGGGATTTGCAAACAATAACCCCATATAAAAGTTAAAAAAAAAAAAAAATTTTAGCTTCAAAAAGTCAGTTTGAACATTAAATGCAACAATTAGGCAGCATGTGGAGTTAATACTTCATCTCTCATAGCTAAAAGAAGCTACAATGTGGTGGAAAATTTCTGCACACAACCAGCAAATTAGAAGTTTGTAAGTTTATAACACAAAAGAAAACTATTTACTGCAACCCTAAAACTTCTAAAAAAAAAAAAAAAAGTTGAAATAACATCTAAACAAAAAGTATAACACAAAAGTTTCAAAATGTAGTGCTGCGTACACACGACCGTTTTTAATGTCATGGTGTCATGGAAAAAAAACAAAGTTTTTCACTACGTGATTCTTGTCAAGCCTGCCTTGCATACACACGATCGTGAAAAAAAAATGCTCGAGCAAAGCGCGGTGACGTACAACACGTACGACGGCACTATAAAGGGGAAGTTCCATTCGAATGTTGCCACCCTTTGGGCTTGATTATGCAAATTTCCCTTCTCATAACTTGCTTCTGAGCATGCGCATTTTTTCCCTGTCGTTAAAGCCTACACACGATCATTTTTCACGACGTGAAGAATGTCAAGAAAAAATAGAGCATGTTCTAAATTTTTAATGCCCATTTTTTCACGTCGAGAAAAATGCTCTGGAGTCTGCACACAATCGTTTTTAATGACCAATTAAAAAAACTGCATTTATCTTGTCATGAAAAACGTCCGTGTGTACGCAGCATAACACTAAATGCCCGTACACACAATTGGATATTCCAACAACAATTGTCTGGCGGATGTGTTTTGTCGGATAATCCGACCGTCCTTATGCTCCATAGGACAATTGTTGTCTAAATTTCCGACAACAAATGTTGGCTGTGCATGCTTTCAAATTGTCCGACAACAAATGTTCCGTTGGATTATCCGATCGTATGTACACAAATCCGTCAGACTAAAATTCAAAGTACAAACGCACATGCTCCGAAACCAATGCTAAACATCAGACAACAATAGCAGAAGTTGCCCAAAGGGTGGTGTTAAAGAACTGAAAAACCATGTGGTTTGGTGTATGTTGGCTGAAAATGTTCTGCCGTCTGTATGCAGAACAAGTTCACGGACAACGCCCTTCGGAAAAAAATCCACGGATTTGTCCGATTGAAGTCTGATCATGTGTATGAGGCTACATACCAGGTATGAGTCTGTAAAACCAGTTAAGTCAAGGATACTCTTTTCATTTTCTTGAAGGCGCTGCATGAAAGATTTAAGGAATCTGTTAAGAGTTCACAAAAAATAAAATCTAACAATTTTCTCTTGTAGCTTAAATTATTTCAGATGGTCTGTGGTGACACATGAGGGTATTTTTATCAAAAATTCACTAAACAACTCTTCCCAAAAATTTCCCAAAGATGCAACAGATTTTACCCATCAGCCCCTGCTGACAATCCCTCTATGATGCAGCCATTGATGGGCAAATCTTTCATATTCGAATGTTGCCAAATTGAATATCATGTGAACATTTAAAGTACAGTAGAGGTTTTTTCTTATTTCTGGTCGAACCGTTGAGGGTATGTTTTGATTGAATCTTGTTAAATGATGAAAATGTCCTTTTTTTTTTTTGTAAGAATTAACCAGCCTGGCATACCAGGAGCACCTGATAAAGTGGCAACTAGCCTCAACAAAGTTCTTGCTTTCGCCAGTCCAGCCTTTATCTTATTACAGCTGCAGCTCACTTGCAATGGTCAAATAAAGGTGGTGTTTTACAAATCTGCTACTCCGTTTTTTTTTTTATTTTAGCTCAGTAATGTTTGCTGTGAATCTGTCAGGGTTTATTAGCTGGACCTCTGGAGAAAATGAAGTGAACCTATGTGAACAGCATTTTTCTTGCAACTGTAGTAGTAAAGTAGCATTATGGGAGTCAGCATGGTATGCCAGTGCTCTCACGTGGGTATAGGTCAAAGATCACAGGCTGTACACCTGCACTGCAACTTTGTGAAATGTTGACAATTGCAGGCAGCATGCACCTAGGTGCAAGAGACATGCAGGCTTGGAGTGACAGGTTCACTTTTACCACTTAAGCCCCGGAAGATTTTACCGCCTTCGTGACCAGTGCATTTTTTACAATTTGGCACTATGTCGCTTTAACTGACAATTGTGCTTTCTTTTGGTAGCATTGGATCACTTGTGCGTTTTTTATTTTTTGCGCTATAAACAAAAAAAGAGTGAAAATTTGGAAAAAAAATATGAAAATTGTATAATATTTACCAGTAATTTTCCTTTCCTGGTGCCTATCCATGGCAGCATACCTGTGATAGAGCTCCGCCTCGACTCCCCCTTCAGGACTAGTGAATAGCATAAATTAAAGGCATAGTCCCTCCCCCAACATGGATAGGCACCAGGAAAGGAAAATTACTGGTAAGTATGATACAATTTTCTGTTTTCCTGGTGCCTTCATGGCAGCATACCTGTGATAAATAACTAGCTGACACGGGTGGGATAATTCTTAATAATAAATGTTAAATTAGAAGAGGGCATAGCAGCCTGAACTGCCCTTCTTCCAAACTCAACCGTCGTAAGAGCTCCTGGGTCAATATGGTAGTGCCTAAGGAACGTGTTATGAGAAGACCAGGTGGTGGCCCTGCACACCGTCTCCAGTGATACATTAGCCCTTGCTGCCCAGGAAGCTGAGACTGCCCTTATAGAGTGAGCATTCACTCGGAATGGAGGCTCCATATTCTTCACCCTGTAGGCCTTCTGAATCAACTTTACAACCCAAGAGGCCAGAGTTCTGATGATGAAAGCTTCTTTGCCCCTGTATTTACCAAAAGGTATAATGAAAAGTCTATAAGAGTTCCTGAAGGGACCGGTGGCTTCTAGGTAGGCCCTAAGCGCTCTGGATACATCCAGCTCGTGGCAGGACTCTGAATCTGTGTCTGTGAATATTGGTAGAGCCCAGGGTTCCGACAGGTGGCTTGGAGTAGCGACCTTCGGCGAAGTTCCACTCTATCAGGGAAGAAGGAGATGTGGTCGTCCCCTATCCCTAAGGAGTGGAGTTCCGAGATCCTTCTTCCAGATGTAATGGCTAGCAGGAAAGCCGTCTTTAATGTCAGGTTTCATATTGTTACTTGTTCCACTGGAGCAAAGGGATGGATCGACAGAACTTCGAGGACCAGGGACAAATCCCATTTAGGAAAGGACCGTCTAACAGGTGGGCAGATCTTCAATACGCCTCTGAGGAAAGTGATTACTAAAGGATCCTCTGCCCATATCCTATTCGTTGCGGCAGAGATTGCTGCTACCTGGACTTTGAGGGAGCTCAGACTAAGACCCAGCTCAAGTCCCATCTGAAGGAAGCCTAAAACATGGCTCGTAGAGGGAAGGTTTGGATCAAAACCATTATCGTAAGCAAATGACAGGAACTTGTCCCAGATTCTTGAATATATGGCATTCGTTGTAGGCTTCCTGGCCTTTAGGAGGGTTGAGATGACTCCTAGGGAACACCTAAGGACTCAAACCTTTGCCTTTCAACTACCAGACTCGAAGGTCCTATTTCTGAGGGTTTGGATGAAGTAGACTGCCCTGCAGCAGAAGTTGAGGGAAAGGAGGGATCTTGACTGGAGGGCCCACACTGAGGCGCATGGCTAGCGGAAACCAAGGTCTCTTCGGCCAATACGGAAGTACCGCCACCACCTGGACCGACTCCCTGAGGAGCTTCAGGAGGAACTTGAATATTAATGACCGGGGGGAAGGCATATGCCGTGGTGAATCTCCAAGGGCATGACAGGGCATCCACTGCCTCAGCTTGCGGATGCGGAAACCGAGAGAAGAATCTGTCCAGTTTGGAGTTCTTCGAGAAGGCAAACAGGTCTACCTGTGGGGGATCCCAAATGCTGGCAATCTGATGGAATACCCGGGGGTGGAGAGCCCACTCGTTGTTGTCCAAGAAGTTACTGGACAATGTGTCCGCTTCCGTGTTCAATCTGCCCGGCAGATACATCGCTCGGAAGTCCAGGAGGTTCTCCTCTGCCCAGAGCATGATTGTCTCTACCTCTTTGAGGAGTGACCTGCTGTGCGTGCCTCCCTGCCTCTGTAGATAAGCGACAGCTGCCCTGTTGTCTAGGCGTAGAAGTATCATCTGGCCTCTGGTCTGGGATGCCAAGTAAGTCAGTGCCAAAAAGGCTGCCCTCATCTCTAGGATGTTGGATACCACACCCTGGGTGGAGCATGACCATCTCCCCTGTATTTGGGTTTCCCCGCAATGGGCTCCCCAGCCCTGTCCGCTTGCATCGGATGTAATTGTGATCCAATGAAGGGAGCCCAAGTGACGAGGTTTGGAGAGGTTCTCTGGCATTGTGCACCAGTGAAGGCTCCTGCGCATCACTCCCGTCAGCAGGATCGTCTGGGACAGTCATTGCTTCTTCCACTGCGCCAAGAAACCAGTCTGGAAATACCTCAAGTGCCAATGGGCCCACGAGTATGCAGGAAGACATTGTGCCGATGAGGCTCAGGCATTGTGAGGCCGTCAGAAACGGGCTCCGGATGACCTTGATCATTCTCTGGATGACAATCGTTATCTTTGGTGGTGGTAATGACACTGTCCCCTCCTGAGTGTCGAACGCTTCACCCAGGTAGATCATTTGCTGCATTGGTGCAAGTTGACTCTTGTCTGAATTGATCAACCACCCTAGCTCTCTTAGTGTCTGCAGAAGAATGTCCCGATGACGTACCAACTGACCCGGACTGCTTGCTAGGAGTAGGATGTCGTCCAGATAGTGATATATTCTCAAGTCCTTCTCCCGCAGGGGGGCCAGAGCAGATATTAGAATCTTGGTGAACACCCTGGGAGAGGTGCACAACCCGAAAGGCAGGGCTTGAAACTGTAGGTGAGTGTCCTACTGCGAATCTTAGGTA
Organism: Rana temporaria; assembly: GCF_905171775.1. Lineage (NCBI taxonomy): Eukaryota > Metazoa > Chordata > Amphibia > Anura > Ranidae > Rana > Rana temporaria. The sequence goes on along the minus strand of NC_053493.1, from coordinate 114,677,100 downwards.
TTTCTGAAATGCAGGCAGGAACATGCAGGTACGCATCTTGCAGATCGACTGAAATCGAAATGGAGTAGAAACCTGCGAACCGTTCTGCCGAGGGAACTGGAATAGCCGCTCCCTGAAGCTGGAGTGACGTTAGGAAATTTCCCAGAGCTTGAGCCTTCAGTGGAGAGGATGGAATTTCTGTCCCCTTGAAAGAGCTCCGAGGTGGAGTTTGAGAGAAATTCCAAAAGTGCCCCCATTGGATTGTAGACAGAACCCAGGGGTCCTGGCAGTGGGTGGCCTAGACTGGGGCAAAATACTTTAGCCTGGCTCCAACCGGGAGCGCCTGGGGTATTTTGGCGTCAAAAAGACTGCTTCTGCTCCTGGGGACCTGGAAGAGCCTTCATCTTCCTGTTCAAGGAGGATTGCTGAGTACCTTTCCAAGGTCTTTTGTTGTCTCTGAATTGCCCCGATTGCTGAAAATCCCTCGGATCCGAACAGCGTAATCTAGAGGAACCGCCTCTGAATCTTCGTATCCTTCTATCCTGTGGCAGCATACCAGACTTCCCTCCTGACAGCCTGGAGATCGCCCTATCCATTTTGTCTCCGAATAGTGCTTTCCCATCGAATGGGATCTTGCACCAATTTTGATTTGGAGGAAAGGTCAGTTGTTCAGGGTTTCAGCCACAAGGCCCTTTTCGCCATTACTGAGTGCAACATTGATCTTGCCAAGCAACTGATCGTGTCGATGGCTGCTACCCCAACAAAGTCTTTCATTATATCTTCCTTGGGGACATCCTGACGCAAAGCAGTTTCAATGTTATCTGTCCACAACCTTATGGCATTTGAGACGGACGTTAGGGCGATAACTGGCTTACATGCTGCACCTGCGGCTAAGTAGCTCCTCTTCAGCTCCAGGTCAATTCGCCTGTCTAGAGGGTCCTTGAAGGAAGCGGAGTCCTCCATTGGTAATGTTACATTCTTGGCGAGTCGCACCACCGATGCGTCTACCACTGGCATGGAGTTTAGCGACTGCGTCCAGACTCTGGTAAGGGATACACTTTGTTGAATCGACCCAATGGAAGCTTTTTATCAGTCTTTGACTATTCATTCAGAGTGACTTGACTAATCTCGCCCATCAACGGGAAGAGAACCTGCTTCCTTTTGAGAAAAGGGAAGTAGTTTGTAGACTCTTGGGGAGGATCTTCTAACTTCTTCCAGGCGATTGCCGATTTGACTGCCTGGATAAAAGGCCTTACCAAGGAGAGGCTAAAGCCCGAAGGTTCTGACTCCTCTGAAGAGTCCTCTGAGTCGTCTTCGGGTGATGAATCTCTGACTGGTCGGTCTGCCGGTGGCAGAGGCATACAGACAGCAGAAGGACCAGGGAGATTGGGTTCTACATCCTGAACCAGTGATATCTGCCGGGATGGTTGAGCAGGGACCAAAGCCAAAAGCTTGGAGAAGGAGTCCCTCATTGTTTTATTCAGCAGATCTACCGCACGCTGATTTTCTAGCTTGCGGCTGGGCGCATAGTCCGAAAAACAGTCCTTACATACTACTCTATCTGGTAGTGGCGTAGCCCCGCATGTCCAGCATTTATTTTTTCTATAGGTTCCAGAAGAGGGGGACCAATCATGTCCTCTAGATCTTGACCTCTCTGACCTATGACGTGAGGACTGGGACCTCCGACTTGATGAGCGGGACCGGTGTCGTGAAGAATGAGACCTGCGGGCTGGGCTGTCGTTGTCACGGTGTCTCGATGATTTTCTGGACCTCTTGGAGTGGGCAGGGCTACGATGTAAGGGACTCACGTTAGAAACAGTGAGCGCACTTTTATATACTCACGCATTGCTGGTCACATACCAAATGGAAGTGTGAGGATCTCTGTTACGAGGTGAATGACTCATTGCGGGGCTTGGGCAGGAGGATCAGCTGTGAAAAATAATAGAAAAGGCTTGTGGGATTAACAAGAAGAAAAAGACTCCTGTCTGTACACCTACAGAGAGACGCAGGGTGCAAAGCACACTGTCACTTTAAAAAAAAAAACTACCACAGGGCTGGGGCTGGAGCACCTAGCAGGGCGTAGTCTGAAATGGCTCTGACAGCCATAGCCCTGCTCACAGGCTCCTTATATATGGACCAGGTGGAAGGGTTAATCCAAGAACCCCCCCTGAACACATACTGGAAAGAAAGGGCAATCTAACCCTCTTTCCAGCAACCAAGATGGCTGCCACATCCTCGTTCAGCGCATGCGCGGAAGCCCGGCGCACCGTGACACAGGAAGCCCTGCATCAGAGAGCCAAGTCCCCATCTCTGACTGCACCTGTGGAATGTGGCGGTGGAGACGCCGATCCGCCCGCACACCCCCCGCCATTCACAAAGGAACAGGGGAAGGGACATGACAGAGCCCCCACGGCCCCCCCTGCCGCAGACCAGACTCCTCGTTCTGCAAGAGAGGAGCCCAGCATGACAGGGGGGACAATCCTGGCAGACAGACAGATCTGCAGGAAGCTACAAACTTCTGGGAATCACAGGCACCCATAAGAATTTTTTTTTTTGAAAGGGAAAACAAAGAGCAAACATAGCTAATAAATGTGGCAAAATAAAGATGAGGAAAAAAAAGGAAAAGAAAGAAATTACTGGCCTGGGGAAGCTGTAGCTGATCCTTCTGCGACTCGCATGTCATTCATCGATATATGCTCTTGGCAGTTTGCGTTCCTGTGAGGAAACTCTGGGAGAAGACCCCAACAGATCCACAGAAGGGTTCCCAGTCTTATTAGAACTTTGAGCGGCCCAAGAACAGGGACTGCACACGGGAAAGGCTAAACCTGGCGGACGCTGCCGACTGCAGAGGTATGGACATACTTCTACTCTTCACCAGCACAAGAAGGTACGAGGAAAAAAAGGAGAATGTTGGGGGAGGGACTATGCCTTTAATTTATGCTATTCACTAGTCCTGAAAGAGGAGTCAAGGCGGAGCTCTATCACAGGTATGCTGCCATGGAGGCACCAGGAAAACTATATTTTTTACTTTTATAATATAATAAATATCCTCCAATTAAAAAAAATAAAATATTCATCAGTTTAGACCAATATATATTCTTCTACATATTTTAAGCATGTATTGATTGGTTTGGCAAATGTTATAGCAGCTACAAACTATGGGAAAGATTTATGGCATTTTTATGTCATTTATTTTCTTCACTAGTAATGGTGGGACTGCGGCATTGCGACGGACAGATTGGACACTTTTGACACTTTTTTTTGGACCATTGGCAATTATACAGCGATCAGTGCTATAAAAATGCACTGATTACTGTCTAAATGTCACTGGCAGGGAAGAGGTTAACACTAGGGGGAGAGCAAGGGGTTAACTGTGTGTTCCCTCAGTGTGTTCTAACTGTGTGGGGATGGGAGTTATTAGGAGAGAAGACATAATTTTTCCTACTTAGTAGGAACAAACAATATGTTTCCTCTTCTCTGACAGAACAGGGATTTGTGTGTTTACACACACAAATCCCTGTGCTGGGGCTCGTGCACGCGATCACGCTTAGCCAGCAGCAATCGCGCCTGCCCCCCACGCGCATCGGGTTTTCTGCCAGAGAAAGCGCCCCCCTGGTGGCTGAAAAGGACGTACCTGTACAGGATTTTGCCCAGGGGAGCCATTCTGCTGCAGTATATATACATGAGCCAGTGTTCTGTCAATATCTACAACCCATCAGAAACTCCAACCACTTCAGTTCTGGTTTATTTAAAACTTTAGTAATCAGAGATTTTGACAAATTGGTGGTTGGACACTGAAAGGAATGTGAAATGATGGAATATTATGTCTGACATTAGCTACTCCATTTTGAGATCTAGGATTCCATTTTATATAATATAGGTCTCTCTGTGGAGACATTTCAATATGTACTTTTTGTTTTTTTGCTTTTAATCTAACATTTAAGTTTTGCGGTTTTCATAAATAGAATATGTGATAGATGGCTAGTTCCGGAGCAGGCATTCTGTATGCAAGTAACGTGTTATTCTGTCTTTAAAGTTTAACAATTGTTCCTTAAAATCCTCTGAAATCTGTAAGATTGAAACTGTGAACTTGTTCCCCTTTTTCTACATTAGGGGGAGGAGATTTCTTTAACTCTCTGTATGTGTGTATAAGAGCTCTGTCGAAAAATATAGCAATTTGCAATTATCGATACAACATAAGTGTATGTGTCATCATTGTCTCGCTAGCGAGGGAATCTCACCTGTCCAAGGTCCAGCCTAGGCAACAGAACCAGAACCGAACCTAACAGAACTGGTACCAGAAGTGGGGTGCTGATTGACCAGGTAAGGCCACACTTATTCTCGAATTTTACATTTGGGTGTTTTTGTGTTCTTTGCCTGGCTCAGTAGAACCTCGGATAATTTTAAGTTTTTTAGTTTTAAGATTCTGTTGTGCGTATTGCAGAGGTTGCGGTTATAAAGGATAGGGAGAGTCCGGCGGAGTGTCTGACTATAAACTAAGAGTCGACGGGTTTGTCTGACTATAAACTAAGAATATTTCAGGGTAGCAGCAGATTGCTCCCTGAAGAAGGACGGACAGAGTGGAGCCCCAAGTACAAAAGAGCTCATTTCTTGTTTTGTATTGTCTGAAATTGATGTGATTTAATCTGTTGCAACCTTTTGAATAATATAGAACATACTGTATTGTATAATATAAGATTGATTGTTGTTGTTAAAAAAAAAAAAACAGTGATTACATGTCATACTCTGTGCCAAAGACCTCCTGTATAGAGTGCAAAACAGGTTTAACTTTCTTGACAGACGGGTCAAAGTTATCCCTAATCTCTGTATGGCCAAGAGAACATAGAAGTCCAACTCAATTAGGCAACAGGAGATTTTACCCGTTTAATCCAAAAAAACAGTCTCCCTGCACTAGAGTGCATCGAGTGAATATTCACAATCAGATACCGTTCACCCCACAGGAAGGTCTTAGAGAAGGCCTGTCCCCGGACGAAGTGAAGGAGATTGTGCAAAGGACAGGACAAACTTTAGTTGTCTGTCCCTTTTCTTTACCAGTGTCCCAAATATTTTAAGGAGGACTTGAAATACAGAGTACCGACATGGGTAATAAATTTGGGAAGGAAGATTCAGAAGGTAAGCTGAAGCAACCCTCCCCTATAGAGTTTGTTAAGAGTGAAATACCAATTGTATATTGTGATCCTTTTTGGGACTTGATAATGAAACGAAGCCACCAGTTGCATATGTCAGGATATAGTCCTGTGGGCCCCACCAACCGACAGCAATGGTATGAGGTAGAGAAAATGTGTGGAATAGGAAAGAACATATATCCACCAGGGGACTGGGATACGGAGTATATGAAAAAATGTTGTAAGAAGTGGAGGCCTTTAGTGGAAAAATATGAAAAGAAATATGCGGAGTTGGACCAAGGTACTGCCCTTACTAGGGGAGTTCCTCCACCTTATACCAGGCGCCCACCCCCAGTGCCAACCGCGCCAACCCCACCGTCTTATGTTTTTGTTAAAGAGGAAGCTCCTCGCAGAAAATTATACCCCGTTCTTTCAAATCCTCAAGTTGCAATCATGGCTTATGGCTCAGCAACTGACCAGCAAAAACAACAATGGGAAGATAGAGCCAAGGAGGAGGCAGATAAAAGGGCATCTGAAGAGGGCAGGAGAATAAGAGAAGCTCAGAGAAGAGCGGATATAAAAAGGGAGTTTGAGGAGTTGCAAAGGGACTTAGACTCAGTTAATACTCAAACGAGAATAGCAGACATGAGAAATAAGAGAGATGAAATAGAAGAAGACGCGAGACGCCTTCGGGAACAGCAGAGGGAAATAAACTTAAGACATGAACAGATGAATGAACATAAACAAAGTCTAGATGCACAGGCCCAAGAGGTGAGGGACTATGGGGAGCAACTTAACAGGGAAAAGGAGGAGGTTTTAGCACGAAAAAGTGACCTCGACCAAAGAAAACTTGAGTTGGAGAAAATTGCTAGGGAACAACAGGAGCAGTTGCGTTTAATAGAAGAGCAGCGGGTGCTTACTGCCCCTCGGACTAGGTTAGAAGCCTCTAAGGCTGCCAAGGCTTCAGCTCAACAGGCTGAAACTATACGAGAACAGCAACCTGACAGAGAGAGTGGTGATAAGGAAGAGATTACTGCCCCAAGTTTGGAGGGAGAAATGAAACATATTGCCATTACACAAGTAAAAGTCCAAACAGAACCCCAAGTTTCTCCACAACTTCCAGGGACGGGGGTATTCCCAATGATGACCATAGGCACCATGGAAGTGTATGTCCCCTTTACCATGGGTCAGTTAAAGGATCTTAGAGATACCTGTCCTACTCCAAAAAAGGACCCTAGAGGCGCAGCTACTTTCTTGGGTAGATTCTGTGCTGGTGCGGGAATGACAAAGGAAGACTTACTGTTAATCATACAGATGATCGACCCTGACCCTGGCCAGGATTTTCCTTTTGATAACACCTACAAATCTGCTCTTACAACTGAAGGACCGATAAACCTCCAGGAGTTCTGGAGACTGACTGGCCATCATTGGATGACCATATACAAGGGTACTAGTGCACTCACATCCTTCATAACAAGCTCTCAAAAGACAGGGGAAGAGTATTTTGCATATGTTAAACGTATGCATTTAGCTTGGAAGGATGCGGGTCTAACAGACCATACCCTTTTTGTAACCACCACACTTAACGGGGGAAGCCAGAAGATAGCACAAATGTTAAAAATATTAGACCCTAAAATTATGAACATGACTCCGGAGGCCTTTGTAGAACATGTAAAGGTTAGGCATCAAACAGGTCTCTTTGAAGCGAAAGGAGGACTTTTCCCAGCTTTAACGGGAGAGCCCATGCTGGAGGAAACACCCCTGTTGGCGGCGCAAATGCCTTACCAACAACAGAATCAGTACCCTGTTGGCAATCAGTATCCTCCGCGCTCTGTGCCATACCCTCGCCAGGGCCCACAAAATGATCAAGCATGTTTCCATTGTGGTGGCTTTGGCCACTGGAAGGCTAACTGCCCACAAAGGAGAGAAAATTATAGAGGTAAAAAGGGAAACAGGGGAGCTTATAGAGGTCAAAACCCTAACTGGAATGACAATAGACAGATAGCCCAGTACCCACAGTGGAACCAACAGGCACAATCTCAAAACCAACCACAGCAGCTACAAGCTGGTGCCGGGCCTCTTCCCTCTCCCCAAATACCGGTACAATGGCCAAACAGACAAAACCCATAGGGAGGCCCGGAGCGTATCCCGTCCTTAGTTCTTTGCTCTTATTCTGGCACTTGGCAGGCTTTACCTATTATAAACCTTGTTATAGAGGGGGTGGACATCGCACTCCTGACAGACACGGGGGCTACGACCAGCTCCTTGAACAACAAGGCTTTTGCCAGTAGGGCTATTACACAAGGACGCTCTGTGGGAATTAATGGGATACCAACATCACACGACATAACATCAGATTTAGAAATCTGTAACCAAGATGGCAAGTTCCTATGTAAATGTAGTTTTGCTCTGTTATTTACTTGCCCAGTCTCTTTGGCTGGTAGAGACTTACTATCCAAACTACGAATCAAAATAATTTTTGAGCCCAATGGCACCGTGTCAGTTAACTACTTGCCGTCGCCGCACCGTCATTTTACGTCCACAAGGTGGCTCTCCTAGGCGAGACCACGTAAATGGACGTCCTACCCTTTAGCCGCCACTAGGGGCGCACGCGCGCCGCCGGAGGGGCGCACGCGCGCCCCCCGCTCGCCCCCGACTCCCGTGCGTGTGCCCGGCGGGCGCGATCGCCGCCGGGCACACGCGATCGCTCGGTACAGAGCGGGGAACGGGAGCTGTGTGTGTAAACACACAGCTCTCGTTCCTGTCAGCAGGGGAAATGCTGATTTTCTGTTCATACAATGTATGAACAGAAAATCAGTGTTTCCCCAAGTGAGGCCACCCCCCCCCCCACAGTAAGAACACACCCAGGCATACTTAACCCCTTCCCCGCCCCCTAGTGTTAACCCCTTCACTGCCAGTGGCATTTTTATAGTAATCTAATGCATTTTTATAGCACTGATCGCTATAAAAATGCCAATGGTCCCAAAAATGTGTCAAAAATGTCCGAAGTGTCTGCCATAATGTCGCAATACCGAAAAAAAAATCGCCGATCGCCGCCATTACTAGTAAAAAAAATATTAATAAAAATGCCATAAAAATACCCCCTATTTTGTAAACGCTATAACTTTTGCGCAAACCAATCAATAAACGCTTATTGCGATTTTTTTTACGAAAAATATGTAGAAGAATACGTATCGGCCTAAACTGAGGAAAAAAAATGTTTTTTTATATATTTTTGGGGGATATTTATTACAGCAAAAAGTAAAAAATATTCATTTTTTTCAAAATTGTCGTTCTATTTTTGTTTATAGCGCAAAAAAAAAAAAACGCAGAGGTGATCAAATACCACCAAAAGAAAGCTCTATTTGTGGGAAAAAAAGGACGCCAATTTTGTTTGGGAGCCACGTCGCACGACCGCGCAATTGTCTGTTAAAGCGACGCAGTCCCGAATCGCAAAAAGTACTCTGGTCTTTGGGCAGCAATATGGTCCGGGGGGTAAGTGGTTAAATCACCAGACTGTGATGTGTCAGTGCAGAAACGGGTGGACATCAGATCTTTCTTTGTGGCTCTACCCCCACCAGTAGGTCAGCATAAAATATGGGCAGAGTCCAAAGATTCTGTGGGTTTCCTAAATTGCACACCCTACCGGCCGACAATCAGACAGGGATGTCTCCCCATTTTTCAGAAACAATATCCCCTGTCTGAGGAGAAGTTGAATGGTATAGACCCACAGATAGAATTATTTTTACAAAAGGGCATACTGACTCCAGTCATCAGTCCTTGGAACACACCCATTAACCCCGTAAGAAAGGCAAACGGAACATGGCGCTTGGTACAAGATTTAAGGCCCTTGAACAAATGCATTACACCTCTACCTCCCCTCGTTGCAGATATTAGCACCATCTTTGCTCCTCTGACACCAGAACACAAATGGTATACGGTGATAGACCTTGCCAATGCATTTTTTAGTGTGCCCGTTGATGCTGCTAGTCAGCCCCTCTTTAGCTTCTCATGGAAACGTGGCCAGCTAACATGGACCAGGTTACCGCAAGGCTTTGTGGATAGTCCAGCCGCCTTCAGCATGGTGTTAAATCAATCCCTGACTGACTGGGTACCTGAACATGGTTCAGTTCTGATCCAATACGTGGACGATCTTCTAATAGGAAATGGGACAGAAATTGGCTGTAGTAATGACTCTGTGAATCTGTTAGACCACCTCGCTGACAAGGGTCACTTAGCATCTTTCAAGAAGGTGCAGTGGTGCTCGTCTCGGGTGGAATACTTGGGAGCGGTCATCTCGGAAGGTGCCAGGCTGGTATCCCCTGCCAGAGTAGAGGCCATATCGGCACTGAGCAGACCGAGCGACAAGCGCTCACTGCTGTCTTTCCTAGGCTCAATAGTGTACTGTAGGCAATGGATTCCAGACTGTTCATTTCATGACTCAGTCCTTAGGAAGGCTACACTCGCCACAGCCCCCAAACAAATTACCTGGACCCCTGAGATGGTCACTGCCTATGACATGCTGGTGCGTTCACTTCGTAATGCACCCGCTTTGGGGCTGATACAACATGGTAGGCCTTTTTCACTGTATTGTCTCGTTATGGGGAATACCATGGCTGCTGTTCTGACTCAGGAGCATGGTGGTAAGCAAAGACCTGTAACGTATATTTCAAAAAAACTACCTGTTCAGGTTCAGGGTATGCCCGCTTGTCTTCAGGCACTGGCCGCCTGTGCCTTGGCAGTACAGGCGGCAGAGAAACTTGTTCTAGCATCACCCATGACCCTTTTTACAACTCACACTGTCACACAACTGATGCAAAACATGAACACGCAACATATGACAGCACAGAGGTTAAGTGGGTACGAGATAATTCTCTTAAACACACAAAATTTAGAGATTAAAACTTGTCCATCCACTACTCCTATAGTACGGTTTCTGCATTCCCTCCTTAAATTAATGCCTGAATCAGAACCAGTGCCAGAGCATAATTGCGAAGACCTAATTTCCCAAACAACCTCCCCAAGAGCTGATTTAAGGGAGAACCCCCTAGAAGGGGGCATTGACATATATGTGGACGGGAGTTGTACGCGCCCCGATGATAAAACCTACCGTACTGGTTATGCAGTTGTCCAGCTTCCTAACATTATTCATGAAGCAAAACCCTTAGTCGCAAAATCTGCACAGGAGGCTGAACTTACTGCATTAATACGTGCCTGTCAGCTGTTTACAAACCAAATTGTAAATATATATACCGACAGTCGGTACGCTCATGGAATCGTATTCGATTTTGGGAAGATTTGGCAGAGACGCGGCTATCTAACCGCAGAAGGAAAACCGATAGCACACCAAACCCTTATTGAAACATTACTAGATGCCATACACCTGCCTAAAGCGATTGCAGTGATTAAAGTGAAAGCTCATACTACGAGTAGGACCACGGAAGCACTTGGCAATGCATTTGCTGATAAAGTAGCCAAACAAGCAGCGGATACTATCCCTGCACAAGACACCCCTGTGACCTCTATGTTTTACATGAATGATTTTAGTGCACCAGACTTCAAAACTACGGTTATGCTTTTACAGTCCATGGCTTTGCCCATTGATATCTCTGACTGGATGCAGCATAATTTGGCCAAAGATCCCTCGGGTCTTTGGACAAATAAGGAGGGAATCATGGGTATTCCTAAGTCTGTGGCACCATTGATCATCTCATACATTCACGGTCCATGTCACATAGGCCGTAAGCCCATCTTAAAACAGTACAGAGACCATTTTCAAACAGAAGGACTCATAAAAATAATACAAGACTTTGTAAGCTCATGCGTTACATGCGCACAAAATAATGTACAGGGAAAGGCAATGGGAAGACACGGAAATTTGCCCCCTCCATTAGGACCTCTTACAGACTTACAAATAGACTTTACGCATATGCCAAAACAGAAAGGAAATGTAAAATATCTTTTGGTAATTGTGGATAAATTTTCCGGGTGGGTAGAAGCAGTGCCCACTACTGGGGAAACGGCAGGAATAGCGGTACGAGCTATTATAAATAATTGGGTGAGTCGATTCGGACTCCCAGTGAATATCTGGTCTGACCAGGGACCAGCTTTTGCCTCTAGACTCACACAGGAATTCTCTAAGATTTTGGGGATACAATGGAAATTGCACATCCCTTATCACCCTCAGAGTGCGGGAATTGTCGAACGGATGAATAGGAATATTAAGGATAAACTGAATAAAGCTACTCAAGGTACTATGAAAAATTGGTCCTTATATCTCCCAGGTGTACTTTACCAGATAAGGGTCACTCCTAATTCTAGAGGGTATTCCCCTTTTGAGGTACTCATGGGACACCCTCCAGCTGAGAATAGTGTAGGAAAGGATAATGATTTGTTTTCTCAACAGGAAACTTGGATGAAACATCTGGTAAGTACTATTCAACATACCCAAGAAGGAGTTGCTGTCACCTTTTCTCCTCTTTCCACAGATCCAACTCACCCTTTTATACCTGGAGATGAGGTATTGGTTAAGCAGTTGGCCGTAAGAAGAAAGACGGGCCCCATTTACCAAGGCCCCTATACGGTGGAAAAGGTCTCCCGGACAGCCGTAAAGGTTGAAGGCCTAGGACCATGGATTCATGCGAGCAGATTGAAAAAGGGTCCCTTGAAGATAAAGACCCCAGAAGCCCCGATGGCTCCCCCCTTGGAGCGAGGGCTCGAGAACAAGGAGGACACAAAGCTAGAAGCCCCGATGGCTCCCCCCTTGGAGCGAGGGCTCAAGAACAAGGAGGACGCAAAGCCAGAGACCCTGATGGCTCCCTCCATAGAGCAAGGGTCCGGGAAAACCAGCACTTAACTGCCAATCAGGTGTACAATAGAATGATAAGAGGAGGGAAATACTGTGGACTATTGCTTATATTGTTTGTGGTGACTGCTACGGGGGTTTGCTACTTCACCCCAGGTTGCCATGGGATACATGGAATGCATGAGGTGGGAAAAGGCAAAATTGGTATAGTGAGTGATCCCAGGAAAGTAAATATCCTTGGGATCAGAGGAGGGAATTGAAAGGAATGTGAAATGATGGAATATTATGTCTGACATTAGCTACTCCATTTTGAGATCTAGGATTCCATTTTATATAATATAGGTCTCTCTGTGGAGACATTTCAATATGTACTTTTTGTTTTTTTGCTTTTAATCTAACATTTAAGTTTTGCGGTTTTCATAAATAGAATATGTGATAGATGGCTAGTTCCGGAGCAGGCATTCTGTATGCAAGTAACGTGTTATTCTGTCTTTAAAGTTTAACAATTGTTCCTTAAAATCCTCTGAAATCTGTAAGATTGAAACTGTGAACTTGTTCCCCTTTTTCTACATTAGGGGGAGGAGATTTCTTTAACTCTCTGTATGTGTGTATAAGAGCTCTGTCGAAAAATATAGCAATTTGCAATTATCGATACAACATAAGTGTATGTGTCATCATTGTCTCGCTAGCGAGGGAATCTCACCTGTCCAAGGTCCAGCCTAGGCAACAGAACCAGAACCGAACCTAACAGACACAACACTGACAACCGAATAGTGTCTGGTACAGGAAGACTGAGCTGTTATGACAGCACAGCGGCTAACGAGGACAAAGCTGTCGCCGCCTCGGAGGCGGCCATTTTGTTGGCTAGTATTGGAGCGGAGTAAGAATCTCTGCTCATAATATCCTGCACCGGACTCTATTTGGTTGCCAGCTTTGTGTCCAACCACCAATTCGTCAAAAACTCCAATTACTGTTGGTTTAAAATAAACCAGAAATTACGCAGTTAGAGTTTCTGATAGGTTGGAGAACTTAAAGGAATATATATTAATGCGCAACCTGAAAGTCGCATATCATGGTGACTAATGTGACACACAAAATTATATTGGTGTGATGTATGAAGGAATAAATATATTAATTAATTCCAAGAAATTGGGTGAAGGTGATTGGAAGGAACAAACAGCAATGTTATTGCAATAAACCTTCAACACTAGTGATAAAAGATCATATAAAGTCCATAAAAAACTAATTTTTCACATTCTTACTATTCCAACTAAATTATTTAATTGCAGCACCTTCCATTTATTTGAAGAAGGGCGAGTATAGCCTCATTTAAAATGTAATACTGAAATTAAAAGTGTACCCTCATCCCAGTTGCAAATAGAAAAAATGGGAGAGTGGGTGGGGGGATAGTTGCTGAAGCTAGACCCAATATGACAGCCTGATGAAGCGGAAAACCCGCGAAACTAGTAGACTTCGACCAATCCTGGATTTGTACAATTGTTTTGCATTTTTAATCAAATAAACCTTCTTACACCATTATTGTTTATTGCATTTTATCAGTACCAAGACAGTCCCCCCCAACACACTGAGTGGGTCATATTGGGTCTAGCTTCAGCAACTATCCCCCCACCCACTCTCCCATACCTTCCATTTATTCATTTTAACCCTTGCCTTTGATCAAGTCATACGTGAGGTTTTGTGTGACAGATTCTTTGCACCTGGTAGCACACTTTCTTTGGGATAGCCCGGATCAACTCCACTTACAGGTTGGAGAACTTGACAGAACACCGGTCGGAACCAGTTAAAGTAACCTTGAATGCCTACATAGTAACACAGTTACACTGTGTTAGATGTAAATGGATCATTTACAATTTGTAAATGGATAATTGTTTTTGTCAGTTTGCCTTTCTACAGGTTACAATGCACCTGAAGGCTTTTTGGCTAAGGCCTATAATGATTTACAAATTTGATTACCTAAAACTTATATGACATCTCTCACGAGAATGTGAAGACAAGCACCAATCTAACAGAATAAGTTTACATGTGGGTATTGGGACCTAAACAAAACAATGTATTGCAGGCCATTGGACTTGAAGTTACAGTACAGGAAATATATACATTAGTCTTTCTGAAATAAAACAAAATACACTTTGGCAGACATCTATCAAGTAAATTAATGAGAAATATAGCCAATTAGACAAGCCACCAAACTGTTAGGCCCCGTACACACGAGAGGATCGATCCGCTGAAATTGATCCGCGGATCGGTTTCAGTGGATAGATCCGCTGGTGTTTACGATCCAGCGGATATTTATCCGGGGATATATTTCGGGCCGACCGATTTCCAGCGGATAAAAATTTCTTAGCATGCTAAGAAATCTATCCGCTGGAATCGGCTCCAGCGGATCGATCCGGTGGTCTGTACAGACTCACCGGATCGATCCGTCCGAACCCATCCCTCGCATGCGTCGTAATGATTCGACGCATGCGTGGAATTCCTTATATGACAGCGTCGCGCACGTTCCCGCGTCATCATCGCGGCGATGGCGCGACACGTCATCGCGATGGGAATTCGGCGCAGATTTCGATCCGATGGTGTGTACACTCCATCGGATCAAAATCCTCAGAGGATTTATCCGTGGAAACGGTCCGGAGGACCATATCCGTGGATAAATCCTATCGTGTGTACTAGGCCATAGAGAGTTACACAGGTCTGGGATGATCAGTGTTTATGAGACGGACTCAAAACAGACATACAATTAGGAAGTGGTCAGGGGAAGGTTGTATTCTAACATGGTGCTACTTTAGGAAAGATGGGGGGTGAATTTAATGAAACTGCCTAATTATCATAAATCTGTCTCACAATATGTCAAGCTGCTCCTGCTCGTTGAATTGATAACATTGACAAATGCCCCCCTTGTGTCTATAAAACTGAAGAGATATGGCTATATGAGAGGCTCAGCCCACACTAAAATTATATTGCAGTTTTAATTGGATGTTGGTCTGTTGTGAGAAAAAAAAAGGCATGTGTATTCTATGCATCCCAAATCCATAAATACCATGTGGCAATTATGTGAAAATAAAAAAATCTAAATAAGTGAGACCTAATAAATCGCAAAAATAAAATATACCCTGCTGTATAACACATCACATACAATGTGCATCCAGTGACTGTCTGTGAAATCAACAGACCTTAAACCAAAATTAGATTAGAACATAGTGTACAATGAAAGATAAGTATAACTGTACAATAAACGTCTCTCTGTGCCTTAATCAGAAAAAATATAAAAACCCCCACAGTGACACACAAGTGAGGCTTTAAATCTCCAAATATACTACAGACTGCCCTCTGTGATAGCCTCTATGGAATGTGGAGAACACGTATGAACATTTAAATCCAAATATAAAGATTCTTCACAATGATGAAGTGTGAGTCTTTTTAACACTCAAAATTGTCGACTGCTGCACACTCTATTCTGTGATAGCCTCCACCAACAAGTGCTCTTATGGATGGACCTTCGCCTCAATAGTTGGAACCCTGAAAAGTAAGGAGGTCACACACACATGAAAACCATTGACACGTACCTGGTTATAGAGCTTGACAGTATCAGTGCTGTGCACAACAAGACGAGCACCTGCAGGCCTGTGTGAGCCCCAGAACTTCATTTTTAGTATGGCCTACACTTCCCTGACAATCATACTCTGATCACTGGCAAGGTTTCTCTGATTCAGTGCTCTGTCAGGCAAATAGGATCTCAAACACAAGAAAAAGGCTCAGTAGTGCCCTCTATTACAATATTTTTTTTAAAGCGGAGGTTCCACTCGCGATTTTTTTTTAAGTCAGCAGCTACAAATACTGTAGCTGCTGACTTTTACTAAGGACAAATACCTGTCCTAGGCGCCCGCGGTGGTGGCCCCCCAAGGCCAATCTCACGATCCTGGCAGCTCCCTGCGCTGCCATACTTACTGAGGGAAACAGGCAGTGGAGTGCAAGTCTTGCGGGGCTTTTGTGAATGGGTGGCTGCTATCTGGGATACACACAGTTCCCAGAAGGCAGCGCGCCCCATTCCCCAGAAGACACCACGAGGAGGACGAGGAAGAAGACCTGCCGCAGACTAGGAGTAGGCAGATTAGGAACATCCGCATAGCAACCGGCATTTCTGGTAAGTAAAAAAATAATTTTTTGCAGATTTTTGGTGTAATTATTTTTTTTAGGGTGGAACTCCACTTTAAATATAGCCCAAAATACATTAGAATCAACATAAGTCCCTGGAGTCCCCCTATAGCCTGGAATCCAAAGCCACAATGCTCCAATTGAACTCCGGATAGCATGGCAAAGTCACAGCTCCTCCCACATGACATGCTGCATCCTGATTGGACTTCCTTAGAGGAAGAGCCCTAAGTTAAAACAAGCTATGTAATCTCAAACCAGAAGAGACAGGGTTAACTAGAATAACAGAAGCTGCATATTAAATATATTTCAATAAACATGTTCCCCAACTAATATAACGGAAGGTGACCACTACACACATAGAGTAGCACAGACCTAGCTATCTGGCACTGTGCATGTGGCATAATTACCCTTTAGTAACAGACACATCTGTCATTAGCAGGACTTTTTTTCAGGGGGAACTTGGGGGAACTCAGTTCCACCACCTTTGGCTCAGACCCTTTGGTGCCTGCTCACCACAATCACTTGTAAACACAGAAGTCTGGTTTCTGTGACAGCTCTGCACTCTGTATGTAATGCAATTCTGGTATTTAATGCTTCTTTTAAGACCCTTCTACTGTTTGTGAAGTCTGAACGGGTCGTGGTTGAGTTCCTGCACCTATTTTCTGAGAATAAAAGCTCTGGTCATTAGGATTCAGAAATGCACTCAAAAAAGTTATGGACAGAGGCAATTAAACTGTTGGAACATAGGAATACTTGCTTAACAATCTCTGCTTCTGGTGTGCTACTGCTACAGCAGCAGTAGCAGCCTATGTATGTATAATCCCATGTGGCTGAGTTCTCGATCTACCTCTACTTTCTCCTTCTGGAGTTTCTAACCCAGAGAAACAGAGACAGGAAGTGATGTATATAAATAATCTCAATTAACATTAAGCAGCAGAGCCACTTACAGACAGTAGAGGGCAACAGATTTCTACAAGTATTGTCATTGTGCTATATTTCTCAGAGATTGGCTGGAGAAATTTGCAGTGAAAATAAAATGTAAAGTTGAAATACATTTAAATCAAATTTCCTCAGCATTTTTTATTCAGATTTGCTCTATGGGGTCTACAGCACATATTAGGGTTTTGCCCCAAATTCACACAACTTTACATATTTTTCTAACATACCGTAATCCTATGTGAAAAATGTATAAAATTTGAGTAAAAACTGTTGGAAAATATTGTAAAGTACAGTTGTATGTAAGGCGAATCTGTATTTATTGGCTATTGGCGCCACAAGGACCCTGGACTCACTTCATAGAAATTTCAGCCACCGGTTGTTTATGAGAAGCCCCACCATATTGTATCCTATTCTCACACACATTATTCAGGCTTAAAGGAGCAGTAAAGGAAATTGCTGAAATGACTGTTTACAGGGTATAGAGAAATAATAGTTAACTGATTGCTTTTAAAAATGATTAAAAATAGATAAAAATCAATCATATAATGTGCCTGCAGTTTAGTTTCGTTTTTAAACAGTTTCATGTTTCTGTGAAGTACAGAGACACACAGAACAAAAACAAACAAACAAACACAGGGCAGTGTTTGTTTTTAAAATGAATCTGATTGGTTCTGAGGAGTTTTAGACACACAGTAATCACACCTCCTTGATCATGGACCACAGTGAAAAGCTAGCATGAGTTTTTTCATAAGGAGCCAGACAAGCAGGAAGTGTGGAGATCAGAGAAGGATTACAGCTACTTCAAAGCAAAAACGAACAATGAGGACATGAAACCAGGACTTCAGTAAGGTAAAGGAAGCTATTTAGCTAAAAAAATTCCTTTAGTGACCCTTTAAGGCTCCATTTAAAGTGAATTTTCAACACTTTACTGCAACTCTTCCCAAATGCATTTCCATCATAACAGTGTATCTCCACAGAATCACTAATAGAGTCTATAGTGCAGAACACCAATGCCACAACAGTGTAAAAACAAAATCAAAAATCCTCAAGAGCTCAACCATGAATCATAGCAAGAAAAACAGTTAGATGATGAGTAATAAACAACAAGACCCAGTGCAGCTGGCAAAGGCCATCTGGAAATGTAGCTTGTAAACCACTTTAAAGAAAGTCAGGGCTCAATGGGTTAATGAAGAAAATTACTGTCAAAAGGGGCTCAAAGATAATGAAAACAATTGTATTTATTCAATGCTTGTTGAAATATGTGGAAAAATGTCAATAAAAGAATACAAATTATGCAAAGCTTACGATTCCTCTGCAGGTCACCATGGCAGTGAGGAGCCAATGATATCCAAAGTGCCAACAGTGGGGCATGGGGGAGCCAATCACTGTGCTGTCACAGATGTACTGCAAAGGAAAGTGTATGGGGGATCCACTTGCTGAAGGTGGAACATAATGTTGCTTGCTCTGTTCGCATCTGCCCAGCTGGGCTGGCCATACACTATAGCATTGTGTTTATATCCTGAGGGCAACTAAGTACAGGTGGGCCTGCTTGTCTTAAGGAAAAGGGGGCTGCTATAGGTGAAGTGCACAGTAGCCAGATATAGTGTCTGATCACCTACGTTGGGGTAGACGTGACATTCGTGACACTGTGGACTTAAAGGGGAGGTTCACCCTATAAAAAAATTCTAACACTACATCCAGCCCAGTTCTGCATATAAAATTACACTGACTTTTTTTTTTTTTTTGCCGTAGATAGCGTTTAGCCTTAGAATTCACCGCGGCTTCCAGGTAGGGAATTCCACGGGAGTGGGCGTTCCTATTGACATGCTAAACGACGGCGCACATAGCGCGTCACGACTTCCCGAGAGCCAAGCCGACCCGAGCTTCTTTCGGGAAGTCGTGACGGGCTGTGTGCGCCGTCGTTTAGCATGTCAATCAATTGGCATGTCAATAGGAACGCCCACTCCCGCAGGATTCCCTACCCGGAAGCCGCAGTGAATTCTAAGGCTAAACGCTACCTACGGCGAAAAAAAAAAAAAGGTCACTGTAATTTTATTTGCTGAACTGGGCTGGATGTAGTGTTAGAAATTTTTTATAGGGTGAACCTCCCCTTTAAAACAAGAGATGGTCAGAGACTGAGGACATGTTACAACAGATGGTTAAAGACTGTAAACATGAAACAAGAGATGATCAGAGACTACAGATGAGATACAAAAGATGTTCAGAGACTGTGGATATTATTTAGGAGATTGTCATAGATGGCAGACATGCTAAAAGAGATATTCAGAGGCTGCATGATTGATATAAGGAATGATTAGAGAATGTTAGAGAATGTTAGAGAATCTGGGCATAGTACAGAAGATGTTCAGAGACAGCAGACATGATACAAGAGATGTTTAGGGACTGCAGATGTGATAGAATACATGGTCAGAGACTACAGACATCACACAGGAGATAATCAGGGACTGCAGACATTGTATTAGAGATAGTCAGGACTAGGAACATGCTGCAGGAGATGGTCAGAGACTGTGAAAATGCTAAAGACCAGGGGAAATACTCCAGTAGACACTCATAGACTGGAGACTTATGACATGAGGCTGCTAAAAATCACTGCCAAAATAAGGCAATAGTGAACCACAAATTAACGTCTTCAGGGACCCCCAGGGCCCCACAGAAAGTGCCAAAAGACTGCAAGCAGCCCCCAGGCCACAGGTTGGGAACCAGGGTTTTAAGAAAATAATGTTACTGTAAAAAACAGGATAAATTGACAATTGCTGTCCATAGTTCTGAAATTGTGTGAAACACAGTTTCAGCATAATGCATAGCAAATTCTGGAACCTCCACTATTATATTACCAGCCCACATGCTGGGTGAATGGGAGAAAATAATGACAGCTGAGCATGAAACAAAGAGAGAGGGAGAGAAAACCCTTTTAGGTTTTTGTTAAAGGGATGCTGCTTAGTGGAAAGCAGTAGGGCTTAGTGCATGCAGGAATCCAGCTTAAAGAAATGTT
Organism: Rana temporaria; assembly: GCF_905171775.1. Lineage (NCBI taxonomy): Eukaryota > Metazoa > Chordata > Amphibia > Anura > Ranidae > Rana > Rana temporaria. Next base: position 114,657,065 of record NC_053493.1, on the reverse strand, counting down.
AAGAGACATTTAATATCTGATTATGAGTTTGTCCCCACTATGCCAGTCAGAAAGGATAGCATTATGGAGAATGAATATTGCAGAAAACTAAAACAGTGATAAGGCAGCGCTACAAACCTCTACTGAGGTAACATTGTATAGAATGAAAGTAGATGATAGTGATAAAAGTATGCTACATTTACTATGGTGTGAGCACTTCCATAGGTGTGCGCAGCCTAATGCATATATATATATATATATATATATATATATATATATATATATATATATAAATTGTGACAGGAAGTCAGGTAAATCTGTGGGTGTTGTCACAGCCAGAAAGATTTAGGGGATTGGAAAACTTCAGCTGTTCAGAATGAGGCAATTAGGCCTCTATAAGTAATCCAGAGGATTACTACTGATTGCTGCATCCTGAGGCTTTCTGAGTGAAGGAGAGCAGTGAACAGAAATACTTCTGAAGAGGTGAGGTGCTGTTGATTTTTCTGTGTGATAAAAATCAAAAAGAGACTATTGTTTTCTGCTGTAGGACCAGCAGTGTCTGCCCAGCACTAGGCTGTGCGAGACTCTATAGAGGTTCCTGTGTGGTGAAGGTAGACGCCCCAAGTGGCCAGGGTTTATTTTATGTTTGATTTTGTTTATGCTGTTTGTGTGCTTGCACTTGTTTCCAGCAAGATGGAAGAATAAACCAAAATCTTTGCTTTCAACTGTCTTCGGCTGTTTCTCTGTATAAATCGGTGTGTAGTGAACCCATCCAGGGGGTCACACACCCCGCTACCGAGCTAATCCCTTACAATATATATATATATATATATATATATATATATATATATATATATATATATATATAGGGCCGGATTCACAGACAACTTACGCCGACGTATCTGTTGATACGCTGCGTAAGTTGTAGTATGCGCCGTCGTATCTATGTGCTGTATTCAGGAAACCAGATACGCCTGAATTTCGTATCTTCGTATGCATATTTACGCTGGCCGCTAGGGGCGCTTCCGTTGATTCACGAACGTACTTGCGCCCGTCGCAGTAAGCTACATCGTTTACGTAAGGCGTACGTTTGTCGTAAAGTTATCCCACCTAAAGCAGGGGTAAGTCATGTTAAGGTATGGGCGCGGGAACAGCGTCGTATTTTACGTTGTTTACGTAAGTCGTACGTAGGTTACGTTCACGTCGTACACATTGAGCCGTCGTTCCTTAGGGAGTATATGCGACGTGATTCTGAGCATGCGCGCGCATGCGCCGTTCGTTCGCCCATTCATTTACATGGGGTCACGGTTAATTATAATACAACACGCCCACTACCTTCCAAATTTGAATTAGGCGGGCTTACGCCGGCCCATTTACGCTACGCCGCCGTAACTTAGGGAGCAAGTGCTTTGTGAATACTGCTTTTGCCTCTCTATGTTACGTCGGCGTAGCGCATATGAGATGCGCTACGCCCGCTCAAACATACGCCACTGACTGTGAATCTGGCCCATACTGTATATACATACACACACTCTTCTGAATAAATGTAATAAACATTTTAAAGAGTATTAAAACATGGACATTATCAATAGGACAGTGGACAATGCCAAAAGAGCAGTGATGATGTTCATTAGAGCAGTGTGAGGTGTCAGTAGGGCAAAAGTTGGTGTCAGTTGAACAGTAGATGGTGTCAGTCATCACAGCAGTGGATGGTGCTAGTAGGGCAGTGAACAGTGTCAGTCGTTTTTTAATTCTATTTTATTTTTTTACAATTTAAAAATAAATAAAAATGTCCAATCTTTTTAATAGCCCAGTTGGGTCTAAACAGACGCATGATGTCTCGTTTTTGAGACAAAGAAGGGCACTGAGGACAGAGCGAATCTGCGTCACATGAGGTGACTAGGGTGTACCTAGGTACAACTGCCACACCCATTGCACATGCCTATGGACACTTCTGGAGGAATAATGGGTAAAATTAGCAAGCAGTGGTGCAAGCACAATGCTCGCACTGATCTTCTTAACATAAAAATGCAACAGATGCTGCTCCTAATCAACAACGTTTCACAATCCTCTTTGTTATTTAGGAATGATCAGTTTTCTGTTCTGTAGATTTGGTAGATAGGGCACACAGCACAGAAAATGGGAACGTTGGCACTGCATTCTCTGATCTCTTTGCCTGAGGAAGAGCAGGTTAAGCATGCATGCACTGCTTGTGTATTGTGTACTGGGAAACAGTCTAATTTCATATGGTAATTAGGTACAGACCTGAACTACTTTTTATTTTGTCACCCTAAAATAGAAACTAAGGGCCAGATCCACAGCCAGCCGGTGTAACTTAAATATTCGGATTTAAGTTACACTGCCGGAAAATTTCTACCTAAGTGCCCGATCCACAAAGCACTTACCTAGAAATTTTCGGCTGTGTAACTTAAATCCGGCCGGCGCAAGGCGTTCCTAATTCAATGGGGCGAGTCCCATTTAAATTAGGCGCGCTCCCGCGCCGGCCGTACTGCGCATGCTCACAACGTCATTTTCTCGACGTGCTTTGCGCGGTTTTACGTTGCACCGGGTTTTGAGAATCGCGACGGGCGTAAAAAAAAAAATACGAGCTGCCGCGGGAAAAAAAAAATTTGAAAAAAAAAGACGGCGACGCGGGATAGAAGGGTCTACTTTTACAAGGCCTAAACAGTTTAGGCCTTGTAAAAGCAGCCCTAATATTGCGACGGCAAACTAATACTTCTGGAGAAAAAACGAAGTGTAAAAGCTTCGTGGATCTCCGTAAGTGCTAATTTGCATACCCAAAGCGGCATTTCGACGAGAAATGCCCCCAGCGGCGGCTGCGGTACTGCATCCTAAGATCCGACGGTGTAAGTCCCTTACACATGTCGGATCTTCTCCCTATCTATGTGAAACTGATTCTGTGGATCAGTTCCATAGATAGAAACAGGGATACGACGGCGTATCAGTAGATACGCCGGCGTATCCCTTTTGAGGATCTGGCCCTAAAGTGGGTCGTGCAGATAGACCTGAGACAGGACTATGTGCTCAGTTAGTGTGGCACATGCCACTTCTGACAGTTTCCTAAACCATTACAATGGCACAAGAAGCTTTAGTTACTTTCCTGGAATGTGTGTTTTGGGGAACTGTCAGCATCGCAGGGCAAACCTTGGGAAGTTGGGAAGATCTGCAAAGAATTCTGCTTGCTTTATTCCTGGTGGCAAAACCTTCCAGCAGCAAAAGAAAAAGTTACAGGGCTAGATTCAGATAGGTTAGCGGATCTCATTTACGATACGCCGCCGCAAGTTTTTGAGGCAAGTGCTTTATTCAGAAAGCACTTGCCTGTAAATTTGCGGTGGCGTATCGTAAATCCCCCGGCAGAATTCAAATTCCGCGGGTAGGGGGCGTGTAAAATTTAAATCGGGCACGTCCCCGCGCCGAAAGAACTGCACATGCGCCGTCTGTAAAATTTCCCAGCGTGCATTGCTCTAAATGACATCGCTAGGACGTCATTGGTTTCGACGCGAACGTAAATTACGTCCATCCGTATTCACGAACGACTTACGCAAACGACGTAAAAAATTCAAATTCGACCCGGGAACGACAGCCATACTTAACATAGGATATGCCGCATATAGCAGGGGTAACTATACGCCGGAAAAAGCAGAACGCAAACAACGTAAAAAAAAAGTGCCGGGGAGTCGTTCGTTTTTGAATCGGCGTAACTCCTCATTTGCATATTCCTTGCGTATACAAACGTAATTGCAGCCTAAGATCCGACGGTGTAAGTCACTTACACCTGTTGGATCTTAAGGATATCTATGCGTAACCTGATTCTATGAATCAGGCGCATAGATACGACGGCGTATCAGGAGATACGCCGGCATATCTCTTTTCTGAATCCGGCCCACAGTCTCTGTTTATACGTCACAGAGTGAAGGACTGATAATCAGAAAGAAACATTTAGCTAGATTCAGGTAGGCAGGCGTATTGTTGCGGCGGCGTAGTGTATCGTGTTTACACTACGCCGCCGTAAGTTAGCGAGGTAAGTACATGATTCACAAAGTACTTGCCTGCTAAGTTACGGCAGCGTAGCGTAAATCGGGCGGGCGTAATGGCGCCTAATTCAAATTTAGCTGAGGGGCGTGTTTTATGGTAATGGGGGGTGACCTTACGTGATTGACGTATTTTACGAACGGCGCATGTCCGCCTACATATGCCAGTGTGAATTGCGGCAAAGTACGTCGCACGGTCCTATTGGTTTTGACGTGGACGTAAATTACGTAAATCCCTATTCACGGACGACTTACGCAAACGACGTAAAATTTTCGAATTTCGTCGCGGGAACGACGGTCGTACTTAACATTACTATTTCAGCTATTTGATGGAATAACTTTAGGCCTGATAATGCGTTACGTAAACGGCGTATCTGTACTGCGTCGGCCGGGCGTACATTCTTGAATAGGCGTATCTAGTGATTTACATATTCTACGCCGACCGCAATGGAAGTTCCACCTAGCAGTCAGCCTAAAAATTACACTCTAGGATACGACGGTGTAAGACACTTACGCCGCTTGTATCTGAGCCTAATTTAAGCGTATCTGGTTTCCAGAATACGCTTAAATTAGCGCCGGCGCAAATTCAGACTTAGGCCGGCGTATCTACTTATACGCTTGCCTAAGTCTTTCTGAATCCACCTAATTATGTGCCTAATTATGTGCTGTGAGCAGCTGGTCAGAACTGACCGCTAAGATCACCCCCCTCATCCAACTGCCTAATCTATGGATTTTGTGGCTAGCAAAGCCTCTGCCATTTGATAGTTGAGCGACAAAGCAAGAAAGCTGCCTGGCTGCAATGGTACATGCTGAGGAAGGGTATCTCAAGGTTCTTCCTCGTGTGGCGCCCACTATTGGGGTAGCCATTCCACGACACCCCCGCATATGGCCCTTCTGGCCGGGGTGTGCGTGGGCAGCAGTGTTCCTGGTTCCGGGACAAACGTTGGCCCAGAGCGATTGATCCACTATGTGGGCCCAATAATCGACTTGGTTCCCAATCTAGAGGGGGTCCCGAGTTGTCCGCCTTATTGAAGGCTGGTGTTCCAGGAGGGGCCTGTACATTCATCTGGGAGTACCTGAGTTCTGACAGGCTGGATGTTGATCGCCTTTTAGCTACTGACTGTGCAAAACTACCTGAAGGAGATCCGGTCCTGAATCTACTAGAGAGGATTCCGGACCATAATTGTCTCCAATCTTATAGGAGGGTCTGTGGCAGAGACTTAAACCTAAGTTCGAGTGACATCCTGGCTGCCAGACTGGTGAGAGAGGCCTGTCCAGGTGCGCTATACCCACTCCGGCTGGAGTGGCGAAGTAAAGTGTTGTTGGAAGCAGGACTGTTTCCCGTGTTCAGTTATACCTGGATCTACTGTCTCCTATATTAAATCCCTTCACCTCGCTACTGTTTAACCATTTTTTACCCGGATGGGTAATAAAAGCACAGAAAATGTGGACATTCCCTTTACTACAACTCTCATCAAGTACCCTAGACGGCAGAGATACATAGGTAACGTGCCACCCAAAACAAACCAGCAGATCCTTCGGGGGTAGTGCTACACGTGTCTGCACTTTTTCTGTAATATACATTTTTTAACACTTTGGTCAACCTGACATGTTCACCTTCAGTCTATGTATGGTCATTATCACTTAAAAAACGAATTAAGATGACCCATACTGTATGGGCCAGATTCACAGAAGAGATACGACGGCGTATCTCCTGATACGCCGTCGTATCTCTGAGTGTATCTATGTGACTGATTCATAGAATCAGTTACGCATAAATAGCCCTAAGATCCGACAGGTGTAATTGACTTACACCGTCGGATCTTAGGATGCAATACTTTGGCCGCCGCTGGGTGGACTTCGCGTAGTTTTCCAGCGTCGGGTATGCAAATAAGGTTTTACGGCGATCCACGAAGGTTTTCGCGTTCGTTACGTCGTCGCTAGTAATTTTTTCCCGTCGCAAAGTTAAGCCTGCTTTAACATGGCTTAACTTTAGATGAGCCATGTTAAAGTTTGGCTGTCGTTCCCGGGTCGAATTTCAAATTTTTATTTTTATTTGCGTAAGACGTCCGGGAATACGAAAGTACGTTACGCACGTCGCAGTGCAAAAAAATGACATCACTTCGCGCAAAGCACGGCAGGAATTTCAAAACGGAGCATGCGCAGTACGTTCTGCGTGGGAACGCGCCTAATTTAAATGGTACACGCCCCATTTGAATTAGGCGGGCTTGCGTCGGACGCCTTTACGTTACACCGCCGTAAGTTTACACGCAAGTGCTTGGTGAATCAGGCACTTGCGCTGAAAACTTGCGGCGGTGTAATGTATAGACGATACGTTACGCCGCCGCAAGTATATGTGAATCTGGCCCTATGTGTTTAGATATATGCATTTGGAGTTCCCCTTACCTATAGAACCTGCTTGTAAGCTTTGCACAGTGCCACTATTGTCTGCTTTTTGCAGGAACACAGAGTACACTGCATCAGCATTCTGAAGATAACCTTCACCTGTCATGTGCCATTTAAGCTTTGGGACCAGACTACAATTGCTAAAAAAAAAAACGCTGCTAATGAAATTATGACCTACAATATGTTGAAGCAAGGCATAAATTAAACATTTGGCTATGAGGGATGCTTCTGGCTTCCTAGCCTTAGTGGCTAATAGACTACATTACAAGGTTAATTTCACATTTCCTTATGGTATCAAAGCTCTTTAAAATAGTTGAAAAGATAGAAAAAGGGTTGCAGGGTATGAAGGGAAAAAATAAATTATTATCGTCTCAATATCAGAGAATGGTTTCATATTAAATTTAGTGTTGGTGATATATCCTGTGGCAAAAGACAATAATATTACAGTTTCAAGTGGTATTGAATTAGTATTTTTATCTTTATACAAAAAGTTACTTCCAAAGATCATGACGAAACTTACTTGAAAACTCAATTTAAAATAACACAATTTAATATTTTTTAAGCTTAACTGCAGCTTCTCTTAAAAATATACACTTGCAGGTCAAGCTGTGAGGGTTTTTTTTATAACTCTGATATAACTCTATTTTGTTAAATTACAGCCTTTAGTTCAATGTTTTTTTAATCTGAATTACCGTATTTATTGGCGTATAACACGCACCCTAACTTTAAGAGGGAAGTTTTTAGGAAAAAACATTTCACAACCCCCTGCGTATAACACGCAGGCACAGTTTACCCTCTATTTTCAGGGTAAAAAAGTGAGTGTTATACGCCAATAAATACAGTATATGTGATGGACCAGAACACAATACAGTAGTCTTAGTTGGTGAACTTAAATTAGAAAAATAGATATATAAAACTATTTTTCAGAAATAAAAAAATGATAATTGGCATGTGCGTATGTATTCACCCCCTTTGTTATGAAGCCCATACAAATCTCTGGTGCAACCAATTACCTTCAGAAGTCACATAATTATTGAAATGATGTCCACTTGTGTGCAATTATAATTCTACATGATCTGTCATGACATATACACACCTTTTTGAAAGGCCCCAGAGGCTGCAACACCTAAGCAAGAGGCAGCACTAACCAAACACCCATGACTGTGATTCTAAGAGAAGTCATGGGTAATGGGTGTTTGGGATAAGGGATATGGCAAAACCCAACTTGGTGGTTTCAAGTGAGAAGGTTCTTGGCTGCAGGGCAAAGTTAAGTTCACAAGAGTTTTTAAATGCACGGAACTTGTGCCGATTGCCTGTAAATCGCTCTGGTGCAGGAACTCAGGGTTCTGGTGGCGGCATAGCTCCTGTGGATGCGGAAACAGTCTGTTCGGACGTGGAGTAGCCAGGTGCTGTAGCAAGTGCATGAGTTGCTGAGGTGGAGGCTGTGGATTAGATGCGACCTTCCAGCTGAAGGTAGATTTCTTGCAGGGTGCTGACTGCCTGGGTAAGAGAGGCAAGTTGCAGGCATAGCGACTCCAGAGGCGAAGCCCCTCTCTCAATCACCGACATCTGGCTGAGTGGTTCTGTCAAGTACCTGGTGGTACTCTCACATACCTGGTGGAGATCGAGCTGTAGAGAGGGCTTCTCTTGCACCTCCTGTCCAACGCCCCTGGTAGAGATGACAGGGAGTGAGGGACACAGTGGCACGAGGGCCAATGTAGCAGATAGCACCGGCTGGGCCTTGGCAGAAACCTAATGGCTGAAGATCACCAGACAGGCACTGAGAACTGGAACTCCGTGTCGCTGGATCAGCAGGCGGAGGCGTAGCCGGAACGTAAGCCAGGGAGTCATCAACAGCCGGGCAGAGCAGGTACCGAGACATGAGGCAGAGGCTAAGACAGGATACAGGCCGGGTTCGGTACACAGTCGGACAGCGAGGTACAAGAGCAAAGTCAAACACAAACCGAGGTCACAGGTAGGCAAACGGGGGTCCAAGGGAAGGTACAGGTGAAGCCGGGCCAAGACAAAGGAAACTGAAACAGATCAGGTAAACAGGAACGAGCTGAAAGATCACTCAGCAATGTGTAAGTGGCGCACTGCATAGACACAATCAGACATGTGAGAGGAGAGGGGGACAGTGGCACACTGCATAGACACAGCCAGACATGTGAGGATAGATGGGGACAGTGGCACACTGCAGTGACACCGCCAGACATATGAGACAAGAGGGGGGCAGTGGCACACTGCAGAGACACAACCAGACATGTGAGGGGAGAGGGGGGCAGTGGCACACTGCATAGACACAGCCAGACATGTGAGGGGAGATGGGGACAGTGGCACACTGCAGAGATACAACCAGACATGTGAGAGGAGCGGGGGACAGTGGCACACTGCAGAGACACAACCAGACATGTGAGGGTAGAGGGGGGCAGTGGTGCACTGCATAGACACAACTAGACATGTGAGAGGAGAGGGGGACAGTGGCACACTGCATAGACACAACCAGACATGTGAGAGGAGAGGGGGACAGTGGCACACTTCATAGACACAACCAGACATGTGAGAGGAGAGGGGGACAGTGGCACACTGCATAGACACAACCAGACATGTGAGGGGAGAGGGGGCAGTGGTGCACTGCATAGACACAACTAGACATGTGAGGGGAGATGGGGACAGTGGCACACTGCAGAGACACAGCCAGACATATGAGACGAGAGAGGGGGCAGTGGCACACTGCAGAGACACAACCAGACATGTGAGGGGAGATGGGGACAGTGGCACACTGCAGAGACACAGCCAGACATATGAGACGAGAGAGGGGGCAGTGGCACACTGCAGAGACACAACCAGACATGTGAGGGGAGAGGGGGCAGTGGTGCACTGCATAGACACAACTAGACATGTGAGAGGAGAGGGGGACAGTGGCACACTGCATAGACACAACCAGACATGTGAGAGGAGAGGGGGACAGTGGCACACTGCATAGACACAACCAGAGTGAGAGGAGAGGGGGACTGTGGCACACTGCATAGACACAACCAGACATGTGAGAGGAGAGGGGGACAGTGGCACACTGCATAGACACAACCAGACATGTGAGAGGAGCGAGGGACAGTGGCACACTGCAGAGACACAGCTAGACATGTGAGGGGAGAGGGGGGCAGTAAACAGCTGAAGACAGCCACTCATGAGAATGAGAAGGGAATGTGTATTAAAAAGTCTGGTTACACATTAGTTGTTCAATGTTATGCGATGCACTTTCATCACACCTGCTGCTCTGGCATACTTCTGACCATCACCCCACTGGAAAACACTACTACATGCATACAGTAGTAATAGTTTATGGGATTTGTGGCATCAGCACCAAAGGTGCAGTAACTCCATTCATTTTCAAGGGGAAAGTTTCAGTAGTAAGTCAGTAACCACTTTTGTGTATTGTGCCATCTGGCTTACTACAAAGCTTATACATTGGGTGCAAGAAAGGTCTTCAGTGTACCAGGTACAATAGGTGAGCTCTCCTTTAAATCCATAGGTTTATGAAACTTTACTAAATAGGCCCTCAGTGTGCTGAAAATCTGCATCATGCAATATTACACATTAGAACAAGTCCGGCATCACTGGCAACAAAGCCTGAAAGAATCAGGTATAAAAAAAGAAATCTGCAAAACCCCAAATTGGTGCCAGAGAAACGTACAATGTTTGGCTTTGACTTATGTCAAAGGTTGATAGTTCCACTTTTCTTCTGAGTAAAGTTCATAAACATTACAGCACTACAGGGTGTTGTTATGATCTGTCCTGAGCTGATCTGTCACCGAAGCAACATCTAGTTCAGCAACTGTAAAGAAAACAAGCTGTTATTACAGGTTGTAAAAACAAGTGCACACTTTATTTGGTCTCGAGTGACTTCTGCTTCAGAAATAATTATAATTTCCTCCAGAGGGCTCATGTCGTCTATGCTTTTAGTAGACGCATAAAGTATATGAGCACAGGCATGTCTTTCAAGCTTTGAAATTGACAACACAGGCAATTGAAGGAAAACACTAAGCTACATCATTTTTAATTGTTAACCCCATTTTTAAAATAATATTGTTTTGAACACCTAACCTTCTGCCTGGAAAATGTCCTCAGGAGACATAAATATTAACCACTTGCTGACCGCAATGCGTATATACGTTATATATATTTGTTGTGGTTTGCAAGTGGTTTATTAGGATTGCGGCTGAAGATATCAGCCATTACCCCAGTATTGTTTTTTGCAGCCAGCGCCAGGCTTTCTCATGAAAGTGGTCTGAGTGGCTTTATAAGCCTCTGAAACACTTTCAGAAGCGTTCGTTCCCCCCCCCCCCCCCCCCCCCCGCAGGTGTTTCTCGGGCTTACCATTCCCGCCGGTTCGCTCGTGAAACAATCTGATGGGGCACCTGGCTGCTTTCATAGGCAATCAATGAGTAGATACTCTTTGATCTACTCCATGGCCTTGGAGGACCGGAGTGACGTCATGAAATCACTTTCGGTCCAGGCTGGAAGTAAATAATATATATATTTTTTTTTAAGGAAAATGTGTGTTTTTTTTGTTTTGTTTTGTATCTTATGCTTGTAGAGGTAAAGAAGATTTTGATCCCAGATCTCTCATTAAAAAGGACCTGTCATCCTTATTTCTATTACAAGGGATGTTTACAATTCTTGTAATAGAAATAAAAGTGATTAAAAAGAAATTAAATTAAAGGGGCAGTAAAAAAATAAAAAGTTAAATAAAAAAATAAAATAAAAATAAAGTGCACGCGCAGAAACAAACGCATACGCAAGTGGCTAACGCATATGTAAACTGTGTTCTCACCACACTTGTGAGGTATCAGCGTGAACGCTACAACGAAAGCAATAATTCTAGCGTTAGACCTCCTCTGTAACTCTAAACAAGGACCTGTAAAGGTGTTTAAAACGTCATCAATGAAGATTTTTAAGTACCGTAGTTTGTTGCCAATCCACGAGTGTGCGCAATTTTAACACATGACCTATTAGGTATCTATTTACTCAGCATAACATCATCTTTCATATTTTACAAAAATGATTTGGTATACATTGTGTTTTTTTTTTATGAATTTAAATATATTTTTTTTCCAAAAAGAGTGTGAAAACCGCTGTACAAATATCGTGTGACATCCAAAATTGCAACAATCACTATTTTATTCCCTTGGGTCTCTACTAAAAAATGTATAATGTTTGGGGGTTCTAAATAATTTTCTATAAACAAATACTGATTTAAACTTGTAAACAATAGGTGCCAGAAAAAGCCTGGTCTTCAAGTGGTTAACCAGTCAGTTATCTGCATATGGTGTTACTCCTGGGGGTTAGAAAATTATGCACTGTGGTCCATGCAAGTAATAACAAAAGTTAGCTAATCTCAAACCACCAATGGTTTCTGAGAATTGCCAATGGTTTCCTGAGTCAAGAGACAAAAATTACTTTAATCCTAGGCTAGCTGGCAGGAGAATTTTCCAACAAACAACCACAGTGTAGTCTAGACAGAGCAGGTCTAAAGCTGGCTACTCATAATATAATGTGATTGTACAATATCTAGAGCCAGATTTCCTTATAGGGAAAGCTAATTTAGCCTATAGGTAGCTTGGTTATAGTTACATAGGTAACCTGGTTGAAAAAAAGACACAAGTTTTTCCAGTTCAACCAAATAAAGGGGGAAAAAATATACAATCCTATATCCACAGTGGATCAAGAGGAAGGCAAAAACCCTAGCAAAGCATGATCCAATTTGATCCAGCAGGGGGGAAATTACTTCCTGATCCCCCAAGAGGCAATCATTCATTTAGAGGCAATTCTCTGGATCAACTTTACCTATAAATGTTAATATCCAGTTTTATGTACATTTAGGAAATAACCCATGCCTTTTTAAAGCAATCTACTTGAGGGAGTGGCTATTCCACATTTTCACAGCTCTTACTGTGAAGAAACCTTTCCGTATCTGGAGATTAAGGGGCAGATCCACATACACCTGCGTGGGCGCAGCGTATGTGAGATACGCTACGCCGCTGTAACTTGCTTTTCTTTTCTTTGAATCCTGAAAGAATTTGCGCCGTAAGTTACGGCGGCATAGTGTATCTCTCGCGGCGTAAGGGCGTGGAATTCAAATTGGGCGGGTAGGGGGCGTGTTTCATTTAAATGAAGCGCGTCCCCGCGCCGAACGAACTGCGCATGCCCCGTCCGTCAAAACTCCCAGGGTGCATTGCTCCAAATGACGTCGCAAGGACGTCATTGTTTTCGACGTGAACGTAAATGGCGTCCAGCCCCATTCACGGATGACTTACGCAAACAACGTAAAATTTTAAAAATTATACGCGGAAATGACGGCCATATTTAACATTGAGTACGCCAACAGATAGCAGCTTTAACTATACGCCGGAAAAAGCCGAACGGAAACGACGTAAAAAAATGCGACGGCCGCTCGTACGTTCGTGGATCGTCGGAAATAGCTAATTTGCATACTCAATGCGGATTACGACGGGAACACCACCTTGCAGACGCCGAAAAATTGCATCTAAGATCCGAAGGCGTACGAAGACGTACGCCTGTCGGATCTAACCCAGATGCCGTCGTATCTTGTTTTGAGGATTCAAAACAAAGATACAACGCGGGAATTTTGAAATTACGCCGGCGTATCAATAGATACGCCGGCGTACTTTCTTTGTGGATCTACCCCTAAATCTCTTTTGCTCAAGACGTAAAGAGTGCCCTCTTGTCCTCTGTGATTACCTTAAAGTGAATAACTCAACACTAAGACCACTTATGTGCTTATACATGTTGATCATATCCCCAATAATCTCCTCTTCTCAAGAGAGAATACATTTAGTTCCTCTAATCTTTCCTCATAACTAAGCTCCTCCATGCCTCTTATTAGTTTGGTTGCCCCACTCTACACTTTATCCAGTTTGCTGAACTGAACTGCATATTCCAAATGAGGTCCTAATAATTATTTGTACAGGGGGGGAATTACATCTCTCTCTCTCTCTCTCTCTCTCTCTCTCTACCTCTCTTAATACAAGAAAGGACTTAGCTCACTTTGGAAACCGCAGCTTTGCATTGCATGCTAATATTAAGCTTATGATCTACTAATACACCCAGATTCTTCTCCACCATTGATTGCTCAGTTGTATGTAGTATGTAAGATGCAAGCATATTATGAGCCCCCAAGTGCATAATTACAGACATCCTGTTATCACTATGAAGCAAGAATCAAACAACTCAGTGTAGCACTACCCCCGAAGGAGCTGCTGGTTTGATTTGGGTGGCATGTTACCTCTAATTCTCTGCCGTCTAGGGTACTGGATGAGAGCTGTAATAAAGTCAATGTCCACACTGCAGGTATCTTTTTCTGTGCTTTATTACCTAGCGCGGTAAAAGTGATAAAAGTAGTAGTAGGTGAGAAGATAGAAAAAGTAGTAGGTAATGGATTCAGGCGAGCAAATGGGTTTCGGAATCAGTGCTTCTCCAACGTCAACTTTCGTTGCCACTTTAGCCAGAGTGGGTATAGTGCATCTGTATAGGCCACTCTCACCGACCTAGCAGCCAGAGTGTCAGGCCGCGTACACACGGTCGTTCCAAACCGATGAGAATGGTCCGACGGCCATTTCCATCGGTTCACCGCTGAAGTGGCCTGATGGTCTGATGTGCGTACACACCATCGTTCCAAAAACCGATCGGGTCAGAACGCGGTGACGTCAAACACACGACGTGTTGAATAAAACGAAGTTCAATGCTTCCAAGCATGCGTTGACTTGATTATGAGCATGCGCGGGTTTTGAACCGATGCTTTCTGTACTAACCATCGGTTTGGACCGATCGGGCAGCGGGCCATCGGTTCGATTTTGAAGCATGTTTTAAAATTTTGGACCGAAGGACAACAGACCGATGGGCTATACACACGGTCGGTTTAGATCGATGAAACTGAACCTCGGTCCATTCTCATCGGTTTTGTCCGACCGTGTGTACGCGGCCTCACTTGGAACTTTAGCAACGTCTCTGCCACAGACCTTCCCAAAGGTGGAGATATTTATCGGTCCAAAATCCTTCTCAACACTGGATTAAGCCCCCGGATCTCCCTTGAACAGCTTGAATTATTTTACGACAGATAGGCGACCATCGTCCAGCCTCTCAGAAACGATGCGTCCTTCGATGAAACAGTAGGCCTCTCCCGAGATACCAGCCTCGTGCTCGGTATTCCCTCAGAGAGGTTCTTCATCGGTCGGCTTCCTCCCTCGGGACGGACAGCACAGGACGGTTCTGAAACCGCAGACTCAGTCTACACACTGAGCCCACAAAGCAGATCATTTGCTCCGGACCAACGTGGTCCCAGAGCCAGGAACACTGCAACACACACCCCAGCCAGGAGGGACACACATGGGGGTGGTGGGACGACTGCCCAGGCAGATGGTGGCAAAGACGACCCCGAACTAATGGCGTCCGCCCCCTAAATACCCCTCCCCAGCATGCACAGCGAGGCGATCAACCCTCCTGATTGGCTGCCCAGGACAAATATCCACTCTACCCTGACTCTACTGCTGCCACCTGTTGGTCTGGGGTGTGAGACAATGACAGTGGACACATACAGTACAGCCAAAGTTGGAACAGAGGCCCTGAATTTAGCCAAATAAACACGGTCAGATGAAACTAACTCTCTGGCCACCCTCTAAATTTACAACAGCACCAGCTATGAACAGTAGCAGGGCACTACATCAGTAATATAAGGTTCTGAAATATTTTTATTGAACCAAAAAGGGAAAAGTTATTTCACAAAGGGAGGGAATAAATCTGCTGAGCCAGGAGAACAGAGCCAACTCAGCAAACAGATTCCTCCCAAAGACACAACAATAGTTAAACAATGAATAATACTTTATACATAAGTGTACACTATATTCAGATCCAAAGTCACCTCCTAGTGGATGTTTCAGTTAACTATTTACGTGGCCACACTGAGATAGATGTACTATAGACAGCCTATGCTATTATAATGAAAGAGCAATTCTCCTGATGACACATATATATAGACTTCCCTATGAGTAATGGCAATAGAGTTCAACTTTGTAGATCTGTTGTTCTTCGCTAGCTAGTTAGAGCTCGTTAACTGTAATGCATTTGGTGGTAGATGAAACAATAGGTTCCTAGAGGTGAAGGCCTAAGGCGTCTGAGCACAGTGTTCCAGCAATGCAGTAAAGTGTTCTTAGGCAAAGATGTGTGTGTACAGTGTTCTGTAATGGTAGCAATGAATAGATAAAAGATCAAGCAGCTTGCCCTTTCACCAACAACCCAAATCGATAACATATAATAATCAGCATCCTGAGAAAATCTGAATCCTCTTAAATCTAAAATTTGTTTTAAAAAAGTTTTCTCTGAAATGTACAGATCTCTGACAGCGTATGGTATAGATCGTACATTGCTGTCATTTTTTGTGAAACAATTTTTCACAAATACAGGACTACATGGCTGAAATAGCTGTCAGGTCCTATAGTCCCCATGGTCTGGAAAATTTAGATTTTTTTTTCTCTCCATGCTATTTTTATACTTCCATGATCACTTGGAAGAGAAGAGATGGGATAAAAAGACAAGCGGCATTGCATGCTTTAGTGAGATTTCTCGGTGCACTTCCAGTTTTGTCAGTGATTAATGCCAAGAGCAATTTTTATGCTTTAATGATTACTGGTGTATGTTTTTCTATTATCACATTTAGCCCTATGCAAATGATGTGCCTTTGTGACAAAGTTCTGAATATGTAATACAGAGGAAAACGATGTCCTATATTCTGTTACTGACACACTAGCAATATACAGTTGTTATACTGTATTGTTTGTCTCAGATTAAAATGATCTGCAACTCCATATCACTCTCATTAACAAGATTTATCACATTTTCTTTTCCAAGAAGATCCATTACATTTTCTAAAACTGTGGATATTTACATGGCCTATCCAACTGTTAGTAATAAACATAAATAAATAGGTTTAATCATAATAAAACAGTATGACATACACAATGAACCCATTATGGAGGCTATTTAAAAATTAAAGAAACAAAAATATCGCAAAGTTTCTCAAACATGTCATGATGGTATGCTACATCAACTCTAGGCTCTTCAATAACCCCGGGGGCCCCCAGTGTGTATCATATGTCTTTTTTATGCTTAAAGTAGATCTAAACTTTTGGCAAAAATAAATAAATATTTTTTTCATTTTGTAAAGGAGTAAATGAGTGGATAACCCCGTCACCTTTTTCTTTGTCATCTGTGTCCCATTGGAGAGAGATTTTCCTTCACTTCCTGTCCCATAGCCAATAAAGAAAGTGAAAGGAAATCCCTTCAAAGTAGGGAAGTGCCTGGTTGCCACCAGAACTAGTGTTCTCATTTGTAAGATTTCCTATCAGTTATGCCTCATACACACGATCAGTTTTCCTGACAACAGTGCAATCTGAAGTTTTTGTCAGGAAAACTAACCATGTGTATGCTACATCAGGGCTCAAAATTTCAAGTCCTGAGCTACTAGTCAGGCCTCAAGGCATACTCACCACCAGTTGCACCGCCCAACCCCTACCATGTCCTGCCCCTAATCCCGCCCCTAGACACGCCCTCATAATTCTCATGAAATTACACTTAAATGTTTTATGTAGAATTAAGTAATAAATATTAACAACAACTTAATCCGTGCCCAGAAATGCAGCCTGCCCATGTCTACCAATGCAGCAAAATGTCCCCATTTTCCAGCCAGAGTCCCCTCACCCACATTGCAGCCAGAGTCCCCTCACCCACATTGCAGCCAGAGTCCCCTCACCCACATTGCAGCCAGAGTCCCCTCACCCACATTGCAGCCAGAGTCCCCTCACCCACATTGCAGCCAGAGTCCCCTCACCCACATTGCAGCCAGAGTCCCCTCACCCACATTGCAGCCAGAGTCCCCTCCCCCACATTGCAGCCAGAGTCCCCTCCCCCACATTGCAGCCAGAGTCCCCTCCCCCACATTGCAGCCAGAGTCCCCTCCCCCACATTACAGCCAGAGCCCCCTCACCCACATTGCAGCCAGAGTCCCCTCATCCACATTGCAGCCAGAGTCCCCCCCCCCCCCCACACACACATATTAGCCAGAGTTCTTCCTCCCCCCCACAAATATTAGCCAGAGTTCTTCCTCCCCTCCCCCACACACATATTAGCCAGAGTTCTTCTCCCCCCACACACATATTAGCCAGAGTTCTTCTCCCCCCCCCCCCCACACACATATTAGCCAGAGTTCTTCTCCCCCCCCCCCACACACATATTAGCCAGAGTTCTTCTTCCCCCCCCCCACACACACACATATTAGCCAGAGTTCTTCTTTCCCCCACCCCCCACACACATATTAGCCAGAGTTCTTCCCCCGCATCCTACCTGTGCTGGGTAGGAGAGGAGGAGCCGCCACCGAATGGTTCATACCGCGGGGAACATTACAGCTTTCAATTCAATAGCTGTGTGTTCCCCGCAACGCACGTCTTATACAGACCCTCCCCTCTTGTCCGGGAAACTTTGATAGACAGATCACCCATCCAATCCTGGGATGGGTGATCTGCCTATCAGTTTCCCGGGGGGGAGGGGCTGTATAAGACGCGCGCTGCGGGGAACACACAGCTATTGAATTGAAAGCTGTAATGTTCCCCGCCGCGGCGGCGGCTCCTCCTCTCCTCTCCTCGCTCACCCCCCCCTGCTCCCAAGCACCCAGCCAGACACTCGCCAGCCCTCAAAATTTACTCGCAAAATGCGAGAGGCGAGTGTAAATTTTGAGGGCTGTGCTACATCACACATTTTCTGTCAGTTTTCCTGCCAAGAAATAATTGAGAGCAGGATCTCAATTTTCGTGACAAGAAAAATTCCTATCACGAATCATGTTCGTCTGTATGAAATTATGACACGCAAAAAAACGTGCATGCTCAGAATCAAGATTTCCTATCAGTTATGCCTCATACACACGATCGGTTTTCCTGACAACAGTGCAATCTGAAGTTTTTGTCAGGAAAACTCACCATGTGTATGCTACATCACACATTTTCTGTCAGTTTTCCTGCCAAGAAAAGATTGAGAGCAGGATCTCAATTTTCGTGACAGGAAAAATTCCTATCGCGAATCGCGTTCGTCTGTATACAATTACGACGTGCAAAAAAACGTGCATGCTCAGAATCAGGCAGAAGAGCCGAACTGCCTATTGAACTTCATTAATCTCGACTCGTCGTACGTGTTGTACGTCATCGCGTTCTTGACGTTCAGAATTTCAGCCAAGATTTGAGTGACCGTGTGTATGCAAGATATTTTTGAGTCGTTTTTTTGCTAAAAAAAAAAACGGTTTTCCTGTCGGAAAAACTGATCGTGTGTACAGGGCATTACAGTTCTGGGGACAACCTAAAATGTGAAAGGGTACATATC
Organism: Rana temporaria; assembly: GCF_905171775.1. Taxonomy (NCBI): domain Eukaryota; kingdom Metazoa; phylum Chordata; class Amphibia; order Anura; family Ranidae; genus Rana; species Rana temporaria. The sequence goes on along the minus strand of NC_053493.1, from coordinate 114,638,187 downwards.
CCTAATGGGGAAGGGGAGGCACAAACGTCATTAAAAACCTGACAGGTGTTTTAATCCATCTCCACTCTATCCAAGAAAAAAGAAAAAACATTGCCTTTAGTTATACTTTAACCGCTTGCCGACCAGCCACCGTCATTATACTGCGGCAGGTCGGCACTTACTGTGAGGCCTTGTACACACGAGAGGATTTCTGCTGGAAACAGTCCGCCCGACCGTTTCCAGCGGATAAATCCTCTGGCGGATTTTGATCTGATGGCTGTACACACCATCAGATCAAAATCCCCGCGGAATACATCCGCGGTGACGTGGCCGCGCCGTCGCCGCGACGATGACACGGCGACGTGCGCAACCCTGGAAGGTAAATACTTCCACGCATGCCTCGAATCATTACGACGCGTGCGAGGGATGGGATCGGACGGACTTATCCGGTGAGTCTGTACAGACGACCGGATAAGTCCGGCGGACAGGATTCCAGCGGATAGATTTTGTAGCATGCTAAGACATTTTTATCCGCTGAAAATCCGTCGGCTGGATTTTTATCCGCCTGAAAATGTCCGCTAGGCCGTACACACGACCGGACCTATCTGCTGGAACTGATCCGCAGTGTACGGGGCCTGAGCCATCGTAGCTGTATGTTGGCCCTTGAAGTAGGGATAGCAGGCGCGCATGTGCCCGCTGCACTGCAGGGGAACCGATGCGCGTGGCCGGTGGTCGCGATGACCTCTGGCCATGCGCGATCATGGGCACGAGAGATAGAACAGGGCCAGATTCACAGAAGAAGTACGCCGGAGTATCTACTGATACTCCGGCGTACTTTCAAATTTGGTGCGTCGTATCTTTAGTTTGAATCCTCAAACCAAGATACGATGGCTTTTGGCTTTGATCCGACAGGCGTACGGCTTCGTACGCCTTCGAATCGTAGGTGTAATACTTCGGCACCCGCTGGGTGGAGTTTGCGTTGTTTTCCGCGTCGGGTATGCTAATTAGCTTTTTACGGCGATTCACGAAGGTACGCGCGGCCGTCACATTCTCTTACGTCGTCGCTAGTCGGCTTTTCCCGGCGTATAGTTAAAGCTGCTATTTCTTGGCCTATCTTTAGACTTGCCATGTTAAAGTATGGCCGTCGTTCCCGCGTCAAATTAATTTTTTTTTTTTGTAAGTCGTCCGTGAATAAGAAAGGACGTAACTCACGTCGACGTTCAAAAAATCACGTCGGTGCGACGTCATTTCGCGCAAAGCAAGGCGGTAAATTTCAAAACGGACCATGTGCAGTTCATTCGGCGCGGGGACGCGCTTCATTTAAATGAAGCACGCCCCCAACCCGCCCAATTTCAAATATGCCGCCAGAAAAACACTGCGCCGCCGTAACTTACGGTGCGATTTTGCTGTGGATTCGAAATTCCGCCAGGTAAGATACGGAGGCGTAGCGTATCAATGATACGCGGCGCAAGTGCAAATGTATCTGAATCTGGCCCTCCGTGTGTTGTTTTGGATAGCACTCTATTTGTACAGCACGTCGGCACTTTGTTTGAAGGACTGTGGAGCTTAATTTGCACTTTTTGTGGATTGTTTCTTTTTGTATTGTAATATTTTTATTGTTTTTCATTTTTTCTATTTGCACTTTTTCACTCTAGATGACTGTATGAATAACTGCACTTATATGTGATATAACACTGCTTGATTATTCCAGGTAAGTGCTGTTTATAGAGCAAAGGTATATGGCCAGAAAGCCTTTAACGTTTGTGCTCCTAACAGAAAAGAGATATCTAATATTACTTCTGCTTAAATGTAAACCTGTTACATGGCTGTGCAATGTTTACTGGAGGTATTGTGTGATGAAAAAAAAAAGCAGAGGTTGCATCTGAAGTAATATGGAAATATTTTCTTTTTGGCAATTAGCCTTTCCACTTTTTGCCCCCAATGAATCAATGAGGTCACCCATCATAATAAAAGGCTAACCGTGAGTAGCAGGAGGTGGAAGGTGAAGGATTAACAGTGCGTAATGATGATGATGCAAAAGGGATTTCTATCTACAATGTGTCTGTAGACCATCAAGCATTTGACCGATCTTCCATGAATGATGTTTGGCTGCGCTTGTATAAACTTTATTAAGCTAGAAGGATTGTGAATAGAGGCCGTATGGCTCCAGACAGGAGCACAAGGAAGATCTATGTGGATCTGAGGTTTAATTTACTGTAGACACACTCCATGTGAATCACTTTTCAATAAGAGGTACAGGAGCAGCTGACAGACATTAAGGCCCCTTTCACACTGGGCACGGGGGGTGCGGTGGCGGTATAGCGGGCGCAATTTTTAGCACCGCTATACCGTCATATTTTCCGCAATATTCGGCCGCTATCGGTGTGGTTTTAACCCCCGCTAGCGGCCGAAAAAGGGTTAATACCGCCGGCAATGCACCTTTGCAGAGGCGCATTGCCGGTGGTATTACCGCGGTTTCCCATTGATTTCAATGGGAAGGAGCGGTGTAGGAGCGGTAAACACCCCGCTCCTATACCGATCCAAAGATGCGGCTAGCAGGACTTTTCGAGCGGTCTGCTAGCACGCTGCTTCAGTGTGAAAGCCTTCAGGCTTTTACACTGAAGACTGCAGGGCACGATTTTTTCAGGTGGTATAGCAGCGCTATTTTTAGCGCTAAACCACCTGAAAAACGTGTTAGTGTGAAAGGAGCCTGGGGGGGGGGGGGGGTGATACTGTCACCAACTGAATGGCTGTTTTTTTTGGACAGTTGAACAAGGTCTTTTAATGGGAATACTGTGCTGCAACCGCAAGCCTCATGCCCCGTACACACCATCACTTTATGTGATGGAAAAAAACGACGTTTTTAAAAACGTCACTTTAATTAACTGTGTGTGGGGGAAAACGTCGGTTTATGTCTTGTAAAAAACAACCAAAAAAAATTGAAGCATGCTTCAATTTTATGTGTCGTTTTTCAAAACGTTGTTTTTTACTTCACAGAAATACACCGTGTGTAGCAAAAAACGTTGTTTAAAAAGACGTTTTTCACCCGCGCATGCCCAGAAGCTAGTTATGAAGCGAGCTTCAATGGAAAAACGTGGTGGAACGTAACCTCGCTTTGCTAGAACATTTTGAGAAAAACGATGGTGTGTAGGCAACTTCGTCTTTGAAAATTTAAGTTTCAAAAAGGTCATTTTTTACTTCACAGAAAATGTCATTTTTTTTCATCACATAAAGTGATAGTGTGTATGCGGCATAATATTTGGCTCATATTTTCAGCCCTATTCACTTGAATGGGTCTTGTTCAGCCGCAATATTACGAAAAGGGGGTATCGTTTTTGATAGGGCAAAGACTCTTGGCTGCATCATATGTACAATTTTATCTGGCTGCCAAGTTATTTTAACCACTTCAGCACCGGACCATTTGGCTGGCCAAAGACCAGAGCACTTTTTGCGATTCGGCACTGCTTCGCTTAAACTGACAATTGCGCAGTCGTGCGACGTGGCTCTCAAACAAAATTGACGTAGTTTTTTTCCCACAAATAGAGCTTTATTTTGGTGGTATTTGACCACCTCTGCGGTTTTCATTTTTTGCGCTAAAAAGTGAACAATTTTGAAAAGAAAGCAATTTCTTTACTTTTTGCAATAATAAATATACCCAAAATATATATTTTGGGTATATTTATTATTGCAAAAAGTAAAGAAATTGCTTTTTTTTCAAAATTGTCGCTCTACTTTTGTTTTTAGCGCAAAAAAATGAAAACCGCAGAGGTGGTCAAATACCACCAAAATAAAGCTCTATTTGTGGGAAAAAAACTACGTCAATTCTTCTTCATTTATTGATTGGTTTGCGCAAAAGTTATAGCGTCTACAAAATAGGGGATAGTTTATGGCATTTATATTAATATTTTTTTTTTACTAGTAATGGCGGAGATCAGTGATTTTTATCGTGACTCAGACAAGACAACACATCGGACACTTTTGACGCCATTTTGGGACCATTGTCATATGATACAGCAATCAGTGCTATAAAAATGCACAGATTTTTGTAAAAATGACACTGGCGGTGAAGGGGTTAACCAGAAGGGGGCGCTGAAGGGGTTAAGTGTGTCCTAGGGAGTGCTTCTAACTGTAGGGGGTATGGGCTATGTGTGACATGACACTGATCACCGCTCCTGATTACAGGGAGCGGTGATCAGTGTCCTGTCACTAGGAAGAATGGGGAAATGCTTGTTTACATTAGCATTTCCCCATTCTTCCTCTCCATGAGACGATTGCAGGTATCCCCACGGACATCGGTCACACTCATGGAGCTTGCGGCGGGCACACGCGCTCCCACAATGCCGCGTCTTAAAGGGCGACACATAAATTAATAATGTTATTCTGCCCAGCCGTACCATTCTGCCGACGTATATTGGCGTGATGCGGTCGTTAAGCGGTTAAGGTGAGTGGTGGGAGGGTGGTAAAGCCGTGGCTTGGCCAACAACTATTACTTCCACCCGGATGCAAGCGTAAACAAGCCTTTAGAAAAATCTGTATTTGCTAGGGCTAGACACACTGGTAATACATTTAAATTGAATAAATAAACCACTGACTCTAAGAAATATATATGACATCCATATTTTGATGGTAGTTGACATTTGCTACACTGTTTAATATTCCCTTGTGGGGATTATTGGAATTTTGATTTTATGTTTGCACATATAAACTATTTAATAACAAAGATAAGGGCTATCAATCAATGCATTAATCCTTGCATTCTGTGTACTAGACAGAAAGATCAATTGGTGAATAAATCATACCACTTCTTAAACATTTGCATTGGACATCTGTTCTTAGGCAAAAGGGTATTGGAATTCCATCAAATACAAATGAAGGTCAATAGAGGATTGATTAAACTTCTAGGCAGCAGATGTCAATTACATTTTTAAGTCATAAATGATGTGTATGTAAACACCAATCAGGTCTGAAATTAAAAGTTTTATGTTTAAATGTCTTGAATAAATAACTTTGTCTACATCACCTGTACATCAGGGGTCAAGTCCTGGGGAAAAAAGTGTGGGAACTCCCACCCAAGATCCACTTCCCCACCAAAAAAAAAAAAAAAATGATATGCTCATATGCATATATATTTCACAGAAAATACAGTGCAACATTTAGAACCCGAGGCAGATCCTATATCTGGCACCCCCCACCTTAAAATGTAAAAACACCCCACTGTGCCCCATGCATACCTCTGCATCCTTCATTATCTCTTTGTCACTACTGTGTACCCCCCTCTCCACAACTGCACCTCTGGACCCCTTTACATTACACAACACCCTGCATCTCTGGAACCCCTTACATTACACAGCACCTTGCACCTCTGGACCTCTTTACATTACACAGCATCCTGCACCTCTGGACCCCTTTACATTACACAGCACCCTGCACCACTGGACCCCTTTACATTACACAGCACCCTGCACCACTGGACCCCTTTACATTACACAGCACCTTGCACCTCTGGACCCCTTTACATTACACAGCACCTTGCACCTCTGTTCCCCTTTACATTACACTGCACCCTACACCACTGGACCCCTTTACATTACACAGCACCCTGCACCTCTGGACCCCTTTACATTACACAGCACCTTGCACCTCTGGACCCCTTTATATTACACAGCACCTTGCACCTCTGGACCCGTTTACATTAAACAGCACCCTGCACCTCTGGACCCCTTTACATTACACAACACCTTGCACCTCTGGACCCCTTTACATTACACAGCACCTTGCACCTCTGGACCCCTTTACATTACACAGCACCCTGCACCTCTGGACCCCTTTACATTACACTGCACCCTACACCACTGGACCCCTTTACATTACACTGCACCCTATACCACTGGACCCCTTTACATTACACAGCGCTCTGGACCCCTTTACATTATACAACACCATGCACCTCTGGACCCCATTACATTACATTACACAGACACCCCCCCCCCCACAGTACAGACCCCCCAACAGTTCAGACCCCCACCCCACAGTACAGACACCCCTACAGTGCAGACCCCTACCCCCCACAGTACAGACACCCCTATAGTGCAGCCCCCCCCCCACGGTACAGACACCCTTAGAATGCAGACCCCCATCCCGACACAGTACAGACACCCCTACAGTGCAAACCCCTACCCCCCCACAGTACAGACACCCCTACAGTGCAGTCCCTCACCCCCCCCACAGTACAGACACCCCTACAGTGCAGACCCCTATCCCCCCACAGTACAGACACCCTACAGTGCAGACCCCCACAGTACAGACACCCCTATAGTGCAGACCACCACTCCCCCCCACAGTACAGACACCCCTACAGTGCTGACACCCACAGTACAGACACCCCTATAGTGCAGACCTCCACTCCTCCCCACAGTACCGACACCTCTAAAGTGCAGACCCCCACAGTACAGACACCCCTATAGTGCAGACCTCCACTCCCCCCCACAGTACAGACACCTCTACAGTGCAGACCCCCACAGTACAGACACCCCTATAGTGCAGACCCCCACTCCCCCCACGGTACAGACACCCCTACAGTGCAGACCCCCACAGTACAGACACCCCTATAGTACAGACCCCCCCCCCACAGTACAGACACCCCTACAGTACAGACACCCCCCCCTGCACAGTACAAACCCATAATCAATACCTTAGTCAGATAAGCGCGGGTCGGGACATGCACAAAACTGATCAGGTGACCGGTCCCCTCCACCGATATAGAAAGGAGGAGTAGGAGGGGGAGGCGGCTTTACTCTGCTCGGCGAAGACAGCCGAGACTAAACAGAGCTGCGGTGTGGGCATGGGAAAAGGGGGGTGTCCTTCGGCTCGCACTCCCCCTCCTTGCAAAGCCACTACAGGCTCTCCGTTTTTCCCATCACCGCCGTGGTGCAGCGGCTTACACCCGCCCGCAACGGTGCAACTCACACTTGGTTGTTCTCTCTTGCCGCGGAGGGGGGGACGCCTTCGCTGCTCGAGTCATGCAAAGGGAACGGCGTCCCTGCTGTGAAAAAAGTGCAGGGACGCCGTTCCCACGCGTTCCTGCAGGACTTGAGCCCTGCTGTACATCCATGTAATTAACCACTTGCTTACTGGGCACATAAACCCCCTTCGTGCCCAGGCGAAATTTCAACTTCCGGCACTGCGTCGCTTTAACTGACATTTGCGCGGTCGTGCGACGTGGCTCCCAAACAAAATTGACATCCTTTTTTTCCCACATATAGAGCTTTCTTTTGGTGGTATTTGATCACCTCTGCGGTTTTTATTTTTTGCGCTATAAACAAAAAAAGAGCGTCAATTTTGAAAAAAAACACTATTTTTTACTTTTTGCTATAATTAATATCCCAATATTTTTTTTAAAAAACATTTTTTTTTCTCAGTTTAGGCCGATACATATTCTACGTATTTTTATAAAAAAAATAAAAAATCGCAATAAGCGACTGGTTTGCGCATATGTTATAGCACCTACAAAATACACATTTTTGGGACCATTCACATTTATACAGCGAACACTGCTATAAAAATGCATTGATTACTGTATAAATGTGACTGGCAGTTAAGGGGTTAACACTAGGGGACGAGGAAGGGGTTAAATGTGTAAACTGGGAGTGTTTCTAACTGTGTGTGGGGGGGACTGACTGGGGGAGGTGACCGATGCTGTGTCCCTATGTACAAGGGACACAGCATTGATCTCCTCTCCCTGACAGGACGTGGATCTGTGTGTTTACACACACAGATCCACGTCCTTGTCTGTGTATCCGCTGATCGCGGGTGCCTGGTGGACATTGCGGCCGCCAGGCACGCGCATCAGCACGCGTGCCCCCCAGTGGCCGGAGGAGCGGAGAACGTCCATAGACATCCTCCCGGTAATTGAGAGCCACCTTGTGGCCGTCTTTTGTCAATTGCCTGGGCGTAAAGTGGTTAAAGGATAACAGTATTTTCAGAGAAAGCACAGTTATATTTTTGTTTTCCTCCAATCATTAGGGAAGGCATTAAACGATTGGAGGAAAACAAAAATATAGTGGTACGCCCAGCAGACAAGGGTGGAGGAGTGGTGGTACTCACCAAAGAAAACTAATATGGAGAAATCCAGCGTTTGTTGGGAGATGTTGACACCTACCATCCTTTGCCAGGCGACACATTAGTTAAGCTCAAGGCAGAGCTGTCGCTTTGGGTTAGGGCACAATAAATTTTGAATAAAAAGGAGGCACTATATTTGATACCAAAGGTACCGCGTACCCCGGTTCTTTATATTTTGCCAAAGATTCACAAAAATAGGACCAACCCCCCAGGCTGACCCATAATTAGTGGAATCGGCTCTTTATACTCTCGAGTGGGGGAATACCTTGACATATTTTTACAACCCTTGGTCATACAGGGAAGATCCTATCTTAAAGATAGTAGAGAACTTATTAAATCCCTATCCTCCATAGTAGTCACAGAAGACACATGGTTAGTAACAGTGGATATAGAATAATTATAAAACCAATATTAAACAAAATGATGCGATCTTAGCAGTCACTGAAGTGCTTAAGAAGAAATTCACACTACCACTGGCCCAGATCCAGTTTTTGGTCGAAGGACTGAGACAGGCTATGGGCAATAACTATTTTTGGGCACAGGGAAAATTTTACAATCGAGTCAAGGGAGTCGCTATGGGGGCTCGCTATGCCCCCAGCGCGGCTAACTTGGTCCTAAATAAGTGGAAGGGAGAAACAATATTCAGGGAAAATGACAAATCTCTGATATATTATAAACGATATATCGATGATATAATATTGCTATGGGAGGGATCCCAGGTAACATTAGCAGACCTCCTAATGAAAATGAACACCAATCAGTACGGCCTCCGGTTTACCGCCGAGTTTAGTTTAACCTCCATCAACTATTTGGACCTAACACTAATGAAAAAAGGAAATCAGGTGGGCACAAAAACCTTTTTCAAGTCCACGGACCGCAATGGTTTTGTGCCCATAACCAGTTGTCATCACCCTAAGTGGTTGGGAGCGATACCTAAGGGACAATACATGCGCATCCGGCATAATTGTGACCAACTAACTGATTTCGATCAACAGGCCAATATGTTGACTGATAGAACCCTATTGGAGTCCAGGAGGGGGCCTACCCGTCGGGATGAGGTGGCTTTCCTCTCTGGATTCTATAGACAATACAAAGGTGTGGAAAAGATTTTTAAACAGTTCTGGCCTATTCTACTTAAAGACACAGGCCCGGATTCAGATAGGAGTTACGACGGCGTATCTCTGGATACGTCGTCGTAACTCTGAGTTGCGGGGTCGTAACTAGGCTACTGATTCATAGAATCAGTTACGCATAGATTTCCCTAAGATCCGACCAGCGTAAGTCTCTTACACCGTTGTACCTTAGGCTGCATATTTACGCTGGGCGCTAGGTGGCGCTTCCGTAGATTTACGTGAGGAATATGCAAATTAGGTAGATACGCCGATTCAAACGTACATCCACCCGGTGCATTTTTTTACGTCATTTACGTTAGGCTTTTTCCGGCGTAAAGTTACCCCTGCTATATGAGGGGTATCCTATGTTAAGTATGGACGTCGGGCCAGCGTCGTATTTTCCGTTGATTACGTCATTTGCGTAAGTCGTTTCGCGAATATGGCTGGGCGTAATTTACGTTCACGTCGAAAGCATTGGCTTTTTGCGGGTTAATTTGGAGCATGCGCACTGGGATACGTTCACGGATGGTGCATGCGCCGTTCGTAAAAAACGTCAAATACGTGGGGTCACATGTAATTTAAATAAAACACGCCCACATCATCCACATTTGAATTAGGCGGGCTTACGCCGGACCACATACGTTGCGCTGCCGTAACTTAGGGCACAAGTTCTTTCTGAATACGGAACTTGCGCCCCAATTTACGGCGGCGTAACGTATCTGAGATACGTTATGCCCGCCGATAGATACACTATTGTATCTGAATCCGGGCCACAGATTTGGCCAAAATCTTGCCACCCAAACCTACATTTATATATAGAAGGGCCCCAGGTTTAAGAAATAAGATAGCAGCCAATGTCCCAGATCCGCTGTAGATCGTGTAAAAATACTAATAGACAAGGGAAGAAAAGAAGTGGATTCAAGTCTAATGTGACTAAACAGGAGTTTACTATCAAGCCACTCATCACTTGCCACTCTAAATATGTCACCTATGTCCTGGAGTGCCCTTGCACATTCCAATATGTAATCCGGACCACTAGGGAGTTAAAATTTAGGATTAGGCCTAAAGAAGAGGCTGGTCAGTTCTTCTCAGGCCATGAATTGATATCCCAATCTGATTTGGCCGATAAATTGAACGTGGAATCATTTCCTTTTTGGACCTACGTACAACTAAGGAACTTTTTCTTAAAACCCATCCCCAAACCGAACTGGTCAAGAGAAAAAAACGATTTTGAAAAATGGTGTGACAATGATAGTCCTTTAAGGCATCTGGTCTTTTCTACTTATTCTCTATTATTCTCAAATCAGACACCTAAATTTAATTGGGCTACTCAACTCTGGGAAAGAGACCTTTCGCTTGATTTATCAGACTCGGAGTGGAAGACTATATACAAATCTATACACAAGGGATCGATTCATGTTCAAACGCAGGAAAACGCATATAAGATTCTATCCAGATGGTATATGACCCCCCCTTAAATTACATCGGATTAATAGTTCTGTATCTAAAACATGTTGGAGATGCAATAAAGAAACAGGTTCCTTTCTTCACATTTGGTGGTCCTGCAGTGACATCCAACCATATTGGAAAAAGGTCCATGAATATATATCCCAAATAACCTCTTTTAATCTGGACTTCGCCCCATGCTCAATTTTTACTACACTATTCTCCCTCATTACCTGGAGGTTACTATCGATCCTTGGCAATGCATCTGATCAATGCTGCCAGGATGTGTATCCCAGCCAAGTGGAAATCCACTCATCCCCCGTCAATAATTGACTGGTTTAACCGCATCATGAGAAACATGGAAATGGAGAAGTTGATTCATGAAGCGAAAGATAATCAAAAAAGGTTCACAGATACTTGGTCTGATTGGCTAAATTTCATTTCGACTGATGAATACAAAAATGTCACTTCTGGGAATTAATATCCCCTTTATTTGATTTTCTTGATACAATTGTACTATGGCAGATCCCACTTTCTCATTTCTTTCCCATTTACTTTCCCTCATTTATATTTAAAATGTTGTTTTTACTTCTTTATCTCATTAGCCTAGATTATAATACAGACTGGATTCATGAACGTATCAGGGTTCTGGACTGTTTGTTCTTTATTGACTCCTCTATTGTTTATTTGTAAATATTTGATTTATAATGATCTAACATACTTGCCTTATCCGACCTGCGAGTCGCGTAGACGCTTCAATGTTGTCATAACTATCTAACATTGTAAATTTCTACTCCATCACACGGCTGTGTCCGTAATTCTATATCTTTTTGAATGTATTGTTCATATTGTAATTGCTTGAATTTTCAATAAAAAACATTACAATAAAATTCAAAAAAAAAAAAGTTAGGATTAACGAACACGTGGCCAATATCATCAAAGGTTTCCCTAACCATAGTGTCTCTAGCCATTTTGCGGAATGCCACAATAAAGATCCACGCCAGTTAACTTTTTATGGTATAGATAGGATCACCAGACACACTGATCAGAGAGGCACTGACTTAAAGAAGGCTGTCTCCCAAAATGAAACAGTGGTTGTATCGTTTAAGAACGATGCAGCCTATGGGATTGAATATTGAATTAGATTTAAATTGTTTTTTAACTAATGAATAATTCAATTGAGAGTTTGGACATTTCAATATAAATTCAATATAATTTTAATAATTTTTAATACTTTTATTATATATTTTTTATGATATTTCAATTTAATATCCTAATATTAGGTACGTGTCAGCCAAGACGCTTTTTAATTCTTAATTAGTATTATAGTGTAATAGGGGGTTAATGATTTAACGTACTTATGTGATTTCTATATTCATTTATGTATGTATTATTAATATTGCACTATTGACACTTATCCGTTGATACTTGCAGTTTCTAATGGAATCTGTCATTGTTATTGTTAATGGAGGAGTAATGTGTGGTTGCTTGAACTGGGACAGAGGCTGTGCTATGCTAAATCCCTCCCACTTAATTGATTGAAGGACCTTTAATACAGGTCTAGTGCGTGACCAGAGACGCTTCCTGATGACGTGGTAACACGAAACGTACGTCGAGGCGCCTGGTCACGCACAATCATGCAGTTCCGGTCCCGCTGGCTCTTTGGATCCAAGAGGTGGAACGCACGCTATATGCCAGCTTCCCCAGCATGGAACCGTCTCTCCACTTTCTTTGCAACGCCGAACAGCCTTAGTGCCGGGGAAAGGCACCAACAAGAGTAAGGGGCCACATGGCATTGTGTGTTTTTATAATTTAAAAATAAAAAACGTTATTATACTATGGCGGTCCTTTCTCTTCTCTGTTTTGCTTCATGTTAATGGAGTCTGGCTGAACCAAGGGACTGAGAGCCACGCATGAAGTCCAAGGCTTGTGATACATGCTATTTTTTACCTCTTTTTAAGTAAACCGGGCGACACCATTTGGTAAGGTGCCATCCTTGAGCACATTTGGGGTGATCTTTCGTCTTGGTGGAGGTGGAAACCTTGTATAGTGGATTTGAACCAGCCTTCAAGCATAAACTTTATTGAGCACTAGCACTTTATTAATGGATTTTTTTTTTTTTGCACATTGATAAGGGGTTAATGGTTCGGGTTAGGGTTTAAGGATTGGGGTTAAGGGTTAGGGTTAAAGGTTAGGGTTAAAGTTTAATGGTTAGGTTTAGGGGTAAATGGTTAGGAGTTAATGGTTAGGTGTTAGGGGTTAAGGGTGCACAAAATACTATGTAATGAAAGAGTCTCTTTTCGTTTACTGATTTTCCTGAGGTTTATACTGTATGTGCCTGTGGGACTCTTGCTTGTTGCACAGCAATCAAAGCACATTGTATAGGTACAGGCAAGCCTGGGTTTTGGTTAACTATGCCCAATAAGCCCCTCCTGTCTTTTAACAAAAATTGGCTACATCCACTGCTTGCCACTATACTACTCTCCAGGTCTTAAACAATCCTTTAGTGTATACTAAAAAAAGAAAATAGCTATGTATCACAAAATTGTTCAGGTTTGGCTTGAAGAAAAGGTGGCAACCATAGCCCCGTGAGCAGGGCCATATTTGCACACCTGCAGCAGGTGGGGGAGATTACTGAAACTGATCTTTTGTGTCTCTCACTGCAGCAGCTGAAAGACAACATATCCTGCTCTAGCTGCTGTAGTGAAAGCCACAAAAGATTGGTTCCTATTATTTCCCTTTGTGTGGGTGTGGCTTGAGTGTGGGCAGGAAAACAGGGGACCCCATGATTTCCTATTGCCCAGGGACCCCATAACGTGTGAGTCCGCCCCAGGTACAGACTGTTTGTGTGGTAATGGAATTGCTGAGCCTCCACTAAGTCTGAGAAAGTCAAACAAGAAGTATCTTTAAATGGCAACAGTGTAGCAGTCAGACCTTGTGAATACCAAATGTGATCCCAGGTGAGACACAGGCTAATGCACATCATTCATTAATTTACGATGTTCTCTCTTATGACTTTGTAATACTGAGTGTGTTTTAATGCGAGATTATAACAAACCTAACTCAAAGTAGAAAAAGCTGTGTGCTCTCAAGGTAATAGTTGCTTTACAAAATACTTTCACAGGCATCAAAAAACAGTGACAATCAATATATGCAACTTGATTTTCCATTAATATATAAAATTAAAATTATAATACACGGCTGTGTTTCTACTTTTGGTGCTTCAAAAAGGCCTGATGCAGGTCGCAGTTTGCATATTCCATGTGCATTTTGTGTTTTTCAATACATGCTTTTTATCCATTGAAGTCTATGGAACCAAAAACCAAAAAAAAGTCCCCGGCCCTTTCCATAAAATGCACAGATGTGAACTACATCCATAGGAAACCATGTTAAATGGACTGTAGTGTGTTTCTGCAAAACTGAAAATGCGTTACACAATAGGTGAGGATCTTGCCAACATGCAATATGTAAGACCCTATGTTCTATTATACATGGGGAGTTTGTTTTTCCAACTAATACCAAGATACTCTCTTTCACCTCTTGGTTTGTATTTATATGCTGTGGATTGGTTATTTCTGTCTACTGTATTGGGCATGTTATCTATTTTAGGAAAGAATAAAGCATTATCCTTTAAAAAAATGCAAATTTTGGTGACAAGCAATAAGGAAGGGGGATGTGTGGAAAAAAATAGCAGCTGAGAAGACACTGCCCTGGGGAACATGTACCAGTGCATAACATGTTTAAAATTGCTGGCATGTAGCACTTCATTGCTGGGTTTTAAGAAGCTGGCAATGAAATGTAAACTGCCAGCAATATAAATTGTATCATCCTTTTTATTCATACTGTAAATGTCACTTGTCACTAAATGTAGCATATCCTACAGCAAGAAGGGGAAAAAATTGCTTCCTAAATACATACCAGAGTCCATTTTATTTAAGTGGTATCTCCATGCCAAAAAATGTGTGAGATTCCAGTAAAAACCCATACCAGATTTTTAATCTGACTACCCTGTTTCCCCGAAAATAAGACAGTGTCTTATATACATGTTTGCTCCCAAAGATGCGCTAGGTCTTATTTTCAGTTGATGTCTTATTTTTCCATGAAGAAGAATACGGTACACATTTATTGTTGAACAAAAAAAAGGAAATGTATTACCTGTATACAAAGGGGGGGGATCAAAATGACACAGGAGAATCAGAGGAGGGGATTACCATTTTAGTAACCCCTTCTGATCCTGCTGTGTCATTTTGTTTCCCCCTTCTGATCCTCCTGTGTCATTTTGATTCCCCCCTCTGATCCTCCTGTGTAATTTTAAGTGATCCCCATCCCCCCACCCCTGTGCCAGTGTACACCTTCACCAGACATCCCCCACCCTTTTATCAGACATTTTGCCCCTACCTCAGTCACTCCTGTGTGTCCACACAATGTGCCTGACTCCTGCTCCACGCTACTCACTGTCTAATTGTGATTCGGCAAAACTCTGTCAGGGCAGAGTGAGCAGCAGACGACAGCTTGTCCTGGCAGCAGCGCAGGCTCTCTGATGAAAAGAGACCATGCACTTCCTGTCTGCTCCATTTGCGCTGCGGCCAATAGTGAGCTGCGTGGCGGCGCCCGCCGCTGCGGTCTAGGGTACAGAGTTACGGTAGCTTCGGGGGGCCTTATTATTGGCATGCCTTATTGTAACAGTCACCACCGTTTACGATATTCCCATTCCATCGCCCCACGACAGCTTATCTGACACTCCAACCATCCAACAGACGCGATCCATTCCATTCCCCAGAATAACCGAGACTCACACAGCTCTGGTACTGGTTTAAAAATGTATGAATGAACTTTTAATGGTATCTTAGCTTTTTATGCAGTTACAGGCATGTTACAGTGACAATGAAACTCTTCACCCCCAGCATCACACAATGGGGCTTCAATACACCTTCAGATGGGCTAATTACTAAACATTATGCAGACAGCATGGCTCCACCAAGCTGTTCTCACCTACTTAAGTCAGACGACTGACCTTTAGACTGCTAACTCACAACACATATCTATCATCAATAGCATCTTCACACAATGAAAGGTCTTAAAAGCAGACGTACTTAGTTAGCATCTCAACAGCCTAGGTTAAGCATTGAAGTAGACACTCTTATCGACCGGTTGGGGGTCAGCATGAAATCAAACTGTAATATTCCAAGATATCCTGCAAAACATGAATCATCATTTATCAGTCACCCTATGCCCAAAAGGGGCACAGGGTGACCCTAGACCCAAGAGTCATTAGTGACACTGGCATAGGAGTACCCCCATCCTTCAAAAGTCTCTGGGTGTCACGGATCATTCCGTTACACTTATGTTCAGGGGAGGCCCTATTATCGGGGAGGTCTTATTTTCGGGGGGATGCCTTATATTTCAGCGAGAGGCAAAATTGTAAGTAGGTCTTATTTTCGAGGGATGTCTTACTTTCGAGGAAACAGGGTAGTAATCCTGGCTGTCCAGGAAAAGGGGAGATAAACATGTGTGACCTCCTCCCGAACTGTACCAGGCCACATGTCCTCAACATGGGGGGGTGGGTGCCATTGGCAGAGTACCTTGCACCAATGTTGATGAGGACAATGACCTCTTCCCCTCAACCTTGCCCAATGGATGTTGGAGTCTGTGGGCAGAGTGGGTTATCAGAATCTGGAACTGCCCTTTAATAATAAAGTGGCCCCTGAATACCACCCGGTAGTTATACCACTTCTATATAAGATGATTGCTTCCATCAAACAGGGGGCTATCTGTTCATCCCTACCTATCATGACAGGAAGCAATGAAATCTCTCAAATAGGTACAAAAAAACTGTTTCTGTAGATGGTGGAACACTTTTTCTGACAATGTTTTTATTGCTGTCTTTGTCTTCCTGTCCCAGTAACAAACACACCACACATTTTGTTTGCAAGTCTCACAAGGACTTAAAGTGAAGAGAGCCACTGAGTGTTCGTGCTACAATCTCCTCTGTTATAGTAAATGATGTGCCCCAGTGTATGTGTTTTGTAAAAAAATACATAGCTATATACCTTATTTTTTAGCGCCGCTCGGCACTCACAAGACCCCGGCCGCCTCTCTCCTCTCTCGCTCTGACAGTAAAGGGGGCAGGGCTGAGAACCCTGCACTGATGTCAGCCAGGAGGGGGAGAGAGGCGGCCATTCACGCGAGTGCCGATCGGTGCTATAAAAAAGGGTATATAGCTACGTATTTTTTAGAAAACACATACACTGGGGCACATCATTGACTTTAACAGATGAGATTGTAGTGCCAACACTAAGTTATGATGGGAGCAGAAGGAAGGGTCAGGGAGCGAATAGGAGCTGACAGACGGGGGAGGGGGGAGAGAGGAGGACAGAGGAGAGCAGGTGATGACAGAGGCAATTTGACCACGGTGTCAGGGCTCAGCACAAATGATAAACCATGGTCAGTTTAAAGAGAGGATTGCAGAAACTGGCAGGATCAACTAGGTATTTCAGGTGATGGTAAGGGCCAATGACACAGCACCAGTACTGTGCTGTATAACATGCTTTAAAGGAACAGGATCCATTTTTTTTTCTTTGAGGGTTACAGTTGCTTTAAATAAATCCCTCACTTCCACAGGCTTCCACCACATGTAACCTATGCCCAGAAACAGCTTATTTTTGGTGTTTGTTTATGTAATTTTGCAGATAGGGGATAATATTCCAAAAAAAAATTTATTATGGTTATTCTTATGTGGGGGATTTAGATATTTTATTGATAGTGCTGCTATTTTTGTTTCGAGTTTGTTTGAATATCTATTAGATATTTGCACAGCAGCTAGATAAATAGATATTAAATAAATAAATCGATGTATTCTTTTTAATGTTACTCTAGACAATATTGAACCTTTAACCCTTGCCGTGTGGAGATAGTTTTAAATTTTCCCCGTAGTTTAATTTTATTGCTATACTGTATAATAAACAAACTGATAAAATCATTATTTTGTGTTTAACACAGCAGCCATCTTGGAAATGGCAGCTCTGAAAATCACACATCCTATCGGTAAGACCACAAGCCAATTAGATATGCCATCTGCAGCATTTACTGTATCAGTACAACAATAGAATATAACTGTAATCATTTTTATTGTATAGTACACAGTGGTGTATTTAGGTTGTGTGCTGCCCTAGGCCTGACGAAACTCGTGCACCCCCTAATTTAAATATCACCATCCTTTCCTGTCAAGGCCACGCCCCCATTTAAGACCCACCCTGACATTTTCCAGTGGGGAAACTAGTTCTTAGGGCCTTGGGGGGGCAGTAGAGTCCCTTAATTTGCAGGGATTTACTGTGACTTCCTGTTTTGCTATGGAGCCCATCAGCTGACTTTTAGACAGTTTTTAGCCTCCCGACAGGACGTCTGTCTTTCTCTAGCTGAGAACTCAGATTGGAGGTCCACTGTTATGATAGGACAGTCAAAACTAGAAGCGACGCAAAGCCCCCCCCCACACAACAACCCATTGGTTGGGGTCTGCCGCCCTAGCCTACCCCATGTGTATGGGATGTCCCTCACCCCTATTGGTGGCCCTGCCAGTATTATTATACCGGCAGTAGTGCAGCCACTTTATGGGGGCACTAGACTGATTTGCCTGCCGGCCCAGTCCGCCCCAAGAGTGGCGCTACACTAAAAGCTACACTAAAAGTGTAGCGCAAGCCACGGAGACTCTTTTCGTGCTGCCCCCCTGCAAAGTGCTGCCCTAGGCCTGGGACTTGTTGGCCTAAGCCAAGATACAGTATTGATAGTACACCTGGGATGACTTAAGAGGACACAAGCACAAAGCAGGTTTAAACTAATGTTCGAACACTTTTGTTTGTGAAGTGAAAATGTGAACTGCACTTTGCTATCTATTACACTCGCCTGAGAATTAAATCGACCTTGGCTGCTAATATCTACTGTCTTATTATGACAGCAAAGCCCACAGTTGCCCAATTTATTCCAAAGGCATATACATCGGGCAAAGTACAAAGTCCCTTGAGAGATTGAGCATCACTAAGTGTCTATTGCATGTGCTGCCCTTGCCAAGGGGAGGGTTTGCATAATGCAGTTCAGCGGGAGACTTATTTTTTGGTTATATTTTCCCATTGCTGTTAGATATGGAGGTATCACCTGACTTCTTTCTCCTGAATGAAAACGAAGACCTTGGTGAACTCAGACCATATTTAGACTCAGAGTGGATCTTTATTGGTTGCCAGAGGGTACATTGAAGTAGAACAATCTACTTGACATTTATGCGCTCCTTGATAAAAATAAGTCCAATGCCAATTAACATATGCTGTGTTATATATTAAAATCGTATCGCTGCTTGTTTTTTAATTAACGTTTTGAAATCTGGTGAGATACTTTATTTCTGCTTTCTCTTGCTTTACAGTAAAAAAAAACTATAAAAATGTGAGCCTAGCTTATTTAACTGAAGTTGTTTTTTACAACATAAATATACCACATTATTTTTGTTTAGATACTTGTATTTTCCTGATTGCTTCACATGCACTAAGAGCCGGTTCACACTGGGGCGACTTGCGATCCGACTTCATGTTGCCTCAAGTCGTCCCAAGTCGCGCTATAGAGAAAAACAATGGAAGTGAATGGGAGCGGTGTTAATACACATGACTCAAGACGATCCGACTTCAGAAAAGGTTCCTGTACTACTTCAATCCGACTTGTAGGCGATTTGTACCCATTGATTTCAATGGCAGTCGCCTCAGAAGTCGGATCACTGTCTTAACTGAAGCGACTTTCCAGGAAGATAACATACATTTCTCAGGCAAACCTCTCCTGCCCCCCTCCCTCCCCTAGAGCTGATTGTTGTTTTATTGGCCACTGGAAAGTCTCCTGTCCTGGAGACGACTTCAAGTTGTGTTGTAAATCGCCCTAGATCGCCCTGTGGTTCATGTTCAAGTCGTGTCGGAGTCGCCTCTGAAAGTCGCGCTGGAAGTCGTGTCGCCCTAGTGTGAACCGACTCTTACATTTACAGGCATACCCCAGTTTTAAGTACACAATGGGGTTTATTTACTAAAGCTGTTAAGTGCAAAATCAGGCTCACTTCTGCATAGAAACCAATGAGCTTCTAACCCCAGCTTGTTCAATTAAGCTTTGGTAATAAAACCTGGAAGCGGGGTATGCCTGTAATAATAAAAGTGTATGCTGGTAAATTACCTAAAGCGGAACTAGACTCTCTCAATCAACATTAATTATTTTTCCACTTTAAAGAGCCTGTCAGGTCTCTAAAGTTATAAAAGGCCAGTACCCTGCAATAAGAGATAAAATATAGACACCATCAGGCCTAAAATCTCACTGCAAACACACAGGGAAGGCCATTAACAAGACAAGAGCTGCCGACCCACCAACCAGAGCTTCTGGAAACTGTCAAATGGGAGGAACACCTTGAACTGCTCCAACTGTGCATCAGTTCCTGATACTCCAAGTGCAGGGATGAGGTCAACACAGACTTCCCGAGGTTTAGGGTACTACCAAAGTCCTGCAGGAAATACAAGGTGATCTCTACCTGTCCATCAAAGGCAAGTTAATCTCTGCATGCAAAGACAAGTCGCACAGGAGACCGAGCACATCGATCCCTTGTTACCTCAGCAAAGCTAGGCCTGGGGGCCAAGACTGTCAGAACACCCAAAGATCTGTCAATGTTCATCATCTACTATTTCTAGGAATGTCAGATGCCTGCTCGCTGCCTCACGCTATGGTTCCTTTCTCCAACCTGATGTCATGGCTGTAGATTTAAGCCCTGTACACACGATCGGATATCTGATGGAATCTAATCCGATGTATTTTTTCGTCAGATATCCGATGAAGCTGACTTTCATCAGTCTTGCCTACACACCATCAGTCTTAAATCTGACCATGCCAAAACGCGGTGACGTACAACACTAAGACAAGCTAAAATAATGAAGTTCAATGCTTCTGAGCATGTGTCGACTTGATTCTGAGCATGCGTGGATTTTTCCACACAGATGATCAGATTTTTCTATCATTTTTTTTTATCCATAGGAAAAATGTAAAATATGTTCTATTTTTTTGCACCGATGGAAAAAAAACCTATGGGGCTCACACACATTCAGTTTGTCCGATGAAAACAGTCCATCGGTCTATTTTCATCGGACAAACCGATCGTGTGTACATGGCTTTATAGTGCCGTAATGGGTGGAAGTTAGAACCACTGTGTGCAGAGAGGGATAGCACCCAACATTACAGGTGTCAAAAGTTGAAGAGACTGACAAAGGTTGCATCACTGAAACAAAGAGAACACAGGCCTCTGGGATGGGACTATACTATGTTCCTTATTGCAGGGTGCTGGCATTTTTTATATTTATTGGCCTAACAGGGTCTTTGTAATAGCTGATATTATTGTATTTGAGTGCTGGTCATATACATGGAGTTAGAGTACATAAATACATTTTATTACTCTCAGCCCACTTTCACATGGGAGGTCAGACAGACAGGGGATGGTTCTTTTCTATACCCACTGTATGTGTGTCACAAGATAAATAATATATGTAGGGGCGGACTGACCATTTGGGCACTCGGGCACTGCCCGAGGGCCCCATGCCACTAGGAGGACCCATCCGGGTTGCCTGCCTCAGTAAAACCAGGGGCAGTATGTAAAAATCTGTGTTTTTTGTTAAATCCTAAGATTATAGCTGCCCTGCCTCTCCAGTACCTTTTTAGTGTGTGTGTGTGTGTGTGTGTGTGTATTCTGTGTGTATGTATACTGTGTGTGTATATTGTGTGACTGTGTGTGTGTACTGTGTATGCATACTGTATGTGTGTGTATACTGTGCGGCCCCATCATCTATTGCCCGGATGGGCCCCATAATCTCCTATTGCCCAGGGGCCCTATAATCTCCTATTGTCTGGGGGCCCCATAATCTCCTATTGCCCGGGGGCCCCATGAGTTGTCAGTCCGCCCCTGAATATATGGATACAGCGCCACAAGAGTTTATAAAAGTCCTGTTTGGTACACCAAGGGTTAAAGCCTGCTTGTTTTAGCACAAACCCTCATAAAGACTGAAGAAATGTGTAGGATAAAAGTTTATTTATTAATAAAAAGGAATATGGCAACTGACATATACAGTTGTGCTCATAAGTTTACATACCCTGGCAGAATTTATGATTTCTTGGCCATTTTTCAGAGAATATGAATGATACCAGAAAAACATTTCTTTCACTCATGGTTAGTGTTTGACTGAAGCCATTTATGGATGTAAGGGATGTATCCATTTATGGATTTATGGATCCATGGGATGTATCTCAGATGCAACTGTCACCACATCTCTTATTACATCTTATGCCACACAGGTATTGCATGGAAAGAAGATAGGCCTCCATGACAAATAAAACATTAATTAAAACAATGATAAAAGCCAAAGATTACAAACTCACATATTGCTATGCATCAATTCTGTACTACGAACAAAATGCTAATTCCTCTCTGGTCAATGGTTCCATACTCTCACAGTGCAAGTGGGGTTTCCAGTTCCCCACATCACTTGAGGGTGTGCTACGCAATACCTGGGTGTACCTCATGAGATGATCTCAGTTCCTGTGGCACCGCCCCTCGCATTTCTTCGATAGACGTCTTCAGGGAGCGATGGGTTAGAACTGTTGATCATGTTGGAAATTCAGAGCTGACCTGTGTAGTACACATGTTCCATGTTATCTTAAAGTTGAACACCGGATAGGCAGTTATTGTCCAAATATAAGAGGCATGTGCATTTTTTTTTTTTTAGATGTGTATTATTCCAGTGTGAAACATTTTTAGTACACTTTATAAATTTTATGCGGCACTAGACACTTTGGGCCAGATCCACAAAAGAGATACGACGGAGTAACTGCTGTTACTCCATCGTATCCCTTGTCCTAACTTTGGAACTGATCCACAGAAGCAGTTTTCCAAAGTTAGGCAGAAGATCCGGCATGTGTAATTGAATTACACTGCCGAATCTTAGGATGCAGTACCGCATCCGCCGCTGGGGGCATTTCGAGTCGAAATGCCGTTTCTAGTATGCAAATTAGCACTTAAGGCGATCCACAAAGCTTTCCAGCTTCGTTTTTTCGCCGTAAGTTTTAGTTTGCAAGTGTAAAACTAGGGCTGGTGTTACAAAGTGTAAACTAGTCACACCATGTAAAAGCCCATTCCAGCGACGGCATTTGGTATGCATTCCCGAGGGAGAACTCCACGG
Source organism: Rana temporaria (assembly GCF_905171775.1). NCBI lineage: Eukaryota > Metazoa > Chordata > Amphibia > Anura > Ranidae > Rana > Rana temporaria. The sequence continues at coordinate 114,615,299 of NC_053493.1, read as the reverse complement.
CAATTTGTAAAAACAAAACCGGCATGGGTTCCCCCCCAGGAGCATACCAGGCCCTTAGGTCTGGTATGGGTTGTAAGGAGACCCCCCACGCCGAAAAATCGACGTAGGGGGTCCCCCTACAATCCATACCAGACCCGTATCCAAAGCACGCTACCCGGCCGGTCAGGAAGGGAGTGGGGACGAGCGAGCGTCCCCCCCCCCTCCTGAGCCGTGCCAGGCCGCATGCCCTCAACATGGGGGGGTTGGGTGCTCTGGGGCAGGGGGGCGCACTGCGGGCCCCCCCACCCCAGAGCACCCTGTCCCCATGTTGATGAGGACAGGACCTCTTCCCGACAACCCTTGCCGTTGGTTGTCGGGGTCTGCGGGCAGGGGCTTATCGGAATCTGGGAGTCCCCTCAAATAAGGGGGCCCCCAGATACCGGCCCCCCACCCTAAGTGAATGGATATGGGGTACATCGTACCCCTATCCATTCACCTGTAGGCAAAAAGTAAAAGTTAGTAAACACACAACACAAGGGTTTTTAAAATAATTTATTATTCTGCTCCGGAGGCCCCCCCTGTCTTCTTTATTAGCTCTATTACCAGGGGGGCTTCTTCTTCCACTCTCCGGGGGTCTTCTTCCACTCTCCGGGGGGGGTTTCTTCTTCCGCTCTCTGGGGGGGGGCTTCTCCGCTCTCCGGGGGTCTTCTTCTCTCTTCGCCGCTCTCCGCTGTTGACTCGGCGAACCCCGGTTCTTCTGCAGATGTCCGGTGCCTTCTCCTTCAGCGCTGGCTGCCTGCTATCTTTGTGTGTTAGCTCAATTTCTAACAGGCAGCCGGCGCAGTCTTCTGTGACGTCAGGTTCTTCTTCTCCCTTCTTCCGATGTTGCCTCGTTGCCTCTTGTCACTGTAATGATGGAAGCGCGCCTTGCATCCCATTTATATAGGCATCACCGTCCCATCATGCCTACCCACGTGCACCCACCACGTGGGTACCTACCGGAGCATGATGGGACGGTGATGCCTATATAAATGGGATGCAAGGCGCGCTTCCATCATTACAGCGACAAGAGGCGACGAGGCAACATCGGAAGAGGGGAGAAGAACAGAAGAGAAGAAGATGACGTCACAGAAGACCGCGCTGGCTGCCTGTTACTAATTGAGCTAACACACAAAGATAGCAGGCAGCCAGCGCTGAAGAAGAAGGCACCGGACATCTGCAGAAGAACCGGGGTTCGCCGAGTCAACAGCGGAGAGCGGCGAAGAGAGAAGAAGACCCCCGGAGAGCGGAGAAGCCCCCCCCCCAGAGAGCGGAAGAAGAAACCCCCCCCGGAGAGTGGAAGAAGACCCCCGGAGAGTGGAAGAAGAAGCCCCCCCTGGTAATAGAGCTAATAAAGAAGACAGGGGGGGCCTCCGGAGCAGAATAATAAATTATTTTAAAAACCCTTGTGTTGTGTGTTTACTAACTTTTACTTTTTGCCTACAGGTGAATGGATAGGGGTACGATGTACCCCATATCCATTCACTTAGGGTGGGGGGCCGGTATCTGGGGGCCCCCTTATTTGAGGGGACTCCCAGATTCCGATAAGCCCCTGCCCGCAGACCCCGACAACCAATGGCAAGGGTTGTCGGGAAGAGGTCCTGTCCTCATCAACATGGGGACAGGGTGCTCTGGGGTGGGGGGGCCCGCAGTGCGCCCCCCTGCCCCAGAGCACCCAACCCCCCCATGTTGAGGGCATGCGGCCTGGCACGGCTCAGGAGGGGGGGGGCGCTCGCTCGTCCCCACTCCCTTCCTGACCGGCCGGGTAGCGTGCTTTGGATACGGGTCTGGTATGGATTGTAGGGGGACCCCCTACGTCGATTTTTCGGCATGGGGGGGTCTCCTTACAACCCATACCAGACCTAAGGGCCTGGTATGCTCCTGGGGGGTGAACCCATGCCGTTTTTTTCTTTGAAAATTGGCATGGAGTTCTCCCTCAGGAATGCATGCCGAGCGACGCTGTCATTTTTTTTTTTTTTCCCGACGCAACTTTTTTAAGCCGCCGCGATCCACAAAACTCGGCGTAACGTAACTTCGCGCATGCGCAGTACGGCCGGCGCGGGAGCGCGCCTCATTTAAATGGGACTCGCCCCATTTGAATAGGAACGCCTTGCGCCGGCGGAATTTTAGTTACACGGCCTGAAATTTCTAGATAAGTGCTTTGTGGATCGGGCACTTAGGTAGAAATTTTAAGGCAGTGTAACTTAAATGGGATTTTTTAAGTTACGCCAGGTTTTTGTGCATCTGGCCCTTTATCTTTGATGTGAATGTCACCTTATTTGATTCAGATTGTATAGGTCATTTATATACATTTTTTTTGTATTAAATAACACGAAATAGTACCACCGGTACTAAATGGGAGGTTTTTATGTAGAGAGTGCTGTATATACAAGTATACATTTATGACACAGGCATTTGAAACAAATGCTGTTGAAGTTATATTCTATTAAGCGCAGGTAAATAATAATTACGGTAACTTACCAAGTACCCACAAACGTTATTAGTAAATATTCACTTAACATTTCCTCTGTTGGTATACCCAGAATGCTGGCACTAATTAGTCCACAGTGCGCAGTAGTTATTGGCATTACACACAACAATGTATTATTATTTTTTTCCTGACCGGTAGCAGGGTCATATATTAGCCATCCCCTAATAAAAGCTTTATTTAATTTGCTTTTAAACATTAACCTGATTTTTTTCCCCAAGGCTAGAATACCCTTTAGTAACTCCTTCAGATTTCATGGCACTTGATATAATTACCTCATTAGCAAGAACATTAAAAATGTAAATTGGGATTTTGTTAATTATATATTTTTTCTCTTGATAGCTACAGTCTATATATCATTGATGTGACTACCATTATATCTTATTAAACTAGTATAAGGGCAATGCACAGTGCCTTAGGGTGTTAAGGAAAGTCTGTAAAAATTGAATTAAAACTAAACAAGAAGGGGTATAAAAATACCATACCAAAATCTAAAAAGATGTAATCACTTTGTTGTAGTGCACACTGTGTTTTAGCTAATGCAAGAATATAAAATAACATAATTGTGACGGTATTGGTATGATATCCCCGTCAAACAGTCCCTTCTTCCCATAACGAAAATCACCCAATATTCCACAAGTAGGAGTCCATGGAATCGCCCCAATAAGCCACACGTGAGTCCAGGCTTACTGGTAGAACAAGACACTTTAATGACACAAAACTCAGCTTATATGTGGTTACAACCTGTTAGGAACAATGAAATCTCCGCCTCCCCCCCTCACACAGTGGGGGGTCTTCAATACAGATCCTTTTAAATAAGGATATCTCTTTGAACTAATCAGTATCTAGCCAGTTCGGCTCCGCTATGTTTAACCTGATCAGACACATTCCTTTATCAATTAACATTTAGAACAATACACACAAGAGAGTCAATTAAATCTTTGAAATAGGGAGCTGGCTGAGGAAGGGTCATTAACATATCAATAACCTGTTAGGAGAGGGATGACTCACACATGAAATCCCTTTCTACCTCTAACATACACACATGGCTAGCAGGGAGATTTAAACTGAGACATATAGGCAAATGCATCACAATGGTCCCCCTTTTTCTCCCTGCTCCGGCAAACCCGGTTGGACCTTCCCCGGTCCAGTAGGGTTGACAGGTTCAGAGCTTTTAGTCCGAGGTTAACTCCGTTTGGCGTGACTGACCTCCCTTGGCAACTGCTTCCGACTCAGGTATGCCACCGGGTCGTCAGATCACACGCCGGTCAGTCCCCAAGTCTTTGTGCGATCTGCAGAGTCACCAGAAGTCAGTGTGAAGACGGCGAATGGGTCTGTGCGCCGCCATCTAGGTGTCTCGCTATGGGAGGGGCAGGTTATGGCTCTGAAGTGACAATCACAGGAGATTCATAAAAAGAAAAAGTTATATTTGTTGAAATGCTGTAGCTCTGGTGCTCAGAGTCCGGGGGGGGGGATCAGTGCCCCATAGGGTCAGCCACCCTCTGTTCCCTCCACAGCCGCCGGTTCTCCTCTTTGAGCTTCTCCAGCTCCATCTCCAGTTCATGGAGCCTGGGGGGGGTCAGCCTGCTGTGACCTCAGGTGGTTGTTCTCCTCCTCCATGCGGCTTATGCACTCCTCCAGCTCTATGTACTCATGGATCAGCTCCTGCTTGCTCATGTCCTGCAGGCTCTCCACGTGGTCCTTCATCATCAGGAACTGGGTGGTGGTGTAAGGGGCCACCGGTGGGCCCCTGGCGAACATCTCGGCCCGCATCTGGGACGCCCGCTGCGACTCCCTCTCCTCCAGTCGCTTCTTCTCCTCCCAGGTCAGCTTGTTATACGGCTTCCAGGACCTCTTCTTCTTGGAGGGTGGCCGGCGGTGCCTCTTTCTGCCCAGCTCCCTCCAGGGCCCCTCCGGCTCATGGCTGTCGCCCATGACCAGCTGACAATGGTGTTCCCTGTTGTCCGTAATAACAGATTGTCCTGTGAGGACTTCGTAAAGGGTGTCCAATGGTTCTTCCTGACCCAGCTCCTGGAGATCCCAAGCCGAGTCTACACAATGGGCTGCTGCTGGTGGGCGGTACCCAGGTTGAGACCAATTTGACCAGGTGTTGTCCTTCATGGGGCAATTCTGTTTGAAGTGACCCAGCTGTTTGCACCGGAAGCAGCATTGTTCGTTGTCCTCCTGGCGTGGATAGTGAGGGCTAGATGTCGTCGGTCTGTTAGGAGGTTGGTATCTAGCGGCTGGTGGGTGTGAGGGCGCCGTTGGTCGTGAAGGTTGTACCCGTGGTGTGACCTGGTTTGTCTTGCGAGTATACGCATATTCATCCGCCAACTTTGCGGCCTCTGGTAGAGTCATGGGCCTGCGATCTCTCACCCAATCTTTGACATCCGTCTGGATGTGATTGTAAAATTGCTCCAGGAGCATTAGTTGCAAAATGTCCTCTGCGGTGGTGGCCTGGCTGCTGTTAACCCAGTTAGAGGCCGACAGGGATAACTGGCATGCCCATTCCGCGTAAGAGTCTTCCGTGGTTTTGCGTGAGTCCCTGAACTTCTGTCGGTGGGACTCTGGGGTTACTGCATAACGAGCTAGGAGCGCTTCTTTAACCCTGGCGTAGCTATGGATATCCTGATCTGGTACGGTCCGGAAAGCATCAGAAGCTTTGCCTGACAGTTTGCCTGACAATATTGCAACCCACTCTCCTCTAGCTATTCGGTGCAGGTTACATTGTCGCTCAAAATCTGCCAGGTAGTTATCAATTTCACAGTCTTTTTCATCAAAAGCTTTAAAAGCGCTAAACGGAATCTTCCTTGTGTCTGCTGTGCTGTACTCACTATTTGAAGAATGTGCGGCTGCTTGTTGGACTGCTGCCAGTTTTAACTGTAGTTCTGCATCTCTTATTTGTTTATCCTTCTGTAGCTCTGCGTTTACTAACAGGTCCATCACTTTCAGCACCACATCCGCCGTTGGGTTCGGACCGAACCATGCTAGCTTCTCTCTCATTACTTTGTTGGCTGGCGATTCCTCCTCCTGAATCACTGGTGTCTCCATCTCTTGTACTGCTGGCGTTGCTGCAATCCTGTCCTCCTGGTCTATCTCCATTAATTCTGCTATGATGACCCGCTTGGTTTTGTTGCTAGCAATCCTTCCACAAACTTCCAGTAGTTCTTCCAGTGTCTGCTTGGAATCCGGGTGTAAAGGAGAGTAGAAGGGAAAATCCCGCTGCTGCCAACCATTTGTGACGGTATTGGTATGATATCCCCGTCAAACAGTCCCTTCTTCCCATAACGAAAATCACCCAATATTCCACAAGTAGGAGTCCATGGAATCGCCCCAATAAGCCACACGTGAGTCCAGGCTTACTGGTAGAACAAGACACTTTAATGACACAAAACTCAGCTTATATGTGGTTACAACCTGTTAGGAACAATGAAATCTCCGCCCCCCCTCACACAGTGGGGGGTCTTCAATACAGATCCTTTGAAATAAGGATATCTCTTTGAACTAATCAGTATCTAGCCGGTTCGGCTCCGCTATGTTTAACCTGATCAGACACATTCCTTTATCAATTAACATTTAGAACAATACACACAAGAGAGTCAATTAACTCTTTGAAATAGGGAGCTGGCTGAGGAAGGGTCATTAACATATCAAAAGTAAATATAAAGTGATTCAGCGCTGGAAAATCAATAAAAATTAAACTAAATTGCAAGCCAGCACTGTAGATATAACTCAAAAATATCTCAAAGTGAATATGTAGAAAAATAGTGCAGCGCAAATAATACAATAAATACAATAATAAATCAATAAATAAATTTGGTAAAGTCCATAAAGTGCAAAGTGATAAAAGTGCTCCAAAAAATCAATAGTGATCAAAGGTGCAAAAAATCTTCAACAAATCCGTGATCCACAGGAAAGGGTTAACCTCCACCAAGAGAAAAGGGTGGCCTCTCACCTCAATACTTCGACCTGTGGCTAGGTCAAAAGGCAAGAAGCAAAATCTCCAAAGATTGGTAATCAGCTTAACATGGGTTCAATTTCCAAAGAATCCACCAGATGGCACCAGCGGGCAATAAGCAAGGCAACACTCTCCCATACAGCAATAACATGGACCGAAAAGGAGTAAGAAGGACAATTCTAAGTGCTAACTGCTTAAAACGTTTAATGAAATTTAAAAGCATAAGGTAAAACACTCACATAATCCTGCACTCATAGACCGAGTGCAGGTATAACAGCAGTTACCGGAACGACCGGATCAATGTACACAGCTTGTTGGGTCTCTGTGAGGCAAACGCGGATGACGTCGACGTAGCTCCTCCCCCTCGTACGCGTTACGTCCCAAAGTGGGCGGGACTTCATCAGCGTGGGGCGGGGATCTCCGTGAACGTCCCGCAGCGCAATAAATACCATGTGGTTGCCATAGCAACATTTACAGGAACTAGTTAGCCAGCGCCATCTTGTGTCCACACGGCAGAGTACAAGATAAATAAAATATTTATTTAAGGGCCAAAAAGTTATAATACTATTAGCCTAAGGCTGGCGCCATCTAGTGTTTAAAAATTAAAAACACCAGACAAAGGATAATAAATCCTAATATACATCAGCCAGGCAGTATAAAATTAAAAAACAAACAAATAGGTAATATAAATTAGACGTCAGCCGCCTTTACCTCTTCCAGACCTCAATTATCACATGATCATCATCATAAGAACCAAGCAGTAATTACATAATTCAATAAAAACAGATATATTATTTTAAAAATATAAAAATACAAATAAAATTTATATATAAAAATCATATATAAAAATTTATAAAAAATCCCCAATAAATTTCTCAACGATTAGATATAAAACAGTTGAGATCAAACTCAACGTTTAATCCCAACGGCACTGAAACCTTCATCTCGTAGATCCAATAAGATTCACGACGACTTAATTGTCTAATGTAGTGACCCCCTCTCCAGTGTCTAGAGACCTTCTCTATACCCCAGAATTTGAGGCATTTGGGGTCTCTTTGATGATGGTCTCTGAAGTGTTTAGATACACTATGGGTCTTGATGCCACGTTTTATGTTGCTCACATGCTCGCCCACTCTCACGTGCAGCTCACGTGAGGTGCGCCCTATATATTGTAACCCACAGTCACACTCGAGCATATATACTACACCCTCTGTGGCACAGGTGATTAGCTGCTTTATCGGATATTCTACGTGGGTTACATTAGAAGTAAAAGTTTTACGTTTTTTAATGTTCAGTTTAGCATGTTTGCATGTGGCACATCTGCCACAGGCATAGAACCCTGACAAAAAATTAAAGAGCCTGGGACGAGGAATAACAGGAGGGTCAGTGACTCCAGGGGCCAATCTATCTCTCAAAGACGGTGCTTTTTTATAGATAAACTGAGGCCTCTCAGGAAGCGCAGGGCCAAGAATTGAATCTCTGCCGTGTGGACACAAGATGGCGCTGGCTAACTAGTTCCTGTAAATGTTGCTATGGCAACCACATGGTATTTATTGCGCTGCGGGACGTTCACGGAGATCCCCGCCCCACGCTGATGAAGTCCCGCCCACTTTGGGACGTAACGCGTACGAGGGGGAGGAGCTACGTCGACGTCATCCGCGTTTGCCTCACAGAGACCCAACAAGCTGTGTACATTGATCCGGTCGTTCCGGTAACTGCTGTTATACCTGCACTCGGTCTATGAGTGCAGGATTATGTGAGTGTTTTACCTTATGCTTTTAAATTTCATTAAACGTTTTAAGCAGTTAGCACTTAGAATTGTCCTTCTTACTCCTTTTCGGTCCATGTTATTGCTGTATGGGAGAGTGTTGCCTTGCTTATTGCCCGCTGGTGCCATCTGGTGGATTCTTTGGAAATTGAACCCATGTTAAGCTGATTACCAATCTTTGGAGATTTTGCTTCTTGCCTTTTGACCTAGCCACAGGTCGAAGTATTGAGGTGAGAGGCCACCCTTTTCTCTTGGTGGAGGTTAACCCTTTCCTGTGGATCACGGATCTTTGATCTTTGATCACTATTGATTTTTTGGAGCACTTTTATCACTTTGCACTTTATGGACTTTACCAAATGATCACTATTGATTTTTTGGAGCACTTTTATCACTTTGCACTTTATGGACTTTACCAAATGTATTTATTGATTTATTATTGTATTTATTGTATTATTTGCGCTGCACTATTTTTCTACATATTAACATATCAATAACCTGTTAGGAGAGGGATGACTCACACATGAAATCCCTTTCTACCTCTAACATACACACATGGCTAGCAGGGAGATTTAAACTGAGACATATAGGCAAATGCATCACAATAATCATCTTCCGGTGCTTGAGCTGATTTGTTTTTAGCTGACTGCAGAGACATTCCAGTAAACAACAAATGTTAAATCATTTATATAGTACATAACTTTACATTTGTCAACATATAGGCCCCTTTCACACTGGGGCGGGAGCAGCGTCGGCGGTAAAGCGCTGCTAAAGCACTATTCGGCCGCTAGCTAGGCGGTTTTACTACCTTCCAGCGGCCGAGAAAGGGTTAAAAACCACTGCAAAGAGCCTCTGCAGAGGTACATTGCCGGCGGCATAGCTGCAGTGTCCCATTGATTTCAATGGGCAGGAGCGGTATACACACCGCTCCTTCACCCCTCCAAAGATGCGGCTAGCAGGACTTTTTTTAATGTCCTGCTAGCGCACCACTCCAGTGTGAAAGCCCTAAAGGGGCCTACCACTAACTTCCCCATCACTTTTTACAGTCACAAATGACACCAAATGCAGTGATCAGTAAAAAATTGAACACTGCAATCGGTGACACTGTGAGGTGTAGAGGTGTACTTGCATAATTTAAATTCAGGTGGAAGCCTGAGATAATAAAACTCTAACTTGTCTCTAACAGCAGGTTGCAACCAGATGATTTTCCATTTGGATGACATTAGTAAATCATAATACAACTACTGTGGGTAGAGCTGGTATACTTTAGATCTGCACCAGCAAACTGTGACTAGGGGAGATGCTAGAACCTGACACACAGGGCAGTGCTTTGGGTCTTCCATTTGCAGTAATCATTGCCGCTAAACCAAGTATAACAAACATACTGTAATCTATGCTCAAATTTGGGTGTGAAATGTCTGTTTGTATCTATTTTATATATATGTATATATATATATATATATATATATATATATATATATATATATATATATATATATATATATATATATATATATATATATATATATATATATATATATATATACATATATACATATATATATACTGTATATATATATATATATATATATACTGTATATATATATATATATATATATATATATATATACTGTATATATATATATATTCTTACACACCTCTATTAATTCGAACTGAAAGCTGAGCCCTAAATACCTATGACTGAGGACATTTTACTGATGGCTCATGTAACTTCTGTCACTTAGTACCAGTGCAACTAGGTAATTTACACCAACAGCCAATGCCATAGGAAAAATTAACATTAACCGCCGATGTAACAATCTTAATTTACACTGGCAACCAATGAATCCAAAGAATAAACAAAGATCACCAGTGAAGAGCAGAATTTACACTGACCACCAATGTAATAGGGCTTTTACACTTAACAGTAACAGTTTTATTTACACTGGACACCTTTGTAATGAGGGAAATTACACAGACCACTAATGTAACAGTAGAATTTACATTGACCACCAATGTAACATGAGCATTTGCACTGACCACAAATTAAATGGGAGAATAAATACTGAGCACCATTTCAAGGGGGGATTTATACTGAGAACCAATGTAATTGGAGCATGTACACAGACTACCAATGTAACAGATGCATTTAGACTATGAGTGTAACAGTTGTATTTACACTGACTACCAATGTAATGGATTATTTACACTGTGACAAGTTGACAACCAATATAGTAGGGGTAGTTATATAGACTAGCAATGTAACAGTAAGAATGGCCAAATTTGCCCGGGTTTGATTTGCCAAGTTGGAAAGTTTGTGAAACCAAACTTAAAAGTGAATCTCTTGAATTATATAGGGGGAAATCATTTTATAAGGTTCTGGACATTTTTAGGGCAAATAGGCAAACAAATGTAAAAAAAAAAGCATGGAAAGCTGAGCACTGCCATAGAGAACCATTTAAAAAAAATACAGTTTATTGGAGAAAGAGTCTTTTCACGTGGTTTCAAGGGAAACATTGAAAATTCACAAATCTTTTAAATAACATGCATGTGGAATCCCTTGAAGCCGTACATGGGATAACAAAAAAGTGTATTTTTATTATGTGTCAGATACCCCCCCCCCCCCATACATCTGTGTATATTCAGTTGTGTGACACAATCCTCAGCTGACAGCTGAATGGGCCAGGCAGGGATGAAGCACTATTTATAAGGGCACTGATGGCTGCTGGCCCTCTAACATTCAATCTGAGTTGTAATATTGCTGCTAAATGTTTCACTTTCCACTGCTGCCAGAGTTTTGAGACAGTTGGTGATCTGGTAAATGGTGACAGTATGCAGAAAAAACAGGAGGAAAGATGGAGGGACCACAGATCTACACAGTAAATAAACAGAACCAGGGTGATCCTTATACTGCAAGTCTATGCACAGGTACACCTTACTCTCCAGCAAGGAAAACACAAAAAAACACAGAAATTGCACTGCTTCTATTCTTGGAGGATTTCAAGACACTAGATACATTTTCAGGGTACTGGTTAGGCACATTTAAAGGCTAAATTTACCTTTTAGGAAAAAATAATAAATGCACATATTTTTGTATAGAAAAAATGTGCATGGATTTATTTTTTCCTACAGAAGCCTGAAAAGCATTGCACTTGTGATTAGTGGGTTGCAGGTGCTGTGTCAGGCTCCTGCACATTCTCCCACCAAATATTAGACATGTGCATTCGTTTTCGTCCGAATGCATTTTCGTCCGAATTTCAGGTATTTTCGTTATCGTTTTAACAAACGATAACGAAAGCACAGAAAACGAAAACCGAAAGATCCGACATAAACAAATGCTTTATTTTCGTTTTTGTTGCGGTCGAATGTGCCTAAACTTAACCCTATTTGTCCAATATTATTCTACATAAAGAGAAAAGATTTGACATAAAGAGAAAAGATTCGACATTATAGAGACATGTAGAATAGTCAGAGACATGAAGATTCGACATAGAGAGACATGAAGATTCGACATAGAGAAACATGAAGATTCGACATACTGTACAGGGAGTGCAGAATTATTAGGCAAATTAGTATTTTGACCACATCATCCTCTTTATGCATGTTGTCTTACTCCAAGCTGTATAGGCTCGAAAGCCTACTACCAATTAAGCATATTAGGTGATGTGCATCTCTGTAATGAGAAGGTGTGTGGTCTAATGACATCAACACTCTATATCAGGTGTGCATAATTATTAGTCAACTTCCTTTCCTTTGGCAAAATGGGTCAAAAGAAGGACTTGACAGGCTCAGAAAAGTCAAAAATAGTGAGATATCTTGCAGAGGGATGCAGCACTCTTAAAATTGCAAAGCTTCTGAAGCGTGATCATCGAACAATCAAGCGTTTCATTCAAAATAGTCAACAGGGTCGCAAGAAGCGTGTGGAAAAACCAAGGCGCAAAATAACTGCCCATGAACTGAGAAAAGTCAAGCGTGCAGCTGCCAAGATGCCACTTGCCACAAGTTTGGCCATATTTCAGAGCTGCAACATCACTGGAGTGCCCAAAAGCACAAGGTGTGCAATACTCAGAGACATGGCCAAGGTAAGAAAGGCTGAAAGACGACCACCACTGAACAAGACACACAAGCTGAAACGTCAAGACTGGGCCAAGAAATATCTCAAGACTGATTTTTCTAAGGTTTTATGGACTGATGAAATGAGAGTGAGTCTTGATGGGCCAGATGGATGGGCCCGTGGCTGGATTGGTAAAGGGCAGAGAGCTCCAGTCCGACTCAGACGCCAGCAAGGTGGAGGTGGAGTACTGGTTTGGGCTGGTATCATCAAAGATGAGCTTGTGGGGCCTTTTCGGGTTGAGGATGGAGTCAAGCTCAACTCCCAGTCCTACTGCCAGTTTCTGGAAGACACCTTCTTCAAGCAGTGGTACAGGAAGAAGTCTGCATCCTTCAAGAAAAACATGATTTTCATGCAGGACAATGCTCCATCACACGCGTCCAAGTACTCCACAGCGTGGCTGGCAAGAAAGGGTATAAAAGAAGAAAAATTAATGTAATGACATGGCCCCCTTGTTCACCTGATCTGAACCCCATTGAGAACCTGTGGTCCATCATCAAATGTGAGATTTACAAGGAGGGAAAACAGTACACCTCGCTGAACAGTGTCTGGGAGGCTGTGGTTGCTGCTGCATGCATAGTTGATGGTTAACAGATCAAAACACTGACAGAATCCGTGGATGGCAGGCTTTTGAGTGTCCTTGCAAAGAAAGGTGGCTATATTGGTCACTGATTTGTTTTTGTTTTGTTTTTGAATGTCATAAATGTATATTTGTGAATGTTGAGATGTTATATTGGTTTCACTGGTAAAAATAAATAATTGAAATGGGTATATATTTTTTTTTTGTTAAGTTGCCTAATAATTATGCACAGTAATAGTCACCTGCACACACAGATATCCCCCTAAAATAGCTAAAACTAAAAACAAACTAAAAACTACTTCCAAAAATATTCAGCTTTGATATTAATGAGTTTTTTGGGTTCATTGAGAACATGGTTGTTGTTCAATAATAAAATTAATCCTCAAAAATACAACTTGCCTAATAATTCTGCACTCCCTGTAGAGAGACATGAAGATTTGACATAGAGAAACATGAAGATTCGACATAGAGAGACATGAAGATTCAACAAAGAGAGACATGAAGAGTCGAATTTTTTTTTTTAAAGATTCTGTCGAATCTTCTTCTTTTTTTTTTTTTCTTCTTAGAACATTCGACAGACACCATAAGCTTCCAATGACAGATTCGACTTTAATTTGGATTTTCGGACAAATGCATTTTTTTTTACGAAAAACAAAATAAATAAAAACGAATTTCGGGTCTAAATTAATTAATTTTTCGGACGAAAACGAAATTACGAAACAAAATATTTCAGTGTGCACATGTCTACCAAATATCTGCTCATATGTCTGTATGTCCAGGATTTTTAATTACAAGGTTGCAGGTTCTGTTTATCTGTTCATAGTAATGTATGTTTATTTTTTCAATTTATAGATTATTGCCCATTGATTAATATTTAAATTGTACATTTTAGGGAAAAAAAAACGGAAAATTGTATCATACTTACCAGTAATTTTCCTTTCCTGGTGCCTATCCATGGCAGCATACTTGTGATAGAGCTCCGCCTCGACTCCTCCTTCAGGGCTAGTGAATAGAATAAATTAAAGGCATAGCCCCTCCCCCAACATTCTCCGTAATATAGAATACCGAGGTGGGAGCGTATGCTGCCATGGATAGGCACCAGGAAAGGAAAATTACTGGTAAGTATGATACAATTTTCAGTTTTCCTGGTGCCTCCATGGCAGCATACTTGTGATAAATAACTAGCTTGACACGGGTGGGATAATGCTTAACAATAAACGTTAAATTAGAAGAAGACATAGCAGCCTGAACTGCCCCTCTTCCAAACTCAACAGTCGTGAGAGCTCCTAGACCAATATGGTAGTGTCTGAGGAACGTATGGTGAGAAGACCAGGTGGCGGCCCTGCACACCGTCTTCAACAAAACATTAGCCCTTGCTGCCCAGGAAGCCGAGACTGCCCTTGTAGAATGAGCATTTACTCAGGATGAAGAATATTCTTTACCCTGTAGGCCTTCTGGATTAACTTTACAACCCAAGATGCCAGAGTTCTGATGGAAGCATCTTTGCCCCTGTATTTACTGAACAGTACAATAAAAAGTCTCTCAGAGTTTTTGAAGGGGTCGTGGCTGCTAGGTAGGCCCTGAGCACTCTGGATACATCCAGCTCACGACAAGACTCTGAACCTGTGTCTGTAAACACTGCTAGTGCCCAGGTTCCAACAGGTGGCTTGGAGTAGCGACCTTAGGTGTGAACCCTCGAAGGGGCGAAGTTCCACCCTGTTCGGGAAGAAGGAGATGTGGTCGTCCCCCATCCCTAAGGTGTGAAGTTCCGAGATCCTTCTGCCAGATGTAATGGCTAGCAGGAAAGCCGTCTTTAGTGTCAGGTTCCATCTTGCTACTTGTTGCACTGGAGCAAAGGGATGGTCAGATAGAATTTCAAGGACCAGGGACAATCCCACTTAGGAAATGATCATCTGACAGGTGTCGCCGAATCTTCAATACTCCTCTGAGGAAAGTGACTACCAAGAGATCCTCCACCCATCTCTTACTTGTTGCGGCAGAGACTGCTTCTACCTGCACTTTGAGGGAGCTCAGACCAAGCCCCAGATCAAGTCCTGTCTGAATGAAACCTAAAATATTGGAGGGAAGGATTGGATCAAATCCATTTCCGGTAGCAGATGACAAGAACTTGTCCCAGATTTTTGATTATATGGCATTAGTTGCCGGTTTTTCTGGCTTTTAGAAGGGTTGTTATGACTCCTGGGGAACACCCTAGGGACTCGAACCCTCGCCTCTCAACCTCCAGATTCGAAGATTCAACTTCTGGAGGGTTTGGATGAACTAGACTGCCCTGTGACAGAAGTTGAGGGAAAGGAGGGATCCTGATTGGAGAGCTCACACTGAGGCGCAGGGCTAGAGGGAACCAGGGTCTCTTCAGCCAATACGGAAGTACTGCCACCACCTGGACTGACTCCCTGAGGAGCCTCAGGAGGAAAGGCATATGCTGTGGTGAACCTTCAGGGGCATGACAGGGCATCCACTGCCTCGGCTTGTGGATGCTGCATTCGAGAGAAGAATCTGTCCAGCTTGGTATTCTTTGGGGAGACGAACAGGTCTACCTGAGGGGGATCCCACATGCTGGCAATCTGATGGAAGACGAGGGGGTGGAAAGCCCATTCGTTGTTGTCCAGGAAGTTTCTGGGCAACGTGTCTGCTTCCGTGTTCAACCTGCCCGGCAGATACATTGCTCTGGGGTCCAGGAGGTTCTTCTCTGCCCAGAGTGTGATCAGCATCACCACCTTGAGGAACGACCTGCTGCGAGTGCCTCCTTGCTTCTGCAGATAAGCGACAGCTGCCATGTTGTCTAGATGTAGAAGTATTCTCTGGCCTCTGATTTGGGACGCCAAAGTTAGTGCTAAGAAGGCTGTCCTCATCTCCAAGATGTTGGATACCACTCCCTGGGTAGAACATGACCATCTACCCTGTATTCTGGTTTCCCCGGAATGGGCTCCCCAGCCCTGTCCGCTTGCATCGGACATAATTGTGATCCAAGGATGGGGGACCAGGTGACTAGGTTTGGAGAGGTTTTCTGGAACTGTCCACCAGTGAAGATCCCTGTGCATTACTCCCATCAGCAGTATCGTCTGGGATAGTCGTCGTTTCTTCCACTGCGCCAAGAAACCTGTCTGGAACTACCTTAAGTGCCAATGGGCCCAAGGAACCATGGGTATACAAGGAGACACTGTGCAAATGAGGCTCAGACATTGTGAAGCTGTCAGATACGGGCTCCGGATGACCTTGATCATTCTCTGGGTGACAATCCTTGCCTTTGGCGGTGGTAATGACACTGTCCCCTCCTGAGTGTTGAACATTGCACCCAGGTAGATTATCTGCTGTGTGGGTGCTAGTTGACTCCTTTCGGAATTTATTAGCCACCCTAGCTCTTTTAGGGACTGTAGAAGAATTTCCCGGTGACATACCAACTGATCCGGATTGCTTGCTAGGAGGAGGATGTCATCCAAGTAGTGGAATATCCTCAAGCCCCTTTCCCGCAGGGGAACCAAAGCGGATATTAGTATCTTGGTGGACACCCTGGGAGAGGTGCACAGACCGAAAGGCAGGGCTTGAAACTGTAGGTGGGTCCATCCCACTGCAAATCTCAGACATTTTTGAAATGCAGACAGAATTAGAACGTGTAGGTACGCATCCTGCAGAAATCATCCAATCTTATGGCTGGACTGCCTGAATAATCCTCTGCAGGGACTCCATTTTGAAGCTTTTGGGGCAGATATACCGGCTGAGCCTCTGAAGGCCTGTCACAGGCCTCCACCCACCTGTCCTCTTGGGATCAGAAATAGGGTGGAGTAGACGCCTGCGAAGCGCTCTGCCAAGGGAACCAAAACAGCCGCCCCCTGAGGCTGAAGTGACGTTAGGAAGTTTTACAGAGCTTGAGCCCTTGGCGGAGAGGATGGAATCTCTGTTCCTTTGAAAGAATCCCGAGGTGGGGGATGAGAGAAATTCCAAAGGTGCCCCAATTGAATTGTAGACAGAACCCAGGTGTCCTGACAGCATGTGGTCCAGACTGGGACAAGAACTTTAGCCTGGCTCCCACCGGGAGTGCCTGGGCTACTCTGGCGTCAAAAAGACTGCTTCTGCTCCTGTGGAGCCGGAAAGGTCATTCATCTTCCTGTTCAAAAAGAATGTCTGAGTACCTTTCCAAGGTCTTTTGTTGTCTCTGGGCTGTCTTGACTGCCTAAAATCTATTGGATTTGTCTGGCGGAATCTAGAGGACCTGCCTCTGAATCTTCGCATCCTTCTGTCCTGGGGAAGCACACCGGACTTCCCTCCTGACAGCCTGGAGATAGCTTTAACCGTTTTGTCTCTGAATAGTGCTTTTCCACTGAATGGGATTTTGCACCAATTTTGTTTGGAGAATAAGTCAGCCAGCCAATCTTCCAGCCAGAAGACCCTCTTCACCATTACTGAATGCAACATGGATCTTGCAGAGCATCTGATCGTGTCAATGGCCGCCACCCTGACAAAGTCTGCTGACAACCGAAGTTCTTCCAAGGCTTTAATTATATCCTCCTTGGGGACATCCTGACGCAAAGCCGTCTCAATATTATATGTCCAAGATCTTATGGCATTTGATACCGATGTGAGGGCGATAGCTGGCTTACATGCTGCTCCCGCGGCTAAATAGCTCCTCTTCGGGTCCAGGTTGGTTCGCATGCCTAGCGGTTCTTTTGAAGGAAGCGGAATCCTCCATTGGTAAAGCGCGTTCCTTTTTTTTTTTTTTTCGAGTCGCACCACCGATGCGTCTACCACTGGCATGGATTCTGTTAATGGGTATAGTTTATTGAACCAGCCCCATGAAAGTTTTCTATCAGTCTTTGCCCATTCATTCTGAATGACCTGGCTAATGTCGCCTCAACAAGAAGACTCTTGGGGAGGCTCTTCTGCGTCTTCTCAGGTGACTGCAGTTTTGACTGCCTGGAAGAACAGCTTTACCAAGGAGAGACTGAAGCCAGAAGGTTGACTCCTCTGAAGAGTCTACAGGTGGTGAATCTCTAGCTGGTCAGCCTGACAGTGGCAGAGGTGTACTGACTGCTGCAGGACCAGGGAGATTAGGTTCTGTATCCTGAACCTGGGACAACTGCTGAAGTGGTTGAGCGGGGACCCAAGTCGCAAGCTTGGAGAAGGAGTCCTTCATTGTTCACTTGAGCAGGTCTACAGCGTGCCGATTTTCTAGCTCGCAGCCGGACTCATAGTCCATAAAACAGTCCTTACAGACCACTCTGTCTGGTAGTGGTGTGGCCCCACCTGTCCAGCATTTCTTATTTGTATAGGTCCTAGGAGAGGGGGAAGGATCTTGTCCTCTGGATCTTGATCTCTCTGATCTATGACGTGAAGAATGAGACCTGCGGTCTGATCTGTCGTCATCACGGTGTCTTGAAGATTTTCTGGACCTCTTGGAGTGGGCAGGGCCACGGTGTAAGGAACTCACATTAGACAGTGAGCGCACTTTTTTTTTTTTTTCAATACTCACATATAGTTGGTCACATACCTAATAGGGGTGCGAGGATCTTTGTTTGCAAGATAAATGACTAATTGCGGAGTTAAGCAAAAGGATCAGCTGCGGAAATTTAGAAAGAAAGGGAAAAAAGAAGGAACTATGGAGTTGTTGTTTTTTTTTTTAAATAACACACATTTATTTTAATTATTTTATCTAGCACAATTTTTTTTTTTTTTTTTTTTGAGAATAAACACAAAAAGGTAGCTACCACAGAGCAGCATCAGTGAAACCTAGCAGGGCACAGCTGAGGAGACTCTGACGGCTAACCCTGAATCTGAACTTAACTAGGCTCAGGTGGATGGCCTAATAATCCCATAAACCACCATTGCAAAGTGACTCTGGAAGAAAAAGGGCAAATCTGGCCCCTCTTCCAGAATCCAAGATGGCCGCAGTGATGTCGAGTGATATACAAAACAAAACAAAAACTGTAGCCCACCGCTGATTTCGGGGGAAACAATCAACAACTGCAAGCCTGTCAGGATAAAAGGCACCTGCCCCATCAAACTGACCGGACTTAAAAGGAGCATCACAAAAAATAAAACAACAAGCACACCTTTTTTTTTTTTTTTTTAAAGGAGACCTAACAGGCAAGTTAAAGGAAGGAAGGGATGGGAGAGGGGAGAGACAAAAAACAATATATGCCTAAAAATAAAATGGAAACCACCAGCCTGGAAAGATGTGAGCTGATCCTTTTGCGACTCCACTGCATTCATCATGGATGCGATAGCAGACTTCGTTCCTAAACGGAAACTCTGCGAAATGACCCCAACAGATCCACAGAGGGGTCTCCCAGCTTATTAGCGCTAATAGCGGCCCAAGAACAGGGACTGCGCCCGGGAAAGGCTAAACCCGGCGGACGCTGCCGATTGCAGAGGTATGGACATACATCTACTCTTCACCAGCACAAGAAGGTATGAGGGAAAAAAGGAGAATGTTGGGGGAGGGGCTATGCCTTTAATTTATTCTATTCACTAGCCCTGAAGGAGGAGTCGAGGCGGAGCTCTATCACAAGTATGCTGCCATGGAGGCACCAGGAAACACTTTTACAACATCATAACATTTATATACTTTTGAAGTTAGATATAATTTTTTCATTTATTTATTTAGATTTATATTGAAATCACAGATATGACTGCTCATTTCATCTTTTTAAAAAAACATATTTTAATATACTGTATTATTTTAGGTGTTGTGAAAATATTAAAAGTGACATTACAAAAATGACTGATAACATAATATTTTTTGTGACATCCCGTACTATGGCATCATAATATTGACTGAGACATCACTGTACTATTTCTGCCCTCATTAGCGAATGTGGCATGCTCACATCCCATTGTCTTGTTTCTCCTGGAGACTTTTTTAGCACACCCAGATTGGTCTCTGATGAGTAACTTTGAAAAGTGTGAAAGGGGGCATGGCATCAATATGCAAAGAATTGTTGGTGAAGATGTCCCTAGGAAGCAAAGTACCCACTTATCCACCCCCTCTGGCAATGACTGAAGCCTCGTACACACGACCGAGGAACTCGATGGACGAAACACATCGTTTTGCTCGTCGAGTTCCTTGTGAAGACATCGAGAAACTCGACAAGCCAATTTTCTCTATTCCCGTCAAGGAAATAGAGAACATGCGCTTTTTTTGGCTCGTCGAGTTTCTCGACAGTTTCCTCGACGAAAATGTACACACGACCGGTTTCGTGTGTACTCGGTTGTGTGTACGAGGCCTGACAGTACACTCATTTATCACAGTCATCAACCCAATACCAGCTGTCAGGCAGTTTATGTCTTCAGCATTTACCTGAAACTGAAATATTAGATCTGTGTGGACCAACCCTTTAGAAGGCAAAGTGTTTGTTAACCCAGCATTTTATATTCTTGATATGTGTCTGTTGTACCATGTACCTGTTAAAAAGGATTATGCTCTTCTTTGTATTTCTTCCTTTGCCAGGCAAGCTTTCCTATTTCAAACTGACCACACTAAGCATAGACGGCCAATCATCTAAAAAATTGTCAGTGTTTTCTGGCTGCGCTGGGAGAGCAGCCTGCCTGTAACCCAATAGCCAAGACTTGTGCTGACACGCCCCCTGCACAGCTCTTCACTGGGAAGATCAGTGTACTGCTCTTTCTCTGCCTCCTGTTGGCAGGCCCCCTGCAGTCTCCACCCTCACTTCTCTATATGTGTTAATGCACAATAAGTCATACATTAAAATGTGTTGTGTTTAAGCAGCCAGAAAATCGAATGTGAATCTTTGTTTGTTACATAGTTACATAGTTAGTCAGGTTGAAAAAAGACACAAGTCCATCAAGTTCAGCCATAAGAAATAAAATAATAATAATGACAAACTGATTTTTTTTTTTAACAAAGTTTTCTCTAAATGATATATTGCTCACACATGCCATGGTTATATGTAGAATTGCACCCCAAAATACATTCTGCTGCTTCTTCTGAGTATGGGGATACCACATGTGTGGGACTTTTTGGGAGCCTAGCCGCGTACGGGGCCCCGAAAACCAAGCACCGCCTTCAAGATTTCTAAGGGCATATATTTTTGATTTCACTCCTCACTACCTATCATAGTTTTGAAGGCCATAAAATGCCAAGATGGCACACAACCCCCCCAAATGACCCCATTTTGGAAAGAAGACGCCCCAAACTATTTGCTGAGAAGCATTTTGAGTCCATGGAATATTTTTTTTTTGCCCCAAGTCATTGAATAATGACCAAAAAAATAAATACAAAAAATTACAAAACGTTGTCACTAAATGATACATTTATTACACATGCCATGGTTATATGTGAAATTGCACCCCAAAATACATTCTGCTGCTTCTCCTGAGTACGGGGATACCACATGTGTGGGACTTTTTGGGAGCCTAGCCGCGTACGGGACCCCAAAAAACAATCACTGCCTTCAAGATTAGTGTGAGTCAAATCAAAAATGTATGTCCTTAGAAATCTTGAAGGTGGTGATTGGTTTTCGGGGTCCCGTACATGGCTAAGCTCCCAAAAAGTCTCACACATGTGGTATCCCCGTACTCAGGAGAAGCAGCAGAATGTATTTTGGGGTGCAATTCCACATATAACCATGGCATGTGTGAGAAATATATCATTTAGTGACAACGTTTTGTCAATTATTTTTTTTGGTCATTATTCAATCACTTGGGGCAAAAAAATTTAATATTCCATGGAATCAACATGCCGCTTAGCAAATAGTCTGGGGTGTCTTCTTTCCAAAATGGGGTCATTTGGGGGGGTTGTGTGCCATCTTGGCATTTTATGGCCTTCAAAACTGTGATAGGTAGTGAGGAGTGAAATCAAAAATTTGCCCCCTTAGAAATGCTGAAGGCGGTGCTTGGTTTTCGGGGTCCCGTACGTGGCTAGGCTCCCAAAAAGTCCCAAACATGTGGTATCCCCGTACTCAGAAGAAGCAGCAGAATGTATTTTGGGGTGCAATTCCACATATAACCATGGCATGTGTAAGCAATATATCATTTAGTGACAACTTTTTGTAAAAAAAAAATGTTGTCATTATTCAATCACTTGGGACAAAAAAAAAATATTCGGGGCATTAGGTACATAACATGCTTTTGGTAAAGAAGAAATAAACACCGGTTATGCCATTTCAATCATTATTTTTGATTTACAGCAAGTAATATCATTTATTGAATAGAAAAAATGAAGAAGCTCATCTAATCTCATAAATGATGTTCTAATGGCACATTAATGAACATATAAAACTACACAGTAGGAAGTTGTTGCGTTATTATACTGAACTTTTTTTTCCCTTTTTATTTATGACAGTAATCTCTGGGGAACTGTTTATTTTTTATATTGTTTCCAAGAAATGAGATCATACAAAAATATGTTTGTAGCATTTTAGTGCAGTATGTTTTTTCTACTCATCCTGGGGATACATATATAAGGGTGGTTTCCCTCTGCCCATGGTGAGTCAGCCTGCAGCAATATCCAGTCTTTACTGTTTATAGCAAAGAAGATAATTGTTGTATGTAGAGGCCCCCCAAAAGGGCTACTAATGGAATTATGATTAAATGTAATAAAAACACAGTAACTGCATATCTTCTGATTACAACAAAATGGATGATAATAATGACCTTTTCCTGATTGTGCAGAGGCTGGCAGCATACACACAATAGTGACTTGAACACTGACCCGGTAACCAGTCTAAAGCCTAATACACACAATAGTGACTTGAACACTGACCCGGTAACCAGTCTAAGGGATGTTTTTTAGGTTTTAATGCTGATTTAAAGCGGTAGTAAACCCGCTGCTGTTTTTTTTTTCCACACCTGAAAAGCAAAAGCCATAATGAGCTACTAGCTCATTATGAAATACTTACCTTGGAAAGAGGTGTGGGGAACTTACCTGGTCCACGCCGAGGGAGATGTCATCTTGCCTCGGCGTGTCTTCCGGTTATCGCCACTCCAGCGCTGTGAGTGGCTGGAGCGGCGATGTCGTCTACTTCTTTCCAGCAAGGTCCGGCGCCTGCCGGCCCTTTAGCCGAGGATCCCCACTGCGCATGCGCCGCTGCAGTCAGTGGCTTATTGCGAGGGGAATATCTCCTAAACCGTACAGGTTTAGGAGATATTCTTTATACCTACAGGTAAGCCTTATTATAGGCTTACCCGTAGGTAAAAGTGGTAGTACAGAGTTTACCACCACTTTAACCTGTAACTGGGGTGAGGTATAGGGCATGGGATACTCTGATAAGTGCAAGTTCCAACAAGGAGGACATTAACTTCATTGTTCTGTAAATAGCACTTCTTGACACTGAGACTAGAAGGAATGTCCAAATCAGGGTTGCTACAAAGGCTGCACCCTGTAAAGCTATGCTGGCTTTTATATAATTAAAAAATCAAGGTCGCTTGGATCAGCAACACGTATTTTACTTTAGAGGTCACCGAATAGCTGCCCTGGTTTTGTTTCCTGTTGCCTTTTAGTAAAGTGTTAGTAGACTGGATCCTTAAGGGTGAAGCCTCAGGCCGAGTACTCACGAGCAGACATGTCCGATGAAACCGGTCCGCGGACTGTTTTCATCGGACATGTCTGCCCGGGGACTTCTGTTCGATGGCTGTACACACCATCGAACAGAGGTCCGCGCGTAAACAATACGCGGGGCGTGTCCGCGGTGTCGCCGCGTCGATGACGCGGTGTCGCCGCGACAATGACGCGGCGACGTGGATGGCCTGCCTTTAAAATGCTTCCACGCATGCGTCAAAGTCATTCGACGCATGCGAGGGATGGCGGGCGGCCGGACATGTACGGTAGGTCTGTACAGACGACCGTACATGTCGGGGGGACAGGTTTCCAGCGGACTGTTTTATAGCAAGTCCAGGAAACAGTTGTCCGCTGGAAACCTGTCCGATCCGCCCGAAAATGGTCTGCTCGGGCCTACACACGGCCAAACATGTCTGCTGAAACTGGTCTGCGGACCAGTTTCAGCAGACATGTTTGGTCGTGAGTACGGGGCCTCAGAAGTGTCTGTGTAGTTGCAGGTATGGGCCCCCTGGATCCACTGATGACAATCAGGATAGATCCGAAGCAAAGCCTTCAAAGATGGCAACTTTGCCAGCTGGTGAATCTCCTAGGCCAGATGTGTAGGGCTGTATACCCATTGAATCGTAGGCTTCAATCAGACTTCTAGCAGCAAAGACAGTCTAGCAGCAAGTTATCAGGCCTCAGCTTAAGGCAAGAGAGCAAGCATATGACCTCCCCAAATATTTATACAATTTCCCATCATGCTCCAGAGGCCTGAACCTCCTACTGGGATAGTTGGGGGAAGTATGAATATTCATAACTCAGCCTGGCAGGGAAACCTCATACCAGTGGTGCTTGTGACACCTACTTACTACCGCGAGAAACCACAACCTCACTGATTAGGGAGAAACCAAGTGCACAACTGTACACTTTAACCGCTTGCCGAGCGCCCTCCATTGATTGACGGTGGTACAATGGCACTTCTGCACAAATTGCCGCAGCTCTACGTTGGGTGCTTTAAGCAGTATAGGGGACGTGCATGCCTGCCGCGTGACGTAGGAGACACTTCACTTCCTGATTATCTCACGAGGATGGTGGCGGGGCAGCCGAGCGATTGATCGGCTTCAGCTGCCGACATCGCAGGCACCCTGGACAGGTAAGTGTCCATTTATTAAAAGTCAGCAGCTGCAGTATTTGTAGCTGCTGGCTTTTAATATTTTTTTTTTAGGCGGACCTCCACTTTAATGTTGATGTTGGTTTTGCATCACAATAAATAAAAAGTTACTACAGCAACCACTTGCATATTCAGAGTTGCTGGAGACGATAATAAAGCCTACTGTATGTTAATCAGTAGATGTCATACAGATATAGCTTATGCTGACCACACTTGTTTTCACAGTAAATAACATACTGCCTTCCTAGGCACTTCAGTCAGCAATGCCCTTTACTATACCTAGAGACATACAGTTTACGAAGCTCAACAGCAATAAAAATATATTGAATGGGATTTCTGTAGCTTATTTAATATATTTTTATTGGTGCTGTGCTTTCACTTCATGTTTTATAATGATTTACTTTCCTGCACTTGCTCTTTGAGTTGCATGCCTGTTTACCTCTTTTGGATTGTAGATCACAATTTTTTTAATTCTCAATACCAATAATTTGCAAATCACTTGGGCAGCCATATCTATTGTGAAATAGGGTATCAGTTTCTAAAAGATAAAGGGTAGTGCCCATATGGTAATGCAAAATAAACATTAGTGTGCTAAATAATCTGCCTAAAATAACACTTGTCATGCTTTTTTATTGAAAATATACTTAGGTGGATTCAGATAGAGTTAGGCCGGCGTATCAGTAGATACGCCGACCTAACTCGGAATCTGCGCCAACCTAAGTTTAAGTGTATTCTCAAACTGAGATACACTTAAACCTATCTAAGATAAGACGGCTTGCACCGTCGTATCTTAGGGTGCAATATTTAGGCTGGCCGCTAGGTGGCGCTTCCATTGCGCTCGGCGTAGAATATGTAAATCACTAGATACGCCTATTCACGAACGTACACGCGCCCGACGCAGTAAAGATACGCCGTTTACGTAAGGCATTTTCAGGCGTAAAGTTATTCCATCAAAAAGCTGGACTAGTAATGTTAAGTATGGCCGTCGTTCCCGCATCGAAATTTGACAATTTTACGTTGTTTGCGTAAGTCGTCCGTGAATACAGCTGGACGTAATTTACGTCCACGTCGAAACCAATACGTCCTTGCGGCGTACTTTGCCGCAATGCACACTGGGATATGTACATGGACGGCGCATGCGCCATTCGTAAAAAACGTCAATCACGTCAGGTCACCCACCATTAACATAAAACACGCCCCCTCAGCCTAATTTGAATTAGGCGCGCTTACGCCGGCCGCGTTTTACGCTACGCCGCCATAACTTAGTAGGCAAGTACTTTGTGAATACAGTACTTGCCTAGCTAACTTACGGCGGCGTAGTGTAAATACGATACGCTACGCCGCCGCAAAGATGCGGCGGCCTATTTGAATCCAGCTAACTGATTTCATCCTTTTTTTTCATTCCAGTACTGCTGATGTTCTCCAGCCTCTTTCAGTCCCTTTCTACTACATCATTGCTTTGGATTAGCTGCCCGATGGACACAAACGTGGATCATGCCGGTGTATAATGTGCAGTCAGTTGGTGTGCCTGAAAAGGACTTTCAAGGAAGATTCTGTTGCAGAGTATGATGGATAAGTGCAGCGGAGTCTAATTCAGATCAGACATATTCTGTAGTAACAGGAACTGGCTTGTTTATTGAAACATCATCACACAGACAAAGATGTCTCTCTGCCTCATGGTGAGAACACACACAGATTACAAGCAGGAAGAAGAAACCAACAAGTACATCATTGTGATACAGAAAGCACAACATATCATAAAGAACACAGTCTATCATATCAATGCTCACTAGCGACATCTTGTGTCCTTTATCTAAACTGCATCGGATATATATTCTAAGCTAAGTTTGTTGCATATATCCAACACCCCTTCTCAACAAACTGAGGCTTAGTCCATTAAACCTATCTTCTTCGTAAGCTTTGAATGTCTTTCGGCGGTCAGAGGCTTTGTAAGGATGTCTGCTGTCATTTCCTCTGTTGGGCAATAAAGTAACTCAAGAAGACCTTGCTCTTGAAGATCCCTAAGAAAGTGAAACTTCACATCAATGTGCTTGGTTCTTGAATTAACTCCTTCCGTATGTGCAAGTCCAATGCATCCTTGATTGTCCTCATAGATTTCTGTTGGTCCCAACTGTGGTTGACCTAAATCTGTTAATAGCTGTCTCAGCCATATAACTTCTTTGCTTGCTTCCGCTGCAGCAATGTATTCTGCTTCAGTAGATGACAGTGAAACAGTGAGTTGCTTCTTACTAGTCCAACTGATGGCGCCTCCTGACAGGAAAAATAAGTAACCACTGGTAGATTTTCTGTCATTGGTGTCTCCTGCCCAGTCAGCATCCACATATCCTGTTAAGGTGCTTTCATCGCTTGCTGGTAACTTGAGCTTGTAGTGCAAAGTCCCTTTAAGATAGCGAATGATTCGCTTTACAGCATTCCAGTCCTTTTGATTTGGTATTGAAACCTTTCTGCATAGGATTCCAACTGTTGCTGCAATGTCAGGCCTTGTAGCTGTGGTAAGGTACAGCAATTTCCCTATTGCTTTCCTGTATTGAGTATTAGTTGGTAATGGGTTATCTTGACATTTCATCTCCTTTAGGTAGTTGGTTTCCATGGGAGATTTCACTGGTTTGGCGTCTTCCATTCCAAAAGTTTCAATTATTTCTTGTATTTTGTGTCTTTGATTCAGAAGAAAGCTGCCATCTTCCTCTCTTTCGATCTGGATGCCGAGGTAATTCTTTATATTGCCGAGGTCCTTGGTGTCAAAGTGCCGATTTAGTTTTTCAAGTATTTCTGCTTCATCCCCTTCTTGCTCAAAACAAATCAGAATATCATCCACATAAATAAGCAAATAGATCCATCTGTTTACCAATTTCTTTGTGTATAAGCAGGGGTCTGCTTTGCTCCTTTGAAAGTTTTGGTCTGTAAGCACTTCATTTATTTTTATATTCCACGCTCTGGCGGCTTGCTTTAGGCCATATATACTCCTGCGAAGTTTGCATACTAGGTCTGACCTTTGTTCATCTTCGAATCCTGGCGGCTGTTCCATGTAGATTTCTTCTGTTAAATCGCCATGTAGAAACGCGGTTTTCACATCAAAATGTTTCACTTGCATTTTCCTTGTGACGGCTACTGTCAGTAAAGTCCGTATTGTAGTGTGCTTGACTACTGGTGCAAACGTCTCATCGTAGTCCTCTCCATATTTTTGAGAATAGCCTTTGGCTACTAGCCTTGCTTTGTATCGTTCAATTGTGCCATCTGCATTGTATTTCACTTTAAAAGTCCATTTACAGCCTATGGCTTTCCTTCCGGGTGGTAGTTCTGTAAGTGTCCATGTTTTAGTGTCATGCATGGATTTTATCTCTTCCTCAGCAGCCTTTATCCATTTAGTTGCTTCTTGTTCTGAAAGTTGAGATATGTCTTCCCATTTTACAGGTTCGTTGATACTGGTAGTACTTGCTTTGTATGAGAGACGTATAGGTGGTTTACCTTTGTTTTCTCTTGTTGACCGTCTCATTTTTGTGTCTGAGCCTTCTTGTGTCTGCTCTTCAGTACTGGTTGAGTCTACACTCACTTCAACTGTTTGTTCAGAAGTTACAGAGATGGGCTGGTCAATGTCAGTTTTCTCTTGAATTCTTGCTTCTACTGTTGTCATTACATTGTCTCTTAAATCCTCAACAAAAGTTACGCTGTTGCTAATGGTAACCTTGGCTGTTTTGGGATCTAGGATTCTGTAACCTTTGACATTGTCACTGTATCCAACGAAGATACCTTCAAATGCTCTGTTTTGGAGCTTGGTGCGTTTTTCTTCAGGTATGTAGACAAATGCTTTGCATCCAAAAACTCTTAGATGTTTTACACTTGGTTTCTCATTGTGCCATAGTTCATATGGGGTTTTCTCCACTGTTCTGGAAAGAAGTCTGTTCTGCAAATATGTAGCTGTCATTACTGCCTCACCCCAGTATTTTTGTGGTAGTCCAGAATCTGTCAGCATACATCTGATCATTTCGGTCAGAGTTCTATTCTTTCTTTCAGCTACTCCATTTTGTTCTGGTGTATACGGAACGGTCTTTTGATGTTCTATTCCATGCCTTTTTAAGTATTCTTGTATCTTACCTCCTGTGAATTCACCTCCATTATCGCTCCGGAGTATGAGAGGTTTCCTCTGAAACTTGTTACTTGTCTTTGTTACATAGTCTTGTAATTTGTCGAAAACTTCACTCTTGTGTTGCATTAGGTAGGTGACTGTATATCTTGAATAGTCGTCTATGAAAGTCACTATGTACCTGTTGCCTCCAGATGTTGGTGGTTTTAGGGGACCACACACGTCACTGTGAACTAAGTCAAGTGGTCTTGAAGCCCTCTTTTGACTGACTTTGGGAAGTGTTGCTCTTGTAGCTTTGGATTTGATGCAACACTCACATTTGACAGTGACTGGACAAGGGGATATTATCAGATCCCTTGTCAGATTCCTCCTCTGTAGTTCCTGTATGCATTCTGGGTGTCTGTGACCTAGACGTCTGTGCCATTTATGTATACAGTCATTGTGCTTGTGTGTACATAGTCTCACCTTTTCTTTCACTGTGTCGAGATGATATAGATGATCATCCAGCTTGGCACTTGCTATTGTCTGTTTGCCGTTTAGAATGGAACACTTGTCACCTTGGAATTTCACAGTGAGTCCTCTGGCTGTTAGACGCTTCACAGATAAGAGTCCTCCTTCTAGATTAGGAACATAAAGTACATCTTTCACTGGTATGGTTAAATTGTGTCCTGTATCATCAGGGCATACAAGGGTTCCGTGCCCACATCCTTCTGCATGTATCTTGCTTCCATCTGCAAGGTAAATTGTTTCTTTGTTGTTCGGATCAAGTTCTGTGAAGAAACTTCTATCACTCGTCATGTGACTGGTTGCCCCTGAATCGATGCACCAGTCTTGGCATTTACTGTTGCCTGTAGCCTTAAATGTGGCATTCCAGTTGCCTTCCCTCGGGTCATGGATTGTGGTTTTGACCTTTTGTTTAGCATAAGAGGGACGTTGTCTCATTTGCTCTGCTCTCCATATAGTACAGTCTTTCTTTATGTGTCCCTGTTTGTGGCATCTGAAACACACTCTGGTTTCTTTTCTGTGTAATCTTGCGTCTGTAGCTTTAAGAGCGGTACTGGTGTCGGTTTCTGTGGAGTCATGCATTAATTCCTTTCTTCTCTGATACTCATCTATGAGCCTGGTTTTAACAAATGCTACCGTCAAATCTGTTTCGGCTCGTGTCTCCAGTGCATTTATCAATGCAGTGTATGTATCAGGTAAACTGCATAACAACATGGCTGCAATGTGACTGTCTGTCATGTTCTCCCCGATTGATCTGAGTTGCGCAATCACTTCCAGCATTGCGTTTATATGCTCCTGCATGTCCTGTTCTTTGCCAAGTCTCATTTTGTAAAGTTTCCGCAGCATAAACAGCTTGTTGTTTAAACTGGGTCTTTCATGCAGTCTTTTCAGTACATTCCACATGCCTTTCGCTGTGTCCTCATTGCGAATATGAATGAGCTGATCATCTTCTACTAGTAAACTTATTGTGGCACGTGCTTGTCTGTTTTTCTTGTCCCAGTCCTGATTATTATCCTGTTGTCTGTCTGTAGTGGTAACCTCCCACAAGTCATCTCTGGATAACAGCATTTCCACTTTAAACTTCCATAGCTGGTAATTGTCATTATTCAGCTTTGCCACTGAGAGTTTAAGCTCTGAGTTTCCGGCCATTTTATCCCTCCTTTATATATAAACAGTCTTACTTGTCTATAGGAGATGTCACTGGAAAGCTTCTTTATGTCGATCTCCGCATCAGCCACGCTGTCTTCCGTTCAGGCTTTTGTTCTGCTTAGGCCGCACCTGGTCATAAGACTTTATCCGGACTCTGGGCCCATAACCTGTTGCAGAGTATGATGGATAAGTGCAGCGGAGTCTAATTCAGATCAGACATATTCTGTAGTAACAGGAACTGGCTTGTTTATTGA
Source organism: Rana temporaria (assembly GCF_905171775.1). Lineage (NCBI taxonomy): Eukaryota > Metazoa > Chordata > Amphibia > Anura > Ranidae > Rana > Rana temporaria. Next base: position 114,584,683 of record NC_053493.1, on the reverse strand, counting down.
AACATCATCACACAGACAAAGATGTCTCTCTGCCTCATGGTGAGAACACACACAGATTACAAGCAGGAAGAAGAAACCAACAAGTACATCATTGTGATACAGAAAGCACAACATATCATAAAGAACACAGTCTATCATATCAATGCTCACTAGCGACATCTTGTGTCCTTTATCTAAACTGCATCGGATATATATTCTAAGCTAAGTTATATATCCAACAGATTCACCATGTTTTATTATAATGACAGCTGAATATTTAAAAATATAGAAAGGATTTTATATTTTTATTACAGCGGCTTTTGCTTAAAAGGGTTGTAAAGGTAAACGATTTTTCCCTAAATAGCTTCCTTTACCTTAGCAAAGTCCTCCTTCACTTACCTCATCCTTCGATTTTGCTTTTAAATGGCCTTATTTCTTCTGATAAATCCTCACTTCTATGTTCTTCGGTCTGTAACTACACACAGTAATGCAAGGCTTTCTTCGTGGTGTGGAAAAAGTATCTTGAGGGGGGAGGGGCGAGCAGGCAAGTCAGGACACTCTCTACTTTGCAGATAGAGAAAGGAGCTGTGTGCTAGTGGGCGTCCTGACACTCCTGCTCGCCCCCTACCCCCTCAGGAGGCTTTCTCCACTCCAGGGAGAAAGCCTTGCATTACTGCGTGTAGTTACAGACAGAAGAACAGGAAGTGAGGATTTCTCAGAAGAAATTAGGACATTTAAAAGCAAAATGGAAGGATCGCCTTGAGGCGAGTAAGTTCGCATTTGCTGCGCTATACAAGTTACTCACTCACTCACTCACTCACTCACTCACTCAAGGATGAGGTAAGTGAAGAAGGACTGCACTAAGGTAAAGGAAGCTATTTAGGGACATTTTTTTTACCTTTACAACCCCTTAAAATCCAAACTGCTTTTCTCCCTATTCTGGTAACCTGGAATACAATGCAACTTATTGCAATTCAGGAGGCCAATTGCAGGTCAGAAGCACCTGTAAATGATCTATACATTGCACCTGAAAGCATGCTGCATTTTCCAATTTTCCATATACACGCAATGCCATAAAAGTATACTCAGTTTCCCTAAGCGTGATGCGCCATTTCTAAAACAACAGGATGAACAGTAATGTTATATAAATGTCACATGAATTATCAACAACAATGGGCATCTTAATATATATTGTTGCCAATGTCTTTGATGTCTAAAAGGCTGTGTTGTGACCTTTGAGATTTAATGTGTGCGCAGGAATACGACGCATGTGCACAGTTTTGCGATTGATTTTAATAGGACTAGTTGAAATACGTGATCTTAGTTTTTTTTTTTTTTTGGTTTTAAAAGAAGTTTATTAAAGATCATCATTGTACAATTTAGTTTCTCCGGAACAATCTGGAGCAAGAAGAAATACATACAATTCATTTGAAATAGATAACATAGCATAGGATAAATAGAGGCATTGATTAACCAAAAATAAATATAAATAAAAAATAAATAAATAGCAATAATACCTTGACTCTCACCCATCATTAAATAAGTTATCCTATCCAACCCTGAGTGAACCATTCTGTAATGGTAGGAAAAATAAAATCATAGTATTGAGCTAATCACTCAACCGAAATGTCTATTTCCGACACCCCTGATGGGGACACACTGTGCCGGAAAAAGAAAAAAAAAAAAGGAAAACGTAAGCCTCAAGTGCTATTGGAGCCACGTACTTAACAGGACTGGCCACGCATCTCTGGAAAAACCTGAAAGTTCCAGAGTCGTGCAGGTGTCCATGAGTGAAGGTATTAGCGGTGGACTCCATAGGCTCAGTAAAACCCGGGAAATCCCTACTGATACCGCATACATAGTACGGATTCTCAAGCAAAACAATGAACATCGTTGCAGAATCCCTTTATTCTATGTGATTCTTCACAGTAATTTTGATTGATAGCATACCTGAGAGTTGAACCGAGAAACAAAAAGAAGCACTGAAGATAAGAGAATCAGAGGAAAAGAGCAGAATAGGAAAAGGAAGAAAGAAGAAGGATAGAGATAAGGTGATTGCCAGCTGAAATATCATAAGTTTGTGGGTGTCGTCGTGGTACCCGGAAGTAGGGAAACCCCCACATATTTGGCCCAAGGCTCCCATATTGCCTCAAATAGCTGAGATGTGTTTAGAATGGAACTAACCATTTTCTCCTGAGTCATTACCCAAGAAATCTTCTTTTTGGCTGCCATAATGGAGACTCTCGGTTGTTTCCAAGCCCCTGCCAGGGTGGTTTTTGCGCCTAAAAGCATAAAGGTTATCAATTTTTGCATTTGTTTAGAGGCTTGAGGGATCCTTGTCCCAAGTAGTGCTACTTGTGGGTTCTTTTCCACTGGAACACCTGTAACTTTTCTGATGAGATTAAAGATCTTATTCCAAAACCCTCTGATTTTAGGACAATCCCACCAAATATGCAGCATGGTGCCCTGGGCTTGACAATCTCGAAAATATAGCGGAGAAGCTGTTGGGAACATAGACGCCAGCCTACTAGGAACTAGATACCATCTCATCAGTACCTTCAGATTGGACTCTATCAAAGATACGTTAAGTAATCCTTTATAAGCTCTCGTTCCTACCTTATGCCACTCGTCCAGGCTCCAGGTCTCCTGCAGATCTCTCTCCCAAGCCTCCATGTATGAAAATTTGGAAGAAGCCTCTGATAGTGATGCATATATTATGGAAATTCCTCCCTTGCACTCCTCCATTTGGTAGCACCAACGCTCAAATCTAGTAAAGACTGGGGGAGAGGGTTTATCCCTCCTAAATAACTTTACAAAATGAAAAACCCTCGAAAATTCTCTCCAAAACCCCAACTCCGCAGCACCTCAAATAGATACTGCCAAGATAAGGAGTCGAAGGCCTTCTGAAGGTCCAATGACAGGAGGAGCCCCTCCTGAGGAGGACCCCCATCCCATCCCGACTGGAGCAATGATATAATGTCCACTGCTCGCCTCACCTGGTCTGGACCCTGTCTCCCTGGGATGAAGCCGACCTGATCTTTATGAATATAAAGGTGAATAAAAGAATTTAACCTATTAGCAAGAATTTTGGTCATTATTTTCAAATCATTGTTGATTAAAGAAATGGGCCTATAGTTTTCTACGTGTTCGAGATCTTTGTCTGGTTTGGGTATAACTGAAATAAACGCCTCATTCAGGTGAGAATGCACCCCTTCGCATTGAATTGAAAAATTGAATGAGATGAGGAACTAAGGTTTCTGCAAAAGTTTTATAATATGGGGCCGAGAGGCCATCCGGTCCAGGAGCAGATCGACCCTGTAGGTTTTTGATCACCCCCATGGTTTCTTCCACAGAAATTGGGGCCTCCATCAAATCGACATGCTTCTCATGTAAATTCGGAATAGGTAGATGATCCAAAAAGGACTCAATATCTAATTGTTTGGCTGTACCAGTCTTCTGGTAGAGGGTAGAATAGAAAGCCTGGAATTCTTGTAAAATACGCTTAGGGTTAAGGGTCGTGGTCCCATCTCGTGTTCTAATTTTAGGGAGTGCAAATGTGCGGAATCTCGGAGAGAGCTGATTGGCTAAAAATGTGTTTATTTTTTCCTTGTGTAAATAGAATCTTGCATTGCTCCAGTTTAAGGACTTTTCAGCACTAAGTGATCTTAGTTTTATGTGCATTTCTTTAGTGTGTTATTGTGCATAATAGACTCTAGTGATGGCAATGACAGTGCATAAAATATACATGTAATACATTCACCAGAGTCTTGAATTAATGCCTAATGCAGTAAGTGATAAGCACATTACATACTCTTTTGCAGACCCCAACCACTTTACTTCCAGTTGTCATTTTAGAGCAATAGGGGTTATTTACTAAAGACAAATCCACTTTGCACTACATTACAGCGACTGCACTTCCAAGTGCGCTTTCAGTGCAATTTCAAGTGAACTTTGCACTTGTAGTTTGCACTTGTACTGCAAAGTGGATTTGCCTTTCGTAAAAAAAAAACAATGTCTTTTCTAGCAGCATTTATGTCTGTAACAATATTCAAAAATATCATCAGTCTGGAGACTGTGCATCTACTATGTAACGCCTTACTCTTTTACATGTTTCTTTTACAACCAGGTAACTGGCCTATAAAGGAATTTTCCTTGTCATGCATCGTTTTGTTTGATTAACTGTTGCTTTAATTGCCCTACTCAGCTTTGGTTTAATTGTCATTGGTCACTAGGGATGCAGCTCCGGCGTGTTCGCACAGTGCACGTGCAGAGCCCACCAGGAAGTCTGCACGGCGCTGTGCTAACCACAGGCAGGGAGACATTTCCCGATCTCTGCAGTCGAGCATTGGGACAATGTCTCCCCGCCTGTGATTAGCGCAGCGCCGTGTAGACTTCCTGGCGGGCTCTGCATGTGCAATGTGCCAACACGCCGGAGCTCATCACTATTGGTCAAATTCCTGACGTGGTGCTCTATCTTTCCCATTGAAAATGTATTTGGATCCTTTACTAATTCAATTGCTCTCTTTCTTACAATTGCATAATGTACGTGCTGTCAATATGTTACAACATCACGCACACTTTTTGGATTCATCATCGAATGGCCATTGCTTGATTTGCTGCTGGTTTGAGATCCGCGCTTTTAACTTTTATAATTTTTGGTCCCTCACCTCTGGTAAGAGGCGTATGCTGAATGTTTATGTCCGGTTGTGGATCTCTCCATTCAACTTTATTTGCACTTTTTGGAGTTCAAAACTAAAGCTAAAATCAGGCAAATAATATTAGCACTGAATGTTAAAAGATTCAGCTTACTCCCCTCTTCTAGCATAAAAGAACCACCATAATGTATGACCATAATAAAAGTTTTATTTTTTTCAAGCTAAACTAATAGGCATACACAATTGATTTTTTTAGCATCCAAAACTAATATTATACGCACCACGCTTGAACATTAGTACAGTTATATTACCACTGGAATCACAGGAAGTACTATTCTGTACTTCTACACCTGGACCTTTTTGCTGCCTTTGCTACGGTTGACCACCCTCTACTCCTCAAAAAACTCCACTCCTTTGGTCTCTGTGGCTGTATTCTTCGCTGGTTCTCTTCCTACTTATTCAACAGCACCTTTAAATTTACTTACAATTCTACTTCCTCCTCTCCTCTTCCTTTCTCTGTTGGGGTCCCTCAAAGTTCTGTTCTTGGACCTCTTCTATTTTCCATCTCCCTGGGTCAGCTGATAGCCTCCCATGGCTTCCAATCTATTTCTCTACCCCTCAACTCACTCCCTCCGTCTCCTCACGTATTACTAATTTACTAACAGATATAGCAGTCTGGATGTCACACCACTTCCTCAAACTCAAACTATTCAAAACTGAACTTATAATTTGTCCTCCCCCACATGCCCCTTCCCCTGATCTCTCTGTCAAACTTGATGGCACAACTATAAGCCCATCCCCTCATGCCAAGGTGTAGTCCTGGACTCTGAGCTCTCCTTTAAGTTCCACATCCAATCACTGTCCAAATTTTGCCGTCTTAACCTCCACAACATCTCCCTTTTCTAACCAACAACACAACAAAGCTCTCAATTCACTCCCTGGTCATCTCTTGCCTTGACTACTGCAACCCCCTTCTCATTAGCTTATCTCTACATAGTCTATCCCCCTTTCATCATGAATGCTGCAACTCTAGTTGCTTTTAGACAATCCCTGAAACCCCTCCTTTTCAGAGAGCCTATCCTACCCATACCTAACACAAAGGCGGATCCAGAGTCTACAATAGGAGAGGTAACTGTCTGCGCAGATACAAAGTACATATATGGGTAGGAGTATGGTGATTAGTCCATTGGAAATAGTAGTAACAGGCAGTTCAATGGTTAAAAATGCAGGTGATGTGGCTGTTCAATGGCGGCTGCTGTCCTCAGAGAGCTGACTCTGTGGTAAACAAAAAAGGGGTAGAGAAAGGAAGCGCCATCTAAGTGCAGTATTAAAGAGGTTCTTTTAATGACACATTGTAAAAAACTTCAGGTCTGAAGACTCCACACAATCTGCTTTCTTCACTTCTAAAGCAGCCCATGGATCCGGGACGAGGACTACAGGATGTTACAGATGAGCCTTCTTTCCTTACCTTCTTGTAAGTGTGTTTTTTACAATGTGTCATTAAAAGAACCTCTTTAATACTGCACTTAGGTGGCGCTTCCTTTCTCTACCCCTTTTTTGGATTCAGAGTCTAGTCTCGGGAGGGGCACTGCCAGAAAAAAAATTGCGCAATCAATATATGCTTATTGGGAAAAAAAAAATACCAAAAATATGTAGCAGAACACATATTGACCTAAACTGATGAAAATAAAATTTTCAAGCAAAATTTTTTTTTCAAAATTGTCGGTATTTTCTGTTAATATCGCAAAAAATTTAAATCGCAGAGGTGATCAAATACCACCAAAATAAATCTCTATTTGTGGGGAAAAAGGGACATCAATTTTTTACCAGTCATTTGTCAGTCAATTGTCAGTCATTTAAAGTAACACAGCGCAGTATCACAAAAAAGTGGCCTGGTCATAAAGGGGGGGGGGGCAAAACTGGAGCTGAAGGCGTTAAAATTGAAGTCAAGACTAAAAAGGCATTTTTTTCATACATAATGGCATCGGCACACATGTATTTTGTGATTTGACACAACGTTCGTTCATTCATTCTTTTACTGACTTTTAGTCAAATATTTTGGTGCTCTGGTGGGGGGAGGGGCTCCCATACCGGAGCAATTTAGTGTAGATGGATCCAGGACCAGTAATTGCACTGTCCCCAGCCTTCTTCCTGTATTCACGCCTCTCTGCAGACTGCAAGGTGGAGAAGATGGAGGGAGGAGGTGGGTGGAGCCAACACACTCAGGGGCGGAGAAGGTAGAATGTTGGCGTTCTGCCATGACTGACTGTAAACGCTGGACATTTTAGTGCAGTTAGCGGAACGGATTAACAGCAACAGCGGCACACAACTTTAAAACCTGAGGTTAGGCACTTAGGCTGTCCCAAAGCCAAAGGAACTCTGTCTAACTTTGCAGCAACAACTGTTCCCCTATGGCTCCAGCTCCTATCAGTGGCACGTCGGCTCTGAGACTCCGAGTCCGACGTGACTCACTGACATCACTCGTTACTAGACGGCAGGCGGCCCAAGTTCTAGCAACCAGTGCAGGGACGAGACTCCACCCACCTCCTCCTCCTAGTCCAGGCGGCGTAATTACACTAGATGAGTCTCTCTCTCGGCGCCTCTGATCGGCTAATCGTGTGAGACAGAGAGAGAGACTCGGGCAGAGGCTGCAAGTGATTGTCAGTGTGATATTTTCGGGGGGGGGGGGGGGGGGCAATTGTCCTGTCGCCCCCCTGGATCCCCCTCTGACCTAACAACTGTATTTTAATTTCCTCCATCAGCCCACCCCCACAGTTATTACCTTTAGTTTCTATTAACCCTCCCTTCTAGATTGTAAATTCTAACGAGCAGGGCTCTCTGATTCCTTCTGCATTAAATTGTATTGTAACTGTACTGTCTACCCTCATGCTGTAAAGCGCTGTGCAAACTGTTGGCACTGTATAAATCCTATATATTAAAAATAATATGAATTTGTGAACTTTATATTTTAGTTACATGTACATCTGTAGTTTTTGCACTTTATACATTTTTTTGAGTTGATATTCATATTGTCATTATGTTACATTTGCTCTGTATTATGATCCTTTTTGATAAATAAAGGAGTTTAAAAAATACCTTAAAGCTGAACTTCAGGGGAAAAAAACATTTTGACTTATGCGCTATACAAATAATTTACCTCTTATGGTGGTAATCCTAGGTCTGGATCAATGCTGTTTAGTTTTAAAATCCTAGTCTTACTCATGCTGGAATGTACAACAGGAATGAGGCACTGTTGGCATTTATGGCTCCATTACTCTTTGGCGCCTCTAGCATTAAGTGCTATTGATCATGTTCTGCCTATGGCTCTGGACATTTTCACTAGAGGATTGTCTCCACCTGGAAGTTTTGATTTTTTCCAGCATGGAAGCTTGAGATAGTGACTATGATACAGATTGTAAATTTGTAAAAGGCACCTTTTTAAGATTTAAGGATAGCTAGTTGTTTCTACATTTTCTGAGTGTAAGGTTATTGGTGGGTTGTAGAACCAGGTATCAAACTTAAAACTTTAATACATCAGATACATACTCCTGCATCTGAACTAAAGCTGTAAAATCAGGCAAATAATATTAGTACTGGATGTTAAAAGATTCTGCTTACTCCCCTCTTCTAGCATAAAAGAACCACCATAATGTATGACCATAATTAAAAAAAAATGTTTTCAAGCTTAACTGATAGGCATACACAATTGATTTTTTTTAGCATCCAATACTAATATTATACACACCACACTTGAACATTAGTACAGATATATTACCACTGGAATCTTAGGAACATATAAACTGAATGGACTGTAACATGCCCACATTCACCAGTATTGACATTTTAGTTTTTGGTAAACCTAGCCTTTAAAGACAAACAGGTTCAACACATGTATGAAATTGTGGCCATATTTATTGCAACAGTCACTATTTATTTACATGGTTAAACTGCTGATGCACAAAGGGAAATTTGCACGTTTTATACTGTAGGTCTGTAATTTTTAGGAATAACTCACTTAAATCTGACCAAACAAGAGTCTTGTAGGCATCCCGGTTATGACATTTTTTTAAAAACAAAATTATAAATTATAATATAATAAATAATTATAACAAATAATAATATAATTCTAATAAAAAATATTCAATAATGTAATCAACTCAAAATCACTGAAATTTGCTCAGTTGCAGAATTGTTGCTGTCATTATTTTTATTTTTTTTGACGAATTTCCCCACAAATCGCTATCGCACAATTCTGCAAGTGATTATAATTTATTATCGCTGTTTTCTAGCTGTTTTCTAGCTGATCTGAAACCATTTTTGACATAAAGGGACACTTTTGGTTGCTATGGACAATCTACAGTTTGCAGGCAGAAAGAACAGTTTTTATTATATGAAAGTACATGTAGGGCACTGGGCAGACCACTAGGGACAAGGGGGGTGTGTATTTTTTACATACACTACTGTAATCTATAGGATTACAGTATACTGTATGTAATGTGTTTGTTTAAGTTTTTGAATTTGGCACCGTTCTCCGCTCCCGTGCGTCGTAATGACGCAGGGAACGGAGATCGGCGGCACAGGAGGACGCTGTGTGAACTTTGTCTGCTGCTGCAGCGAGGCAAGCACGAGTCTGACTCGGGGTTACCGCTTTTGGTATGAAAATCTCACCCCGAGCCAGACTCGGGAATACCGTCAGGGGGGTTAATGCACACAGTTTTTAATATATTATATTTTTCTATATTCCTAGATGCTTGATATATGTGGATACAGATTACTAGGTGCTTTTGAATCTGTAATAGAGTCCTCCAACTCTGGTAAGAGTCCATCTTGTATTGGTGCTGGATCACGTGATGGAATTGGTTCACTATTGTGTCTATGACCAGAACCATTGTCATGATTGCACGCAATTTGTTTGGACTTTTGTGAAATATACTCTGAGCACTCATCGCACAATTATTTTTATTAGCGCTTCATATTTTGTATTCGAACATTTGCACAAAACCATTATACCCATTTCAGACCTAACATTATGACCACTGACAGGTAAAGTGAATAACATTGATTATTTTGTTACAATGTCATCTGAAAATGAGTGGGATTTTTTAGGAAGATGTTGTTCCTGTTGATGTGTTGAAAACAGAAAAAAATTGACAAGCATAACGATTTGCACGACTCTGACAAGGGTCAATTTGTAATAGCTAGAAGACTGGGTCAGAGCAACTCCAAAACTGTAGCTCTTTTGGGATGTTTCTGGTCTTCACTGGTCAGAACGAAAGTGGTCCAAGAAAAGAAAACCAGCGACAGGGTCATATAGCATATAGTTATGCTTTAAAGAAAGCTACCATAACAAATAAATGTCAGCATTTGAAGTCTGATACATTTGCTTTCAAAGTTGACAGCTTAGCATTGGTATTTTGCTTCACAGAGCTGCCAGTGCTAAGAGTGTTGCCCAGGAGATGTGAGGCATCCAGGGCATATTCTTTGCGTTTCCCACTGGGTGCCAAAACTCTGATGCTGCTAGCCATTTCTTTGTGAATTCCCTACAGCTTGCAGTACAGACCTCAAATACCACAGCTGAAGCTCGGAGCTGAAGGATACTCCTCCTCAGCTTTGATGTGTCATGTTTCCTCAACTCTTTGCCAAGCTGTACCTGAGGTCTGTAAGCTGAAAGAGGAATTCTGGGTAGAAGATTTTTCGCGGGGGGGGGGGTTTGGGGAGGGGGCATTGTCTTGTAGAGAGAAACTTTATGCTGGGTAAGGGGGTGAGTTCTGATGGGGAAACTGGTGGGAAAGATATCATTGCTGGGGAAGAGGGGTGTGATTCTACTGTAAGTTGGATATGGGTCTCATGGGAAGTAGATATTTTTTGAGGGGAGGGGTGATTGTGCTGTAAGGGAGCTTATGAGGATAACATCTTTGATAGAGGGTATTTATGTTGTGGGGGTTCTTTATTTTTATTTTATTTATTTTTTTCCTTTCTTTTTCTTTCCGACTCAGAGAACACTTACCGGAGACCTAATCAATTTTGCGTTCATACGCTGTCTCCATCCTGGTTCGCATCATGGTGGGAAATGTCTTTTTCTTTTTTTTCTTTTTTTTGCTTTGTTTGCTATGTCATTATGTGTTTATATTAAGCCAGCGTGGTCACAGTATGGCAAAGTACAAAAAATGACATCATAAAACCGAAGTGCCCCTACCCAAGTCGGCTAGCCCATCCCCACCCCCCCCCCCCCCCCCCCCCCCCCCCGTACCCAGACCCACCCCTTTCTCTCTGAACCTCAGTCTCTTAATTTGTCAACTTTTACTTCACTACACTTCCTGCCCTATACCATCCGGACTAGATAACTCTGTGATGACTTATAGTCGACCCAGTCCTGCCATTTAAGTTTGAATCCCCTTTCACCTTCCTCCCCCATAAACTTAAGCTGTTCAATGTAATAAATATCATTTATTTTATCAAGACAATTCTTCATTGGCTCTCGGGATCTTTCCACTGTTTAGGGATCAGGCTCTTTGCTGCATTCAGGATATGGGGGAGCAAGGTTCTCATATACTGTTTACTAGTCATGTTTGTCCCGTGGAACAAACACACCCACGGGTCGACTGCTATTTTAATTCCAGTCATTTCCTTGATTACTGATACCACTTTATGCCAATATCTGTTGATTTTGGGGCACGTCCACCAAAGGTGTGACATGGTTCCGGGTTCCATACAACCCCTCCAACAGAATCTGGAAGTCTCCCCTTGGAATCGATGTGCAATATCTGGGGTGATATACCATCTTGATAAACATTTAGAATTAATTTCTATCAACCCGCAGTTAGTTGAAGTGATGTGCGTCATCTTCAATATTTTCCCAAAATCTCTCTCAGTATCCCCTGTTGCCAACTCGTCATCCCATTTTTTAATATACGATGGTAGCCCCTTATTTTTTAGTCCCGACAGTATTTTATAAATCCGTGAGATCCCGCCTTGTCCGCTCGAGGCCAGGCACACGTGGGAGCAAATTTCCCTCTAGCCTGATCGGACGAGGAAGGGAGTCCACAAAATGTTTCAACTGTTGGTATCTCAGCCAATTCAGCTCAAACATTTCTTTGTGTTCCTGATAATTACAGATTTTGCCATCTTTGAGTATATCCCTTAATTTTACGTCAGTTTTCTTTATCCAACTCCCAGACAAGCTTACTTTCCCTGGTGCAAAATAATTTGTGTCGTATAGTGGTATTAGTAGGGAATTGTATCCCCATTTTTCGTTTTTGTGAACCCTATCCCATATTAACATAGATGTCCGTGTAATCGTGTACAAGTGCTCTTTTGACTGTCTAAATTGTGCCGGAATCCAAATCTCCTTTCCTAACCTAGTTTTATTTAAACTACTTTCCAATTTAACCCATCATTTTTCATTATTTTCTCTAACTCATTCAACCACAGTGTCATGTGAATGGCCGTATAGTATGCCTTAATGTCTGGTAACCCCAAACCACCCTGCGCCTTGTCTCTGGTTAGTATAGACATGGCTATGCGCGCTTTCTTTTTCCGCCATATGAATCTAATTAATAACTTTTTTAACGTTTTAAAATATACTTCTGGTATTGCAATCGGCAGCATTTGTAATTTATATATATTGTGGGGGTTCTTATGGGGAGGAGATAATTGCTGTGGGGGGTGATGGTTGATTCTGCTCTGGAAGGAGGGACCTAGTGGGGAGGAGATATTTTCTGGGTGGGGATTCTGCTGTGGTAGGCGGTCTTGTGGGAAGGAGATCTTTGCTGGAGGGATGTTTTTGCAGTGGGATTATCCTGTGGAGAGAATCATTTTTTTGATGGGGTAGGGGTGATTTATGCCATGGAGGAGGTAACTGTTGTAGGGGGGGGGAATCTTTGTGGGAATTATGATTCTGCTGTGATTCTAAGTGTACTCCAGTGACCCAGAAGAGAAGTATGACCAAAAAAAAGGCCTTGTCCATACTTCTCTTTTAACCCATTAAAAAAAGCTAAAAGCCCCATTTTCTTACCTTAAACTCAGATCACATGACAGGCTGAACCCCAATTATTTATTCCTCTGGTCAGTAGTGTAGGAGAGTCGTTTTAGCAGTGTCTCCATCACTTCTTTAAGATCGATGGTATCCATTGGCTGATGTGTTCATCATAATGCAAATTATGTGTTCATCGTAGTGATCTTTAAGGCTCCCTGTGGGTTCCTTTTGTTTAAGGAGACAGCAACATTACATCACAATGTGAGGGGAAGCAAGACTTTTTTGGCGAATCAAACAAAAACCTTTATAAATGGGCTTGAGAGGATGAAGTTGGAAGGGTTTGTTTGCATATTCGCTTCCCCTGTGCCGGGATCCACTACTGTGAATGTTAGCCCTTCCTGTGCCAAAAGGACCAGTTCCCTTCCTGGCCATGCCAAGAACTAGCCACTACACTTAATATAGTTTGATTTACTAGTACCCAGCCCAAATCAAAAACTCTTAAGCAAAAATTAAGAAAACACAGTTTTGTCATTATGTCAGTTTACAGCTGGTAATCTTTCTTTTTAATTCTGAAGCTAATTCTCTTTATTAAGCCAAGGAGTATAGTGTATAGTGTTTTAACCTATAGCTACCCCCCAACCCCCTCCCACACATTCTCAGCAATTATCTCTCATCGCTCGAAACTGAAGAAAGGTGAAATCAAATTGGCTATTATAGCTTTCTACATTGCACTGACTCACTAAATAAGCTTGGAAGACTGGTAATTAAACCGCACAGAATGAGAATATTATAAAACCATTTCAGTTATCTATACTGTCTTGTTTATTGTACAAAAAAAAGGCAGGATACAATTGTAACATGACTGTAATGAATGCAGATAAAAAAGAGTTATAATGGTAGTCAAGGATCTCTGTGAAAGCTTGCAAGTTTTATGCCACGTAAACACGATCGGTCCATCCGATGAGAACGGTCTGATGGACCATTTTCATCAGTTAACCGATGAAGCTGACTGATGGTATACACACCATCGGTTAAAAAAACGATCGTGTCATAACGTGGTGACGTAAAACACAACTTCCAAGCATGCGTCGACTTGATTCTGAGCATGCGTGGATTTTTAACCGATGGTTGTGCCTGCTAACGATCGTTTTTTTTTCTATTGGTTAGGTATTCAGCGGTTAAATTTAAAACAAGATTGCTTTTTTTTAACCTATGGATAAATAACTGATGGGGCCCAAACACGATCGGTTTGGTCCGATGAAAACGGTCCATCAGACCGTTCTCATCGTGTACGCGGCATTATGGTTATTTGCATTGTATACACTATCAGTAATAGCATGGATTCTTTTGATATTACATTTACTGGATTCAGATTTTTTTACAAATAACCTTTTTTTCTGCATTTTTTACACCATCTATAAGGTGACCCAATCGTAACCATGATACAATAAATAAAAAAGAAAATGTACAATAGAAGCATGAAATGCATAAACATTTTCAAACTTAATAGTATTCCTGGCAGTCATATGCTAATAGAATTTTAAGTCACATAGAAAATTCATATAGATAAAAGCTTGATACTATGAATGCATTATACTACTACACTTGCTGTTATGATTCAATATTCCGTGTCAAAACATATCTACAGCAAACCTGCATAAACAATCTGTGCAATATAAACTGGCACCTCAATGAATTTGTAAAAAAATGTATATGATCGTATTCCTTGCTTGGTACTGTAACCTGAAAAATAACATGAATTGTTTCTATGATACTATTCTATTCTCAACAATTATTTGCTGAGTTGGTTATCTTTTCTGATTTGCAACGCTTTTTCAAACTCTGTAGCTATAATCTATAAGAAAACAAATCCACCTGACATCTTGTATATGCGAAGTTGCTAACCCAAAAGTTATTTCTTGGTTTTGATAGGGTGGGAAAGGTTAGATTGTATGTTGGACTGTCTTAGGCTCCATTTGATACATTTTCCACATTATTGTCACTTGGGCAGGAAATGAAGAGAAATCTCTAACATGAATTTAGGCAACAAAATTTTTTTTGATAGATAGTGTGACAGTAGGAGCTACTGTCACGGTAAAATTAACAGTTTGCTGGACACAGGGTATGCAGATTTGCGAGGTGCAAGACTACAGAGAGTAGATGTGGACCGGGGGAAGACTGCTTTTGCAGCTTTCTCCAGGTTTTGGTATTTTGACATGGGGCTCTGTAGTTTGGAGATTCCACAGTGTCTGGGGTGGGACGGGATCTCCAACCCTGTATCCAGATCTTGTGGATGACCATCAGGGTGTATGCTCAGGTGAGCACAGCCCTTATAATGAGAGTGTGGGAAGACCTCATGGCTCCCATTTGGAGACAGCTCCACACTAAGAGACAGGAGGTCTCCAGAAGTCAGAGAGGCTGTAGGAGACAGACAGAATATTCGTGACTGCAAGAGGCAGAGCTGTAGACGCTGAAGTCATTTACCCAAGTCAGTCCACCCCCCCCCTTCAGTTAGAACACACCCAGGGAACATACTTAACCCCTTCCTCACCCCCTAGTGTTAACCCCTTGCCTGCCAATGTCATTTTTATAGTAATCAATGCATTTTTATAGCACTGGCCGCTATAAAAATGCCAATGGTCCCAAAAATGTGTCAAAAGTGTCCGAAGTGTCCGCCATAATGTCGCAGTACCGATAAAAATCGCTGATCGCCGCCATTACTAGTAAAAAAAAATATTAATAAAAATGCCATAAAACTATCCCCTATTTTGTAAACGCTATAACTTTTGTGCAAACCAATCAAACGCTTATTGCGATTTTTTTTTTTTTTTTTTTACGAAAAGTATGTAGAAGAATACGTATCGGCCTAAACTGAGGAAAAAACATTTTTTATATATATTTTTGGGGGATATTTATTATAGCAAAAAGTAAAATATATATATTTTTTCAAAATTGTCGCTCTATTTTTGTTTATAGCGCAAAAACTAAAAAATGCAGAGGTAATCAAATACCACCAAAAGAAAGCTCTATTTGTGGGAAAAAAAAGATAACAATTTTGTTTGGGAGCCACGTCGCACTATTGTCAGTTAAAGCAACGCAGTGCCGAATCGCAAAAAGTGGCCAGGTCTTTGACCAGCAATATGGTCCGGGGCTTAAATGGTTAAAGGAAGTAGCAGGAAAAGCAGGGGGCCACCAGAAAAGAAACATGAGCTCAGGAACCCCAAGGACAGAGGGAGTAGGCTGGGGATACAGAACGGTAGGACCCCGTTGCGATCCAGGGTAGGGAGTGCCTGGAAAAAAGATTGGGCCTACGCAGCGAACAGCTGGTGCAGAGGTGCCCCAATTAAGGATTCGGGCTGGTGTGTTCTGCCCCCTTCGGGTTAGAAACAAAGGAGGGGGATATGTGACAGTAGGAGCTACTGTCAAGGTAAAATGGACAGTTTGCTGGACGCAGGGTATGCAGATTTGCGAGGGGCAAGACTGCTTTTGCAGCTTTCTCCAGGTTTTGGTATTTTGACATGGGGCTCTGTAGTTTGGAGATTCCACAGTGTCTGGGGTGGGACGGAATCTCCAACCCTGTATCCAGATTTTGTGGATGACCAGCAGGGTGTGTGCTCAGGTGAGCACAGCCCTTATAATGAGAGTGTGGGAAGACCTGATGGCTCCCATTTGGAGACATCTCCACACTAAGGGACAGGAGGTCTCCAGAAGTCAGAGAGGCTGTAGGAGACAGTCAGAATGTTGGTGACTGCAAGAGGCAGCCAGAACGATGGTAAATGCAAGAGGCAGAGCTGTAGACGCTAAAGGGGAGCTGTCTACTTTGAGGAGTCCGCTGGTCTGGGTGACCAGGATAAAGTGCACAAGTACTGCTACAGAGAGCCAGGTGGGCTAGCATTTTCTGTTCTGTGTATTTGATGGAGAATTTTGCAATATGCATAATTTATTTAATTTGTAAGTTTATACTTTTATTGTAAGCCTAGCATTTGTAACTTGTCAAGTGGACATTGGTATTTGTAGATAATTTAGAAATTAATTTAAGTCTATATTTAATTCAATACTGAATGCTCTCCTTTACGCTTACCATTGATTTAATTGTGTTTTTTTTATTTTTTAGATCAAGGTCATTTTAGGTATTACACATGATATACAGTATTTAGTGTATATTGCTTTAAGCATAACTTGGTGGTAACAGGATATTCTATAGCTTTACATTGCTTAACGTGCTAAAACCTCATCTTCATCTTTCCAGAAATCCGGCAGTTGTCTATGAGTCTTCTCTAGTTACAGACACCTTTTTTGTTTTAGTAACTATATATAGAACTTATTTTTATCTATTACAAATATAGCAGAAATAAAACGAATCATTAATGTGATTAAAAACAAATGCAAGACCAATTTAACATACGGTAATCACAAGCAATTGTTTGGAGTCTGTACCTGATTCACTTTTCACTGGGTTTCGGACATTAAAAAATCTTCCATTATGTCTGTATTTAATAAGCGAAAATACAAGGTATTAAATTGATTGTATGGCCATTCTTTCCATCTTTGTGAATTATGAATTGGCTACAAAAGACAGCGGGTAATAGTACAAAGCCTAATAAATTATTCATTAAGACTAACTCCAAAGGCTTTAAATTCGTTTTTTTATATCTATAAAGCAACAAAGTTGCATGTTTCAAAGATTTAAGAATATGTAAAAAAAAAAAGGAAAGTTTTCCTGCATAAAAAGTGATTATTTCTAATATTATGCACTGTGAAAATGCTGCAGTAGACATTGCAAACTGTCCTTGATCATCAGTTCTAAAAATCCAATTCAGTAGATGAAAGGCAGAAGAAAAACAAGCAATAAACAGTTAGCATTTATTATCCAGAGTGCTGAATATAGCATATGCCTAGACAATTTTTTATCTGGATGTCTGTGTGTCTATTGTTAACGTTTAACAGGTGCATTGTACTGTATCTCTAAATGCATGAAGATTCCTCAAACAAAAGCTTTATGCATGCCATACTTAAAGCAGAGTTCCACCCTATTTTTTCTCTTTGGCCTCGGGCATTGCTTACCGCTATGCCATTAACCTCCCTGGCGGTATGATTCTTTCAGAAAAAAGGTGCTGAAAGCGGTACCATTATTTGCAAGGAAATTTGGCGTTTTATACTGTAGGCCTGTAATTTTTAGAAATAACTCACTTAAATCTGATCAAACAAGATTCTAATAGGCATCCCGGGTATGACATTTTTTTAAAAACAAAATTATAAATTATAATATAATAAATTATTATAAATAATTATAACAAGTAATAATATAATTATAATAAAAGTGATTCAATAATGTAATCAAATCAAAATCACTGAAATTTGCTCAGTTGCAGAATTGTCGCTGTCATTATTTTTTTTTTTTATGACGAATTTCCCCACAAATCGCTATCGCACAATTCTGCAAGTGATTATAATTTATTATCGCTGTTTTTTAGCTGCTCTAAAACTATTTTTGACATAAAGGGACACTTTTGGTTGCTATGGACAATCTACAGTTTACAGGCAGAAAAAAAAGTTTTTATTATATAAAAGTACATGTAGGGCACAGGGCAGACCACTAGGGACAAGGGGGGTGTGTATTTTTTACATACAGTACTGTAATCTATAAGATTACAGTATACTGTATGTAATGTGTTTGTTTACATTTTTGAATTTGGCGCCGTTCTCTGCTCCCGTGCGTCGTAACGTCGCAGGGAACGGAGATCGGCGTCACACAGAGGCACTGTGTGAATCGAGCGAGGTCCCGCTCGCTCGCACAGCGCGGTGGCATCGCTGGATCCAGGGACAAGGTAAGTAAAAAGTGCCTGTGGATCCAGCGAGGCAAGCCCGAGTCTGACTCGGGGTTACCGCTCGCAGCAGAAAAATCTAACCCCGAGTCAGACTCGGGAATACCGCCAGGTAGGTTAATGTTTGGGATATTTGTTTCCAATGTTTGAAAACCTGTAGCCTTCCTGAAGCGCTGCACTTCCTTATTATCTCGCTGCGGCGAGGTACATTATATCCCAGCAGTCAACAGGCATCCTCCTTGCCACGCTGAGTGCACCTCGCTTTCTTCACATTGAGCAGGCGTGAGATCAGGAGGTGCATGCTGGGTAACCAGCTGCACCGTATCCCAGAAGAAAGTCTGACCAGGCTTCAGATGCCCACACTGATGAATGAATGAATGAATGAATAACTTGTATAGTGCTACAAACTCAAACTAAATCACCTCAAGGCACTTTTGCAGCCAGTGTCCACATGTGTCTTCAGAAGAGATGGGTCTTAAGCTTCTTCCTGAAAACTAGATGGTTTTCTTCTGAGCGGATGTCCGTGGGTAGAGCGTTCCATAGCTTTGGATGATGGATGCTTACAGAATTGAGAGGAGACAGTGAGTCACATTGCATTTACAAGGAACACAATCCATAGCATATGCAGTTTATGCCAATTTAGCATTGTATATGTTGTGACTATCACAGGGGTGCTTTAAACAAAAAAAATGACTGGAGCTCCACTTTCAAGCAGAAGTAAACTCATTTAGCTAGATTCACAAAGAGTTACGCCGGCGTATCAGTAGATACGCTGTCGTAACTCTGAATCTACGCCGTCGTAAATTTAAGCAAATTCTGGAAACCAGATACGCTTAAATTAGGCTAAAATACGAGCAGCGTAAGTCTCCTACGCCGTCGTATCTTAGGGTGCATATTTACGCTGGCCGCTAGGTGGCACTTTCGTTGAGTTCGGCGTAGAATAGGCAAATGACTAGATACGCCAATTCAGAAACGTACGTGCGCCCGGCGCATTTTTTTCCGTCGTTTACGTAAGGCTTTTTCCGGCGTGAAGTTAGTCAAACAAATATCTGGCCTAGCCAATGTTAAGTATGGCCGTCGTTCCTGCGTCGAAATTTGAAAATGTTATGTCGTTTGCGTAAGTCGTCCGTGAATGGGGCTGGACGTAATTTACGTTCACGTCGAAACCAATACGTCCTTGCGGCGTACTTTGGAGCAATGCACACTGGATATGTCCACGGATGGCGCATGCGCCGTTCGTAAAAAACGTCAATCACATCAGGTCACAAATCATTTACATAAAACACGCCCCCCTGTTCCACATTTGAATTAGGCGCGCTTAGGCCGGCCCATTTACGCTACGCCGCCGTAACTTAGGAGGCAAGTGTTTTGTGAATACAGCACTTGTCTCTCTGACTTACGGCGGCATAGCGTATATGCGATACGCTACGCCGCCTCAAAGTTATGCCAGTCTTACTGAATCTGGCTAATTGAGTTTGAGCCTATGTAAGTACTATACCCAGCATATTATACTTCATTTTTTTACTAATGACACCTAATGGCATACTTTACAATCTTGTTACATCCACTAGCATTGGTGTTTCACCATATATAATACAATTTAATTTAATTATAAATAATATCGGGGCACATACTCATACGGATACTCGCCTTCTATATACACATTCACTCTTCCCTCTACTCACTTTCACTCATTTTATTCACTTCAATCCACCCTGCGTTGTTTTCATTGCACTCCTTGGCACACACACATACATCCTCAGTCACTCACCTACACACAGTTCACTCCATACACACTACGCAATACACTAACATTGATATTCATCCATCACTCACTCAATACATACAACTTTTGTCACACATTTCTGCCACTTTGATATCAGTATAAAGGCCAATCCATAAATACCAACCTTATGGTTTTTGTATACCCATATCAACATTAATACGACACTTAGATACAGTATTAGTAATACAATATACCCTATTACATTTTTCACATATGTTCATGTTAAGATCATATTAGACCCTAATATGCGGGTGGGGTTAAGCCTAATTGATGCTACCCATGTTGCTAAAATACAACAGTATCTTACATTAATTTTATTAAAATACTTATTGAATTATTACAGGTGTTGTCCAGTCCTTTCTTCCCCCCGAGGGTCCACACATGTGACTCCTTGTAAGCTTTCTTTGGCTGGCTCCTGCACGGAGGAACGGGTGATTTTTTTGTGAGGGTCTTCGGATCATTATATGCATTTTAGCAACTATCTTTGGTTATATGCCATCTCCTTTTTTTTTGAGCGGTAAATCTATTTCTATTATCCTTATAACAGATGTCAGTATTTTGTTAGAGGGTCAGAATCTTAATATTTTTTCTGATATATCTCACCAGATATATCTCACAGTCTTCTGCCCCTGAAGAAGACATGACATTATTGGTCGAAACGCGTCGGAGTACTCATATGGAAGTTAATTTAACTATGGCTTATCATGTATTGTATTGTATTGTTGACTATTTTACTACTGTTGGTACATTTTTGAAATCATGTATAACCAGAGTACTATTTTTAATGACCCAACCATGTTGTAGCTTTACTCATTGTATAAACAAAGTAAAGATTTAATTTTAATTTAATATTTCTTGAATTGAATACATCATTTCGCTAAAAAACCCCACTGGGGGACCTTTCCATTTTGTTTTAACTTCCACTTTAAAGCCCAACTCCATCTAAAACATATATTTTAGTTTTGTATAGACTAGGAAGAGTTAGAAACGCTGTCAATTTTTTTTTTTCGTGCCCCTATCGAAGAGTTTTCCTATCACATCCTACTTATATAATTTGTGTCAAACAGAAAAAAAGTGAGATTAAATATCAGTGGAAACACAGACAGAAATTAAACCTTTACTTTGATAGACCGGCCAGAAACTGTCAGTATTTTCTTCTGTCTGTGTTTCCACATTTCTAAACCTATGCCTCTACTCCTCAGCTCATGTCTTTAATCTCCCTATACATCACTAATTTAGTAACTGACATAGCAGTTTGGACACCACTTCCTCAATCTCAGTTTTTACAGAACTGAGCTGATAATATTACCTCCAGGTTCGCCTGTCAGTTTTTTTTGCGGACCTGTATGGGCGCTCAGTGCTCCTCTATGGAGCCGCGGATGCAAGCGGTGACATGCCCGCTGACATCCGACCCGCTCTGATCCGCCAAAGTGTGACGGAGGAAAAACCTACTTTTACATCCGTCTGGCGGATTGGATCGGGTGAACACGGACATACAGTCCATGTTCATCCGATCCCCCCATAGGGGGGAGTGGAGAAAAGACAGGGCGGTCCCTGTACACTGTGCGGGGACCGCCCTGTCATCCGCCGGCTCGGTGGGGATCAACGGAGTGATCCCTGCTGAGCAAGCAGAGGTGCACGGGGCGGATCCGCCCCTTGTGAAAGAGGCATTACTCTGACTTTTCCTTCAAGATCAATATCACAACTGAAAGTCCCTCCATTCATGTCAGGGTACTATGTGTAATCCTGGGCCCTACCCTCTCCTTCTTGTCCCACACCCAATCACTGCCCAAATCTTGATGCCTTAACCTCTGTATGGTTTCCAACCTTTTCCCCCTTCCTGACAAATAACACAAAAAACAGCTACTAATGGCATGGCTGTGATTGGCCAGTGCAGCATGTGACCTAGCATGTGACCCAGCCTCTATATAAGCTAGAGGCACATAGCACAGCTCGTCACTCTGCTTTAGATAGGGTAGGGAAAGGCTGCTGCTGCTGCTGCTCTGAGGGAGAGAATTAGATAGGAGTCAGACTGTCCTGCTTCAGAAATCAAATTACACCAGCACTGCATATGTTCCTGTGAGATACTCTGCATTAGATACTTTAGGGAAAGGTTCCTGATTTTGCTTATAGGGAGAGAAATATATAGGAGTCAGTCCTGCTTCGGAAATCATATTACACCAGCACTGCATATGTTACTGTGAGATACACCCTTTAGATGCTTTTCTTCTATTGTTCTATTCAAAAAACACCCATTTAGGGCAAACAAATATATTTTGCAGTCATCTGACGCTCCAGATGACGTCAGATCGACGAAACCGGTAGAGCAGACGCTACTCTAAGCTACAGCACGTTTTTATGTTATGTGTATTAACCTTTCTACCAAATTGTGAGTACCCTGTATAATGTGAATAAAAATTGTTCCTTTTTAAAAAACGATATCACACTATTGGGCAATCCATTTGTCTCCTCCTCTTCTGAGCGGTGGAATTTTTAGATTCTGGGAAGATCCAGGGATCTGTCAGTATTTATACTGTGAACGCCTGTTACCCCTGTAGGGGTTCAAGTATCTGGTGAGTGCGGGACCATAGGGAGCGAGCACGGTTTTTTTGCACAGAAGATTTATACCTACGTTGCTCTCACGTGGAAGAAGCACACAGCACTTTTATTATTTTATTTATTTATTTTTGCATGAATTTTTGCATAAAGACTCTTTTACTGACAGTATGGAAACTGTTTGTTGAAAGCACACTGCACTATATTCATATTTTTACTTTTATTTTTATATTTATATTTATATTTATATTTATTGATTCACTTAATTTTGCATGAAGCAGAGATGGAATGATTTTTCAGCACTTGAACACTTTTTGAGTTTTCTGTTTCTTGAATAGTTTTTTGAACAGTTTGTTATTTGGATCACCACGCAACAATTTTATTGTTTTTGTTTTTGTTTTTGTTTTTGTTTTGGTTTTATTATACCACCCATACAACATTCATTATTTTTTGATATTTTTGATATTTAATCTACACTTAAGGTTGGCGCCACCACCTGCTTCCCATATTTCACACTTTTTTCTCCATTCTGTGGGGATTTTTCTGCAGGGGCAGCCCCTCACACTTATTATATTATATACCTTATTTTTAAATATTCTGTAGCGCAGATTCACATTTTTTCTTTTCCAGTGTTTGCAGTGTTTCAACCATATCTGTACGTGTGAGATACACCCTTTATATACTTTTCTTCTATTGTGCTATTCAAAAAACATCCATTTAGGGGAAAAAATGTTTGCAGTGTTTCCTCCAGTGTTTGCAGTGTTTCCTCCATATCTGTACATGTGAGATAAACACTTTAGCTAGTGTTCTTCTATTGTACTATTCAAAAAACACCCATTCAGGGCAAAAATATATATTTTGCAGTGTTTCATCCAGTGTTTGCAGTGTTTCCTCCATATCTGTAGGTGTGAGAAAAACACTTTAGCTAGTGTTCTTCTATTGTTCTATTCCAAAAACACCCATTTAGGGCAAAAATATATATTTTGCAGTGTTTCCTCCAGTGTTTGCAGTGTTTCCTCCATATCTGTAGGTGTGAGATAAACACTTTAGCTAGTGTTCTTCTATTGTTCTATTAAAAAAACACCCATTTAGGGCAAAAACAATATTTTGCAGTGTTTCCTCCAGTGTTTGCAGTGTTTCCTCCAGTGTTTGCAGTGTTTCCTCCATATCTGTACATGTGAGATAAACACTTTAGCTACTGTTCTTCTATTTTGCTATTCAAAAAACACCCATTTAGGGCATTCAAAAAATATTTTTTACTTTATATAATTTATAACTTCTATAATAAATATCCCCAAAAAATATATAAAACATTTTTTTTCCTCAGTTAAGGCCGATATGTATTCTATACATATTTTTGGTAAAAAAAATCACAATAAGCGTTTATTGATTGGTTTGCGCAACATTTATAGCGTCTACAAAATAGGGGATAGTTTTATGGAATTGTTATAAAAAAAAAATGTAAATACTAATGGCGGCGACACATCGGACACTTTTGACACATTTTTGGGACCATTGTCATTTTCACAGCGAAAAGTGCTATAAAAATGCACTGATTACTGTGAAAATGACACTGGCAGTGAAGGGGTTAACCAGGAGGGGTCGCTGTAGGGGTTAAGTGTGTTGTAAGGGAGTGTTCTTACTGTGGGGGGCGTGGCTGTGTGTGTGACGTCACTGATCGTCGTTCCCTAAAACAGGGAACAGACGATGATCACTGACAGCCACACTAGGAAGAACCACCTGTTCCTCTCTGTGAACCGATCTTGGGACACCGGCGGCGATCGGGTCCCGCAGGTCACGGAGGGCAGGACCGAGTCGCGAACGTGCCGCCGGCGGCGCGCTCGCGACCCACCACTGGGCATCTTAAAGGGGACTTACCTGTACGTCCATGTGCCCAGCCGTGCCATTCTGCCGACGTAAATAGTCGTGCAGCGGTCCTTAAGCGGTTAATTGAAAATGTCCTCAAGTGACAGAAAGAGAGAGTGATAACAACAATAAAAAATTGCAGTAAAGTCTAATAGTGTTCACAATACACACAATAGAAAATGAATGGAAGGTGTCAGGTGATCCTGGATCAGACCCAGGTGACTGTAATCAGGGAGAGGGAAGGTTAGCAGAGCATTTGGATCAAGTTGTGTTGGAGAGTCTGTAAAAACAAATGTCCTTTATCAAGCACAGCAAGATAAGACGTGTCATGACGTAACGCGTAGGGAATGGCCGGAGGCAGATCTACACCGGAAGTGACATAAGAAGGCGCTGAAAACACAGTAATTTACTCTTTATGTTTGTTTTTACCTATTTTAAATGTGAGAGTCCATCTTTTTTAGTTTTTTTTTTATAAATTGGTACTTTATTATTCAAATATAATGCACCATTGGAGGCTTATTGTACCTCTTCTCCCACTTTATACCCCTGCTACCAGAGTAAATTAGGGTAACTTTGTGGAAATCAGAAACGGCTTGGGGATCGATATAGGATACCATAATAGTCTTTCTGGAGCTTGAGAAGTGCCAATAGGATGCCTGGGGACAAATCTACACGAAGGTCGAATGAATCCTCTGTTTCTTTGATGCAAGCTACTTCTTTGCATGAGGTGAGAGTTCTGGGAGACTGTTTTCTCTGGATATCAAGAAAGTTTTGTTCACAGTCACTTTTGTGGAGATCTTTAAAGCGGAGGTCTGGTGAAAAAAAAAAAGTCAGCAGCTACTAACGCTGTAGCTGCTGACTTTTACTAAGGAGATTTACCTGTCAATTTATAGTGCTCTATGATCTATATTGATATATTTTTGGCACATTTTAAACTTATTAACTTTTTGGACATTTGGTACAATTAGTTTTTTTTGTGATAATTTAAATTTGCACAAGATCACCTTCCATTCACAAGCAATGCAAGTACATGACCTGGTATCAGCCATTTGCAGTCCCTGAAGTGTGAGAGGAAGCAGCAGCAAAAGGAGACAATGGCCCGGATTCACAGAGAGCGGCGCATAGTTATGCCCGCGTAGCATATCGAATATAAGCTATGCCGACGTAGCGCAGAGCGGTGAGCACAGTATTCACAAAGCAAATGCTCCCAACGTTGCGCCGGCGTAACGTAAATTCGTAGGCGTAAGTTGGCCTAATTCAAAGTAGGTGGAAGTGGGCGTGATCCATTTAAATGAAGCGTGACCCCATGCAAATGATGGGCTGAACGGCGCATGCGCCATCCCGTGGACGCATCCCAGTGCACATGCTCAGAATCACGTCAAAAATACTCCTTAAGATACCTTGAATCACTGCCTATGACGTGAACATAACCTACGCCCATCCCTATTCACGTACTACTACGCAAACGACGTAAAATACGACGGCTGTTCCCTGGTCCATACCTTTGCATGAGTTGCGCCTCATAGATGGGGAATAACTATACGCCGGACGTAAGCCTTACGTAAACCGCGTATATTAATGCGCTGGGCACAAGTACGTTCGTGAATCGGCGTATCTCACTCCTTTGCATATTCGAATCGTAAATCAATGGCAGCGCCCCTTGCGGCCAGCGTAAATATGCGCCCAAGATATGACGGCGTAGGAAACTTACGTCGGTCGTAGGAAGCCTATTTTCAGGCGTATCTAGTTTTGTGGGCATGGCGCACAGATACGACGGCGCACATTTACACTTACGTGGCGTATCTCGAGATACGTCGGCGTAAGTGCTACGTGAATCCGGGCCAATCTATTTATGTGATGACAAGAAATAGGCTGACAGGAGGAGAAAGTAGAGTTACATAGTTATGTACTTAGCCTGGTTGAAAAAAGTCACAAGTCTCTCCAGTTCAACTAATAGAATGACAGAGAGATGCTCATTTTTGTGCTGCTTCTTCTTTCACTGTCCAGTCACTGGCTGTGGCGGGGTTTAGGATGACCTGAATTTAAAGGAAGTGATGAGAATGAAGTTAGCCAGCAGACTAAGGACATCTAGCACCAAAAATACTGAATGAAATCTCTGGACTGAAGGTAAAAATCACAGAAAAGGTTGGGTTTGCTATTTTATCTGGGGCTATTCATTTTTATTTTGTTAATTTTAGCTGGGGGTCTCCTTTAGGAGTTGGCATACTGGTTTATTACATACTTGTGTAGTATGTCTTGTAAGACAGCACAGTGCAGTAGATAAACCTGACTATTCTTATCCTAATGAACATCTAAGAATTACTTCAATAATATAGATTCTCTGAAAGCTGTGAGAGTCTAACAGATTAAAACCTTTCTAGCTTTCCCAACAGTGCTACATACATTCTGACGTACAAACGCCATGTGTTTTGTTCAGTCATTGACCTGTTTTCAGAGCAGCAATTTATCATGAACTGTGTCTCCACTATCTGACATATACATTAGTTGTGCCATTTGCAGTAATCACTACAGCCCAGCATATGAGATATTTTAATTAGAAATATAACAGGTCCAGCATAGAGAACTACCGTATTTATCGGCGTATAACACGCACTTTTTCCCCATAAAATCAGGGGGAAATCGTGGGTGCGTGTTATACGCCGATAGCATACCTCTGAGGGGAAGGAGGGGGACGAGCGCCTGCTGGAAATCACTGAGCCGTCATCTACTCTCGGCTCTCACTCGACTGTCACGTCACACACGCACAGTTCCGCCTCCGCCACCAGCATTGGACCAGTGTTCTGTCTATCACAGGAGATGGTCCAATGCCGATGGCGGAGGCGGGACTGTGCATGTGTGATGTGACAGCCGAGTGAGTGCCGAGTGGAGAGGAGATGATGGCTCGGTGATTTCCGGCGGGCGCTCGTCCCCCTCCTTCCCCTCCGAGGTATGTGTGAGAGGTAAGTGTAGAGGTCACAAAAATGGATCCTGAACTGTACTCCCTCCTGAATAATATAGAATGGATCAGCAGCAACCTTTCTCTTTGTAGGAGCTCCCTGTCCCCTCTGTGAAACACACAAACTCCCCAAACTTGCCGAAAATACCAGCCCACCTGGCTGTCTTGAAAAGTGTTCCAGAGCAAGGAATTTATGTTAGCTATGTCCACAAGCTGATTATGGCTGCAGTTGAGCTATGAATATAACTATGAAAAATATCTCAAGGTATTCCACAGCACGAAGGACAAATATCCCCTGTGGGCAGCTAAGGTCTATAATGTTATATCTGTCAGGAAAGTCTGAGGGACACCCCAGAGACTGGCTTAGATTGCTTCAAAGTTGTTTATTAAAAAAATTAGTTTTTCCAGAAAATTCCCTCTTACAATTGGGGTGCGTGTTATACGCCGGCGCGTGTTATACGCCGATAAATATGGTATATGAATTTAGATAAAAATGATTTTCACACAAGTGCTACATTAACAATGCAGAATATACACTGAGGCCCCGTACACACGGTCGGACCAAACCGATGTGACTGGCCCGTCGGACCGTTTTCATCGGTTCACCTCTGAAGTGGCCGTACAGTCTGATATGTGTACACACCATCAGTCCAAAATCTGATCGGGTCAGAACGCGGTGACGTCAAACACATGACGTGCTGAATAAAACGAAGTTCAATGCTTCCAAGCATGCGTCGACTTGATTCTGAGCATGCGCGGGTTTTGAACCAATGCTTTTCTGTACTAACCATCGGTTTGGTCCGATGGGGCAGCTGTCCATCGGTTCGGTTTTGAAGCATGTTTAGAAATTTTGGACCGAAGGAAACCAGACCGATAGCCTATACACATGGTCGGTTTGGTCCGATGAGAGTGTACGGGGCCTTAGAAGGTGTATAATAATTTCACTTTAATATTTGAGCCTAGGTGTTGTTTAAGTAAAGTTTTATTTACTAATATCTACACACCAAAGTCTGTAGCAAGCATTTTAATGATGTAAGTTCAGCCTCTGCAGACTTCCTTAGCAGATGGGCAGTGAGGCTTAGACAGTAATTACCATAAATACAGAAAAGGCAGTACAAAGTTGAAAAATTTATATATGAACCATTTTATGTACCAAAGTATTTTCAATTTATGCTATTTAGTGATGCAGGTACATCTGCCAGACAACCTAGCCAAGTCCTCCCCCACTGTAGTGGCACAGACTTGTTAAGAACACATCAACAGGATGCTGATCAGACAATAAAGAATCAGCAGCACGTTGAGCAATCTGCTATTTCCTCTTGTAAGCAAATTCACCGTCAGTGCAAGTAAGGACTTAGGCGCAGTTCTTGAACTGTATTTGGCTCTTTACAAATAATAAAATCAAAAAATCAAATCAAAAGGACTGATCTTAGGACAAATTCAGGATTTTATACCAAATGCCTTTTAAAGCAACACACTCAGGTTTAATAAATCCAAATTAAAGGTTTTTGCTTTAGAAGAGCATTTATCTTCTTCGCTTTTGGGAAATGCTTGTATTTACTGCTATGCCTTAAGGTTTCAGCCTCCAAGCCCTAAGTAACCACTGAGACTAGTAGTCACCTAGGGGATGAAGTATGGAATCAGTGTGAGGCGGTGGACACCTCTGAAAGTGTTGAATGCCAAATGTCATGGCAAAATTGGCTGTATGCAGAGCACACCGCCATTTTGCCCTGTGCTAAAAAGCACAGGTTTCGTCTTAGTGAAATAAGCCATCTTAAACTAAATAAGTTCACTCACCATCCATTCCCTGTCCATCCATTTAAGTCAAGAGACCATGCTTGTTTTCATCTCGACATCCTCACCAGACTGCCGCCGACGGCCATCCAGGCGTTCTTTTATTACCACAAAAGGCTTCACAGACCACATCTGATTGGAGGAGATCACAGCATGTGACCATAGGAAGTGATGTCACAGCATGTGACCTCCTCCATGGGAAGTGATGTCACAGCATGTGGGCTCAACACAGCAAATGCCCATATATGTAGTTGGCAGCACAAGATAAACCCTTCCGACAGGGATGCAATACAGTAATAATTCAATAACAATACAGTAATATAACAACAACAATACAGCAATATAACAATAACAATAGGATACAGTTCCTGATGAGAGGATCTTATCTGCAGGTGTAGGCGCACATCACAAAACAGTGTTGATCAGGCACTGAGAGATGACAGGAACACACACCAGCTAAACAGACAATGCTCTTGCAGAGCAGACGCACCCGGAAGGCGAATATCTGTGCATCACACAGGGGCCCCTTCGCCGGACGACAACCCCCACTCCACAAACACCCTTCTCATAATCAGGAAGTGTATCTCAACCAGTCTGTCTGCCCCAGTCAGCTTTCTAGAGCGGGCTGAGGGAGAACCAACAATGGGTGACACTATGACAATACATATTAAATACATCTTTAAATTTCCACAACACAAAGAGCCTTAAGCCAGGCATACACGGATCGAAATTCAGCTGGTTCAGCAGGGGCTGGACACATTTTTAAACCCTTGTATGGGCAGGCAGATTGTACCCCATGTCGATCCATCGATCGACTTGGGTACAACCAGCCTGTTAGATTTTTCCACATGTAATTACTGTCAGCAGCTATAGTCGCTAGCAGTGATCATTGTATTCTGCCAGCTGTGATTCCCCCTCCTTCACCAATAGAATACAGTAGAATTAATTTCTCAATCAACACTGACTGTTGAGGAATGGGGGAATCAAACAATTTTCTTTCCTTTTAGGCTGCAGAGGTGGAGAGGTAAGTATAAAGCTTTTATATCTGCCTGGAGTTCAGTGTATGATACGTTTTAAAACCAATTTTAATGGTATAGAGGTAGTAAAACGATAGTGGAAAACTGCATGTATGCAGCAAATATAGTGTCTGCAGTGTCCTAAATAAACATTTTTGTCCTTTATGATCACCTCTCTTCCAAAGTGGGATTTGCAATCTACAATAGTGCTTGCAATAGGATTTTAAGTAACTGTAGCGCCTGTGTACTTTTCAGTACAGGTGCTATGTCAAATTTAGTGGGATGAGAGTGTTATTTGCTCTAATCCATGTTGATTTGTCTAAATTTGTCTGTTGCCGGCCCTGAACTGTCCTGTGGGTCAATCTGTGCTCCAGAGATGCAGTTTCATCTCTGGGTGGCAGGTGGCACCAGAGGGGTCCAGGCGGAGGTGCCCGTTTTCTCCAGCAGCCAATCAGAGGAGTGTTTCCCTCACGGGGCATGCTGGGGGAGGGTATTTCTGTGGCAGACGCCATTTTCTGGTGTTCTTCGCGGGTTCCTGGTTCCAGGTGCGGCACCCACCTTTTGTTGACTGGGAGGATTCGCTTTACTATCTATATTCCTGAGTATTGGGCCGGTGGCAGAGGCACTTTACTAGTCTCAAATTCTACTAGAGCCAAGTCGGTGGCAGAGACTTGTTCCTTCCCAGCAGTTCCGAGTAACACCCTGGCTGCCAGGCCTGTGAGAGGGACCTGTCCAGGGGCACTACACCCACTCCGGCTGGAGTGGCGACAAAGTAAATTAATCATTGGAGGCAGGACTGCTTCACTTATCCATAGCCTGAATCTGTAAAGTTCTCTTCTTTTCACCAACCTATCCTATCTACCTCAAGTTGACTGTTGGTCATGTTTGACCCAAAATAAAAGTACAGAAAGCATCAACTAATTGTCTGGACATTCCATCATTGCTCATCACCGCCATCACCCCTAGACACATCACGGAGGTAACAAATTAAGTATGCACTCTTGCTGCTGTGGTCTGACTTCCAATAATAGTAATAATTCTTCATGTACTATATGTAGGAACATAGTCACCCTCTCTTGCTCACTCCTGAGATGGACTAAGGACTATGGACCTTGCATTATGGGTTTTGTATTGTGAAAGTGAGGAATTCAACGACAGCCAGACAGCTGACAATTTTTTGAAGGAGGTCATCAATGCCAGCCTCTATGGTGTTTTCACTATGGGTTTCTTTTTAAATAAAATTGGGATTAATATTTAAAAAAAAATGAAATCTTCCCCACCATTTCTTTTAAGCCTGTTGTCATTGTTTGAATAAGAATTAGGTCCCTTTTGGCAGCCTAAAAATGGGTTAAAATGCAAGAGCTGCAACCAGATGTTTTTTTATTAATGTACTATAGAACCTTGGACTGGAGACTGTCACCATCAATAAACTAAAAGAGGAGCACACTACTGCAAATCTAATTTAAGATTAGAGTTCTGGACAAAACATCACAACATTGCACTTTGAGAAGATGAAGTACTGTTGATGGTACCACGTCTGTTGACAGTGTAGTGTTTAGCTTGTGTTTGCTGCAAAGCAACTTTCTTTCTCATTTAACAAACGGCTTTAAAGAGTGAAAACACATTTTAGATAAAGGAATGGTTTTGCAAACTGGAGCATTGTTTTATAAGGACATGGGTGTAAACATAGGGCCAGATTCTCAAAGACTTACGACGGCGTATCTCCAGTCGTACCTATGCGCCTGATTCATAGAATCAGTTACACATAGATTTGGCCAAGATACGAGCGGCGTAAGTCTCCTACACCATCGTGGGGTGCATATTTACGCTGGCCGCTAGGTGTCGCTTCCAATGTAAATGTAAATGAATATGTAAATGAGCAAGATACGCCGATTCATGAACGTACGTACGCCCGTCGCAATTAGTTACGCCGTTTACGTAAGACATACGCCGGCGTAAAGATAAAGCTGGTCTCTAGGTGGCGCAGCCCATGCAAGGTATGGACGTCGGAACAGACGTATATTTTTACGTTGTTTACGTAAGTCGTACGCGAATAGGGCTGTGCGTAAGTTAAGTTCAAGTCGTAGGCAGTGTTCGACGTATCTTAGGCTTTCTATCCGACGCATGCGCTCTGGGATACGTCCACGGACGGCGCATGCGCCGTTCGTTTGAAGCATCATTTACGTGGGGTCATGCTTAATTTACTTAAAACACGCCCACCTCTTCCACATTTGAATTACGCGCGCTTACGCCGGCTGATTTACGATACGCCGCCGTAACTTAGGACGTAAGTGCTTTGTGAATACAGCACTTGCCTCTCTAAGTAGCGGCGGCGTAGTGTAAATAAGATACGCTACGCCCGCACAACGTAATGCCGCCCTACGTGAATCTAGGCCATAATCTTCACCATAATTTCTTCAGTAAAGGAACAATCAATGAAGTACATAAAGTGATTCATATCTCTTCCCTTTTATTCACAGGTATACTCAATAAAGCAGTAAAAACAAATATGTATTATTATTATTATTATTATTATTATACAGGATTTATATAGTGCCAACAGTTTGTGCAGTGCTTTATAAAATTTGACTAAGCAAGTATCAAAATCCATAGAAACTATAAAAGCCAATCAGTTTACCTCTTATGTCCCATGAACACGATCAGGCTTTAACCCGACCAAACTCACATCGGAATTCCTAAGGAATTACATCGGAGGAAAAGAAAACATGTTCTCAATGAAAACTCAGACGGAATTCCTCGGAATATCCGATGGAAAAATTCTGATGGGCATACACACGGTTAGAATTTACGATGAAAAAAGTCTGTGTGTACGAGGCATTACTCTACTCTTACTCTAGTTATTTTCTGGTTGGTTGTTTGGGTTTCTTTAAGATGTGAATGAGCAGTGAACATTACTATGAAAATCTGAGCATATTACCTTGATTTCTGACAGGTCTTTATATTGACTAACTGCAACATCGGAGCATTGCCATCAAAGGGCAGATGTAGGAGCTGCTGTCCCTCCTGAAATGAGTTGGTAATAGCAATTCTTGCCCTTTGTCCATATGAATGGCATGCTAAAAGACCATCTTATATATGCTGTAACACTTAAGTTTAGATGGGAGGGCCAGAATTTAAAGTTGTATGTTTTTGCAGGTAAGAATTAGTTCCACCACAACTCCTGAAAGGACCCGATCCCAATAAACTAGTTTTCACGCATGCATTAAATCCTCAGCATTATTTCTAAGACCAAATATTAATGGCCTCAAGCTAAGTGGTTCAAACCATTACTTCAAATTACAGTCCAAGACTGATCAGGATTTGAAGACAAATACAAGGACTTGGTAATTTTCTCTAGAGTGATACACCTGAAATTATCCCATAATACCCATTATACCCCTGCCAAACTTTACAAAAGGTGTCTACGCTCCTCCCAAGCTTGTTTTGGGGATGTTGAGATTTCTGTAACTGTTTTTGGACCTGTCGCTATGTTGCTAAGACTACTGGTTATGGGTCAATGACATCATATCCTCAGACCTGGGACTCCCCAATATCTCTCACCATAAAAACTATCTGCAAGGAATAAGTGGAGAGCTACAAATTTCTAAACATTCTAAACTAATTGTAAAGCCCCGTACACACGATCTGAATTTCCGATGGAAAAAGTCAGACGGACTTTTTCCATCGGAAATTCCAACAGAGTGTATGCCCCATCGGACTTTTTTTCAGAAGAATTTCATCAGAGTTTAGATAGAGAACATGTTCTCTTTTTCTCCGATGGAATTCTGTCGGAATTCCGCTGTGAGTTTGGTCGGACATTTATTCTAGGATGCTAATCCTCCAATAATGGAAGGAATTCCCACCCACCCCTACTGACCCTTGAAAAGACTGATTAATAATACTTTATCACTATACAAATGTACTTATAAAGAGCGATGGCTTCCTCCTGAGTTCATAAGAAAATCTGGAGCTCATGGGCTACATCTACCCAGGCATACTGTTATTGTGACAATATTGTACCTGTCTTGATATACTTATAGACACCTCTGTAAGACATGAAAAACTTGTTGAATTACTGTGTATATTATTGTTAATGTCTTAAGCCTCGTACACACGATCAGTCCATCCGATGAGAACGGTCTGAAGGACCGTTCTCAT
Source organism: Rana temporaria (assembly GCF_905171775.1). NCBI lineage: Eukaryota > Metazoa > Chordata > Amphibia > Anura > Ranidae > Rana > Rana temporaria. Next base: position 114,550,117 of record NC_053493.1, on the reverse strand, counting down.
CGGTTAACCGATGAGGCTGACTGATGGTCCGTCGCGCCCACACACCATCGGTTAAATAACCGATCGTGTCAGAACGCGGTGATGTAAAACACAACGACATGCTGAAAAATTCTGAGCATGCGTGGATTTTTAACCGATGGTCGTGCCTACTAACGATCGGTTTTGACCTATCGGTTAGGAATCCATCAGTTAAATTTAAAGCAAGTTGGCTTTTTTTTAACCAATGGTTAAATAACCTATGGGGCCCACACACGATCGGTTTTGACTGATGAAAACGGTCCATCAGACCGTTGTCCTCTGGTTTCCTCAACTTCACTCTCTCTACTGGCTCTACTGGCTGAAACACTGAAGAGAGATACTGCAGGGAACCACTCTGTAAAAACCTATGGGTTGTTTTGCTGTTTTTCTTCTCTAGCAAACCTGTTGTGCCAGCAACAGGACAACTAGTGTGGAATGGGCCTAACAGGACATGTTTTTACGCTATCCACCAATTTAAGGAATATTTTTTTTTTCTTTTACTGACCAGTGACCACTATGTAAGGAGAATTAAAGGAGTTCTATAGTTCCAGCTTATACTTATATTGTAATAGCAAAACAAACAATAGTTATTTTTGACAATCCAATATAATAGGCTCCATTAACAAAGCGGTATCCGAGTATGCGGTAAGATATCACACAGCGTTTAAAAAAAAAAAAATGGTATTCACTGAAAAACGCTACTAAAATACTGGATGAATTTATTTCATTAAGTTATGGTGTATTTTAGTAGAGAAAACATGCATAATGTAAGGAGCAGATGGGCACCATGTCCTTACCAACAGATGAGGCATCAGCAATGCAAAAATTAAGAGAAAAAAATGGCGTGCCCCCCGCCAATCCATACCAGGCTCTTTGGGTCTGGCATGGATTTTTGAGGGGGGACACCCCAAAATCCATACCAAACTCTTACCCGACCATGCAGCCTGGCAGGTTGGGAAAGGGGAGGCAAGCGAGCACCCTCCTGAGCAAATCATACCAGGCCACATTCCCTCAAGATGGGGGGGTGCTTTGGGGGAAGGGGGGCTCTGCCCCCCCAAAGCACCTTGTCCCCATATTGATAGGGACAAGGGCCTCTTCCCCACAATCCTGGATGGTGGTTTTGGGGATCTGTGGGTGGGGGGGCTTATCAGAATCTGAAGCTCCCTATAACAAGGGGGCCCACAGATCTTGCCTCCCCGTATGTGAATGAGTATGAGGTACTTAGTAAAAAAAAAAAAAACTGTAGTGTTAAAAAAAGGCAGAAGACAGTTTTTGACATGTCAATCACAATGTCCACGGCCACCGTCTACCTGAAAAATAAAAAAAGCTCCACTCCCGGTCAAGGCTCCTGCCCTCCGACCGCTCCGCTGTCTGACAGTTTTTAAAGAGTTCCGCCTGCAGAAAATGTTTTAAATATCAGCAGCTACAAGAACTGCATCTGCTTACTTTTAGAATATGGACACTTACCTTGGCTCAATGGCCTTCTCTGATGTTAAAAAGCCTTTTAAAAAAATTCTCTTCAGCACTGACCAAAAGTGAGCATAAAAAAAAACACCTGTTCTTTCATTATGTTCTTGTTTTTGTTTTTTGGGGAGCACTGTTTGTCAGAGAAATTGAGGTAATCTCTGATGAGTTTCTTCTTCTGTTGGATCTGTACAACAAAGCATTCATTAAACATATTGCAGATCCATCTAACAGCGAATATCTGCCTTCATTTCCCTTAGAGGAAATTGCTCTAACTTACTCTTATGCCGCATACACACGATCGGAATTTCCGACAACAAAACCGTGGATTTTTTTCCGATGGAATGTTGGTTAAAACTTGTGTTGCATACACACGGTCACACAAAGGTTGTCGGAAATTCCGATCGCCAAGAACGCGGTGACGTACAACACTACGACGAGCCGAGAAAAGTTAAGTTCAATGATTCCGAGCATGCATTAAATTGATTTCGAGCACGCGTAGGATTTTTGTGTGTCAGAATTGCATAAACACGATCGGAATTTCCAACAAGAACTTTTGTTGTCGGAAAAATTCAGAACCAGCTCTCAAACATTTGTTGTCGGAAATTCGGACAGCAAATGTCCGATGGAGCATACACACGCTCGGAATATCCGACTAGCTCACATTGAACATTTCTTGTCGGAAATTACGATCGTGTGTACACAACATAGAGGTGTTTGCACCATTCATTGCACTTCCTGATGCTTACTAGAAAAGAAGCAGAACAGTAACATGACCAAACAATTATATCATATAGGTTTCCTGATTGTTTTTATCATGATTGAGTGTTATTTTGATTGTATCACCATGCATCTTAAGTACCGTAACTACAGAGACTAAAGTTTTTCAGCCAACCAGTATCTGCACAAAACCATTTGCATTTTAAAGCATTTACAAACCAATATTCCTGCCTTTTTATAAATTATGTATTATGTTTTTGCATTATACATTGCTTGTATGATTATTCTTTAATAAACTTTGGCATTTAAATGTTTAAAAAACAAACATAAAATTATTCAGAAGTCTGAATTTCAAAACTGAGGCTTAAAGTGACACTATACTCTTGTTATAAAAAATTATATATATATATATATATATATATATATATATATATTGCGCCGGGTTACTTCCAAGTGCCGGTGCTATTGAAATTTAGAGTATGATCAGAGTGTAAGTGACTCTGATTCCAATTGCAATTATTTAATTAGGGTCTCTGTTTCAGCTTGGCTGTGCTGTGGGCTCATTCTGTCATGATGGGGTGTTTTCCCACCCCAGCACAGTGGCAGCAGTGGAGTTGAGGTTTTGGTGTTCTCTCCCAGCGGCCAATCAGGAGGCTTGGACCCATTGTGGCGGGGTCTTCTTCTGGTGTGGCACCCACCTTCAGGGTGGCCACATCGCGGTGCTCCGGCATTATGGCTTACCTGGCGTGTGCGTGCTATGCAGTGTTCCTGGTTTTGGGCCTAAGTTGGTCCGGAGCATTTAAGCAGGACGGGGACCCAGTGGTTGACTGGGTTCCCACTGTAGCACTACCCCCTCAGGAGCCGCTGGTTGTTTTTGGGATCTACCCTTTTTTGGTCTGGCTCACCCCTATTCAACTAGCTCAAACCCTCCCTTGACACATCAGAAGTCTGGTGGGTAAGATATTGTGACCTCTGCTTGGCTGGGGTCACAATGGCAGGCACACAATATACAGTGACAATATAACAATAGTATTACCTGCTTTTATGGATGGTTCCTCCAGATGAGAAAATACACTTCACACAGTTGATATATTTAAATCAGAAAGGATAAGTTTACTGTATGTGAACTTAAGTAACAAGCATAGGTTTAAATCACAAACAAACAACTGTTAGATAATAACTCACTATGACTTTGCAAGGAAAAACGAAAAGAACTCTGGACAGCCGCACTCCAAAATGACTTAAAATAAAGTTGGTCTTTTAATGTAAAAAGTACATACAGGCACTGCAAACAACAGATACAGATTGGCCGACGCGTTTCACGCTGCAATTCAGCGCTTAGTCATGGCTAAGCGCTGAATTGCAGCGTGAAACGCGTCGGCCAATCTGTATCTGTTGTTTGCAGTGCCTGTATGTACTTTTTACATTAAAAGACCAACTTTATTTTAAGTCATTTTGGAGTGCGGCTGTCCAGAGTTCTTTTCGTTTTTGCTACAATCAGCATTGCCGGCACCCTGGTGGTTCAAACTACCCTTGATGATCTACGAGACTCACCTGGAGCGGTGAAAGAAATTGTCTGTATGACTTTGCAAGGGCCCTTGAAGGAATCAGCAATTAGTATAAGTAGATAAAGACCTAAACTAAAGAATGGTACCATTCATTTAAACTAAGGTAGGCAGTCTATGCTCGCGAGCGCCCTCTAGCGGGCAATCCTTTAGACAGTTAATGTCCACGTTGCGGCCGGTCGGTGCACGTTAGAATTTGTGAGGTGGCCCTAAGGTGTCTGTCTAAAGGGAGAGTTAGAAGTTAAGCATGTGCTCTCTCACCCGACAGGCCGATCCGCCTAAGTTCCTCTCAGAAGGCGCGTTGGTAAGTTGGTGCTCCACAGCGCAAGGATCCCGGACGAGGGTGCTCCACTGTTTCAGGTTTCAGCTGGGCAGCCTCTTCCATCACCGGGAACACGGGCTGGATACTGGAGTCTTGCTTCCTTCCGGATGGCTGGTCTCTCAGTGGATTTAGGCCAAGGCCTCTGGCCTAGTCGCACGGCTGGGCTGTGTCAGCAGCTCCGCAGAGGAGAAGATGCAGGTCTTGAGAGAGAGAGATCAGCCCGCGCCCTTTTCTTTAAGTAACCTCCCCCATAAGTCTGTGTGGAGGTGTCACATGTTCAAATGACACAGGGCATTGTGGGAAGTGTAGTCTGTTTCTCCTAAGAGTCAATGGAGTCCATATCTCCTGCTACTTGAAGTCCCACAATGCATAACTTTCTTAAAGGTATCTTACATATTTACAAGCGTGAATAAAGTTCCGGAGGGGATGGCCTGTCATTAGACTCTGACAGGATGACCCCGCTACACCACTTTTGAAGATCCCAAGCGAGTGTAGCTGTTCGGTGGGGAGTCTATCTGAGGAGCGCCAATGAGAGGCTGGCGGTCCAATAGGATTCCGACGAACCACCGGGGATCGAGGTGACCAGACACTGAAGGATTGACTCCTTTTTCAGTCAGTACCTGGGTGACGTTAAGAAGAAGATCCAGGCGTAACTTTACTTAGGAGGATTACCTCTGTATCTGCAGAGAGGGCCTGTGGCAGAGGCGTCTCCCTGACATTCATCCGGGAGGGTCTGTGGCAGAGACTTCGTCCTGAAGAGGTTCGAGCGATACTTCGGCTGCTAGGTCAGTGAGAGAGGCCTATCCGGGTACGCTAAGCCCACTCAAATAGGAGTGGTAAGAAAAGTGTTACGCATAGGAGCAGGACTGTTCCAACTATTACGCCTGAATCTGCTGTTCTCCTTTTCCATCTCTATCCCTTTTCATCACCTGTTCACTGTTTTTACCCGGCTGGGTAATAATGAGCACATAAAAAGACATTTCTTCGTGGACATTCCTTTGTTGCTTCTGTATGCATCATTCCCTAGACATTCAAAGGGAGCCATGAGGTAAATCTGCCATCCTATCAATTACCAGCGGCTCCTTCGGGGGTGAGCGCTACATATATATATATATATATATATATATATATATATATATATATATATATATATACACTGTATATATATATATATATATATATATATACCGTATTTATCGGCGTATACCGCGCATTTTTTCCGATATCGCGATATACGCCGATACCTGCTTCCCGCGCTCAGTTTGAATGCCTGCGCCGACATATACCGAGTGCAGTACACTCGGCTACATTCGGCCAGGCTCGGCTTCGCTCGTGCTCACGCATAAACGTCACAGAGCGTGAGCACGAGTGAAGCCGAGCCTGGCCGAATGTAGCCGAGTGTACTGCACTCGGTATATGTAGGCGCAGGCATTCAAACTGAGCGCGGGAAGCAGCGATTCGACGGGGAGACAGCATGGGAGAAGCCGGGAGGACACCACCAAAGCCGCAGATGGACGCCGGACCCGACGAGGCCGCCGATGGACGCCGCGCAAGACACCAAAACTGTAAGTACTAAAAATAATTTTTACAGGAATTGCGGGTCCACATTAGGGGTGCGCGCTATACGCCGGAGCGTGCAATACCCCGATAAATACAGTATATACTATTCAACTTTGTGCTCTTAACTCAAAAAGAATCTTCTGTTGTGCTCAGCCACCTGCAAATCTTCAAATTCTTTTTTTTTTATCTGCTGTGATCCAACTTTTTGTTAGAGGGTGGCTTCATTCATTCTTCAAGGTCCCACTGTGTGTAGGATTGAAGCCAACCTCCCTTGCATACTCCTGAGATAGACTAGGAACTAATGACTATATGATTTGTGGGTTCAGCACCTCTTCATGGCCAGAGGCGAAACTACTTTGCCAGGCCCCACATATGGAAAGTTAAAATCCTTTTATGCTTTCCAGTGACACCTGAGGAAAGCCACAGCACATACCTTTGGAGGTCTCACACGCTGTGGTTCCAGACCATGGAATCACATGGTTCCATTCCACAGCAGGCCCTATGATAGTGTTTCTCTCTCTTAGCCACAGCAAACATGTGGAAGTAGGTGCTCTGGTTAGATGAGACCAAAATGTACTTATTGACCCAAAAGCAATATGCTATGTGTGGCAGAAACCTAACACTGCACATCACCCTGAACACACCATCCTCACCGTGAAACATGGTGGTGGCAGCATCATGTTGTGGGGATGTTTTTCCCTTTAGCAGGGACAGGGAATCTGATCAGAGATGATGGGAAGATAGATTGAGCCAAATACAGAGCAATCTTATGCCGCGTACACACGGTCGTTTTTTGTCATGAATTTTTTTTTTATTTTTTAGCATAAAAAAAACGACGTTTTTTCAAACTTCATTTTAAAAACCGACGTTGCCTACACACCATCTTTTTTTCAAAATGCTCTAGCAAAGCGCGGTTACGTTCAGCACGTATGGCGGCACTCTGTTCCATTCAAGCTCGCGTCATAACTTGCTTCTGAGCATGCGCGGGTTTAAAAACTTTGTTTTAAACGTCGTTTTAGCCTACACGCGGTAATTTTTTATGACACAAAAAACAACATTTTGAAAAACAACATAAAAAATTGAAGCATGCTCGATTTTTTTTTGTCGTTTTTCAGAAGACATAAAACAACGTTTTCCCCACACATGGTCATTTTAAATGACGTTTTTAAAAAATTTGTGTTTTTTTTCATCACAAAAAACGACCGTGTGTACGCGGCATTAGAAGAAAACCTGTTAGAGTCTGCAAAATACTTGAGACTGGGGCGGATGTTCACCTTCCAGCTGGACAATGACTCTAAACATACAGCTAGAGCTACAATGGAATGGTTTAGATCAAAGCATATTCACGTGTTAGAATGGCCCAGCCAAAGTCCAGACCTAAATCCAATTGAGAATCTATGGGAAGACTTGAAAATTGCTGTTCACAGACTCAGGGGGGCTGAATACAAATGCACTCTACACTTTTCACATATTTATTTGTAAAAAAAATTGAAAACTATCATAATTTTCCTTCCACTTAACAATTATGTGCAATTTTGTGTTGGTCTATCACATAAAATTCCAATAAAATACATACATACTATAACAAAATGTGAAAAATTTCAAAGGGTATTAATACTTTTTCAAGGCACTGTAGTGACAGTTCAGTCAGTGTGCAGTGACCCACCATTCATCTTTACATTCGTGTGAATCTAGTGATAGTTCAGTCAGTGTGAGTGTAGTGACCACCATTCATCTTTACATTAGTCTGAATTTAGTGATAGTTCAGTCAGTGTGAGTGTAGTGAGTGACCATTCATTTTTATTTTGGTGTCACTTTAGTGTGAATCTAGTTATAGTTCAGTCAATGTGTGTGTAGTGACTGATTAACACAGTATATTTCAGTGCGTTCTGCAAGTTTAACACTGTATATTTCAGTGTGTTATGTGCCATTTAACCAGGAGTCAAGTCCTGGGGAAAAAAGTGTGGGAACTCCCACCCAAGATCCACTCCCCCACCAAAAAAAAATAAAAAATCATACGCTCATATGCATAATTACTAAACGGCATGTTTTTTCTAAAGCAAGTTCTTTCTAAATCCCGCGATAACTCGCGGCAGACTTCCGCAATGTCTCCTGGGAACAATGACAAAGGCTCCCAGGAGACATTGCGGCATCGAGGAAGTGACGGAATACCCGCACACTACCCGATGAATCCATATACAGGAAGCGGCCAGTAACAAAGGATTACTAAGGTTCGCCTGCCCCTGACAGTGACTCGAGCTGGGCATCGCCGCTTAGTGGAGGATTGGCTCGGGCGGATCGGCTGCTCTAGTCCTGCAAAGGGAACTGCGTTCCTGCTGTGAAAAAAGTGCAGGAACTCCGTTCCAACGCGTTCCCGCAGGACTTGAGCCCTGCATTTAACGCAGTATATTTTTGTCCGTTAGTGCACTTTTAACACATTATATTTCAGTGCGCAACTGCAAGTTTAACACCATACATTTCTGCCTCTGTGGACTCCTGGAAGCTTGCCTCCTTCCTTGTCACATGAGTAATGGGAGCCACAATTAAATAAAAAAAAAAAAAAAATCTCCGGTAAAAAATCACAGTTGCACATCCTTTATGTTCTTGGGGGTAGGCCAATCTAGGATGGTCGGATCTTGCTCGAATCCATATTCAGCCCTTCGGGAGAGATGATGTAGCCCAAGAACTGTAAACAAGTCTGTTGGAAATCAAATTTTTCCAATTTAATATATAATTTATTATATCGTGGTCGTTCTAAGACAGTATGGACATGATCCGGTGTTCCTGTAAATTGGTTGAAAAGTTAAGTATATCATGAAGATAAGCCACGACAAATTGATCTAACAAGTCTCTGAAAACATAATTTATGAAATGTTGAAAGGTAGCTGGTGCATTATAAAGTCCAAAAGGCATTACTAGGGATTCATAATGCCCATATCTTTTCCGAAAGGCCATCTTCCATTCATCTCCAGGTCGAACGCGAACAAGATTATATGCACCCCGCAGATCAAGCTTGGTGAAAATCTTTGCCTTCTCTTAGGCCGCATACACACGGTCGATCCATTCGATGAGAATGGTCCGACGGACCGTTTTCATCGTTTCACCGCTGAAGCAGACTGATGGTTTGATGTGCGTACACACCATCAGTTCAAAAAACGATCGGGTCAAAACGCGGTGACGTAAAACACACGACGTGCTGAAAAAAACGAAGTTCAATGCTTCCAAGCATGCGTCGACTTGATTCTGAGGATGTGCGGGTTTTGAAACAATGCTTTTGTGTACTAACCATCGGTTTTGACCTATCGGTCAGCCGTCCATCGGTTCGATTTTAAAGCAAGTTCTCTTTTTTGTCCGTAGGACAACAGACCGATGGGCCATACACATGGTCGGTTTGGACCGATGAAACTGAACTTCAGTCCATTTTCATCGGTTTGTACCGGTCGTGTGTACACGGCCTCAGTCTCTCGAATAGTTCTAGTATCAATGGAAGTGGGTAACGATTCTTGATTTTAAATTTTCCTAATTCTCTGTAATCAAAGCATGGGTGCAGGGTTCCATCTTTCTTTTCAACTAAGATGAGTGGGGCTCCAGCAAGAGAGGTTGAGGTATGGATAAATCCCTTCACCTGATTCTCTTGTAGAACGCCTTTAGTTCTGGTTCAGAAAGATAGTAGAGGCAGCCAAAAGAAATTGGGGCACCTGGTACAAGCTCTATTGGGGTTGTAATTGGTTGTCATTTTTCTTATCACAAATGTCTTTAAAGTCTTGGTATTAAGGGGGCAATTTTTCCAGGTTAGTCGATGTCACCCTGATAACAGTAGGTGAGATGTCTGTTTTTTGACAATGTAACTCACAAGGTTCAGAGGGAAAGGCATGGTTTCTGGCCTGCCAGTCATTAGTGGGGTTGTGAATTGATAGCCATGGAATTCCTGTGATAACATTGAGGAGAAGAAATCAGATTGAAAGATTTTAACTCTGTGTCCAGGCTTGGGGCCAGATTCACAAAGAGATACGACGGTGTATCTACAGATACACCATCGTATCTCTGACGTAAACTGGTCCTATCTATGCGCCTGATTCATAGAATCAGATACGCATAGATAGGGCTAGATCCGACAGTGTTACACTGTGTTACACTGTCGGATCTTTTTTTAAATAAAAAAATGGCGCCGGGGGCGTTCCCGCTGATTTACGATAAATAATATGTAAATCAGCGAGATACGCAAATTCACGAACGTACGCGGACCCGTCGCATTGTTTTTACGTCGTTTCCGTAGCGGTTTTCCATCCTATACTTACCCTTTCTTTTATCAGGCGCAGCCAATGTTAAGTATAGCCGGCGTTCCCGCGTCGAATTTGAATTTTCCTACGTCGTTTGAGTACGCCGATTCACGAACACGCGCATCGCATGTCGCAACCACTGACGTCCTAGTGACGTCAGTGGGAGCAATGCACGCCGGGAAATTCCCCGGACGACGCATGCGCATTTAAATCGGCGCGGGAACGAGCCTGATTTAAATATGACACTCCCCTAGCCGCGGAATTTGAATTCCGCTGGGGGATTTAGGATCCGCCGTCGCAAGTTTGGAGGTAAGTGGTTTGTGAATTAGCCACTTGCCTCCTAAACTTGCGGGAGCGGATCTTAATTCACGTAGATCGAGCGGATCTATAGATCCGCTGAGCTACGTGAATCTGGCCCTTGATATTTAACTGCAAAGGAACGGTCTCATGAGTGATTACTCTGGAAGCGAATATAGAACCGTCCACTGTCTCCATATGTACTGTGGATGGTTTGGGTATTTGAGTAATGCCATTTTATTCCGCAAACTTCCAATCCATAAAGTTACAACCAGCCCCAGAATCAAGCATTGCTGAGGTGGTGTGTAACTTTTATCTTTCTTTTTAAGCGTGATGCTTAAAATAAAATGTGGATTATGACAAACAATCCCCTTCTCTCCTGGTGTTACGGAATACAAGGTTTGTGTAATGGACCCCACTTGCTCCCTGGATGCAGACAATTCTCATTGACCGGCAGCAGCAATGGTTTGTCTTGATTGTCTTGATTTATTTGGACACCTGAGGGCGACGTGATCTGATTGACCGCAAGAGAGGCAAGGATTCAGATCAAATCTCTTTTCAGCAAAGCTGAGAGCTCCAATCTGCATAGGTTCGGGTTCAGGTTCATAGCAGGCAAATGATTTGCCATTGGTTGAAGATTGAATGAGGAATAAAATCAACAGATCTTTGTTTCTCAAATCGTCTCTCCATAAATTGTCTTTCGATCTTAATGCTCAATTTAATAAACTCATCAAGACCATTGGGCATATGTATTCTGGATAGTTTATATTTTATTTTTTCAGAAAATCCAAGTGGTATCAGTTACCCATCAATGAAATTTGGCAGCAACAGGACGTCTCCCTGGGTGCAAGTTCAGTAAAACAGTTCCAGCAGTTGTGCTGTGATTCGGATCATCGAAAATGAAATTCATGGTTGTCACAAACCCCTCAAAATCACCTAGAATCTCATGGTCTTGCTGCAAGTATGGGGAAACCCATGCCATGTCCTCCTCAACAAACAGAGACATAATAAAGCCTGTCTGGGAGCGTGGGGTTGCAAATCAGTAAGGTTGCAGCTGAAAGTGCAGTCAACATTTGATTCAGGAAGCCTCTATAGAGTTTAGGATTCCCATTTAATTTATCTGGCTAAGGGAAGCGGTTTGAATCACTGTTAGTAGTTGTTTGTTGGGTTGGTGTTGCTGCTCAAGTTGTGTTAGCTATTCAATTACTTCTCCTTGTAACTCTTGCATTCATGTTTGTAAGCCTTGAACAAACTCAGTTAGCAAAACAACATGTTCACTCAGGGATCATGGAGGTAAAGTGGTCTCCATGTTATGGCCAGATTATTCTGTTAGGCAAATACCTTTAATGAGTGGAGACCAATGGCCGACAACTTCAGGCAAGCTCAGTTCTGAGGTCTGCCAAAGATAGGAAAGTCTGAATTGCTAGACCAATGATCAGTGTTGGAGTCACAAGCCAAGGTCAGTGTAGGAGAGTTTCGTAGTTGAGGTCACAAGCCAAGGTCGATGCAGGAGGAGATTTTCGTAGTCAGGGTCACAAGCCAAGGTTGATGCAGGAGGAGAGTTTTGTAGTTGGGTTCACAAGCCAAAGTTATTTCCACATATCAATGAGGGTATTTCAAGTAGTATGCAGGATCAGACCACAATAATCTGGTCACCGGAAGTGCAGAGGCAAGGCTTATATAGAAAGTTCACAGGAGGAGCAAGGAGTTCAAGGTTCAACAGCAATCAAGACACAAGGCAAGTTTGTCCTATGGATCAGGCAGAATTGTCCAATAGATCAGGCAGGGAGCTGTCCAGCATCCCAGATAGCTCAACAAGAAGACTCAATGCCAGACACTGAAGAGGTCCCAGGTTCGAGCCCAGGTCCTCACACCTGAATTACCAGCATCTATGAATCAGATGTTGCTGATTAAGTGTTTTTGGAATGTGAAATCTCTACAGGACTTCTAGGCTGCCTAGCGTTGTGGGTGTTTATTTCATCTGGAATAATTTTTTAGGTGTAGGTTTCATGGGCACACTTTACACCCAAAGACCAATTTTTCCACACCTGTTTGACAGGTGCATATCAAGGCCAATTCTTGCTTTCATCAAGAGTACCTCTATAGGGTTACGGTGTGAAGGTGCCACCGATGCCCAAAGACCAAATTTTCGCCACCTGTTTGACAGGTGCATATCATTTAAATTTTTGTCAGCAAAGACAATTCTTACTTTCATCAAGAGTACCTCAATACAGTTACAGTGTGAAGGCACCACTGACACCCAAAGACCATTTTTTCCCGCACCTGTTTGATAGGTGCATATCATTTACATTTTTGACAGCAAGGCCAATTCTTGCTTTCGAGAGTACCTCTATAGGGTTACGGTGTGAAGGTGCAACCGACAACCAAAGTCTGTGTAAGAGACACAAGACTTTATCCAAAAAATATCTAATCGTGTTCTCAGTGCACTACATTGTGGCCTCATCATACAGACTGGCTCTGCAAGCCATTGCTTACAAAATAAAGAAAGCTTGCAGGGGAAATGTAATTTTTTGGTCTTTATAAATGCAATTATTGCTGTAGCAGCTTATATACACAGTACAGATGTGCCACTTTACAGGTAGACTAAGGGGGCCCCCAGGCACTATATTGAAAGGAATTGTTCATTTGTATGCTTTAACTTTAAGCATCAATACATCACTGCTCATTTGAATCTAAAATTTATTACAAACCTTTTTTCATTGATACATGTCCCCCAGGGCAGTACCCGGACCCCCATAACCATCGTATGCCGAATTACTTGCATATAAGCCTTCAAAATGGGCACTTTTCAGTTTGTGTCCCATAGACTTCAATATGGTTTGTTATTCGGTTCTGAACTTTTCGATGTTCGGACCGAACAGGAGGTCGGTCAGCCCATCCTTTGTAACAAACCAACACAAAAGTATTGGATGTGTGTGGATTATTTTTAGATAATAAGGATATAGTTTAATATCACTTTAACCTTTAGTTCTATCCCCTTTCTTTTGTTTCAGTTGCAGCATTAAAGAACAATTCCAGAAAACAATTGAAAACATTCAATAGAGTCACTAATGCTAACCAGAAAATATAGCAACTGTGCTACTGCCAAAAGTCCTCTGCATTTACCTTGATCTGAGTTCATTGCAATCCCTTGCAAAATAAGCACTCACACCTCTGGAGAGGATCAATAAGAGAACATTATAGTACTTCCTGAAGTGTTTGCTGTGTAACTTCCAATATCTCTGCTTGCTGCATCCCCAATCACATTTCAAGACAGATGTTATATCTTATTGGAGATTATGAGAAAATGATGGCTTTTTTTAACGTTAGCCTTTCCTGTACATGAGTATTTCAGTTCGCTGTCTCTAAAACCAACCTGTCACTGTCCACAGCTGTTCATGTTGCATTGAGTCTCTACAGCAGGCATGTCCAAAGTCCGGCCCGCGGGCCAAATGCGGCCCCCCTGTTGATTTAATACGGCCCCCCTGGGGATTTGGATATATATATATTGTTTGTGGCCCCCAGGGCCACAAAAGATATATACCGTATTCATTGGTGCTGCCTTGGAGGGGACAGGGAGGGGGCAGGACGAGCGCCATCAGATTACATGAAGAGAATCTCCTGTTTACTCAGCAGTGTCTGTATTGGAAGTCCAGTCTCCTGGGATGCCATTGGATGACTGTTCTGTCTATCATAGGAGGCAGTTATTTGTATTAAAGAGGCCACAGAGTAAACAAGAGATTCTCCTGTTTGTACTCTGTCGGCACTCGTCCCGCCCCCCTCCCTCTGCCCTTCGAGGCTGCAGACGGGCATCGATCAGGATGCACTGATGGCAATGGTAAGGCTGCATTCATGGCACATGTGAGGCTGCATTCAGGCACATGTGAGGCTGCATTTGATGCAATGGTAAGGCTGCATTGGTAAGGCTACATTCATGGCAATGGTGAGGCTACATTCATGGCAATGGTGAGGCTGCATTCATGGCAATGGTGAGGCTGCATTCATGGCAATGGTAAGCCTGTGCGTGTTATACGCCAATAAATACGATATATCCAAATAACACGCCCAAGCTCATCCTTAGTCAGGAACAGCGCTCTGGGATTCGTTGGGGTCACAAAAGAAATATATACAGTATATCCAAATAACATGCCCACGCTCATCTCTTCAACACACACAGCCACAAAGGAAAGAGAATTCTTGTTGGGCAGTGTATTGGTGCTCAGACGAACACACTTAGACCGAATTTTAATGGTTCAAAGAATGTCAAGCTAAATAGTCGGCCCTCACGCATGTTCACTTCATTAAATCTGGCCCTCTTTGAAAAAAGTTTGGACACCCCTGCTCTACAGGATCAGTCTGCTGTTTCGGGCCTGGGTCCCATGCTTGCTTCTTCTTCTTCATCTGTGAAACTGTAAGGTAGGGGCACAGAGGTGCCTGGTGTAGTCCCCAAAATTGGGCACTAGGGTTTAACATAGTTAGGGTCAGGAACCCTTATAGTGAGAGGAGGCAGTGTAATGCATTAGATAGCTGCTAGAGGCCCTCAGAGAAATTAGTGGGCTGTTCCCTTACCAGTGTGGGGCATCTTGGAAAACAGTAGTCATGATATGCAGTCTGGTGGGAGTTAGCCTGGGTTGTTGGTAATCATAGGAAGCTTTTCTTTTCTCATGTACGGGCTATATGTTTGCAACTTGAGGAATGTGCCTTTTTCTATAAGTGTAATGCTACCCTCACAGGAGCTGCTTGGTTTAATGGTTGAATGAAAACTGCTGCAGACATTTAAAAGAGCACAAGTATAGATATCTTTAACTCGGCTGTGAATTAGTACCACAGGACCGTTTAGTGGTAAATTGACTCAATGTATTAGTACGGGATAGAATAAATGGTGATATGAGTATAACTGGGCATACAGAGGGTAGGTTCAGACAAAGTCTGCTAGACAGTATAATCACTATGCCAAAGTAACTTAGAATACAGTTCTGAATGGCTAGACTGTAATCAATTCATAAGTCAGCAATGAACTGTGCATATATAAGCATTAACTGCAATTTGGATAAGAATAATATAACTGGTTTAGATGGTACTATAGGAGGATGGCTAGTATATGGTGTAATGTCCCCTGAGAGGTACCTGGTATAACAATAGGCAAAGGTCTCTGCGAAGGAGCTATGAAGGGGGCAGTCCTTAGTCCTAACTCTTCAGCCAGCTAGCATTGGGGCCCAGATCTCCCAGTAGTGCATATGAATACATTCCCAGTCAAACATACAGGTAGTGAGTAAGGCTACTAGATAGCTGTATAGTCAGTTATAATGGGCTCAGTCTCTCTAGTACCAGATGGCAAATCACTGCGGCAGCAGCTCACAAATCCCAGTGATATTGCAACCCAGACTCTGGTCACATGCACAGTGATTAGTCCACCCTCTGCTCTGCACCCAGGTAACTCTGTCTGTCAGCATGCCTAGACTTAATCGGGATCCTGTGCACTCTCCTATCCAGCACAGCAAGAGGAAAGTGTGTCCTGTACAGCCTGGGAAATTGCAGCTCTTTCCCCTCCAACTGGCAATCTCTCTCTCTAGTAAATGAAGTTCAAAAGCTCTAAATTACCACAGTATAACCTGTCCTCAGGACTACAGTCCCCACAGTGCAATGCTGCCTGACTCAATCTTTTGAACTCTTCCTGCTCAACAGCTCTCTCCTTGCACTGGAAACAGCCATTAACCAGTTCTGCAGGGCAGTATCTATAGACAGCAGATGCAGACAGTGTTTTACTCGCTCTCTATTCTCAACCAAGCACATGGCTATATAAGGATGACTTTAAAGATGTAAATATATAATTAATTGCATTTTAGTAGACCATTAAACGGCTGTAATTTTGTGAGCTCTTTTTTCTAATCTGGAAATGTCCCCTGGATATTAACTGGTGCTGGATAAGGGTGCTATCAGGGTCCATTCTACAATAAAAAAATATTCCAAAATGAGCTTCATACAAATGAATACATCTCATAAGAAACACAGTAAAGTGCATTACAGTGGTTGTAAAGTTTTAAAATTGTTCACTTTAATAGATTTTATGCATTAAGGCGAAAAACCTTCTTGGCTGCAGCCCCCCCCCCCCACTTTTTCTCACCTGAGCCCGATCCGATCCAGCAATGTGCACAAGCCCAGCGGCTCCAAACACTCTCTCTCTCTCTCCTCATTGGACAGATTGCCAGCCTTCAGAGTTCTCAGTCTCAAAGCTCCCTTCTCAGAAAGAGTTTGAGTGCTAAAAGGCGTGGCTCCCAGAAAGTGTAAGAATGTGTGTGTTTTCCCCTTCACTTTACCATACTTGCCAACTGTCCCAATTTTGGGGCCCTCTTCCAGATCGGAGCTCGTCACGAATAAATTCCCAGGAATTTTGCCTTTGTCCTAAAAAAATCTGGAAATGTTTTAGGCAAAAATGGCTGGCGGGCTACAAAAAGACGTCCCCTTGTGTTTAGCGGAGAGGGGAGGGGCAGCCAGTCGGCTTCTCTCTTCAGTGTATAAGTAGACAATTCTCTTGTACGCTGAACCCGATTGGATGCACAACCCATAGGCACCTACCATCTCAACTGAACACCTGAGAAAGTCAGGAACTCAGGGGATAGGTGCATGAAGGAGAAGGGCTCTGCTGCCGGGGGCACTGATGTAAGGAGGGGCTCCTCTGATTGGGACCCTGATGTAAGGAGGGGCTCCACTGGCTGCTGGGGACACTGATGTATGGAGGCACTCTGCTGATGGGGACACTGATGTAAGGAGGGGCTCCACTGATGGGGACACTGGTGTATGGAGGGCTCCACTGGCTTCTGGGGACACTAATGTAAAGAGGGGCTCTGCTGGCCGCTGGGGGCACCTTATGCAAGTAGGGACTCCGCTGGGGGCACCTGATGTAAGCAGGGACTCTGCTGGGGCACCTGATGTAAGGAGGGACTCCACTGGGGGCACCTGAGAAAAGAGGGACTCCGGCTGAGGGGGACCTGATGTAAGGAAGGACTCCCCTGGGTGCACCTGATGAAATGACAGACTCTGCTGGGGGCACCTAATGGAAGGAGGGACACCGCTGGGAGCACTTGATTTAAGGACGGACTCTGCTGGGGGTACCTGATGTAAGGACAACTGATGACATCTGATGGAGAGCGACATAGTGAGGTATACGCTCAGGGGTCCCACTGATTCTGCATTATGGCGAGTTGAATCATTTAATTCTATATTACAATGTAATAGCAGAAATAATGCGCTTCCATTCTGACACCATATCAACCATGGTGCCATGATGATTGAAGCGCTAACACCAGATGTTTGGAGTATCTTTATCTGCTGATTGTTGAACTTTGGATACACATATTTCTATTGTGGTGTAGGATCTGGGCCTGCTGTCCCTCCATCCCTCTTAGGCCCCGTACACACGGGTCCGCCGGACCGTTTTCAGCGGACATGTCCGCCCGGAGATTTCTGTCTGATGGTTGTACACATCATCAGACAGAAATCCGCGCGTAAACAATACGCGGGGACGTGGCTTGAAGTTCAAAGCTTCCACGCATGCGTCGAATCAGTACGACGCATGCGAGGGATGGCAGTCGGTCGGACATGTCCGGTGAGTCTGTACAGACGACAGGTTTCCAGCAGACAGATTTCTTAGCAGGCTAGGAAATTTTAGTCCGCTGGAAAAAGTCCGCTCGGCCTGGAATCCGGTCCGGTCGGCTGTACACACGACCGGATCTGTCCGCTGAAACTGTCCGTCGGACAAATATCAGCGGACAGATCCGGTCGTGTGTACGGGGCCTTACCTTCCTTCTCTCTCCTTCCCTCCCTATCTCTTTCTTTCTCTCTTTCTCCCTCCATCCCTCGTTCATCTCATACTCTAGTGTGGAGCCTCGATCCAATCCCCAATGATGTGTGGCGAAATGACGCGGCAGCCAGGAAGCAAAGGGGGAACGAGAGGCAGCCACCAACAGCTATCTTCCCACTCTATTCTCCTAAGCATGCTCTCCACCTGTTGTGCTCCAAGCTCCATTTTAGACCTGCATTCCCCAATCGTATGACGTCATGTTCAGGTGTTCCCGTCCACTAGCTCCGGTCGGTGGCTGCTCTGGCTGCCTCTCGGTCCCCCCTTTGCTTCCTGGCTGCTGCATCATTACGCCACACATCATTGGGGATCCAATCGAGGCTCCACACGGTCCATCCGGCTCTGTACACGCTGGCTTCCCTCTTCCTAGTGACATCCAGGAACACATGAAGGTTTTGCCATCGCAGCACTATCCCCACCAAGCCCGTCCACCACCCACTGTTGCTTAAGGTACTGTCACAGTGAGGAGCACATTTCGCAGTTGTTCCATCTATGCAAGAAGATGTCTAGATCATGTTTCATCCAATCATATGTTATTAACAAATTGGTTCATGCTTTTATCTCATTGAACATTTTAATTACTTGACTGTTTGTCCTTTCAAGACTGTCCTGAACAGCGCTTTCAATTGTGGTTGCTCCTGAATGTTTTTACTTGTATTCATACCCCTCCTGGTTTGCTTATCCACACAGCTGCTCTTTTGGGCTCTTGAAGGGCATTCACAAGATTCTTAGAGCAATAGATGTCCCAGTTTCCTGACAACAGACAGCTTTGGGTTTTTTTGTTTTATTTTGGGGTTAATAAACTTGGATGGGGTTAGGCGCATCATGGGATGCCCACTTGACTTTTGCAAAACTCTGTTGAAGTATGGATATTGCATACTCTTCAATCCTTTTACTGCCACTGACACTAACTACCATGCTGGTGTCATTTGACCACTAGGAACAGATTTAAAAATTGAATTACTATATTTATTATTACAATCAATGTGCAGCAGTAGTAAAGGCAGGGGACTGGCAACATTTAAACTTGCTTAGCAATTAGGGAACATGCAATGACTAATGTGTCAAAGGTTCCTGGTGCTCTGGTGACTAGGGAGGTCAGAGGACTTCTTGATCTGCATGTACCTGTTATAGAAGAACTCTTCTCTAAGGCCTCGTACACACGGACAGACAGTCCGCTGAAAACGGTCCGCCGGACCGTTTTCAGCGGACATGCCCGCCCGGAGATTTCTGTCTGAGGGTTGTACACACCATCAGACAGAAATCCGCGCGTAAACAATACGCGGGGACGTGGCCGCGCCGTCGCCACAACGATGACGCGGCGACGTGGGCGGCCCTGGAAGTTCAAAGCTTCCACGCATGCGTCAAATCAGTACGACACATGCGAGGGATGGCGGCCGATCGGACGTGTCCGCTGAGTCTGTACAGACGACCGAACACGTCCGATGGACAGGTTTCCAGCGGACAGATTTCTTAGCATGCTAAGAAATTTTTGTCCGCTGGAAACTGTCCAATCCGCCGGACAATTGTCCGGTCGGGCCTACACACGACCGAACATGTCTGCTGAAACTGGTCCGTCGGACCAGTTTCAGCGGACAGATCCGGTCGTGTGTACGAGGCCTAAGACCCCATTCACACCTGAGTGTTTTGTAGCTTGAAGCCTGAAGCTACAAAATGCTGGAGGGGAAAAATCTATTATTCTCTATGGAGATGGTTCACATCTCCACTCCAAAAACGCCTGAAACCAGAAGTTCCAAAACACCTGAAGCACAAACAAGTTCTGGGGCTTATTTTTAGGCAGATTTGGGCGTTTTTCTGCTTTTTACATTGGTGACCTTTTGACCTGTACAAAATCGTGGCAAAAACACTGTAAAAAACGCTACAAAAAACACAGCAAAATCGCTGTAAATTTGCGCGACTTTCTGCCTAAAAACGCTATGCTTAGGTGTGAATGGGGTCTTAATGGCCTGTGTTTTTAAAGTATCACCTATGAACAGTTTTGTTTATTTTTATTTGTTGCTACTTTAAAAGTGCTTGCAATTTTTGTTCTTGACATAGCTTATATCATTTTACACATCTTTTGACATGTCTTTTAAATTTTATTACAGTTTTGATATTTATCTTGTTCAAATGTTTTATTGAATAAAATTGTAGCGCTACCCCCATAGGAGACACCGGTGAAAAGGGAGAACCCCCCCGCCCTGCACAGCCAGGCACACAGAATTTCAAAAGCACTCTTGAGTCACGAAACAGTCCTTGCAGCTTTGTTTTTGTTTTTTTTTGTTTTTTTTGGGGGGGGTTAATAAGCTTGGATGGGGTTAGGGGTATTATGGGATGCCCACTTGATTCAGCAAAACTTCACAGGGAAAAAAAATTCTGTATACACACTCCTATGTATATGTATTTACACACTCCTCAGCTTCCTCCAGCACATGCTGCTTGCAGCACAAAATTACAGACTCAGCTGGCATACTGTTATATGATCTGACAAAAAGGGCTCAGTCAGATAAAGCAAAGGCCTATTACAGGCAGGGACCGTGGGCCCTTGGTTGTGTAGAAAAGTCCCAGTGTCCAGCTGTCCTCCTGTGTCTACTGATCCCAGCACCACCTCTTCAGGCACTGCCAGCCCACCTGGCTGCAGCTGCCCCTTTCACTAGTCTTCCTGGCTAATCTTCCACAGTCCTTCCAGACTGACACTACAACTATCTTAGACTGCCACTCCTCAGTCCTCTTAGGCTGCCTCTCAGTCCTCTCCGGCTGTCTCACTCACAAGCCACCTGGCTGTCTCCTCCCTGGAGATCTCCTGGAAGTGCTTGCAGGCAGGGCCGCCATCAGGGCGGTACAGGCATTACACCGGTAAGGGGCCCGATGGTCCCCAGGGGCCTGGCTGCCCCCTCCCATTTTATTTATTTATATATTTATTGCATTACACCTGTAAGGGGCCCAATGGTCCTCAGGGCCCTCGCGTTTTTTTTTTGTTTTGTTTACATATTTTTTTTGCACTACACCTGTAAGGGGCCCGATGGTCCACAGGACCCCCCCGCATCCGGAGAGAAGAGATTACCCCCCCCCCCCCCGTTCTCTGCTCCAGGGGGGCCCTGCCTAAAGCTGTGTAAGGGGCCCTGAAATTTGTGATGGCCGTCCTGCTTGCAGGCTCCTGCTTTTCTCACACCTGCTCCTGTGCCACTGGACAGGACTCCTTGTGTGTTGTAGAGGATTCCCTCCTGCACCTGAGCTCCCAGGCTTGAGCTCACCCCTCCCCCAGACTAGGGGGCTACCCTCCAGGGCCTCCAATAGCCTCCTCAGCACTCCATCTCTGAGCACAGCCCTAAATAACAGACTCATTCATTGTCATGGTATAAAAAATAGAAAATGAGTAGACCAGAGCCGGGAATTCAATATTGATATTTTATTGTGTTAGTGTGCACTAAAATTACATAAACTATCGTATGGCAAAAAATTGCAACTGCCACCATTTTATTATTCAGAGTCTGCTATTAGAAAATATAAGTTTTCAAGGTTTAAAGCAATCTTCAGGTCTAAAATGTACATTTTAAAGTGTGCAAATTTTTTTTTTTATAAAAAAATGTGTCACAGAAAGGGTTAAACCTTGGACGAAAAGGAAGGCAGACTTATCTATCGCCTTCTTAAAGTTGAGACTTGGTGATTGACATTCATTGAATTCTTCATTCCTCTGTCCCCACAGATGTGACCTTCCTGTGCTGTGGGGGTTAATACAAGTGGCTCCACCTGTCACAGGCACTTGTCAAAAGTGCTGGCTATGCCCGCCCTTTCCACTCGCCAAGTCTATTCATAGAAGCTCAGTAAAGAGAGGCTGTCAGTATACAACAGCCAGGGAAAGTGACAATTGAAACCAGAAGTGACAAGCGAGAAGTAATACATGTCGCTTCCAGGTTCTTACTGGAAGCGACAGGGGATCAGTGATTAGATGTTCACTGGTCTGTCTACCCTCTAGCCTTGAACATTTGCCATGCGCCATTTTACAGGCATACTATAGACATCCCCCAGGCATGAAATTTATAGAAATATTTCACTTTTATTGTTTCACTTTAAGCATTATTAAAATCACTGCTCCCGAAAAAACGTTAGTTTTTAAAACTTTTTTTTGCATTGATACATGTCCCCTGGGGCATTACCCAGGTCCCCAAACACTTTTTATGACAATACCATGCATATAAGCCTTTAAAATTAGCACTTTTGAATTTTCATGTTCGTGTCCCACAGGCTTTAACGGTGTTTGCGTGTTCGAACACATTTTTTGCCTGTTCGCAAGTTCTGGTGCGAACCAAACTGTAGGGTAAAGCAAGCCGATCTGGTGGCTGTACAGTTGGCTTGTGATGTTCATATCCATTCCCGGCCAATACAGCAGAGTGTGTATAAAACCACCTGCTGCTGCCAATGTATCATATACACTGATGACAGGGAAAGAGTTAAAGTGTAATTACAGCCCAAATGTTTTAGTTCTGGATAGAATAGGTAAGGATTAAAACATTTGTAAAGTTTATTTTATTGCTGTACATGTCGCACTTAAGGGGATATTCTTTCCCACCCTGTCCTGGAAACGTAATAGGAAATGGGAGGAAAAGTCACCAAAGTGAGAGGAGTTCCCCTCTTAAGCAATTGTAACCAGGACTGTTGTGCCCATTGGATGCCTCTTACTATGGTGACCAGTGGCGGCTGGTGCTCAACATTTTTTGGGGGGCGCAAACAAAAAAAAAAAGGAAAATTGCAGCCTCACTGTGCCCATCAAAGGCAGCCACTGTGCCCATCAAATGCAGCCACTGTGCCCATCAAATGCAGCCACTGTGCCCATCAAATACAGCCACTGTGCCCATCAAATGTTGCCACTGTGCCATCAAATGTTGCCACTGTGCCATCAATTGTCGCCACTGTGCCATCAATTGTCCCCACTGTGCCCACATCAATTGTAGCCACTGTGCCCACATCAATTGTCCCCACTGTGCCCACATCAATTGTAGCCACTGTGCCCACATCAATTGTCCCCACTGTGCCCACATCAATTGTAGCCACTGTGCCGACATCAATTGTCCCCACTGTGCTCACATCAATTGTCCCCACGTCAATTGTAGCCACTGTTCCCACATAAATTGTCGCCGATTGCCCCCCCCCCCCCCCCCCGGCACTTTCCTTTCTGGGGTTCGCCATCCTCCTTCCACGGTCCCTCAATGTCTTCTGCCGCCCTCGATGACGCTTCAGCCAATCAGGTTACTGATAACCCGGGCGCCCCCTATGGACGGGCCGCCACTGATGGTGACAATCCTAAAAATGTATCGTTTCCCTAATTTTCTATCTTTTGTGACAAAGGTCTACAAGAAAATTTGAGGGATGAGTCCGACCAATAGGTAAACAGAGGGTGTAACCTTCGCTACTCTATCCAAAATGAAAAAAAAACATAACAACATGCATGTAGCAAGGGAAATTGACAATAAAGTCAAAACTCCTCATTCTCAACCTTACTCCAAGTCAGATGTCATGTCAGAGTTGTTTTGTTCCCTATACAAGTAAATCAAAATGCAAAAGCAACTCAAATGAATCTCAAAGCAACTGAGGAACATCTTAAAGCAACTCAGTGAGCAACTCAGAAGCAAATCAAAGAAACTCAGAAGCTCCTAAAAGCATACTGTATTTGACACATTTTTGAGTGGAATGCCCTATGAGCATCTGAGCCGCCAATTGCAAGCTGCCCGTGCACTGTAAGCAGCTGATGGGTAGATTGTGAATATGACCATGCTTTGCCAGTCTCCCCAGGCTTCCACCACTCTCATCTTCACTTCGGAGTGGTCAGCGGAGGGGAGCAGAGTACTGGATCGAGGGCAGGAGCGGGAGCTGCCTCAGATAACCTTTCAAGTTATCCAGCAGTTTATTGGCTGCTAAGACACTGGTGTGTGTTTTTGCGTGTGTGGAGGTGGTGATATTAAAGTGGAGGTTCACCCAAAAAATAAATTTTTAACATTACATTCAGCCGAGTTGTCCTAATGACAATCGACTGTTTTTTTCCCCGTACATACCGTATTTTCACCGCCGCTTCCGGGTATGTCTTCTGCGGCACTGGGCGTTCCTATCTGATTGACAGGCTTCCGACCGTCGCATACAGCGCGTCATGAGTTGCCGAAAGAAGCCGAACGTCGCTGCGCAGGCGCCGTATAGAGCCGCACCGACGTACGGCTTCTTTCGGCAACTCGATTGTCATTAGGAGTACTCGGCTGAATGTAATGTTAAAAAATTATTTTTGGGTGAACCCCCGCTTTAAGGGGGCAAAGGACACTGCTTTGGGGGGCATGGGGCACTACTGTGGGTGGGGGGGTGATGTGAAGGGGGATAGACAGGTGGCACAAAATACTACTATGGGGGGAGGACACTGCTATAGAGGCAGAGGACACTACAGTGAGGGGTAGATGTGAAGGGGGGCAGAAGACACTGCTTGGGGGATCAAGGACACTACATTGTGGGGTAATGTGAAGAGGGGCAGAGGACACTGCAATGGGGGGAAGAAGACACTGCTGTATAGGGGGGGAGATGGGCAGAGGACTCTACTGTGAGGGGTGGCAAAGGAGACTACTGTGTGTGTGGGAGTGGAGCATAGGGGCAGAGGACCCTACTGTGGATGGGACAGAGTACATTACTGTGGGGAGGATGATGTGAAGGGGGGGAGAGGACACTACTGTGGTGGTGGGGAGGGGGTGGGGGGAAGACAGGACACTACTGTGGTGGGGGTGATGTAAAGTGAATGGGAGCAGAGGATACAGTGTGTTCTTCATGCCGTCTTTTTATTGGGAGCTTGGGGACCTTTGATATCCTCCATGTTGTCCAGGTAGATCTCAACCTCTGAAAGGTTGCCTACCCCTGCGGTAGTTTGCATGCTGGCTACACACTGCTACCTGAACTGGCACTTCTGCAATTTTGTAGTCTGATTGTCCTGCAAGGCCCTGCACTCCATGGAAAGCAGGTAAACATGCTGAATGTTTGCATACACAAATTGAAACACCTCCTTGTTTTAAAACGATATCTTGCTCTTAGCTTGAATTTGTTTTACTAGAAGTAAATGATTCATGTTTAAAAGTCAATGTCAAGCAAAAATAAATGTTTCTTTTGTTTTACTGCTCTTCAGGGCTCTTTTAGAGAGCTTTTCCATCCATTTCTATTTTGCAAACAGGGACATGGACAGAATTTTTTTTTTATAAGCATTCTTGTCTTCCTTTACTCTACCAAAAAATGTTTTTTTATTGATGTTTTTGGATTCTTTGAGAGTTCATCTCACTTTTTTGGAGTAAAAACTGACACGGTTCAAATTCTTCTCCACTCTTTTCAAAACTAATGCCGTGTACACACAATCATTTTTCAGCATGAAACGTTGTTTTTAAAAAACGTCATTTAAAATGATCTGAAAAACAACAAAAATTTTTTTCGAACATGCTGCATTTTTTAACGTAGTTTTAAACTATGTCGTTTTTCGGATTGTAAAAAATGATCGTGTGTGGGCTAAAATTATGTAAAAAACCTGCGCATGCTCAGAAGCAAGTTATGAGATGGGAGCGCTCGTTCTAGTAAAACTACCGTTCTGAATGGAGTAAGCACATTCATCACGCTGTAACAGACAGAAAAGCACAAATCGTCTTTAAAGCCTCATACACATGATCAGTCCATCCGATGAGAATGGTCCGAAAGGACCGTTGTCATCGGTTAACCGATGGAGCTGACTGATGGTCCGTCGCGCCTACACACCATTGGTTAAATAACCGATCGTGTCACAACGACGTGTTGAAAAAAACGAGGTTCAATGCTTCCAAGCATGCGTCGACTTGATTCAGAGCATGCGCGGGTTTTTAACCGATGCTTTTGCATACTAACGATCGGTTTTGACCTATCGGTTAGGCGTCCATCGGTTAAATTTTAAAGCAAGTTCCTATTTTTTGAACCAAAGGTTAAATAACCTATGGGGCCCACACACGGTCGGTTTTGACCAATGAAAAAAGTCCTTCAGACCGCTGTCCTCTGGCTATCCTATCGTGTGTACGAGGCCTTACTAACACGGAATTAGTTAAAGCAGCCCAAAGGCGAATGGAACTTCCCCTTTATAGTGCCGTCGTACGTGTTGTACGTCACCGCGCTTTGATAGATAATTTTTTTAAACGATGGTGTGTAGGCAACATCGTTTTATTGATGAAGTTGGGAAAACTTCGTTTTTTAGACATGCTGAAAAACTATGTTTTCTTTTATGCTGAAAAATGATTGTGTGTATGCGGCATTAAATTTTTCTTTGGATTGACATCCACTTTTAATGTTAAGCCTGTAGCATTAAAGATGCCTGTAAGTATATTGCTATGGGGTCTAGTCTTCTATGTTTAGCCACAGATAATTCAAAATTTCAACATAGAATACACAGCTTGTCTGCACTGGAGAAATACACTTTTGATCTCTTACCCATATAGATTGAAAATATTATCCTGATGAAAGAACCGGTGTAAGAAGAGCATCTGCTCTGTCACAATCTATCCCAGGATGCCATCTGCAACCATGATCATCACAATTATACCAACACATAAAACTAGGATCTAAGAGGCACAACAAAGGGATACCAAAACAAAGACAAGATTCTCATACAAAAATGTGACCAACCTGTTGGTTTGAACTGTTACTTACGACCACAAGCCAAAGTAAATCTTCATAGTGTTACAAGTCAAACAGATGCAGTTTTGAAGTATAAAACTGTGTTCGATCTACAGTGGATAAAACTTTTCAGAAATAAAAATATTAAAGAAGGATTCTGGATTGCAGTATTTACATGCAATATAATCACACAACAAAACATAACCTCAACAAATTTTAGCAAACATACTAGGGCAGATCCAGAAAGAAATACACTGGCACAGCGTATCAGAGATACACTACGCCGCCGTACCTTACCTGGCGCATTTTCGAATCCTCAGCGAGTTTGCGCCGTAAGTTACGGTGGCGTAGTGTATTTCTGGCAGCGGATTTCAAATGGGCGGAAGCCGTCGTATCTTGTTTTGAGGATTCAAAACAACGATACAACGCGGGAAATTTGAAAGTACGCCAGCGTATCAGTAGATATGCCGGCGTCTGTGGATCTGGCCCACTGTTTCTGTGAAATAAAACGACATCATGATAGTAATCCTCCAAGTGGTCGTCCATCACTCGCTGGGTGCATGCCTCCTGGGATCCGTTCCTCTCCACAGTAAGCCATTTAGATTGCCCATTCATTTGTTTTACTGTTTGATTGACAATATGATATTCATAGTAGATGAGGATTTGGGGGCTTCAAAATGGGTTGATTACATAAATTATGATGATCAAAAAATAAGAAGAGAAGATCATTTTAAAGATATGAACAAGAAATCAAAGCACAATTGTACATTTTGGAGTTATTTTTTATTTTCATTGTTTTTTTGTTTCTATTTACTTTTTGCACAAGTGTATGCATACCTACAAATTGTCTATCAGTTCTCATTATTTCTATACCACACGTGAAGTTCTTGTCTGTGGTTGCTATTCAGGGGCTTGGATTTATGCTACCCAGTGAATTTTTTCTCTTACTTCTCCCCTTAAATTTTTGAGTGGTTTAACTACATCAATATTTATGTCGCTGATGATAGTATTTGTACTCGGAGTCTCAGGTAATCGTGCTAGAGAAAGGTCTGAGGGGAAACAGGGAAATTGACCTGAGGTGTGCCGGGGTCACGTGGTCGGTATGCCTAAAAGGGGGCATACCCAAGTAGAAGTAAAAGAAGAAATAGCAAGAAAAAAGGGGATGGGTGGGTGGGACACCAGAAACCGACGCCCAGAAGGAGGAAGGAGGACGGGTTTAAATACCTCCCGACTCCTCCTACAAATACAGGCTTCCCTGCGTTCAGCCTGCCAACTTGTACTCGGAGTCTCAGGTAATCGTGCTAGAGAAAGGTCTGAGGGGAAACAGGGAAATTGACCTGAGGTGTGCCGGGGTCACGTGGTCGGTATGCCTAAAAGGGGCCAAAAATAAACAGTAGGATGAGCTCGCAAAGAGATTGAAATGAAAGTAACAGTATGTAACCCCAAGCCCCCAAAGCAAGACTGCCTGTGACAGACATGTGGAACTGGGATATGTTTGGAAAAGAAAGCTGACTACCGCCAATCTAACTTCTCAACAACGAAAACACCGACCCCTTGATGAAAAGCAGCAGAACTGCACCTGTACTAAAGCACGGCCCGGAGTGAATATTGAAGTGCTACCCTAGCTAGGCAGCAAGGCATAGCTACGTGTCATGCCCTGTGCTAGCAGGGAAGAGAGTGCCAGGGAAAGGAGGGTGGCCTATCTCTGAGTACATCCGCGAAAGTCCGGCACCCAGACTGTGCTGGGCACCAACTTGAAAAACCTGTTGAGTTGAAAAGTGGCAAAAGAACCAACCGCAAATAGGTACAGAATGTTTGTGAGAAAAGAACCCAGGAAACTGAGATAGAAACGCCTGGAGGATATCCCAGGCCGAGTCAAGAGCTACCAGGCTGAATCGAAAAGGACTTAAGATCAAGCTTCGTCTGTACCAAAAGAGAAGGCAGTATCGGGAGGTTCAAGAGGGCTTGCCACCATGTATGGAACCCCGTGACCGGAGCAGGACGGATGGCAGCAAAATCTTCGACTTCCCTGCCCGTGGCATGAATTCTGCAAACAAGAACAACATTGTTAAAAACAAAACATGACCAACGAGCCCCAACTTACCTTAGGAAAAGGAAAACCCTACCTTCCCTAACCCCTGCCTACGCGGGTGTCCGTGATTGACACACTCAGTGACGTAGAGCAGGAACGACTACGTAGCACAAGACTGAAAACGTGTCAGTCTCAAGAACCTAGCGAGGCTGAGCAACCAGAGGCAAACCAGGCCAATTGAAAACGTAACACTCAAGCCTATGAACCTGAAGGCGTGTCAGGCAAGTGATGTAAATAGAAAGATAACATGACGTAGGAAAACGTAATGATAGCCGTGAGAAGCGGATGAGGGGACTTGCCACTGCACAAGCCAATTAGAACGAAAACATCTCAATCCGCCAGTACCCTTAACGTGACGGTACCCAGCAGTGGAGAGTGGCCATGAACTAATGTGAGGCTATGAACGTGACATGTATGCCCAGACTAAGACAATAAAATGTAGGTAAGTGTAGGACTGATGCAGCTGGACTGACAATGTGACAATCCCACGAAATGCGAAGGCCGAGCAACCTGAGGCGTAGCAGGCAAATTAAAAACGTAGACTCAGGCCTGATGAACCTGAAGACGTGTCAGGTCGTTGTGTGAGAAAATAAAAGTTAAGATGCATGAAACGGATGAGGAGACTTGCTAGCGTACAAGAAAATTAAAAACGATCATCTCAATCCGTAAGCACCCATAGACGTGATGGGTGACCCCCCCCCCCCAGCGGTGGAACACCATGAATCTAAAAAGAACATGCTAAGACTACCAACTGAAACTAACACAACTGGAACCTGCAATAGAAACATAAGGTTGCACGAGAACCAAACACATTCGAGAACATGAACAGCATGAAAAACATGAGAAACAGAGATACGAAAACATGACAAAATAAATTGTATGAGAACATAAATTGCATGGGAAACGTGAACACCCGAGAACATGATTGCATGAGAAACAAAATATACATGAGAACATAAAAATACCATGAAAATCGTAATTGTGTGAGAAGCGTAACTCGTATGAAAAAGCGTAACTTGCGTGAAAAGCATGACGTAAGAACAGCGTAACGTATGAAAACATGACCAATGTAATTGTATCACAACTGAAACCTGCCAGAGAAACGTAAATGTTAGAGAACACGAATAGCATGAGAAACGTAACGTAAAACGAAACATGGAAATGTAAAAATTGCATGAGAACATGACTCACACGAGAAACGTAACCCATGAAGACCTAACTCTCATGAGAAACGTCATCGCACGAGGACACGTAACCGCACGAGGACACGTAACCGCACGAGGACACGTAACCGCACGAGGACACGTAACCGTACGAGGACACGTAATCGCACGAAGACAACATAATGCATGAGAAACGTGGTCGCATGAGAACGTAAAAACACAAGAGAAACGTAATCGCATGAGAAACTACCCTGGGAAACATAATCGCATGCGAACGTAATCGCGTGAGAACTACCATGTGAAACGTAATCACCTGAGAAACGTAAACACATGAGGACATGACTCATGAGAAACGTGATCGCATGAGAACTACCATGCAAACCGCAACGCATGAGAAACGTAAACACACAAGGACATGACTCGTAAGAGAAACGTGATTGCATAAAAAACGTGATCGGATGAGAACTACCATGTGAAACGTAATCACATGAGAAATGTAAACGCATGAGAAACGTAAACACATGAGGATATGCCTCATGAGAAACGTGATTGCATAATAACTACCATGCAAAACGTAGTCGCATTAGAACTACCATGCGAACCGTAATCGCATGAGAAACGTAAACACAAGGACAAGACTCGTGAAAAAAAAAACCAAGATCGCATAAGAAACGTGATCGCATGTGAACGTAATTGCAAGAGAACTACCATGTGAAACGTAACCGCATGAGAATGTAATCGCATGAGAAACGTAAACACATGAGGACATGACTCATGATAAACGTAGTCGCATGAGAAACTGAATGGCATTGAAAATGTAAACATTGAAAACATGCCTAGCCTGAGAAACCTAGTCGCCTGAGAAACAGTCGCCTGAGAAACTAAATGACATTGAAAATGTGAACATCGAGAACATGACTAGCCTGAGAAACGTAGTCGCATGAGAAACATAGTCGCATGAGAAACATAGTCGCATGAGAAACATAGTCGCATGAGAAACATAGTCGCATGAGAAACTGAATAACATTGAAAATGTGAACATCGAAAACATGACTAGCCTGAGAAACATAGTCGCATGAGAAACGTAGTCGCATGAGAAACGTAGTCGCATGAGAAACTGCATGACACTGAAAATGTAACATTGAGAACATGACTAGCCTGAGAAAAATAGTCGCATGAGAAACGTAGTCGCATGAGAAACGTAGTCGCATGAGACACTGAATGGCATTGAAAAAGTAAACATTGAGAACATGACTAGCCTGAGAAAAGTAGTCGCATGAGAAACGTAGTCGCATGAGAAACGTAGTTGCATGAGAAACGTAGTCGCATGAGAAACGTAGTCGCATGAGACACTGAATGGCATTGAAAAAGTAAACATTGAGAACATGACTAGCCTGAGAAAAATAGTCGCATGAGAAACGTAGTCGCATGAGAAACGTAGTCGCATGAGAAACGTAGTCGCATGAGACACTGAATGGCATTGAAAAAGTAAACATTGAGAACATGACTAGCCTGAGAAAAGTAGTCGCATGAGAAACGTAGTCGCATGAGAAACGTAGTCGCATGAGAAACGTAGTCGCATGAGACACTGAATGGCATTGAAAAAGTAAACATTGAGAACATGACTAGCCTGAGAAAAGTAGTCGCATGAGAAACGTAGTCGCATGAGAAACGTAGTCGCATGAGACACATAGTCGCATGAGAAACTGAATGGCATTGAAAAAGTAAACATTGAGAACATGACTAGCCTGAGAAAAATAGTCGCATGAGAAACGTAGTCGCATGAGAAACGTAGTCGCAAGAGAAACGTAGTCGCAAGAGAAACGTAGTCGCAAGAGAAACTGAATGGCATTGAAAAAGTAAACATTGAGAACATGACTAGCCTGAGAAACGTAGTCGCATGAGACACGTAGTTGCATGAAAAACGTAGTCGCATGAAAAACGTAGACGCATGAAAAAAAAAAAGAATGGCATTGAAAATGTATACATGGAGAACATGACTAGCCAAGAGTCCATTATATAACCTTAAGAAAGTAATAAATGAGGTGTTACCAAGCAACCATTCACATTGCTGTTGTAATTTCCAGTACAAGTTAGGTAATGAAAGCGAACGTCCTAATGGTTGCTAATGGTGATGCAATGTAGAATACATTCCATATACTCAATGCCCTGCACTTCTGACAAGACAGGTAATTATTACTGGAGATTTCTACAAGTTTCCTATAATCTGCCATTGAAACTTTCTCACATATACCCTGGTTCGGGCATGATTACATTCTCTGCCATTTACTATAATTTGAGTTTGTCTCATCCTATTCAAATTGATGCAGCAAATTCCAATTCCAAAAAAACAGATAGTTTGTATTACCTCTATCGTAGCCTAGAGACACATTGGGAACACTTGGAAACATGACTAAGCCGCTGGGAGAAGTGGATGGATGGATGGATGCTGCGCCCCCCCTCGTGAACCCCGGGAGGAGGAGAGGACAAATGAGCGGCCGTGCCGCTGCTGCCGGCGTGAACCTGGAGGAGATAAGTGAGTGGGGGTTGGAAGGGGGGCACCTGCAAGGGACCACGAGACATGCGGGAATCGAGGAGGCGGGCCTCCCCTCCTATAGACCCGGTGTGGGGACCAGACTGCGAGCGGCTCCCTCCTCCCCCTGAAACACCATGTACGGACGGGATAGCGGCGGGCAGTCAGGTCTCCATGCTGCCGGTGTGAGGGGAACCTCCGTGAGCCCCCCGCTGCCGACCTGTAGCTCCACATGGACACCTGAAATGACGCGGTCCCCCTGCAACCCGGAGGAGTGGGAGGGAGGTTGGATGACCCCCCCCTTGTGTGCCCGGAGAACTGCAGTGTGAGCCCGCATACAGCCCAGAGTGGAAGGCGGCTCCCGCTCCCCCCATACCCGCCTGGTACTCGCCCAGGGAGAAGCAGGTGGGTCAGCACAACACGTGGAGCCGCCATGAGCGAGCGAGCGGGCAGGCGGGCGACCCCTCCCCCCTCCAAAGCCGACATCTGCTGACGCTGACATGACACGCCCCCTCCTACACCAGAAACCGACGCCCAGAAGGAGGAAGGAGGATGGGTTTAAATACCTCCCGACTCCTCCTACAAATACAGGCTTCCCTGCGTTCAGCCTGCCAACTTATTATTATACACCAGCAGACCCTCATTTTTTTTCTATTGAAAAGCCTGTGGCGTGCAAAACACAACCTCAAAAACTCCACCCGGTGCAGAAAAAATGTGCACACACAAAGAGTGTTCACAAAAACGTGCAGACGGGTGCAAACGTCAAATGGTCCTCCGAAAAGGACCCAACCCTGATCCCCTGGGGCGTTAGGCTCCTGGCAGGGACTGAGGTAATCTGTGTTCCGTGTAGCCGATGCCGACACGGACCCAACTTCCTTGGAGGGTCTGCCGAAAACAGAACCCTCCCAGGTGGGGCTCTGCCGAGAAGCGACCCTCATTTCCATGATTAAGCCCAGGAGGGTGGGGTGAAACATGTTAAAGACATGGTCTGGATGAATTGAGCTGAGGCTGCTTTTACTTGCTTATCAATCAGGCTGAGTGAGTTGTGTGGTGGCCGCAGGGGCGTATCTAGGGTATGGCAGCCATGGCAAGTGCCATGGGCACCATATGAAGGGGGCACTGGTGAGTGGCTGGGCAGCAATGCACTTACCAGGGTCTGATGGTCTCTTCTTCCCTCCAGGCTCCCGAACATATGCTGGATCTCCTTTTCAGCACCTTTGCTAATGGACAATGCCGGCAGCGCTGCAAGTGGGACTATTTCTAATTTCTTACTCCTGTAAGTGCAGTCACTGGTCGGGTCGCGGAGTAAGCAGGAATCTGCATTTCCCGATGCTACCTCTATAGTCCCGACTACAGCAGCCCTGACAGCTGAATATCACTCCTCCGCCTGCTGTCAGGATGCTATAGCCAGGACTATAGCGGTGGCATCGGGCCGGTGTATTTCTTGACAGGACACCTGGACTGTGGACTCAGTCAGGAGGTGTCTCCTCACAGGCCTTCTGACTCAAGGTCCTATCAGTGCAAAAGCAGAGCCCAGCCACCTGCCCAGCAGGAGGGATGGCTGTACTGCCAGTGCCTTATGCTGAGACTGATCCTCTTGATTAAGATGCAGCCACATTTTTCATGCGTTACCCTCTCCCTGCAGGCCATGGCTCCTTTGTAGTCTAAATCATATTTTTTTGGGCCCCATGAGATCAAACACAGGGGACCAGGAGGTATGGAGGGATTATTTTTTCTAATTCGGCTTGCTGAAATATCAACTCCTCCCTGCTTGTATGTAGTTAATGGCAATAAAGGCTCTCCCATTCCATCTGGTCGGATTGGCAGCGCACAAAGAAGGAGGAGGAACATCAGTTTCTTCCTCTCCTCTGACAACTGAGGCCATAAGTTATGAAGATTTCATCACTTCCAGTATTGGTTCTGCATTTACCTGGCTGGTACCAGCTAAGAAAGCAGCCAATAAGCCTTGGAGGGCAGAGGAGGGGTCAATGGGCCTAATAAACCCCAGATGTCTCCATAAAGAAGATATGTCACTACCCAAGGGATGACAAATATCACTTGAAGACAGCTGAATTATTTTTTGAGGTTAGGGCAGGGCCAGGGATGGACCCAGGGGTGAGGTCATGGGCCCCATCAGGTAGGCTGTAGGGGGCCCCACGATATCTAACAGTGGCTCTGGTCTCTGGTAAGGGGGTAGTGGGGGCACAGACTCTGGCAGTGGCTGGGTTTGTGCAGCACTGCAGCAGGCAGGGAGAGAGGGTGTCCTCTTGTATATCAGTGCAGTCATCATTCTCAGTCAAACTGGTGAGCAGAAGAGAAATAAGAGCACAGCCTACTATGCTGGAATTTGTAGTCCCATGGAGGTGGGGAAATGCTCACGCATACTGTGGAGAGAGGGCTGGTCATATAAAGTAAAAGGCTCTATGCTGTTACAGGGATGCCATGGCTGACCTGACCCCTGTCTAAAAATACTTGTTCTCTGGCACACTGCTTTAAGGGGGAACTCTGCAGACTCTGGGGTAAAGGGGGACACCGATGTAAGTGGGATCTCTGGACTATGTGATAACCAGATACCCCCTCACATCAGAGGCCCCCCTACATCCCAGTCCGCAGAGATCCCCTTTGTGTTAGAGTCCCCTCCTTACAGTGTATATAAAGATGATGCCAGAGTCCACAGCATTCTTTAGATCAGATTTCCCAGTGTGGAGGGAAACTCTGTGGATTCCGATGTAAGGAGGGCTCTCTGGGAACTCTAAGGGGGGAACTGTGATATAAGATGTAACGCTATTGACCCTGGTGTAAGGGGTAATTAAAGCGCTTGACTTGTAGTTTTGGTAGCTGTTTTTGTTAAGGTTATCTGAAAGATGGGTTTCAAATGTTTTGACAGGGGCGCAGTTTCACTGCTTGCCATAGGCGCCATTTTCACTAGATACGCCTCTGGGTGGCCGGGTTACCTATTTCTATTTCTGCAGTATGCTTTGGGCCTGGGAGGACCTTTCCTTAGCCTGCACTCTTACTGGTCAGCAACATCCAACTCGCTGGACCTTGACAGACTGAGCAGGGACCCTCAAGCATTTATCATGTGTCACAATTTAGAGAAAGTCTTGCATTTTGTCAGCGAATACAAGGCATTATCTGGATAAAGTAGGGAGGGCACATTCTCCTTCTCATCCAATCAGAGAATGCCTTGTATTCATTGAGAAAATACAAGGTTTTCTCTGAATGGTGGTAGTGCAAAGTGAGCAACTACCTGTAGTAAGGATCTTTGTTCTAACTAAAGTGCTGAGGAATTTTTGCATTTATTTACTCCTAATTGTCTCATTCTTGTGTATCATTGCTAGTTAAAATTGTATTGTGCTAGTTAAAATTGTATCTTTTGTTTCTATCCTGCCAGATATTGGATGTGGGGTGTCTATTGCCTAATGCCCCAAAAATCTGTTGTTTAGTGTTCCATTTACTGTATATGATTTAATAGTATACTTCCTGGCTTTATGATTTTTTGGAAAAGATCAGATTCTTTTTTACTGTAAATGGTCATTGGAGAACTGTACAAGAGTACTGCATGGAAGCTGTTTTTTTTTTTTTTTTTAAAGAACTTAATGTCATTCTGAACAAAGGATTCAAATAATTCATAAATTACAATGATTTCCAAAAATAATAAAACCATAACATAGAAAATCATCAAAAGTGATACTTCTTTATCATATAATGCATTCACTGTGTATTCTGAGACAAATGCACGTAAGCACATAAAAGCAATATAACCTTTTCACATAACTGTTTCATGCAAGCATAAAAGACATTACGTAAAAGGGATCAATCATATTTTTCTGCTCATCTGACTGAAAATATCATTGAAAAATAACAAAAGTATGACTCAGTATAATAGTGGGAGAAGATTTGTCAGTATATGGTTATTGTTTATTTCAATGACTTTCCATTGGTTTCATAAAAAAAAAAGTATACTTTATACAACAGAGGAGAACCAGAGATATAAATATGCTTTATACAATGGAGAGGAACTGAGATGATACACTTATGCCACGTACACACGATCGGACCCATGGATTTTTCCATCAGATATCCGATGAAGCTAACTTTCATCAGTCGTGTCTACACACCATCAGTTAAAAATCTGATCGTGTCCAACGCGTTGACGTAAAACACTACGACGTGCTGAAAAAAATGAAGTTCAATGCTTCCGAGCATGCGTCGACTAGATTCTGAGCATGCGTGGATTTTTGACCGATGGATTTCCCCACAGACGATCTTTTTTTTTCTATCATTTTTTTAACCATCAGAAAATTTT
Source organism: Rana temporaria (assembly GCF_905171775.1). Taxonomy (NCBI): domain Eukaryota; kingdom Metazoa; phylum Chordata; class Amphibia; order Anura; family Ranidae; genus Rana; species Rana temporaria. The sequence goes on along the minus strand of NC_053493.1, from coordinate 114,513,287 downwards.
AATACAGGTTCTATTTTTTTTTACCGATGGGGGGAAAAAAAACTATGGGGCCCACACACTATCGGTTCGAACGATCGGTTCGTTCATCAGACGAACAGATCGTGTGTACAGGGCATAATTTTAATTCATTCAATTATTAATTTGAAGCCCAACTCCAGAGCATTACAGCAACTTCTGAAAATTCTATGAAAATATTAAAGGACCATATTGGCGTAGGCTTAGGCGTAACTCTACCTGGTGATTCATTTTTCAGGCACTGAGCAAACGACGTGTCAGAGGGGAGAGGAGGCATGCTCATTCTCTCCATACCAGAAAGTTTGATTCTTTGGGTGCCTTCATCAGTGCTTTGCAGGGCACCAAATGACAAATGAAAGATTTTCTGAGACACTCTATGATGCCTACCAAGCAGCGCCTACCTTACTTTATATTTATTATTACCAGCAAATTATAAACACATTTTGTATAACCAGTTTGAGAAATAAGCCCTCTTAACTTAAAAAATTATTCAAAAACAAAAAACTCTGGCATCACAGTTTTAACCCCCCTGTCGGTAAACCCGAGCGTGACTCGGGGTTGGTTTTTCATGTTAGGATCGGTAAACCAGAGTCACGCTCGGGCTGGACGGGCTTACCTTTCGCTGGATCCACAGGCTTGGTTTACTTACCTTGTCCCTGGATCCAGCGATGCCACACGCTGTGTGAGCGAGCGGGTCCTCCTCGCTCGATTCACAGTCCCCGTGTGACGCCGATCTCCGTTCCCTGCGACGTTACGACGCACGGGGACGGAGAACGGCGCCAAATTCAAAAAAGTAAACAAACACTTTACATACAGTATACTGTAATCTTATAGATTACAGTACTGTATGTAAAAAATACACACCCCCCTTGTCCCTAGTGGTCTGCCCAGTGCCCTGCATGTACTTTTATATAATAAAAAATGTCATTTCTGCCTAAAAACTGTAGATTGTCCAAAAGTGTCCCTTTATGTCAAAAATGGTTTTAGATCAGCTAGAAAACAGCGATAATAAATTATAATCACTTGCAGAAATGTGCGATAACGATTTGCGGGGAAATTCGTCATAAAAAAAATAAAATAATGACAGCGACAATTCTGCAACTGCAAATTTCAGTGATTTTGAGTTGATTACATTATTGAATAATTTTTATTATAATTATATTATTATTTGTTATAATTATTTATAATTATTTATTATATTAAAATGTATAATTTTGTTTTAAAAAAAAAATCATACCCGGGATGCCTACAAGACTCTTGCTTGGTCAGATTTAAGTGAGTTATTTCTAAAAATTACAGGCCTACAGTATAAAACGACAATTTCCTTGCAAAATAATTGTACCGCTTTTGGTACGTAATTCCAGACAGAATCATACCGCCAGGGAGGTTAATGAAAAGGGCTCCTAGGCCCTGTACACACAACCGGTTCATCCGATGAGAATGGTCCGATGGATCGTTTTCATCGGTCCACCACTGAAGTGGCCTGATGGTCTGATGTGTGTACATACCATCAGTTCAAAATCCGATCGGGTCAAAACGCGGTGACGTAAAACAGACGACGTGCTGAAAAAAATTAAGTTCAATGCTTCCAAGCATGCGTCGACTTGATTCTGAGCATGCGCGGGTTTTGAACCGATGCTTTTTTGTACTAACCATCGGTTTGGTTTTAAATCAAGTTTTAAAATTTTGGTCCGAAGGACAAAAGACAGATGGGCCGTACACACGGTCGGTTTGGACCGATGAAACTGAACCTCGGTCCATTCTCATCGGTTTTGACCGGTCGTGTGTACGCGGCCTTAGTACAACTGTAACTGCATACACATCTGAGAATGTGATCTTTACTGTATTTGCTGCTGTATAAGACTACCTTTTACACTTAAAAAAACTGGCCAAAAAGCAGGGGTCGTCTTATACGCCAGGTCAGCTGCACGGATGCCTGCTAGATGTGCGGTAATACTGTATGTAGCTGTAACGGCTACCCGGGCTAGCGAGAGGGTATCAGCCATTGGAGACGTCCTTTTCCCTGGCAAAGTGCGATATGCAAGTAAAACCGGTATCATTCCATCCCCAAGATCCAGAGAGAGAGAGGGTCCCCCATCAAGAACGAGACGAGGCTGCGTGTTGAAGGGTCAACCAAGACTGATTTAATGGGACATTTCCCTTAGCTTATATGTGCTTACAACTGTGACAGGAACAATGACAATCTCCGCCCCCCCCCTTCACACAGATACTTTGAAATAATGACATCTCCTTGAATCAATCAGTCTCTAGACGTTCCGGCACCGAGATCCACTTAACATGACCTGGCCGGGCACATTCCTTTCTCAATAGAATTCAATTAACCTTTAGAACAATACACCCTCACAGATCATCACGTTAGCATACACCTGGCAGGGGGCTGTTAACTGGTAATACACAACAGAGAGTCAATTAGCATTTAGCAGTGAAAAGTCACTCTACAATTAACCCTTTGAGCTCAGTAACAAGTCATGCAGTCCTCTGTAGGCAGAATAGTTCATAGGTCCGTTACAGTAGCTTTGGCTACAAACAGTATATACCACTTAGCCAATCCCGGTGAGCGTTGTATTCAAATGAATACAGAGCCTGCTCGGATTGGAGTAACAACCTCTGACAATCTGAGCAGGCTACATACATTGGCTTTGAGAGTCGGAGAGGCGTGGGCTGATGATGTTACAGCCTCTGCCAATCCAAGCAGGCTTTGAATTCATTAATAGAATACATCGCTCGCAGTAATTGAATCCAGCGCAAGCAAGAAGGAAGAAGAATATGGCTCCAGAAAGAATGAAGAAGAATATGGCTCCAGAAAAAATGAAGAAGAATATGGCTCCAGAAAGAATGAAGAATAATATGGCTCCAGAAAGAATGAAGAATAATATGGCTCCAGAAAGAATGAAGAAGAACATGGCTCCAGAAAGAATGAAGAAGAATATGGCTCCAGAAGGAATGAAGAAGAATATGGCTCCAGAAAGAATGAAGAAGAATATGGCTCCAGAAAGAATGAAGAAGAATATGGCTCCAGAAATAATGAAGAATAATATGGCTCCAGAAAGAATGAAGAAGAATATGGTTCCAGAAGGAATGAATAAGAATATGGCTCCAGAAAGAATGAAGAAGAATATGGCTCCAGAAAGAATGAAGAAGAATATGGCTCCAGAAAGAATGAAGAATAATATGGCTCCAGAAAGAATGAAGAAGAACATGGCTCCAGAAAGAATGAAGAAGAATATGGCTCCAGAAGGAATGAAGAAGAATATGGCTCCAGAAAGAATGAAGAAGAATATGGCCCCAGAAAGAATGAAGAAGAATATGGCTCCAGAAGGAATGAAGAAGAATATGGCTCCAGAAAGAATGAAGAAGAATATGGCTCCAGAAAGAATGAAGAAGAATATGGCTCCAGGAAGAATGAAGAAGAATATGGCTCCAGAAAGAATGAAGAAGAATATGGCTCCAGAAGGAAGAAATATGAAGCGTCAGAAGCCTCGGAAGGGGGTTCGTCTTAATACGGTGAGTAGAGGCAAAAAAAAAGTCTTTAAAAAAAATGTAAAATTAGGGGTCGACATTTACACCAGCAAATACGGTAATTCCAAAATGTACCTGCTGGTGAAATATGATATTGCATTGGACCCATACAAAAAATAATGGTTGAATTTGAATGAGTAAACTTTGTTCAGCAAATGCACCACTTTTGTTTACCACTATGCTGTAGGAGGTGGTGACCCCTGTGATTGGTAACAATTGGCACCCAAGCAATTAGGGAATTTCCCAATAACTAACAATCACATTTATTTCAAATATTAACTCTGACATTCCTACTGCAAATTTAAAAATAAAACTCATTTAACATAAAATGTGTGCCTGCTGAGGGCAGTAGACCATTAAAGTACATATTTGCTGAAAAAAATAAATGGAGGGTTTTGGAGGAGTCGCTGTACTAACAATCTAATTTTAGTATATGGATCTCCCCTGCTGAGCTATTGTGTTTTCTTTGACAGGGGGAACCTCCCACCCAACACACCAGTCAGCTCTCTCAGCCATTGGCTGAGAGCTTTGATGGGGTGCTAATCCGCAGACCTTTTCCGGGCATTTTCCTTCGACAGAAGCCAGAAGAATGTCGTCGAACTTCTGTTGGACCAGCTGCTGTGCACATGGGTCAAATGTTGGACTGTTTCTATTGAACCAGCCAATGACGCCCGATATTCTACCTGTGTGTACGGCAATTAGGTGGCCATAAGTACTGTAATCTGTAGCTCAGGAACAATGGCAAAGTGAGAGGGGAAATTTTATAGGGTGTCATGTTTTCTGTAGAAGATTATACTGAGCTAAATAAAGTATCATTGGCACAGAATGAAGTTAAATAGGAATCATTCTACTGTACCTCACTTTAAATAATCATCATTATCATTATTATTATTATTATTATAAATTTAGTTTATTTCTTTTAAAACAGAGAATGGCCATTATTTGTAATTAGTTATTGCTCCTTATGCACCCCATTATCTAAAGTGCTTGAACATTCTATCACTTCCACATGAATAGACATATTTATGTGCCCATAATATTAAATAACTAAGCTGACCTTATCGTCATCTGAAATCTAATTAAAGATGTCAGCATCTTCTCCTTTGAGAGATTCCAGAAAATGAGAATGAACTGCATTACCACAGATTTCATATATATACACAGGTATATATATATATATATATATATATATATATATATATATATATATATATATATATATATATATATACAGGTATATATATATATATATATATATATATATATATATATATATATATATATATATAAAATGTTATCATTTATTATGTTCAGGGCTAAAAAAAAGAAGCTATTTAGGTTGGCTAATATGAAATGCTGCAAATTAATATCTCATATGCAGCATTTCCTGTTGGAGCTCTGGCTCATTTTTAAATGTTTACCAGGCCAATCTTAACTGTTTTGGGGGGAAAAAAGCCTGTTTACAGAGTTCACTAGCTAAAGATGTACACACAAAGATGGATGAGCCAGAGGAGTCACTCAAGCTTTTTTGCTTTATATGGTTCCGTGTATACTTTCAACTAAAAATTGACAGTCTGGAAGTATTTGTATGTTCTTAGATCTTAATCCCAGCCTCTCCTGCTTTTCTAATTTATTTTCCTGCTTCCACTTTTCCTTCTCTACCATACCACTTCTTTCCCTCACCACTCTCCCCAACAAATCTGATCCACAAGTTTTTATTGCACTAGCACTTCCCTTCCTCACCTCTGTCAATGTATAATCATCCCTGTACCCAGGGCCGCCATCAGGGGGGTACAGGCATTACACCTGTAAGGGGCATTCGTCTGACCCCTCACCTTTATCAACTTGCGGCAGGGGCCTGCCCCTCCCCGTTTTTTTTTTTTTTTCGTCTGACCCCCCCCACCTTTGGCAACTCGCGGCAGGGCCCACCCCCCTTCTTTTTTTTTTGTATTTATTTTTTTGTCTGACTCGCGGCAGGAGAGAGAAAAGAAGACTTGACTTTGTTTTGTTGTTGGTCAGCACCAACGCCCCCCCCTTCCCGCTTATCATCTTGCTGCAGGAGATAAAAGAGATGACACTTTCGTTACCACAACCCCCAACCCCCTCCCGCTTATCATCTCGTGGCAGGAGAGAGGAGGGCTCCCCCGGTTCTCTGTTCCAGGGGGGCCCTGCCTTAAGCTGTGTAAGGGGCCTCAAAATTTGATTTGTGATGGCTGCCCTGCCTGTACCCCAAACAAAAGAAAAGTGAAACAAAGAGCAGCACAATATTTTTTATTGATATTATTGATGTTACTGTTTATATCAAAGACAACGTGTAATTCATCATTAGGGTAAGCACACACACACATATACAGTGTGGATATATATATATATATATATATATATATATATATATATATATATATATATATATATATATATAGATAGATATTACAGACTCTATAACCCATTTGGTTGCCAATACATGGCTATACCAAATATCTATACAAGTTTATTCTAATAATACCCAATGAGCTGTTGTATGTTCAACATACCACCTTGTCAATCGGTAGACATTGTGTATGCACTACTATTCTCATACCTGTATGACTATTAATTGCATGTAATTCCTACTGTTTTCTTTTTTAATTAATTTATCATAATAATAATAATTTATTAATGTGTTACTAGATCCAGGACCCTGCATTTACTATATCTGGTCTCCCACAGAACATGGAAATGCAGGTCTTTTAGTAAATATAAACATAAAAAAACATATAAAAATATAAAAGTACCTTTTTTCATCAGCAGTATATAGTACAGTATAGTAGTCTTGTGACTTTCATTCTCCTCTGACTGTCCTATGAGGCTGGAGGACACCTGGTCCTCTATCTGGACAGTGCTGATTAGCCCTGTGTTGATCACATGCACCCCCCCCCCAAAAAAAAAACTCTAGCAATACATACCAAACTGAGCATGTGCAGTGTGACTCCAAAAGTTCTGTTCTATCAGGAGATGGATTGGGGACAGTGGAAGAAGGGGAGGATCAAACACCCTTTTTTACACAATGCAAAGGATTAACCCCTTCGGTTCCACCGTGAGTATAACAAGCATGCTTTACTCCATAGACAGACTGATTTTACTGTTGTGAGTTTAGTAACACTTAAAGAAAAATATATAAGCCTGACAAGAAATAAAACAGACCAAAAACTGTTATAGCTACTTTTTAAAGGTAAAGGTACCATGGTAAAACTGAATACCATGAAATACAATCTAGGTAAAAGGATTCTGATAATATTATCACATTTCAAGCTAATGAAACCACAAATCCACTTTGCTAGGGTTCCTAAGGTGGTCTGCATTCCCAATTATAATTAGTAAAAATTACTATAATCAGGCCTTGAACTTAGGGGGCCAGATTCACATAGCGAGTACGCCGGCGTATCTACTGATACGCCGGCTTACATTCAAATTACCCGCGTCGTATCTTTAGTTTGAATCCTCAAACCAAGATACGACGGCTTCTGGGTTCGATCCGACAGGCGTACGGCTTTGTACGCCTTCGGATCGTAGGTGCAATGCTTCGGCGCCCGCTGGGTGGAGTTTGCGTCGTTTTCCGCGTCGGGTATGCAAATTAGCTTTTTCCGACGATCCAAGAACGTACGCACGGCCGTCGCATTCTCTTACGTCATCTCTAGTCGGCTTTTTCCGGCGTATAGTTAAAGCTGCTATTTTGCGGCGTATAGATAGACTTGCAATGTTAAAGTATGGCCGTCGTTCCCGCGTCGAAATTTAATTTTTTTTTTCCTTGCGTAAGTCGTCTGTGAATAGGGATGGACGTAAGTCACGTCTAAGTTCAAAAAATTACGTTGTTGCGACGTCATTTCGCGCAAAGCACGGCAGGAAATTTCGAAACGGAGCATGCGCAGTTCAATCGGCGCAGGGACACGCTTCATTTAAATGAATCACGCCCCCTACCTGCCGATTTGAATTCCGCCACCAGAAATACACTACGCCGCCGTAACTTACGGCGCGAAATCTTCCTGGATTTGACTTAAAGCCAGGTAAGATACGGCGCCGTAGCGTATCTCTGATACGCTGCGCAGGTGCAGATCTATGTGGATCTGCCCCAGGGTGTCCACGTGTCCCGGATTGCCTGGGACTGTCCCACAATTGACATGTCTGTCCTGGGTCCCAAGCACCTTTATTTCGGGACAATACAATGTCTTGAAATGAAATAGAGGACACAGCCACCCCCCACTAACTAATAACTACATTCCCGGAACTGGTTGCTAGGACCAGCGCTGTCTGGCATCTTGCAACTAGTGACAATTTACTCTAGGACAGTGAGACTGGGATCGAGGCCTGCGCCTAGTGCAGCACTGCTGTCCCCTCCCACCTCGGCGCCTCCTCCTTCTCTGGCACTCAACGGCAAGCATCAGGGACTGGTGTGATGTTCACTCTCCAGATAGTGATGCCACCCCTTTCCTTCTACGCACGTATCTCATGCAGAGGGAGTGACAGCAGCACTGCATCTGGTGGCAGGCTATGGGTGGCAAGCGTCGCTGCATCTGGTGGCAGGCTATGGTTGGTAAGCGGCACTACATCTGGTGGCAAGTGGCACATTTACCTGACAAATAACCCTCCACCAAATTCCCCATCAACCCCAAGACTACATTTCCCCCTCATCTATTTTTTGGGGAAGGTGAGAGAGGGGGTGTGTCCCTGAATGACAGTTTGGAAATCTGGTCACCCTACTTGGACTGCATGTACAGTATAGAACTTTATTTTGGATTTTATTTTTCCCTCATACATCCATAGTCTTGTAAAAGTTAACACAGCAAAGATCTGTGCAGCCACAGCTGGCAGAAACCAAACTGCTGACAGCACTCATCTCAGGACACGCAGACTAGGATGTCTGGATGTTAATATAAGTTTGGCACTGAGACAGTGTCAAGCTGAAATGAACATCATGGAATGAGTAAGGTCATGCTCTTCAAATCATAACATAACACATGTAGAGCTATTACACAGTTGGCTTATTTTACAAAGCTAACAGGGCAAAGTAAGATATACTGGCCCAGATTCAAGAAGCAATTGCGTCTGCGTAACCATAGTTACGCAGCGCAATTGCTTACTTGCGCCGGCGTAACGACTTCGCCTGATTCAGAGAGCTTGTTACGCCGACTGCAGCCTAAGATATGCGTGGCATAAGGCTCTTATGCCCTCATATCTTAGGCTGCATTCTTAAGCCGGCCGCTAGGTGGCGTTCCCGTTGTGGTCAGCGTATAGTATGCAAATTGCATACTAACGCCGATTCACAACGTTACGCAAGCCCTGCGTACGCAGTTTACTTCATTTGCGTATGTCGGGTTTCGAGTAAGGCTGCACATGCTAAAAGCAGGGGCAGCCAATGCTAAGGATACCCGTCGTTCCCGCGTCTTGAGGTTTAAATTTTACGCCATTCACGTTCACTTTGAAGCAAATGACGTCTTTGCGACGTCATTTACCGCAATGCACGTCGGGAAAGTTTCCCGACGGAGCATGCGCTCTACGCTCGGCGCGGGAACGCGCCTAATTTAAATGATTCCCGCCCCCTACGGGATCATTTACATTAGGCGCCCTTACGCAGGGCATTTTTGAGGAGCGCCCACGCAAATTACGTGGCTACTGCTTCATGAATGAAGCGTAGCGCAAATAATTTGCGTAGGCGCAGGGTAAAAAGGGTACACTGCGCCTCCGTAAGGAGCGCGCAGCTGTACCTGAATCTACCCCACTGTTTGAATGTCTTTTCCACAGGACTTCAATTTTATGGCCTATACCTGAATGTATCCCACAGCACTACCAGTTATTATGTGGCTGAAATCTAAAACCACAACTCCTTTCACTAGTAAACCCAGGGAGCTGTAAATGGTGTGTCTTGGTAACAAAGCAGATGAGGGAAATTTAAAGAGAATGTACTATATAGTGGTTTTGTACAAAATGTCTTTATTCATTAATAAAACAAAATAAATCTTTTTTATGCCTGTAGCGCCTGGTTACTTCCAAGTACTGGTGCTTTGTTAAATTTAGAGGGGGATCAGAGAGTTAGTTAGCTCTGATCCAGTTAATCTATTCAAAATGGGTCTCATTCTCAGCTTGGCTGTGCTGTGGGCTTATTCTGTTGCTCCTGGGGTGCTATTCCCACCCCAGGACGATAGGTGGCAGCAGTGGAGTCGAGGTTTGGGTGCTTTTTCCCAGCAGCCTATCAGGAGGGATTCTCCTCGCTGTGCATGCTGCGGGAGGGTATTTATGAGACAGACGCCATTGGTCTGGGTTCTTCTTCGAGTGCGGCACCCACCTTTAGGGTGACTGCATCACGGCCCCCCCGGTGAAATGGCCTACCAGGCTGGGGTGCACGTGCAACGCGGTGTTCCTGGTTCCGGGACCATGTTGGTCCGGAACATTTAAAGCTGTGGCGGGGCCCCAGTAATCGACTGGGTCCCCAATCCTGAGAAGATCCCAAGCGAGATAGCTGTTCGGTGGGGAGTCCATCTGAGGAGAGCCAAGAGAGGCTGGCAATCCAATAGGGTCTCAACAATCCACCGGGGATCAAGGGAACCGAATACTGAAAGGATGGAGGAGGAGTCATGAGGTAACGTGCCACCCAAAACAAACCAGCAGCTCCTTCGGGGGTAGTGCTACACGCCCTTTATTGCTTTATAGGATAACTCATGGGGAAAAATATAGCATATGCAATTGTGACACAAGTCATATTGTAATTAAATGTTATTAAAAATTACCTTTCCTTTTCAGTCTGCAGCTCTGTAATTTTCTAAAAAGGCAATGCACAATGGCGGCTGGTGCTCAACATTTTTTGGGGGGGCAAACCAACTGAAAAAAAACCCCCATAAATTTCAGTTACTGTGCCCATCAATTGCCGCCACTGTGCCATCAAACGCAGCCACTGTGCCCATCAAACGCAGCCACTGTGCCCATCAAATGCAGCTACTGTGCCCATCAATTGCCACCACGGTGCCCATCAAGTGCAGCCACTGTACCTATCAAAAGCAGTCACTGTGCCATCAAAGGCAGCCACTGTGCCCATCAAACGCAGCCACTGTGCCATCAAATTTAGCCACTGTGCCATCAAATGCAGCCACTATACCCATAAATGGCCACCACTGTGCCAAACGCAGCTACTGTACCCATCAATTGCCGCTAATGTGCCCATCAATTGCTGCCAGTGTGCCCATCAATTGCTGCCAGTGTGCCCATCATTTGCCGCTACTGTACCCATCAATTGCCGCTACTGTACCCATACATTGCTGCCAGTGTGCCCATCAATTGCCGCTACTGTGCCCCATCAAATTCTGCCATGCCACTTACATGTCTCGCACCGGGTCACCGTGATGTCCTCCACACTCCTCGATGTCTTTTCCCATCCTCCCTATCATGCGTATAATAACAGCGCCTGTCGTATCAGCCAATCAGATGACAGGTAACAGACTCGAGCACCTGATTGGCTGAGAGGCGGTTCAGTGTTAGCAAAGTGAATTCCTTTGCTTCCCTAACACAACGCTGAGTGAACAGCGAGCGCCCAGCATGGCACCCACTGTTCACCTTTTTGGACACCTATTAGAGCCTACGTCTCTAATTAGGTGCTTCCAAAAAAAAACACCCCCGCCGCTGTAATTGAGGTGCCGTCGCCCGAAAAGGGGCCGGACATCTGAATAGGGGGTGTCAGCAACGACCATAGGTAGATTCATGCAATGCATCTATGGTGATAGAGCAGTGCCAGGAGAGAGGGTGTGGTGCCCATGCACAGCCACTGGCAATGCAATATGGCTACCTGGAGGTGTTATGTACAAAGAATGTATACCGAACACCCCCTAGAAACATAATTTCCTGCTTGTGTCTGATTTTCTCAGAAGCTGCACTAAGATACAAGTCAGATTTCACGCATCCCCTGCAACAAAAATGTCATTTTTTGTGAGATACTCTCAATGGGAAATCACATCCGAGGTCCCTTTCACACTTGTGCAACTTGTCCTGCAACTTGGGACTGCAAAGTCGCACGACAAGTCGTACCCCATGATTTCCAATGATTACCATACATATCTGTGCGACTTCAAGTCGCATCGACTTCAAAGTAGGCCCTGTACTACTTTGGTCCGACTTTGATGCAAGTTGAAGTCATAGACCTCAAGTTTATACAGGCATTCCCTGAAATTGCAGCAAAATCGACAGTGTGAAAGTGGCCTGAAGGAATGCAGGCTCAGCAGCTGTCATCATTAGTGCTGCAGCTGATTGATAATTATGAATTCACTCCCATTAGATTTATTTTCCAACATGGACACAGACAACACACATGGATTTCTTCAGAATAACAAAGGGTAGGAATCTGCAACAAAGTTTGTAAAAATCCTTGCAATATACATTAATCACCCACCAAAAGTGAAGTAACTCTCAGGGTACTTTCACACTGGGGTGGTGCTGGCATTAGCGGTAAAGCGCCGCTAGTTTTAGAGGCTCTTTACCGCTGTAATAGAGGGGCATTTCGGCTGATAGTGGGGCACTTTGAACCCCCGCTAGCAGCAGAATAAAGGGTTAAAAGCACCCACCACTCCTAAACCTCCCCAAAGATGCTGCTTGCAGGACTTTCTTTTTACTGTCCTGCAAGCGCACTGCCCCAGTGTTGAAGCATTCGTGTTTTCACACTGGGGAAGCATGAGAGGCGCTTTTCAGGCACTTTACAGGCGCTATTTTTTAGAAAAGTGCCCCAGTGTGAAAGTACCCTTAAAGGTGCTGCTAGTTATAAAACTTCCTATTATGAACTGGTTCCCAAAACTGAACTGAAGTCTTACTATTGCTTTGTATTGGGGGAAGCTTCAGTCTCTCTCTCGAGTCCTTAAAGCGGGAGTTCACCCATGTATTAAATTTTTTTTTTTCTCCCCTTAGATTCCTGCTCGTTCGGTCTAGGGGAATCGGCTATTTGTATTAAAATATGAGCAGTACTTACCCGTTTTCGAGCTGCATCTTCTCCGTCGCTTCCGGGTATGGGTCTTCGGGTGCGGGCGTTCCTTCTTGATTGACAGTCTTCCGAGAGGCTTCCGACGGTCGCATCCATCGCGTCACTCGTAGCCGAAAGAAGCCGAACGTCGGTGCGGCTCTATACTGCGCCTGCGCACCGACGTTCGGCTTCTTTCGGAAAATCGTGACGCGATGGATGCGACCGTCGGAAGCCTCTCGGAAGACTGTCAATCAAGAAGGAACGCCCATACCCGGAAGCGACGGAGAGGATGCATCTCGTAAACGGGTAAGTACTACACATATTTTAAAACAAATAGCCGATTCCCCTAGAGAAAACGAGCAGGAATCTAAGGGGAAAAAGTGCCCTCTAAGGGTGAACCCCCGCTTTAAGGAAAGAAAGGCCCAGATTCACGTAGATGGGCGCAAAAATGTGCGGGCGTAACGTATCTCATTTATTCACAAAGCACTTGCCTGTAAAGTTGCGGCGGCATAGCGTAATTCACCCGGCGGAATTCAAATTGGATGGGTATGCGCCGTCCCTAAAATATCCCAGTGTGCATTGCTCCAAATGACGTCGCAAGGACGTCATTGGTTTCGTCGTGAACATAAATGACGTCCAGCCCCATTCACGGACGACTTATGCAAACAACGTAAATTTTTACATTTTCGACGCGGCCATACTTAACATTGGCTGCGCCTCATAGACCCAGGGGCAAGTTTACGTCGGGAAAAGCCTAACGTAAGCGTCGTAACTTTACTGCGTCGTCCGCGCGTACGTTTGGGAATTCGCGTATCTAGCTAATTTGCATACTCGACGGGGAAATCGACGGAAGCGCCACCTAGCGGGCAAAAAAAAATTTGCAGTTAAGATCCGACGGCGTAAGAGACTTACGCCTGCCGGATCTAAGGGATATCTATGCGTAACTGATTCTAAGAATCAGTCGCATAGATACGACGGCGCTAGGCAGAGATACGACGGCGTATCTGGAGGTGCGCCGTCGTATCTCTTTTGAGAATCTGGGCCAAAGTATTTTGCTAGCTCTAGAAGATTTACATTGCATGCTGTAATTAAATGTATGATTTACCAGGGCACCCAAATGCTTTTCCATCATTGACTTACCCAGTTTTATCCCCTCTTGATTGAATGATGCATGCAAACTTGGAGGCCCCCAAATGCATATCTTTACATTCATTAACATTAAAGTGGTTGTAAAGGCAGAATGTTTTTTTTATCTTAATACATTCTATGCATTAAGATAAAAAACCTTGGGCCGGATTCAGATAGGAGATACGACGGCGTATCTCCAGATACGCCGTCGTATCTCTGAGTTGCGGCATGGTATCTATGCGCCTGATTCATAGAATCAGTTACAAATAGATTTCCCTAAGATCCGACTGGCGTAAGTGTCTTACACCGTCGTATCTTAGGCTGCATATTTACGCTGGCCGCTAGGTGGCGCTTCCGTCGATTTACGCAAGGAATATGCTAATAAGGTAGATACGCCGATTCACAAACGTACCTACGCCCGGCGCTATTTTGTTATGTCGTTTACGTTAGGCTTTTTCTGCTCTAATGAGGCGTACGCAATGTTAAATATGGACGTCGTTCCCGCGTCAAATTTTGAACCTTTTACGTTGTTTGCGCAAGTCGTTCGCGAATAGGACTGTACGTAAGTTATGTTCACGTCTAAAGCATTGGCTATTTTTGGCGGAATTTCGAGCATGCGCACTGGGATTCTTTTACGAACGGCGCATGCGCCGTTCGTAAAAAACGTCAAATACGTGGGGTCACACTAAATTTAGGTAAAACACGCCCACATCATCCAAATTTTAATTAGGCGGGCTTACGCCGGAGCACATACGTTACGCCGCCGTAACTTAGGGTGCAAGTTCTTTCTGAATACGGAACTTGCGCCCTAATTTACGGCGGCGTAACGTATCGGAGAAACGTTATGCCCACACAATATTACGCAAATCTATCTGAATCCGGACCCTTCTGTGTGCAGCAGCCCCAATCAGCCCTCCTAATCCTTACCTGAGCTCCATCTCTATCCAGCGATGTCCACGACTGCCTCGCCAGTCCGAAACTCTCCCTCCTGATTGGCTGAGATACAGCAGTGGTGCCATTGGCTCCCACTGCTGTCACTCAAACCCAGTTAGCCAATCAGGGGAGAGAGGGGGTTGAGCCAGGCAATGGCTCCATGTCTGAATGGATACACGGAGCTGCAGCTCAGCTCCGGTGCCGCCATAGCAAGCTGCTTGCTGTGGGGGGTACTCAACAGGAGGGAGGTGCCAGAAGCTCCAGCCAGGGACCTGAGAAGAGGAGGATATGGGCTGCTCTGTCTAAAACCACTACAAAGGTCAGGTAAGTGTAACATGTTTTTTATTTTAATAGAAAAAAAAACAAGACTTTACAATAAAATTAATGCTTTTTTGCCATGTAGATGTCCAGTCAACGATTGCATGAATTTCATAGTTTGTATTCTACACACAATCTACTGTAATCTGTAAACACAAAATTATACTTTTAATCTCAAAATATAATAAATAATAATGATTCAAAAACTGAACCTTGGGGTAAGCCACTTACAAGCTTAACATTTATACCATTCAACTTATGAATTGTTTACCACAACTTTTTCAGTATGGTCTTCAAGCCAGTTTTCTTTGTACTTATTGTAGGTCAATGCCTTAGAATGTGCTATAGCCATATTGGATCAAAGTCAGACCATGGCAACTACCATTTTCAGAAGATGTCATCCTCCATATTTTTTCAGTAAAGGTTTCCTAAGACCCCTTTTCACATGTACGGATCCCGTGAGGTTCTGTACATGTCTTATCCGCTTGCTCAGCGGGGATCGCTCCATTGATCCCCGCTGAGCCGGCAGATGACAGGGCGGTCCCTGCACACTGTGCAGGGACCACCCTGTCAGATTTCCCCTCCCCTATGGGGGGATCGGATGAACATGGACTGTCTGTCCGTGTTCATCCGATCTGATCCGCAGATGGATGGAAAAATAGGATTTTCCTCCGTCTGCAAAATCGGACCATAGCGGGGACCGATGAGATCGGGTGTCAGCGGATGTTCATCCGCTGACACCCACTATCCCATAGGGATACATGTATGTCCGTATTTCTTCCAAAAACGGATGGATGAAATACAGACATAGGGCCAGATTCACGTAGAATTCCGGCAGCGTAACGTGTTGCATTTACGTTACACCACCGCGAGTTTTACGAGCAAGTGCTTGATTCACAAAGCACTTGTCTGTAAACTTGCGGCGGCATAGCGTAAATCCATCCGGTGCAAGCCCGCCTAATTCTAATGGGGCATGTATCATTTAAATTAGGCGCGTTCCCGCGCCGAACGTACTGCGCATGCTCCGTTTTGTAATTTCCCACCATGCTTTGTGCGAAATGACGTCGCACCAACGTAATTTTTTGAACGGCGACGTGCGTTACGTCCTTTCCTATTCCCGGACGACTTACGCAAAAAAAAATGTTTTAATTCGACGCGGGAACGACGGCCATACTTTAACATGGCAAGTCTAAATATAAGCCATGAAATAGCAGCCGTAACTATACGCCGGGAAAAGCCGACTAGCGACAACGTAAGAGAATGCGACGACCGCGCGTACCTTCGTGGATCGCCGTAAACAGCTAATTAGCATACCCAACGCGGAAAACGACCCGAACTCCACCCAGCGGGCACCGAAGTATTACACCTACGATCCAAAGGCGTACGAAGCCGTACGCCTGTCGGATCGAAGCCAGAAGCCGCTGTATCTTGGTTTGAGGATTCAAACTAAAGATACGACGCGGCAAATTTGAAAGTACGCCGGAGTATCAGCAGATACTCCGGCGTACTTCTTCTGTGAATCTGGCCCATAGGGTCCGCATGTGTGAAAGGGCCCTAAAACTTAAAAATCTTGTTTAATTTGTGCTACACAGAAGTGTCAACTTACAATGTAAACAGCCTCTTAAGCCTTGTACACACGATCGGATATCTGATGGAATCTAATCCGATGGATTTTTTTGTCACATATCCGATGAAACTGACTTTCATCAGTCTTGCCTACACACCATCGGTCAAAAATCTGACCGTGTCCAAACGCGGTGACGTAAAACACTACAACATGCTGAGAAAAATTAAGTTCAATGCTTCCGAGCATGCGTCGACTTGATCCTGAGCATGCGTGGATTTTTGACCGATGGACTTCCACACAGGCTATCGTTTTTTTTCTATCGGTCTTTATCCATAGGAAAATTTTAAAACATGTTCTATTTTTTTCACCAATGGAAAACAAACCGATGGGGCCCACACACGATCGGTTTGACCGAAGAAAACGGTTCATTGGTCTGTTTTCATCAGACAAACCGATCGCGTGTACAGGGCTTAACTCTATACGTAAAGTTACATAGTTAGTCAGGTTGAAAAAAGACACAAGTCCATCCAGTTCAACCAAAAAACTGAAAAAAAAAGGACATTTTAAATAAGCAGATTGTTTAATGTCTTTCACCCTTCAACTTCCAAACTCAGGCCCTGCCTCTAGATGTAATAGCTAGCGCCTCTTTATGTTTTACAGACAGTTATATAAACAAAACCAACATTAATGGCATTTTTTATGAAAACAATTATTATTAATTGGGGTGAAGAGTCAATACTGTTTCTTCACTGATTGCTTCGTATGTGCAATAAACTAATAGATTTTGCCTATATAATTAAAAATTAATTCTGCTGCCCTGATAGACATGACCTATGGTTTGTTAATCAAATTATTGCTAGGCAGCTTTAGTGCCTTTACCCTTAACCTTGTGATCTTTTTGAAGTTATTTCTTCAACACTCCAGAACGAAAGCGATAATAAGATAGCAGCATGTAAAGTAATATACTATTACAAGTAGACTGCAACTGAGTATAGTAAGCTGTATAGGAAATAGTAAGCATGATGAAATACGGTACAGTATAATATGCTGACTGTCAAACCCTATAAACATCCAAACACGTTCTAAAGCCTAAAAGTTTTTTACCTTTTAAGGTAAAACATGTTTGGGCATCAAAGTTTAACCCCCCCAATTATACTTACCTGAGCACCCATTTGATCCAGCACTGTGCTTGTCTGCAGCTTTTCTCTCCCCTCACTTTCATGGCTCCCAGTGCTGTCAATCAAAGCCAGTGATGAGGCAGTAAGAGGCAGGGCTGAGTCCCTCTGTCTGTGTCATCGGATGCAGCAGTGGGGTGCAGAAGTAAGCACGCAGGAGTACCCCATGGAAAGTAGCTTCCAATGAAGGTACTGGACAGAGAGGAGGAGCCAGGAGTGCCAGCAGGGGAACCTGAAAAGAGGAGGTTCACAGAGCAGGTAAGTATAGAATTGCACACCACTCATTAAAAGGATAGTGGATGGTATAATCCGAAAAAACACAAAAGCATAACTATCAATGGAATAAAAGTTAATCTTGTATATAGTCGTTCATTAAGTAATTTAAAAGCATTTCCATTGTACAAAAAATAAATAAATAAGTTACTGGTTATATAATAAGAATGTAAATAAAAATTACTCAAATTAGGTTATGAATACATCCGCCCAAATACTCAGCCTGGCAATGTTCAGATTTCTCCAAAGACTAATTTATAGGCACCACTAATGTGTAAAAATAGTACACAAATATCTTTAGGACAATAAGTACATAATACCTCTATGATATTGTGTGAGCACGGTACTGAGTTGATTAAATGGAGACTTAATAGTAGATATAAACATGAGTCACTGCAAACCAAAGCACTGCTCTCGAACTTGCAAACAAACACAGTTATTGTGCCTCAAAGGAGAAGATTATGGCAAGTGTGAACATGATTGAGTATACAAGTATAACAAAGCATTCATGTTGATCATATCCTGAGAGACAAATTCACACTGCTACTTCCTAAATGGTAACGAGACATATAATAGTATAAATAAATCCATTGCTAAGGACAACCTGTGGATATCTGTCACTGCATAGGAAAATCCTTCAAGTAAGCTAGAGCTGAAAGTGCACACTCTCAGGTTTAATTTGAGACATCCAAATCGGAGGAAGGGTTTAGGAATTACAGCTCTTAAGAATAGCCATTATCCTTTTTCAAGGCACCAAAAGTAATTGGACAATTGAATCAAAAGCTGTTTCATGGCCAGGTGTGGACTACTCCTCCTTGATTTCATCAATTAAGCAGGTAAAAGGTCTGGAGTTGCTTCTACAGTAAATGTGGTATTTGCATTTGGAATCTATTGCTGTGAACCTACATCATTTCAAAGGAGCTGTCCATGCAAGTGAAGCAGGCCATTGTAAGGCTTCAAAAATGAAACAAATCCATCAGAGAGATAGCAGTAACATTAGGAGTAGTCAAATCAACAGTTTGGCAACATAAAAAGGCCTGGATGTCAATGAAGACAACAGTGGTGAATGATCGCAGGATCCTCTCTATGTTAAATAAAAACCCATTCACAACATCCAGACAAGTAAAGGACACTCTCCAGGAGGTGGGTGTATCATTGTCAAACTCTACAATCAAGAGAAGACTTCACAAGAGCAAATACAGAGGGTTCACCACAAGGTGCTAACCATTCAAAAGCATGAAGAATAGAAAAGCCAAAAAACATTTAAAAAAGCCAGACCAGTTCTAGAAAAGCATTCTTTGGACAAATTAAACTTAGATTAATCTGTACCGGAATGATGGGAAGAAAAATATGTGAAGAAGGCTTGGAACAGCTCATGATCCAAAGCACACAACTTCATCAGTAAAACATGGTAGAGGCAGTGTGATGGCATAGGCATGCATGGCTTCCAGTGGCACTGGGTCATTGGTGTTTATTGATGATATTACAGAAGACAGAAGCAGCCGGGTGAATTCTGCAGTGTTTAGAGATATACGGTCAGTCCAGGTTCAGCCAAATGCAGCAAAGTTGATTGAGCGGCACTTCACAGTACAGATGGACAATGATCCAAAACACACTGCAGAAGCTACCCAGGAGCTTTTGAAGGAAAAGAAGTGGAATATTCTGCAATGGCCAAGTCAATAACCTGATCTCAACCGTATTGAGCATGCATTTCACTTGCTGAAGGCAAAACTAAAGGCAGAAAGACCTACAAACAAAGCACAACTGAAGACAGCTGCAGTTAGGGCCTGACAAAGCATAAGAAAGAAGGAAACACAGTCTTTGGTAATGTCCATGGGTTCCAGACTTCAGGCAATCATTGTCAGTAAAGGATTCTCAACAAAATATTACAAATTAAATTTTTTATTTATGATTATATTAATTTGTCCAATTACATTTGAGCCCCTGAAAATGGGGGAACTGTGTAAAAAAAATGGTTGCAGTTCCTAAAATGTGTCCAAATATATATATGATTATAACTATATTTGTAGATATGTTTTTATGGTTTTAAAATTATGTTTAATAACATTTTTTTTTATAAATCCTGAGTACTCGTCCCTTCCCTTGGGATTATTTATGGCAATCGATAAAATCCTTTTTATTTTTTTGTTCGAATGTTTATGGATGTAGTGCAATATTAATCGGGTTACAGAGAAAACAGAAAAAGGTGCCTCCAGGTTAGGAACAGTACTTTTTTAATCAACAACAGGTGTCTTTATACACTTACATCTATAGTAGGTGTAAATCTGCCACATGTCCTTTATCAGGCCCTTCAATGGCGTCCGTCTGTGGCTGTGAAGCTGTTCAGCTCTCCTGAAACTGTCTGTGTTGGTGAGAACGGTCCTCACGTTTGACAGAAAATCCGGATGGCCAGGGTGCTGGGAACGAGGCTTGATCCAGGCTAGCAGGCTAGTGTTGAAGCGCAGCGTCGTGCATGGGTAGAGATGAGCTCCAGCGTGTTCGCATCGTACATGTGCAGAGCCCGCCAGGAAGTCTGCACGGCGCTGCGCTAATCACTGCCACGGAGACATTTCCCGATCTCGGCAGCCGAGCATTGGGACAATATCTCCCTAGCTGTGATTAGCGCAGCGCGGTGCAGACTTCCTGGCGGGCTCTGCACGTGTACTATGCGAGCACGCTGGATCTCATCGTTGGTCACGACAGTCGAGTTATGTCTCTATTTGTCTCACAACCAAATGACAATTAAGAATGCATATCAAGGACCATATCGATGACACTGGGTTGTGCAATCTGAGATCACCTGTGGCCAGAAATGTCTCTCTTAACCACTTAAGACCCGGACCAAAATGCAGCTAAAGGACCCGGACAGGTTTTGCGATTCGGCACTGTGTCGCTTTAACAGACAATTGCGCGGTCGTACGACGTGGCTCCCAAACAAAATTGGCGTCCTTTTTTTACCACAAATAGAGCTTTCTTTTGGTGGTATTTGATCACCTCTGCGGTTTTTATTTTTTGCGCTATAAACAAAAATAGAGCGACAATTTTGAAAAAAATGCAATATTTTTTACTTTTTGCTATAATAAATATCCCCCAAAAATATATAAAAAAAATGTTTTTCCTCAGATTAGGCGGATACGTATTGTTCTACCTATTTTTGGTAAAAAACATCGCAATAAGCGTTTATCGGTTGGTTTGCGCAAAATTTATAGCGTTTACAAAATAGGGGATAGTTTTATTGCATTTTTATTTAAAAAAAAATGTTTTACTACTTATGGCGGCGATCAGCGATTTTTTTGTGACTGCGACATTATGGCGGATACTTCGAACAATTTTGACACATTTTTGGGACCATTGTCATTTTCACAGCAAAAAATGCATTTAAAATGCATTGTTTACTGTGAAAATGACAGTTGCAGTTTGGGAGTTAACCACAGGGGGCGCTGATGGGGTTATGTGTGACCTCATGTGTGTTTACAACTGTAGGGGGGTGTGGCTGTAGGTGTGACGTCATCGATTGTGTATCCCTATAAAAGGGATCACACGATCGATGACGCCGCCACAGTGAAGAACGGGGAAGCTGTGTTTACACACAGCTCTCCCCATTCTTCAGCTACGGGGACCGATCACGGGACTCCAGCGACCCATGGTCCCGGTCACGGAGCTTCGGACAATAGCACAGCACGTACGTGTACGTACCTGTAACTCTATAATGTCTTTTAAGGAAAGTAACAGCATTGTATATACCCATTCACATATATATGTGTATATATATATATATATATATATATATATATATATATATATATATATATATAGATCAAGAAATAAAAGGAAATAGAACAAATAAAACAAATATAAGGAAAGAAAAGCAACATTTGAATGGTTTAGGAGGAAAGTAACAAAACACAAAAATATTCATTTTATTTACCTCCACCACAGTCCCCCCTTAAAGTGACTATTTTATCAGTACATAGGGATGCTCACTTTGTCCCTGGTTTGGCCTCCCTACTGTCAACTCTTTTATGTTTCGCATAGCGTCCAGACAGGGCTTATCCGTAGTCCTTCTTCAACAAAACTTCAGGAAGCAGTCAAACGCTATTCTTTCCCTCACTTGAGAATGTGGTATGTGTTTTTCTTAACAGGTAAGGACGGTAATAGAGGATACAGTCAATACAACAAAACTTTATCGTAACCAATATAAGCAAAAACAAAATTGCTATACCTGAGTACAAATGTGTTATTACCCAAAATACTGTCCCCAGGTAACATTCTAAATACACCCCCTTGTTAGCTAAAATCATGTCTAGGGCCATACGATTTTACAAAGTCATTTGTGAAGTGGCCTTTAGTTGTTCAGCTAAACCTTGGAGTGCATCCCTGTTTAGTTAACGAACCTCTGTTGATTATAGTAAATATAATTAATCCAATCTACATTCTTATTTGAACCCTCTTTATCCCATTACTAAATAAAATTGTGTAAAAGCAACAATCTTACCAGGTTACTGTATTTTTCTTCTTACTATACTTTCAATCATAACCATTTTAATTTTGCAAAAGAACATTAATTTATATTGGGCTTTCCTAAATATTTTATTTCTGAAAGAAACTTAAATATATTGAATTACACTATTTTTCAGAACCAATCATACAGTATGATCGACTGAACCACATATGCTCTTGTCACACTATGACTGTTTAACCACTTAAGACCCGGACCAAAATGCAGCTAAAGGACCCGGCCAGGTTTTGCGATTTGGCACTGCTTCGCTTTAACAGACAATTGCGCGGTCGTGCGACGTGGCTCCCAAACAAAATTGGCGTCCTTTTTTTACCACAAATAGAGCTTTCTTTTGGTGGTATTTGATCACCTATGCGGTTTTTATTTTTTGCGCTATAAACAAAAATAGAGCGACAATTTTGAAAAAAATTCAATATTTTTTACTTTTTGCTATAATAAATATCCCCAAAAAATATATAAAAAAACAATTTTTTTCCTCAGTTTAGGACAATACGTATTCTTCTACCTATTTTTGGTAAAAAAAATCGCAATAAGCATTTATCGGTTGGTTTGCGCAAAATTTATAGCGTTTACAAAATAGGGGGTAGTTTTATTGCATTTTTTTTTGTTTTACTACTAATGGCGGCGATCAGCGATTTTTTTCATGACTGCGACATTATGGCGGACACTTCGGACAATTTTGACACATTTTTGGGACCATTGTAATTTTCACAGCAAAAAATGCATTTAAAATGCATTGTTTACTGTGAAAATGACAGTTGCAGTTTGGGAGTTAACCACAAGGGGGCGCTGAAGGAGTTATGCGTGACCTCATGTGTGTTTACAACTGTAGGGGGGTGTGGCTGTAGGTGTGACTTACCTATATTGAACTTACAGAGGTCACCTAATATCTTGTTAAGCTTGAGAAGTAGCAGTGTGAATTTTTCGCCCAGGATAGATCAATATGCATGCTTTCATTGCTTTGTCATACTTGCATACTAAACCAATTTCACACTTGCTACGTCCCTTTGGGACATATTAATTGTGTTTGTTTGCAGCTTCTAGGATTCTTCAGCTGCTGTTTTGCCCAGGATCATATTGGCATTTACTGCACAGTGTCTCTGTGGAGCTGTTCTTCCTCTTCCTAGACCCTGCCCCACAACATCAATGCTATTCAGCATCAGGGACGTGCGGTGAGGAAAGTGGCTGGTGAGGCACTGACTAGTATCAGAGCCAGATACACACAGGTTACATATACCGCAAAAGTTAGAGCAAGAGCAATAATTCTAGCACTAGACCTCCTCTGTAACTCTAAACATGTAGCCTGTAAAAAAAAATTTAAAGCGTCTCCTAGTGTGTGCAATTTTAGTGTGACGTGTTAGGTATCTATTTACTTTACTTTAATTGGGCTAAAGTTATGCCTAGTACACACGATTGGTTTTCCCATCGGTCAAAAGACCTCAAGGAAAACCGAGAACCGGCTCGGTCCCTTTTCCCCTGTACACGCAGCCGGTTTTCCCGACAGGAAAACTGCCAGGAGAGCTTTGGTCGGGAAAACCGGCCATGTGTATGATCCCTTGCAGTGTTCCCCATAGGAAAACTGTGGGGGGAAAAAACGCAGCGATTTGCGGCGAGAAAAAAACGTAGTTTTCCTGTCAGGGAAACTGCTAAGGAGCATACACACGGCCGGTTTTCCCGGCCAAAGGAAAACACGGCAGTTTTCCAGACGGGAAAAACGATCATGTGTACTAGGCATCAGTGTTTTTTTTTTATTGATGAAACATTTTTTTCCCCCCAAAAATACACATTTAAAAAAATTGCTGCGTGACATAAAAAGTTGCGACGACCACCATTTTATTCCCTAGAGTGTCTGCTAAAACAATATATATAATCTTGGGGGTTCTGAGTAATTTTTTAGCATAACAATTATGATTTTTACATGTAGGAGAGAAGTGTCAGAATTGGCCTGGGTGGCAAGGGGTTAACTACCATAAGTAATATACAAATAATTATTATATATTTTTTTAACCACTTAAGACCCGGACCAATATGCAGGTTAAGGACCTTGTCCCTTTTTGCCATTCGGCACTGCGTCGATTTAACTGACAATTGCAACGTGGCTCCCAAACAAAATTGGCGTCCTTTTTTTCCCATAAATAGAGCTTTCTTTTAGTGGTATTTGATCACCTCTGTGGTTTTTATTTTTTGCCTTTATAAACAAAAATAGAGCGACAATTTTGAAAAAAAACAGCAATATTTTTTTCCTTTTTGCTGTTATAAATATCCCCAAAAAAGATATATTGAAAAAAAAAATTCCTCAGTTTAGGCTGATACGTATTCTTCTACCTATTTTTGGTAAACAAAAATCGCAACAAGCGTTTATCGATTGGTTTGCGCAAACTTTATAGCGTTTACGAAATAGGGAATAGCGATCAGCGATTTTTTTCGTGACTGCGACATTATGGCGGACACTTCGGACACTTTTGACACATTTTTGGGACCATTGTCATTTTCACAGCGAAAAGTGCTCTAAAAATACACTGATTACTGTGAAAATGCAATGGCAGGGAAGGGGTTAACCACTAGGGGGCGTTAAGGGGTTAAGTGTGCCCTAAGGAAGTGATTCTTACTGTAGGGGGGGCGTGGCAGTAGCCGTGATGTCACTGATCGTTGTTCCCAATATTAGGGAACAGACAATCAGTGTCACTGCCACACCTCTCCCCGTTCTACAGCTCCTGTGACCTATCGCGGGACACCGGCGGCTATTGGGTCCATGGGTCCTGCGGGCGCGGTCACGGAGCTTCGGACTGGGTGCGCATTTGCGACCCTGCGGCTGGGCTCTTAAAGGCAACGTACAGGTATGTGCCTGTACCCAGCCGTGCCCTTCTGCCGACGTATATCGGCGTGAAGGGGTCCTTAAGTGGTTAAGGTAATTTACTATATTATCAGCAAGTGGCTTAACAGACAAATTACTGAAGTTTGAAGTTATAACTTCCAACCAGTAATTTCACAGTAAAGAGATAAAAAATGTATTATGTTATAACATATAGCATAATAATATATGATTTAGCTTGAATGTAACAGTACCAGCTGGCAGCAGATTCCCATTCTCCCTCTTAACTGTGTGAGAAAAACATGGGATTGTGGGGAAATCTTATACACAAAAACATTTTTTTCCTTGTAGTTAAGAGGGCTGGGTTGGAAGGGAGCGTTTGTCTTTTAGACACATGCCCCTTCTATGACACTGCAGTAAGAAGCATGCCTCCACTGCAGCATTTTTATTGGACAGCTGGGACCAATGGTACTTTACTATTGGTCCAAGACTCCAAGCTGGTTATTGAGCTCAGTGCCTCTGACAAGAAGTGAGAGGCACTATGAGCTCATCCTCTCAATCTGCTGCAGAGTGTGCCAGCTTGTATTTAAAAAGACCATTCTGTATTTAGCTTCAGACAGGTTGTGCAAGGAGCCCCATATCTCTGGAACCATAGGTGGTAGTAGCCCCCCAAATTTTTATCAGTGGTGGGGTAGGAATTTTTTTTGTATTATTAATTTTGAATGTCCCCTGACTACACGTCCCTGTTCTGCATGTAGAAGCAGGAGTAGCCCTCCATAAAATGTATTTCCATTTATGCAGCCAAACTGGGATAACATCTACTTTATATTTGTTACATGCCGCTATTTACATAGCAAAACTTAACAAAACTTAAAAAAAATTGCAGCTTACCTTAATAGATGTTCTTTTTTAGAACTTTCAGCAAATAAATATTCTACCCAATTTGCTTTGTTCTGTCGGACTGGGGGCTGTGATTACCATAAATAACTGTAGCACCCTCTAATGTGTGCTACTAGAAGTAAGAGTAGGTAAATTATTCTGGCCCAGGAATAAACCTTGAATCTTTGTCAGGGTTATTAGAGGCCGGGGCTGATTGACTCATCTTGGCAGCTCTCTGGTGCCTTCCCCTGTTTCTAGAATGTTGGAGAACATTCTAGAAAATAGTGGGCGTGAGCTTGGAGGGGTTGCCTTGAATATTTATAGGCCTTAGACAATCTCCAGGAGTGGGCCTGGCAGGGGAGCTAAAGAGCCCTTATATAGACGTGAGCCATGTCAGCAGTGGAGTCTGGTGGAAGATGGAGAGGCAGTGCTGAGAGAGGCTGTCGGTGGCGCTTGAGGGACCCCTTACCAGGGGATTACGTCAGGCTGGAGCTCGGGAGGCTGGCCTGGAAGGATCACCCACAGCAGGAGGCAGTTGAAGAGAATCAAGCTGGAGAAGCAGCGGAGAGAGAAAAGAGAGACAGTGAGTAGAGCAGTACGGTGGACAGCAGGGACAGACAAGGGGAGAGATTGCCAGCTGTAGCAGTGCTCTTTTGAAGC
Organism: Rana temporaria; assembly: GCF_905171775.1. Taxonomy (NCBI): domain Eukaryota; kingdom Metazoa; phylum Chordata; class Amphibia; order Anura; family Ranidae; genus Rana; species Rana temporaria. Next base: position 114,486,497 of record NC_053493.1, on the reverse strand, counting down.
CAGTGGTGTACCAAGTTTTCATCTGAACTTGCCCTGAGGAATCTCCATTTGTGTGTCAGTCAGTAAGACTGGGAAGAGAAAAGCAGCCAGGTATGGCTGGTGGCAGCCAGGTGGGCTAGCAATTTCTGAAAGCAGTGGAACTGGGATCAGTGGCCACAGGGAAGAAGAAGGTGATGTTGAATGCTGCTCAAACCTTATGTGTTACTTTGCCAAGGGACTGACAGTTCCTGCCTGTAATTGGCTGTTGCTGAACTGACGATAGACTGTAAGGCCGCGTACACACGATCGGTCAAAACCGATGAAAACGGACTGAAGGTCCGTTTTCATCGGTCCAAACCGATCGTGTGGGGGCCCCATCGGTCAGTTATCCTTTGGTCAAAAAAATTAGAACCTTAAAATTTAATCGATGGATGCCTAACCGATAGGTCAAAAAACCTGTGCATGCTCAGAAGTCGACGCATGCTTGGAAGCATTGAACTTCGTTTTTTTCAGCACGTCGTTGTGTTTTACGTCACCACGTTCTGACACGATCGGTTATTTAACCTATGGCACATCAGACCATCAGTCAGCTTCATCGGTTAAACGATGACAACGGTCCGAAGGACCGTTGTCATCGGATGGACTGATCGTGTGTACACGGCCTTAGTTCCTTGGAAGTGAACCAGCAAAAGCTCTACAAAGAGGAATCGAGTTTGTGCAGGTGGAAGTTAGAAGTAAGATAAGGAGTCTGTAAATAGGGAGGAAATGTCTCTGAATTGTTGTTGTTGTCGTCACACTGGGCATCCCATAATCCCTTACCCCATCCAAGTTGTCATCCCCTAATAAAACTACTACTACAAAAAAAAGCCAAAGACTGATTTCTGTGTCCAGGTGAAAGAAGGAAATGGCTGTGCAGCAGTGGGGAACCCAAACATCAGCGACCCTATGGGCGTAGTGCTACATAAGAATATCTGGAGGCAAATATCCCATCAGTTGTACTAGATTTGAACTCTGTCTTAACCAAAGGAAATCCATTTTCCTGACTGTTTACTGCCTAAGGCCTCATTCACACTAGCATACTTATTCACACACCCATGCAAAGATCTTTGCTTACAAGAGATTCTTAGGTGTTCTATGCATCCATGGATGTCTTTTGGGAAGCAGCAGCTGCATGGACACAGCTGCTGCTCCCTTTTTGACAGCACTTTACATGGGTGTATGGATGGGTACATCCATGTAAATGAGGTCTAAAACAAGACTGGTACAAGTGTTGCCTGCTTACGGACTAAACACAAGAATTAGAAATGTAAATATTTATGCAAAGTTGTTTTATTTTATCTTGAGGGCTGCTTTTTTGGGTTTTGTGATTGCGTTTTGGATAGTGGGGAAATGTTACCTGATTTCCTGCTCCAGGTAGCATCAATAACATGGAGCAAAGGAAAAGGAATGTCCTTAAAGCCCAACTCTGGGAAAATTTTCAAAGTTTTATTGGTTAATTGCTTATTTTGTCTAGGGTAGAGGATAAACAGTTCACTTCCTTGACAGGTGGTGCTCCCCCACAATCCAATGGTTGACTGCCCCTTGACATCCCCATGTCCTGTGCAGGGCTATGGACCCTGCTCTGGTCTTGATGATGTCTAGATCCTAGATCGGTGGAGAGCAGGGGTGCAGACTACTGGGACCAGTCTAGCAGTGAGGAGCAATGGGGGATCAGGTATGTGCATGTGCAAATAGGGGTATCCCGGCCAGAATGTAGTAGATGCCACAAATCGCGGCTTGTCACAATGATGCGATCAAGCCTCGATGTGTTTCAGCCACTCGAAAGGGCCGTCATCAGGAAGCTCTAATGACCAAAAAAGTAACCACTAGGTGGCTAACACAAAATGTGCTTGCCCAAAGGGAATAATGCATACTTACCTAAATTGTTATCTCACATAAAGTTGTAATTAGTTGTTTATATTATAATTGTTAAAAAGTATATTGAAAGCATCCTAAGTATACAGCATTGGTTATTATTAAGATAAGAAGCATTATTAATTGAATTGGACGAGATGCCTGCAAGAGGAAGAAAATCGTACACCTAAGATGGCGGAACTAGAGTCGCCTTAAGATGGCCCTTTTGATTGGCTGAAACGCGTTTGGTACTTGATCACGTCATCGTGACAATACTTCCACCTGCATCACTTTCGGGGACCATGCCGAGCCAGGATTTGTGGCATCTACTATACGCCAGCCAGGATACCCCTATTTGCACATGCTGTTTACACCGAGTGTAGGACCTAGGCACTTTGCAATATTGAGTGTACTGTATAATAAATCATACAGCTTTATGCCATGAGGTTTCCTTCTGTCATTTATCTTCCCCCATTCACATCTGAGGAGTAATCCACCGTGAGGCCTGTTAGCAGAGACACTGCCTAGGGGATATTTCCACAACAAGCGCAAGTGACCACACTAGAGATAGGTGGTCAATGTCCAGGGGGAGTGTATATCTATGTAAGGGGATTGGTCTGAGCACAAGTCAAGTAGAGCACCATTTTTTCTGAATTATATGAGCATGAGCACTTTATGAAATACAGCACTATGGTACTTTCATGGATTCATGTTCAGCTGTTACAAGGACTGGTGTTGGCAATATATTATAAGATGTTCAAGCATTTAGCATGGCGTATTTTTTTACATATGTTCTTGCAGTATCGCCATTGAGCTTACGTTATCACTGCAGCTAATGGATTACTGTTTGCATATTTATTTACTATTATTCTTTTTTTCTGTGGTGCTAAGTTATCATTTTAAGTTTACACAGGGGGACCTGCAGGATAAATGAACAAGCAGGTCCCTCTGGCAGATCATGTGGGCTCATAAGAGGCACGGGATCTAAATACTAACCGGTCCTCACCAGAGCTCATGGGTTTTGCTGCTTGCTACTGCTAGGCTGCTGTCCTTAGGATCACCACACTAAGAGGTGAACAAGCCAGGGTCCAGTAGAAAATGTAGCAGGTAGGGATCAAACAGAAGTGTAGTCAATAAAGAAGCCAAAGGTTGGTAACAAATGGCTGCAAGTTGAAATCAAGTGGAACCAGAATCAAAGAACAAGACAAAGGTCAGTAACAAGTGGTAGTTAATCTACAGATGGCAGCAGGAGCGAAAAAAGCAAGATATTGGCTGAGCAAGAGCACAATAATCTGGCAAAAAAGAAGAGCAGAGACATGGCTTAAATAGGAAGTTCATGGGTGGAGCAAGCAGTTCAAGGTTCACTGGAAGCAAAATATCATATAGGGTTGTCCAAAGGATCGGGCACAGAGCTGTCTAGCAACTCAGCAAGAAGGGCCACAGATACATACAAATTCAGATCCTGACACCCCCCCCCCCATTCTATAGAGAGTGGAGTTCAGCTTTAAGTTTCATGAATTGACATTTCCAAGCTAAATGTACTAAAAGCTACACTGTTAGGAGAGAAATTATTGAATTGAAAAAAATATATATTTCTATATTTGCCAATTAGGTCTCAGGGGCTTATATTTTGCCGCCAAACTCAGGATGTTTTCACTTTCCTTAAAGGGGTTGTAAAGGTGAAAAAAACAATCCTAAATAGCTTCCTTTACCTTAGTACAGTCCTCCTTCACTTACCTCATCCTTCGATTATGCTTTTAAATGTCCTTATTTCTTCTGAGAAATCCTCACTTCCTGTTCTTCTGTCTGTAACTACACACAGTAATGCAAGGCTTTCTCCCTGGTGTGGAGAAAGCCTCTTGAGGGGGAAGGGGCGAGCAGGAGAGTCAGGACACTCTCTACGTTGCAGATAGAGAAAGGAGCTGTGTCTTAGCAGGCGTCCTGACCCTCCACGACACTCCACACCAGGGAGAAAGCCTCGTATTACTATCTGGAGTTACAGACAGCAGAACAGGAAGTGAGGATTTCTCAGAAGAAATAAGGACATTTAAAAGGAAGCCATTTAGGGATTTTTTTTTTCCAACCCCTTTAACCTCCTTAGTACCGCACGCCGTCATATGACGTCCTGTCCTTAGAAGCTGCTAGGGGGCGCGCGCGCGCCGCCTTCGCGTTACTGGGAACACTGTGCGCGTGCCCGGCGGCCGCGATGGCCACCGGGCACCCGCGATTGCCTGGTAACTGAGCGGGGACGTGAAGCACTGTGTGTAAACACAGAGCTCCACGTCCTGTCAGGGAGAGAGGAGACCGATCTGTGTCTCTTGTACATAGGGACACAGATCGGTCACCTCCCCCAGTCACCCCCCTCCACACACAGTTAGAACACTGATCAGGCTACACATTTAACACCTTCCCCGCCCCCTAGTGGTTAACCCCTTCCCTGCCAGTCACATTTATACAGTAATCAATGCATATTTATAGCACTGTTCATTGTATAAATGTGAATGGTCCCAAAAATGTGTCAAAAAATGTCCGATGTGTCCGCTATAATGTCGCAATCCCGAAAAAAAATCGCAGATCGCCGCCATTCCTAGTGCAAAATAAATAAAAAAAAAATCATAATTATGTCCCCCTATTTTGTAGGCAATATAACAAACCAGTCATTATACGGTTAATGCGATTTTTTTTTTTTTTTTTACAAAAATATGTAGAAGAATACGTATTGGCCTAAACGGAGATAAAAAAAATTTTTTTTTTTTAAATGGGATATTTATTATAGCAAAAAGTAAAAAATATTGTATTTTTTTTCAAAATTGTCGCTCTTTTTTTGTTTATAGCGCAAAAACTAAAAACCGCACAGGCGATCAAATACCACCAAAAGAAAGCTCTATTTGTGGGAAAAAAAGGACGTCAATTTTGTTTGGAAGCCACGTCGCATGACCGCGCAATTGTTAGTTAAAGTGACGCAGTGCCGGAAGCTAAAATTTTGTCTGGGCAGGAAGGGGGTGTATGTGCACAGTAGGCAAGTGGTTAAGGCCTCGTACAGACGACCGGATCTATCCGCTGGGATTGATCCGCGGATCAGTTCCAGCAGATAGATCTGGTCGTCTGTACGTCCGAGCGGACATTTCCCGGCGGATAAAAATCCAGCCGACGGATTCCCAGCGGATAAAAATTTCTTAGCATGCTACAAAATCTATCCGCTGGAATCCAGTTCAGCAGACTGATCCGGTCGTCTGTACAGACTCACCGGATCAGTCCGTCCGCTCCCCTCCCTCGCATGCGTCGTAATGATTCGACGCATGCGTGGAAGTATTTACCTTCCAGCGTCGCGCACGTCGCTGCGTTATCGTCGCGGCGACGGCGCGACACGTCACCGCGGATGTATTCCACGCGGATTTCGATCTGATGGTGTGTACAGCCATCAAATCCAAATCCGCCAGAGGATTTATCCGCTGGAAACGGTCGGGAGGACCGTTTCCAGCGGATATCCTCTCGTGTGTACGGGGCCTTAGTTTCAGGTGAAAGCAGTAGAAAGAAAGACCCAGAAATCAATGAAAACCCAGCAGAGTGTCCTTCTCCACTCTGCCCCCAGAAATTGGACTTTCCCTTTAAACAGAAGTTTCCTACAACTTTAAATATGACCCGAAGTTTGAGAAAGCTATTTTTACCTACTGCAATCTGCATACAATATGCACCTGTACATTAAATATGCAGAAACTCATTACTAGATGTTTAGATGTAACTATATTTACAACTGTCGTTCCTATTTGAAAGATAAATTATTACACTGAAGATCCATAGAATATTAATTGCCCTCCAGCTGTATTCTGTTTTTATTAGTAATTTGACTAAATGATATTATCAGATATGGGTGTGCGTACCAACTCACGAGTCAGAACTCACGGTGAATCTGGCCACGACCACCACATCATGTTTGTAGATGATAATTTATCCAAGGTTCCATGACTTGAATAATTTTTCCAGCACTTGTGCTTTTATTGTCATAATGACAGGACACCATATAATCCCCAGAATTCCTTCTGACCTAAAGCGGACCTTCAGAAATTGAAAAACGGGGCCTAAAGCTAAGGTTGGGACTTTTGATTGAGGCAATAGCTAGCATGCCTCCATCCCCGAGAGATTGAATGAAAAAACGAAGGGTGGGATTTTTATGAAGCACACGAACCAAACATATATGGTAAAAATGTTTATTAATACAAACAAAGGAGGTATAACATATACAAATTAGGATGGTATAATGGTAGAAATAGTAACCATATAGAAATTACATAATAGTACAAAATATACTAGATGCTTCATTATGGTCACTTACCTTAGACTATTATGTACTACCTTGTTTCCTCTGGAATTATGTACTTAGACCCATTACTATTATGCATGCCCATGTATGTTCTGTTGGACTAATTTTGTACTATTATGTCATTTCTAGATGGTTACTATTTCTACCATTATACCATCTTAATTTGTATATGTTATACCTCCTTTGTTTGTATTAATAAATATTTTTACCATATATTTTTGGTTCGTATGTCAGTAATGTGCTTCATAAAAATCCCACCCTTAGGACCTTCAGAAATGTTTTCATCTTTCCATTTATTAACCACTTAAGCCCCGGACCAAAATGCTGCCTAAAGACCCAAGGGGTTTTTACAGTTCGGGACTGCGTCGCTTTAACAGACAATTGCGCGGTCGTGCGACGTGGCTCCCAAACAAAATTAGCGTCCTTTTTCCCCCACAAATATAGCTTTCTTTTGGTGGTATTTGATCACCTCTGCGGTTTTTATTTTTTGCGCTATAAACAAAAATAGAGCGACAATTTTGAAAAAAATTCAATATTTTTTACTTTTTGCTATAATAAATATCCCCCCAAAACATGTATAACAATTTTTTTTTTCCTCAGTTTAGGCCGATACGTATTCTTCTACCTATTTTTGGTAAAAAAAATCGCAATAATCATTTATCCGTTGGTTTGCGCAAAATTTATAGCGTTTACAAAATAGGGGATAGTTTTATTGCATTTTTATTTTTTTTATTTTTTTTACTACTAATGGCGGCGATCAGCGTTTTTTTTTCGTGACTGCGACATTATGGCGGACACTTCGGACAATTTTGACACATTTTTGGGACCATTGTCATTTTCACAGCAAAAAATGCATTTAAATTGCATTCTTTATTGTGAAAATGACAGTTGCAGTTTTGGAGTTAACCACAGGGGGCCCTGTAGGAGTTAGGGTGCACCTAGTGTGTGTTTACAACTGTAGGGGGGTGTGGCTGTAGGACTGACGTCATCGATCGAGTCTCCTTTATAAAAAGGATCACTCGATCGATACGCCGCCACAGTGAAGCACGGGGAAGCCGTGTTTACATACGGCTCTCCCCGTGCTTCAGCCTCGGGGAGCGATCGCGACGGAGCGGCTATAAACGAATAGCCGCGCCGTTGTCCCGGATCGCTCCCCGAGGGAACCCGACTGCACGCCCATGTGCCTGTACGTGCCATACTGTAGACGTACATTTACCTGCGGCGGTCGGGAAGTGGTTAAATCTTCAGCCCTTGTTGTTTTAACTTTGATCATAAAACATTATTTTTCTGCCAGTAAATACTTTATACAGCCCACTTCCTGTTTCTTGTCTGGTAAAAAGCCTAGGCTTATAACATCATGCACAGCTCCCTCTCTAACTCTGGTGAGAGTTTGCAAGGAAGGGAGGGGGAGTCATAAGAGGGCCAATGAGAGCTGCAGTGCTGGAGGTGTGTGTCTGTGTAAATCCAGGAAGTGAACAGGCAGCAGCTCCAGCTGCCCACAGTTAAAATGGATGCAGCCAGACTCAGTGGAGGGAGATTTCTGCAGAATATTTGGCAAGTACAGAATCGCAATATACATAAAACAATATGCAAAGTGGTTGGAGGGAAGATTCAGAAAGGCAAAGATGTTTTTATTACAAATTATGTGAGCAAACGGCAGTTCCTCTTTAAGAAACAGCTTTCCTGCTTCAGGAGCAGCAGCAATTCAGCAGGCACCTCCCTTAAAGGAGTTGTAAAGGAAAACAAATTTTTGCCTAAAATTAATGTCTGCAAGGTAGACAGACAGAATAGTGTAATGATTTTGTTAAAAAACGAGTACTGTATTTTTTGGCGTATAACACTCACTTTTTTACCCTGAAAATAAAGGGTAAACTGTGCCTGCGTATTATACGCAGGGGGGCGGTGGAACGTTTTTTTCCCCTGAAACTTCCCTCTTATGCCGGGTACACACGAGAGGATTTATCCGCGGATACGATAAATCCTCTGAGGATTTTGATCCGATGGAGTGTACATACCATCGGATCGAAATCCGCGCCAAATTCACACCGCGGTGACGTGTCGCACCGTCGCCGCGATGATGACGCGGCGACGTGCACGACGCTGTCATATAAGGATATCCACGCATGCGTCGTAATGATTCGACGCATGCGTGGATATCCTTATATGACAGCGGCGCGCACGTCGCCGCGTCATCATCGCGGCGACGGTGCGACACGTCACCGCGGTGTGAGGGATGGGTTTGGACGGATCGATCCGGTGAGTCTGTACAGACCACCGGATCGATCCGCTGGAGCCGATTCCAGCGGATAGATTTCTTAGCATGCTAAGAAATTTTTATCCGCTGGAAATCGGTCGGCCCGAAATATATCCGCGGATCGTACACACCAGCGGATCTATCCGCTGAAACCGGTCCGCGGATCAATTTCAGCGGATCGATCCTCTCGTGTGTACGGGGCCTTAAAGTTAGAGTGCATGTTATACGCCTGTGCATGTTATACGCCGATAAATGCGGTCAATACCTATTAAATTCCTTCATCTATATAATCTCCGGCGTTCTAGTTTCTGTTCTCTCATTCACATCCTGGTTTGCAGCGCTCGTTCATGTAAGAACTACATTTCCCAGTATGAATTGCGGCACGCTCAGTAATTCACACCTTCTTGAAGTCTCTAACATGTAGAGAGCGTCCTGCCACACAGATGTAGTTCCCAGGAGGGGGCGAGCAGGTCACTGACCACTGCAGTAAAGCCTCCCTTCATGGTGGTGAGTAAAATCAGACAAGCAGGAAGTGAACAGAACAGAGAAGAAATAGAGCAACTTCTGAGCAAAAACGAACAATGAGGAAGTGAAAAGAGAAATGTCTGCAGGTAAAGGATGCTTATTATGAAAAAAATGTTTTCCTTTACAACCCCTTTAAAACCCAGCATTGTCTTTTCATGTGTTGTTTGGGGAGGGAAAAAGTAGGCACCCAGTAAACCACAAAGTATATAAATCCGCTAAAGCACCTTTTCAAACCCAGCAGTTAAAAATAAAAGTAGCAATGACATCATCATTGTGCATTGCTTAAAGCTATATTAACCACTTCAGCTTCGGAAGATTTACCCCTCTTCCTGACCAGGCCATTTTTTTCTATACGGCACTGCGTTATTTTAATAGACAATTATGCGGTCGTGCAACACTGTACTCAAATAAAATGTTGTCCTTTATTTCTCACACATAGAGCTTTCTTTTGGTGGTATTTGATCACCTCTGCGTTTTTTTTTTTTTTTTTTTATATTGTGCTCTATAAACTAAAAATTACAGACAATAAAAAAAAAATGTTTTTTTTACTTTCTGCCACAAAACATAATTTCTTCATCAATTTTATCTATATGTATTCTGCTACATATTTTTGGTAAAAAAAATCTCAATAAGCGTATAATTGGTTTGCGCAAAATTTATAGAGTCTACAAACTATGGGATATATATATTTATATATATGAATTTTTTTGTTTATTTTTATTTTTTACTAGTAATGGCAGCCATCAGCGACTTATAACAGGACTGCGATATTGCGGTGGACAAATTTGCAGACTTCCACGAGCGATGCTACAAAAGCCTAATCCTATGGTTAATCACATCAGCTCTGGAAGATTTACCCCCCCCCCTTCGTGACTAGGCCATTTTTGCACTGCGTTATTTTAACTGACAATTATGCGGTCATATGACACTGTACCCAAATAAAATGTATGTTCTTTATTTACATGAAATATAGAGCTGATTTTTGGTTTGATAATCTTGGCGGTTTTTATTTTTTTGGCGCTCTAAACAAAAAAAGATATACAAAATTGTGTGTATATATATATATATATATATATATATATATATATATATTTTACTTATCCAATAAAAAAAAAAATATGTTTTCATCAATTTAGGCCAATAAGTATTCTGCTACATATTTTTTGTAAAAATGAATCCCAATAAGCGTATATTGATTGGTTTGTGCAAAAGTTATAGTGCCTAAAAAATATTTTTTTGAAATTTACTAGTAATGGCGGCGATCAGCGACGTAAAGTAGGACTGCGATATTTTGGTGGACAGTCAGGACACCCCCCTTCCCGCTGCTTCCTGGTCGTTTCAAGCTTACCCGAGCCATCTGATGAGGTCCATGGCTAGGCAGGAAGTTGAGTGAGGGCAAGGTAGCTCTATGCTCTATGCCCTTGGAGGCCTGGAGCTACCTCCGACTTCACTTTTGGTTCTTGGGTTTAACCACCTCAATACTGGGCACTTTCACCCCCTTCCTGCCCAAGCCATTTTTCAGCTTTCAGCGCTGTCACAATTTAAATGACAATTGTGCGGTCATGCAACACTTTACTCAAATAATTTTTTTTTTCCCACAAATAGAGCTTTTTATTGGTGGTATTTGATCACCTCTGCATTTATTTATTTTTGCTATAAACAAAAGAAGAGCGACAATTTTGAAAATATATATATATATATATATATATAAATTTTTGCTATAATAAATATCCCCAAAAATATATAAAAAAACTAATTTTTTCCTTAGTTTTGGCCGATACATATTCTTCTACATATATTTTTGGTAAAAAAAACGCAATAAGCGTATATTGATCGGTTTGCGCAAAAGTTATAGCGGCTACAAAATAAGGGATACATTTATAGCATTTTAATTTTTTATTTTTTTTTACTAGTAATGGCGGCGATCAGTGATTTTTATTGTGACTGCGATATTGCGGCTGACATATCGGACACTTTTGACACTATTTTGGGACCATTCACATTTATACAGCGAACAGTGCTATAAATATGCATTGATTACTGTGTAAATGTGACTGGCAGGGAAGGGGTTAACCACTAGGGGGTGATTAAGGAGTTAAATGTGTACCCTAGTGAGTGATTCTAACTGTAGGAGGAGGGGACTGACTGGGGGAGGTGACCGATCTGTGTCCCTATGTACACACAGAGATCCAAGGTCCTGCTCAGTTACTGGGCAATCGCGGGTGCCCGGCGGACATCGTGGCTGCCGGGCACGCGCATCGGGTTCCTAGTAACACGGTGGGTGCACGCCGGCGGTTGATTTTCTGCATTTCTTGCAAGCCATTGTGTTCTAGATTGAGGATTTTCACATTTCCACAGGACTGGGACACACGTCCTTGCTGCCACCAGCAAATGTCTCAATAAAGAGTTTTTAGATTTTTCAACTGAAATTGGGATATCAAACAATAAATATTTGGCCGGGTTCTCTCCTAGCCTTATTCTTGTTATTATTTCTATAGTTTCGCCTACCATTTTCCAAAATTCTTGGATTTTCACACATTCCCAGAATTAATGTAGTATAGTTCCTTCTGCTTCCTTGCATCTCCAGCACTTTTCTGTTATTTGGGGATATATCCAATGTAGGACTTTTGGTGTTCTGTACCAACTGGTAAGGATTTTATATCCCCCCCTCCTGGTATCTGCTTGCCACTGATGCTTTATGATTATACCTCAGAATCCTATCTATCTGCTCCTGAGAAAATACTACGCCCAGATCCCTCTCCCAGTCTCTAAGAAAGGTGAGTTCCTGTGGGGCTTCAAATTCAGTTAATTTAGTGTAAAAATATGACAGAGAGTGTTTTATTGATTCTCCTTTCAGACATGTCTCTTCAAAACTTGTCAGTAATCTAACTTCAGTATACGTGTTAGATTGAGTTCTGATATAAGCATTAAGGGCCAGATTCACGTAGAATCACGGCGGCGTAACGTATCGTAGATCATAGATACGTTACACCGCCGCAAGTTTTCAGCGCAAGTGCCTGATTCACCAAGCACTTGCGTGAAAACTTCCGCCGGCGGCCTCCGGCGTAAGCCCGCGTAATTCAAAGGGGCGTGTGCCATTTAAATTAGGCGCGCTCCCGCGCCGGACCTACTGCGCATGCTCCCTTTTGAATTTCCCGCCGTGCTTTGCGTGAAGTGACAGCATTTTTTAGAACGGCGACGTGCGTAGCGTACTTCCGTATTCCCGGACGTCTTACGCAAGAAGCAAAAATGTTTACATTTCGATGCGGGAACGACGGCCATACTTTATACAGCACATACGTGTGCTGTGTAAAGTTAGGGCACCTAAAACAACAACTAACTTTGCGACGGGAAACTAGAACTAGCAGCGACGTAGCGAACGCGAAAAACCGTCGTGGATCGCCGTAACTCCTAATTTGCATACCCGACGCTGGTTTACGACGCGAACTCCCCCCAGCGGCGGCCGCGGTATTGCATCCTAAGATCCGACAGTGTAAAATAATTACACCTGTCGGATCTTAGGGCTAACAATTAACTGATTCTATGAATCAGTCGCATTGTTAGGAAGACCCTAAAACAGAGATACGACGGCGTATCAGGAGATATGCCGTCGTATCTCTTTAGTGAATCTGGGCCAATATTTTTATCTTCCTTAAGAAATCTAATTTTGATGCTATTTTATGTTCTATCTCATTGTTTGACATTAACTGATTATTCCTAGAAAACTTAACAATCCTGATGCCTCTCTGACGTATTACTCTAAATCTAGAATCTATAAGGCCTGGCTGAAAAGCTGGTGTACCCAAAATTGGGGCCATCGGACTAGGGTACCTTGAAATATCTGTTTTTTAAAATATCTTTTTGATTGCTATAATGCCGCATACACACGATCGGTTTGTCTGATGAAAACGGTCTGCTAGAAAAATCAACGCATGCTCAGAATCAAGTCGACGCATGCTCGGAAGCATTGAACTTCATTTTTCTCGTCGTTGTGTTTTACGTCACTGTGTTCTGAGACGATCGGTTTTTTTTAACCGATGGTGTGTAGGCACGACTGATGAAAGTCAGCTTCATCGGATATCTGATGAAAAAATCCGATCGTGTGTACATGGCATTAGAGTGGCACCTATTGTCGGATGTTTCCTCAATTCCTTTGATATCTCTGCTTCTGGTATCCATACCAATCCCTCTAAGGCTATGTCTATTGCTGCCTGTTCTGTTTGAACCCACAGTTTCTTCTCGCCTGTCCCACACCACTCTACTACTCTACCTAAATTAGAGGATTCCTGGTATCTCACTGTATCCGGGACCCCAATCCCTCCTTTTTCTTTTGGAAGTATTAAAATAGTTCTACGCACTCTTACCGGTTTTCCTGCCAAGATAAACCTCGATCTCAAATCCTTCAGAAAATTGGGGGGAATCTTAATTCGTAATGTTTGTATGAGATATAAGAGCCTTGGCATCACATTCATCTTTACGATGTTTGTCCTTCCAAACCAGGTAAAAATGTCCCTGTCCCATCTCGTTAATCTCGTTATTGCTATATAGTTAAGCTCATTTAATTTATTCAGATTCTTAGATACTTTTATCCCCAAGTAATTTATATGGGAATCAGTCCATCTAAAGTCAAATTGTGTAGTAATCATCTGTAATAATCGCCTATTAATTTCAACCCCCATTGCCTCTGATTTCCTGTAATTCACTTTGAAATTGGAGATCCCTGCATACTCACGCAACTCCGCTAATAATGACGGTAAAGAAATAATAGGAGAAGTTATGAAAAAAAAAAATCATCTGCGTAAGCAGCAATTTTCTGTTATTTTCCCTTAATGGGTAAGCCCTTAATGTTTGAATTAGCACGTATTTTCCTCAAAAAAGGCTTGATTATCAGAATAAAAATAATAGGCGAAAGTGGGCATCCTTGACGTGTGCCATTATAGATAGAAAATGGTTCCGAGACCCTCTCCCCTACCTTTACTCTAGCCTTAGGATTCAAGTATATTTCTGTAATCCACCTCATCATCCCCTCTCCCAGGTCTATATGTTGTAGAGTTGCTTTCAAAAACATCCAATCTACTCTGTTGAATGCTTTTTCCGTGTCCGCGGAAACTAGTACCATTGGTCTGTGTTGTGTTTGAGCTAAATAGATCGCATTTACTACCCGCTGTGTGTTCTCTCTTCCCTGTGTAAATCCTACTTGATCTGGATGTATCAATTCTAAGATATGATCTATTAGTCTCATAGCAAGAATCTTTGTAAATATTTTAAGATCTACATTAAGCAGGGAGATCGGGCAGTAACTAGAACACTGGGAGGGGTCTTTTCCTTCTTTAGGGATCACCATTATATGTGCTAAAAGAGTCTCTGTCGGCATATTTTTCCCTTTGCGTAGTGAATTGTAAGCCGCTATAAATCTTGGGGCCAGTCTCTCAGCAAATACTGTAGTCTGTAATATGATAGAGTATACCCATCAGGACCTGGTGCCTTCCCCAATTTCAAAACTTTTATTGCCCTCCTAAACTCATCTATACTAATTAGGGTGTCCAGTTCTCTTATAGCTTCTTCCGATATCTTTGGCATTTCTGATTCTCCAATATACCTCCTTGACTCCTCCAGTTTCTTTTGAGCTTTTTCTAGGATAGGTTTCCCTTCAAATTGAATATAAATTCTCATAATATTCTTTAACCACTTCCCGACCCCCGCATGTACATATACGTCCACAATATGGCACGTACAGGCACATGGGCGTACACGTACGTCCTCGCCTATTAGCGGGTGGGGGGTCCGATCGGGACCCCCCCAGCTATATGCGGAGGTCGGGTCCGCTCGGGGAGCGATCCGGGACCACGGCGCGGCTATTTGTTTATAGCCGCTCCGTCGCGATCGCTCCCCGGAGCTGAAGAACGAGGAGAGCCGTGTGTAAACACGGCTTCCCCGTCCTTCACTATGGCGGCGCATCGATCGCGTCATTCCCTTTATAGGGAAGACACGATCGATGACGTCATTCCTACAGCCACACCCCCAAACAGTTGTAAACACATACTAGGTGCACCCTAACTCCTACAGCGCCACCTGTGGTTAACTCCCAAACTGCAACTGTCATTTTCACAATAAAGAATGCAATTTAAATGCATTTTTTGCTGTGAAAATGACAATGGTCCCAAAAATGTGTCAAAATTGTCCGAAGTGTCCGCCATAATGTCGCAGTCACGAAAAAAATTGCTGATCGCCGCCATTAGTAGTAAAAAAAAAATAAAAAATAAAAATGCAATAAAACTATCCCCTATTTTGTAAACACTATAAATTTTGCGCAAACCAATCGATAAACGCTTATTGCGATTTTTTTTACTAAAAATAGGTAGAAGAATACGTATCGGCCTAAACTGAGGAAAAAAAATGTTTTTATATATGTTTTTGGGGGATATTTATTACAGCAAAAAGTAAAAAATATTGCTTTTTTTTCAAAATTGTCGCTCTATTTTTGTTTATAGCGCAAAAAACTAAAAACCGCAGATGTGATCAAATACCACCAAAAGAAAGCTCTATTTGTGGGGAAAAAAGGACGCCAATTTTGTTTGGGAGCCACGTCGCACGACCGCGCAATTGTCTGTTAAAGCGACGCAGTCCCGAACTGTAAAAACACCTTGGGTCTTTAGGCTGCATATTGGTCCGGGGCTTAAGTGGTTAAAGGCCTGTGCTATTTTCTGAGGAGTATTAACCATTCCATCTTTTTGTGTTTGTAATCTGACTTTGTGTCTTTTTTTCCTTAAAGCAGAGTTCCGGCCACAATTTCACTTTTTATATATAAATACCCCTGTAATACACAAGCTTAATGTATTCTAGTAAAGTTAGTCCGTAAACTAAGGTCCGTTTTGTTAGGTTGTTACAGCATTTAGACACTTTATAAAATAGAAATTGACTGGGGCCATCTTAAGTGTGGGCATCATGAAGCCAGACTGTATGACTTCCTGGATTTCAGCCTTGCAGATCTCGCACATGCTCAGTGCTGCACAAGCAGTGTAATAGGTTTCAGATCAGGTTTCAGCACCTGTACTGTCCAAGTCACATGATTCTTCGAGACTGGGGAGTGCACAGACTCCTGGAAAGTTACACCCACTACATTCCCAGGAGTTTGTGCGGTGTAGGTTAGGAAGCTTAAGCACCTAGGTGCAGGGAGTGGGAAGATTAACTATTCTGCCTAGCAACAACACTTTGAAGGCATCTAAAAAAAAAAAAAAAATCTTAAAGGACTAATGACATTTTTTTAAAACTACTGATGTAATGTTATATTTATGGGTGGAACTCCACTTTAAGAGCGTTTGCTAACATTCTCCCTGGCTTGTTCCCAAATTCATAAAACATCCGTCTCCCTCTTTTTTTTTGGCTTTTGCTTTGTCAATAAGCAAGAGATTACGTTTTTTCCCATAATCTCTCTAGTTTTTTTCCTGTAACTTCTGTCTGCAATTTTTTATAAATTGTTTCTAGTTCCCCAATCCGTTTAGGCATTGTGTCTACTTGTTCATTTAGTCTCCGCTTCCTATGGGAACCCATGGATATGAGCAGACCTCTTATTACACATTTATGTGTTTCCCAGATACCTATGGTCACTCTGAGTACTTCAATTTCTTGCAATCTGTCTCCCCTGGATGGTTCTCTTGCAGGACAGCAGGCCATTCACACCACCTCAAGTCCTGTTGGAGATGCCCCCTTTGGGGGTCCCCGATCTACAGTGCCACACTTTCAGTTCAAATGGCAATTATATAGTCAACATTGTAAGTATGGAAAAGAGCAGGATTTTTATTTGATTAGACTTTATTTTATATCTTTTATAATTTTGGTATCACCGTGATCATTAGAGTAAGTGCAATAATTCTAGAGCAGATCCTCCGCTGCAACTCTAAACAGGTAACGTGTAAAAAAAATGTAAGCGTTGCGTATGGAGATTTTTAAGTACCGTCGTTTGTCGCCATTCCACGAGCATGCGCAATTTTAAAGCATGACGTGTTATGTATCTATTTACTTAGCGTAACATCATATTTCGTATTATATAAAATTGGGGTAACTATTGTGTTTTTTTTCTTTCTTTAATTAATTAAA
Organism: Rana temporaria; assembly: GCF_905171775.1. NCBI lineage: Eukaryota > Metazoa > Chordata > Amphibia > Anura > Ranidae > Rana > Rana temporaria. The sequence continues at coordinate 114,469,428 of NC_053493.1, read as the reverse complement.
GTGTATTTTTTCAAAAAAATTGGCCTTGAAAGACTGCTATGCAAATACAGCATGACATCAAATATTGCAATGACTGACATTTTCTTCTCTAGGGTCTCTGCTAAAAAAAATATATACAGTAAATAATGGTTGGGGGTTCCAAGTAATTTTCTAGCAAAAAATTTTGATTTTTACTTGTAGACAACAAATGGCAGAAAAAAGTCTGGTCATTAAGTGGTTAAAGTTGTATTATATTTGGCTGAACAAAGGTATGTTTAGCCAAAATAAGCTCCTAATGAAGACCCAGTAACTAGTTATTTATTGTCAAACTCAGTGCACTATAATCTTCAGTTAGAGAAAAGAACAGTGGCGGCTGGTGCCTAACGTTTTTGGGGGGGGGGGGCGGCGGAAAACAAATCCTCCCCAGGTCCGCACTCACACCTCCAGGGTCGCGGCGCCATGGCTTTCCTGGTTTCCCCTCCCGGCCAACCTGATTTTTTTTGGATCCGCCTCCTGTCCTGATTGGCCGGGAGGAGAAGCCGGAAACTGATAGCGAATATTGATTCGCTAGTGTCACAAGTGGGTGGGTTTGGTGCGCAGTGCTCTGCGCCCAGAGTTCAACTTTTTTTTAAGCCAATTAGAGCTTCAGGGTCTAATCATGTGCTTGAAAAAAAAACACTCAAAGATACCTTTGAGTCCAGTGCCCTGCATGCAAACTAGGGGGCAGCACCCTGTGTCCCTTATGGAACAAACCGCTCCAGGAAAAGAAAGACAAATACAGGCAGTCCCCGGGTTACAAATGAGGTTCTGTAGGATTGTTCTTAAGTTGAGTTTGTGTGTAAGTTAAAACAGGTAAATTTTTTAAGTGCAATTCCAGTGAAACATATATTTTTTACGTTTTTTGGATAATGTAGGGACGGGTTAACACATCTGTAACATTTGTTTTACTATCTGTGCCCATGTTCAGAAGATTTCACCTCACTTTCGGTCCCCATAAAAATTACATTTTGAAAAGTTTGGGTTGTCGTGGGAACAAGCATTGATAAAGCTTCTGTGGAGACAGCTTCTTCCCATGATAACTCTTATGCCGCGTACACGCGATCGTTTTTCGTCATGAAAAAAAAAACGACGGCATGTAGATAAAACAACGTTTTTCCAACTTCATCATTAAAACAACGTTGCCCACACACCATTGTTTTTAAAAAATGCTCTAGCAAAGAGCGGTGACGTACAGCACGTACAACGGCACTATAAAGGGGCAGTTCCATGCGGATGATGCCACCCTTTGGGCTGCTTTTGCTGATTTTGCATTACCGCGTGTTAGTGAAAGTTTGGTGAGAGACGTTTCGCGCTTTTCAGTCTTCGTGCTTTAAAGATCGTTTTCTGTCGTTCAGTTGGTGCTTTTGGGTTCGTATCTGTCTTTCAGTGCTTGTAGTCAGTTCCTATCTGTTTTTGCAGTGCGTTCTTGTCCGCTCGTTACTGTTCTTCAGGTCGTTCTTCAGAGGCCTTGCTGTTCTTCAGTGCGTTCTTTTAGTCCGATCTGATTAGACGACCGTTATCTAGCCATGTTACAGGTACGTTCTCGTCGCCGAGATCGCGCTGTGCTTGATGCAGGGATTTCTGCTTTATCCCAGCTCCGGTCCATGAACAGGGTGAGGAGGAGTTTGTGGGCCAAGAATTGGTTTCTCCCCAGGAACCAGTTCTCTCATATGCCTCTGCTGCAGGAGATCCGGGAAAATAACCCTGATGATTTCAGGAATTTTCTGAGGATGTCTGACCCCGGATTCCATCAGCTTTTGGCTTCGGTGTCTCCGTATATCACCAGGCAGGACACCGTTATGCGAGAAGCCATCACTGCTGAGCAGCGGCTAGTTGCTACGTTGCTATACCTGGCAACAGGGAGAAGTTTGCAGGACTTGAAGTTCTCGACAGGCATCTCCCCCCAGGCTCTGGGCGTCAAAATCCCGGACACCTGTTCTGCTATTATACAGGTTTTGCAGGAGGACTATATTAAGGTAAGTTTTGACCTTTAGGGCCTCATTCACACGGACGGACCGTTCAGGTCCGCCTGTCAGTTTTGATGGCGGACCTGAACGGCCGCTCCATGCATCCCTATGGAGCGTCGGATGTCAGCGGAGACATGTCCGATCCAATCCGATCCGCAAAAAACAGACGTATGGGGACACGTCCTCATCCGTCCATGGTGGATCGGATCGGGTAAGATCTGATGAAAACGGACATGCTGTCCGTTTTCATCAGATCGCTCCATAGGAGACAGCGGTGCCCGACAAGCCCCTCCCCGCTCAGTAAGCAGAGAGGAGCTTGTCATCCGTCGGCTCAGCGGAGATCTGCGGACAAATCACCCGCTAAGCTGGTGGGAGCAGGCGGACTCCGTATCGACGGAGTCCGCCTTGTGTGAATGGGGCCTTAACCTCACAATATATGTATTTAAAGCTTGATAATGTTTTTTTTTTCTATCAGTCCGTAATTAACATGTTTGTAACATGCTGTGAATGTTCCCTATGCCCCCATGCATGCTGTAAGCTTTGTATGCTTCTTTTTTGCCCTACATGCATATTTCTAATTGCCAACCTCTCCAACATTCTATCCTGGGCCCAAACACACCTAGCCTAGTCACTTCCCCAACTTTTTTTTGGGCTCCATTGTAGTGCTCCCTTTGGTGTCTCCCTATATCCCCAAGTATTTTGACGGCTCCATTGTAGTCCTTGCCCAACCCCCCCCCCCCCCCCCCCAATGTGTGCATTTTCAAATTGTTGTTGAATTCAGATAGAGTGCTATTTTTTTTTAAGGTCCCCAACTCATCTTGACCCCCCCTCCCCATAAGCATTCATTTTTTGGGCCAACAGAGGTGGTGATGAATCTGATTAGTGATACATTATTTTTTGTGGCTCTTAAAATACTCCCTCAAATTAATGATATCCTGTTGTTTTTGGCAAGAATGTTTTTGGCTAATCTGACAAGTGTTTGTTACTCCAACATTTCATATTCCTGATATGTGCCTGCTGTACCATGTACTTGTATGAAAAAGTTTCCTGTTCTCTTTGTATTGCTTCCTTTGTGTGAAATCTCTGGTGCTCCTGCCAGTCCCTCTGCTTTCATATTAAAAACTAACCACATTAAGCAGGAAAACACACCATGGTCAGTTCTCTAGCTATGCTGGGAACTCAGCGTGCTATTCTCAAATGATCAGACTTGTCCTGACCCCCCCCCCCCCCCCCCCCCACACACACACACACACAGCCTTTCACTGGGAAGATCAGTGTACTGTTGCTTCACTTACCCCAGCTCTAATGCAACTGAGAACAGAGGGAATGTGATTACTTATGTAAAAGGGAAAAAAAAGGTATTTTTATAATGGCTTTTTATATTTATACACAAATGTTTTGCCTTTCATTTCTGTTTTAAACTGAATGGGTTGTTTTGCAAGGTTGTTGTTTACAATCACTTTTACTTGTGACCTGACCTGTTGCCCAGCTTGCCTGTGTAAGATCTAACGGCTTGGACACATACAGCGCCCAGCTGTTATTTGGAGAGGTGATGGCCTGCTGGGCTGACATAGAGGACATCAATACATGTTTGGGGCAGATGAGGGAAAAAACAAAGGTGGAGCAACAACTAGAAAATTGTGATGGATGTTCTGGGGAGGGTTTAAAAAAAATGATACTTTAATGCTGTTGGAAATGTTTGATGTGTTTTTATGTGCATGTTTTTTTTTTTAAAGTGGAATCTCATGTTTCCTGGCTAAAACGCATGAACAATGACAAATGCTAAAAAGTTGGTCATTGTTCATGCGTTTTAACCAGAAAAATGTTTTTTGGAGATTCTCTAAAAAAAGAAAAAACAAAAACATTTAAAAAAAATTATATTTTTGGAAAACAAATGTAAAAAAATATATCTAGAAAAATTACAAATAAATAAATTAATTATTTTAAAAAAAAAATATATATATATATATATGTAGAAAAATATTTCAAAAACACATATTTATTTCAGCCAAGATCTGGCATTGGAATGGCCCCCCTACCAATAAAATAGTCAACATAATGTTGCGGCACAGCACGGGGGCTTTGGGGGGCCAAGCCTGTATGGCCAGCCTCACGGGCCGCCACTGGAACAGTATCAATGGCCTCATCAGGCACAAGTGTGAGGTAGTTTCATGAATGTCTCTTCAGGAAGTTATGCAATATGCAGCAGCAAACTATGACATGATTTCATTTATATTCTGCCAGGTTGAAACCAGTTTGAAATAAACGGAATGGGTTGGCCATGATGCCAAAGGCGTTCTCAACCACCCTTCTGGCTCTGGCCAGCCGATAATTAAAAACCCTCCTCTCTGGGGTGAGGGTACATTGGGGAAAAGGCCTCATGAGGTGGGGACCCAAGGCAAATGCCTCATCAGCAACAAAGACAAACGGCAGCCCATCTTCATTGTCCTCTGCAGGTGGCAATCCAAGGTCATCCAAATGAAGCCGTTGGGTGAACTCGGTCTGGGCAAACACCCCGTCATCCGACATCCGCCCATTTTTCCCAACGTCGACAAATAAAAATTCATAAGTGGCCGACACCACCGCCATCAGCACTACACTGTGGAACCCTTTATAATTGAAGTAATAGGATGCCGAACGGGGTGGTGGCATGATGCGGACGTGCTTGCCATCAATGGCTCCTCCACAGTTTGGAAAGTTCCAACGCTGCGCGAAGTCCGATGCCACAGTCTGCCATTCCTGTGGCGTGGTGGGGAACTGTAGAGAGAAAAAATTCAAACAAACATTGCAATCAGAGACCAGGCCACTATTTGCGATTCGGCACTGCGTCGCTTTAACTGACAATTGCGCAGTCGTGCGACATGGCTCCCAAACAAAATTGACTTCCTTTTTTCCCTCAAAGAGAGCTTTCTTTTGGTGGTATTTGATCACCTCTGCGGTTTTTATATTTTGCGCAATAAACAAAAATAAATGCAAATTTTTTTTTTGCTATAATAAATATCCCCAAAAAACATATAAAAATATTTTTTTCCTCAGTTTAGGCTGATAAGTATTCTTCTACATATTTTTGGTTAAAAAAAAAATGCAATAAGCGTTTATTGATTGGTTTGTGCAAAAGTTATAGCATCTACAAAATAGGGGATAGTTTTATGGCATTTTTATTAATAATTTTTTTTTTTACTAGTAATGGCGGTGATCAGCGATTTTTATTGTGACTGCGACTTTATGGCAAACACATTGGACACTTTTGACACATTTTTGGGACCATTGTCATTTTTACAGCGATCAGTGCTACTACTACTACTACTACTGTAAAATGACACTGGCAGAGAAGGGGTTAACCACTAGGTGGCGCTGCAGGGGTTAAAGGGGTTGTAAAGGAAAAAAAATGTTTTCATAATAAGCATCCTTTACCTGCAGACATTCCTCTTTTCACTTCCTCATTGTTCGTTTTTGCTCAGAAGTTGCTCTATTTCTTCTCTGTTCTGTTTACTTCCTGCTTGTATGATTGTTACTCACCACCATGAAGGGAGGCTTCAGTGATGTTAAGTGGTTAACAGAAACTAGCTGAAGACCATTAAAGTGGATGTAAACCCACTCTCATCCTTTCTAAACTACTGCCATAGTGCTGATCTATAAGGATATACATGCCTCCTGCATGTATCCTTACCTGTGAAATGTTTCCCCTCTGTCTGTTATAAGAACTGAAAAACTGCAGATTCTGTGGGTGGATCTGTTGTCTGGAGCTCTGTGGGTGGAGTCGTGATGTCAGTAGACTCCCCGCCCTCCTCTACACTCCGCTTGTCAACATGCATTTTTTCCTGTGTATTACTTACACTAAATTCTGCTATGATCACTAACATCCAGTCAAAATCCAGAAAAAATGCCTGTCTCTAGGCTAGTGCATGAGATATGTAAATAACCTGTCACTCACGGCAAGGGGGCGGAACGGACTAAGGTTTTTCTCTGTAAGTCCGTTTTATTTCACTGAACAATAAAAGAGGATTGCTCAGAGCTGGATTAAAGGCAGCCATACACGGTTCGAATTTCGAAAGAATTTTCTTTTGAAAATCGTATCAAAGAATTTTCGTACAAATTTCGCACCGTTAGTTTCCGGCAACATGAAGGTTTGGTCGGCGGAATTTCGAAAATCAATGGTGGGATCATCGGATCACCAAAAAACGAACTTTCTGATTTTGAAAATAAAATTTGTTCGAAATTCGACCGTGTATGGCCTGCTTAACTCTGTGTGGCAAGACTGGGCACGGATGATAGGAAATCTTATACTGTACATTGTGACATAAAAAAAAAAAAAAATTCGGGTTTACATCTCTCCATGCAGTTTATTTAGTAACTAGAACAAACCAGACCTTCCTGAGAAGCAGCTAAAACCTGGAAAAGGACAATGCCTGCTAACATTTACAGCTAGTTAGATTACAGAGCATTGTTTATTTACCACCTGCAGGGCAAATGCCTGGCATATAATGAAAACTTCTAGTGACGTAAATGCTTAAACTAAGTCCATCTAGAGACATAGGGCCAGATCCACGTAGCGGATCGTAATTTTCGGCAGGCGTAGCGTATCGTATTAACGCTTTGCCGCCGCAACTTTGAGAAGCAAGTGCTGTATTCACAAAGCACTTGCCTCTAAAGTTACGGCGGCGTTGCGTAAATCTGCCAGCGTATGGGCGCGGAATTCAAATGTTAAAGATGTGGGCGTGTTTTATGTTAATTTTACTTGACCCGACTTAAATGACGTTTTTTCTGAACGGCGCATGCGCCGTCCGTGGGGGCATCCCAGTGCGCATGTTCGAAATTAACCCGCAAGAAGCCAATGCTTAAGACGTGAACGTCATTCTACGCAAAGCCCTATTCGCGAACGACTTACGCAAACTACGTAAAATTTTCAAAATTCGACGCGGGAACGACGTCCAGACTTAACATTGAGTACGCCTCATATAGCAAGGGTAACTTTACGCCGAAAAAAGCCTTACGGAAACGACGTAAAAAAATTCGCCGGCCGGACGTACATTTGTGGATTCGCGTATCTAGCTAATTTGCATACTCGACGCGGAATTCGACGGAAGCGCCACCTAGCGGCCAGCGTAAATATGCACCTTAGATCTGACGGCGTACTAAGACGTACGCCAGTCGGATCTAGCCAAACTTCAGGCGTATCTTGTTTTGTGAATACAAAACAAAGATACGCCGGAGCAAAATAGAAGTTACGCGGCGTATCAATAGATACGCCGTCGTAACTTCTTTGTGGATCTGCCCCATAGTTTAGCTAGAAATCTTGACTATACTACAGACCCTCTATGTATGTCACTTGGTTTGTGCTAAAAGTGTTGCTTCTGTTGCTATGAAGCCTTTAGAAGAAATTAGGCTCATCAAAGCTCTGCTTCAGGGAATGAATGCCAGCGAGCCTGTGGGCACGTGTGACATTTAAGATATTACCTCTGTGTCAGTACCTGGATTCTCTTTTATTGTGAAATCCTCACTTTTTTATTAGCTAAAAATTGCAACTATCGCTTTCCATATCCCTGGAGGATTAGATAACGTATGTATAGCTTGTGAACTATGACTGTTGCTTTCTAGGTGTGTGAAGCAAGCTGCTGTATCAGACATCATTGTAACATGGGAAGTTTCCCTGAATGTTTTCAGCATAGGAATTGTAAAATAATACTTGTGTGAGGTCTGGAATCCATTTGCTAAAAATATGCAAACTTAATATAATCTCATATAGTTTTTAACACGTTAATGTCATTTCAAAAGTAATATTCAATATTGTTTGCAGCTTTTGTTGCTTAAAGGAGTTGTAAAGGAAAACATGTTTTCACCTTAATGCAATCTATGCATTAAGGTGAAAAAACATCTGATGATGCCGCCCCCCGCCCCCCGAGCCCGCGTTTTACTTACCTGACCCGTGCTCGGTCCTGAGATCCTCTTCGCCGCTCAGCCTGGCCGCTGATTGGCTAGAGCGGATGGATTGAGAGCAGTGCAGTCATTGGCTGGCGCTGCTGTCAATCACATCCAGTGACGCGGCACGCCGAGGGGCGGGGCCAAGTGATATAGTGAGCGGCTATGGCCTCTCGCTGTATCACGGGAGAGCGCCCGCAAGGACTCATCACCATGCGAGCTCTCTCGCATGAATGTGGTGAGTTCTTGCGGGGAGGACCAGAGACAGCCGCCGAGGGGCCCCAGAAGACGTGGATCGAGGCCACTCTGTGCAAAACGAAATGCACAGTGGAGGTAAGTATAAGATGTTTGTTATTCTAAAGAATTTTTTTTTTCCTTTAGTAACCCTTTAAGTGGTTGTTAGGCCACTGTGTTAAGTAAATACAGCCCCTTCTGTTAGAACAAGTTCTATGCCCCAGTGTCTGTGCTTTGTAAAAAATATGCCCATTACAACCTTATTTCATAGCGCCGCTCTGCGCTCATGTGACTCCTCGCTGCTCTTCTCCTCTCCTCCCCTTCTCCCAGCTGACATCTTGGCTCAAGAGAGCAGCGAGGTGTCATGTGAGCGCCGAGCAACACTGTGAAATAAGGTAGTAATGGGCATTTTTTTTTTGCAAAGCACAGACACTGGGGCATAGAACATTTTCTAACAGAGGGTATTGCATGTACTTTACACTGTTATTTCAGCAGCAGGAGAGGGGCAGACCCTGACACAGAGGTGACAGCAGGGAGGGGGGAGAGAGGACAGCAGCAGATGAAGGAGGCACATAAACTGACCACGGTTTTAGGGCTCAGCAGCCATGATAAACTATGCTCAGTTTATAGGGGGGAGGGCAGAATCAGGCAGGATCAGCAAGGTATTTCAGGTGATACAAGGGGGCAAATTACACAGCACAAGCACTGTGCTGTTTAACATGCTTTATAGTAACAGGATCCAATTATTATTTTTTAGGGGTTACGAACGCTTTAAGGCACTTGCCGTTATAAGATGACAATGCTCTGTCCCTGTCCTAGGCACCCTGTCTCTTGTTACAAGATTTAACACACGTTACGCAAGCATGGTTCAATGTTGTCACCATAAAATTGGAAATGTTTCCTCTGTGGGACTTTGAGAGGCAGAGAGTCTTGAAAACAGTTAAATTGTATACAATTTTATTAGAATAAGTTAAAATATATAATGAATTAAGTAAATGATCGGATGCATATACACAAAACAGTAGGTGAAAGTGATAAAAAAATAGTTACAACGATACAGTAGAACCACTTGGCTCTGTCCTGACAATTGGACTGGGACAGAAAAAGGCTGACGCGTTTCAAGGTTGAAAATGATGATATATATATATGGAAGTTTATCTTTTGTATGTGTATATAATAAATTAAATAAATAAGAAAAAAAAAGAAAATGATGAAACCTCTTCTTCAGGGGCTAGTGGTGGAATATATTGTTATCTAAAATTTAACAAGAACAACAGTAAGCAATCAAAGTACAATGCATGTAAATACATTGCATGTGAATAAATTTGTCAGTAATCACAATGCTTTAAAGTAATTACATTCTAACCGTATATTTCTTGAACAGTCACCATAAGGAAACTTACTCTGAGATGCACCATGCAGCCATTGGTGCACTACATGAAGGTAGTAGTTGTATTTCATGAGCACACACTATAGCTACTGTTTGGTGCCTGGATTAAACCTATTTTGACAATTCATAGTTGCTCCTGAGGATGTCAGATTGTGATGAAACATGTAGGGTGGAGCATGAAGATGTGCGCGAAAATATGCACATGCTCATAATAATTCTCAAGTGACATCTAGATGTTCCCTAACTCACGCGCATGTGCATAACAACTAGGCATATCCTAACTCGTGTGTATCTGCACACATGTGTTAGCGTGAGCGTGTGTGCATTCCCTATTCTCTATTCCATGGCAGACCACAGATCCCAGCAAGTCTTTAGCAAAAGTTCCCTGTGCATTTCTCTGAGTGTTCCCTGGAGCCCCCTCTTAGGATCTGGAACTCTACCCTTTTATAGGACACAGGAGGGAGGCTGGACCCAAGCAAAAGCCACAAACACACCAGGGAAAGGTGGCAAAATAATAACCCTTTCCCATTGACCTGGGCAGCCGGGTGCTAGCTAAACACACAGTAGACTACCTGCCTACACACATAGATTATATTTTTAGCCTTTTAAACTTGGTGTCCATGGAAATATATTTTTCAGTGTGTTTGCATACAGATGATTTGAAGCATTTATGTTCTGTAAGACCTTTATAGATGAAGCTGAATAGAGCTTAAACAAGTGATCTCCAAATTATGGCCCTTCAGCTCTTGCGGAACTACACATACCATGAGGCATTGTAAAACTCTGACATTCACAGACATGACTAGGCATAATGGGAATTGTAGTTCCTGAACAAGTGAAGGGCCATAGTATGGAGACCCCTGCCTTAGATACTTATACCATAAGAGACAAATAATAGCAGAGAGCCTGCAAGAGGCAGCTTTAGACATCATCAAGAATTTGAAAAGGGACAGCCTGAATTACACAGCCACAGAATGTTTTAGAGGCACTTTAATTCATTGACTTTCTCCAAGATGATCAAGATGGTTCAAAACTAAGAGGCCCCGTTAGCTGACAAGACTTAAAGAGCTACTTGCAAAGATTCTGGACAAATCCGGGAGGGTGTTTCTGTGTGTTTGGAGCTGATAATTCTGAGGGAAGCCAAGGGAAAGTCAGAGTGAGACACAAAACTTACTAGGCCAAGCAGTGCAGGAACAGCTAGATATGCAACAGACAAGGGCTGATGTTCAGAAGGCTGTAATTAATTGCCCTGACCTCAGAAAGGCATCCATCTGGAGAAGATAAATCCGAGTGCATCAAGCAATTTTCCAGCAAAAATAATATGGTTTTGGAGAAGCTGGACACTTTCAAGCACAGTACCCAAAGAAGAGACCCCTTCAGACACTGTGGAAGAAACCATAAACACCTTAGGCCTTGTACACACGGTCGGACAAAACCGATAAGAATGGTCCGACGGACCGTTTTCATCGGTTCACCGCTGAAGTGGCCTGATGGTCTGATGTGTGTACACACCATCAGTTCAAAATCCGATCGGGTCAGAACGCGGTGACGTAAAACACAACGACGTGCTGAAAAAAACGAAGTTCAAAGCTTCCAAGCATGCGTCGACTTGATTCTGCGCATGCGCAGGTTTTGAACCAATGGTTTTCTGTACTAACCATCGGTTTGGACCGATCGGGCAGCGGTCCATCGGTTCGGTTTTGAAGCATGTTTTAAAATTTTGGACCAAAGGAAAACAGACCGATGAGCTATACACACGGTCGGTTTGAACCAATGAAACTGAAGCTCGGTCCATTCTCATCGGTTTTGTCCGACCATGTGTACGGGGCCTTACAAGAAATACAGCCTCAGGAACAAAATAAGTGCCCAAGCTAGCTCCAACCTAAAATGCAAGACTGAGAGGATAGGAGGCTTAAGTTTTTAAATACAGCCTCATCCAATACCCCAAAGGGACAGTTAAAACACCTCCCGTGGCATTGGATCCAATTGCAAGGTAAGAAATGCACACCAACCTTAAAATGTTGTTTGGAACTTCACTCTGAACTTTACACAAAGAAAAGAGGAATACAAGTCCAGCCAGCCAGCCAAAACTTTGTACCCCCCACTGCTTCCCTAATGGTAAAAATATCACATATGCTGTATGTAGCATGTTACTCTTTATTGTATATAAACAGCTGCATATTTTGTGTCAAGCTTAAATGTGGCCTACTGCAAAAGATGAAATGCTGTAGTGTGGACAATACTTTTTCCCTTTTTCTCTGTCATATATACAGTTATATGTGGATTTGTAGGATGAAAAGCTGCATGATGTGTGTTCTTCTCAAAAATATGTCCTACTCCAAATGATTCAATGCTTCAGTACAATATGTCTGCTTTGTGTCTTGGACATAATCCACTATAATTGTTTTTTTATGGACAAAAAGTGCCTTGTTATTCACTTTTCAATTGCAACCTATAAAGGCTTAAATGTAATTATGTAATTTTTCTCACGTGTGTATTTGCATCGTCTCTAATGCTTCAAATGTGGCCTATCTTTAAAAGAATGACATGATGTGCAGCGTGTAATTATTCTGATTTGTGTCTCGGACATAATACATTGCAATTTTTTTATTTCTGGATACAAAAAAATGCTTCCTCTCACCCTCTTCAACTGTGTATTGAAAAAAGGCTTACATGATGTGCACTGTGCCTCTGTAATATTTCTGCCCCATATACCTGACATAATATACTTTTTATATTTTTTTATTTATGGATAAACCATTGCTTATCTCTCACTCTTAAAATATGGCATACAAATCTGTGTAGTATTACTGCCTTGCATCTGACCTAATTTGATGTAATTTTTATTTCTGTAATAAAAAAAAGCATTGTATCTCCCTCTTTCACAATCAAAAACTGAATCTCCCTCTTTAAATACAGCCTCATAAAACTGTTTACTTTAGGTCAAGCGTGTTTCTGTAATATTTTTGCCACTGACAAAATCTACTGTCATTTTATTTTATTTTTTTGTTAAAATTTCATCTTATATTGCTGCCCAAACAAGCTGCTTTTTTACTCCTTAGCCACTGTGCTATAAGTCTGACTATTGTTTCCGAAATATTACAATTTGTATTTCTATATAACAATTGCCTTGCCTATTTAATGTGGGTTTATGTTTTTTTTTAGGTGTTTTTGTGCATTCTGATTTAACATTTTATAAAACATCATTGACAATACAGTATAGTACTACACTAAAAGTATATCACATGCTATGTCATGAAACAATTTTTGCCACTGTTTGGCAATTGTTCAGTTAAGGGATTTGGATTAACTTTCTTTTTAAATATACATCTTCTGGTATATTTTATCGAAATATGAGTATAGCCTCAGTTAGATCTCATTATTAAAGTATCAAAGTACCATCATCCATAAGAGATTATGAAAAATTACACTAAGTGAGCATAGGGTGGTAGTTGCTAGTGCCACCTATACCCTTAAATGGTCACTCAGAAAAAAACAGGTTGATTGGACTTTCAAGGTACTGATAACACGGAAATAATATAAAAAAAAATATTTATTATACATCAAAATATACAAACTAAAATCATTTGAGCCAAACCCCACAATCAGAGCAATGGTTGTAAATGATGGAGCCCCGTCAAAGGTCTGCTGTAGCGGAGGGCCGAAAACCTCAACCGGTTTCGTGGGGAGACCGCTTTTTCAGGAAGAGTATCTATACAGATAATGCAATACAATGAACTAGAATTGGTATATTTTTGATATTTTCCATCTATTACATTAGCCACTTAATTCTGGCCAATTCCCGTTAGATTTAAAAAAAAGAAATAAAAAAATGTTTCACAGCAAAAACCATCTAAAAAGAGATTGTTTTATCAAGTTGCAATTAGTCAAATAGAGGATCTGCTGCCAGTGTCATCTTAAGAGCATTATAGGCCCCCAGGCAATACAGTGCACTGGGGCCCTGTCTACACAATCACGCACAAGAATTTACTGACACAAATCATAACATTTACTGGCAGAACCACATCTTTTACTGCCAGTGCAACAAAAGGTACCTAAAATTACAGTTTTCAGTGCCGAACAATGCAAATGTCAGTATTTAAACTTCAAACATATACAGTAGTTAGTGCTATTAGCAATGTGTTTAAGTTAAACAAAAGTTAAAAAAAAAAAAATGTCCTCATTGACATGAAGGTCAGGTTACTATAACCCAGCCAGCACAGAGTTTCCTCTTACATCAGAGTCTGCAGGATTCCCCCTTACAGTGAAAGGGAACTGTAAATCCTCCTTGTGTAAAGGGGAACGCTGCAGATCATGATCTAAGGAGGGAACTCTGATGTGGAGGGGGGCTCTGGTGACCAGAGACCACCTTATATCAGAGTCCACTGCTTTCTCTTTCCCACTTACATCAGGGTCCGCAGACTGAGTTCCCCCTTGCATTGTAAGGGGGAATCCTGCAGACTCTGATGTAAAGGGGAATTCTGATGTGGGGGGCACTCCTTAGAGTAAATACACTAAGGTAAGGGGGGTCACTAATATAGGAGGGGGAACCTTAATATCAGTGCCCCCTTACATTTTTGCATTAACTCCCCCCTTACATCAGCAACCCCCCACACTCGTGGAGGATCGGATCTTCTCTGTGATTGCCGCAAACTGGGCATGGGCAGTTCTAACCCGTCACTCTCCACAATTTTTTACTGGAGTTGCTGGGCAGCCGGTGGGGCCCCCCAGGCAAGCGGGGCCCCCAGGCAACTTCCCAGCGTGCCCAATGGAAAAGATGGCCCTGTCTGCTGCTATATGTAAGACAAGGAATAATGTACAATTAAAACAATTTATTACACATACAAATTCTGTGATGCCAGAATACAGTGTCATTGATAATGTTCTAGATATATCTTAAAGGTGTTTTCAAAGCATGTCATTTGAAGAATAGGTGTTTTTTTTTTTTTTACCTTGAACTCTATAAAACGGAGCGCCCTCTCCCTGCAGAATGGTATTTACATTGTATTCATTTTTATTTATTTATTTTCATTCGAACGTGTCTCCCCTGTCAGTGCCCAGCTCCTTGTGCTCACATTAAAGTTTGCAATTGTTGGATTTTACAATACGTTTGGGAAAATTCGTTTACATAAAATAGCTTATGTAAAGGTATTTTCTGTACTTGTTGAAAATGTTGTTAGCCACAAAAATAAAAACAAATTCAGTCATCACATCTTTAGGCTGGTAAGCTGCAATATGGTATTTTTTTGTTCTTGGGTTTAGAATATGTTAAGTGTGTCAAAATATGGATTTTCTCGGTACCCCAAAGACAAGAATGAGACAGTTATAAAATATATTAAAAATGCATTACATCAATGTTAAAAAGACATCACATATGGACTACAAAGGATAAAATAACAAAATAATGGACATAGATCCTTTACAACCACAATATGATACCCATAGGTAATGACATGTGTTCCAAAAAATGAACTTCACTTTGAAGTTTCTAGAGGACATATGTGCAGCTTGCTCTCAACATGTTTTGCAGCATTGGAAGGCTTCCTGAGGAGAAATGGGAGCATTAAATGTCTAGGAGAAAACATGCATGAGTGATCAGAAGAGCAGGCCTGGCCATGTCACATGCCAATCCGGCAGGTTGTTTGGCGTGCTGGGTTGGAGACAGCATCATGGGAGTATTGCTGGCCATATTATCTTCTGTATATTGTTAGTATGGATTGGCCATTACTAGCTTTTTATATATACCATTGACTTATGGATATATCCGTGATTACGGTGTCCACTTTATAGTGACCTCCAATTGCCAGTGTCTCCCACATCCACCCCAGGGGAGAATCCCGGTTCCTGGGCTTGGGCCTCCTACTTGGGTAGTCCCCCTCTGGCTCTTGGGTAAGCCTTCACAGGTTCCTATTGCAGATGTTTTAATTGTGATTGTATGTATTTGTGATCCTTTCCTTATATTTTTCGTAAAAAATGTTCTGTTTCCTTCTAGACATTTAATGCTCCTATTTCTCCTTAGGAAGTAGGCAGTACCGCAAAACATGTTAAGAGCAAGCTGCACATATGTCCCCTAGAAACTTCATAACGAAGTCTGTTTATTTTGTGGAATGCATGTTATCAACTATGGGTATCTTTGTGAATGTAAAGGATGCAAAGGAGCAATGTCCATTAATGTCTATTTTATCCCTTGTAGTCCATATGTGACGTCATTTTTAACATTGATGTAATACAATTTTTTTTATATTTTATAGCTGTTCTATTCTTGTCTTTGGGGTACCGAGAAAATCATATTTTGACATATTTACCATATTTTTATCTTGAGGATGTGTTACACCATGTCCATTCCTTTATCATCCTGTATAATAATAATAAGGTACCGTCATCAGTTGGTATACATGTTCTTGGATTTAGATATCCTTTAAGGCATTGGAATGAATCGTATTACCATAAATCCACATGCATCCTCATTTAAAATGGGTTGACAAATCAGCAGCTCTGTGCATGGTATGGGGTTATCTATTTTATCATTTGTTTCTATGAAAAGGTTTATTAGTACCATAATATTATAAAGATAATTCAAACTCCTCAATTCTCTTAGCAGTATTGGTGCTATAATTTGCAATGTAGTATGAATCTTTTTTCTCATTGATGAATGTATTTTTTATGTAATTTTGCGGACTATCGGAAAATGCTGATTAATTGGTGAATAGAAAACGTCATATATTGTATTACTTTCACCTTATGACCCTTTGATCTAAGTATTTCCCATGCTTCTGGAAAACAGGGAATCCTCACAGAAGCTGAAATATTTATAGGATACCACCTAGGGAAAACTAAACACATTAGTCATCTTATACATGCAAATCAAGGTTGACCTCAAATTCCTTCCTAGCAGAAGCTATTCTAAATAATTTAGTACATTTTTAATTGACACTTACCATAATGCTAGCAGAGAAGCAGCGACCTTGGCCATAAATTAATTGTCCTCACAGATTATAGTGTGTTTATAGGATCTTCCTTTTTTAGCTGTCAATACACAAAGGAGTAAACACATTTTCAGGTGGTTCCTGAAACATTCGACAGCACAGGAAGCAACTTGATGTCATTATTTACTGTATACCCAAATGGCGTAATTGCTCACATTATATCTGTGGGTTGACCGGAGTAACTGTAAAACATGTGGGGGTCAGCTACAACCACTGCCAATCCTGTTAGAAGTTGTCAATACATTTATTTCACATATAGTAAATATCTACAATATAAAGTTCTTATACAGTGGATTCTGATTGCAATGGGCTACTTCTTGACTGGGTTACTTTTTGAATAAACCCAGAAGTTGTTAACTTCATCTTAAATATAACTTTTAAAATACCTTAAAAATGTTTAACTAAAATTTGTCCTCAGCAGCAAGGTGGACCTAGTAGCTTGTCCATGCTTTTTTTTTTACCTCCACACTGCACACTACTACTAGTGATTAATATACAATCTGGCTTCTGGGTTGCCAGACTAAGTTTTACTTATGGACACCAGGCCGAGAAATTACAGACATCATGAACTTTTAATAGATTGTCACAGCAATTGTGCTTTATATTTTATAGTATTTAGCTTGCAACAATTGCTATGTTAGTAGTTTTATTTAAGATAGATCTTGCCCTGGATTTGTTTGTTTTTGTTCTGTGGGTCTCTTTACTTCACATAAACATGAAACCAGTTTAAAAACAAAAGTGAAACTGTAGGCACATTATATGATTGAATTGAATCTATTTTTAATCATTTTTAAAAGGAATCAGTTAACTTTTATGTCTCTATACCCTGTAAACAGTCCTTTCAGCAAAAAAAAATGTTTCCTTTAGTGACCCTTTAATTAAATGTACAAGGGCTAGGTAGGTTGGGCTAAAGTAGTTTTTAATAAACATACAGTTGCCCTTTAACCCTTAAAAGGTTCAGATATCTGGTAGAGGTCAAGTTGACGAGAGGTCTTCCCTTACACCTCCTGTCCAATACCCCCCACGGTTGATGACAGGGTGTAGCAAGACGAGGAGTGGCATAGATGAGATTACAGCCTGGATACTGTTGGAATGCTGTGGATGCTCAGACTGGAACATGTTCAGAATGCTGACACTCAGATGGAACACAGGAACTCACAAATGCAGGAATCAAAGCCATAGTCAAGTCAAGCCAGAGTCAGCAACAACTGTGCAGCAGAGGTACCAGTTCACAAGGCAGGAGCAGGGTCAGAAACCAGACTCTGCTTTTAACAGATTAGCAGTGGAAGTACGAAACAGCAGGCAGAGTACAAAGTCAGGACAAAAGCAAAGGTCAGCAACAGGAGATCAGGATAAAGCAGAGTCAGGAGGCAAGCCGGGTCAAACACAGGATAACAAGTCGGCAGAGATGCCCTTGCCCCACCCCCCTCCCATGTTGAGGGCATGTGGCCTGTTATGGTTCAGGTAGGGGGGTGTACTCACTCCCCCCTTTCCTGGCCTGCCAGGCTGCATGCCCAGAAAAAGGTCTAGTAAGGGTTTTTGGGGGCCCCATGTCATTTTTGGGTGACCCCAGTTTTTTCTTTTATTTATTTTTTAAATAGTCGGGTGTCTGCAATTACAACCAGGAGTCAATTTAAATGTGATTTCACTTGTTTGTTATTTTTTACTTTAGAAATGTTACTTTTGCTGCAGCATGTTCTATGCATGCTACATGTGTACCACTTTACAGACCAAACTAAGGGGACCTCCCAGGCACTATATTTAAAGGAATATTTCATTTTTATTGTATTTTATTGTATCACTTTAAGGACAATAAAAATAAAATGCCATAATTGAAAAAAAAAGGAGTAGGGTCCGACCTAAAATCCATACCAGACCCTTATCCGAGCATGCAGCAGAGCCCCATGCCCCAAAGGACCCCCCCCCCCCCCATGTTGAGGGCACATTGCCTGAACACACTGCTGCTGCCCCTTCTGCCATGCTGGTACTTGTAGTGCTCACAGACATAGCATGTGGTAATACAGGAGAGGAGGCTGTGCCTGTGTACTGGTGGGCAGTTGATGAGTAGGGAGATGTAGCAGAGATTGGAGAAGTTCAGCACATCCTTCTCCCAGAAGCATGGCACTTCTCACACACAGAAAAACGATCTAACAGCAAGAGGAGCCCTGCTGCTACACAGCCTCTCCCCTCCCCCTCCCCCTCCTCACCAGGATAGGTAAGCACTGATAATACAATTCTTCCAGCTCAGCCAGCTTACCTTTTATGAGGCAGCAATCCACCCCACACTGCAGGATGTCCCCTCCTCCCTCTCATCTCTCCAGTAGTCGGCATCTCCTGCTCGTATGTCAAAAAAGCCGCACTGGAGAAGGGGGCGTGTACACTGTGCTCCCATTGGCTGAGAAGGCAGTGGAGAGGTGGGGCAGCTACAATCTTGAGATTTGTACATCAAAATTATGTCGGTAGTGGCCATTTCAGTGATAGATGTCAAAAAACACTGATTCCAACAAACTGTCCCTGCTTTTACCAAGGCTGGCAACCCTGATGGGGCCCCCTAGTGGCCATGGGGCCCTCGGTCCGTGCCCGACTGACAGAATGGTCAGTCCGCCCCTGGGTAAGAGACTCTTATAATCAAGACCACATAGGGTTTCTGTTTGGGAAAGTTAAGTTAACTCCTAAGACTGAACACATGATTCCCAGGCTTGAACTTTGTGGGATTGTGCTAGCTGTAGAAATAGCAGATTTCATACTGCATGAGCTAGACATTCAGATAGATGACATTGAATTCTACACAGACAGCAAAGTTGTTCTGGGCTACATATACAACCAAACTAAATATTTCTATGCTTATGTCTGCAACCGTTTAGAGAGAATCATTAAATCATCTAAACCTGAACAATGGCATTATGTTCAATTGCAAAATAACCCTGCAGATCATGCCACCAGGCCAGTGTCTGCAAGTGTCTTTGCAAATTCTTCTTGGTTGACAGGTCCTGAATTCTTGCTGGATCATCCAAAAGAAACCACAGCTGATGTCTTCAGTCTTCTAGAACCTGACAAAGATCTAGAGACCCCAGCTATTCTTACCCCAGCTACTCTTCTTACCCAGAAGCTTAGGTCTGTTCCTGTTCCACCTGGAAACTTTAAAGGAAACCTGTGCTATGACCAGTGGAAGCAAGTACAACACCTCGCCAACTTCTTCTGGAATCGTTGGAAGATGGAGTATCTTTCTACTCTGCAAGGACGCAGGAAATGGCAACGCCTGAACCCTAACATACAAATTGGAGATCTTGTTCTGCTTAAGGACCAGCAAGCTGAAAGAATTGAATAACCCATGGGACTTATTGTAAAGAGCGTTCCTAGTAATGACGGTAAGGTAGAGGTGAAGGTTTCAAGACAAGGGACTGTGAAGACTTTCATCAGACCTATCACAAAACGTATTCTGCTCATTTGGAGAATGAACTTGTCTGCTTACGCTGTTGGATCCTACCTGTGACTTCAAGAAGAAAACGAAAACGAGTTATAAAATGTATAGTTTTTATTTACAGTAAAACCACTTTTTTAAACCTAACAATGGTCAATATAGAAAAAAAAAACATTTTGGGCCAGATTCAGAAAGAATGGCTTAAGTTTAGGCAGGCGTAGCACATCTCATATACGCTACACCGCCGTAACTTAGAGAGGCGAGTACCGTATTCAGAAAGAACTTGCGCCCTAAGTTGCGCCCTAAGGCGGCGTAGCATGAATGGGCCGGCGTAAGCCCGCCTAATTCAAATTGTCAAGGCAGTGGGCGTGTTGTATTCTAATGAAGCGTGACCCCGTGTAAATGCATGGCTGAATGAACGGCGCGTGCGCGTGCATGCTCAGATTCACGTGAAATTTACTCCCTAAGATACACCGGGTCCATTCATACGACGTGAACGTAACCTACGCCCATCCCCATTCACGTACGACTTATGCAAACGACGTAAAATACGACGCTGTTCCCACGCCCATACCTTAACATGACTTACCCCAGCTTTATGAGGGGTAAAGTTACGTCAAACGTACGACTTACGTAAACTGCGTATCGGGCGCAAGTACGTTCGAGAATCGGCGTATCTAGGTCATTTGCATATTCAACGCGTAAATCTACGGAAGCGCCCCTAGCGCCCAGCGTAAATATGCACCCAAGATACGACGGCGTAGGAGACTTATGTCGGTCGTATCTTGGCAACAGTGAGGCGTATCTGATTCTATGAATCAGTTGCATAGATATGATGGCGCACATTCGGACTTACGACGGTGTACGTGGAAATACGTCGTTGTAAGTCCTTTGTATATAGGATTACATAGAAAATCATTTTTCCAATACAGTATTGCCAAAAGAAAGTCTAGTTTGTTCCCCAAAATAAAACAATATATATATATATTACTTTGCAATGTCAAATCCATCTTAAGACAAGGTAAATCGCCAGGCTTATAGTGGAAATGTAAAAAATGCTCTAGTTTATATGGATATACAGGTATAAGAGCTGTATTGATTAAAATAGCTTTAGCAACCTAGAAAACAATTGTTTTCTGTAGGAGTTCTGTTAAGGCCTTTACTGTGGTGTGGTGGCACTGATACTGTTAAGCCAAACATTCACTTCATTAACAGACCACAAATGTCATCCATAAATAGTTAATGCCTCATCCACTTTTAATATGGCCTGGCATTTTTTATTCTCTGTTTTAGACATTGTTTTCCAAATGTTTTCACTGGGACGCATGGCCCTATTTATAGATCACATATATTTTGTTCTTAGATGTTAATCGAAGCTGGGAATCATGCCGGGGTTTTGTTTAAGAAAAGGTACTTAACAGCTGGTGGTTAAAATATTATGAAAACCTTTCCCTACATTGAATACAATGAAATTCACCACTGAAAAGAAATGAATGTCAGTTCTCCTTGGCTACTCACCAATTCATTTACAAGGCACATGCACTCTAAAAAACAAATATTGAATTCTGAATTCCTAATACAAAGTATCACGAAGGCTATTTTATTTCTTCTTTGATTTTGGAATATAAGGTAAAGCAAAAAAATAATAAGCTATACATTTTATACATAGGCTACAAAACAATAAAAAAAAAATATTTGTCAAGTGCTAGATTCAAGTGCATGTGGTTTTAGTCTGTATCCTAATAAGTGGTCTAGAGTCTGTTCCTGAGGTCCTTGCCAGATTGCTCTAATACCTCAAGGGAATATAAGTCAGTATACATAGACATTATTTTCCCATTACTTTTTCTGGGACTTGTAGTTCCTTAGTGGATTTGTTTCTTTGAATTGATGGACATTAATGACATAGCGCTGTACTTATTTTTTATTTTAACATGTATTCGATGTGATGTGATTAACCTGAAGTGTTCAGCTTGCAATTTTAGCCAATTTTCACTGTTTGCGCTGACTGACTCATTTTAATATAGACTATTCTTATACAAAAAAAGGTATTACTCCAAAAACTAACCAGTGACCAGCTGTTATCTTCCCTGGTGTTGGTTAATTTTTTTCCAGACTCACCTGAATTGCATTGACTAGAGAGGTTAACCATTGCTGTGATGGGTCAAGAGTAAATATAGTATGAGGTGCTTGTGCCAGGTACTACTGAAGTTGGTCTTTTGCTGCAGCACATTGAGACTAGTTTCCAGGTGCCCTGTACAACAATAGGTGCATGCACATTTGGTTGATGCATGTGCATGTGTCGTAGACAGCGCCCATCATTTCTGTAAATATCTGTAAATATCGAGAAGGTTTAGGAGATATTTCGAGTACCTACAGGTAAGCCTTAATCTAGGTTTACCTGTAGGTAAAAGTGGTTGTAAAGGATTTACAACCACTTTAACATTCCCATGTTTGCTTTAAAGTGAAACCAAAATGGGTAAATCATTAAATGAAATATTAGCAACACAAGGCAGCTAGCTTAATGCCCCCATCGGGGTGCCTTCATGTGCTAATATCACCCAGAATTTGGCCCCTTAAAGGAGTTGTAAAGGAAAAAAACATTTTGCCTAAAATTAATGTCTGCAAGGTAGACAGACAGAAAAGTGTAATGATTCTGTTAAAAAACGAGTAAATACCCATTAAATTCCTTCATCTATATCACCTCCGGCGTTCTAGTTTCTGTTCTCTCATTCACTTCCTGGTTTGCAGCGCCCGTTCATGTAAGAACTACATTTCCCAGTATGCATTGTGGCACGCCCAGTAATTCACACCTCCTTGAAGTCTCTAACATGTAGAGAGCGTCCTGCCGCACAGATGTAGTTCCCAGGAGGGGGCGAGCGCGTTACTGACCACCGCAGTAAACCCTCCTGTCACGGTGGTGAGTAACAATCAGACAAGCAGGAAGTGAACAGAACAGAGAAGAAATAGAGCAACTTCTGAGCAAAAACGAACAATGAGGAAGTGAAAAGAGGAATGTCTGCAGGTAAAGGATGCTTATTATGAAAAAAAAAATTCCTTTACAACCCCTTTAACATTTTGCCCCCCTGTGACACACTGGAAAATATACCTAATGGGCAGTCACCTGTATACTTCTGCTAAGTGCTACCAACACTGGATTAGGTTTTCCCCATACTTCACTTTGCTTTAGGATTTTTGAGTTTCACCTTTCACTGTACCCAATTCTTCTTTTCCGGTGAAGAGACATCTCTCTAGGCATGCTATCTTGGGCATAATCTCCACTCTATGATATCGTTATTTTAACAAATGAAAATGAACGTGCAAAATCTGAAAGATCCAAATAAAAAAATGCTTTATTTTCGTTTTCGTTGCTACAACAGTTCGATATAGACAGGAGATTCGACATGACAATAGCAATCTGTGTCTATCGAATGTGCCTAACCTAACTCTATTAGTCCAAGATTATTCTACATAAAGAGGAAAGATTCGACATAGAGAGACAAAGATTTGACATTATAGTGTTGGGGTAGACCATTCGACATGAACGACGAAGATTCGACAAAGCAGTGAAAAACATACAAACGTCGAATCTGTCATTGAAGGCTTATGGTGTCTGTCGAAAAGTCTAAGAAGATTCGACAAGCA
This sequence comes from Rana temporaria, assembly GCF_905171775.1. NCBI lineage: Eukaryota > Metazoa > Chordata > Amphibia > Anura > Ranidae > Rana > Rana temporaria. Next base: position 114,445,851 of record NC_053493.1, on the reverse strand, counting down.
GCTAAACTGTACGATGCCGCAATCATACATTTCCGGTCAAATGCTCCGCCCATAGGCTATAGAAGAATTCTAATGTTGGTTGACTAGTAATAATAATTTATAAATATATTTATTACTAGTGTCATACAACATTATAATTCTTCTATAGATTGTATTCGGAACATTATACCGGAAATATACGATTGCGGCGTCGTACAGTTTAGCTGCTCAGTTGAATCTTCTTAGAACATTCGACAGACACCATAAGCCTTCAATGACAGATTCGACTTTAATTAATTCGGATTTTCGAACGAATGCATTTTTTTTTTTGAAAGTGTATTTTGTGCGTGTACTCGAGAGAGGAGCCGGACTGCAGGAGTTGGGAGTAGGCAGGCCTCCCCCAGAGGCAATTTGCCACCTTTCTCCATGCCCCGGGTGGCAATGGTGGGTGTGTGAGGGGGTCCTCCCACACAGCCCGCCCTACCTGCTCCGCTTTGAAGCCCAACGGGGCAGAGGGACTCCCTATAAGGGAGTGAGAGGATCTAGCCCGCTCAACAAGCCCCGTTAGTCCTTCGCCTCTCTTTTTAGAGACCGCGTGGTCAAAGTGCGTGCATGTTAACCCAATTTTGAGTGCGTGTAAGTGTGGTGGTTTTTGTGGGAGGGGGGGTGGGCGTACTAAGCGCAAGTTTACCTCGCATAGCACACCCACCGGGAGCCGGGCTGAGACCACCAAACTCAATTCACATGTAGATGAGACCGGGATCCGAACCTCTAGCTGCAGAGGTGAATGGCTTGTCAGTGCAGTGCCAATCGCGTCGTGCCACCACAGCTCCCACGAATGCATTTTTTTAACGAAACAAATAAATAAAAACTAATTTCGGGAGTAACTAAATAAATACATTTTTCGGACGAAAACAAAAATTCCGAAACAAAATATTTTAGTGTGCACATGTCTAGGAGCAACTACCAACACATTTTCTAACCTACCACAGTAATGAACTTATCACCATTCTAACATGCTAAGTCCACATCTGTAATAGGCTGAGATACAAACCTGTGACTAACACCAAACTATTGCTCAAAGTGTCCTTTGGCCTTAATTATTTTTTTATGTAAATTCTTCGAGCACCACATGACCCTGGACTCTCATTTAATGGCAAATTTAACTTTTGCAGATTTAGAAGGGAGATGTTTTAAAGAAAAAAAAATATTATTTGCTGGCCATGTGCAGGCAATCATTTTGAACAACTTTTTCACTCCAATCCTAATGATGCGTACACACGACCGTTTTTAATGTCATGAAAAAAAACTAAGTTTTTCTAGCCGTGATTTTTGTCAAGCCTGCCTTAAATACACACGATCGTGAAAAAAATGCTTGAGCAAAGCGCGGTGACGTACAACACGTACGACGGCACTATAAAGGGGAAGTTCCATTCGGATGGCGCCACCCTTTGGGCTGCTTTTGCTCATTTCGTGTTAGTAAAAGTTTGGTGAGAGACTATTCGCACTTTTCAGTCTTCGTGCTTTTCAGTCTGTTGTGCTATCTCCATTACAAGCGCTAGTTTTACCAGAACGAGTGCTCACGTCTCATAACTTGCTTCTGAGCATGCACATGTTTTTCCCCGCGTTAAAGCCTACACACGACCGTTTTTTAAGACAAGAAAAATGACGAGAATAATTAGAGCATGTTCTAAATTTTTAATGCCCATTTTTCACGTCGAGAAAAATGCTCTGGAGCCTACAAACGATTGTTTTTAATGACCAATTTAAAAAATTCAATTTTTCTCGTCATGTAAAACGGTCGTGTGTACCCGGCAGAATTCATTCAAAAGATATCACATAACTGTCCATAGTGGAAAAGCCCATTCACTTACTCAGTCTGATTGGTTATTAAAAATATGTCACATTGAAGAGATAGATATACAGTTTATAGTATACTGGAAAGGCCCCGCTGATTGTGGGGCAGATCAACTTCAAAGTATAGGAAGGAATTTATGTATTCATTACAGTATGCAAATGGTGGAACAGCTCCTCAAAGATGCATTCTGGGAGTATTTTTAAAATCTGTAGATATGAACAAAGGAAGACTGCATTACAATTATAGAAATCATCCCAGATATACTCCTGTTTTTTTGAAGAACACTGTATACTGTTATCAGCGAACATGCATATGATCCCATGCAGTTCAGGCAGCAGGGTCAGGAGAACTTCAAACCCTGGCATTGCACCAAATAACAGCTGCACTGATCAGTAATGCAAATACAAGTTTTACAAACCTGGGTCTTTGATAATCACAAGCTGTGATATTTTATAACATACAGTTACGTTTTTAATTTAAATAGCTGCAACAGCACTTCTTCACCAGATCTCACTGATACCTCCCCAATGGGACAGAGACAGCACAAATAAATAAATACCGTAGATAAAAATACTGGCCTGGATTCAAGAAGCAATTGCGCCTGTCTAACCATAAGTTACACAGCGCAATTGCTTACTTGCCCCGGCGTTATGAATGCTCCTGATTCAGGAACCTCGTTACGCCGACTGCAGCCTAAGATATGCGCGGCATAAGGCTCTTATGCCCGCATATCTTAGGCTGCATTCTTGCGATGGCCGCTAGGTGGCGTTCCCGTTGTGCTCAGTGTATAGTATGCAAATTGCATACTAACGCCGATTCACAACGTTGCGCGAGCCCTGCGTACGCAATTTACGTTGTTTCCGTACGGCGGTTTTCGCGTAAGGCTGCCCCTGCTATTAGCAGGGGCAGTCAATGTTACGTATATCCGTCGTTCCCGCGTCGCGAAATTTGAAAGTTACGTAGTTTGCGTAAGTGAATCGTGAATGGCGCTGGATGCCATTCACGTTCACTTTGAAGCAAATGACGTCCTTGCGACGTCATTTGCCGCAATGCACGTCGGGAAAGTTTCCCGACGGAGCCTGCGCTCTACGCTCGGCGCGGGAACGCGCCTAATTTAAATGATTCCCGTCCCCTACGGGATCATTTAAATTGCGCGCACTTACGCCGGGCATTTTGCCGGCGCGCCCCCGCAATTTACGGAGCTACTGCTCCGTGAATCAAGGGCAGCGCAGTAAATTTGCGGGGGCGCAGGGCAAAAACGTTGCCCTGCGCCTCCGTAAAAAATGCACAAATCTACTTGAATCCGGGCCACTGTGAATAAAAAAAATCTGTAAAAAAAAAAAAATACTGTAAATAAAATTTGGCTTCAGATATACTTTGATTTTCAATTTCTGAAAAGAGTCTTGATTGTATATTAGCACAAATTATTTTTATCATATTAAACCCTTAAAGTATTATTTACCTAACCCATATAATCTAAACCCAACTCCTAGTTTTAATCCTTAATCTGAGCCTAAACTAATCTCTAGCATTAACCATAACATGTTGATGTTATTTTAGCAATCAGTGTAAAAAAAAATGTATGCTATCAAGTTATAAATACTATCATGATAATCCAAGTGGAGGAAATACTATCACATTACAAATTTTAAATGATAAATGCTTTAGGGCCTATTTACAAAACAACAGCATTTTGAAGATATGTGTGCACCATATTAAAATAATCCACTTAGAAGCCTCCCCCACTGTTTGTAGTGCAATACAGGTCCAGAAATAGAGGAGTGCCCCCCCCCCCCCCCACACACACACACACACAGATTTTAGGTGTGCTCCCCAGATCTCTGAGCGTGCATTCACTGATCCATAAACCAGTCCAATGGGGGCAACTGACATAAGGGCAGCACTCTGATGCAGACAGTTGATGTAAGGAGGCACTCTGATAAGGACAATCTATGTAAGGGAATACCTGATGTAAAGGGGCACTCTTATTGGTACACCTGAAAAAAAGGGGGCATTCTGATTTAGACACCTGATGTAATGGGGCCCTCTGGTAGGGACCTAGATGTAAGGGAAGAACTCTGATGGGTACCCTGATGTAAGGGGGCACTCTGGTAGGGACCTTGATGCAAGGGGGAACTCTTGTGGTGACCCTAATGTAAGGGGACACTCTGATGGGGACCCTGATGTAAGGGGGCACTATGATGGGGACCCTGATGTAAGGGAGTGCTCCGTTGGAAACCTTGATGTAAGGAGTTACTCTGATTAGGACAATCCATGTAGGAAATATCTGATGTAAAGGGGCACTCTAAATGGGACAACTGGTATAAGGGGGCATTCTGATTCAGACCCTTGATGTAAGGGGGCTTTCTGGTGGGAACCCTGATGTAAAATGGCACTCTGGTGGGGACCCTAATGCAAGGGGGCATGCTGATGGGAACCCTGATGTTGGGGGTACTCCAGTGGGAACCCTGATGTTAGGGGGCACTCCTGTGAGGACCCCTGATGTAAGGGAGCACTCTGGTGGGGACCCTGATGTAAAATGGCACTCTGGTGGGGACCCTTATGTAAGGGGGCACTCTGGTGGGGACCTTGATGCCAGGGGGAACTCTGGTGGTGACCATATAGTAAGAACACTGATGAGGATTCATGATGTAAAGAGGGACTCTGATGAGGACTCCCAACATAAAGGGAGACTCTGATAGGAACGCTAGATATAATAAGGGACATGTTCTGTTTAATCACCCTAATCCAATAACAGTCTAACACATACTAGTGTTTCCCAGGTCATAACATGGCATGACAGACTGTCAGTGACTCACACACAGTGTCCCCTGACTTTATACTGCACCCCCAGATAAGTTACGCTACATCCAGTCCTGGTGCTATGAGGCACTCGTTTTACAACGGAAAGGAACCATGCCTCTTTTTGCATACTGAAAGTGAGGGGTCCTAGGTGTGGAATAAAAAAACTGAGGCTATATACATACTGGCACTTTCATGGGCGTCCGCTCCATAGGGCAAGGGGGGTCATTTGCCCCCCCTGGAATCGCCAGTGAGAGCCAGGAGCAGGGCCGAACTGGCCCTGGGGCCGCTTTAAGCGGTGACTGCAGCGTATGGGTAAGCTGGATAACAAATCTTTTTCTAACAGTGGTTTACTTTATAAAGTACATGTCTTTCAATAATGAAAACTTAATACAAGAATCTCTGTGGGTAAGAACATTTAGCGTGGGATCGTTCCACCTTGTTCTAATATTACCTGCCAGAATATGTTTTATTTCTCTCGCCACCGACAGCGTGAACCTGCCAGGTGAGAAATTCTCAGAAATAAATTTAATACTTTCAACTAATCATTGTGTTTTGTTTTCTTTAGTGATTACTGCTGACTGCTTACATTACAGCCTATATTTCATTATGGTGCCCAAACGTGAAATTGCTAGTAATACACATAATGCATTAACATAATCGCTGCACACCACGGCACAGTATATTTGATGTAACGCTATCAATAAACAGTAACCGTTTTTAAGTTATTCTAAGTAGTCAGGGAAAGCAAAATACAAGAAAGTTGCTGAAAAACAAAATAATTGCAAAATGCTTAGAAAATAGTATGCCAACGGTGGCCTACGAAGTAAATAATTGCGAAGGATTCATTTCCATTTTACGGCAATTACTATTGTGCTGCAGGTCCTAATAGCTCAGCTTAAAACAAACTCGTCCATGCGTACTGCAGTCTTGGATGCATAGAATATTTCTATTAGTATATACAGTAAAAAGAGTAGAGTCATGCCGCGTACACACGATCATTTTTCAGCATGAAAAAAACATTTTTTTAAAAAAATGTCATTAAAAATGATCGTGTGTGGGCTTCACATAATTTTTCGGCTTCTGAAAAACAACCAATTTTTTTTCCGAACATGCTGCATTTTTTAACAACGTTTTAAACAATGTAATTTTTCGGGTTGTAAAAAATGATCGTGTGTGGGCTAAAATGACGTTAAAAACCCACACATGCTCAGAAGCAAGTTATGAGACGGGAGCGCTCGTTCTGGTAAAACTACCGTTCGTAATGGAGTAAGCACATTTATCACGCTGCAACAGACAGAAAAGCGCAAATAGTTTTTTACTAACACGGAATCAGCTAAAGCAGCCCCAAGGGTGGCGTCATCCGCATGGAACTTCCCCTTTATAGTGCCGTTGTACGTGTTGTACGTCACCGCGCTTTGCTAGAGCATTTTTAAAAAACGATGGTGTGTGGGCAACGTCGTTTTAATGATGAAGTTGGAAAAACTTTGTTTTTTCTACATGCCGAAAAACTTTATTTTTTTTCATGCCAAAAAATTATCGTATGTACGCGGCATCACTGTTTCAAACTTCATGAACAACATCATTTTTTATATAGAGGATATCATCTGTTTTAATTGAGAAACATAAAGGGAATATATAGTGATTTTATAATAACATTTTGTTAACATTTAAAGTGAAACTAAACAATATCTTTATTCTACCAAAAATAATCCATACGCATTCACTACTTAATGGCTCCGTAATCTATTTTTCATTAAATAGTTTTAGGCTTTGTTTACATTTTCAGCTAGAGGATGTTAAAACCAGGCAGCTAAGCCATAGTTTTACCACCCACCAACCATCCACCTGAACCTGGGCATGCAGACACTCAGGGCTGTACACATGCCACAGCTGCAATTCTGTTGTTCACGGCCAGGGAAAAAATTAGACTGCATCTCCCATTTAATGGGCATTACTGCCACTGAATGTGACTAGTTTAATTCTTTGGTGATGCACTGCAATTGTCCCACAACCACAATGCATGCGACTGAAGCGCAGTAGTCTGGCACTTACAGGGTTAAATCAGGAGACAACATAATGTCTCCCCGTTGCCTGTCAATTGCCCTTGGAAGAGTGATCCAATGCTGGTTGTTCTTCAGAAGGCACATGTGAAAAAGTCCTTACTATGTTTTTCTGCCTCCATAAGCTCCCAAACCTCGATTTTTTTCACTTAATTTCTCTTTGTTTGGAAAGAGCAGTGCACATTATTTGCATTTAATTAACTGCTCTATGCAAACTATGCACACTTCCAATAGTCCACAGTCCATAATCGCAAGCCAATCTCTGAAGCAAGCAGGAGAGGGTGGGTACATTACTACATACAGTGGGAGCATGGAGAATGAACGCAGCCACCCTCTAACAGGAAGTCTGATTACAAACCAAATTAATAGTCCTGACTGGAGCCGCTATGATCATGGAGAGGCAGTCCACCGTGGGATCATTGGAAGAACTGTCAGATGGAGCTGTCAAAAACCTAGGTGCTAGCAGCCAATCAGGAAACATTTCATTATCAAGCTGATGAAGGAGGTATGGTTTTGCCTCTGAAACAGTTCCTGATTGGCTACTAACACTCAGCCTTTTGACAGCTCCATCTGACAGCTCTTCTAAAGGTTTCCAGGGAGGCTCACTGACATCTCTGGATCTTATCACTGGCATCTACTGCCTCTCCATGATCCCAGTGGCTCCAGTCGGGACTATTACCACTACCTACAGCTTCACATTAAGCTAATTCTATGCCCCTTCACACTGAAGCTTGTGAGTGCATTACGATTGTTTTTGTAAATTTTATACACTATCAATAAAATCCTGCTGCTCCATTGGTGGCCTGGCACCCCTTACTCCCCTTATGTCCCTCCCTCACATTTTAGTTCCTTTTTTGTTCGTTGACAAAAACCTGCATTGATTTTCATCATACTTTTTGTCAATTGACGAGAATTAGAATTGATTTTCATCTAGTTATTGTCAGTGAAAACAGGCCTCTGACAAAATTATGACAATATGTAAGCGGCTTGGTAAAGCCAAAATATAAGAGGGAAAGACAAGTGTGACATACCTGTATGCAGAGATTGAGATGATGAGGGTGGCCTCTTGCACAGATTCCATAAAAGCATCAGTGGATGTTGAGACATTGACTGCATAGGTGAAGAAAAGGCAAGTGCCAAGGTGAAAACACTGTGAGCAGGAATTTTGGAGTGCTGGTATCTGATGGACACAGGTACAGCTGGTGGTGTTCCTTGTCCCAGCACAGCACAGCCTGTGAGGCAGTGCTGCTAGATGGTTTAGGATGGCTGCTCCATCGAGTCCTCTGCAAGTTGATCCCTTTTTCACTACTGTTCTTTCCTACTCACAAATTGGTTGGCCTTCACAGACAGTCTGCCAGCTCATCATCCACCCTCTCCTCATAGCTGAATCTCACTTCACTGTAAGGTCCAGCTGCTGAAACATCAGTGCATTTTGCTGCTTCCTGCCTGATGTTCCATCCCTCTATGGTCATGAATCTTCCCCATCAACAATATCTGAAAGGACCAGTGGCAGCTGCTCAATATGGGGCGCAGGGGCGCCGCTCCCTTAATCCATGCGCCCAGCCCCTAATCTACATGCAGGGCAACAGACGCATGGATTCTAATGGGCTGTTTTTTTAAGCACGTGTTTAGAGCCTGAGTCTCTAATTGGCTTCAAAAAAGGGTGGGCTCAGGGGCACAGAGAACTGTGCCCTGAGTCCAGCCAGTTGTGTGACAATAGTGAATTAATATTCGTTATGGTCTTCCTGCTTCTCCTCCCAGCCAATCAGATAGTGGGTTCTAAAACCCAATTGGCCAAAAGGAGAAGCAATCGTATAGGCTGGTGCCAGGGAGGATGTACGGGGAGATCTGGGAGATGGCCACTATCATCAGAGCATCTGAGTGCTTATCGCCACCAAGAGCCCGACCGCATGAGTACCACCCACTGTGGGGGTGTTGGGTGGTCTGTTTGGATTAATGCTTGTGCATGGCCAAGATCATTCTCGTGCAGCAGGTCAGCAGACAACTGGCTGCTCTGCGTCTGGGGAAAAAAAGAAGAGGAGGGCTTTGTCTGCCAATCAACTACCTGCTGCATGTGCTATGGCTGCATAGCACATGCACTCTAAGACAAAAATGGAGAAGTGCCTTGTCTCTTAATGGTGCACACCAATTACTGTTTGTCCTGCATAACCGGCTTGCCCCCTACTACCTCTGAATGCAGAACCTCTGCCTCTCACTTTAGGCCTATGTGATTTTTTTTAATCTGATTACCAAAATTGCTATGACAATAGGAGGGACAAATAATGTGGTGCTTTAGTGCATAGTACTTTACTGCACAGATATGGAGTGGCAGGCTACGAAGGGTAGCTTTGCCTTCGTCAGCAACAAGTGCACCCCCACAGCCCTAAAAAAAAAATAGACAAATGCCAACATTTTTTTATTAAGCTAGAAATAAAATAAAAATATGGATAAACATAAGCTAAAAAAGCAACTGCAATGAATGGGGGACAGAACCTAAACAGTAAGTGAGGCCCGGAATGGAAAAGACAAAAGAAAGTAGTGCAGGGTCGGGCATGACAGTGTGTTTAGGGTATGCAAGCAAGGGTTAACATGTAAGCTGAGTGGAGAGGTGACCTGAGAGAAAAGACAGAGGGGGAGTGGCATTATTTAAGAGAGGCGGGATCAGGAAAGGAACAGTAAGCTGGGGAAGAAATTGGAGGATGCAGTTTTTCCCACCCGCCTTCCCTATATGTTGTTGTTGTGTTTGTGTGTTTTCTTTCTTGCAGGAGCACCGGAAGACGGTCGTGTAAGGTACCTGTGATGGCTACTGTCCGGAGTGGAACTTGTGTGCTCAGGATTCAGGTGAAAACGTAGTCAGGCAGATTAGGTTGGCAACAGGTCAGGCAAAATGGTACACGATCGAAATCCAGAGAGTGGTCAGGCAGGCAAAGGTCATACATGAGCTGGCGGTGAAGTACAAATTCAGCAGGCTAGAGAGCAGTCAGGGATTCAGGCAGAAGTTCAACACGATAATCAAGATCACAAGCAGACAGAACACCCAGGGAGCTAATCCACACAAACGGGCGCTGAGGGATAGCATCACTTCCTATTTATGGGCTGCATTGATTGAAAATTGTCCACAGCTGGCAGCAGGTGGGGCTAGTAAGTCCAAGGTAGGGTTTAATACTGCAAGGACATTTCCAAAAGTCTTGATGGTCGGAATTTGGTGCGACAGTGTGTATGCAAGACAGCTTGAACGGAATTCCGTCTGAAAAATGCTGCATGATGCATGTTCTCCCTGTGCCTGCGTGGATTTCCTCCAGCTACTCTGTTTTGCTTCCACACTCTAAAGACATGCTGGCCCAGTTAATCGGATCCTGACTAAATTGGCCCAAGCGTGTCGGGATAAGACCGCGCTATATCAAGATATCACTTAACTACTCTTTCCAAAAAAAGTTTTGTGTAAGTTACACTGTAATTCCATTCACTTTTAACCACTGTTTGAGCTTTTCTTTGCCTGTTTTAACCAAATAAGAGCAACATATCTCATGTTATTGTTTTTTTTTTTTTGCATGAGTAAGATGAAGCTCAAGATAAGTAAGTAATCTGTTGCAACTAAAATCAATGTCAGGGAAAATGTTACAAATAAATATTTTTTTACTAAGACATAGAACACAGTGAAAATGCGAGGTGCATACAGATAAAATTACATATTTATGCACTGCTGTATATATCAATCAGAAATGTTGTAAAATCATAGGTGAAATTTACATAATCTCCAAGGTTTCACAAATGTTTTATTGCAGCTGTACAAGAAGGATTCTGCCAAGATCCAGCAAATTGTGGTATGCAGGTGAACAAAAAAAACATGCAAGAAATCAGATATCGCCTCAAGCTGATATCAATGCTAGTTTGGGTAAACCACCAATCTATTTATCCCTATACATTATTGACCTAGTGATCAATGCACCTCTACTTATCTTACTTACATACAAAGAATTCGTCATACAAACAAATCTTTGGGGAAAAAAAGTGAGTCCTATAACTCTGAACTGTTGCTTACTTGCAATGGAGTTCTTGCAAAATGTATTGCGCATTCCTTTCTTGTTGTTAAAAGTAATCAGAATTACGGTAGTTTCTAAATGACAGGAAAAGTCTAAAATGACAGATCATTACCATTCATAAAGATCAAGGCTATATAAAAAGTTTTCAGCAGAGAATTCTGAGGATCTGATGCAAATTGCACTTTCTTCTTCACAAGGTTATATCCAGGAAAGTCAATTTTCATGCAAAAATATGCCAGGAAAATTTTAATGCAGCAAAGGCTCTTAAAGCAAGCACAGAAATGCCTTAGCAGAGGTTTGATTTACGTAGGTAAATAGAATGCAACTCCAACTGATTGAGGAAAGAACAGTGCACAATCTTGGACCATTTGTTAGTGGAGATGCTCAATTTTTCAGAACAACTCCAGCAAATTAGCATTTCTTATAGAAGTATCCAGATACATGATTTTAAAATCTCTACATTTTTATTTTACTTTGATTAACTTCAGCTGTCGCGCACTGCTATATTGGCAGATAAAAATAACTAGAATTGTTGATCTGTTGAGTACAGAAGTGACTTTTAACCACTTAAGCCCCGGACCATTTGGATGGCCAAAGACCAGAGCACCTTTTGCGATTCGGCACTGAGTCGCTTTAACTGGCAATTGCGCGTTTGTGCGACGTGGCTCCCAAACAAAATTGATGTCCTTTTTTCCCAATAAATAGAGCTTTCTTTTAGTGGTATTTGATCACCTCTGCGGTTTTTATTTTTTGCGCTATAAACAAAAAATAGAGAGTCAATTAAAAAAAAAAAGCAATATTTATTACTTTTTGCTATAATAAATATCCCCAAAAAATATATAAAAAAACGTTTTTTTTTCCTCAGCTTAGGCCGATACGTATTCTTCTACATATTTTTGGTAAAAAAAATCGCAATAAGCTTTATTGATTTGTTTGTGCAAAAGTTATAGCGTCTACAAAATAGGGGATAGTTTTATGGCTTTTGTATTAATATTTCTTTTTACTAGTAATGGCAGCGATCAGCGATTTTTATCATCACTGCGACATTATGGCAGACACATCGGACACTTGGCACAATTTTGGGACCATTGTCATTGATACAGCTATCAGTGCTATAAAAATGCACTGATTACTGTAAAAATTACACTGGCAGTGAAGGGGTTAACCAGTAGGGGGCGCTAAAGGGGTTAAGTGTGTCCTAGGGAGTGATTTTAACTGTAGGGGGGATGGGCTATGTGTGACAAGACACTGATCACCGCTTCCGATTACAGGAACCTACGGTCACACTCGCAACTCGCGACGGCGTGCCCCCACAATGCCGCGTCTTAAAGGGCAACGTAATTATACTACCCAGCCGTGCCTTATATCTGTGTGAGCAGGTCGGCAAGTGGTTAATCAACCAACATGTTTAAGCACAGTTGAAGGGGTCCCTTGGTGCCCCTGAAACGCATTGGCTTGTCTCCTTGGAATTTTATGACAGAATGTATACACAGTTGAACTCATAACCGTTGACTTGACACTCACATTTATTTACCCAAAGTGCCCCCCAAAGTCATCCTTGTGTTTGAGAGCTGTCTAGCCTAGGAAATTACACTCCATAATATAGACTACACCCCATCTTGTGAGCTTTTAATTATTTTGGATCCAGTGCCTCTGAGTCTTATCTACCTGTTTATAACATATCTAAATTCTATACCAAAGGTCTCACCATCCTGGCTGAAGCATGTTTCTTGCCTACTGCTACTTTGTCAAGACTGAAAACCGTATTTCCTTGCAAACCCTTGTATAACACAACAGGCAATAGACTACAGACTAATGAACAATTAAACAAAATCTACCTGAGACCACCACAATTTCTGATTTGTGGTTCATGCCTGTGTTCAAAATATAAATGTAGCACTGATTCCCTAGCTTCTGGAATGTTGGGTTGTTCTGCCCATAGTGATCAGTGCCAATAATAGTGCCAATAACAGTTCTATTAATTGTGCAGCCTAATTCGTGTATACAGGCCCTGCCAGGAAGATCAAGTGAATGTCCATGCCCGATGATTTGCTTGTGCATATATTACAATCGAAATCCCAATATGCAATGTTATAGCCATGCATACATTTGGGCACATTATGTGGCAATTTGGCCCAGGGATGTAGTACATGGACAGTTTAGTGACTGGCCAGGGGGATGGATGAGGATTAGGCTGCAATGCCTCTGGCTGAATGAGAGGTATAGGCCACACTGTCTGTCTGGTCTCTGTGCTGATGGCACATCTCTGGATCATAAGATGGTAGCCCTCCATGCCCTGGCACTCCTCTTTAAAGGGGTTGTAAAGGTAAAATCAGAGCTTTTTTTTCTCAGAAAATAGGTGCAGGAACTCAACCACGACCCCGTTCAGATTTCACAAACAGTAGAAGGGTATTAAAGGGGCATTAAATACCAGGATTGCATTACATACAGAGTGCAGAGTTCAGGGGGGTTACACACAGAGTGCAGAGCTATCACTTGTAAACACAGAATCCAGACTTCTGTGTTTACAAGTGATTGTGGTGAGCAGGCACCAAAGGGTCTGAGCCAAAGGTGGTGGAACTGAGTTCCCCCAAGTTCCCCCTGAAAAAAAGCCCTGGGTAAAATACATATCAGAGAGTCGCAAGACATTACATGATTTCAACGGGGATCGAGGAAGGATGTTGTTTCCCTATACGCAGATGACACGTTGATCTACCTGGGAGACACAGACAGATCTCTGCAGAATGTGATGGGCCTGATACCCGACTTCAGACGGCTGTCGGGTTTTAGTATTAATTGGAATAAGTCGGTACTTATGCCCCTGGACCCTTTGCCAAGGCCCTTACCTAATTGCGCGAAAGATATCGCTGTGGATGAGGAATTTCGTTATTTAGGCATACAGGTGACCATACTCAATACCTTGATCGGAACATGACTCCGCTGCTTCGTAAATTTAGGTTGAAGTGCTCCGTCTGGAGAAAACTGCCACTTTCAGTTACCGGGAGAGTAAATTTAATTAAGATGGTCTGGGCCCCTCAACATCTTTATATTTTTCACAACACCCCAATTTGCAGCTGCAACATTTAGGTAACTGGGGGTGGTGGATGCATCTGACCCAATTAGGTCCCTGCTGGTCCCCGGGCACTCTGATCTTCCAGCCTTAACCCACTTAGAAGCAGGCTTTATTCATTTGCCGAATACTCTCCCTACTACTGCCCAATTGAACACCCTATGGAAATATATCCAGTCCCTCCTTAAAATAAAGGGGGTATGTCCATTTACTCCAATATGGAGAAATAAATACTTTAAGGAGCTTCTCAAACTTAAGGACTTTGGCTCCTGGGAGGAAGCAGGCATTTATTATATTGCACAGTTGTATACTGGCAGCGTGTTTAAATCATATGCAGATATTAGAGAGGAATTCTCCCTTCACATTAACCAATTTTATAAATACCTCCAACTGAGACATGCAATACATTGTGAGGGCAGAGTATCTTCGCTTGCGCCAATAGCGCACCCTCTAATGAATTATGTACTGTTGACAGATGAGAGGAAGGGCATGATCTTAAGGAGTGAGCCACACATGACGCGAGTACACTTCCCTGCAGAAGGGGGTGGGAACGAGACTTGGGGCCCATAGACGGTGACACTTGGGAGTTATGTCTGTCATCCGCTCCTTTAGTGTCAGTGTCTGCATCACAGAGATTGTCTCATCTCTATCTTCTACATAGGGTATATAGGACCCCAGCTCGTCTACATAAATGGGGACTTAGAGAAACACAGCTATGCCCAAAATGCAAAAGTCACACTGGGGATCTATTACATATGATGTGGAAGTGCCCAAAACTCTTCAGATACTGGCAATATGTTCTTCATACTATCTCACAAGTTTTCCAGTTTCCAATTCTGCAGGATCCGGTTGTGTGCTTACTTGGTGCCTTGGAGTTACCCTCACTATCACCGAATGGTCATACTGCTGTACTTACGTATATTATATGTTGCCTGCAAAGCAATTGCGAGGCTCTGGATAACTCCGAGGGTACAGACGGGCAGACAATGGGTGAATCAGGTTAATAGTTTGCTAATACGTGAGAAGCTTACATACCAACACCGTAATGTTCTGAAGAAATTTTACTCAATGTGGCAACCATGGATAGATACTCCGGGACTGGGCCTCCTTCAGTTAGTAAAAGATAGACTTCTACAAATGTGATATGTTATATGTAAGAGTGTGGGCAGGATGGGCGATGTATTATGGTTGGTGCTGGAGGTGGAGAGTGGGAAGTGTCGTGGTGGACGGTCTTCTCCTACTACTATGTTTAATGGTTAGGATACTCTTATACCCTTTAGAGGTACGCTGTTCCATTCTTTGTTCTTGTTTTGTTTTCTGTTTTAGGTTTATTAACATTTATGCTGACTATTCGACACCTAATTTTATCAAGGAATACAGTCTAGTTTAATGCTTACATTATTCGTATGTCATTAGGCAGCAGAGTATTACAAAGTATTTTCTTATTTTACTTTCTCTTGCTTGTAGCATCCTCGTTCTATTCCTGTTAATGTACATCCTGTCAGAATGTCATGCATACTGTATTTGTATTTTTTGCTTTTCTATTTTTCCTTTTGCTGCATATGCCATTGGACTGTCTGTATATGAGACTGTGTTTTCCTTTTTCTTTCAATAAACTTGCTCTTGATTTAAAAAATAAATAAATAAATAACTTTAGTGATCTTTTAATAGACAGAATATTTCCTCTTGTGATTTGGTGTCTCCCTGGTGGCCATGCAGGTCATTGCAGCTTTCTCTTCCCAACTTACAGTCACAGACTGCCCTCTCTCCCTCTTGGCTGCCCCTATCCCCTTGTAGCTACACTGTACATGCAGGCTCCGACCAGTTCACTTTTGTTGCTCCAGAAATCTCTCCCCCCTGCAGAATCTCTGTCCATTCTCCACATACTTCTGCTACCTGGACTGATGAGCAGGGCTAAATTCCAGCCACAGCTGCGAACAATCACATTTCAGCTCTCCTTCTGTCATTATCAAAGTTTGAATTTTCACTGTCTTTATGTCAAAGCCTGACAGCCTATCAGTCACTCATGTGCCCTGTACACACGACCGTTTTTCTCGGCAGGAAAAAAAAACAAAGTTTTTCCCGATGGGATTCCTCTCAAGCCTGCCTTGCATACACACGTTCAGCCCAAATACCGCCCGTCCAAAGCGAGGTGACGTACACCACATACAACGGGACTATAAAGGGGAAGTTCCATTCAAACGGCGCCACCCTTTGGGCTGGTTTTGCTGATCCTCGTGTTAGTAAAAGTTTGGTGAGAGACGATTTGCGCTTTTCAGTCTTCATGCTTTTCAGTCTGTTACAACGTGATGAATGTGCTATCTCCATTACGAATGCTAGTTTTTAAATCAAAAACGACGTTTATTGAGCATAAAGATAAAGGATTACAGACATATTAATAATACGAATGCTAGTTTTACCAGAACGAGCGCTCCCGTCTCATATTTGATTCTAAGCATGCACGGAACGGCGCTGTGACGTCACTCCCCTTTTTTACTCACCTACCGACAGGAACGGGTTTTCCTGCGTGTGTCTGGCTGGCACTGCAGGCTTAAGGCTGTCCTTTTATTGCTTTGATATAAGTGTGTTTTATTCTTTTTTCCTTAATAAATGTAATACTGTTTTACACTATGGGAGCTCTATATGTTTCTTTTGGCATGCCATCTTCTTTTTGGATCTATTGAGTTTGAAGTGTGCTGACGTGAATTACCCTGTTTTGGATCTGGCTGGAGTAGACTAGGCTGTCTAATTCAAGGTTTCCTTTTCATCCTCTGTAATGGGGGGTCATTGAGATCTGGTAAGCAGGCAATTTTATTACACTGGTGGTGGACCTCACTAAACTGCCTCTACTATGAAAATAACTTTGGTATATGGAGAAACAGATTAGAAACCATTTCTGCACGGGTGTTTAAAGTTTCAATTCATCAGTATAACAGAGACTCTATTTCATTTGTGCTTTTGACTGTATTTGGTATCCATACCAACCAGATTATGTTTGCTTTTTATGTGGAATTTTCTTTTTCACTGTCATCTTGATCACCATATTTGCTTTGTGTTTTCACACATTTGTGTGCACTTTTTTGATATTATTGTTACTGTAAAATTTTGTGCTGACCATTTACAGTTAGCGCAACCTATATATTTTTCCAATTTTGTTCACTGTTTTGTTTATCTGCAGGTTTGCATCTTTCTCACTACCATTAGTATATTTCTTCACTATTCACTTCGTGATTTATTTTGCAAATAATTTTTTAGCGCAGTTTCTTCCCCATTTTTCCACGTTTTTTTCCCCCCTCTGCAAAGCATACAAGCGTCCGTTTTTTCCCGACGGGAAAAAGTCTGCTGAGTATCCCGGCGGGAAAAAAGAAAACATGTTCTCTTTTTTTTCCTGCAGTTTTCCTTTTGGGAAAACTGCGATTGGAGCATACACACGCCGGTGCATTGCCACGAAATGAGATTTGCCATCGGATGAGATGGTCCGCCTCCATCACATCCTATTGGCTCACTCCTGTCACGTGACATATTTAAACGTCAAGTATCAACGTGAACATCAGTCTCAGCTAGGCTATCATGTGTGATAGCTGAAGCTGCACGGAGCTGGTGCACGGAGCTCACATGGCCTCTGTGGCCCGATTCCGAGAGCGGAATCGGGCCACAGAAGCTCATACATTTACTAGGCTAATAAATGTTCTCCTTTATTACAATGTCAGGCTAATAAATGTTCTCCTTCATTACAATGTCACTTCGGGATCTACAGCGATATCGGGATCCCTCTGCCCGATAGCGCTGTCATGCCTCCCCGCGAGCGCGATAGATCCACAGCGCTATCGGGATCCCAATGCCCGATAGCGCTGTCAGCGTGCCTCCCGCCAGTGCTAACTACACCCCGCGCCCGCAGCTCTACTCCCCGTCCCCCGTTAAGGCTCAGGGAACGGGGAACAGAAAGTAGAGCATCGGGTGCAGGTAAAGTAGTAGTGCGCAGGCACAGCACTACGCTAATAGCTCCGTGCACCAGCTCCGTGCAGCTTCAGCTATCACAGGGAGAGGAGATCCTCTCCCTATGATAGCCTAGCTGAGACTGATGTTTTCGTCGATACTTGACGTTTAAATATGTCACGTGACAGGAGTGAGCCAATAGGATGTGATGGAGGTGGACCATCTCATCCGATGGCAAATCTAATTTCGTGGCAATGCACCGGGATTGATTGATTGATTGATTGATTTTAATATTTCTTTACAGCGCCACATACACCCTGAAGGGTGTGTCTAAGCGCTGGAAGGAGGTCCGCTGGTCTATTCTGGACCAAAAAGCAATCCAAGAGAAAAAAGAAAAAAGACTTCGTAGACGAACTGATGGCTCGTGTACATAAAAGAAAGAGAAACCATATAAAATATCAACAATAAAAACAAACGGTAGCAAGGGGGTTTGGAGTGAGGGGGACATAGGGTGAGGGGAGGAGGGGCCAGGTCAGTTTAATAGGCGTGGTCATAATCAACTTGCCCCAAAGAGGAAGGTTTTCAGAGCCTTTCTGAAGGTAATAAGAACAGTGGACTTCCTCAAAGGCAACTGGAGAAGGTTCCAAAGCGAGGCGGCTCTGGCTCTGAAGGATCGGCCACCGAACGAAATCAACCTTACTAGAGGGATGACAGCAAAGTCCTGATCGGCCGATCTCAGTGCCCTGGGGGGGTGGTAATGTATGGCCATGTTATTAATGAACAGTGGGCCATGTTGTTTGAAGGCCCTGAACATAACACACAAAGCCTTGAATTCGATCCTCCTTGCGCATGGGAGCCAATGAAGTAGTCTGAGAACGGGTGATATATGGTCCCATCTTGAGGTCCCCGTAATCAACCTAGCTGCCTGGTTCTGCACCAGCTGCAGCTTGGAGAGCCATTTAATAGGGAGTCCAAGGTATACCACATTGCAAAAGTCAAGACGTGAGATGACTAAGGCCTGTACTAGTGTATTTCTGTGTGTTTGGGAGAGCAGATGTTTTACCCGTCGCAGCATCCGAAGATAGTAAAGGGCATTCTTGGTACAGTTCCTCACCTGTGGAATCCATGAAAGTTTATTGTCAAATATGACACCCAGGTTTCTTACTTGGCTGGATGGAGTGGGGCACGGGCCCATTGATACGGGCCACTCTGCAAGCAGGTTTAAACTTTGTGTTGGACCTGTAAGAAGTACCTCAGTTTTGGATACGTTCAGGGCCAAACGATTGTCCTTCATCCATGTCTGGATAGATGAGAGGCAACAGGAAAGAAGGTGGGCTGCCGTGGGGTTAAGAGCATCACTGGCCACAATTTGTATGTCATCAGCGTATACCTGAGTGGCCAATCCCCATGAAGAGATGATATCTACCACTGGCCTCACATAGCAATTAAACAGCCACGGCGAAATTGCCGAGCCCTGAGGGACCCCGCAGAGAAGGGGCACCCTCGCTGACCTAAATGAGCCCAATATTACTTGGAATGTTCTGCCTGTCAGGAAATTGCGTATCCAAGTAAGGATTCCCGGCCAAAAGCTCTCACTGCAGTTTTCCTGCCAGGAAAACTGGTCGTGTGTACGAGGCAATAAGGAGGATTCCTTTCTGTGGCACAGTCACTAGTTAAAGGGGAACTCCAGCCAGAGCTACACAAATATATTGCATACCATGAAATATTAATTAGACTATGAGTATATGAAGCAAATACAATATCTCAGAGGAGTCGCAATAATGTGTATTTCTATTAATTCTACTGGAGAATCCGTATGCATTTTTTTTTTTTCAAGGCAATCAGAACAGCACTTCTAACCAACAAAATTGAACACTAACTGAATATAGTTGCTAGCTAAAAATCAGCCAAAATTCAATCAGCCATGGCTTTTCAGTTGCATTACAATAGAAAAGTGTTACATAAAGAAAACTATTTCACTAAAAGTGGAAAACTTGAAAAGCCATTATATACTTTTTTTTGTATTTTCTAGTACATTTAGGTTTGATGCAGTGTTCTTCTTACTGTGTGTGTTCTGTGTTCTCGTTTCGGTTTTATCAGTCTGTGAATAAATTACCTTTCTTGTGAAGCATTTTGTATTCTGTATTATGTATGGGGTTAATACATCTAATGAGAGTATTTAGTATTTGAATGTCTTTTTTATTTCCCATGCCCTTATTTACCTTTTTTCCACATTTAATTGCAGTCAAAACTGTTCAACAGGGGACAGGGTTGAAACAAATTGTAATACTGCCAAAGATTCTTAAGCAACAGTATTTTTTTTTAAGTATTTAAATCATGTGAAAACATGGTTGTAAGCAGGGGTCAAGTCCTGGGGGAAAAAGTGTGGGAACTCCCACACAAGATTCACTCCCCCACTAAAAAAAAAAAAATGATAAGCTCATATGCATAATTACTAAACCGCATGTTTTTTGTTTGTTTTTTCGATCCACTTTATTTAAGTTCTTTCTAAATCTTGCGATAACTCGCGGTAGACCTCCGCAATGTCTTCTGGGAACAATGACAAAAGCTCCCAGGAGACATTGCGGCATCGAGAAAGTGACAAAATATCCGCACACTACCCGATGAATCCATATACAGGAAGCGGCCAATAACATAAAGTATTACTAAGGTTCGCCTGTCCCTGACAGTGACTCGAGCTGGGCATCGCCGCTTAGTGAAGGATTGGCTTGGGTGGCCCGGCTGCTCTAGTCCTGCAAAGGGAACTGCGTTCCTGCTGTGAAAAAAGTGCAGGAACTCCGTTCCCACGCGTTCCCGCAGGACTTGAGCCCTGGTTGTAAGCCCCTGGTAGTGTTCTAATTTATTCCAACTCAGGTCACTGTAAATTCTTATTGGACATAAGCATTTTATTGCTGAGGGCACAGTACACCACATAGTCAAATCAGCAGTCTTTCTTGATGTCTCATACATGGCAATTCTGTCAGTTTCATATTTCAGAAACTGGAAAAAGATTATGTAGGTACAGTACTTCAATCTCAGACATCCTTTTGGAGGCATGGCTATGACATACAGACAGTGGCGTCTCCAGCTTTAATATTTAGGGAGGGCACATGGGGGGACAGGGACAAAAGTAGGGGGGCCAAATATAAAACGCAATTATATATATATATATATATATATATATATATATATATATATATATGTATGTATATGTGTGTGTGTATATATATATATATATATATATATATATATATATATACACACACAGTATCTCACAAAAGTGAGTACACCCCTCAAATTTTTGTGAATTTTTTATTATATCTTTTTATGTGACAACACTGAAGAAATTACATTTTGCTGTCCCCTCAAAATAACTCAACACACAGCCATTGATTTCTAAACCACTGCCAATAAAAGTAAGTACACCCCTAAGTGGAAATGTCCAAAGTGTCAATATTTTGCGTGGCCACCA
Organism: Rana temporaria; assembly: GCF_905171775.1. Classification (NCBI taxonomy): domain Eukaryota; kingdom Metazoa; phylum Chordata; class Amphibia; order Anura; family Ranidae; genus Rana; species Rana temporaria. The sequence goes on along the minus strand of NC_053493.1, from coordinate 114,424,628 downwards.
TTATTTTCCAGCACTGCCTAAAGATCTAACCCCTTAGCTCTCACAGGACCTGTAGCCTTGTTTGGGGGCTTTGGTGAAATATCAGGGTTCTAAACAGACCCTTTATGGGGGTTGTAAACCCTCGTGTTTTTTCACCTTAATGCATCCTATGGTAAAAAAAAAATTGACAGTGACCGGCTTTCGGGCAAAGGCGGAGTGATATACCGCACTGCGGCTCCCGACAATTAAATTAAAGCCTGCCTCAGCGGATTGATATAGAAGAGGCCGGGACCTTAATTTAGGTGTCAGGAGCCACTAGATCACTCCGCTTGCCCCCTAAAGTGGTTATAATCCCATTATCGGCCCTGAGTTGTGGACGCCCATACTCCCAGTGCTAGTTTACTTTACTTGGGGGGCACATGGTAGGTGGCGCAGAATAATGTTGGGGGGGTCATGCCCCCCCCAGTGACACCACCACATACAGACAGTGAAACTTCAAGCTTTGAAAATAACATTACACACCCAGGTTAAAGCAGATTTTTTACTTGGGCCACTTAGCCCCTTCCCACCGAGTGTATGCATATATGTGGCTTTGGCTTTAGGGGGTTATACCGGGATGATGCCTGCAACTGCAGCATCATCCCGGTACCGTTTTTTTTCCAGGGATAACAACCGATGTGGCTAAAAGCTAAAAAAAATACAGTATATCTTTTAGACCCCCGATCCCTCTATAAAGAGTACCTGTCACCACCTATTACTGTCACAAAGGATGTTTACATTCCTTGTGACAGCAATAAAAGTGATAATTCTTTTTTTTTTTTTAAACAAAATGTAAAAAAAAAAAAAAATACGATTTTTTTAAAGCACCCTCTAACAGTCTTTAAGTGTCTTTCTTGCTGCCTATTCTGACATGAATCTCTCCAGTTGCCTCCTATGGTGGGACCCTCTTAGACCAGCTATCCCAAGATCCAGTTTGAGGTAAAACCCCTCCCTGGCAGGGGCCGCATAAGGGTCATCGACAGCCTCTCATCAGCACATCATCTCCATCTTCCACCCAATTCCCCTGCTGGCATGGTTTATGAGATATTCTCAGTTCCCCTGTCAACCCACTTCTGTGGATTGGCAAAGGTCCCAAAAATATTCATGGCAGCTCCTCCTCACCTCTGCTCTCTTGTTCTACAACATTCTTCAAAATTTCAGATTACAGGGGAGGCACCAGGGAGTTTCCAGGATGAGTCATCCATCCCTGGCCGTTTGTACATATGTATGTCCCCGGAACATTGATCTCCCTACTGGCACAGTGAAAGAAAAGTGTGTAAGCACGTCTCTTATAGCAGAGCCGATAAGAGGGAGATCCTGTGATAAGAGTGATAATGCACATGAGGTGATGAGGGTGTGCCCAGGCACACTCTGCACACCATGTGCGCACGTCTATGTATACACTGTATACAGGGCCGTCTTTAATATGGTTTGCGCCCTGGGCAAACATTTTATTTGGGCCCCCCTCCAGCTTTTTTCAGGCCTGGCTGGTTCACATGTATGTGTTTTGGCGGCCCTCATTTGTGCAGGCACAGCAGCCCATTGATTTGAATGGGCTGCCATGCCTTCGTTTCCTGCAGAAAAAAAGTGCATTCAGCATTTTAAAAATACAGCTGCCTTGAAATCCATTCTGCTTTTGCACAATGCTACTTACCTGCAGTTCTTGCACACACAAACGCACTGTGTTTTTAAAAGCGTGACCTAAACGTCTAAAAATGCAGCAAGTTTGAGAGTGCGGGAACTGCAGATAAGTCACAGCAGACAGCAGAATGGACAGACAGTGCTGTATTTCAGTGCTTGATGGGCATAGGTTTGCCGTGTGCGCAGCCTATTACATGAGGCATGCGCTTTTCTTTGCAGGAAACGCAGGCATGGCAGCCCATTAAAATGAATGGGCTGCTGTGCCTGCACAAATGTGGGCCGCCAAAACACATACATGTGAACCAGCCAGGCCCAAAATAAGCTCATCAAGCAGTTAAATACAGACAGTAATGCCATGTGCTCTGAGGCCTTACTCAGCCTGGACTACAGGTCTGGTCTGTAATTTAAAGAGTTCCTCTATTTTACACATGGCATGGCATGGGGTCCCATGGTGCTCAAGCAGAATGGACAGACGGTGCTGTGACCCCATGCCATGCCATGTGTAAAATAGAGGAACTTTTTAAAACACTGAACAGACCTGCAGTGAATCATCAAATATTATAAAGACTTTGGACAGACTCTACAGAAAACTTCTATTTACAATATAGATTAGCAAACGGTGACATACCTTGAGGAGCAGGACATGAAGAAGTCAGCCTCGGGTCTAAAGGGAAGCCAGGGGTGCTGTACATTTTAAAACACTGGGAAGGGAAGCAGATGTGGCACTGGCTGCGTGCCGCTGATGATTTTCAGCCTGATTTGTGGGCAGCACAGGGGCTTAACGGGCGACTCTGCTTTGGGCCCCCAACAGTGACAGGGCCCTGGGCAGCTTCCCCTGTTTGCCCTATGGTAAAGACGGCCCTGACTGTATATATTCAAAACTAAAGAATGTTTGTTTTATAATACATATTTAGAGTTAATTTAAAAAATAGGTGCACGGTGGGATGCAATGTCTGTTGCTGACAGTTATGTTTGTGTTTACACAAGTCAGCTGCTTTAAACATGCAGGGGTCTAACTAATGGCGCATGAACTCTGCTTGAGCACAGTATTTTACAATGAGGTAAAAAAGCATATTTAAGCAGTCATGAAATCACAGCACGCACCCATATGATAAATGTATATTTCATTAGACATTATAGCAGCTTGGTTTATTCCATAACATTAGGCAAGACATTTTATTTTCAGTATAGACAAGATCAAGCTAGAAAGCTGGTGAAGTTACAGATGTATGCGGCTAAGCATGATGTAGATTGTACATAGGTGCAGTATAGGGTTGCCACCTCACCCCTTTAAACCCAAACACATATGAATTGCACAGGTTCTGAGGCTAATTTAATGCAGATAAGGCACCAAGTTTAATTATCACCTTAAAGTGGATGTAAACCCACTTTCATCCTTTCTAAACTACTGCCATAGTGGTTATCTACAGTGGGGATCGAAAGTTTGGGCACCCCAGGTAAAAATTTGTATTAATGTGCATAACGAAGCCAAGGAAAGATGGAAAAATCTCCAGAAGGCATCAAATTACAGATTAGACATTCTTATAATACGTCAAAAAAAGTTAGATTGTATTTCCATCATTTACACTTTCAAAATTACAGAAAACAAAAAAATGGCGTCTGCAAAAGTTTGGGCACCCTGCAGAGTTCATATCTTGTACTGTCCCCCTTTGGCAAGTATCACAGCTTGTAAATGCTTTTTGTAGCCAGCCAAGAGTCTTTCAATTCTTGTTTGAGGTATCTTTGCCCATTCTTCCTTACAAAAGTCTTCCAGTTCTTTGAGATTTCTGGGCTGTCTGTCACGCACTGCTCTTTAAAGGTCTATCCATAGATTTTCAATTATGTTGAGGTCAGGAGATTGTGAAGCCCATGGCAAAACCTTCAGATGTAATCCCCCGTGGATTTTGAGGTGTGTTTAGGATCATTATCCATTTGTAGAAGCCATCCTCTCTTTAACTTCAGCTTTTTCACAGATGGCATCAAGTTACCATCCAAAATTTGCTGAAATTTTATTGAATCCATTTTTCCTTCTACTTATGAAATGTTCCCTGTGCCACTGGCTGCAATACAACCCCAAAGCATGATTGATCCCCCCCCCCCCGTGCTTAACAGTTGGACAGATGTTCTTTTCATTAAATTCTGTGCCCTTTCTTCCCCAAAAGTACCTTTGCTCATTCCGGCCAAAAAGTTCTATTTTAACCTCATCGGTGCACAGAACTTGTTTCCAAAATGCATCAGGCTTGTCTATATGTTCATTTGAAAAGTTCAAACGCTGATTTTTGTGGTGAGGACGTAGAAGAGGTTTTCTTCTGATGACTCTTCCATGAAGACAATATTTGTACAAGTATCTCTTTATAGTGGAATAGTGTACCACAACTCCAGTGTCTGCCAGATCTTTCTGGAGGGATCGTGCAGTCAAACGTGGGTTTTGAATTGCTTTTCTCACAATCCTGCAAGCTGTTCTATCTGATATTTTTCTTGGTCTTCCAGATCTTGCTTTAACTTCCACTGTTCCTGATGACTGCCATTTCTTAATTACATTCCGAACAGAGGATATTGACATCTGAAAACACTTTGCTATCTTCTTATAGCCTTCTTCAGCTTTGTGAGCGTCAACTATTTTCAGTTTCCTAGACAACTGCTTAGAAGAACCCATGGTGTGGATTGTTGGGGCAAGGTCAGATGAGTCTGGGCATTTAAAACCTTTGAGATTGACATCACCTGGTCTTCCCAGATGATGATTGAGAACAATCCATGACACTGGCAGGTCTCAGCTTTGCAAAATGGGCAGTGTATGCTATAAATTCTGCAGGGTGCCCAAACTTTTGCAGACGCCATTTTTTTGTTTTCTGTAATTTTGAAAGTGTAAATGATGGAAATAAAATCTATTTTTTTTTACATATTATAAGAATGTCTAATCTGTAATTTGATGCCTTTTAGAGATTTTTCCATCTTTCCTTGGCTTCGTTATGCACATTAATACAAATTTTTACCTGGGGTGCCCAAACTTCCATCCCCACTGTATAAGGCTATATATGCCTCCTGCATGTATCCTTACCTGTCAAATGTCTCCACTCTGTCTGTTATGAGACCCAAAAAACTGCAGATTCTGTGGGTGTGTCTATTGTCCAGAGCTTGGTAGGTGGAGACGTGATGTCAGTAGACTCCCCACCCACCTCTACACTCGCCCTGTCAACATGCATTTTCGCCTGTGTATTTCTTACACTGAACTTCTGCTATGGTCATTAACATCCAGTCAAATCCCAGAAAAGTCACCACATGACTTCAGCATGCCCAATCATGCTTGGGTGTGGAGCAGCAAATCCTGGGAGAGCTGGAGAGGAAAGGAGGGAGGATCTGAAGTACACAGAATGTCTCTCTCACACTCGTGCATGAGATATGTAAATCACCTGTCACTCACAGCAAGGGGGAAGAACTGACTGCTATTTCTCTGCCTGTCAGTTTTCATCTCTCTGAAAAAAGATAAGAGGATTGCTCAGAGCTAAGTTAACTCTTCGTGGCAAGACTGGGCACAGATGACATGAAATCCTATACTGTACAAGGTGCAAGCAATAATAAAAAAAAGGGATGAGGTGGAAACTCTAGTGCTTATAGAATAATAGGGGGGAGTTTGGGACTTTAAATGAAGCACACAGTATGTGCCTCCATCCCTGGTTGAGGTATGAGAAAAAGAAAAGTGGGACTTTAAATGAGGCTATTGATTTGTGGGGGTGAAGTATTTTGAAAGTATATTTAATTGGCATATTGGGTCTGACAATACATAACAATAATGCACATAGTAAAAAAGGTTTAACCACTTAAGGACCAAGCCTCTTTTTTAGATGTGGTGTTAAAAACATTTTTTTTTGCTAGAAAATTACTTAGAACCCCCAAACATTATACATTTTTTTTAACACCCTAGAGAATAAAATTTTGGTCATTGTTTTTAGTCACGCCGTCTTACAAGCGCACTTTTTTTGTTAAACATACACTTTTTTTAATAAAAAAATAAGACAACAGAAAAGTTTATTATATTGTGAAAGATAATGTTACGCCAAGTAAATTGATACCCAACATGTCACGCTTCAAAATTATGCCCGCTCATGGAATGGCGACAAACTTTTACCCTTAAAAATCTCCATGGGTGACATTTAAAAAATTCTACAGGTTGCATCTTTTGAGTTACAGAGGAGGTCTAGGGCTAAAATTATTGCTCTCGCTCTAACAACAGCGGCGATACCTCACATGTGTGGTTTGAACACCGTTTTCACATTCGGGCGCTGCTCACGTTTGAGTTCGCTTCTGCGCGTGAGCTCGGCGGGATGGGCGCTTTAAAAATGTTTTTTTTTTTCTTATTTATTTGAAAAAAATAATTTGGTCACTTTTATTCCTATTATAAGGAATGTAAACATCCCTTGTAATAGAAAAAAGCATGACAGGTGCTCTTAAATATGAGATCTGGGGTCAAAAAGACCTCATATTTAGACTAAAATGCAATAAAATAATGTAAAAAAAAAAATGTGTCATTTGAAAAAATGACAAAAAAAATTGCCCTACCGACGGCTTCGGTAAGCGGCGGAAAGTTGGGGAGAGCGTGAGATCACTGTCGCCTCCCGCCACCGATAACGGTGATCTCGCCCCGAATCCGCCACAGAGACCACCATTATCGTAAACCGTACCACAGCCTGAAGAGATAAATACCTCGGGTATGTATGCAGCCGGGCACGTTTTCGGGGGCAGGTGCATGCAACTATCGTGATAAGTCTGGAAAATGGGGGATGAGGAATCAGAGGCTGTCCAAGTCCTAGTGCAGTATGTGCTCGTGCAAGATGGTTGTTGTTGGACCTAAGGATCGTAGATTGTACAATCAAATTGTAATATGTGTAGCTAGGGGTTGTAAAGGTTCATTTTTTATTTTCTAAATAGGTTCCTTTAAGCTAGTGCATTGTTGGTTCACTTACCTTTTCCTTCCATTTCCCTTCTAAATGTTTTTTTCCTTTGTCTGAATTTCTCACTTCCTGTTCCTCCTCAGTAAGCTTTCCACCATCATCTGAGCCGTTTTGGCTGGGGGTTAGTCAGCATGCTCACCCACTCCCTTGGGTCTCCCCGCAGGGATGTAGTCCCAAGGCAAGCTTACTGAGGAGGAACAGGAAGTGAGAAATTCAGACAAAGAAAAAAAACATTTAGAAGGGAAATCGAAGGAAAGGTATTAGTTTAAAGGAACCTATTTAGAAAATAAAAAAACAAACCTTTACAACCCATTTAACCACTTCTCGACCGCCGCATGTATATGTACGTCCACAGAATGGCACGTACAGGCAAATGGGCGTACAGGTACGTCCTTGCCTTCTAGCGGGTGGGGGTCCGATCGGGACCCCCCCTGCTACATGCGGCGGTCAGATTCCCGCGGGGAGCGATTCGGGACGACGGCGCGGCTATTCGTTTATAGCCGCTCCGTCGCGATCGCTCCCCGGAGCTGAAGAACGGGGAGAGCCTCCCCGTGCTTCACTATGGCGCTGCATCGATCGAGTGATCCCTTATATAGGGAGACTCGATCGATGACGTCAGTCCTACAGCCACACCCCCCTACAGTTGTAAACACACACTAGGTGAACCCTAACTCCTACAGCGCCCCCTGTGGTTAACTCCCAAACTGCAACTGTCATTTTCACAATAAACAATGCAATTTAAATGCATTTTTTGCTGTGAAAATTACAATGGTCCCAAAAATGTGTCAAAATTGTCCGAAGTGTCCGCCATAATGTCGCAGTCACAAAAAAAATCGCTGATCGCCGCCATTAGTAGTAAAAAAATTTTTTTTTATAAAAATGCAATAAAACTATCCCCTATTTTGTAAACGCTATAAATTTTGCGCAAACCAATCAATAAACGCTTATTGCGATTTTTTTTTTACCAAAAATAGGTAGATGAATACGTATCGGCCTAAACTGAGGAAAAAAAATATGTTTATATATGTTTTTGGGGGATATTTATTATAGCAAAAAGTAAAAAATATTGTTTTTTTTTCAAAATTGTCGCTCTATTTTTGTTTATAAAGGCAAAAAATAAAAACCGCAGAGGTGATCAAATACCACCAAAAGAAAACTCTATTTGTGGGGAAAAAAGGACGCCAATTTTGTTTGGGAGCCACGTCGCACGACCACGCAATTGTCTGTTAAAGCGACGCAGTGCCAAATCGCAAAACCTGGCCTGGGCATTTAGCTGCCTAAAGGTCCGGGGCTTAAAGCGGGAGTTCACCCATTTCTAAAAAAAAATTTTTTCTTCCCCTAGATTCCTGCTCGTTCGGTCTAGGGGAATCGGCTATTTGTATTAAAATAGGTGCAGTACTTACCCGTTTTCGAGCTGCATCTTCTTCCGTCGCTTCCGGGTATGGTCTTCGGGAGCGGGCGTTCCTTCTTGATTGACAGTCTTCCGAGAGGCTTCCGACGGTCGCATCCATCGCGTCACTCGTAGCCGAAAGAAGCCGAACGTCGGTGCGGCTCTATACTGCGCCTGCGCACCGACGTTCGGCTTCTTTCGGAAAATCGTGACGCGATGGATGCGACCGTCGGAAGCCTCTCGGAAACCTGTCAATCAAGAAGGAACGCCCATTCCCGAAGCCCATACCCGGAAGCGACGGAGAGGATGCGTCTCGTAAACGGGTAAGTACTGCACCTATTTTTAAATAAATAGCCGATTCCCCTAGTAATAACGAGCAGGAATCTAAGGGGGAAAAGTGCCCTCTAAGGGTGAACCCCCGCTTTAAGTGGTTAAGAGAAAATCCCACAGTTCATAAAATTCATATACGGTATGTATTTGTTTGCAATGTGTTATTCTACCACTGGGTGTCACTATTGCATAGCAAGCTATTACAGTACATTAGAATCTAACTTGTTTTTACAAGAAGTGTGTACCAAGAAGCAGGCTGCTATTGCTGACTGTCTTCTATTTAAAATACCACTTTCCTGGCTGCCATGCTGGCACAGTTACTTCAAGACTTTTTGAGTTACTGACTTGAAACAGTCATTCTGATTTACCATCTGCATGATTTTTTCCAGGTCAGTGTCTCCAAAGGCAGGGGCAGCCAGGCAGGTAGCATTTCTGTGAAGCAAGCAATATGACTGTACGACATAATACAAGTTAAGACACTCACTCAAATTACTACAACATAACTTTTCCAAAATGTAATGCATCCAGATAAGTGCTCTTTTAGCTCCTTATATTGCAAGTGCAACTGATAGTGGGTCCTTATGTGTTCTTCAAACATACTTGGCAGACATAAAGTCACTTGTCACTAATCCATCCAGATCCTCACGGCTTGGCCTGCTTTGCACCAGACAATCCCTTCTTCTAAATCTTTCCAGTGCAGTGGCAAAGAAGAGGTTGTGTGTTGCTGGATAGTCCATGCAGTGAATACTTTGGGACAGGCAATGTACCATAAGTATATGACTTGGCAGTTCTGCTGGGGGATAGATCAGAACCTGCTAAAGTAACGCACACTATCAAAACATTAACCCTTTCAGGATTGTGTTACATCATCGTGAACAAAAATAAATAAATATTGGATACATCTTTTGCAACAGATGCATATTTTCCAAATCATTATCCCTTCAAAAACTTTAACCACTTCAGGCCCGGGCCAATTCTGACACTTCGTTTCTACATGTAAAAATCATATTTTTTTTTGCTAGAAAATTGAATAGAACTCCCAAACACAATTTTTTTTTTTAGCAGAGACCCTACAGAATACAATGGTGGTCATTACAACTTTTTATCTCGCACAGTATTTGCGAACAATATGGGGCAGATCCACAAAAGGATTACGCCGGCGTATCTACTGATACGCCAGCGTAATTTTAAATTTCCCGCGTCGTATCTTTGTTTTGAATCCTCAAAACAAGATACGACGGCATCTGGGATCGATCCGACAGGCGTACGTCTTAGTACGCCGTCGGATCTAAGCTGCAATTTTTCGGCGGCCGCTAGGTGGCGTTCCCGTCGAAATCCGCGTCGAGTATGCAAATTAGCTAGTTACGGCGATCCACGAACGTACGTCGGCCATTTTTTAACGTCGTTTGCGTTAGGCTTTTTCCGGCGTATAGTTAAAGCTGCTGTTCTGAGGCGTACTCAATGTTAAGTATGGCCGTCGTTCCCGCGTACAATTTTGCATTTTTTACGTCGTTTGCGTAAGTCGTTCGCGAATAGGAATTTGCATAGAATGACCTCACCGTCGTAAGCATTGGCTTGTTTCCGGGTTAATTTCGAGCATGCGCACTGGGATACCCCCACGGGCGGCGCATGCGCAGTTTAAAAAAATGTTGTTCACGTCGGGTCACGATGTATTTACATAAAACACGCCCCCATCACCTCCATTTGAATTCCGCGCCCTTACACCGCAACAGATACACTACGCCGCCGTAACTTACGGCGCAAATTCGTTGAGGATTCAAACCAAAAAAAAGTAAGTTACAGCGGCGTAGTGTATCTTAGATACGCTACGCCCGGCACAATAATGCGCCGTTGTATGTGGATCTACCCAAATATATGTTTTTTTTTAGCAGAGACCCTAGAGAATACAATGGTGGTCATTACAACTTTTTATCTCGCACAATATTTGCGAACACTATATATGTTTTTTTAGCAGAGACCCTAGAGCAGCCATTCTCAACCAGGGTTCCTCCAGAGGTGGCTAGGGGTTCCTTGAGCTGTGGCTGATTTAGCTCCTGTTTGATGGCGCCTACATAGTTCTGAGCCAATTCCACTTTGAGGAGCCAGTGGTATTACACCAATGATCTTCATAGTTCTCTGTAAGGGGGGCATTCTTACCACTACTGTAAAAAAGGGCATTCTTCTCACTGACCACCAAAGTGAGGGGCATTGTTCCCACTGACCCCCAATGAATGGGTTTTATCAGGGGTTCCCCGAGACCTGAAAATTATTTTTAGGGTTCCCCAGCGGTAAAAAGGTTGAGAAAGGCTGCCCTAGAGAATACAATGGTGGTCATTGCAACTTTTTATCTCTCACAGTATTTGCGCAGCAATTTTTCAAACGCGTATAAAAAAAACAGCTTCATGCTTTAAAAAAATAAAACAGTAAAGTTAGCCCAATTTTTTGCATAATGTGAAAGATGAAGTTATGCTGAGTAAATAGATACCTAACATGTCACGCTTCAAAATTGCACACGCTCATGGAATGAGGCGAAACTTCGGTACCTAAAAATCTTTTAAACATTTTACTGGTTACATGTTATGAGTTACAGAGGAGGTCTATGGCTAGAATTATTGCTCTCCCTCTAACATTCACGGTGACATCTCACATGTGTGTTTTATTTTTATTTTTTAAGGTTAACTTTTTTTTTTTTTTCACATGTGTGGCTTGAACACCATTTCATATGTGGGCGGGTCTTATGCATACGTTCGCTTCTGCGCACTTTACAATTTTTTTTTATTATTTTACTTGTTTTTATTTTTGATACTTTAAAAAAAATGTAAAAATCCCTTGTAATAGGAATATGGCATGACAGGACCTCTTTACAGTGAGACATGGGGTCAATAAGCCCCCACATCTCACCTCTAGCCTGGGAAGCCCAAAAAAAAAAAAAGATCACCGCTTCACAGCAAAGTGGCGTTGTTTTTTTTAATGCAGAGGCCAGGTGTAACGTCATAACATCACGCCCGGCCTCCGAAGATCATAGAGACTTTGGCGACCATCTGGTCAACCAGAAATCTCTATGATCAGAATCCGTTGCGGCGGATCCTGTCACCGACTCACCGATTGCACAGGTGAGTCAGTAGAACCACCGGAGGGTGGCAGAAGGGGGGGACATCCCCTTTCACTGCCCGTAGGAACGATCAAGCGGCGGAACAGCCGCTATAAATCATTCCTATGGTGTAGGCAGTAGAGTATTTAGGTTTTGCGCTGCACTAGGCCTGACTAAACTCGTACACCCCCTAATTTAAATATGACACACCCCTTCCTGTCAAGGCCACACCCCTTGCTGTTTAAGACCCGTCCTGAAATTTTTGTGAGTGGGGACACTAGTTATGAGGGCCTGGGGGGGGGGCTTGGATTCCCTTAATTTGCATAGATTTCCTCTCACTTCCTGTTAGGCTATGGGGCAGGAAGTGAAGGGAAATCTCTACAATGGGACAGGGATGGTAAAAAATAAACCGACAGGGGCTATAACCCTCCCTTACTCTATCCAAAATTAAAAAGAAAAAAAAAAGTGTTGCCTATAGTTCTACTTTAAGCACAAATTTTTGATAATTTTATGGAGAGGACTAAGAAGATATAACCATGCCAATCGTGCAGCTGAAACATATAGCACAGTGAGGAAGGTTTGTGGTCCAGGTTTATAGGACAACATTTTAAGCGGCACCCCCCCCCCCCCCCCCCCCCACACACACACACACACACACAGTTGCAGAATGATGGCCACCTGCATACCGGAAACAGTGTGGCCACTTTATCGGTGCACTAGACTAATTTGCCTAACAGTGTAGGGCAAGCCGGCGGAGACTCTTTTCGTGCTTCCCCCCCTGCAAAGTGCTGCCGTAGGCCAGGGTCTTGTTGGTCTAGGCCAGGATACAGCGTTGGGTGTAGGGAATCGCCGGCTGAAAATGCCGATATCTGAATGATGCTTGTAGCTGCAGGCATCATTCAGATATATCCCCACAAAGTCCCACAAAGCCCAGGACGTCATATGACGTCCTCTGGGCCTCAAGTGGTTAAATGTCTGTTGATCCTGGGAGAAATGCACTTAGGTGCTAAGGGCCAGATTCTCAGACGAGAAGTAGATACTCCGGTGTATTTTCAAATTTGCCGTTATTTGTGATTCACAAACAAGATACGACGGCTTTTGGCTAAGATCCGACAGGCTTACGGCTTCGTACGCCTTCGGATCTTAGGCTGCAATACTTCGGCCGCCGCTGGGTGGAGTTTGCGTCGTTTTCCTGCGTCGGGTGTGCTAATGAGCATTTACGGCGATCCACAACGGTTTTTGCGTTCGTTACGTCGTCGCTAGTAAGTTAAGCCTTGTTTTACATGCCTTAACTTTACACGAGCCATGTTAAAGTATGGCCGTCGTTCCCGCTTCGAATTTCCAATTTTTTTTTTGCGTAAAGACGTCCGGGAATACGAAAGTATACGAAAGTACGTTACGCACGTCGCCGTTCAAAAAAATGACGTCACTTCGCGCAAAGCACGGCAGGAATTTCCAAACGGAGCATGCGCAGTACGTCCGGCGCGGGAGCGCGCCTAATTTAAATGGTACACGCCCCATTTGAATTGGGCGGGCTTGCGCCGGACGTGTTTACGATACACCGCCGCAAGTTTACAGGTAAGTGCTTTGAGAATTAGGCACTTACGCTGAAAACTTGCGGCGGTGTAACGTAAACGGGATACGTTACGCCGCCGCTAGTGTATGTGAATCTGGCCCACAATTTCCTGTTGGGACTCTCAGAGGAGGAAAGGAGAAAGCTGGCTGGTCATGTGATCACAATCTCAGCTGTGAAATTAGGTATTTGCAGCATTTATTTTTTATAAATCACACACAGAGGGGGATACTAAAATAAGAGCAGTGCTGATGGTGTATACAGGTTACAGTGGTTTTACTAAAGACACCTTTGTAAACTATAAATATTTCCAGCCCTTTGAGTTTGTTACATTTTGTACTATACAAATATATACAGTAAATGCCTATTAGGCCAGCAGTTAAATTAATATATATGACTTAGTAAAATGGGTGTCTCAAGAATAAATGTCTTAAATATCTAACAGGACAACTATTTCAACATTTGCTTGTGCAGCCCTTTTGTTCTACTTGGGAGAAACCCATGATGCCCCTTTATAGGTAAGCAAGTATGATTGGGTACTGCATACTAGTGTTGAGCAGAATACGCCATATTCGATTTCGCGATATATCACGAATATATAGCCGAATATTCGAGAAATATTCGCTAAATTCGAATATTCGTGATATTTTATCGAAATGAAATGTTTGCGAAATTTCGCTATTGCGAATGCGAAAATAATTGCGAAATTTCGACAACTGCGGTAGAAGCACTCTGATTGGCTCAGAATATTCGTGATATTTTATCGAAATTTCGCAAAATGCGAATGCGATATTTATTGCGGAATTTCGACAACTGCGGTAGGAGCCCTCTGATTGGCTCAGAATATTCGTGATATTTTATCGAAATTTCGCAAAATGCGAATGCAAAATTGATTGCGGAATTTCGACAACTGTGGTAGGAGAACTCTGATTGGCTCTGATGCAAAAGAAGGGCCAAGAAAATAATCGCGCAATATTCCTATTGCCGAATATTCGCATTGCGAATATTCGGCAATATAAAATGATCGCTTCAGCTACTCGGCCCAAGGTCTCTAATCATACCAGCAATGCTTTTAGACGTCGATGGAGATCACTAGGATGTGATCTGTTCTAAAAATAAAATTGAAAGAATACGAATATTCGGAATAGCAAATATTGACCGCGAAATTCGAGATATTCGCGAATACTCGAATATGCCATATTCGAGCCGAATATTCGCAATACGAATATTCGTGAGCAACACTACTGCATACTAGAGTGATTAAAGCAAACTTTACTGGAGCCTTATTTAAGGAGTACACTCTTTAATTCAAGTTCTACATTTGTTACATCACATATATTATCATTACACCATGATCCATGTGCAGGTTCTATTACTCATTTAATAGTCCAAATGAAATTGCATATAAAATTATTTATCTAGACTGAGGGTGTAGTTAGGCATATATTTGTAAATGTCATATGGGACCTATTTAACCACTTAAGATCCGGACCAATATGCAGGTAAAGGACCAGGCCCCTTTTTGCGATTCAGCACTTCAACGCTTTAACTGACAATTGCGCGGTCGTGCGACGTGGCTCCCAAACAAAATTGGCGTAATTTTTTTTCCCACAAGTAGAGCTTTCTTTTGGTGGTATTTGATCACCTCTGCGGTTTTTATTTTTTGCGCTATAAACAAAAATAGAGCGTCAATTTTGGAAAAAATGCTATATTTTTTACTTTTTGCTATAATAAATATCCCCCAAAAATATATAAAAAATGTATTTTTCCCTCAGTTTAGGCCGATACGTATTCGTCTACATATTTTTATTTAAAAAAAAATCACAATAAGCGTTTATCGATTGGTTTGCGCAAAATGTATAGCGTTTACAAAATAGGGGATAGTTTTATTGCATTTTTATTAATAATTTTTTTTTACTACTAATAGTAGTAGTAGATTCGCCTCATTGTTGCCTAGATACGAGCGGCGTAAGTCTCCTACGCCGTTGTATCTTAGGGTGCATATTTACGCTGGACGCTAGGTGGCGCTTCCATTGATTTCTGCGTAGAATATGCAAATGAGCTAGATACGCCGATTCAGAAATGTACGTGCGCCCGGCGCATTGTTTTACGTCGTTTACGTAAGGCTTTTTCTGGCGTAAAGTTACCCCTGCTATATGAGGCGTAGCCAATGTTAAGTATGGACGTCGGGACAGCGTTGAATTTTGCGTCGTTTATGTCGTTTGCGTAAGTCGTACGCGAATAGGGCTGTGCGTAAGTTACGTTCACGTCAAAAGCATTGACTATTTGCGACGAGATTTCGAGCATGCGCACTGGGATACTTTCAAGGACGGCGCATGCGCCGTTCGTTTAAAGCGTCAATTACGTGGGGTCACGATTAATTAGCATACAACACGCCCCCTACCAGCCTATTTTGAATTAGGCGGGCTTACGCCGGCCCATATATGCTACGCCACCGTAACTTTTTTAGAATACGGGATTCGCCTCTCAAAGTTACGGTGGCATAGGGTATACGCTACACCCGCCTAAAGATAGACATTTCTTACTGAATCTAGCCCATTGTGGTTTTTTTTTTTCAAAATTGTCACTTTTTTTGTTTGTAGTGCAAAAAATAAAAAACACAGAGGTGATCAAATACCACCAAAAGAAAGCTTTATTTTTGTGGAAGAAAAATAATCAAAATTTCATATGGGTACAGTGTTGCATGACCGCCCAATTGTCATTTAAAATGTTACAGCACTGAAAGTTGAAAATTGGTCTGGGCAGGAAGGGGGTGAAAATGCCCAGTATTGAAGTGGTTACGCTCACTCTGCCCATGTTCATTTAACCACTTCCCGCCCGGTCAATTGACTTGCGGGAAGTGGTTCTGTAATCCTGCAGGATTACATGCCGGCGCGCGCCCGTGTCAGTCTAACACCCTGCATCTCCGATCTCGGTAAAGAGCCTCCAGCTGTAAACAGGAAGAGCGGTTGATCGGCTCTTCCTCACTCGCGTCTGACAGACGCGAGTAGAGGAGAGCCGATCAGCGGCTCTCCTGACAGGGGGGGTTCGCGCTGATTGTTTATCAGCGCAGCCCCCCCTCGGATGCCAACACTGGACCACCAGGGAGTGCCTCCGGTGCTCAATAGAGCAGAAATAGGCAAAAAAAAACAATCATTTTTTTTAACACAATCAGTGCCCACAAATGGGCACTGACTGGCAACATGGGCACTGACTGAAATTATGCCCAGCAATGCCATCAGTGCCAAACCCCAGTGTCCATCAGTGCCACCCAGTGTCCATCAGTGCCACCCAGTGTCCATCAGTGCCCATCTATGCCCAGTACCCACCTATCAGTGCCCATCAGTGCCACCCATAAGTACCCATCAGTGCCACCCATAAGTACCCATCAGTGCCATCCATAAGTGCCACCCATGAGTGCCCATCAGTGCCGCCAAAGAGTGGCCAGTGCTGCCTATGAGTGCCCATCAGTGCCGCCTATGAATGCCCATCAGTGTAGCATACCAAGACCGCCTATCGGTGCCCATCAGTGCCACCTCATCGGTGCCCATCAGTGCCGCCATATCAGTGCCCATAATTGAAGAAGAAAACTTACTTATTTACAAAAAAATAACAGAAAAAAATAAAAGCTTATTTTTTTCAAAAATGTTGGTCTTTTTTAAGTTGTTGCGCAAAAAATAAAAATCGCAGACGTGATCAAATACCACAAAAAGAAAGCTCTATTTGTTGGAACAAAATGATAAAAAAAAACATTTGGGTACTGTGTGGCATGACCTTGCAATTGTCATTCAAATTGCGACAGCGCTGAAAGCTGAAAATTGGCTTGGGTAGGAAGGTGCGTAAGTGCCTGGTATGGAACTGGTAAATCCTGAACTGACAGCTGAAATCCAGGAGTAGCCAAAAAGCCCTGCAGGTCTACAAGCTCTATAAATACCAAAACAAAATCTAGACCAAAGTTTAAAAAAAAAAAAACAGTGTAACAATTATGTATCAATTAAGAACAAATCCCAGAAGAAAGCTTGACTTTAGCCGCAGACAGGTCTGGTATCAAAAGACATATTAAATATATTCATAAACATGCATGTACATATAAAAGCATATAACATAATTATTTAAAAATAGTGAATGTACATGCCTATAAACACACATTTAAATATGCATCCAAACTTTCTAAACAAAGGGTCAGTTTACTTCCATGTAGACCTTAGGGGGGTCAGACTGTGGAATATGGAAAATAGAATTATAGAATAATGCCCCATAGACAGGGTCATCTTTATTGTTGATTGGACCCTGGGCAAAAAAAAAATCTTGCCCCCCCCACCCATGAAATTTTGCTCTCCACCTGCTCTGAGACATACAATAAATATCAGCTAGACTTAAAATCTGTTTACTGTATCAGATCAGGCAGTGATTGAGATTGGTTGCCAGAGGTTACAGCATATCATTACCACTTACTGACTGGTTGGTAAAGGTTACAGCACACATTATGGCTCACTGATTAGTTGCTAGAGGTTACAGTACATGATTTTTACTTGTTGATTGGTTGCTAGAGATTACTGTACAGTAATACCAGCCACTGATTGGTTGCTGGAGGTTACACCACATCATCGCTTCACTGCAGAGGGGCATGATATACATATGAATGCTGCCTTTATTTACATATGAATGCTGCCAGCCTCAGCTATTTACATATGAATGCTCCCGTTATTTACATATGAATGATGGTTATTTACATGTAAACACAGGGGCCCAGATTCAGATACATTTGTGTATCTTTCGGCGGGCGTAGCGTATCTCAGATACACTACGCCGCCGTAACTTACAGTGGCAGGTCCCGTATTCAGAAAGAATTAGCGCTGTAAGTTACGGCGGCGTAGTGTAACTGGGCCGGAGTAAGCCCGCCTAATTCAAATGTGGATGATGTGGGCGTGTATTATTTAAATTACTTGTGACCCCACGTAATTGACGTTTTTTCCGAACGGCGCATGCGCCGTCCGTGAAACATTTCCAAGTGCGCATGCTTTTGACGTGAACGTAACTTACGTACAGCCCTATTCGCGAACGACTTACGCAAACGACGTAAAATACGACACTGTTCGTACGTTTCCGACGTCCATACCTAACATGACTTACCCCTGCTTTATGAGGGGTATCTTTACGCCGGAAAAATCCTTACGTAAACGACGTAAAAAAATGCGCCGGGCGGACGTACGTTTCTGAATCGGCGTATCTACCTAATTTGCATATTCTACGCGTAAATATACGGAAGCGCCACCTAGCGGTCAGCGTAAATATGAATCCTAAGATACGACGGTGTAAGAGACTTACTCCAGCCGTATCTTAGTAAAATTCGGGCGTATCTTGCTTTCTGAATACAGAAAGAAGATACGCCGGCGCTTCGTAGAACTTACACGGCGTATCAGTAGATACGCTGACGTAAAGGCTATCTGAATCTGGGCCAGGGTCTGAAGGTGAGTCACCTGTACACAACAATAGGGCAGAGCTGGGCAGCATTAGTAGCAGCACTTCACACTGAGATATCAGGACACAGCACAGGACTAAAACTTCAAGGGAATTTAAACTGGGATAGTTTGCAAGTATGAGGCAGCTGCTTTGGGCCCCACAACAATGACAGGGCCCAGGGCAGCTGCCACTTGTGCCCTGCCTTAAAGACCGCCCTGCCCATAGATAGTGTCAGTGAGCAGAATAATGTCCCATCTTTGATGTCAGTGGAGGAATAGTTCTTCATCATTGATGTCAGTGGAGGAATAGTTCTTCATCATTGATGTCAGTGGAGGAATAGTTCTTCATCATTGATGTCAGGGGGGGAATAATTCCTCATTATTGATGTCAGTGGGAGGAATAGTGTCTCATATCAGTGGGAGAAATTGTGTCCCAAAGGCAAGCAAAGGGCCGCATCCTTGCCCCTGGGCCACAGTTTGGAGACCACTTACATGAAAAGATAAAACCTATCTTTCAATAAAACACACAATGTGATAATCCCAGGTGGGCTCCAGTCCCCACAAACCCCATGTAGTTAGTGGCACAAAAAGGGTATATTGTTCAATGCATACTGTAGTTATAATACTTGTTTTGCTATAACACCCACATAACCCTTTTTATAAACCAAATACACAGAACATAAGTCAGTACAATCATTTTATGATGGTCATAATAAAGAAATGGTGTAAAGGCACAATCAACATTTTTGTTCTTTACAGATTCTGGCAGTATAACATAAAACACATTGCATAACCAAGGTGAAGGAGTTTAATTATTGTTTTTGTTTGTTTTTTTTACATCAGTATCAGCCACTTAGTAAGCTGCTAAACTAGTTCCCCTGGAACTGGTTGCATTCATGCCTCTGCATTTTCGGTAGAGGCATTTTCTACGTAAATCATGAAAAACACATTGAAAATTGTATTTTATCAATAAAGTAAAATGTTATAGTCATTTACATTACTGATAACAGAACTAATCCATCAGAAAACTATTGCACACTCAGATATAGACAGGTGTCACAGCTTCTATTGCCTGTGCAACTGGAAGCATGGTTTTTATATTCATTGTAAAGTAACCCCATGCGATGGTATTAATCACCTTTTGACGTTGTACACTGTGATGGTGAACCTATCCAGGTATCGCACCACCATCTTCCCCCGTGATGTCATTAGGAGGCTGGCTGGCTATCGCAGGTTCTTTGAGCAAGCCCACTAATGACATGTGTGCAGGACCCACAGAAAAGGCACTTTTTCTGCTTTGTTTTTAAAAAATTTCATTTAAAATGATCGTGTGTGGGCTTCACATCATTTTTCAGGTTCTGAAAAACGACAAAAAAAAAATTCGAACATGCTGCATTTTTTAACGTCGTTTTAAACTATGTCGTTTTTCGGGTTGTAAAAAATGATCGTGTGTGGGCTAAAACGACCCTGGCTTTGGCCAATTATGGCTCACCGTTTTTTGGGCGCTGTGATTGACCAAGCATGCAGGTCATAGTGCATGCTTGGCCAATCATCAGCCAGCAATGCACTGCAATACCGCAGTGAATTATGGGCCGAGACACGCCACTCTAATTTGGCGCGAATGGCCCAAAACGTTCGTAATTCGACGAACGATCGAACATACGATGTTCGAGTCGAACGTGAGTTCGACTCGAACACAAAGCTCATCCCTAATATATATATATATATATATATGTGTTCTATATATATTTTTTGGGGAACTTCATTTTACCTGAGCTGTGCAATTAGGCCTTTAGACACTGAGATTAATACTGTTTTACTATTTTCTCAGCAGCTATGGATGCTTTGAAGTTTCTAACTAATAGACATACAGGCCCAGATTCAAGAAGCACTTGCGCCCGCGCAACCATAGGTTACGCAGCGCAAGTGCTTACTTGCTCCGGTGTAACTTCCTGATTCAGGAACCTCGTTACACCGACTGCAGGCTAAAATCTGTGCGGCATAAGGCTCTTATGCCTTTCAGATTTTAGGCTGCATTCTTGCGGGGGCCGCTAGGGGGCGCTCCCATTGTGTATCAGCGTGTAGTATGCAAATTGCATACTACCACTGATTCACAAGCTTGCGCGGGCCCCGTGCAAGCCAGGTACGGAGTTTCCGTACGGCTACTTTTAGCGCAAGGCTGCCCCTTCTAATAGTAGGGGCAGCCAATGCTAAAGTAAAGCCGGCCTTCCCGCGCCGTGAAATTTTAATTTCACGGCGTTTGCGTAAGTGAAACGTGAATGGCGCTGGACGCCATTCATGTTCACTTAGAAGCAAATGACGTCCTTGCAACGTCATTTGCCGCAATGCATGTCGGGAAAGTTTCCCGACGGAGCATGCGCTGTACGCTCGGCACGGGAGCGCGCCTAATTTAAATGATTCCCGCCCCCGGCGGGATCATTTAACTTGCGCGCGCTTACGCCGGACAAATTTGCCGGCGCGCCCTCACAATTCACTGAGCTACTGCTCCGTGAATTCGAGGGCAGCGCAAAATATTTGCGGGGGCGCAGGGCAAAATCGTTGCCCTGCTCCCCCGCAAATATCGCGCAATTCTACTTGAATCTGGGCCACAGATTTCAATCATCTATTCACAGTGAATGAGCAAACTATCAATCAAGTCAATTACAATGGGGCTCTTGTGGCCTTAGGTCATGCTCTAGACTAGAGAAACAAGTTAGGACTTGGTGGGGCATATTTACTTCAGAACATTATCTCAAAGAGAAAATTATAATACATAGTTTAAGATGTGATCTTAGGATGTCCTTGATGACCCAGAATCATTGTTAGAACGGTTGGAATTTAGTTGAGTTGATTTAAAGCTGCAGGAGTTTGTATTGCAAAGGAAAAAGAAAAAGATGGTCAAATTGGAAAGCAGGATCACTAGCCTGAAGCAGCAGCTTGCACCCCGTTAAGGAATCTCAACAAGTCATAGATTTTATTAATCGTATTAAGAAGAGATTAGAGAAGATCGATAGGAACATACAAAGGAAAAAAATAAAGGAATTTAATAGGGATCTTGGAGAATTTAAATTTTCCCTAATCACCACTTCCTTTTTTAGGGGTCAGAAGGGGTTGGCAGAGGAGGGGTCGAGGTTACCCATCCCAGAGGGGAAGACCATTTGTGCACCCCCAAGTGGGCCCCAATGGCAGCAGTAACCCTATTGGGCGCGGGGCAATGTGCAACAGCAGGGCCCATCAGGGAGAGAAGAATTAGGGGCTGTAGTGCAGGATGCAGGGTCCAAAAAAAGAACGAGGGGGACCGAGTAGGGGGTATATACAATTTAACTGTGGAAATTATTTGCTAAAAAAAAATGTTTTACATCTGGGACTTAAATGTGGTTTGAAAAGATCAATTAGCAAGTTTGATGTGTACATAGATGTACACAAATACATGAGGAAATTAAATATTAACCAAAAAATATGAAATAAGAGCCCTCACCTCGCTAATATTGAAAATAACACATCAGAGCAGTGGATAGTGGATTACATAATAAATCTTTGTTCAGTCCACTAAACACTGCAACTCAACATCTGGAAGTATTTAAAAGTCTGGTTTTGCATGATCTAGAACAAGTGGTACCTAAGAAAAATGTCAACCCAAGGTATGTACAATAAGGGATCGAGGAGCTGGAAAAAAGGAGAGATACAATTGTAAGGCCCGCAGATAAAGGTGGCGGAGTGGTGATTTTATCTAAGGAATTCTATCAGGGGCTGTTAACAGAAATGTTAACAGAAATGTTCTATGAATCAGCCGCATAGATACGACAAGAGATACGACGGAGTATCAGGAGATACGACGGAGTATCTATTCTGTGAATCTGGCCCTATATATTTATACTTAGACTCTTGCCCTTCTCTCCCCCCTGTCTATACCAGGTAATCCCTGTGTGCCCCACATGACTGTCCGGTAGCCAAGAGGGCCTCATACACCTTTCTTTTCTTCTGTCTTCGTTTTAGTTGTTTTTATTTCGGTTAAAATTATCTACAAACTTTGATCCCACCATTGGTCACCGTGTGTTTGATCCCGTCACTCAGGCATAGTAAGTAGCTGCTGTTGTATAATCAAACCTTCTCTTCACCCTTTCCCCCATGTCTAAATCAATAATGAATGCTCCAATATATGCTGTTTTTTTAAAGATTATATTTACCATGATTATGAAAAACCTTCCCTGATGAAGGAGCTCTTTTGACTCCGAAACATGTTAGTGTATGGTTTTCTGTATTGTCACTGAGCGTTACGATCTAAATCTGTGTTTTTTGACCAATTTCTTTATGTATTTATTATGCATTTCTGTACTGTATTGATGATATTTTTTTAAACCATGCTTTTTAATACATAAATTTGATACTAATAAAAAAATAAGTTTCATACAATTTTGATTGTTTATACCTTCCTAAAGTCCCATATGTGAGGGGAGTTTTCCCTTTCTCTCAAATTACCAGGGATGTGACCATTACTATAGCAGAGTTTAACCTAGACCTATAGTTAACGGTATTGGGTCTGTTACATCAAGGTTGGGGCAGTATTTGGATCAGTTTCTCCAGTAGTGGCCCTTGAAACAAAGGCTCACCTTAAAGGGGTTGTAAAGGTACACATTTTTTCCCCTAAATAGCTTCCTTTACCTTAGTGCAGTCCTCCTTCACTTACCTCATCCTTCCATTTTGCTTTTAAATGTCCTTATTTCTTCTGATAAATCCTCACTTCCTGTTCTTCTGTCTGTAACTCCACACAGTAATGCAAGGCTTTCTCCCTGGTGTGGAGTGTCATGCTCACCCCCTCCCTTTGACTACAGGAGAGTCAGGACACCCACTAACACACATCTCCTTTCTCTATCTGCAACATAGAGAGCGTCCTGACTCTCCTGTAGTCCAAGGGAAGGGGCGAGCACAACACTCCACACCAGGGAGAAAGACTCCCATAATTCTCATAATTATTTTTGGCTTGACAGCCAGTTCTTCTCCCAGAAGAGAGGGCTCGCTATGGGCGCAAAATTTGCGCCCAGTATTGCAAACCTTTTTATGGGAGGACAAATTTGTATTTGGAAATACAGTGGAAGCTCGGATTACGAGCATAATCCGTTCCAGGAGAATGCTTGTAACGTGTTTCGAGGGAGGATCCTCTTCCTCAGAGCCAAAGCGATCTCACAACAGACCTGAGAAAGACTCCTCGCTTTTGCATTTGTCGGAATATGAGTATAACCATTGCTGTTTTAACCACTTCCATACTGGGCACTTATACACCTTCCTGCCCAGACCAATTTTCAGCTTTCAGCGCTGTTGCACTTTGAATGACAATTACGCGGTCATGCACACTGTACCCAAACTAAATTTTCATAATTTTGTTCCAACAAATAGAGCTTTCTTTTGGTGGTATTTGATCACATCTGGCATTTTTATTTTCTGCAAAAAAAAAAAGTCTGAAAATTTTGAAAAACAAATGCTTTTTTTTTATTTCCGTTACAAAACTTTGTAAATAAGTACGTTTTATGCTTCATGGTTGGGCATAGATGGGGCGGCATGGATGGGCACAGATGGGGCGGCACGGATGGGCACAGATGGGCACAGATGGGCGGCACAGATGGGCGGCACAGGTGGGTGGCACGGATGGGCGGCACAGGTGGGTGGCACAGATGGGCACAGATGGGCGGCACGGAGGGGCACAGATGGGCGACACAGCACGGATGTACTGTAATATTTTGTACTGATGGATGCCAATCAGTGCCAAACAATGCCTACCAATCAGTGATGCCCATTGTGGGCACTGATTGGCATCCATTGTGGGCACTGATTGGCATCCATTGTGGGCACTGATGGCATCCCTGGTGGTCTAGGGTGGCATACCTGGTAGCTGGCCTATTCGCATGCGCAGTAGGAAACAGGCAGTGAAGCCGCACGGCTTCACTGTCTGTTTCCCTTACTGTGGATGGCGGCGCTTGGAGCTGCCAGGATCAAGGATTGGCCTCGGCGGGGGCCGACATCGCTGGCGACTAGGACGGGTAAGTGTCCTTATTAAAAGTTAGCAGCTACAGTGTTAGTAGCTGCTGATGTAAAAAAAAAATTAGTTTGAATGGACCTCCGCTTTAACCACTTAACCCCCGGACCATATTGCTGCCCAAAGACCAGAGCACTTTTTGCGATTCGGGACTGCGCCGCTTTAACTGACAATTGCGCGGTCGTGCGACGTGGCTCCCAAACAAAATTGGCGTCCTTTTTTTCCCACAAATAGAGCTTTCTTTTGGTGGTATTTGATCACCTCTGCGGATTTCATTTTTTGCGCTATAAACAAAAATAGAGCGACAATTTTGAAAAAAATGAATATTTTTTTACTTTTTGCTATAATAAATATCCCCCAAAAATATATAAAAAACTTTTTTTTCCTCCTTTTTAGGCCGATACATATTCTTCTACATATTTTTCGTAAAAAAAAATCGCAATAAGCGTTTATTGATTGGTTTGCGCAAAAGTTATAGCGTTTACAAAATAGGGGGTATTTTTATGGCATTTTTATTAATATTTTTTTTTACTAGTAATGGCGGCGATCAGCGATTTTTTTTTCGGTACTGCGACATTATGGCGGACACTTCGGACACTTTTGACACATTTTTGGGACCATTGGCATTTTTATAGCGATCGGTGCTATAAAAATGCATTGGATTACTATAAAAATGCCACTGGCAGTAAAGGGGTTAACACTAGGGGGCGGGTAAGGGGTCAAGTATGTCCCTGGGTGTGTTCTTACTGTGGGGGGGGGGGGTGGCCTCACTAGGGGAAACACTGATCCTCTGTACATTGTATGAACAGAAAATCAGCATTTCCCCCGCTGACAGGACCGAGAGCTGTGTGTTTACACAGCTCCCGGTCCCCGCTCTGTAACAAGCAATCGCGGGTGCCCTGCGGCGATCGAGCCCGCCGGGCACACGCACGGGAGTCGGGGGCGAGCGGGGGTCGGGCGCGCGCCTCCGGCGGCGCGCACGCGCCCCTAGTGGCCGCTCGAAGAGCGGACGTATAGCTACGGGCTCTCGCCCAGGAGAGCCGACCTGCCACCGTATAATGACGGTGCGCGGTCGGCTAGTAGTTAAGGACCAAGAAGGGCCGTGCTAAGGCTCGTATCATGATACACATCATATCTATTACACACCCGTGTTTTTATTTCCTATACCATCTGTGATATGCGACCAATCAGTGTGGGGACCTCCGTGGGACACCCTGTCTATGGCCTTTGGGGGCAGTGTTGGAGCTCTCCACTGAGGCCATCTTCTGCAGTGATCCTTGTGATTTCTGCTTGCATAGCTCATTGAACATTGCACCATCATCTTATCCAATTTTGACAAATATTTGAATATCTTCTCCTATCTAATACCCCTGACGAAAAGCTTGAACCTAAAACATGTCTGGACATTTACTATGTGTTTTTCTGCTTTGTTTTTAACAGATCATCACATGTGTGTGTAGCACTAATCTCGGAGGAGCTGCTGGTTTGTTTTGGGTGGCACATTTACCTCGTGGCTCTCCGAATTCCTAGGGGTGTTTGGTGCATATAGCAGTAGTAATGGAATGTCCACGACAGGTGTCTTTTGCTGTGCTCTTTATTACCCAGCCGGGTAAAAACAATAAAACTTGTGGTGAAGAAGGTAGAGTTAAATGGAGAAGAAGAAGAGCAGATTCAGGTGTAGCAATAGGGAAAACAATCCTGCTCCCAAGTGTAATACTTCTTGCGCCACTCCTGCTTGAGTGGGAACAGCGTACCTGGACAGGCCTCTGTGCGCAGTAGGAAACAGGCAGTGAAGCCGCACGGCTTCACTGTCTGTTTCCCTTACTGTGGATG
The DNA here is from genome assembly GCF_905171775.1 of Rana temporaria. Taxonomy (NCBI): domain Eukaryota; kingdom Metazoa; phylum Chordata; class Amphibia; order Anura; family Ranidae; genus Rana; species Rana temporaria. The sequence continues at coordinate 114,398,310 of NC_053493.1, read as the reverse complement.
GCGGCGCTTGGAGCTGCCAGGATCAAGGATTGGCCTCGGCGGGGGCCGACATCGCTGGCGACTAGGACGGGTAAGTGTCCTTATTAAAAGTTAGCAGCTACAGTGTTAGTAGCTGCTGATGTAAAAAAAAAATTAGTTTGAATGGACCTCCGCTTTAACCACTTAACCCCCGGACCATATTGCTGCCCAAAGACCAGAGCACTTTTTGCGATTCGGGACTGCGCCGCTTTAACTGACAATTGCGCGGTCGTGCGACGTGGCTCCCAAACAAAATTGGCGTCCTTTTTTTCCCACAAATAGAGCTTTCTTTTGGTGGTATTTGATCACCTCTGCGGATTTCATTTTTTGCGCTATAAACAAAAATAGAGCGACAATTTTGAAAAAAATGAATATTTTTTTACTTTTTGCTATAATAAATATCCCCCAAAAATATATAAAAAACTTTTTTTTCCTCCTTTTTAGGCCGATACATATTCTTCTACATATTTTTCGTAAAAAAAAATCGCAATAAGCGTTTATTGATTGGTTTGCGCAAAAGTTATAGCGTTTACAAAATAGGGGGTATTTTTATGGCATTTTTATTAATATTTTTTTTTACTAGTAATGGCGGCGATCAGCGATTTTTTTTTCGGTACTGCGACATTATGGCGGACACTTCGGACACTTTTGACACATTTTTGGGACCATTGGCATTTTTATAGCGATCGGTGCTATAAAAATGCATTGGATTACTATAAAAATGCCACTGGCAGTAAAGGGGTTAACACTAGGGGGCGGGTAAGGGGTCAAGTATGTCCCTGGGTGTGTTCTTACTGTGGGGGGGGGGGGGTGGCCTCACTAGGGGAAACACTGATCCTCTGTACATTGTATGAACAGAAAATCAGCATTTCCCCCGCTGACAGGACCGAGAGCTGTGTGTTTACACAGCTCCCGGTCCCCGCTCTGTAACAAGCAATCGCGGGTGCCCTGCGGCGATCGAGCCCGCCGGGCACACGCACGGGAGTCGGGGGCGAGCGGGGGTCGGGCGCGCGCCTCCGGCGGCGCGCACGCGCCCCTAGTGGCCGCTCGAAGAGCGGACGTATAGCTACGGGCTCTCGCCCAGGAGAGCCGACCTGCCACCGTATAATGACGGTGCGCGGTCGGCTAGTAGTTAAGGACCAAGAAGGGCCGTGCTAAGGCTCGTATCATGATACACATCATATCTATTACACACCCGTGTTTTTATTTCCTATACCATCTGTGATATGCGACCAATCAGTGTGGGGACCTCCGTGGGACACCCTGTCTATGGCCTTTGGGGGCAGTGTTGGAGCTCTCCACTGAGGCCATCTTCTGCAGTGATCCTTGTGATTTCTGCTTGCATAGCTCATTGAACATTGCACCATCATCTTATCCAATTTTGACAAATATTTGAATATCTTCTCCTATCTAATACCCCTGACGAAAAGCTTGAACCTAAAACATGTCTGGACATTTACTATGTGTTTTTCTGCTTTGTTTTTAACAGATCATCACATGTGTGTGTAGCACTAATCTCGGAGGAGCTGCTGGTTTGTTTTGGGTGGCACATTTACCTCGTGGCTCTCCGAATTCCTAGGGGTGTTTGGTGCATATAGCAGTAGTAATGGAATGTCCACGACAGGTGTCTTTTGCTGTGCTCTTTATTACCCAGCCGGGTAAAAACAATAAAACTTGTGGTGAAGAAGGTAGAGTTAAATGGAGAAGAAGAAGAGCAGATTCAGGTGTAGCAATAGGGAAAACAATCCTGCTCCCAAGTGTAATACTTCTTGCGCCACTCCTGCTTGAGTGGGAACAGCGTACCTGGACAGGCCTCTCTCACTGGCCTGGCAGCCAGGGTATCGCTCAAATCTTTGAGGAAAAAACTCTGCCACAGACCTTCCTGTAATGAACTGGAACCTTTGGGGAACAGTCTCTGCCACAGACCCTCCTGGAATGGACTCAGGGAGAAACCTCTGCCACAGGCTTTCCTGATTGTGGTTACGGAGATAAACCTCCTTGATAGAATTACGCCTGGATCTCCTTCAAGTTGCTTTCAGGTACCGACTGACAGGTGACCAGCCTCTCAGTGTCCGGATACCTCGATCCCCGGTGGTTTGTCGAGACCGTATTGGATTGCCAGCCTCTCATTGGCTCTCCTCAGATGGACTCCCCACCGAACAGCTATCTCGCTCGGGATCTTCAGAATTGGGAACCCAGTCGACCACTGGGCTCCCTGCCACAGCTCAAATGTTCCGGACCAACATGGTCCCGGAACCAGAAACCCCGCGTGGCACGCACGCCCCCGCCTGGTAGACCATAACTCCGGGGCGCCGTGGTGCAGTCACCCTAAAGGTGGGTGCCGCACTCCGAAGAAGAAGACCCAGAACTAATAGTGTCTGCCCCATAAATACCCTCCCCCAGCATGCACAGTGAGGCCCAACCCTCCTGATTGGATTCTGGGGAAAAGTACCCAAATCTTGACTTCACTGCTGCCACCTACTGCCCTGGCGTGGGAAGAGCACCCCGGCAACAACAGAATGAGCCCACAGCACAGCCAAGCTGAGACAGAGATCTAAGTTTGAACACATTAACATGATCAGAGTTCAATTTACACTCTGATCTCCCTCTAAATTTAAAATGCACCGGTACTTTGAAGTAACCAGGTGCTACATGTGATTGATCCATTTTACATGTACCAATAAACTTTTCTTTTATGATATCTAGTGGTGTTGTTGCCATTAAAATCCAAATTAGGGTTTTTTTTTTCCCTCCTAGACCCACTACCCAAGCACAGGAGATTTATGTTGTTCAGGGGAACTGTGCACGCTCAGTGTGCATGAAGCTTTAATCCTCCCTTAGGCCCTTTTCACATGTGCAGATCCCGCGAGGATCCGTACATGTCTTATCTGCTTGTTTAGCGGGGATCGCTCCGTTGATCCCCGCTGAGCCAGCAGATGACAGGGCGGTCCCTGCACACTGCGCAGGGACCGCCCTGTCAGATCTCTGCTCTCCCCTATGGGGGGATCGGATGAACATGGACCGTCTGTCAGTGTTCACCCGATCCGCTCTTCAGACGGATGGAAAACTAGGATTTTCCTCCGTCTGCAGAATCAGAGCATTGCGGACACCGATGAGATCAGGTGTCAGCGGATGTTCATTTGCTGACACCCGCTATCTCATAGGGATTCATGTACCGTATATACTCGAGCATAAGCCAACATTTTTCAGCACATTTCACCTTTCACCTTTTTGCGCCTGATCTCCTGGACTTTAGGGAGCCGGTACCAGCCGGCCGTAAACTTATAACACATATAGCCCCACTCCTTCTCTACAAGTGTGCAAAGTTTGTTGTCCAGGGGACCTACGGCCGGGGAGCACCAATATTTCAAAGCCGGGCACCCCTTCCATAGACTCCCATGTTAAACAGTAATTTCTCCACTAAATTTGGGGACCTGGTACTGGCCGGCCGTAGGTCCCCTGGACCTGAAACTTGGTACACATGTAGCCCCAGTTATCCTCTACAAGTGTACACAGTTTGCTGTCTGGGGAACCTACGGCCAGGGAGCACCGATTTTTAAAAGCCAGGCACCCCTTTTATATACTCCCATGTTAAACGTAAGTCTAGTCTTTGACACAGTGAGGCATGGGCACAGTGAGGCATGGGCACAGTGAGGCATGGGCACAGTGAGGCATGGGCACAGTGAGGCATGCACATGGACACAGTGAGGCAAAGCGAGGCACAGTGAGACATGCAGATGGACACCCTAGGCCTATACTCGAGTCAATACGTTTTCCCATTTTGTTGTGGTAAAATTAGGTGCCTCGGCTTATAATCGGGTCGGCTTATACTCGAGTATATACGGTATGTCCCCTTTTCATCCGTAAACGAGTGGATGAAAAAGCGGACATACGGTCCGCATGTGTGAAAGGGGCCTTACTCTATCCAAGTAAAAATAAAATACGGTAGTTTTGCATTCAGGTCTACTATTACGTAGTCTACTATTAATAGACACAGGTCTATTATTACGTAGTTTGTTGTATCTACTGCACTGTATTATTGTCTGTTTCTCCACAAACTGGATTTTTATTTATTTTTTATAAAGTTACACATTATCAATCAGCCTCAAAACAATATATTTCTTTGCCCTTTCAGCCGAGCATTCCACAAGAGGTGACATGTCTAAACATTATAGTGTGCTATACTTTTTACTTTCATTTGGCAAAAGAATGCTTTGCTCCGCCCTACCACTTATACATATGCAGTGCATCGTCCAAAGGTTGCCAGATGAACTTGCTCTACAAGACGGATAACAATGCCTTCCTCTCTCCCAGCTGCAAGTCGCTTATTGTATTTTTTATTAAGTTGTTTTATTTTCCTGAACGTATGCTTTCCTATTTTGGGGCAGTCTGCTGCGGAGAAGAAACTTAAACTTGTGATTGCGGTGAGTGATCTGCATTACAGATGTTTGTAGAGTAACAGATGTTACTTTTCTACATTTACTACTTGTAGCATAATGCATTTTTTATGCTTCAAGTTTCCACACAGTATGTTCATAGATGCTTGCTTTACTTCAGAATTTTCGGTTTCATGTACTGTAAGATGTGTTGATGTTTGAGATATGCGTACACTAGCGGTTTCCTGTTATGGTTATTTTGAGGGTCTGCGCTATGATTGATGTTTATAACGTTGCTCTGTTTCCTGCTTTCCTGGCTGCTTTATTTTCCTGTGATCTTCAGGCTCATTTACACCGGAACGTGGTGCAGAAAACCTGCGTTCTGTGTGCATTTCTCGCAACGTGCTTAAAACACACTGGGTGTGCGATCTGCCGCAGATGTCAACACATCTGGTGAGTTTGGATTTTAACAGTGCCCTCAGCAGCAGGATGTATTGACATCGTTGGGACACGGAGCACTACAACACTTTTTGCACCAAAAGGCTTTAACGCACTAATTATCACTTTATGCACTTTAATCATTGTCACTTTATATTCTTTGATGTATCAATCATTAATTGTATTTTTTTACACACAATAGGCATGTATGCAAGTGATAATAATAATAATAATAATAATAATAATAATAATAATAATAATAATAATACAAATTAATCATTGCAATATTTATTCATCCAAGGTTGTTGATACATACAGGCGGTCCCCGGGTTACAAACAAGATAGGGACTGTAGGTTTGTTCTTAAAGGGGAGTTCCAGCCTTTTTTTAGGTTTATTAAAAGTCAGCAGCTACAAAAAGTGTAGCTGCTGACTTTTAATAAACAGACACTTACCTGCTCCACGGTCCAGCGATGCTGCCGCCCGGAGCATTGCCCCCCCCCCCCTCTCCGCCGGCGCCTCCATTCACTCTGTGGGCACCCGGCCGTGACAGCTTTCAGCTTCATGGTCGGGCACGCACTGCACATGCGCGAGCGGCACTGCGCTCCCTGAGTGGACAGCCGATCTCCTGGGACCTGTCACGTGTCCCAGGAGATCGCCTAGAGGGATCTAAGGCGAGAGGAGGAGTCGCCGAGGCAGTCCCTGGGCGGAAGGGGGAAGTGGGACAGGAAGTCCCACTCCCCCCCCCCCCAAAAAAAAAATTACATGCCAAATGTGGCATGTAAGGGGGTGAGGAGTGCTTAAAGCGGAAATTCCACTTTTGGGTGGAACTCCGATTTAATTTGAATCTGTTTGTAAGTCGGAACAGGTACATTTTTTAACCGCTTGCTGACCAGCCGCCGCAGTTTTACGGCAGCAGGTCGGCTCATGCTGGGCGAGATCACGTAGCTATACATCATCTCGCCAAGCAGCTAATAGGGGGGCGATCGCTCGTTACAGAGCGAGAACCGGGAGCTGTCAGAGGGGGGAAATGCCTGATTGTCTGTTCATACAATGTATGAACAGCGATCAGTCATTTCCCCTAGTGAGTCAACCCCCCCCCCTTCAGTTAGAACACACTCAGGGAACATACTTAACCCCTTCCTCGCCCACTAGTGTTAACCCCTTCCCTGCCAGTGGCATTTTTACAGTAATCAATGCATTTTTATAGCACTGATCGCTATAAAAATGCCAATGGTCCCAAAAATGTGTCAAAAGTGTCCGAAGTGTCCGCCATAATGTCGCAGTACTGATAAAAAAATCGCTGATCGCCGCCATTACTAGTAAAAAAAATATATCAATAAAAATGCTATAAAACTATCCCCTATTTTGTAAACGCTATAACTTTTGCGCAAACCAATCAATAAACGCGTATTGCGATTTTTTTTTTTTTTACGAAAAATATGTAGAAGAATACGTATCGGCCTAAACTGAGGAAAAAAATAGTTTTTTTTATATATTTTTGGGGGATATTTATTACAGCAAAAAGTAAAAAATATAATTTTTTTTCAAAATTGTCGCTCTATTTTTGTTTATAGCGCAAAAACTAAAAACCGCAGAGGTGATCAAATACCACCAAAAGAAAGCTCTATTTGTGGGAAAAAAAGCACGCCAATTTTGTTTGGGAGCCACGTCGCACGACCGCGCAATTGTCAGTTAAAGCGACGCAGTGCCGAATCGCAAAAAGTGGCCTGGTCTTTGACCAGCAATATGGTCCGGGGCTGAAGTGGTTAAGTGTAGTGTAGTGTCGTTCCAACCAAAAAATATTTTGAAGCTTTTTGGATAGCATAGGGAAGGGTTAACACCCCTGTAAAGTTTGTTTTGCTGTCTGTGCCCCTGTTCAGAAGATTTCACTTTCTGTCCCAATGACAATTGGATTTTGAAAATGTTGGGTTGTTGTGGAAACAAGGATAAGTGATAAAGCTTCAGTAGAGACACCTTTTTCCCCTATTAACTCTTACAGGAGAGAATTTCCCTTCCTGGGGGTAGATTTCCTCTCACTTCCTGTTGTCTCCCTCCTTTTGTAAGTAGGAGTCGTTTGTAAGTCAGGTGTTTGTAACTAGTGGACCGCCTGTATAGGAGGTGATCATTGGCTTAGCCTCAAGAGGGATTAGCATCAAGGAAAAGCAGATGCTGTTTATTTACTATTTAAAGCGGTAGTAAATCCGCAGCAGCTTTTTTTTTTTTTTTTACATACCTGAAAGGCAAAAGGCATAATGAGCTAGTATCCACTGCATATTTAGAGCGTGGGAGCCGCGAACGCGGAAGACACGCAGAGGGGGAAAATCTCAGCTCCCTTGGCAGGGGGAGTGGGCACTAGTTTTGGTTACAAAGAGGGATTTTCTCACCTCTTGTTGTAAATCACCTCTCCCCCCTCCTTACCTGCAATCTTCTGGTACACGTCCCAGAAGATTGTCCAGCCAATCACAGCGCATGGCACAGTAACAATGCCGGTGCCGCGGGGAGGAAGGGGACTGATGAATTTTCTGTCCTCCCCTCGATTCAGAAAAGTTCTTGTAATGTTTTCACTGAATGCAATATGTTCTATGAATGGGGAGGTAACATTACCTACCTCTAATGAACCATTTCCCACATCCTGCTGATTGCTCCTTAGTGTAGAAATGTTGGCCCAGATTCAAAGAGATCTGCGCTATATTTGCGGAGGCGCAGGGCAACGATTTTGCCCTGCGCCCACGCAAATATTTTGCGCTGCCCTCGATTCACGGAGCAGTAGCTCCGTAAATTGCGAGGGCGCGCCGGCAAAATTGCCCGGTGTAAGCGCGCGCAATTTAAATGATCCCGTAGGGGGCGGGAATCATTTGAATTAGGCGCGTTCCAGCGCCGATTGTAGAGCGCATGCTCCGTCGGGAAACTTTCCCGACGTGCATTGCGGCAAATGACGTCGCAAGGACGTCATTTGCTTCAAAGTGAACGTGAATGGCGTCCAGCGCCATTCACGATTCACTTACGCAAACTACGTAAAATTCAAATTTCGCGACGCGGGAACGACAGGTATGCGTAACATTGGCTGCCCCTGCTCATAGCAGGGGCAGCCTTACGCAAAAAACGCCGTACGGAAACGACGTAAATTGCGTACGCAGGGCTCGCGCAACGTTGTGAATCGGTGTTAGTATGCAATTTGCATACTATACGCTGAGTACAACGGGAACGCCACCTAGCGGCCATCGCAAGAATGCAGCCTAAGATATGCGGGCATAAGAGCCTTATGCCGCGCAGATCTTAGGCTGCAGTCGGCGTAACGAGGTTCCTGAATCAGGAGCATTCGTTACGCCGGGGCAAGTAAGCAATTGCGCTGTGTAACCTATGGTTACACAGGCGCAATTGCTTCTTGAATCCAGGCCAGTGATTACAGGTCTCCTTCATAGTGCTGAACCTCCTGTGCGGCAGGGGCTAACTTCTTCTGTCTATGCAGTGCATTTCTAAAAGTCCTGATGGCCACCTGACCCTTTCTGTCCTCCTCTCCATTCAGAAAAGTCCTTATATTGTTTTCACTGAATGCAACATGTTCTGTGAATGGGGGAGTGTATCCTGTTATCCATCCACCTCATTTACAAAGCACGTTGCATGCTGTGAAAACAATACAAAGACATGTCTGGATGGAGGAGAAGACAGTAGGGGGTAGGCTGCCATCAGGACTTTTTAAATATTCAGTGGAGCCTTGGATTACGAGCATAATCCATTCCAGGAGAATGCTTGTAATCCAAAACACTTGCATATCAAAGCGAGTTTCCCCATAGAAGTCAATTATGATAATTCGTTCCGCATTGAGTTCTATTGCATGCAATACTGCATGTGGTCAGAGGTGGAGGGGGGCATCGGAGACACTCGGAAATACTCAGACACAGGTCGGCTTAACTCAGAAACCCTCGGAAACGCTCGGGAACGGAGTGTTTCCAAACGGCTCCGAACCATTCCGATTGTCACCGGCACAACCGCACCTCTGACCATATGCAGTACTGCACACCGTAGAGGCTTGAATCCTGCTTGTCTGGCGAGACAACACTCGCAAACCGAGTCAGGATTTGAAAAAAAGTTGTTCTTCTTTCAAAACGCTCGTAAACCGCGTTACTCGTACACCAGGGTTCCACTGTACTACAAATACAGAAGAAGTTAACCAATGCAGTACCAGAGGTTCAGAACTGTGAAGAGGACCTAACATGATTGCAGGCCGGGGTGGCCCGTAACAAAGGGCGCAGGGGCGGGTGACCCGACTGGGTGGTTCTGCCCCACCCCAAAAAAATATACCACCAGCCGCCACTGATTGCAGGTAACATTTCTACACTAAGGCGCAATTGGCAGCATGTGGAATATGGTTTATTAGAGATAGCTAATGTTAGAGAACCATTATCCCAGAAAGACAATTTAACTAAACTTCTGCTTTAAATGAGTTGGCAGCTTGTTATAGCTCTTGCATTCTGTTGGAGAGATCTCTGTGCTTAAAGCGGGAGTTCACCCATTTGTTAAATTTTTTTTTTTCTCCCCTTAGATTCCTGCTCGTTCGGTCTAGGGGAATCGGCTATTTGTATTAAAATATGAGCAGTACTTACCCGTTTTCGAGCTGCATCTTCTCCGTCGCTTCCGGGTATGGGTCTTCGGGAGCGGGCGTTCCTTCTTGATTGACATTCTTCCGAGAGACTTTCGACGGTCGCATCCATCGCGTCACTCGTAGCCGAAAGAAGCCGAACGTCGGTGCGGCTCTATACTGCGCCTGCGCACCGATGTTCGGCTTCTTTCGGAAAATCGTGACGCGATGGATGCGACCGTCGGAAGCCTCTCGGAAGACTGTCAATCAAGAAGGAACGCCCAGTCCCGCAGCCCATACCCGGAAGCGACGGAGAGGATGCATCTCGTAAACGGGTAAGTACTGCACATATTTTAAAACAAATAGCCGATTCCCCTAGAGAAAACGAGCATCCATCTAGGGGGAAAAAGTGCCCTCTAAGGGTGAACCCCCGCTTTAAGTACCTGGATCTGCATATTTCCTCTGGTCATTAAGGAGGACTCCCATTCTCCTTATCAGATCTATTATTTATTTTATTTTATAAAGAATGCAGCTGGAGGAACTGGAACATGCAAAGCAGGGCGGGAGCTACCAAACCTCTTAGGTAAGCTTCCCAGAACTGAGAATTATAGCAGAGAGTTATCATTACTGAACTTAGGCCAGTGACTGACAAAACATCCTCCTACTGTTCAACTTAAAGTGGAGGTTCACCCGAAAATGACAATTTTTAAGATTAGATTCATGCTCACTTTGTCTAGGGGAATCGGCTATTTTTTTTAAATCAAAGCCGTACTTACCGTTTTAGAGATACATCTTCTCCGCCGCTTCCGGGTATGGGCTGCGGGACAGGGCGTTCCTTCTTGATTGACAGTCTTCCGAGAGGCTTCCGACGGTCGCATCTATCGCGTCACGATTTTTCGAAAGTAGCTGAACGTCGGTGCGCAGGCGCCGTATAGCGCCGCACCGACGTTTGGCTTCTTTCGGCTACTCGTGACGCGATAGATGCGACCGTCAGAAGCCTGTCGGAAGACTGTCAATCAAGAAGGAACGCCCAGTCCCGAAGACCATACCCGGAAGCGGCGGAGAAGATCGCTCTCTAAAACAGTAAGTACTGCTTTGTTTTTAAAAAAAATAGCCGATTCCCCTTGACAAAATGAGCATTTTTTTTTAGGGTGAACTCCCGCTTTAAATATCCTTTTTGGGTAGGGTGACCAGACATCCCCGGTTTCCGGGGACAGTCCCCGGATTGAGGACACTGTCCCCGGAATAAATCTGTCCCCGGTTTTGTCCCCGGATTGGATTTCAACAGGGGCTAGGGCAATTTCAAAGAAAGTGGAGAATTAAAAAAAATATTGAATTACACACTCCCGCTCCTACTAGCTTAGGGGGTGTATTTTTTCTATTATCTGTGCCCCTTTCTGATGATCATGTGCTGCTCGGAGAGGAGGGAATATTTATTCAGTTTTGGGTGCATGCCCATTCAGCTCCACTCGCATGTTCTTCTGCCTTAGATGAAGTCGGTCTGCTTATCTCATTGCCTTCCCTGGCGGAGTGATCTCCCTCCGCTCCCCACCCAGTAGTAGCTGGGACCGGAGAGTAAGACTTGAGAGGCTGTGAGGCGGGCGGCTAAGGGGCAGAGAGTCGCTGATTGCTGCCACTACTAGTAAAAAATAAAAGATGTCCCCGGATTTCATTTAAAAAGTCTGGTCATCTTACTTTTGGGTGTGTTTACCCCGTGGACCTTTGACTGGATTACCATTTAAATGCTATGTTACAGGGACTATAGTCATTTTCCTTGTCAAAGTATCTTTATTGAGTTGATAAAGAATTGTACAAGCATAGTGAAGAGAACAAGTTACAAGGAGAAGAAATTCTTTAAAGCGGTAGTAAACTCAGACATGTAATTACTAAATCGCCATATATAGCTTAAGTTAGGTATTTTCAATCAACGTTACATATATAGTATGCCAAAAAAAACGTCTTACTTGTTTCAATATACGTTTTTGTGAACACTCCTGCTTGTACCTCCCCGCCGCCATTTCTACTGCTGTCTTCCATGCCTATACAGTGATATATTTCCGCCCTCAGTATGTAGCTGTGGCGTGCGCATGATTTCCTGAAGCCGAGCCTCGTCTCCTCTCCACAACCCCTCCGACGTAGCGAGTCACATGGAGTCAAGGCTCAGCTTCTCAATAGGAGTATCGCGGGATGTCGGGGCTGATGTCACCATAAGGAAATGACGCAGCCCTGACATAAACAGATTTTTAGCCGGCAGAGGCTCTGCTTGCCGAAATTAACGGGGATCCGGCGCATGCGCGGTACGCGTCCCCACTCGTCAATCTAGCTGTAACTTCAGAAGCAGGCAGGTAAGGAAAAAAAAAAATGGCAATCGGTTTACAAGGATGAAATGCACAATTACATTGAAAGTGACTTTACAACCACTTTAACAAACAAACAAACATAGTCATTGTACATTGCAAACGTCACTTATTTCAGTCATCCTAACAATGTATACAGTATCAATAGTGACTGAATAACTGGCTACCTAGGTTCACTTTGCATTACTTCTTTTAGCCATTGTACGCTAAACTGTCCCAATGTATAGTCTTTTGGTGCAATCGTTGGGAGTTTCAACGATATTCAACATTGTAATAGTAGTTGCGAAAACAACATTGTTAAGCTAAGAACATGTTTCTAAAGAGGGGGGGGGAGAAGGGAGGCAGAGGATAGAGGGGTTGAGGAAGAGGGGGTCTGCAGGAGCAATCTGAGTTCTGAAGTCATTGCAGTAGATTGTTAAATTGTCTGGGCTACCATGGCTGTAAAACATCGTTATTCATTGCATTAGGAATTACATATGTGAACCAAGGCTTCCATATTTTCTCGAATCTGGTGATCGTATCCATATCGATTGCCATCATTTTATCACTTCATTTAGTGATAAATTAGGTGACTTCCAAGCCTTTGCGAGTGTCTGTTTCGCGGCTGTAAGAAGCTGCAGAATTAGTTTAAATTGCATATTCGAAACATTGTCAGGTTTTAGGTTTAGTAGCGCCATTTTGGGATCTAGGGGAATTGTCTTTTCGAAGAGGGCGCTGATAATATGGAAAATTTCTGACCAAAATGATAGTGCTTTTGGACACGACCACCAAATGTGAAAATATGTCCCAGGTGATGAGCATCCCCTGAAACAGTGGTCCAGGTAATTTTGCACATATTTCGCAATCCTGACTGGCACTAAGTACCATCGAGTGAGAACCTTGTAGTTTGTTTCAACCGCTATTTCATTCAGGGATGCTGATTTAGTGTTATTCCAAATTTGTTTCCATTCTGATGCGTCTAGCTCTAGATCTAAGTCCTTTTCCCATTTGCACTATAGTCATTTTTAGAAGAGGCTGTTAAAGCAACAAAAAAGTTGAGTGGTGAGAATGAAAGACAAAAGTAAAAAAGGCTTTTAACCATCACTGTGTAATAAAGATGGTTCCCAAAGAGCCAAAATCAACTTTATATTTTCAGCACAACAGAGAACACTCTACCCTACTCTTAAAGTGATTGTAAAGTCTAGTTTTTTCTTCTCTATACAAATAACAAACATGTTATACTTACCTGCTCTATGTAATGGTTTTGCACAGAGCAGCCCCAATTCTCCTCTTCTCAGGTCACTCTTCAGCGCTACTGGCCCCTCCCTTCTTTTGAGTGCCCCCACAGCAATCAACTTGGTCCCGGTTCAGCCCCCCCCCCTCTCTCTTCATTGGCTAACTGACTTTGATTGGCAGGAGCCAATGACCCGGCTGCTGTGTCTCCGCCAATCAGGAGGGAGAGTCCCGGACAGCCGAGGCACTCATGGACATCACTGGTTCGAGAGGGGGCTCAGGTAAGTATTAGGGGGGCTGCTGCACACAGAAGGGTTTTTATCTTCATGCATAGAATGCATGAAGATAAAAATATTCTGCCTTTACAACCAATTTAAGTTCACCTTTACCAAAAAAAACTGCCTATACAGGTAAGGGTTGCCTGTTGACAAAAACAAACTAACTGAGCAGCATTGATCAAAGTAAAATAATGCCCTTGATATATGTGTAGGCTGTTATAGTACTTCCCGAAAGCGTGGACAAAAAACTCCCAGATATGGCATCATTCTATCATGCCTTGTTGCTAGGATGTTGCTAAGACACTAGCAGGTAATTCAAACCCTTTTGCATGTATTCTTTCTCCCCTGTTGCAGTAGCTCTGAGTTCAGTGATACTGTGATGGAGGAGATAGTGGACTACACATGTGTAGGGGTTTGATAGCTCACTCCTAGGTGGGTGTGGGTGAGCAGTAATGGCTGGGATAGTTTTACAAAGTCCTAACAAGGCAGAGCTGGATGATTTTTAGTTTATGTAGAGACTCGTGGAATGTTCTGTTCTCCTAGAGCAGTTATCCATTTCCTGTTAGCTAGAAAAGACCTGTGAGGCCTCGTACACATGACCGAGGAACTCGTTGGAAAAGACACATCGTTTTCCTCAACGAGTTCCTTGTTAGGCTTGTCGAGAAACTTGACAAGCTTGTTTTGCGTACACATGGTCAAGACCAAATCTCGTTCTCAAAACGCGGTGACGTACAACACATACAATGGCAGGGGAAGTTCGATTCCACTGGCACAACCCTTGGGGCTGCTTTTGCTAATCTCATTAGAAGTGATTCTTTCACGAAACGCGTCGGGCGGAGCGAGCGGCACTCCTGTGTCATCCCCTCTCAACCGTCTACTCTCCATGAGCAGTCCTGTTGCCTGCAAGCGTCCGGCCGGAGCTGCATGGCAGAAATGTTTTATTGAATCTTCTGAAATGTGAGTGTAATACTTGCTATATTTGTTTGAATAAAGTCACATTTTGGTTTTTTGCTATGGAAGCATTTCCTCTTTTCTTTATCTGGTTTATGTGAATACCATTGTGGAGTCTGCTTATATCCGGATACCAACACCGTTTACTGAGGAGTTATACGCTGGGCTTGGTCCGTAGGGACCTTAAAATCTGGTAAGCGGCTTGCGATCACTGGTGGCGGATTCACTTTTGGATAATTTAGTCCACGGATATTCGCATGGTTATAAAGTGCACGGGTGTTCCCAACTGTCACACTATGGACTTCCTTTTTTCCTTTGGATTACTGAGAACATGAACTATTTATGTCACAGTTTCCGTTTATAGTGTAATAATCATTTATTGTTATTTCTGGTGGAAGCCGGAAAATCGTGATATAATTTATTTTTATATGATAATTTTTATATGCCAAAATTTTTCTATTCACTCTTTTTGGGCTTCCAGGGCCCTGGAGCTCAATCATCTAGTATTTAGTCACCTAAATTTCAATTATAGGTCACTGTAATTTAGTTTTTATTTTTGATATACATTTGGGCACATGTCCATTGTATTTTTCACAGGTTTCACATGATCTGTACATTTATGTGTACATTTCTGGTTTAGCGCAGTTACCTTCTTTTCTATTTATTTTTTGTGTTTGTTTGACATACTAATTGCTGCTTATCAATCCACATTTTTTCACTTAGCGCAGTTGCTTCCCCTTCTTTTTAAGTAAAAGTTTGGTAAGAGACGATTTGCACTTTTCAGACTGTTACAGCGTGACAAATGTGCTATCTCGATTACAAATGCTACTTTTACCGAAGGTGCGCTCCCGTCTCATACTTTATTCTGAGCATGCGTGGGTTTCTTAGCATACACACGAACGTGTTTCTCGTCGAAAACCAGCCCGACGAGGAACACGACGAGGAAATTGAAACTCCCATCGAGGAAAAAGAGAACTTGTTTTCTTTTTTCCTCGTCAAGTTCCTCTCGTCCCCTCTTCGTCGAGTTTTCTCTATGAAAAGCATACACACGACCGTTTTCCTCGGCAAAAAAGCTCTGCCACCAAGTTTCTTGATGGATTCTGTCGAGGAAAACGGTTGTGTGTACGAGGCCTCAGACTGCATTTATGCTTTCCCCATCAATGCGATACCAGCTCACGATGTGACACTGTCGCTCCAAAGAAACTCATATTTCTTTTTAGGCAACCAGCCTCAGTATTTAAAAGTTTTACAGTACAAAACGATCATTTCCAGTGTTCAGAGGTCCTCCACTGTTAAAGTGGACTGTGTGACAATTTCAAATGCTAGGCAGATGTGGACTTCCATGGAAAGGGGAATCCAAACTAGAACCACAAAAACAAGACAGGAAGGGGCAAATCATCTATTGCATTACCGCAAAAAAATTATTTGTGTGCAGCCCAGCATCCCTGGGGTATACAGGTGTAGACTGTAGTCTCATCCACTTTTGCTAGATGAAAATCCCTCAGTGCTTGCAGAGCACAGCTGATATCCTACTGTCTCAATGCCAGACGTTTTCCTGGGTTTGTGTCAGTGGAGACCGAAGTCCCATCCACTTTCACAGGAAATTGATCTTTTGTTAGTTGAGGGCAGAGGTCAGTAGCACTCTGCTCTGCTGCCAGCTCTTCTGCTGGGTTGCTGTCAGTGGAGGCCGCAGGGCCATTTACGACACCCGCTCAAGCTGCAGTTGTGAGGTGCCTATTGCATTCTTTATCTGGAGCTCCTGTGGAGTTTATTGTTGTGTGAAGAGGCCAGTAGTGTTCTGCCCTGTTAGCGTTCCAGCTGGGGACCTCACATCATCCACCCCGGCTAACTGTTGGGGAGGGAAGACAGTTTCCTCCACTCTGGCTGACTGTTGGAGAGAGTGACCACCACCTTCTCACCCTGGGCCTCCAAAACTGCCGCAGGTGTGGGGCAGAGGTCTTGGACCCTCTGTCCGGTTGTCAGCATTTTGGCTGGAGAAGTTTCTTGTAACTCCACAGATGTTGCCGGCAGGAAATCCCATGTCCCTTTCAGTGTTGTGGGAGAAAGGCCGGCTGCCTCTTCTCTCAGGATAGCTGAAGCTGCTGTTGGTGCCGGGCAGAGCTCAGTAATGTTCGACCCTGATGCCAGCTGTTCCATTGATAAGTAAACTGAAAAGTCAGTGGCCTTGCACACATCCTCCAGGATCACCAACTTTTGCAGGCAGAGGTCGGCAGCGCTCTGCCTGGATGCGTCCTCTTCTGCTGTAGGCTCCCCTGGTTGTTTCTCTTCAGCAGAAAAGTCTATTAAATCCCCAGTCTGTGGAACTGGTGTCTGGGGATAGAGGTTCACCATCACCTGTCCCTGAAACCCAGAAGATGTTACCAGTGCTGGGTAGAGGCTAGCAGAGTTCAACCCTGTTGTCATCACTTCCGTTGAAAGTTCTGTAAATGTTACATCCTTCAATAAAAAGTCAATTACATCCATGCTTTCTGTGATCTGTGGCTGGACAGAGGAGCTGACTGCTACATCTCCTGTACCCTCAACTGGCTGCTGGACAGATGCATTTCTCTCCATCCAAGATCGTCCCGTGCAGAAACAGGGCGAAGATGGGCAAAGAACACTGTTACTCTGCCACACTTCTGACTCTTCAGCCAGAATTTTAGAGCTGTTAGCTGGTATTTCCTGATACCAGCAGTTACAGAGGACTACAAATCACAGCAATAATATATTATATAAAACGCAATGCAGAATACCAGCAGTTACAGAGTATTACAAATCCCAGCAATAATACATTATACAGGCTGCTTAATATATTATTGCAGGGATTTGGTGTTTTTTTTTAAACAGGAAACGTTAAAACAGGTCCCCCTTACCTGTTTCTGAACCCTTGTAAGTCGCGGCGGCGGCTCTGCGGGCATGTGTCCGGCCTGTGTGGTGAGCACTGTGTGGTCAGGACAAACCTCCCCCCTCCATTAGTACAGACTCCCCCCCTATCCATTATTACAGACTCCCCCCCCATCCATTAGTACAGACTCCCCCCCATCCATTAGTACAGACTCCCCCCCCCCATTAGTACAGACTCTCCCCCCCATTAGTACAGACTCTTCCCCCCCATTGGTACAGACTCTGATCCCCCCATTAGTACAGACCCCCCCCCCATTTGGTACAGACTCTCTCCCCCCCATTAGTACAGACTCTACCCCCTCCATTAGTACAGACTCTCCTCCCCTCCATTAGTACAGACTCTCCTCCCCTCCATTAGTACAGACTCCCCTCCCCTCCATTAGTACAGACTCTCCCCCCCTCCATTAGTACAGACTCTCTTCCCCCCCTCCATTAGTACAGACTCCCCCCCCTTCATTAGTACAGACTCCCTTCATTAGTTCAGACATCCCCTCCAGAAGTACAGACCCTCCCCCCTCGCCCTCCATTAGTACAGTACAGACAAACCCCACCCAGGCGGCAGCTGGAGAGGAGAGGACAGTGTGGAGTCGCGTCGCCCGGGTGGAGAAGAAGATCGTGACACAGTGACACGGACAATGACTGGCGGAGAGAGCGGCTGCGATGACCAGCGGTGCCCAGAGAGACACTGACAAGGAGAGGAGGAGGAGGGAGGGGAGCAGTGAGCACTCTGACGCTTGAGCGCCTCCACCCCTGTGGCGCCTGGGTGAACTGCACCCTGCGCAGCCATCTCGGATCGGCCCTGCAGTTTTTCGCCCTGATCCCCTGGCGGCGCTGGCGCCGTAAGGCAAGTGAGCTTTTGTTGCCTTGCGCTAGCGCCGGCCAGATCTACAGTGACCGCACTTCCAAGTGCACTTTCAGTGCACTTGTAGTGCAAAGTAGATTTTACTTTCGTAAATAACCCCCACTGGCATTCCTCCAAATGCCACTCCAAATCGCTCCCAAAGTTATGGTCCTCGTACAGCCTCTCTAATAACAGTCCCAGGCCGCCGTATTTAAAGCCTTCTGTTGGGCTGTCATCCGCTGTCCACGGGCACACTATGGCTACATACCAGCTCTGTAGCTCTCACTTAACTGCATCTCTGCCTGGACCAGCCTGCTTAACTCAGCTTTTCCATTCCTTGTGCAGTTGTTTGCCCAAAAACAGCATTCACACTTTGTACTGCGACCAGTACCTTTCCTGGATGGAGGGTAGAATTTTCTCTGGTGTCTCTGCTCAGTGGCTAGCGCTTCCAGAGTTCCTATTAGAATCATACCATCCCAGCAGGACCTGCTCTGACACTGGTCCCCTGTGCTGTATCCACATCTCTCGCCACCTCCTTCCAAATTCCTCCAAATTAAGATCTGGTATGAGTCTGATTGTGTGGAGCCGTCCTTGTTGATAATGGGCAGCTAGGCCCTAACAGGGACCCCAGGCTTAGAGTCCCAGAGTCCGTGTGTCTTGGGGAGACATGGACATGAATCCAAAGTAACATTACTCCAAGCATCCCCCCAGCATACACATGATTGTTGTGCTTTACCAATATTATTCTTTTACTTTTGGTATGACATATTTGACTCAATTGTGGCAGTGCAGTACTGCTTTCCCATGTGGCAGAGAGGAAGGTTTGGGCACAGCTACACAAACTGAATAACTTTCAATCAGGGCAACCACCAAATTTCAAAAGGTCCCTTGTCACAAGGCTTTTATTTATTTTTTGGTTTTCAAAAAAGTTTTATTTGGAAGACAGGTAATAAAACAGTACAATACAGTGCATTGGGTTAGGGGAAAAGAACATGGACTATAAAGTAGGGGAATCAATGATAGGGGGGTAATGGTATAAGGGGCATACAAGGAGAGAGGGCAATTACATGTGTACATACATATAAAAGACATAGGCTATAAACAAATTATACTAGGATATTGCGCTCAGAATCAACCGGATAAGAGGGAGAAGGCAGATAGACCAAGTGCTAAATTGTTGTAGAAGGGTAGGGGATTGGGAAAATTATTAGGGAGGCATAGACCAGTAGAGCCATTTATTAGAGAAAATATGCATGCTATCGTATAAAGTGTGGTGGATTCTTTCTGAAAGTCTGATGGATTCCATTCTAGAAGCAACCTGGGGCCAAGGAAGGTTTTGTGATTTCCAGTTACAAGCAATCATCCATTGAACAGCGCTGATGAGAGAGTGAATCAATCTGTTACATGGGGGGGGGGGGGGGGGGGACATCTGGGACCGTGCCATATAATAAACATATATGAGGGGTAAGGGAGATTTTTTTCTTGATGGTGATCTCGAGTCTATTTACTACTGCTAGCCATATGGGTTCCAATAATTTACAGTCCCAAAAGATGTGGAAATAATTACCCACCTCTGGGCAACCTCTGAAGCAGTTCGGGGAGGCATTAGGGTAGAAGGAGTGGATTTTAGCAGGGGTCATATCCCACCTGGTGAAAAATTTTAGAGGGGTCTCCCTAAAGGCAGCAGCACGATTACTCATTCTAAGATTTTCAATCATATCCAACCACTGATCTGCCGGGAAGGAGCAATTAAGTTCAAGTTCCCAGCGTACCATTGGACCAGTTTTCTCTGGCTGAAATAGGGAGTTTAGATAGTTGTAAAAAACAGATATTAAACCTTTGTCTCTAGGGCAAGAAAGGCAAACGTGTTCAAATAAGGTGCTAGGAGGGGAGATATGTGTGGAGAAGTATGTTGCAAAAAAGTCTCGAATTTGTGAGTATTGAGGGAGATCAGAGAGGGAAAGACCATGTTTGGCCTGCAGGGAAGAAAAAGGGAGAAATGTCAAGTTAGAGGTGAATGATTTAAGTGTGGTGAGGTCCTTGACAATCCAATTATTAAATGGGGTCCTGTCAGGGAAGGCAGATAAAAATCTGGGGTCACCAAGGTATGAAGCAAGGGGAGGGGTAGGGGAAGAGAGGGTATGTTTATCCCTGACCCTTTTCCAAATTTGCAGCATCTGAGCAACTATTGTGTTTTTCTTAGAGAGAATATAGTATGTTATAACGTTAGACCACAGAATACCTTTGAGATTTAGTGGCTGTATTGAAATAGATTCTAAACGGAGCCATGGGATATCAGCGTCCGACGAGAACCATTGTGCCAATTGTACAAGTTTAGCAGCCAGAAAATAATACCATAGGTTTGGTAGGCCGAGACCACCTTTGATTTGAGATCTATGCATAAGAGAGTAACTACCTATGGGTTTTTTGTCATTCCATATAAATCTGTTAATTTCTCTTTGCAGGGCTTCTAAGCGGGTTTTGGGGACATTAATTGGTAGAGCCCTGAAAAAGTACAGTAGCTTGGGGAGAATGGTCATCTTGAAAGCGCAGATCCTACCTAAATAAGAAATATGATAGGAGGACCATTCCTTAATTAAAGCACTGATCTGAGAGAATAAGGGAAGGTAATTGGATTTGTAAAGTAGATTGTGCGAAGCTGTGATATGAACGCCGAGATATTTAAAAGACGTGGGGGACCATATAAAGTTGAAGTTCTGTTTCATCAAGGAAATTAGATTCGGAGGGCAGTTGATGGGGAGAATGGAACATTTGTTGGTACTGATGGATAGGCCAGAAAGTTTATGGAATTTGTGGAGTTCAGACAGGAGATTAGGGATAGAAGTGTGGGGATCTGTTAAAAATATAAGGGCATCGTCAGCATACAAACTGAGTTTAAATTGATGTGAGTCCTTGTGATAACCATGTATGTTAGGATTTTGTCTAATGACGTGAGCAAGTGGCTCTATGGCTAAGGCAAAAAGGAGGGGAGAAAGAGGGCAGCCCTGTCT
Source organism: Rana temporaria (assembly GCF_905171775.1). Classification (NCBI taxonomy): domain Eukaryota; kingdom Metazoa; phylum Chordata; class Amphibia; order Anura; family Ranidae; genus Rana; species Rana temporaria. The sequence goes on along the minus strand of NC_053493.1, from coordinate 114,377,344 downwards.
AGTGCCTCTGCTAAGGGGGAAGAAGTCAGAATTACTGCCAGGAATCTTGATTCTGGTCTTAGGTAGGTGATAAAGGGCATTAAAGCCATGAATAAATCTTTCTGAGATCCCAAACTTAGGGAGAAGGTGGTTAAGGTACGACCAGTTAACACTATCGAACGCCTTGTGGATATCAAGACTAAGTAAGCATACGGGGTGGGAATGTAAATTAGCGTCTTGTACTATATTGGTAACTAATCTGATATTATCAACAATTTGTCTACCTGGGATAAAGCCTGTTTGGTCTACATGAATAAGGGAGGTAATTACCGAGGATAGTCTGTTAGCAAGTAGTATGCCAAATAGTTTAAGATCATTATTAAGAACGGAAATTGGGCGGAAGTTCTGAGGAAGAGAATGGTCTTTTTGGGGTTTGGGTATCAGGGATAGATTCGCCAGTAACATGTCCTCTGGAAAGTACCCTCCCTGGAGGACATAATTGAATAGTTTAGTAAGACTAGGCACAAGTAAAGGAGCATATTTTTTGTAGTATACGGCTGAAAAGCCATCTGGGCCGGGGGCTGTTGATGATTTAATAGATTTGATGATATCTGCGATCTCGGCCTCAGAACAGTGTTCGTTTAATGAGGAGACCTGAGCATCGTCTAGTTTAGGGAGATGTAGAGAGTTCAGCCAGTCTAAAGAGGAGGGTTTAGAGTGAGTTTGGGGGCCGGAGAGGAGGTTCTTATAGAAGGAGGTGAAGATTTGGAGAACATCTTGTGGGTGAGTAACTAAATCACCTCTTGGGTCTCTTCATTTGTAAACATGGGGGGGGGTTTGGTATCATGATTTAACTTACGGGCGAACATTGCAGAGGCAGAATTGCCTTGAAGCAAAAATTTGGCCTTGGAGAATCTAAGTGATTTTTCCGTGTCCTCAGAAAGCAGGGTGTTAAGGGCTTGGCGTTTTGAATGAATAAGGTCAGTCAGTGCCTGAGAGGGGGAATAATTTATTTTATTATACAAGTCATTTAGTTCTCTGGTAAGACACTATGGGCCAGATCCTCAAAAGGGATACGCCGGCGTATCTACTGATACGCCGTCGTATCCCTGTTTCTATCTTTGGAACTGATCCACAGAATCAGTTTCCAAGAGATAGACAGAAGATCTGACATGTGTAAGGGACTTACACTGCCGGATCTTAAGGATGCAGTACCGCATCCGCCGCTGGGGGCATTTCGCGTTGAAATGCCGCCTCGGGTGTGCAAATTAGCACTTACGGAGATCCACAAAGCTTTTCAGCTTCGTTTTTTCTCCGTAAGTTTTAGTTTGCAATCGTAAAATTAGGGCTGCTTTTACAAAGTGTAAACTGTTTACACCTTGTAAAAGCAGACCCTTCTGTCCAGCCATGCGTTTTTTTTTTTGTTTTAAATTTTTTTTTTTTCGCCGTATCTTTTTTTTTTCCCGACGCAACTTTATTGACCCGTCGCGATCCACAAAGCTCAGCGTAACGTAATTTCGCGCTATGCACGTCGGGAAAATGACGTCACGAGCATGCGCAGTACGGCCGGTGCGGGAGCGCGCCTAATTTAAATGGGAATCGCCCCCATTTGAAGAGGAACGCCTTGCGCCGGCGGAATTTAAGTTACACAGCCGAAAATTTCTAGGTAAGTGCTTTGTGGATCGGGCACTTAGGTAGAAATTTTAAGGCAGTGTAACTTAAATGGGAATTTTTAGGTTACGCGGGTTCTTTGTGGATCTGGCCCTTTATGTCCGTGAGTTTGGCTTTGTGTTTAGCTGCAGCTATATTACTGATGTGTCCTCTCAGGACTGCTTTATGAGCGGCCCAAATGGACGAGGGGAGCACCTCGCCAGGAATATTCTCTTGAAAATAGTTTTCAATGTGGGATCTAATTTGTTGGTAGGTAGAGGGATCAGAGAGAAGAGAGTCTTTAAGGCGCCATTTAAACGTGGTTGGGGCAAGCCCAATGTGGGAGGTCTCAAAAGCTGCAATATTGTGGTCAGACCAAGGGCAAGGGTGAATTGTTGCTTTAGAAGATTCAGCCAAAAGTATGGGAGTGCAGAAGACATAGTCTAGCCTGGCGAAGCAGTCGTGAGGAAAAGAATAGTGTGTGTAGGCCCTAATTCCAACATTATGAGCTCTCCAGGTGTCAATCAACTGGGATTTATTCAGAATGCGGTTAATAGTTTTGGTGAAGGCTTTAGAAGAGGGGGATGTTCTGTTCCTGTCTAGTGTGTTGTGGGCGGCTAGGTTGAAGTCACCCCCTATAATCATATGCGGGGATTCATATAGCTCAAGAGTGTCAAAAAAATTTGTAAAGAAAGAAGTTTGAGCTTCATTAGGGGCGTATATTGAAGCGATAATTATTTTGTGTCGGTTAATACTGCCCTTTAAAATAATAAATCTACTCTCAACATCTTTAAAGACAGACTGTAGTTCAAAGATCACGGTATTTCTTATGAAAATTGCTACACCGCGTGATTTATTAGAAAATGTGAAAGTTTTGTCAAAGTATTGGGGGTGATTAGCCGCTGCGAAATGGGTTTCCTGCATTAAAATGATGTCTGCGCCCAATCTTTTGTAATGTCTAAAGGCTTTTTTGCGCTTATTAGGAGAATTAAAACCTTGAACGTTATGTGAATTTTTTTTAAGTCCCAGGGGAGGGCACTGCGTGAGTAAGGAGAGATCAGCAAAGGACCTGGGGAAAGAGAATTTGAATACAATACAGGATATACACAAAAAATTATCAAAACAACAGATAATAGGTTACCCAAAAAAGTTTTGGCGAGAGGGAAGTACACAGAAGATAAAAACATTGGGCCAGATTCACAAAAGGGTTACGACGGCGTATCTGCCGTAAAGGGTTACGTCCGGCGCGGGAGCGCGCCTAATTTAAATGGGACTCGCCCCATTTGAATTGGCCCGCCTTGCGCCGGACTGATTTAGGATACACCGCCGCAAATTTCCAGGTAAGTGCTTTGTGGATCGGGCACTAACTTGGGCAATTTGCAGTGGTGTAACTTAAATCGGAAAAGTTACGTTGCGCCCGCTGGGTGTGAATCTGGCCCATTGTATGCAGTTTGTTACCAAATAGGAGAGACATTGCACTGAGAGAAAAAAAAAAGTGGTTTATAATGAAGTGCCATAAGGGCAATGAAGCTGACAGCTAAAAAAGTGCCAGAAAAGGGGGCCAAGGGACAGGGGGTCCCTTGGTTCAATCAAATATGAAAGTGGACAAACAAGTCCAATTTCCACCAGCAGGGCCAACGGGCAAGCCCAGAAATTAGGCCAGCCCGCAGACCACACAGGCGGAATGGGGGACAATCCAGCAACGGCGGACGAGCCATGCGTTTCGAATGTGAAAACTAGTCTGGCAAAAATAAGTAAGTGCATGTGCAAACATATCATATAAACATAACTTTTATCTCAATATATAGACATGGAACAAAAAAAATATTTCTTAAGGAGAGTTCCGATGAAGACATAGCAGGAAGGATAAAACAAACCGTGCCCATAGCCCAGGGGGCAATGAGCAACATAAATGGCACTGGGGAAGGAATTGGGGGGGGGGGGGGGAGAGTTTGTTGTTGGTATTATTAAGGAGGAGTTACACGGGAGACCAGACACAGTATGGGGAGCACCAAATCTGAGAATAATAGGTATACTAGTGAGGGAGGGATTGCAGGGGGATAAGGGTGAGGGGCCCCCACACAGTGCAAACCTGCAATATAGAGTAACCCATGAGGAAGTCCAGATTAGTGTTGCTCACGAATATTTGTATTGCGAATATTCGTTACGAATATTGCATATTCGATTATTCGCGAATAACTCGAATATCGCGGCCAAAATTCGCTATTACGAATATTCGCATTTTTTCAAATTTATTTTTAAAACAGATCACATCCTAGTGATCTCCATCGACTTCTAAAAGCATTGCTGGTATGATTAGAGACCCTGGGCCGAGTAGCTAAGCTGAGGCGATCCTTTTTTTTTGTTGACGAATATTCGCTATCGCGAATATTCGTATTACGATTATTCGCGAGTACTTTCTCCGCCCTTCTTTTGCATCAGAGCCAATCAGAGTTCTCCTACCACAGTTGTCAGAGGTTAGCAACATCCATAGCAACCAATAGGAACCTGCCTGCACTACCAGTATATAAGATCACTCCCAGCAGTATTTCAGTGCAGATTCACAAGGTGGCTAGAGAGAGTGGAGTGTTTCTGTGCGTTTTTCCAGTGTATCACATCTTTAAAGAATTTTCCATCTTTTGTCCCATGTCATCATTTGCATTTCACCTCTTTAATGAGAATAATAACTGTTTAACATAAAGACATTTAAGAGATGTCAACGTAAACGGTTTACTTGGCTTTTTTTAAACTCAACAGAATCAGGGGCCCCAGTGTGCGGTTGATCTTTACCTAACTCAATACAGGTCAGTCTAGAGGAGAGATCTGTATTTTCCAAATCTATGGTTATTCAATATTTATTAAACTAATCAATATACAAATTGGTCAAAGTAAACCCTCAAATCTATATAATAATGTATTTATTTTATTAATACCTTGTTGTTAGTTGCAGGGTCCATTACGTAAAACCACACTTTTTCCAAAGGGCAGGTGAAATTGAATGTTTCAGAATTTCGCAATCAATTTCGCATTCGCATTAGCGAAATTTTGCAAAAAACGTTTTTTGATAAAATATCACGAATATTCGATTTTAGCGAATATTTCACGAATATTCATCTATATATTTGTGATATATCGCGAAATCGAATATGGCGTATTCCGATCAACACTAGTCCAGATTGAGCTGATAGCATAACGGGGGATTCCCGAGCCAAGGTGCAGAATTTATCCATACATCTCTGGACAGTCCTCTTGTCTCCAGTTTCAATGGTTCCGGTCAACAGGGGTAGATCTCCAAGAGAAGTCCTTCAGGCTGAACCGCCTAAAGTGTAGATATACCTAAAAGGAAGAATGAGATAGGAAAAACAAGAAACAGAGAGGAGGGGGGGGGGATTGTCCTGCAAGCATAGTTTAGTGATGCGAGCCCGAAAAATTTGGAAAATTCTAAAAATTCAAAAAAACTTGAAAAACCTGAGAAAGTTGAAAAACCAGAAAATCTTGAAAAACCCCGAACAGTCAAAACAGCCTAGGCAGCTTGGTCATGGATTTGACCAGATGGGAGAAGGTCTTGGGGTCGCAAGAAAACGCTGCTGGCGTTCCTGGTCCAATAAGCCTAGTTTGATCAGCAGATCCTTTCCTTCTATTACATTATATACAGTATACATAGTGCCATTGTGCATTATAGACAGTTTAAAAGGAAAGCCCCATCTGTATTTGATTCTGGCTTTTATTCATTACCACATGTTATTGCACCATGACAAATTACATAATACGGCATTTTATTATTGCGCTATACAAGTTGTATAAATAAAATAATATTTCTGCACTACATATACTCATTTATGCACAGTTCATTCTCCACTTGTATTTCAGATTCCTGACAATGAAGTGTTTAACCGCTTCCATACAGGGCCGTTATACACACCTCCATACCAGGCCTATTCTGGCACTTCTCTCCTACATGTACAAATCATAGTTTTTTTGCTAGAAAATTACGCAGTACCCCCAAACATTATATATGTTTTTTAGCAGACACCCTAGGGAATAAAACGACGGTCATTTCAACGTTTTATCTTGTACGGTATTTGCGCAATTATTTTTCAAACGCCTTTTTTGGGGAAAAAAATTGTTTCATGAATTAAAAAAATAACAAAACAGTAAAGGTAGCCCAATTTTTTTGTAAAATATGAAAGATTAGGTTACACCGAGTAAATAGATACCTAACATGTCACGCTTTAAAATTGCGCACACTCATGGAATGGCGCCAAACTTCGGTACTTAAAAATCTCCATAGGCAACGCTTTGAAATTTTTTACTGGTTACCAGTTTAGATTTACAGAGGAGATCTAGTGCTAGAATTGTTGCTGGCACTCTAACGCACGCGGCGATACCTCACATATGTGGTTTAAACGGCGTTTACATATGTCAGCGGGACTTGCGTGTGCGTTCGCTTCTGCGCGCGAGCTACCGGGGACAGGGGCGTTTTAATTTTTTTTTATTATTTATTTATTTTACATATTTATTTATTTTTTTACACTTTTTTTATTTATTTTTTATTTTTGTATTACTTTTATTCCTATTACAAGAAATGTAAACATTCCTTGTAATAGGAATGTGTGTGACAGGTCCTCTTTATGGAGAGATGCGGGGTCAATAAGACCCCACATCTCTCCTCCAGGCTGGAAACCATGAGATCGGTGAAAAAAATTCACTGATCTCATGAATAATGTGGCTTTGTTTACTTACGGGACCCGGGCGTGACGTCATCACATTGCGCCCGGGTCCTCCGACGGTCATAGAGATGACTGGTGACCATCTGGTCACCAGTCATCTCTATACTTCCTGCCAGCGCCGGACGATTCTTTCTCCGGGCCCCCGATGGCACGGGAGAGCCCGGAGAAGCACCGGATGGTGATATCCCGCTACATGAACTTTGACTTTTTTGGTCTGCCTTGTTCATTGTCAACCCAGGGGGGTCAGTGTACACGCAACAACAATTAAACTTCTTGTTTTTAAAGAGCTTAGCATTGTCAGCCTCCATTTTTCACACTTGACAGGTTTCCTTAAAGCTTTCATTGTGCTCCGGAAGTTGCTATTGTCAAGTTCCCCAAAGATTCATTTTTAGCAACACTTCCAGGAATTGAGGCATGACAGCCGGCAACACTAGACTGAAAATTTGTCTGCGACCTATAGGTCATCTGTAGGACTTTTTGAGAACAGTACAGTTCAGAGGAAGTACAAATTACAGAAACTTTCCAAACTGTGGCCTTATAGTAGAGAGAAGGATTAGGAGAGAAAAGGGCCCCTAAGCAAGACAGTAGTTTTACCCCCCCCCCCCCCACACACACACGCACACACACATGCACCATCCCTTGACATTAATAAGTATTTCATTAAGCACATAGACACGGCCCCATTTTTGCTGTCTGTACTGGTATGGATGCCCCGTCAGACACCGACTGCCTACAAGCTAGCTCATCCTGTCTTGTAAACGGCAGATGGGTGGACAGCTTTGGCAAAATGCACTGTGCCCCTTGTTTATTGCAGGAGCATGAAAGTTTAAAGTTCAAACTCTACAAGGGATAACTGTATGGGTCTAGGGTGCATGGATGTGTTCTTACCCAATCCTCTGCACTGCTAGAACAGTCTCTGCAGGATATTCTTCCCCATACTCTTGGGTCCTGATATCATCAAGAACAATTAAGGGTCCATAGTTCTGCATTGGATGTGAGGCAGGGCCGGTACAAAGGGGGGCAGGAGGGATGGCTTCTCTGGGAGTCTGTAGCATGGGAGGTGAAGGGGATTCTGCCAGGAGAGTTTCTGCGACTATAAGCTGACAGGAGTAGTGACAGCGGCAACACTACTTCTGTCAGCTTAGTGTTGTATGATATATGCCAAATACGGAGAGGAGGAGAGAGCGGGATGTGCTCTCTCTCTCTCTCTCTCTCCCCAACTCCTCTCACTGTATCTCTCTTGGGACTGCAAAATCTGGACTTTACAGTGCCAGGAAGAGGGATTTGTGCTGGGAGGATGAAGATTTGTGCCAATAGAGGGATTCGTGCTGTGGGGATGGGGAGGAAGAGGATTTGTGCTAGGAGGGGGGATTTGTGCTGTGGGATTTGGGGGGAAGAGAATTTGTGCCAGGAGGAAGGATTTGTGGGGATGGGGAGAAAGAGGATTTGTGCTGTGAGGGGGGATTTGTGCCGTGGGGATGGGGGGGGGGGATTTGTGCTAAGAGGGGGGATTTGGGGGGGTTGTGCTAGAAGAGGTGATTGAGGGGGATTTGTCCTAGCAGGGGGAATTTGGTGGGTGACAGGCATAACATTTGTGCTAGGAGGGGACATTTGAGTGGTGACTTTGGGGATTTGTGTTGGGGGGATGGGAGGGAGGAGGATCTGTGCTAGGAGGCAGGATTTGGGATGGGGGATTTGTGCAAAAAGGGAACATGTTTTGACAGGGGGATTTGGAGGAGCGGATTTGTGCTAGTAGGGATGATTGATGGGTATTTGTGCTAGGAGGGGGAGGATTTATGCTAGTAGGGATGCCTGGGGGGTATTTGTGCTAGGAGGGGACATTTGAGGGAGCAGAGGATTTGTGCTGGGAGGGGGGATTTGGAGGAGGAGAGCATTTGCGCTTGGAGGGGAAATTCGAGGGGTGAGGATGTGTGCCAACAGTGTGCTTTTTGCGGGAAGGATAGTTTTGCTAGCAGGGAACATTTGGGAAGAGATTTGAGCTTAGAGAGAGTCCTATTCCCCCCTACTTCTTCCCTATATTAGAGTAAAAACCTAAAATGAAAGTCTCTTCTCCAAACATAGAAAAAATAAAACTTATGCATAGAGACTGATAGGCTGCCAACACTCCACTAGACATATAGTGCAAAAAACATGTAAAACATTGTGGCGCTCAATTGTGAACAAATAAAATTTTACAGAGAATTGAACCTGGAATGTTCAAAATGTGGATATATGGTGAGTGAACAACCAATAATAAATGAAAGTGCTAAATAGGTGAATATAAAAATTAGCATTCAAAATTGCTCAAATTCATAAATCAACACTAGGAAACAGTCCATCTTAAAAAAGGTGCAATCAACAAGTGATAAGGTTGGCACACTTACCAGAAACGGTGGACACATGTACTGTACAGCACGTGGGTCAAACAGGCATTCATGAGGATATACCTCAAATGGGATCCGCCATAAGGAGAACGATCTTTAGACAATGGGCCCCATATGATATTGAGTAAGAGGTTCCAGCATCAAGACACAGACTGTGCGATGGTCCCCTTCAGATATCACAGTAATCTATGGTGGTGTGCATAAAAGTCAATCGCACATAGTGCGACTCTGTATGGTATGTTTAATAAGGAAAGGGGAGGCTTTACACTTACAAAAATTCCAATAAAAACAAGCTTGTATCTTAAAATTATATAGGTAGTTTGCCATGAATACACTAGCGTCACCCGACACATTGATCTATTGGACATCATCTGATGATTAGATGACGTCCAATGGGACGAAACACGTCGGAGACACTTGTGGAATCATTGCAAACTACCTATACAATTTTAAGATAGAAGCCTGTTTTTATTGGAATTTTTGTAACGATGTAACCCAACCAGTGCTGAAATCACACACAGAATGATCATGTTTTGACACTGACCGGCTATTTATTGAGTCATCAGCAAGAAAATTAAAGCACCTTATGTTAGAAGTGAAAAAAGTGCTGTCCATTCTTTTTTTTAAAGCAACATAATCTATTCCATTAAAAACATAGGAGAGAATAGATTTTAAGGTAAAAAAAAAAAAGCCTGGAAAAAAGAAAACGAATGCAGTCACCTCATCCAAGGGCTAGTAGCTGTGATATAATAACATTTTGGTTTTAAGTTTGGCATGCATGCAACAATGCAATAGCTGGTCAAATACAAATTATAATATGTTATAAACTCCATAGGTAGCACAAATCTGTTAAAGAATAAGATGAAGTGATTTAGTGGAAAGAGAACTGAAAACCTATTGAAATGAACAAACTAACATCCTAGTGGAGATTTAAAGCAGTATTAAAGTGGTAGTAAAACGCATCAAAAAAGTAAAAAATTTGACAGATTGGAGCACGCAGCTACAGCATTCCATTCTCTGGAAGAAGAGCTGGAGCTGCATGCTCCCCTTTTGTGCTTGTGCCACTTTTTTTTTTCTTTTTTTTGGGGGGGGGGGGGGCATCTGCTTCATGTTCTAAATTTGCCTTAACTCTTTGTTAATCCCCCCCCCCCCCCCGTTATGTCTGGGAGTCAAGCACCTGATGCTTTATGTCCATAAGGCTCCATTCACACTTGGCATTCTGGGATCTCAGGCAGAATAGCTGTGATTCTGCCTGCGATCTCAAAACTCACAACAATCGCAAAACGCGGATTCAGGTGTCATTATTTTCATTGGCACCTCAAATGTGCTTTAGAAGCTCCTCATCAAGCAATGCAAAACCACACTGCGTTTTAGGTGCCATTGAAAATAATGCATCTTGCAATTGTAGTGTGTTTTGAAATTGATTCGGCCCCTGAAGTGTGCCAAGTGTCGGAGTTGTAAAGTAAAAAATGTTTTCACCTTAATGCAATCTTTGCTCTCGTTATACTTACCTGACCCCTCGAAAGTCCCGCGATCCCGAGATCCTTTTCGCCGCTCAGCCTTGCCGCTGATTGGCTAGAGCGGATGGATTGAGAGCAGCGCAGCCATTGGCTGGCGCTGCTGTCAATCACATCCAGTGACGCGGCACGCCGCGGGGCGGGGGCCGAGTGATACAGTGAGTGGCTATGGCCGCTCGCTGTATCACAGGAGTGCACCCGCAATTACTCACCATCATGCAAGCTCTCACATGACTGTGGTCAGTACTTGCGGGGAGGACCAGAGACAGCCGCCGAGGGACCCCAGAAGACGTGGATCGGGGCCACTCTGTGCAAAACGAACTGCACAGTGGAGGTAAGTATAACATGTTTGTTATTTTAAAGGAAACATTTTTTTTCCTTTAATAACTCTTTAAAAAAACCTTAGATCTATACCGGGTTTACCCAGAAAAGTATTTGTTTATTAATTTCTGTAAATCTAACAAAACTGGCAGCAGGAATCCACAGGTTGCAGGAAAGAACATCGCTCGATTCAATCCAGTGTTTATGGGGAATCACTCCCGTGGAGCACTTGTGTTCTCCCAACAGGGGGAGCCGTCCCAGGCGGGAGAACATGCAGTGATTTTTGCTAGCCGCTGGCAATAATCGCATGAAAAATCTGACAGACTGGTTGTACCAAAGTTGATCAATCGATCAACTTGGATACAATCAGCCTGTCCATACATGGTTCAAATCTTTTTGGCCGGCTTAACTGCTTTATTGAATTCCCATTACATTTCTTTACCAACCCTTGAATGAAGTACGTTTTTATTACATTTTCTCTTTGTTAGGTGTTCCGACACGGTGATAGAAGTCCAGTTAAAACGTATCCTAATGACGAGTATAAGGAAGATTCTTGGCCTGATGGGTTCGGACAACTTACGCAGGTATGACCCAAACATGTTATTTTGTCATCTGTTTTACATGAAATATTTTACCTACACTATATATTGAAGTAATGTACTAAAACATGTAAAGTAGTCTAAACAATCGCCTATTGTCTAGCAATTTTAACCACTTTGAAACTAAAAAAAGCAACCAAATGAATCATGAACACCTACCATCATACCTACAGTTAAATTGGTTGTAAACCCTTACAGACCACTTTCACCTACAGGTAAGCCTAAAATATGGCTTACCTGTGGGTGCTGAAAATATCTCCTAAACCTACACGATGATGCAGTCTTCTGCACATGCACCGATGTATTCGGCGCATGCGCACTCCTGAAAGGACCCTGAAAGGAAGAGGGGTGAAGAATGGACGCTTCCAGCCAGCGAGGAAGTGGGGGACATTGCAGGCTTCGGTTTCAGGTAAGTGACACATAATGGGCTACTATGTGATGCATAGTAGCCCATTATGCTTTACCTTTGCATGGTAACAAAGAGGAGGTAAAACCCATCAGGGTTTACTTCCTCTTTAAACATTGATTTCAACCCTCACATATACCCAGTGAAGTGAAGTGAACCTAAACATGACAGAGGTAGCCTGATGTAACAGACACAAGTCCATGTACATCCGGCCACCCACAGAGCCATCACAGGTTCGCCACAGTCCACTGTCAAAATGTGGACCAAAACTGATAGGGAAAGGATGTCAAAAAGTTGGTGGGAGCAGCTGGCTCAGGCTCTTGGCCGTTGAGAGGCTGAGCAAGGTGCCGGCCCAGGCTACTTGGCATATCCCGACCATATGATTACGATCTTTCCCCAGACTGGACAGGCTCTGTGATGTCAGCCGACCGTGGACTTTTGCACTTCTCTGTTCCACAGGAGAAGTACAGCCAAACAAGCTTGGCTGTACTTCTCCTTTAATAGAATTTCTCTTTTTTTTTTATACAGTGGAACCTCGGTTTAAGAGTAACTTGATTTGAGAGCGTTTTGATTTGCGATCAACTTTTTTTTTTTTTAATTCTGACTCGGTTTGCTAGTGTTGACTCGCAAGACAAGCAGCATTTAAGCTAAATAGGCCTACAGTACCTCATTTGGCCTGAGGTACGGGGGCGCAGAAGCCGAGCAGAGCCGAAAATAGGCCTGCAGTACCTCATTTGGCCTGAGGTACTGGGGCGCAGGACCCGAGAAAAGCCGAACATTGGCCTACAGTACCTCATTTGGCCTGAAGTACAGGGCGCAGGAAACGAGCCGAAGTGTCCTTGGGGCTTTTCGGCTGTTTTCGGCGCTCTCTGCCCCCCCACCTCTGGCCGCATTCGGTATTGCATCCCATTGAAGTCAATGCAGAACAAATTATTTTTGTTTCCATTGACTTCAATGGGAAAACTCGCTTTGATATGTGAGTACTTTGGATTACGAGCATCCTCCTGGAACGGATGCTCGTAATCCGAGGTTCAACTGTACATTGAACACTACAATCTGGCGTTATGGACAGTATTAAAATGTCAACGTGTGACCTTTACAAAGTGCTAGCAATAAGTCAACAGATTTAAACAGCATGATGTTATAATAAGAAAATGGCACTGAATTTCATGAAAACTTCGTGTGTATCTTAACAGCTAGGAATGGAGCAGCATTTTGAACTGGGACAATACCTGAGAAAGAGATATGCTGGGTTTCTAAACGAAACCTACAACAGACATGAGGTAAACATTTGTTAGCTTACTTTTCTCTTTACAGGTAACTAGAGTTGAAGCCAAATGGAAATCACAGACAAAGATATGCAGTCAGATAGACATTGTAAAAACAATGTTCTTGTACCAGCAGTGTCTAACAAGTATCTAAATATGACTACAGTACAACAGGTCCTAGAAAAGGCCCATTTCTCTCAGTAATGTAATAGACTTGTTCAAACACCACCTCCAGGGCAGGACATAGGGTGGTGGGGGGCCCTGGGCTTCAGTCACTTTCAGGCCCTACCTTCTATACATTACTTTAAATAGAACAACATGATACATACACAAGCTATGTATTAGAGCTACACAATTCTGGATAAACTGAGAATAAAAATAGAGATCACGATTCTGAAGTAAACCCCGGACAATTTTTGCAGTTTTTCAATTATTAAGTTATGGCAGCTCATCGCAATGCAATACATATATATATATACACATATATCCCACAAAAACGAGGCCTGCAAATACTTTTTTTAGGATGGTTTCGTCCTCTGTATTTCTGGGTATCTCAAGCGCCATTCGTACTACTGGTATGTGATTCAAATTATGACGTTGCTTCCGCCCTTACTGTGTCCCTGTCGGTAATCTTGCGCATGCGCCTTTGCACCGTAACCATAAGTTGCTGTGTCTGCGGCTGATGCTTTCTTTCACTCCCCTTTTGTAACTTCTTCTATAGTCACATGGGGGAGTATCAGGAAGAGTGGAAGGATCTAAACACTGCAAGACTTCTCCTCTGTGCCGGACAGAGGGGAAGTTCTCACAGACTGCATTCTGGCAAGCTTTAAATGCCGGTTTAGAGGGGCTAATGTGCGCAAGCGCGGTGACGCCATGCAAATGATCAGCTGCCTGTGTTTTGGGCTATTTTTAGGACAATGTTGAGTCCGAGGGTTTACATTACAACCACTTTTTTTTTTTTTGTGTTAATTTCTTTTTATTTGATTTTGAAATGACTGGTACATCAAGCAGTTATTTAGACAGGTAACCATATTACAATATACAAACAAGAGAGAAAAAAAAACAGCAAACTACAATCCATACTGAGCATATTCTTAGCTTGTATAACCAGATGTACCTGATGTCTACTAAGTCTTCTAGCCCTGTATCCAATCTCCCCCCCTCCCCCTAACTGTCTAAGGGAGCGTACTACCCCATTAATTAATCCGCTGAGCGAGCAGGCGAGAACAGAAGAGAGGAGGTCACCGTACTTTACCCTTGTCTCTTGTGTTGGTAATAAAGGTCACGTACCCTAGATCGCTAATCCCTATTGGAGCTCCCGTCAGTCCCGCTCCCGCTGCAATGGGTGGCAGCCACTTCCAGAGACCAGAGCAGCACTGTGTTACAGCTAGGCCTCCCAAATTCCGACGAGACTGTCCCACTCCCGAATCCCGACTCACGAGACATCCGTCAGGCGCCCACGTCCAGAGCATAGAGCAGACTTTGAGTGTGTAAATAGTACATTACAATTTTTTCCTGACGAGAATCCCGGCCGTGTGTACAGGGCTAAAAACTAAAACAATTGCAGAAGTCTAAAATGAGACTAAGGACCCATACACACGATAGAATCCATCCGCTGAAAAATCCCAGCGAATGGGTTTCAGCGGATAGATCCTATGGTGTGTTTCCGCGGATATATATCCCCTGGGATGGATTCCAGCAGATCGAATATTCGCTGACATGCTAAACAAATCCATCTGCTGGAATCCATCCCAACGGATGGATCCGCTGGTCTGTATAGACTCACCGGATCCATCCGTCCGAAGGGATCCCCCGCATGCGTCGTAATGATTCGACGCATGCGTGGAATTCCTTATATGACAGCGTCGCGCACGTCGCCGCGTCATAATCGCGGCGACGGCGCGACACGTCATTGCCAGAGGATTTCGGCGCGGATTTCAATGCGATGGTGAGTACACTCCATCGCATGAGAAATCCGCTGAAATCCTCGAGAGGATTTATCCGCGGAAACGTTCCGCTGGAACGTATTCGCGGATAAATCCTCTTGTGTGTATGGGGCCTTAAACTAAAATGCCATTTTAGACTCAGGACTAAAATGGCATTTTAGTTTTAGTCTCATTTTAAACTTCTGCAGTAGATAGAAATTTGCTGCCACAATGAACCCTGGTGGGTACATTGTATGGAATGTTGAGTTTATTGTAGTGATTGATGTGGTGTGCTAATGAGGTGCATGTACGGGGCGTGTTATTTGTACATATTGTGGGTGGTAGGATGTGCTTTCTGGTTCTCGCCCTGCCTGATCAAACTAAATTCACAACTGGCCTGAAAGACAAACTCTATTACAGGCCCAAAGGTCAAAAACCTACAACATGTTGAAGCCAGTGATATTGTACACAGAGGAGTGTTATACTATTGCTTTGGGAGGGTTTGTGTGCTGGCATGTAGAGGCTGAAAGGTTTATCACTATTTAACAGCACGCTTTAAAAACACACCCATATTTTCCTCTCCCACAGTTAACTGTATGAACTTTAGACTTTACATTAGTATACATTTAGACCAGGGGTGCCCAAACTTTTGAGGAGCGAGAGAAACTTTAGCGATTTGGTAACCAGTCACGGGCCACAATGAGCATAGAGGGCAGATGGCAGGTCTGTGTCCACTCTGCATATGTAGAGCAGACACAGATGCAGCCCGCTCTACCCTAAGGGCCCTTCAATCTGCCCAGAAAGAAGGGGACAGATCCCTTTCTGTTTTTTTTTAAGCAGATCGGATTTTAGATAGGCGGGAGTAAACGGACACGAATCCTACAGAGTAAAATGGAGAGTCTGTTTGAGTCCACCTGAAAAACAGATAGCCGGACAAGATCGGACCGATCGCGTGAAAGGGGCCTAAGGCTGCTTTCACACTGATGCACAGCGGTTTACCTGCACCTCAACTGACCTCGGTCTTCACTTCTTCCTCAGGATTCCTGCAGCTGGCTGCTGCTGTCCCCCAGGCGGTTATGGCTGGTGGCTGCTGCTGGCTGTCCTCCAGGGCTGGTACTGCTGGCTGGTACTGCTGACAGATTCTGGTACTGCTGGCTGGTACTGCTGTTGGGTACTGCCGGCTGGTACTGCTGGTGGGTACTGCTGGTTGATACTGGTACTGCTGGTGGGTACTGGTACTGCTGGTGGGTACTGCTGACTAGTACTGGTACTGCTGGCTGGTACTGCTGGTGGGTACTGCTGGTTGATACTGGTACTGCTGGTGGGTACTGGTACTGCTGGTGGGTACTGCTGACTAGTACTGGTACTGCTGGCTGGTACTGCTGGTGGGTACTGGTACTGCTGGCCAATACTGCTGGTAGTGGTACTGCTGGTGGGTACTGGTACTTGTACTGCTGGCGGATACTGATGTCTGGTACTGGTACTGCTAGTTGGTACTGGTACTGCTGGCTGGTACTGGTACTGGTGGCGGGTACTGGTACTGCTGGAGGGTACTGCTGGCTGGTACTGGTATTGATGACTGGTACTGAATGCTGGTACTGGTACTGATGGCGGGTACTGGTACTGCTGGTGGGTACTGCTGGCTGCTACTGATGACTGGTACTGATACTGAAGACTGGTACTGCTGGCTGGTACCGGCTCTGCGTCCTCTTTATTTCCATTGGCGGCTCTGTTCATCGCACTGATGCTTAGAGATGGTGGGTCGGGAACCCACGATCTGGGCTTGCTGACCCGCCATTTCATAGCAAGACGTGGCGGGCCATATCAGACGGCGTAGCGGGTGGTTGGGCACCCCTGATTTAAGAATGTTGTCCTGAACATGCTATGACCATACAGGTCCTTAGGATATTTTTGAAATCTGATGTCGATCACAAGCTTTTCTGCCAATTAACACAGCTTAAAAATGGGGGAAATCACCTTATTTAATAATATATTTTGCTTTTTTTGCCTGAAATTTCGTTTTTAGTGGCTTCTACTTATAGCTGACTCTATTGTGTAGGTAGGTCAGTATGACTGTGGTAGCTTCTTTAGGAACTGTATAGTCTATAGATTCCTGTATAATATATTTGTGCTATTAAGACAGATGATGATAATAACAATACTATTATAAAATGTTTGTACCATAGGTTTTTGTGAGAAGCACAGATATGGACCGTACATTAATGAGTGCCCAGGCTAATCTTGCTGGTTTGTTCCCACCCACTGGCAGGCAAGTCTGGAATGCTAGTATAGCCTGGCAACCAATACCTGTTCATACAATTCCTCTGTCACAGGATAACGTGAGTAATAATTTACATACACTTTAATACAATTTTTACTACATTTATTGTACTGCTTTTGTTAGTGAGTAGAGTTGAGTGAACCCGAACTGTAAAGTTCGGGTTCGGTACAGACTTTGGGTTTTTCCCGAACCCAAACCTGAATAATTGCTGAAAGTTCGGGTCCGGGTTCGGAGTTCGGGGAAAAAAAAGAGTTCCCCCCAAATGCAATAACCAAACCCTTTAGGTCTGGTATGGATATTAAGGGGAACCCTGCCGTCAATTTAAAAAAAAACGTGACGTGGGGTTCCCCCTAAGTATCCATAACCAGACCCTTCAGGTCTGGTGTGGATTTTTAGGGGAACTCCACCCCAAATAAAAAAAAATGGCGTGGAGTTCCCCCTAAAATCCACACCAGACCCCTTATCCGAGCACGTTGACCTGGCCGGCCGCAGAAAAGAGGGGGGGACAGAGTGCGCCCCCCCCTCTCCTGAACCGCACCAGGCCACATGCCCTCAATATTGGGAGGGTGCTTTGGGTGCCCCCCAAAGCACCTTGTCCCCATGTTGATGGGGACAAGGGTCTCATCCCCACAACCCTTGCCCGGTGGTTGTGGGGGTATGCGGGCAGGGGGCTTATCAGAATCTGGAAGACCCCTTTAACAAAGGGGACCCCCAGATCCTGGCCCCCCCCTGTGTGAAATGGTAATGGGGTACACTGTACCCCTACCATTTCACGAAGGAAGTGTAAATAGTAGTTTTCAGAAAAAAAACACACACACCGTAGAAAATAATACTTTATTAATTAAACCAAATAAAAATCCAGCGGTGAAAAAAGACGATCGATGCTGTTCCCTGCTCCAACGTTGTCTCTATCCAGCGCCGGGTGATGTCTCCAGCGACGGACGATTGGTCCAGCGATGAGAACATCCATCCATTCAGAGCACAGCTCAGCGAATGAAGCGCCGATGCTTTGACGTTTCTTTTATAGGGGAGGCGGGCCACGCGTCACGTGACCCCGTCCCCCTCTGACGCACACTCTGCTACGTCACTGGGACAGCCCAGACATGCCCCTTGCGTTTGAGCGGGACGGGGTCACGTGACGCGTGACCCGCCTCCCCTATAAAAGGAACGTCAAAGCAACATTGTTGGTTCACTTACCTTTTCCTTCGATTTCCCTTCTAAATGTTTTTTTTCTTTGTCTGAATTTCTCATTTCCTGTTCCTCCTCAGTAAGCTTGCCCCCCATCATCCGAGCTGTTCTGGCTGGGGGTTAGTCAGCCAGAACAGCTTACTGAGGAGGAACAGGAAGTAAGAAATTCAGACAAAGAAAAAAAAACATTTAGAAGGGAAACAAAGGGAAAGGTAAGTGAACCAACAATGCACTAGCTTTACACGAACGAAACAAACCTTTACAACCCCTTTAAAGATGCAGGATCAGCACTTTTCTCCCCCCACCTATTCACTCTGCAAGTGGTCACTTGGGAAGCGAAGACACTAGACCAGTGTTTCTCAACTCCAGTCCTCAAGGCGCCCCAACAGGTCATGTTTTCAGGCTTTCCATTATTTTGCACAGGTGATGTGATCAGTTTCACTGCCTTAGTAATTACCACAGCTATTTCATCTGAGGGAAATCCTGAAAACATGACCTGTTGGGGCGCCTTGAGGACTGGAGTTGAAAAACACTGCACTAGACCATTATGGACCAGCTTCGTTTTTGCCCTGCGCCCCCGCAAATTTACTGCGCTGCCCTTGATTCACGGAGCAGTAGCTCCGTAAATTGCGTGGGCGCGCCGGCAAAATGCCCGGCGTAAGCGCGCGCAATTTAAATGATCCCGTAGGGGGCGGGAATCATTTAAATTAGGCGCGTTCCCGCGCCGAGCGTAGAGCGCATGCTCCGTCGGGAAACTTTCCCGACGTGCATTGCGGCAAATGACGTCACAAGGACGTCATTTGCTTCAAAGTGAACGTGAATGGCATCCAGCGCCATTCACGATTCACTTACGCAAACTACGTAAATTTCAAATTTCGCGACGGGTATACGTAACATTGGCTGCCCCTGCTAATAGCAGGGGCAGCCTTACGCGAAAACCGCCGTACGGAAACAACGTAAATTGCGTACGCAGGGCTAGCGCAACGTTGTGAATCGGCGTTAGTATGCAATTTGCATACTATACGCTGAGCACAACGGGAACGCCACCTAGCGGCCATCGCAAGAATGCAGCCTAAGATATGCGGGCATAAGAGCCTTATGCCGCGCATATCTTAGGCTGCAGTCGGCGTAACGAGGTTCCTGAATCAGGAGCATTCGTTACGCCGGGGCAAGTAAGCAATTGCGCTGTGTAACTTATGGTTACACAGGCGCAATTGCTTCTTGAATCCAGGCCATTGTAGCTGGTGGGAACAGATTTTCTTGAGATTTCCTGAACTCATACTGAAAAATTATATTTTCCTTGAATTTTACAGATAATCTGACTTTATTATCTTGATTTCAGATGCTTCTCTTCTCTCTAGACAGCTGCCCCCGATTTGCCCAACTTGTAAATGAAACAAGTACATCGGAAATTTTTAATCAACTTACAAAGCCCTATGTGGTAAGGTTATCTTTCATTAGTAAGAAATGAAACATTATGTGACTGCTTTACTAAACTAGTAGTAGGTTTCATCTAAGTTTGTGTTTCCATCAAATAACCATGACAGTAGCCATTCCTGTCTTCTATTTTACATGGTTTTTGACTCCCATAAACCTGATAAACACAGGAAGAATGAAAATGACGCCTTTAAAAAAAAATGTATGCCGAACGTATGCAATAATGTTATGTTTACCTACAAGCTTAACCCTTGGAGCCAGCGCCTCCCGGCCCTTAAAGGGGTTTAGGATTCTGGGAGGCAGGGTGGAGTTTATGATCATGTGACCGCCATGATTAGCTGTCACGGCAGTCACATGATCGGAAAGCTCCCAATAGCAAGCAGCCATTAGCTGTTCTCTTGGCACAGCTGTATTCCACCAATTCACGCAAATATGCGTCCGCTCGTCGCTAAGGCCCACCCCCCTGAGAGGCTGCATATTTGCGCGCAGGTGATGACAACAGGTTAGGAGAATTGTGTAGTGGATTTGAACATGTTTTTTTCTGTATTTTGTTATTTTTTTAAATTGTTTAATAGTACACTTTATTAGCTAGATTCACAAAGAGTTAAGCCGGCGTATCAGTAGGTACGCCGTTGTAACTCGGAATCGAAGCCGTCGTACATTTAAGTGTATTCCCAAATTGAGTTACACTTAAATGTAGCTAAGATACGACTGCCTGCGCCGTCGTATCTTAGCTGTCTAGTTCCGCCGGCCGCTAGAATGCGTAAATCAGCGAGATACGCCGAGATAAGGCGTTTTCAGACGTAAAGTTAGTCGAACAAATAGCTGGCCTAGCCAATGTTAAGTATGGCCGTCGTTCCCGCGTCGAATTTTTAAAATTTTACGTCGTTGGCGTAAGTCGTCCGTGAATGGAGCTGGACATAATTTACGTTCACGTCGAAACCAATACGTCCTTGCGGCGTACTTTGGAGCAATGCACACTGGGATATGTCCACGGACGGCGCATGCGCCGTTCGTTAAAAACGTCAATCACGTCAGGTCACGAATCATTTACATAAAACACGCCCCCCTGTTCCTCATTTGAATTAGGTGCGCTTAGGCCGGCCCATTTACGCTACTTAGGAGGCAAGTGCTTTGTGAATACAGCACTTGCCTCTCTGACTTAAATACGATACGCTACGCCGCCTCAAAAATACACCGCCCTACGTGAATCCAGCAGTATGCTTTTAAGCCCGCAACAACACAAAAATAAAAAGGTCCTTTTTAGTAATTCTGGGAGGGCCAGACCCATTATTAGCTTTTAAATCTTCCTAGCTTGGTCACCAAGTCGTCACAGAGACAGGAAGTGAGATTAAATCCCCGAATCCCGCCCAGTAAATCTCCTGACAGCAATAATAACCTGAGAGAGTTCAAAACTACAAATACAAAGTGGATTAGATGAGCAGCTGCATAACCAATATAATTCTCAAATGTCTACTGTTGTTATTTTTGATACAGGAGTTTCTGAACACTTTACAAAACGAGACTGGCTACACATATAAAGAATTAAATGGACCGAAAGGACCCTATAATTGGTGGACGATCTACGATGCACTATTTTGTAAGGTAACTAAAAGTACATTGTTCTTTACCACTATAAAGCTGGCCATACATTTATCGAAATTCAGCCGGTTTATCAGAGACCTGTCAAATTTGATCAGTGTGTGGCAGTCCCATCTTGACAGAGGTCGATCATTTGAGCGACTTCTGTCAAATGGCCTAGTTGGAAAAAATGTCTTGATCAGAATGCAAAGTCCCGGCTAGGGGGTTGGGATTCCATCATTTACCTAATTTGTGTGGATGGAATATCAAGTTTATCTGCCTTCCCTTTTCTGATTTTGCCTCCTTGCAGTCTTTGTGAAATATTGTTTGGTATTTTAAATATGCTGTAAATATTAGTAATGAATATACCAGACTTTTTGCAGGACTGGCCCATATTTGTATCCACAGAACCTACACATGTTCCCCCGTGCCTGTATTAGGGTCTAGTAATGAGGTTGGAGTTGCTGTGAACCCAAGTTTGTCCAAACCTGGAGATTAGTGGTCATTTGTTGGGTCAATGAGCTGTGAGTGGAAGATTTCCCACTCTGCAGCTTACAGTACATGTTCAGATGCACATATGCTCGTAACATCATTGACCTAATATAGGCTTGTGGCCATATGAGGTAAATATAATATTAGATCAATGCCCCAGTTGGGAAATAGGGAATCTCGGGGACCCACAGCTCAATGGGCCAGCAATGACAGCTAACTTCCAAGTTTGGACCACATCTGGTTCGAAACAAACCCAAGCTCATCCCTATTAGAGATTATGCCAATGGGCTTTGGACTTGTGGGCAAATGCAGCTTGTTTTGAGATCCTTGTGCTTGCATTTGATATTGATTTGAGACATTTCTGTGATCATTCACAGTTCAACGATAGAAGTAGTTAATCTGCAGATGACCTCCTTCTAAGCTGCATTGACTTGTTGCAAGCTACTTTTCACTGACTATTGATTTGTAAGGGAAGACAAGCAGTTCTGTCATGGATAAAAGCTCATTGGCAGCCTCACCAGTGCCCATCAATTTAGCCTACCAGTGCCCTTCAATGAAGGTTTGCTTGCTTCCATTCATTTGGGAGTTGGGACACAGACACATTCCTCCATCCCTGCTGCTTGCTGCAGAGAGAAGAGAGTAGGAATACCAGTGGCCGGTCACCCTAGGCAGCAGTGCGCCCTAGGCAGCTGCCTAGTTTGCCTAGTGGTAGCAACGGCCCTGGCCAAGCATGCGGGTCATAGTGCATGCTTGGCCAATCATCAGCCAGCAATGCACTGCGATGCCGCAGTGAATTATGGGCAGTGAAACGTAACTCTAATTTGGCGCGAACGGCCCAAAACATTCATAATTCGACGAACGATCGAACATACTATGTTCGAGTCGAACATGAGTTTGACTCGAATACGAAGCTCATCCCTAATTGCCATGAATCCAGCCCCACCACTGCCATGAATGCAGCCCCACCACTGCCATGAATGCAGCTCCACCACTAACATGAATGCAGCCTCACCATTTCCATGAATGCAGCCACCCCCATTTCCATGAATGCAGCCACCCCCATTGCCATGAATGCAGTCCCCCCATTGCCATGAATGCAGCCCCCCCCCCATTGCCATGAATGCAGCCCCCCCCATTGCCATGAATGCAGCACCCCTTTGCCATAAATGCAGTACTCCCATTGCCATGCATGCAGCACCCTCATTGCCACAAATGCAGCACCCTCATTGCCACAAATGCAGCACCCTCATTGCCATGAATGCAGACCCACCATTGCCATGAATGCAGACCCACCATTGCCATGAATGCAGACTCACCATTGCCATCAGTGCAGCCTGATCGATATCCATCTCGGAGGGGACAAGGAGGGCGGTGGGACGAGTGCAAACAGATTACATACAGGAGAAACTCCTGTTTTCTCGGCAGCCTCTTTAAGGCCCCGTACTCACGACCAAACATGTCTGCTGAAACTGGTCCGCAGGCCAGTTTCAGCAGACATGTTTGGTCGTGTGTGGGCGCGAGCGGGCCGAATTCCAGCAAACATTTGCCCGCCGGGCCTTTTCCCAGCGGACAAATATTCCTGGACTTGTTTTAAAACAGTCCGCTGGAATCCTGCCCGCTCGGACATGTACGGTCGTCAGTACAGACCTACCGTACATGTCCAGGCGCCCGCCGTCCCTCGCATGCGTCGAATGACTTCGACGCATGCGTGGAAGCATTTTAAAGGCGGGCCGCCCACGTCGCTGCGTCATTGTCGCGGCGACACCGCGTCATCGACGCGGCGACACCGCGGACACGCCCCGCGTATTGTTTACGCGCGGACTTCTGTACGATGGTGTGTACAACCATCGTACAGAAGCCCTCTGGCAGACATGTATGGTGAAAACGGTCCGACGGACCGCTTTCACCATACATGTTTGTTCGTGTGTACCCGGCCTAATACAAAGTTCTGCCTCCTATGATGGATAGAACAGTCGTCCAATGGCAGCGCAGGAGATGGGACTTCCTATTACAGAGGCCGCCGCGTAAACAGGAAATACTGTATGTAAGGCACTCGTTCTCCCTCCTTCCTGTCACCTCCGAGGCAGCCAGAATATATATCTTTTGTGGCCCCCGGCACTCTGAGATTTGTTGGGGGCCACAAAAGATATATATGTCCAAATTACCAGGTGGGCTGTTCGAATCCAGGCCGGACTTTGGACATGCCTGACATAGGCCCTTAACCGAACCACAAGGTGGCGGGGTTTGTCCCCACCATCTGAGGGTGTGAGTATAAAGACTGCCTCTGGCTTAAAGGGGTTGTAAAGGATTTTTTCATAATAAGCATCCTTTACCTGCAGACATTCCTCTTTTCACTTCCTCATTTTTTCGTTTTTGCTCAGAAGTTGCTCTATTACTTCTCTGTTCTGTTCACTTCCTGCTTGTCTGATTGTTACTCACCACATGAAGGGAGGCTTTACTGCGATGGTCAGTGACGTGCTCGCCCCCTCCTGGGAACTACATCTGTGCGGCAGGATGCTCTCTACGTGTTAGAGACTTCAAGGGGGTGTGAATTACTGGGCATGCCGCAATGCATACTGGGAAATTTAGTTCTTACATGAACGAGCGCTGCAAACCAGGAAGTGAATGAGAGAACAGAAACTAGAATGCCGTAGGTGATATAGATGAAGGAATTTAGATGAAGGGATTTAATAGGTATTTACTCGTTTAACAGAATCATTACACTATTCTTTCTGTCTACCTTGCAGACATTAATTTTAGGCAAAAAAATGTTTTCCTTTACAACTCCTTTAAAGTATATCCAAACCCAAAAGAAAAAAAAGATACAAAGCTCCTATTTTTTATGCTATGGCACATCACATCATAATATCACTGATATTGACTATTTTTTGTACACAGGACAATACTAGTGATGTTTATTATTGTATTTTTGTACACAATGCTGCCTATACTTTTCACTTCTGTTTGGGAGAACTATTTATAAAGCTTGAATAAAAAGATTGAAATATAAACACAAAAACAAAATAGTACAGCTTACCAAAGTTATTTTAAAGCAATGTTTTAATTAAAATAATAAACATGTTGTACATAAATGCTCTGTGCAGAGCGATCCTGGTGTCCCCCACCGGCACTGTCCGCTCTTTCTCTTCTCCGAGTGACACCATAGCAAGTCGCTTGCTATGGGGGCTCTTGTGTAGACTCGCTTCCGAGCAGGGCTGTGTTCGTTAATAGACACACACAGCGGGGCTCGGTTCGGCCCTGCATTAATTGTTATCAAAGTGTTATGGGTAAAGTTCTGCTTTATAACGTCTTAAACATTTATTTCAGAAAGTTCACAATTTCACTTTGCCTAATTGGGCAACAGATACTGTACTGGAAAATCTTCTTCACCTGTCAGAAATATCCATGGCTGCTTGCTTTGGCATGTACAAACAACAAGAAAAATCTAAACTGATGGGAGGTAAATGAACCTGATAATTTTAAAAATAGGTACTGAGTTAATGACTAGGGTAATAGTGAAAGCTGGCATTTTGTATTCATAGAAATGTGTTTTAAGAAAAATGGAGGTTGTCATTTTATCTTTCAGTTTCCCAGCTGTCTATGGTTTCAGCAGTTACTAAAGCATTGGCTATACACTAGTAGACATTTGTACAAATATTTGTTTGAAAATTCCTTTGTATAAAAGTACCTTCAATGACTAGACAAATGTAATTTGAGAGTAGGGGTGCAACGGATCAAAAAACTCACGGATCGGATCGATCCTCGGATCAGGAGTCACGGATCGGATCATTTTCGGATCAGCAAAAAAAAAAAAAAGTCCCTTTTCATCGGTCCAAAAAAAAAAAAAAAAATGATATATATATATATATATATATATATATATATATTCACACACACTTTATAGTCATTGTCAGAACTGGGGGGAAATAACATGCAGTAGTAGTAAATAATCTTGCTGTAAAAACAGCAAGATTGTACTTTTAACAAGTCCTGTCCAAACAGCCTCTTTAATCCACCCTTGTGAATTGCTACTGTGCTCTTTTTTTCTTTTTCTTTTTCCCCCTCCTCTCAACCAGTGCTTCACTAACATTCCCTCTCCAAGTCTGCTTGCCAGAGCCCAGTGCACAGCGTGACACGCCTCCCCGGGGAGGCGTGTCACGCTGGGCTCTGGCAAGCAGACTGGGTGGAGCAAGATGGCCGCCGCTCCGGAGCTAGGCCGAAGCCGGGGACTTTCCTAGGTCTAGGCTTCGGAGCGCTCCGCGTATCGCGGGGTGTGCCGATCCGAACGGGGTGACCCGTTCGGATCACGGATCGGTGACCATCCGTTGCACCCCTATTTGAGAGTAACCTAAAAATGTTGTTTGGTTTTACCCTTAGGCGTGAAGGGGTTAAAAACAATCTTAAAGGGGTTATAAAGGTAAAAAAAAAATCGTAATAGCTTTCTTTACCTTAGTACAGTCCTCCTTCATTTACCTCATCCTTCGATTTTGCTTTTAAATGTCCTTATTTCTTCTGAGAAATCCTCACTTCCTGTTCTTCTGTCTGTAACTCCACACAGTAATGCAAGGCTTTCTCCCTGGTGTGGAGTGGCGTGCTCACCCCCTCCCTTGGACTACGGGAGAGTCAGAACACCCACTAACACACAGCTCCTTTCTCTATCTGCAATGTAGAGAGCGTCCCGACTCTCCTGTATTCCAGGGGAGGGGTCGAGCACGACACTCCACACCAGGGAGAAAGCCTCGCATTACTGTGTGGAGTTACAGACAGTTACTCAGCTTACTGAGGAGAAACAGGAAGTGAGAAATTCAGACAGAAAACAAAGAAAAAAACATTTAGAAGGTAAATCGAAGGAAAAGGTAAGTGAACCAACAATGCACTAGCTTAAAGGAACCTATTTAGAAAATAAAACACAAACCTTTATAACCCCTTTAAATATGAGCTGTGTCAAGTGAAGTATGTAGAACATGTCTTATATAACATACTGTGGGATAAAATAACTTTAGCCCTAATGTTTTAGTTCAATCTAGGTGTAATATACAGGGAGTTAGTTTTGGTAGGTTACATACTGTGTGGCCTTTGAAAAGAAAAGATTTATTGTATATTTAAAGCCAAATCTCTGCCACAGACCCTCCTTGGTGAACTTGAACTTAAGAAAGAGCCTCTGCCACAGACTCTCCTTGGTGAGCCTCAGAAAGATACCTCTGCCATAGGTCCCCTCTGGATTGAATTCTTGGAGATATCCCTCCTTAGATGAGTTACGCCTGGATCTCCTTTAACTTGTCGCCCAGGTACCGACTGACAGGTGGTTAATCCCTCAGTGTCCGGCTACCTCGATCCCCGGTGGTTTGTCCAGGCCCTTTTGGACCGCCAGCCTCTCAATGGCGCTCCTCAGACTGACTCCCCACCGAACAGCAGTACAGCTT
Organism: Rana temporaria; assembly: GCF_905171775.1. Classification (NCBI taxonomy): domain Eukaryota; kingdom Metazoa; phylum Chordata; class Amphibia; order Anura; family Ranidae; genus Rana; species Rana temporaria. The sequence goes on along the minus strand of NC_053493.1, from coordinate 114,350,163 downwards.
GGGATCCTCAAAGGTTGGAACCCAGTCACTCACTGGGTCCCCGTCGCTGTTCAGATGCTCCGGGCCAGCATAGTCTCGGAACCGGGAACACTGCGTTGCACGGCCATGGTAGGCCATAGCGCCGTGGTGTGGCCACTCTAAAGGTGGTTGCCACACTGGACGAAGAAGACCCCAGACCAATAACTAGAATTTTTTTTAAGTTTTCTTTAGATACACTCGGGATACGTATCCCACTGTTACATTAAAACAACATATCTAGTAATAAGAGTACCCTTTAGCATAGGCGTGCGCACAGGGTGTGCCAGGTGTGCCCAGGCACACCCTAATCACCCTGTGCAGCACAGATTCCCCCTACTGCCTTGGTTCCCCCACTCCTTCCCCTTTGCAGCGCTGCCGGATTCCCTACTCGCCTCTCCCTCTGGCTGTTGCTGCAGGGATGTTTTAGGATGAGTGGAGGAAGGGGCCGGTAAATATGTAACTTACCAGCCCTTCCCTTTCATTGTGAGTGATCGGTAGTATGTGTTTGAGCTTTGGGGTGCACACCCTAATGCCATAGGCTGCGCACACCTATGCCCTTTAGACACCAGGTGCAAATTTGTAAACCATTGAATGTGACTTTTACCAAGCATTCGCTGAGGCTGGGTTCAAACTATTGCAAATCAGACCTGAAACAGTGAACAGGGAAGCACCAGACCCCTGCTGTGAGCCACTTCGCAGTGTGAACCCAGCCTTTTAGGCCCCTTTCACACTGAGGCGTTTTTCAGGCGGTACATCACTAAAAATAGCGCCTAAATACCACCTGAAAAACTCCTGCCCAGCCTTCTCAATGTGAAATCCCGAGGGCTTTCACACTGAGGCAATGCGCTGGCAGGAGAGAAAAAAAATCTCCTGCAAGCAGCATCTTTGGAGCTGTGGGAGGAGCGGTATGTATACCGCTCCTTCCCATTTAAAACAATGGGAAACCACTAGCGGGGGTTAATACCGCACCGCTAGTGGCCGAATCCTGCGTCAATTCCGACGGTATAGCGCCGCTATTTTTAGCAACGTTATACCGCCACCGCGCCCCTCCGCCCCAGTGTGAAAGGGGCCTTAGGGTGAATCAATCACTGTCATGTAAAACACATGCAAATGGAAGATTCACCTGCAGTGAATATTTGGTAAATGTACTGTAAATTTTTAAAGACAAGCTATAGCTAAACAATTGACAGCTAATGTGAGAAAGTAAACAATATACACTTATCAGTGAATAGGGTGAAGGTGTTAAAGCCAAAAATTGCACAGCTGGTGTTCTTTGACTTTTTTCAATTAATTGAAAGCATTTCATCTTGTTTTCAGGTGTCCTTGTGAAAGCCATTTTAGAAAATATTACACAAGCTCTCATGCCATCTAGCAAACAAAAGCTGATAATGTACTCTGCGGTATGTATTTGGCTTTCCTAGCAGTATTTCTTCATTATTTTTAAAAGGGTCTCTTATGTAAGAAAATCTAGCACAACAGAAATAGACCTTTAAAAAAGTGTAAATGCTGCGCTACTCCAAGAAGTGAGTCAATAGTGGCTGCCAACACAACAAAGGATAAATGTAACAAAATGTGAGAAATAAAGTGCAGCGCCACTAAGGCAAAAGGGAAGAACCCCCAACGTATTGGGTGTTCTTGATACAGTGAATTAAATAAATTTTGTGAATCACACAATGTGCAATAATAGTATGAAAACTCAAAACATTGTTGAATCCATCAAAAGTTGGTGTGTAACCACACTACTAAAAATTATATAGTGTAATGTCGCGTACACACGATCGGTTCGTCTGACGAACCGATCGTGTGTGGGCCCCATCTGTTTTTTTCCCCATCGGTGAAAAAACTTAGAACCCGTTTTAAAATAATCTGATGGTTAAAAAACCGATAGAAAAAAAACGATCGTCTGTGGGGAAATCCATTGGTTAAAAATCAACGCATGCTCAGAATCAAGTCGACGCATGCTCGGAAGCATTGAACTTCATTTTCTCAGCACGTCGTAGTGTTTTACGTCACCGCGTTCTGACACAATCGTTTTTTTAACTGATGGTGTGTAGGCAAGACTGATAAAAGTCAGCTTCATCGGATATCTGATGAAAAAAATCCATCAGACCATTTTCATCGGATGAACTGATCGTGTGTACAGGGCATAAGTGTCCAGTACAACATGGAATAATTGTCCATATAGTGATGGTGAGCACACATCAGATTGGCCACGAAACGTGAGATATGGTCTCTTGTATTATCCACTTGAGAAAATTCCCCTCCGGAGCATAATCCCCATCAGATTAAGGAAGTAAATTGGATTCTCTTACCGAATCAGATGGACCCAGAACACCGTACGGCAGTGGGTCTAACAAGCATCAACAGCCAAATGCTTGGTCTGGTTAGTTCTGCTATCAAACTTCTCGCTTTGCAACGAAGTGCAGATCTCCACGATAAATAGCTGTATTAACCAACGTCAGGGTAGCCAATCCTGATCCACTCGCCGTGATGGAATGAAGCAATATCAGCTTTCGCTTGAACGAGGTAAGCTCCAAGCATAAGAGAAAAAAAGGAACAAGAACGCCTCCTCATAGTGTAAAAAAAGGCTAAAATGTATTCAATAAAAATTCATGCACAAAAATAAAAATCCATTAAAAAATATCCACATGCAAAAATGGAACATACAAAAAGGTTTGCGCAGTATGGAAGTGGCTGAGGCCAATGGATTTTTATTTTTGTGCATGAATTTTTATTGAATACATTTTAGCCTTTTTTTACACTATGAGGAGGTGTTCTCCTTGTTCCGTTTTTCTCTAATGTCAATGCACCCCATAACAAAAAAAGAAAGAAAAAAAGGATATATACAGAGGGTATAGAAAAGAATCACCCCCTTTAAAATAATGACATTTTGATGCTTTGCAGTCTGAATGAAGACAGACACAGTTATTGTTTTATTCAGCTTTATTTACTAGTGCATCTAATAACACCCAAGTGAAAGATAATTCATCAATATGTCAGAATAAAATTAATAAAAAAATCTAAATACAGAATCAAAGAGTTGAAAAAGGATCACCCCACCTTATGTCAGTATTTTATTGAACCACCTTTTGCTTAAATATCGCCTTTAGCCTGTTGGGAATGGGATATATCTCTACTAACTGTGCATATCTAGACTTTGCAATATTTGCCCACTCTTCTTTGCAGAGCTGCTCAAGTTCAGGTAAATTTGATGGTGACCATTTTGTCGATTGCAGTCTTAAAGTCATTCCACAGATTTTCAATGGGGTTTAAGTCTGGGATCTGACTAGGCCATGCAAGGACAATCACTTTTTCTCCTTCAACCACTGTGTGGACATTATTGCTGTGTGCTTTGGGTCATTGCCATGTTGGAAGGTAAACCTTCTTCCCTTCTTTCTGGCAGAGAGCAGTAGAATTTCCTAAAGAATTTGGTGGTATTTTGTGCTTTGGGTCATTGCCATGTTGGAAGGTAAACCTTCTTTTTGGCAGAGGGCAGCAGATTTTCCTAAAGAATTTGATGGTATTTTGCCCCACCTATTTTCCCTTCTATCCTGACAAGTGCTCTAGTCTCTGCTGCAGAGAAACACCCCCATAACAGGATATCACCACCGCCATGCTTTACTGTAGGAATGGTGTTATTTGGAGGTAAGCTGTATTGGACTTCTGCCAGACATATTGTTTGGTGTTGAGGCCAAATAATACAATTTTAGTCTCATCTGACCACATTAAACACTCATTGCAGATTCTGAGGCCACATGGAAAAAGGTGTTATGGTCAGATGAGACTAAAATGGAATGATCAGGGCGGGGGAATATCCTGATCTCTTGAACCAGTACAGTGACAGCTTCCTTGCAGGCTTGCTCGGGTAAGTTCAGACTAGGATCCAAATATGCCTGAGATCATCACTAACCCCTACTAATCTCTCCACCTATTTTCTTTGGGGACAAAATATTACTGCTGTAGCTTGGCATAGTATTTTTTATTCCGGTAAAAATTCCTGGAATGCCGTGACCATATGCAGTTGCATTGACTAACATGATTAAAGTGGAGGTTCGCCCAAAAAGTTAATTTTTAACATTAAATTAAGGCTCATTTTGTCAAGGGGAATCGGGTGTTTTTCTTTTAAATCAAAGCAGTACTTACCTTTTTACAGAGCGATCTTCTCCGCCGCTTCCAGGTATGGGCTGCGGGACTGGGTGTTCCTATTTGATTGACAGGCTTCCGACGGTCGCATACATCGCGTCACGATTTTCCGAAGGTAGCCGAACGTCGGTGCGCAGGCGCCGTATAGAGCCGCACCGACGTTCGGCTTCTTTCGGCTACTCGTGACGCGATGTATGCGACCGTCGGAAGCCTGTCAATCAAATAGGAACGCCCAGTCCCGAAGACCATACCCGGAAGCGGCAGAGATGATCTATCTCTAAAACTGTAAGTACTGCTTCGATTTAAAAAAAAACACCCGATTCCTCTTGACAAAATGAGCATCAATCTAATGTTAAAAAAAAAAAAAATTTGGGTGAACTCCCGCTTTAACTAATAAATCTGAGGACATTGTAACTAGCACTAAACCTTTTTTTTAGTTAAAAGCAAAACCTTTTATTTTGATTTAGCCACTTCACCTCTCACACCTGTTCACCCAGAGCAATTTTTACATTTCTGTATTGGACCTGTTTATTAGGCAATAACTTTGTCATTACTAAACATAACAAGGTAATACATACATTGATTCTTAACAACAAACAAGGAGACTAATGCTGGGTACACATGGGCGAAATTGGTCGGTTCGGCAGGAACCGGTTGACTTTCGACCCATATATACAGCTATATTTTTTACAGCATCCGATCAGCGCTTGCAGCCAATGGCTGTAAGCACTGATCAGTGAGTTCTGGCAGGAAGGAGGGGAGTCTAAATTCCCCCAACAGAACGGCACAGCAGGGAAGATTGCCACACTAACATCATTTTTTTTTTCATTCTGCCCACTGCCCAGCTTAAGGAGTTAATTAGGGATGATTAGAGGTGAAAAGGGATAATAAGGGGTTAAGAACATTTTATTTAAAAAAATAAGTTTTAGTTAGCTTTAACTGACATCACCTGCAAATCTAAATTCATCACTTTGATCCACAGATGAATGAACAGAATGATACAAATGTAACAATCATAGGTGTGCGCAGCCTATTGCATTAGGGTGTGCACCCTAAAGCTCAAACACACATGCGTGTGTATGTGTCTACATATATATGGCCTGGCACACTGACCTCCCTGCCGACACAGTGAAAGAGAAGAGCATAAACACTTCTCTTATGGTAGAGCAGGTAAGGGGTAGATCTTTTACATGTAACTTCTGCTACACAGAGCGATATTACTAATGCACATGGGGTGATTAGGGTGTGCCTGGGCACACCCAGCACACAATGTGCGCATGCCTATGGTAACAATATACTTGTATATTTGTATAAGCACAGTCTGGAGCAGTGTTATTTATCAATAACATCGACAGCTAGAGCTGCCAACCTCTTCTCTGTGTATGCTGTAATGCCAGCTTTGATTAATCATTTTTTTTTTGAAAAGCCTATGGCGTGTGAACACACCCAAAAAACTCCACCCGGTGCAGAAAAAATGTGCACACACATAAAGGGTGTTCACAAAAACGTGCAGACGGGTGCAACGTCAAGTGGTCCTCCTGTGAAGAGGGACCCAAACCCTGATCCCCCGGGGCGTTAGGCTCCAGACGGGGACTGAGGTACTGTGGTCCGAGCAACCGAAGCCGACACTGACCCAACTTCCTCGGAGGGACTGCCGAAACAGAACCCTCCCAGTACTAGGTGGGGCTCCCCCGAAGGGAGACCCCATGAGAGCAGGCGAACTAAGCCAGAAGGCCATGTCCACCCACTCCCAAGACGTTCAGGGCTGGCCCGAGGACCCGCACCCTACTAATCACACAGTGACAAAACGTGCACAACAAAAAAAAGACAAAAAAGTGACAAACACAGGCTTAAATAAAATAAAGTGGGGGAAGGGATAGTGGAGAGGAGAGTGAAAGAAGTGGCCATTGTGGTGAAACAATGACCAGGCCCTCCGGCCAGGAATAAAAAATTCCTCCGGTCCTAGCCAAAAGGCCCGGCCCAGGAGGCAGGTGCTAAAAAAAGCGTGTATCTGGTGCAGTGACCGTGGTATCTTAAATCAATGTGTCCCTCACACACAGTGATCTTCAGATACCCCTGGACTGCCACTCCAGGGGCACATGCACCATAGGCTTTTCGTTCCATATCCGACCCCCCGACCGGCCAGTGCAGCCCTCCACCCCTGCCAGCTAGAGAGCCCTTCAAGGTTTTATTGGGGAGAACTGCCACTCAGATAACAGCCTCCAAAAATACTAGCCCCTCCAGACCCTCCGTCAACCCAGCAGATTTGCATGGCTCTACCCCGTCCTACCACAGGGCATTACCAGCTCCTCCAACCGGATCGCTGACAGAGATAGCACTTACACCAGCCAGCCAGAAGGCCAGACTAGAACTCGGCAAAAAGACCAAGCGCAGTACCCATCCTCACCAGGAGCACCCTTCCAGATGGCTCAGACTCAACCATGGGCCGGCCCCCAGTATTCTGTCGGGCAGCACAGCGTAGTCCCTGCTGAAACCATCCTTCCAGGTGCAATGACGTCATTGGATTGCATCCACCCTCCCCATGTAGGAGGTGCTTCAGCGCTCCGCTGACAACTGATAAGGACAGATACCACACCCAGTCCCAGCCAAAAGGCCGAGAAGCGGCAGGGAAGACAACCACGATCAGCACGGCCTAGAGTATGCAATAGCCGTGCCTCGCCCTGGGAGAACCACCTTCGTGATCATGGTGTCTCCCCTGCCAGGTAAGTAAGTAAGCTTTGATTAATCATAGCCAACAATTACGGTATTTTTGGAGACTTGGAGCCCCAGAAGCAGGGCAGAGAGACTGGAGGGGCTACACACACCCTGTGTACAATTATGGAGATTTTTGGGCATGTGTAACACGCCCAGAGTCTTCAACTAGTTTAAGTGCAATTCCCCTTCCCTTGCACTAAAAGGGTAAATAATTATATCTAGGGGAGTATTTAACTTACTTTACACCTAGCTCCAGCTCTTCTCCCATGCCTCAAACTCTGGTCTGTGGAGTCTTGGCATCATCATGCACAATACAGGAACATTATTTTTACATAATAACAAATACAATGGGGGCAATACCAAAGACTTATGTATACCAAAAAATGCAGCAATGTCTATATGCCTGTATAATTAGTGCTTCCTGTGTCAAATAATAACGTCGATTTTGTAATTTGTCACATGGTGATAATGGTGTGAGGAATTTGGCATGCACCAACATTTTGTTGCAAATCTGAGATAATCTTCTCCTGGGATCATTGCAAATTTTCTCCTTTCCTTCCTACATCACTGGTTGTCCATACACATCCCCCTATCCTTGCTGTAGTGCTGATGGTTTCTGTTCACCAAAGATACGAACATTTGCATGTTTGCATGTCCAATCATGTGAGTTAGTTCACATTTCTGGCATACATTCCTATGTGTGCATACTCTACATGTGGTTGTGTTTCTGTGTACTTTACTGTATAGTATACAGTACTGTATCTTTGTTTCAACCTTTTTTCCATGTATTATTTGCGTGAAATGTGTTATAAAACTATTACAGTCATTTATTGGACCGATTGTGTTGGGTACTTTGTAAGTCCAACAAACGTACTCTTGGAACAGAACTCATTCGAATGTAGTGGACTTACTGAATAGTTGGACTAAACCTGATCTGTAACAGTTGCTGGTCTGTTTATCTCTTACAGCATGATACAACTTTAGCTGCTCTGCAAACAGCTCTAAATGTAACCAATGGACAGATGCCCCCATATGCCTCTTGTCATTTGTTTGAGATTTACCAGGTTGACATTGAGTAAGTATCTAAACAATAGATTACTGTAGAATTATAGTTTTCTCTTTTATGATCTCATTTAGTTTATATATTTTTGTTTTTTACATAAAAACATTCAATAATTAGGAGGAGGTTTTCATATTACATGTATACTGTATAATAGTTCTTACAGCACACCGATGGCCATGCCAGTGCGCTTTAAAATCACTTAAAGCGGAGTTCCACTCGTTTAAAAGTCAGCAGCTACAAAAAGTGTAGATGCTGACTTTTCATAAACAGACACTCACCTGTCCCAAGGTCCAGCGATGCGGGCACACAAAGCCTCGCTCCTCTCCCCCTCCTCTCTGCTGAGCTGGCATTGTAACTGTGGGCACCTGGCTGTTGCTTTACAGCCAGGTGTGCCGCGATGCACGTCGTGAATGACCTGTGACATGTCCCAGAAGATTGCAGGGAGGGGTTAGAGGAAAACTTGCCTCCGGCGACGCGGCTCAAGGGGAGGAAGTGGGAGCTGGTGCCTGTCAAAACTGGGTAGCTGCCCCCCCTCAAAAAAAATTACATGGAAGTTCTAAAATGTTAAAAACTAACAAAAATGTAAAAGTACTTTAGAATGTCATTTGCCAAGTTTCTGATGCCATTGTCAAATGTACAGTACTGACAAGATTTTTCAAATGAACACTTTTTTGAAAATCTACCAGTGTATGGTCAGCTTTAGCTTCACTAACTATTTGTGATAGCCTGTAGGTCACCTTATTGGTGTAAGAACTATTTATTAGCTATTAAGAAAAGCATTGCAGTCTATGTATCAAATGCTTATACAAATTTCTTGGTTAATCCTGTTCAATGTAAAGTAGGATTTTCACAAGCAATGGTAGACACTGAGCTTGCTAAAAGTGCGGCCTTCAGTCCTGGACCTTCGCCACTGGCCACACATATTAGTGAATGGTCAGACCAGCAGGCACAATCCAGCTGTCTGGAAATGTCTTATGGACCATTTGCCCCCCTTAACAGGAATGCCCTAGCCTGAACAATTGTGTTTAGGGCAAAGGAGGAGACAGAATGACCAATGCTTATTTGGGCTGCTTTATGCTGATCTGAATAGACCAGATCAGAGAGTATATGGGCTGCAAAAATGGTACCTTAAATTAAAGGATAACTTGGGGTTTGGTTGTCGTTGGTTCATGGGCTTTGGGTATTTCGTTATTCACACATTCTTAGGAAAGAGTATATGAGCTTCAAAAGAAGTCCCTCACTGACCTCTGTAGCTACAGGCACTTTGGAGCAATTCATCCTCTAAGGTGATAGCAAAAGCACTGAAGTTGTTAAGGTCATTGTCTAAGATAGCTCAACTTCTACTAAACTGTATTTCTAGCCAGAACCTTTATTGGATCAAGCAATGAATGGTTAAAAGCCTTTTGCTGTCGGTTTCCTTTTTGGAATATTTCTCTTTACTTCCTGTTTTGGAGACACAGCAGTTAGGAGTCCACCTTTGAAAACAGACTAAAATATTATTTTGTAGGCTATGTGCAAAGTCCATAGAAGATTTGATTTTCTTTCCTTCCAAAATAGCTAGATTTCCCTATCAGCACAGTCCATGTAGATGTGGGAATGCCTGCCTCATCGCCATGGTGTTATGCTGGTGGGGGCGTAGGGAGCCTTACCGGCGGGCAAAACACAATGAATCCTGCTAGCTACCAGCAGTAATTACATGTAAAAAATCCGACAGGCTTGTTGTACCCAAGTTGATCGATGGATCGACTTGGGTACAATCAGCCAGTACATAGATAGATTAAATCTCAGCCAGTCCCTGGTGCACCGGCCAAAGTTTGATCCATGTATGGCTGGCTTTAGAGGTGGTAAAATCTAGGACAGGAAGTGGTAGCGTTAGGGACTGTTTTGATGGCATGACAGATGGATGTCAAATTGATGCCATCAGCACAAGCCCATAGCTAGGGATGAGTCCGATGTTCAAATAATGTAATTTTGCTGTGTCGTAGTAAAACACAGCACAGAGATGCGCTACTTTACAGACAGACTAAGGAGACCATCAGGCTTGATATTTAAAGGCATTTTTCATTTTTTTTGGACGGTGCGATTGCCGACAATAGGGTGCGATTCGTCATGCGATTAGACAAATTGCATGACAAGTTGCTCCAATGTGAACGAGGGCTTACACACACACACTACCTAAAACATTTTTTACGTTTCAGATTGTTACTATTTATTGAGCTACATGTCAAAAATTATACATGTTATTTTACAGAATATGATTAAAAAAATATTTTAACTATTATATATTCAAATAATAGGAGCTATACTATTGAGATGTACTATAAGAATGATTCTTCGGCTGAGCCGTACCCAATTGCTTTACCAGAATGTTCCCAGTCTTGTAGTCTGAAGCGTTTTACTGACCTGACATCCTCAATCATTGTGGAAGACTGGAGAAAAGAATGTGGATTTAAAGATGAGAATGATAACTCAGGTATCGTTACAGTTATATCTTTATATAACCAAGGTGTCAAATGTTATACTGAAAGGATTGAACCCTTTACTATACAATTAGACAATATGTTTTATGTCACATTGTTCAAATTTTCATAAAACAAACGTTTGTTGCTAAACATATACATACTATGACCAATCTAAAGTAGAATTCCAGCCTAACACCAACTAGTCTTAAAAATGTCCCCTTCCCGACTGATGTGCCGTTACCGGCGGCTCCCACGCGTGAATGTGTGGGAGTGACGTCATTGCGGCTCTGGCCAATCACAGAGCCAGAGCATGCAAACCCAGAAGTAACTCCGGGACGACATGTCGCCGGTCACAGTGGTGGGCCGGGACCACAGTAACAGCATCGTTCTGAGGTAAGTAAAGTGGAACCTTGGATTACGCTCATAATCCATTCCAGGAGAATGCTTGTAATCCAAAGCTCTCGCATATCAACGTGAGTTTCCCCAAGATAATTTGTTCCGCATTGACTTTTATTGCATGCAATACCGCATGTGGTCAGAGGTGGGGGGCGTCGGGGAGCCTCGTAAATACTCGGGACAGCTCGGCTGAACTCAGAAACCCTCGGAAAGGTTCGAAAACACTCAGGAACTGAGTATTTCCGAGTGTTTCTGAGTATTTGAGTGATTCCAAGTATTTCCGAACAGCTCCAAGTGTCACCGGTGCCCCTCACCTCTGACTAAATGCGGTACTGCACACCCCATTGGCTTCAATCCTGCTCGTTTTGTGAGACGACACTCGCAAACTGAGTCAGGATTTTAAAAAAAAGTTGCTTGTCTTTCAAAACGCTCGTTAACCGTGTTACTCATTAACCACTCGACGACCGCGCTATAGACAAAATACCTCTACAGCGCGGTCAAGTTATTTGGGGAGGACGTCTATGGACGTCCTCCCAGAATCTTGCTCCCGCGCGCCCCCTGGGGCGCGCTCCCATAATCATCTGTGACCGCCGGGTCTAGAAGACCGGGCGCATCACGGATCGCGGTAAATTGCCGCTGATAGCGGCCGTTTACCACGTGATCGCTCCGTCCAATGACGGAGCGATCACTTGTATACAAACCGGTGTCATGTGATGACGCCGGTTCCTCCCTTCCCTCTCTGTACCGATCGGTACAGTGTGAGAGGAGAGGGGGAGAGAGCGGAAGCAGCAGTGCTGTGGGCTGGATCTGTGACAATTGCAGTCACAGATCCAGCCATCTATCTATGCTCAGCCATCCCTGTGCAATACTCTGCAATACCCTGTGCAATACCCTGTGCAATACCCTGTGCAATACTATGCAATACCCTGTGCAATACCCTGTGCAATACCCTGGGCAATACTCCGCCATACCCTGGGCAATACTCTGCAATACCCTGGGCAATACACCGCAATACCCTGTGCAATACTCTGCACAAACCCTGTGCAATACACCGCAATACTCCACAATACCCTGTGCAATACACCGCAATACCCTGTGCAATACTCCGCACAAACCCTGTGCAATACTCCGCAATACCCTGTGCAATACTCCACAATACCCTGGGCAATACTCTGCAATACCCCGCAATACGTCCCCCCCTCCCGCCACCCTCCAGTGCTTCTACCGACTCACCGCTACGATCAAAGCCAGAATTATTTTTTTATTTCAGGCTTCCCAGCCTAGAGGTGAGATTTGGGGTCTTATTGACCCATATGTCACTGTAAAGAGGACCTGTCATGTTATATTCCTATTACAAGGGATGTTTACATTCCTTATAATAGGAATAAAAGTGATCAAAAATTTTATTTTTGTGGAAAAAAGTGTCAAACTAAAATAAATAAAGTAAAACAATAAATTTTTTTTTTAAAGTGCCCATGTTCCCGTGTGCTCGCATGCAGAAGCGAACGCATACGTAATTACCGCCGACATATGAAAACGGTTTTCAAGCTACACATGTGAGGTATCGATGCGAATGTTAGAGCGAGAGCAATAATTTTGGCCCTAGACCTCCTCTGTAACTAAAAACATATAACCAGTAAAAATATTTAAAACCTCGCCAAAGGGGATTTTTAAGTAGCGAAGTTTGGCACCATTCCACGAGCGTGTGCAATTTTGAAGGGTGACATGTTAGGTATCTATTTACTCAGCGTAACTTCATCTTTCATATTATGCAAAAACATTGGGCTAACTTTACTGTTTTTTTTTTGTTTTTTTTAAGCATAAAACATTTTTTCCTGGTGCCTCCATGGCAGCATACCTGTGACAAGCTCCGCCTTGGCTCCTCCCTCAGGATTAGTGAATATTATAAAAGAGTCGGTGAACACCGCCCCACATTCTCCTTTTTTTCCTCAAACCTCATGGCAGTGAATTTAGTGGAACAATTGTCCTTACCTTCTGCATTCGGCAGCGTCCATCCGGGTTCAAGCCTCTCCCGGATGCAGTCCCTTCTCTTGGGCAGCTAAACACGCTTATAAGGTTGGGAGTCCCTTCTGTAGGTTCTTTTGGGACTAGCAGTCTTAGCCCTTTAACTTTGAGCGCTATCTGTAAAGTTTCTATCAGGCATTAGCTCTCTATGGCTCAGAGGCAGCAGCTATCCCTGCATCTTTGTTTTTTCTCTCTCTTTCTCCCTTGAGGCACTCAGGTTTGCATGTCTCTCATCCGCCCCCCCCTCCCTTCTTGGGGCTCCCCTCTCCACTGGCGGTTGCCTGGTCCCTTTGCACACGCTGTGTGCCCCTTTCCCTGGTCTTCTCCCCCCTAGGGAGCACGCGCGCCATCCCTGTCTGTATTTCTGTACTCGCGGCGTCCTCCGCCGCGTTCTGCGCATGCGCCGGTGGCCGGGACCGTTGGGTCCTAGGGCGGCCGGTTCGTGCATGCGCGATAGACACGGAGGCCGCGGCGGCCATTTTGGATAAGGGAAAGATGGCGTTTTCTTGCCAGTAGCTCCCTGAGCTCAGGGCAAAGGCGTTTCCTTAACAGGTGGATCCTATTTAAACTCCCCGACGGCCTCAGAAGGGCTCTGAAGCTGTCGGGAGAGGTCCATCCACCTAGAGCTCCAGTGACAGATACCTGTTGTTTCAGGCATATATATATATATATATATATATATATATATATATATATATATATATATATATATAAAAAAAAAAGAAAGAAAGGATTTAAAAAAAAAAAAGGGAAAAGAATTGTTTTTTTTTTGGGGGGGGGTCGGGGGTACCAAAAAAAAAAAAATCCCAGGGCGTAATTTTCATATAAAATAGGGGACCAAGGGTACCCCCTGAGTCGGGTTAGGACTAAGATGTTAACCCTTTGCTTTTCTCCCTGATTTTTTCATTAGCTGCTGCCTCTGTTAAGCCGCCTAAAATGAGCCATTCGCCGCCCATACAAGAGCCTACTCCACACCTAAGGTAAGGACCTACATCCAGGTAGGTCTATGTGTTCTAAAAAAGAGTGCACTGAGGCTGGTAACTTTATGTATTGCAGCCCTGTACGCCAGAAGACGTCTAAGAAGACCTCCAGGCGACACGAAGACTCCAATTCTAGCTTCAGTAGAGGCAGGTCCCCCAGGCGTGACGACCATGGGAATGGCAAAAAGGCTTCAGCCAAAAAGCGCCATCACTCACGCTCCCCGAGACAGAGGTCGCCAAAATGCCAGGCCTGTGGGGCCACCCCACTTCCACATAAGCGACTTTGCCGAGTCTGCCTGAAGGACTACGCATCGGACAAAGAGTCCGAAAGCAGACAAGTGGCGGACCTCCTTAAGAAGGCAATAAAAGATTATTTTGCGGAATTGGTAGCCACAATGCCGCCACAGCAGCCGGCGTCTCCTCCTCAGGACCATCCGGCTGAGGAGGCCTTCCCAGGGCCCTCCACAAGTGGAATGCCGCACCCAGCGCCTGCTTCCTCCTCTAAACCTCAAGAAGAGAATGACGTCTCAGGTGACTCCTCTGACGACATGGAAGCATCTGGCTTTGCCTTTGCCATGGTCCAACCCTACGTGCAAGCCGTAAAGCAAGCAATCGGCTGGGATGAGCCCGAGACAGAGATCCTCTAATGGATGAAATTAAAGGCGTAATTGAGGAAGAGTGGAAGAGAACGGAGAAAAGATTTTCCCTCAATCGCCTGGGGAAACTATACCCCCTCTAAGAGGCCGACTCCGCAATGCTTGAAGGCCCACCAACAGTTGATGCAGCAGTGGTAAGATTAGCAAAGAACGTTACACTACCGATGGAAGACTCGACTTCATTCAAAGATCCTCTCGATAGGAGAATGGACCTAGATTTAAGGAAAGCTTACCAGATGGCGGGCAATGCCTGTAAACCCGCAATAGCCCTGACATCAGTATCCAACACGCTACGTGTGTGGACGGATAACATAGAGGCGGCAATCCAGCAGGAGGTGCCGAAGGAGGACATTATTAAAGCCTTAGAGGAACTTAAACTTTCTGCAGACTTTATTGGAGAAGCTGCCATCGATTCAATTTGATGGTCCGCAAGATCCATGCTCCACACAGTATTGGCCAAGCGGGCCCTGTGGCTGAAGCCTTGGTCGGCAGATGTTGCGTCGAAACAGAATTGATGCAAGATACCATTTGATGGGAAAGCCCTCTTTGGGGAGAAATTGGATAAAGCCATCTCTCGCGTCACTGGTGGGAAATCGGGCCTGTTACCCCAAGACAGACGGCCCAGGCGCTCCAGGTCTTTTGCGCCTAGATTCCAGTACTCTAAGAATAAGGACTATCGTCAACCCAGGCAGGGAAAAGGCTTCAGACAAAACTGGAGAAGCACACAGTCCACCTTCCTGAAAAACCGCAGACAGGCAACAGCCTCTACTCCACAGGATCCCACTAAGTCTTTTTGACGCCAAGCCGTCCCAAGCAGTCCCTGTGGGAGCCAGACTTCAACTCTTCTCAAAGATCTGGGAGCAAGAGTGCAAGGATCCGTGGGTAGTTTCCACGATCAAATACGGTCATTTTTGGACGTTTTTAGACAAACCCCCCAAAGATTTCTTCTCTCCGACAAAGATGTCAAAGTCTCCTCAAAAAGCAGAGGCGCTGCAACAGTATCTTCTCTCCTTGCAGGATCAGCAGGCGGTGGTTCCCGTACCTCCATCAGAAAGGTTTTCAGGTTTTTATTCCACCCCGTTTCTGGTCCCCAAAGAAACGGGTGGTTGAAGACCAGTCATAGACTTGAAAAGGCTAAATCGCTACATCTTCCTAGAAAAATTCAAGATGGAATCATTACAAACGATCATTCGGGTAGTCCAACCGGGGGACTGGATGCTGTCCATAGACTTGCAGGATGCCTACCTGCATTTACCTATACTCCCATCCTTCCAGAAGTATCTGAGGTTCGCAGTAGGCCAAGTGCATCTTCAATTTCGCAGTCTTCCCTTCGGCCTCTGCACATCTCCAAGAGTCTTCACGAAGACCCTGATCGCCTTCATAGCCCCTTTAAGGGAACAGGGGCTCCTAGTATACCACTATTTAGACGATCTTCTTCTCCTAGCGAAAGATCCAGCCCAGCTACTGGAACACAGAGAAGTTCTCCTGACAGCACTGGCGAGATTCGGATGGAAGGTAAACCAGGAGAAGAGTCATCTTTCTCCAACCCAGGAAATGATTTATCTGGGAGCACTTTTCAACACAGAGAAGGGTACAGTGTCCCTTCCACCCCAGAAGGTGAAGTCAATCATCCGACAGATGAAGAATGTGAGTTCCAGACCATATCTGACTGCCTCGAACTGCCTGAGCCTGATAGGCAGGATGTCATCATGCATCCCGATGGTCCCTTGGGCCCATTGGCATTTGAGATATTTTCAACTGGAGTTCTTGAGGCAGTGGAACAAACGATTTCTAGCTCAACACATATGCCTGACGACCCTGATGCTCAGAAGCCTCCATTGGTGGATGAAGAAACAAACTCTGATGAAGCCACGTGCGTTAGGGCATGTCAACTGGACCATAATTACCACCGACGCCAGCTTAGCAGGCTGGGGCGCACACTGCAATCAAATTTCAGTACAAGGCAGATGGTCTTTTCAGGCGACAGGCCTGGTATCCATTATCCTGTAAATCCGGGCAGTCTACCGGGCATTTCTAGCCCTAGAGTTCGAGATCTCAGGGAAACCAGTGCTCTTACGGATGGACAACAGGGCCGCCGTATCTTACATACATCGACAAGGAGGGACGCACAGCAGACCCCTGCTGAGGGAAGTGGAACCCATAATCCTGTGGGCAGAGAAAAATCTAGAGGACTTAAGGGCAGTTTACCTGCCAGGACGTCTCAACGTACAAGCCGACCTCCTATCTCGCAGGTTCGTAGACGCCAACGAGTGGTCTCTTCACCCCAACATCTTAAATTGGATAACGGACCACTGGGGGCTCCCCGAGCTGGACCTATTCGCAACTGCCAGCAATTCCAAGCTTCCGAGGTTCATCTCAAGGCTACCGCATCCCCAAGCGGAAGCAGTGGACGCTCTCACAGCCCCATGGACATGCGATCTGGCCTATGCATTCCCGCCACGGCCTCTGATCCCAAAACTCCTGGCGAGGGTTATGATCGAATCCACAATAGTAATAGCAGTTCTACCATACTGGCCGAGACGTCCCTGGTTTCCTACGGCAA
The DNA here is from genome assembly GCF_905171775.1 of Rana temporaria. Lineage (NCBI taxonomy): Eukaryota > Metazoa > Chordata > Amphibia > Anura > Ranidae > Rana > Rana temporaria. The sequence continues at coordinate 114,333,142 of NC_053493.1, read as the reverse complement.
TGTTCCTGAGTATGCAACCCCCAGTCAAGATTCCGCTGATACTCTTCCTCCTGTCACAGGGTTGTCACACCCATCCAGATCCAGGCAGGCTGAACCTTCACATCTGGCGGCTGAAAGGCAAAAGTTCGAATCTCTACGTTGCTCCAGCAAAGTTATTGCTACCCTCCTAAGGGCTAGAAAGCCATCCACAAACAGTATATACGGGAAAGTGTGGAACAAGTTCAGGTCCTTCATGTCTGACAAAAACTGCGATCCGGAGTTTCCATCATCTTCTCAAATTCTTGATTTTTTGCAGGCAGGCCTAAGCAAGGGTCTTGCCCTAAGTACATTAAAGGTACAAGTAGCAGCAATTTCATCGGCAACCAGGAAGAGGTGGGCCGAGGACCCACTAATAGTCCAATTCTTCAAGGCTGTCAGAAGGATCCGGCCGCTAACTAAGCAGTCTTTTCCCACCTGGGACCTCGCTATCATCCTAGAATCCCTAGTCAATCCGCCTTTTGCCCCTTCGGGCTCAGCATCACTGTGGAATCTAACCTTGAAGCTTACATTTTTGATAGCCATAACATCGGGCAGACGGGTTTCAGAGCTCCAAGCTCTAGGAGCAGACGACAATCACATTGTGTTCTACCCCGACAGGGTGGAACTCAGGACAGTTCGTGGGTTTATCCCCAAAGTTGCATCATCCTTATCCATGTCGGAACCCTGGGCACTCCCAACATTCCTAGAGCAGGACTCAGGCTCTTTTCACGAGCTAGACATTGCTTCCACGCTGAAGCATTATCTCCAGGCCACAGCGTCTTTCAGAAACTCTTCCAAGTTGCTCCCCTGGGGGAAAAGAAAAGGTGAGGAGGCGTCAGCAAGAACAATCTCCTCATGGATTGTGAAGCTAATTCATAAAGCGTACAGGGCAAGAGGTCTGGATCCTCCGTTGACGGTTAAGGCGCACTCCACGAGGGCAGTCTCTGCCTCTTGGGCAGCAAGGGCAAACGTGTCGATCGAGACTATCTGTAGGGCAGCGACCTGGTCGTCCCAACACACGTTTATGAAACATTATCGGGTGGACCCAGGAGCTCTCTCTTCGGTAGAGTTTGGCAGACAGGCGATCAAGTCAGCCGTCGCCTCCTCTATTTGTTAACCTTTGTTAATGATGTCCTTGTAATAAAACAAGTAGCATCCCACCCGTTTCAGCTAGTTATTTGTCACAGGTATGCTGCCATGGAGGCACCAGGAAAACGGAAAATTGTATCATACTTACCAGTAATTTTCCTTTCCTGGTGCCTATCCATGGCAGCATACACTCCCACCCTCGGTTTTCTATATTACGGAGAATGTGGGGGCGGTGTTCACCGACTCTTTTAAAATATTCACTAATCCTGAGGGAGGAGCCAAGGCGGAGTTTGTCACAGGTATGCTGCCATGGATAGGCACCAGGAAAGGAAAATTACTGGTAAGTATGATACAATTTTCCGTTTTTTTTAAAACGTGTTTGAAAAATTGCTGTGCAAATACCGTGTGAGATAAAAAGTTGTAATGACAGCCATTGTATTCTCTAGGCTAGGGTCTTTGCTAAAAAATCATATATAATGTTTTGGGGTTCTATGTAATTTTCTACCAAATAAATTATGATTTTTACATGTAGGAGAGGAATGTCAGAATTGGGTGCTCCAGAACGCCTGATGGTGCTCCCTGCATGTTGGGCCTGTCTATGTGGCCACACTGTGTAAAAGTCTCACACATGTGGTATCACCATACTCGGGAGGAATAGCAGAATGTGTTTTGGGGTGTAATTTGTGGTATGCATATGCTGTGTGTGAGAAATAACCTGCTAAAATGACAATTTTGTGAAAGAAAAAGAAAATCTTGATTTTGCAAAGAATTGTGGGGAAAAAATCACAACTTTAAAAAACTCACAATGCCTCTTTCTAAATACCTTGGAATGTCTTCTTTCCAAAAAGGGGTCATTTAGGGGATATTTGTACTTTTCTGGCATGTTAGGGTCTCAAGAAATGTCCGTCAGTACTTCAGGTGTGATCAATTTTCAGATATTGGCACCATAGCTTATGGACTCTCTAACTTTCACAAAGACCAAATAATATACACAAATTTGGGTTATTTTTACCAAAGATGTGTAGCAGTATACATTTTGGCCAAAATTTATGAACAAAAATTACTAATTTTAAAAATGTTATAACAGAAACGAGAAAAATTCAATTTTTTTTTACAGAATTTTCAGCCTTTTTTCTTTTATAGCGCAAAAAAATAAAAACCCAACGGTGATTAAATACCACCAAAAGAAAGCTCTATTTGTGTAAAAAAAAGGACAAAAATTTCATATGGGTACAATGTTGTAGAGTACCGAAAGCTAAAAATTGGTCTGGTTAGGAAGGGGGTTTAAGTGCCCAGTTGTCAAGAGGTTAAACAAGGTTCCACCATATTTCATAATGAGCTATTGCATGCTAGCTCATTATGCCTTTGTCTTGCAGGTTTTTTTTGGGGGGGGGGGGTTACAACCACTTTAATCAGATTAGGACTTGGGTAGATAACTAAGTAGACATGCAAGAAGAAAGGGAGAAAGTGAGAAAAGAAAGAAAATTGGCTAAAAATAAATCAGAATTTGACTTTGACATAATTTATTAGGCAAAAAAAGGGTCCAAACTCAATGCCTTCCACACTCAACACTCGTCACACATATTTTAACACAATATAAAAACATAAAACTGCAGTACAGTATAAACCAAAGGCAAACTCCTTGAGGCCTGGTTCACACCTATGTATTTTTTTAGTGTGGTTTCAGTTTGGCAGTAACACACTACAGTCCATTTAACATGGTTTCCTATGGGTCATGTTCACATCTGTGCATTTTTTGGAAAGGGCCAGGGACTTTTTTCTGGTTTTTTTTATTTCAAAGACTTCAATGGATCAAAAATGTGTATTGAAAAACACAAAATGCACCTGGAATATGCAAACTGCACCCTGAATAGATGTGAACAGGCCTAAAGCCCAACTCTGGGCACAAAAAAAAAACACTAGCTGTATTTACAACTACTGTACGTAGGGTATATATAGTTAAAATGTGATTTTTTTTTTCTTTTCTGTATTTTGGTTACATCCAACTGAAAGCAAAACTCTTTTTCCATTTTGGATAGCGTTATGCCACGTACACACGACTGTTTTTCATGACGAGAAAAATGCATTTTTTTAAAATGGTTGTGAAAAACAGTCGTGTGTAGGCTCCAGAGCATTTTTCTTGACGAGAAAAATGGGCGTTAACAATTTAGAACCTGCTCTATTTTTTCTCGTCGTGAAAAACGGACGTGTGTACGCTTTAACGAGGAGGAAAAAAACACGCATGCTCAGCAGAGGGATGGTGGGATCAGGGGCAGAGGGATGGTGGGATCAGAGGCAGAGGGATGGTAAAATTAGAGGCAGAGGGATGGTGGGATCAGAGGCAGAGGGATAGATGGGATCAGGCAGAGGGGTGATGCTATTGGAGGGATGGGATCAGTGACACTGGCACTCACCTGCTCTGTGTCAGTCGATTCCTGCTCCTCCATGCTGCTCAGTGTGTTTTCTCCTTCCAGTGCCTCCAGTGAAGCCTCTCCTGATGTCAGGTCTCCTCAAGCTCCTCCCCCTTGCACTGTACTGGCTGTCAGCTCATCCGCTGATTTTCAGCTTCAGTGAAAGGGACGTGGCTTTATCCACCATGCAGGCTCTGCCTCTGTGTTTCTCCCGGAGACACAGAGCACCGCACGGAGCGACGGATGACGTCATCAGAGATCAATTAGACCGAATTGCATCATCGGTGCAGCATTGTGAATGTTTGAATCGCGATGCATCAATGCTGCGATTATATTCAACACCCATAGTAGTCACCAGGATTACCAGAACTAGCGTCCCCATTGGAAAATTTCCCCTCTCTTCCTTTTCTGGTAACTAGGAATAAAAACTGACAGGTGTTCTAATCCCTCCCCAGTCTATCCAAAGTTAAAAAAAAAAAATGTTTTGCCTTCAGTTATACTTTAAACCTGTTTCTAAGATCTTTTATAGATTGGTTTTACCTTGAACATACCACTACTCATATATGTATGCCTTTGATCCAAACTTAGCATATACATTTCTGTAGCCTTTAGTCTGCTAATTCAAGATGCAGGAGCATGAGCTATATAGTATCTCATATAAGTGAGTACACCCCTCACGTGTAAATATTTTATTATATCTTTTTATGTGACAACACTGAAGAAATTACACTTTGCTGTAATGTAAAGTAGTGAGTGTACAGCTTGTATAACAGTGTAAATTTTTGTCCCCTCAAAATAACTCCACACACAGCCATTAATGTCTAAACCGCTGCAAAAAAAGTGAGTATACCCCTAAGTGAAAATGTCCAAATTGGGCCCAAAGTGTCAATATTTTGTGTGACCGCCATTATTTCCAGCACTGCATTAACCCTCTTGGGCATGGAGTTTACCAGAGCTTCACAGGTTGCCATTGGAGTCCTCTTTCACTCCTCCATGATGACATAACGGAGCTGGTAGATTTTAGAGACCTTGTGCTCCTCCACCTCCCGTTTGCGGATCCCCCACAGATGCTCAATAGGGTTTAGGTCTGGAGACCAGCTTGGCCAGTTCATCATCTTTACCCTCAGCTTCTTTAGCAAGGCAGTGGTCATCTTGGAGGTGTGTTTGGGGTCATTATCTTGTTGGAATACTGCCCTGTGGCCCAGTCTCCGAAGGGAGGGGATCATGCTCTGCTTCAGTATGTCACAGTATATGTTGGCATTCATGGTTCCCTCAATGAACTGTAGCTCCCCAGTGCGGACAGCACTCATGCAGCCCCAGACCATGGCACTCCCACCACCATGTCTGACTGCAGACAAGACACACTTATCTTTGTACTTCTCACCTGGTTGCTGCCACACACGCTTGACACCATCTGAACCAAATACGTTTATCTTGGTCTCTTAGACCACATGACATGGTTCCAGTAATCCATGTCCTTAGTCTTCTTGTCTTCAGCAAACTGTTTGCAGGCTTTCTTGTGCATCATCTTTACAAAAGGCTTCCTTCTGGCATGACAGCCATGCAGACCAATTTGATGCAGTGTGCAGCGTCTGGTTTGAGCACTGACAGGCTGACCCCCCACCCCTTCAACCTCTGCAGTAATGCTGGCAGAACTCATACATCATCTTTGTTTGATCATGGCGATGCCTGTTCTGAGTGAAACCTGTCCTGTTAAACCACTGTATGGTCTTGGCAAACTTCTTATAGCCTAGACCATCTTTATGTAGAGCAACAATACTTTTTTCAGATCCTGACAGAGAGTTCTTTGCCATAGGGTGCTATGTTGAACTTCCAGTGACCAGTATGAGAGATTGAGAGCGATAACACCAAATAACATACCTGCTCCCCATTCACACCTGAGACCTTGTAACACTAGCGAGTCACATGACACCAGGGAGAAAAAATGGCTATTTGGGCCTAATTTGGACATTTTCACTTAGCAGTTTTACTCATTTTTGTTGCCAGTGGAATAGACATTAATGGCTGTGCATGAGTTATTTTGAGGGGACAGCAAATTTACACTGTTATACAAGCTGTACACTCACTACTTTACATTGTAGCAACGTGTAATTTCTTCAGTGTTTTCACATGAACAGATATAATAAAATATTTACAATAAATGTGAGGGGTGTACTGACTTTTGTGAGATGTCAAATGTTTTATCTGTCTTTGGTTAAGTAACGTTTGAAGCAGAATGAATACATTGAAATTGTTATGCCCTAAGAAACACTTGAAGAAACACAGCCACAGACTGGGCATCCACACTTTGGGCCAGATTCACAGAAAAAGTACGCCATCTGCTGATACTCCGGCGTACTTTCAAATTTGCCGCGTCGTATCTTTATTTTGAATTCACAAACAAAGATACAACGGCATTTGGCTAAGATCCGACAGGCGTACGGCTTCGTACGCCTTCGGATCTTAGGATGCAATACTTCGGCGCCCGCTGGGTGGAGTTCGCATTGTTTTCCGCATCGGGTATGCAAATGAGCTGTTTACGGCGATCCACGAAGGTACGCGCATTCGTCGCATTCTCTTATGTCGTCGCTAGTCGGCTTTTCCCGTCGCAAAGTTACGGCTGCTATTTAGGTGGTGTAAAGATAGACAGCCCATGTTAAAGTATGGCCGTCATTCCTGCGTTGAATTTCAATTTTTTTTGCGTAAGCCGTCCGGGAATACGAAAGGACGTAACGCACGTCGCCGTTCAAAACATTACGTCGGGGCGACCTCATTTCGCGCAAAGCACAGCGGGAAATTTCAAAACGGAGCATGCACAGTACGTTCGGCGTGGGAACGCGCCTAATTTAAATGGTACACGCCCCAATTTAATTAGGCGGGCTTGCGCGGACAGCTTTAAGATACGCCGCCGCAAGTTTACAGGCAAGTGCTTTGTGAATCAAGCACTTACGATGAAAACTTGCGGCGGTGTAACGTAAACGGGATACGTTACGCCGCCGTAAAAGTATATGAATCTGGCCCTAAGCATTTATAATGAATTTTAAATCTGCAACTTTGGTTTAAGGCATGCTAAGAATGAAAGTCAAATGCAGAAAAGCAATGCCCTTTTACGTAAAAGCCAAACTGCGCATATGGTGATTTTTTTTTTTAAGCAGAGGTTCCCCTGAAAAATATGTATGCAGAGGTTACCTTGAGAAAACCCCATGTCAAAATATTTCTGGATAGCTAATGACAAGCAACTCTTCGCCTAAAAGAAGCAATACTTGGGCTCGGAAGGTAGAAGTTAGGCTAAAACAAACTTTTAAGGTCAAGATTTCCACTTCAGCAGCTTGGATGAGTGGGTCTGCTGATTATTTTGAAATATGATATACAGTATGTGAAGGTAACCTTTTTTCATCACATGCTTAGATTTTCCTAGGATTGTGCCAGGTCAGGTCATGATCAGCGATATCTTTGCTGCTAGATTGCAACTGACCTTTGACAAGTAAAGAGAGGTAAATCTGCTAACTGCTGGTATTGTTTACCTAACCTAAATGATATTTCTTTCGCTTCATTAACTACTTGCCAACCAGCCGCCGCAGTTCTACGGCGGCAGGTCGGCTCCCCTGCGCGAGAGCCCGTACAATAACGTCGGCTCCCTAAGCGGGTGCCCAGCGGCGCGCACGCGCCCCCCGCTCGTCCCTGACTCCCGCGTGCATGCCCCGCGGGCGCGATCGCCGCCGGGTACCCGCGATTGCTCGTTACAGAGCGAGGACCGGGAGCTGTGTGTGTGTAAACACACAGCTCCCGGTCCTGTCAGGGTCTTGTTCATGCAATGTATGAACAGCGATCAGTCATTTCCCCTAGTGAGGCCACCCCCCCTACAGTTAGAACACACCCAGGGAACATACTTAACCCCTTCCCCACCCCCTAGTGTTAACCCCTTCCCTGCCAGTGGCATTTTTATAGTAATCCAATGCATTTTTATAGCACTGATCGCTATAAAAATGCCAATGGTCCCAAAAATGTGTCCGAAGTGTCCGCCATAATGTCGCAGTACCGAAAAATATTCGCTGATCGCCCCCATTACTAGTAAAAAAAATAATATTAATAAAAATGCCATAAAACTACCCCCTATTTTGTAAATGCTATAACTTTTGCGCAAACCAATCAATAAACGTTTATTGGGATTTTTTTTAACGAAAAATATGTAGAAGAATACGTATCGGCCTAAACTGAGGAAAAAAAAGTTTTTTTTATATATTTTTGAGGGATATTTATTATAGCAAAAAGTAAAAAATATTCATTTTTTTCAAAATTGTCGCTCTATTTTTGTTTATAGCGCAAAAAACTAAAAACCGCAGAGGTGATCAAATACCACCAAAAGAAAGCTCTATTTGTGGGAAAAAAAGGACGCCAATTTTGTTTGGGAGCAACGTCGCGCGACCGCGCAATTGTCAGTTAAAGCGACGCAGTGCCGAATCGCAAAAAGTGCTCTGGTCTTTGACCAGCAATATGGTCCGGGGGTTAAGTGGATGAAGTGGAATATCTGAGCACCACAAACCAAAAACCCAATTTAATACATTTTTAGTATTCAAAACAAATTTGCCCACCTATCTAGGTCCTTATTTTGTTGAGAAATTACTTTGAAAAACAACCCCCTAGCATTATTGGCTGTGCCCATCTTGAGTAAGGGCAGATGATTCACTTACTTCCTGGAATCCATCTGCCATTAGCTCAGGCATGCATGCAGGCAGGAATGTGTGCTTAGCTGAGAAAGCCCCTCCTCCCTGATGGCATGAATAACCCACCACACATTTGTGGCAGTGTTGAATTGTAAGTTTTGTTAACTTGCTGCACATTTTCACTGGCAAGCTGTACACTTGCAGAGCACTTGAATCACAAGTTCTAGTTGACACTTTTCAAATTTGTAGCACATTTGCGTGTCAAGTCTCTAGCATGAGCAAGTGCAATGGTAGTCTACAACAAGAGTTCTGCAAGTTTACAGCATGAAAATTCAGCCACAGTGACCCCTGTGGTGGGATGACTATTGCACAATATAACTGAACCAGAACTTGCAGCAGGATTGCAGAATGTTTGCAAAGAAAGTTGATCTGGAGTCATGCAATGCGGACTTGCTGCAATTGTGCAACACACTTGTGAAGCCTGACAAGTCTAACAATAGTTTAGCAAGTTATTTTTGGCAGCACGATTGCTTGCTATCTGGGCTCCTGAAGACTCCTGGGGTGTATGACATAATTTGCCTAGGCCTGGAAACCAGAAAGCAACTGAAGAAATGTAATAATAATAAAAAAAAATAAAAAAATATGAGATCCTTTCCTATCGATTTACTAATGCATCAAGGATTACAAATAGTCTGTTTGAGAGAGTGAAGGTTTGCAAACGGGGGAAAAAAAAAATATTTCAGGTATATGCAGGTTAACTGGTTGCCGACCAGTCGCCGTTGTTTTACGGTGGCAGGTCGGCTCCCCTGCGCGAGAGCACGTAATATAACGTCGGCTCTCCAGCTCCCGGTCCTGTCAGGGAGAGAAATGCTGATCTTCTGTTCATACAATGTATGAACAGAAGATCAGTCATTTCCCCTAGTGAGGCCACCCCCCCTACAGTTAGAACACACCCAGGGAACATACTTAACCCCTTCCCCGCCCCCTAGTGTTAACCCCTTCACTGCCAGTGGCATTTTTATAGTAATCCAATGCATTTTTATAGCACTGATCGCTATAAAAATGCCAATGATTCCAAAAATATGTCAAAAGTGTCCGAAGTGTCCGCCTTAATGTCACAGTACCGAAAAATAATCGCTGATCGCCGCCATTACTATTTTGTAAATGCTATAACTTTTGCGCAAACCAATCAATAAACACTTATTGCGATTTTTTTACAAAAAATATGTAGAAGAATACGTATCAGCCTAAACTGAGGGAAAAAAATGTGTTTTTTTATATATTTTTGGGGGACATTTATTATAGCAAAAAGTAAAAAATATGATTTTTTTTCAAAATTGTCGCTTTATTTTTGTTTATAGCGCAAAAACTAAAAACCGCAGAGGTGATCAAATACCACCAAAAGAAAGCTCTATTTGTGGGGAAAAAAAGGACCCCAATTTTGTTTGGGAGCCATGTCGCACGACCACGCAATTGTCAGTTAAAGCGACACAGTGCCGAATCGCAAAAAGTGCTCTGGTCTTTGACCAGCAATATGGTCTGGGGATTAAATGGTTAAAGCACTTATAGTCACTCTATAATAACAGCCTATATGATCTACCCTGACATTGATCATGACCACAAACATGGTTATATATTGTACTGGAGTCAAGCCATCAGACAGTTCCAAATCAGCGGTCTTTCTAGTAGACAAGTTTTTTTGGCTGGATATTCAACAGAGCAAAATTGTTTTTAGTATAGATTGCAATTGGTTGACCTGACAGCAGAGATGAACAGCAGTATATTTTTTTAAAATAATCAGCTAATAATTGCACCGAATAGGAATGACGAGTGTGTACTCAGCATCAGTCTGCTATTTCAAATATTATAAGCATTGATGAATGTACAGTTGGTCGAAAGCAATCTATAAATTAAACTTCTCCCATGATTCCTCTTCCTGCTTTTTACTTAAAATGTTTTTTAAGCCACTAACTGATCATTATACCATTCCCCTCTGTCACATAAAAAGCTGTATCCTAGTGCCTGTGCTTTATAAAAAAAAAAGGAAGCAGGTTCTACCTGTTTTAACAGTGTTTTTCAGCAATCACATGACTCCAGGCTCTCAGCTCTCCCCATGTGATATCTACAGCGGGCGGGGCCAAGATTCCCCTGCTGACGTCAGCCAGGGAGGCGAGGAGGGGAGAGCCTGGAGTCACGTGATCACTGGAAGACACTGTTAAAACAGGTAGAAATCAACATAAAAAAAAAAAAGCACAGGCACTAGGACTCAGCCCTTTTTGTGACAGAGGGGATGATATAAAGATGATATCATTTTGAAGCAGCAGGGAGCAGAGCAGCGCAAGTGAGAGCTGGCAGGCAGGTAGGGGAGGGGGGGAGGACAGAGGGAGACACAGGGAGAGCTGCAGATAGCAGCATATGACGGAGGCACGTACACTGACCACAGTGTCAGGGCTCAGCAGCCCTAATATATCATGCTCAGTGTACAGAGGGGAGGTTATAAACTGTCAGGATCAGCTAGATATTTCAGGTGATACAGGGGGCCAAATTACACAGCACAAGCACTGTGCTGTATAACATGTTTTAAGGGAGCAGGATCCTTGTTTTTTTTTTTTGGTGTTAACAAATGCTTTAAACTGCTTTTATAGAGTAAAGTCAATCTAAACGACAAAAAATTATTGCGTGATCTCAAAATTAACCAACAGGTGGTGCTGTGAGCAAAATATCTGAGATGACAGCTAATAGCCTGCTCAGAATAGAGGAAATTATGTGTAGAGATCTGAACTATCTGCAAAGCGTTTCTGCAAATGTATATATTGTTTATATAATAAGTATATTGTATGTTGATGGTCATTTTTGTATGGTGTTTATTTTAAAAATGTGTTTTTTTTTCCAGGTAAGGTTTCTAGATTGACAATTGCTGTGGTTATCCTGACCATCACATTACTTGGTCTTGTGGTCGTGTTTCTTATCTGTAGGAAACGGTTGATGAAGGAATATTATGAGTCCGTATGAGAAAATCATTGGAGAAACGCTCAGTTGTATGCCATTAAAAATGATGTTATATTAAAATGACCGTGCGTAAAAAACAAGAGAACTGGCTACTAAACATCTGGCACAAAGGCAGATGAAAAGGAAATATCACTGCTGTTATCTCATCAAGAGGTCACACAAATCTGTAACAAGACTTTATGAAGTGGAATCAGAGGATGCGCTTGTATCTGAGTTTTTGGATGATGCTTTAGAGAGCAAAAGTGACCGCTATGCTTTGCTAAGTGTACAGATTACATCAATCACTTCATTTCTGGAATATAAAGTAGGAAATACACAAGGGGAATGAAACAGATTTGCACTGATGAGATTTCTTGCTAAGAAAGTGTTCAATACATATATATTACATAATAATATAAACTTTATATATTTTAGCAATTTTTACATTCTTTGTTGATGGAATGGCCCTCCTCATCACAGCTAGCAATAAAAATTATGCATTTGATGCAGACAAAAGTCACTTGTTTATGGCCTTAGCTTTAGTGTTCTCTGCATGGTGTGCAAGTGTTGGGTGCTGCCATAAGGAAATTGCCATTCTCAACAGAGGCGTAGAACAGCGGACACCTACATTAGGTTAAAGTGGAAGTAAACCCTCCATACACCCAGTGAAGTAAACAGCCTTAGATTATACACTGAGATGAACCAAATCTCCCTACATAAGTTTTACATGTATATCTGCTGTCTTCATATTTATATACTGTTTAGAAAGTTCAGATTGTGTTAGGTGATTTTCTCTTCCTGTTTAACACAGGGTGTGATATCTGGGCATACAGCCAAGATAGCTAAAATTGCTGATTGGAGGAAAGACACACACCCCCTCTCTCATCATAGGCAGAGACTCTCAGAGGTGCTTTTTAATAGGGCCAGCTGCCTGCTAATCTATTTATAGCAACCTCCGTAAGATTAGATGTCCCGTGCATCCCCTCCCCTTACATTAGATGTCAAGAGCCACCCCACCATCAGAAGTTAGATCCCCTACTCTCCCTTACATCACAATGCACCCCCTTTGCCTTTGCTGCTGCTGGGAAGAAGCTGGATGCATTGCTTGAAAGCAGAAAGTAGGGGCTGGAGGAGCATCAGAGGTGGGCTGGAGCTCTCCTGCAGCTGCAGGAGAGGTGCGAGGGCCACATGAAATGGCCCGGAGGGCCGGATACAGCCCACGGGCCTTGTGTTTGACACCTGTGGCATAGAGAATGCATAGCAAATTACGCCTGATCCAGGTCTTCTATACAAAGTTTACCACTGGCCTGTCTGAGCAGTGTGCTCTATTGAAGGTATGTGTTTTAAAACACAGGCCCAGTGCAAGCATTCTTTTCTACTTAGGCCAAGGTGCATTTTGCCCCAACAGTCCTCCCCCACCATCCTCCCGCCTGCCCACCGTCCTCTCCCACCATCCTCCTGCCTGCCCACCGTCCTCCCCCACCATCCTCCTGCCTGCCGACCGTCCTCTCCCACCACCTCCTGCCTGCCCACCGTCCTCCCCCACCATCCTCCCGCCTGCCCACCGTCCTCTCCCACCATCCTCCTGCCTGCCCACCGTCCTCTCCCACCATCCTCCTGCCTGCCCACCGTCCTCCCCCGCCAGCCCACCGTCCTCTCCCACCATCCTCCCGCCTGCCCACCGTCCTCTCCCACCATCCTCCTGCCTGCCCACTGTCCTCCCCCACCATCTTCCCGCCTGCTCACCATCCTCCCACCACCACAACAGCCGTCCATTTTCTACATTTTTTTATTTTTTGTTTACATGTTTTAAAAATCAATCAAGATTGTACACATAATAAATATCCAGCCAAATGAAGAACAAAGGGGATAGTAAACAAACAGCACTTGGCAGCTGGTCAGGAACATGTAAATCAAAGAGCAGGACTGGATGCTGCTCCGAGGCAAAAGACCCAAATAATTGTGAAAGGGAATCGTACAAGAAAAAGCTCTGGACAAACAGTATTGTAAAAAATATTTTTACTGATAATAGGCACATAAAATAAATGTGAGTATTCATGAATATTTAGATTATTTCCAAAGTGCTAAAGGTGATCATTGGAAAAGAGCTGTTACTTCTACTTACTGGTCTTTACATGAATTGTATATAGTGTTTTCAATATATGTAAAGGTAAATATTTCCAGCTTTTCATTGGCAAGTTATTCAGGTTATTTAAAGTGGAAACCAGACCCAAAACCAAAAACCAACCAACCATTAGATGTTGTGGCTGTAGTTTAAATTTTTTAAAGGGGAGGTTCACCCTAAAAACGACTTTCTCTTATTACACTGGCCCCCCACATTACAATACGATTATGCCTATTAGTTTTTTTTTGATGCTGTACATACCTTCGTACAGCTAATTCACCCGTGGCTTCCGGGTTGCGAGTCCCGCGGGAGTGGGCGTTCCTAACATGCTGGTAAATGACGTTTTGCCAAAAAACGAGCTCCCCCCGTCGCGTAAGCCGCGTCAGGATTGGCGAAAGGAACCGAACGGCGATGCGCAGGCGCAGTATAGCGCCGACTCGCCGTTCGGCTCCTTTCGCCAATCGTGACGCAGCTTACGCGACGGGGGGAGCTCGTTTTTGTCCAAACGTCAATCACCAGCATGTTAGGAACGCCCACTCCCGCGGGACTCGCAACCCGGAAGCCACGGGTGAATTAGCTGTACGAAGGTATGTACAGCATAAAAAAAAACTAATAGGCAAAATCGTATTGTAATGTGGGGGGCCAGTGTAATAAGGGAAAGTCGTTTTTAGGGTGAACCTCCCCTTTAAGGCTTTTCCCTCTGTTTTCACCTGGCGATCTAGCCAGTAACATATCTTCTGTATTCGAGTGCCCCCACTCTGGATGAAGGAGAAAATGGGGCACTTTTGGATGCCAACATGGTTAGCCTGGGGGTAGAAGAGTGTAAAGCCTAGTACACACGATTAGATTTTCTACTGACAAAGCGTAGGACTTTTGTCCGAATGGCGTTGGCCATGAACTTGTCTTGCATACAAACGGCAAAGAATTGTAGGCCAACAAACACGTTAGCTCTTTAGCGCCACCCTTTGGGCAACTTCTGCTAATGTTGTGTTATGGTCAGCATTGCTTCTGAGCATGCGTGTTTGCACTTTGGATTTTTTTCTAAAGGACTTCTGTACACACGATCGGATAATCAGACAACACACATCTGTTGTCAGAAAATTTTAAAGCATGCTATGCAACATTTGTTGGCGGAAAATCCGACAACAATTGTCCGATGGAGCGTACAAACGGATGGATTTTCAGGCAACAACAGCATGCCATCACACAATTACCGTCGGAAAATCGAATCGTGTGTACGGGCCTTTAGATGTACTAGCAGATGTCAAATTCCAGCTAACACTTTCTGATCAGTCACAGCAACAGTTTTTTTTTGTTCCTTTTGGGATAGAGGTTTTACATAAATAAATAAAATGTAATCATTGTAATCACCCTTGTCTGTGGCTAATGACTACATTCGCAGAATAGCTTGTTTTGTTGAAAAATAACAAACTCAACTGGGAGGTGAAATAAAAGGAAAAAAACAAATACAGTTATTACATCTAAGGATTGGTAAACTGCAATAAAATAAATGTTTGCCCTTCAATTAAATAATGCTTTAAATCAGTGGGTTTAGTTCCATTTTAAACCTTTTTAATCAAAGAAATATTGATATAAAGTATAGCTATGGATGTAAGGTACAATCCATTTGACTTCATATCATGAATTTAGGAATTTTGGAATTCTTTTTTAAAGATTAAACCCAAAAATAAACATTTAGGCCCGGATTCACGTAGCACTTACGCCGACGTATCTCGAGATACGCCGCGTAAGTGTAAATGTGCGCCGTCGTATCTGTGCGCCGTGCCCACAGAACTAGATACGCCTGAAAATAGGCTTCCTATGACCAACGTAACTTTCCTACGCCATCGTATCGTAGGCGCATATTTACGCTGGCCGCAAGGGGCGCTCCCATTGATTTACGATTCGAATATGCAAATGAGTGAGATACGCCGATTCACGAACGTACTTGCGCCCGGCGCATTAAGATACACGGTTTACGTAAGGCTTGCGTCCGGCGTATAGTTATTCCCCATCTATGAGGCGCAACTCATGCAAAGGTATGGACCAGGGAACAGCCGTCGTATTTTACGTAGTTTACGTAGTAGTACGTGAATAGGGATGGGCGTAGGTTACGTTCACATCGTAGGCAGTGATTCGACGTATCTTAGGGAGTATTTTCGACGTGATTCTGAGCATGTGCACTGGGTTGCGTCCACGGGACGGTGCATGCGCCGTTCGTTCGGCCCATCATTTGCATGGGGTCACGCTTCATTTAAATGGCTCACGCCCACTTCCATCTACTTTAAATTAGGCTGGCTTACGCCTACGAATTTACGTTACGCCGGGGCAACGTAGGGCGCATTTGCTTTGTGAATACTGTGCTCGCCGCTCTGCGCTACGTCGGCATAGCGTATATTCGATACGCTACGCCGGCATAACTATGCGCCGTTGTATGTGAATCCGGGTTATAATGTATTGTAATTTACCAATCCTCAAATATGGTTTCTGCATTTGTTTTCTTTATTTATACTTGTGTTCAGATATTCAATTGTGTTCAACTATAAAACCCCAAAAATGTTAAAAGCTAAAGCAAATGTATAATTGTATGATATATTATGTATAGTATATTTTAAAATTACATGGGGCGTATGTGAAAGCAAAGGATTACTTTTGTCAAAAATATATTTTTTGGTGCTGCTTTTCTTTTTGTAAAATGTGATAATAAAAATATTATTGTGAATTGGTTCCATCTATAATTTCGTTGATGTATCTATGCATTGGATTAAACATTTTGTTTCAGAATTTTTTCATTTAAAAATGGCATCAAATTCACAAGCCAGTACAGCTATCTATACCTTTGTTTTATTTGTAATACTCTTTGATATATAAACTTAAAGTGATTGTAAAAGTTCGCCTTTTTGTAAATAACAAACGTTATACTCACCTGCTCTGTGAAAGGGTTTTTGCAAAGAGCGGTCCCGATCCTCCTCTTCTGGGGTCCATCGGTGGCGCTTCTGGCTCCTCCTATTCAGAGTTGCTTTCCATGGGGGCACTCGTGCGAACACGCTCCCTGTATCCATTGACACAGACAGCAGAACTCGGCTCCACCCCCCGGCTCCCGTGTCAATGGCTGCTGTTATCAGTCTATCCATTAAGAAACCGAGACAGCGGCTGGAGCTGCTGTGCTCCTCCCCGTCACTGGAACGATTGGGTTAAGGTAAGAAAAAGGGGGGCTCTGAGGGTGTCACAAACTACGGTGAGCAAGAGTGAACCACAACTGCGGTTAGGAAAAGGTTTCAATGCACTTCTCTATGTAATGTGATTTTCAGTACTGGACCCCAGGCGTCACTCTAATCAGAGAAAAAGAGTTTGGGGTTCACTACATCATTTCTCACACATACAGGAATGCATTGAGCTACTAAGGGAGGAGGTATTACTACATACCTACAACCCTTGGCTTTAAAAGGTATAAGCGAACATGTTCCGTTTTCAGGCCAGAAGCACGTATTCTATAATTAACGAACGTCAAGGACGTAGCATAAGAAAATACTGTATCCGGATATCATATGCTTGAGAGAGGCAACTGTTGGTTAAATGGTTTAAGAATGTATACCCCTTTAAGATATGCCACAATAGTAATATGAATCCTCAATAGCTAATCCCAAGCAAGGTGGTAGTTTAATACAATATGAGAACAGGGTAATTCCAGAGCAATAAATGTAACGTAGTAAGGGTACATATCTGTTTGCAGAGCATCAGGCTTCACAGTAATTGCATAGGGCTAGATTCAGAAAGAATTTACGTCGATGTATCTTTTTTCTGTATTCAGAAAGCAAGATACGCTGAAATTTGGCTAAGATACGGCCGACGTAAGTCTCTTACGCCGTCGTATCTTAGTTGCATATTTATGCTGGCTGCTAGGTGGCGCTTTCGTAGATTTACACGTCGAATATGGTAATGAGCTAGATACGCCGATTCACAAACGTAGTTGCGCCCGGCGTATCTATATACGTCGTTTGCGTAAGGCGTCGGACCGGCGTAAAGTTACCCCTGCTATATGAGGCACAGGCAATGTTAAGGATGTACGTCGGGCCAGCGTCGAGATTTGCGTAGTTTACGTCGTTTGCGTAAGTCGTACGCGAATAGGGCTGTGCGTAAGTTACGTTCACGTCTAAAGCAATGACTATTTGCGGCGTAATTTGGAGCATGCGCACTGGGATACTTTCACGGACGGCGCATGCGTCGTTCGTTAGTAACGTCAATTACGTGGGGTCACGACTATTTAGCATACAACACACCCCCTACCAGCCTATTTTGAATAAGGCGGGCTTACGCCGGCCCATATACGCTACGCCGCCGTAACTTTGGGCGCAAGTTCTTTCTGAATACAGGACTTGCCTCTCAAAGTTACGGCGGCGTAGCGTATATGAGATACGCTACGCCCGCCTAAAGATAGGCGCTCGTATCTGAATCTAGCCCATAGTATTGTTGGCAGCAATGGGATTAGGTACTTGAGGGTCTCCTGGTGGTGGATATCTTTGGGTGTCCCCACAGCAACTGAAGTAACAATGGCAGCGTGGATCCAGGTAGAGAATACTTAGCAGCAGTGAGCAGTAGCTTGATGGTAGTGTGGATCCGGGCTGTGGTAGTTTACTGCACCGTGGATAGTTTCGCCAGTAGTTTGATGGTAGCGTGGACCGGCTACGGCTGACAATAACAGAACAGCGTGTAGTGACAGCGCTGTGTGTTTATTTTTTTTTTTTATTTTTTTTTATTGAAGTATTGTAGTCAAGACATACAAACATTGAAAAAGAAGAGTGCCGTGGCAGAACACCAGGCCTCTCCACGACCAACATGGCCACAACATAGGCAATCTACCTAACATGGGTATCTGACTGCTCACACAGAAAACCACCACCCAGTCCCCAACCCACCCCCCAACAACCCTAAAACTCAGTTCACCACCACCCCCGGGTAACAGCTCCAAGAAAAAAAAAAAAAAAGAAAACAGGTACACGAGTCAGTTGACCATAATAAGCATTTATAGTTACAGAAACAATAGTATAGTAATGTACATGCAACCCCAGCGGACAGCGCATACCAACCAGGGGAATGACTAGTAAGAATGAAAGCCCCCGCCCCCACTACATTAGAGCTATGCCCACCGGTCCCTCAAATCAGGACTAGTAATCCGCAAATCAACTCCTGCCAGTCAGCCGACCACCCTAACCCGCAGTGACATCAGAATCGTACCATGCCCGCCAGACTCTGTCAAACTTTTTCTCACACCACCTGGAAAGGTACGTCGCCTTGTAGTATGGAATTCACAAGCCCCTTCCAGAACGCTATGCTTGGGGAAGCAGGTGATTTCTATTTGAGTAGAATGGCCTTCCTTCCATAAAAAAGCAAAATATACAACAGTGTTCTGAGGGCCCTGGAGGGGAACACCCCCCTCCCCCCACCAGGCCCAAAAGACACACCTGGACTGACAAGGGAACGGCACCTGCAAGATGTTTCCTATACAAGAAGCCACCTCTCCCCAAAATACCTTTATCTGCGGGCACTCCCAAAAGATATGTTTCGCATCAGCCGGCGAAAAAGGAGCACCTCCAACATTCCGAGGTAACCGACGGATACAGAACGGAG
Source organism: Rana temporaria (assembly GCF_905171775.1). Taxonomy (NCBI): domain Eukaryota; kingdom Metazoa; phylum Chordata; class Amphibia; order Anura; family Ranidae; genus Rana; species Rana temporaria. The sequence continues at coordinate 114,314,219 of NC_053493.1, read as the reverse complement.
AGCCTCGCAGGGGTAAAATAGATTCTATGTAAAAATTTAAAGTGTATCAGCCTATCTCTAGCGGATACCAAATGCTGAAAAGGGTGATCCCACATATCATCCCAATCCTCACTATCTATATCAGGGACTTCCCTCTCCCACCGCTCCCTACATTTAGTTAATGCCGCCGGGCTCTTCTTAAATAATTCCTTATATGTGACAGACAGGGTTTTAGGAAGGTCTTCCACCATGAGCAAATCCTCTAGTTTGGACTCAACCGCCCTCTCCCGGAACTGAGCCCGGAAGGCATGACGAAGCTGTATGAACCTAAAAAATAAGAGTTAGGAAGATCAAATCTGGCCTTGAGCTGGTCAAAAGTGAGTAGTTCCCCATCTCTAGTTATGTCCTTAAGAAGTTTAATGCTCCTAGCCCCCCACACCATCGGGTCCGGGAAGGAGTAGAAATGAGGCAGCTTGGGGTTCCCCCACAGCGGAGTCTGTGGCGAGAAACCCAAGTAACTGGGGCAAGCCAGCCCCACCGCCTCCTCCCACGCCCTAACAGTCGCCCGCATAGACAACGTCAGCGGTAGGGTAGGACCCCGCTCCTCTGTGAACAGCCAAACAAAGGGTCTCATATGACCCCAAGTGGGCCGCCTCCACCACCGTGGCAGAGTCCCCATCATCGGAGGTCAGCCATCTATGGGCAAATACTAGCTGGCCGGTAATATAGTACTTCCTCCAGTCAGGCAGGGCTAACCCCCCCCTTGTCCCCAGAGCTCCTGAAGCACCTTAAGTCCTATACGTGGCAATTTGGGGGCCCAAAGAAATGAACTAGTTATGCCATCCAGTAGTTTAAAAAAATATTTAGGAACCCTCACTGGAGCGTGCCGCAAGAAGTATAAAATAACCGGAAGAATTTTCATCTTCAGTAAGTTTATTCTTCCTATCAGTGACAGCGGAAGCTTCTGCCAAGCCTGTGCTTTCTGCTTAAAGAAGGACAACAGGGGTACCAAATTAAGCGCCATATAATCAGTGCTATCGGCTGTGACCTTGACTCCCAAGTAGGTAATGGAGGAGACCCACTGTAAAGGCATGGTTGAATCTGCCCCCCCCCCCGGCTCCTGCATCCAAGGGCAAAACGGAGGACTTGCCCCAATTCACCTTCAGGCCAGAAAAGATGGTAAAATCATTTAGGATCCTCAGGGCCTCTCGGAGTGAGGGTCCAGGGTCCTCAAGAAACAATAGCATGTCATCAGCATACAGTGCCAGACATTCCTGTATAGTGCCCACCCGAATAGCCCTGACCTCACTAGACTTTCTAAGCTCCACAGCCAGGGGTTCCATCATAAGCGCGAAAAGAAAGGGGGACAAGGGGCACCCCTGTCTAGTACCCCGACCCACCGGAAAGAAGGGAGAGACAGACTGGCCCAGCCTAATCGCCACCCTAGGAGCACTATATAGCAAGGTAATCCACTGCCTAAAAACCTGACCGAACCCCATCCTCTCCAGCACCCGGAGCATATACCCCCATTCAATCGAATCAAAGGCCTTCTCAATGTCTATGAACACAATGATCCTGGTACCACCATCCTTCCCAGGGAGCTGGAGATGTGTGAACAGTCTCCTCAAATTTGTGTCCGTAGACTTCCCGGGCATGAACCCCGTCTGATCAATATCGACCAGAGAGGAGATCACCCCGACAAGCCTATTAGCCAAAACCTTTGTTAAAATTTTAAGGTCCATATTCAAGAGAGCAATAGGCCTATAAGCAGAGCAATCCAGCGGGTCCTTACCTGGTTTGAGCAACAGTACCATGTATGCATCCAGCATAGAGGCAGGGAGTCTATTCAATTCCAAACATTGAGTCAGAAGGGCGTTTAGTCTAGGGGCTATCTCCTCAGCATAACATTTGTAAAAATCTGCTGGGAAACCATCTGGTCCCGGAGCTTTATGAGGGGGAAAAGCAAAAATAGCCGCCACTATCTCTTTGTTAGTAATTTTGGCATCCAAGGCCATCCGGTCACCATCAGACAACCCCCGGGAGGGCCAGGCCCCCCAGGAGGGCATCTAATGCATCCACATCATAACTCGGCACAGGGGCGTAGAGGTCAGTAAAGTAATCCTGAAAGACAGCCAACACCTCAGAGGGGTCACTAACTAGATTCCCATCCTTACCCCTAATAACCGGGATGTTTGTTACCTGATTATCCACCGCCACCAATCTTGCCAACAACTTCCCATTCTTCTCACCCTCTGAAAAAATAGAATCCGCTTTATGTCTCACTTCTGTGTGAGCTAGATCCGAGAAGTGCAGGGAGAGAAGACGCCTAGTCTCCATCAGAGATACATAAGAAGCATCAGAAGGACAGCTGGCATGTCTCTCTCCGCACAGTCCTGTTCGGCTTCATGCAGCCTATGAATTTCAGCATTGTGCGCCACTCTTTCGGCCTTAATAGCCGAGATACATTCACCCCTCACCACTGCCTTAAAGGAATCCCACACCACAGGCGGATCTGCAGTATCCTCATTCGTTAGCCAGTAAGAGGTGATTGCCTCTCTCAGGCAGGCAACCACCTGTTCATTCTGCAGCCAGCCTGACGACAACCTCCAGCCCCCCGCCCTCTCCCAGCAGAAAGGCAGAGAGTGAGAGATAGGGGGCAATGATCAGATATGCCCCCAGCCAGGTAGGTAGCATTCCGCACCAGAGGCAACAAAGCCTGATTGCCAAACGCTAAATCTATCCTGGCTGAGGAGTGATGAACCGCAGAGACGTGGGAGTAGGCCCTACAAGAGGGGTTCCTAGATCACCACTCAGTCAGCCCTGTCACTGAGACCCAGGAGAGTAGATCCGCAGACCCCCCCCCCCCCCCCTGATCCGAGAGCACCTGGTGTATAGTGCATGGCAGAGCCCTGCTAATCAAGATGGATACTCCCCTCGCAAAGGTGGAGAAGGTAGCATGGAAGGCTTTTTGAACCCAGGGCCTGTGCATAGCCAGGACCCTACTACCATCCAGGTGTGTCTCCTGGAGAAAGGCGATATGTGGCTTGGACTGCTTAAGAAATTGAAACACTGATGCCCTTTTAAATTTGTTATTCATTCTCCGTACATTCCATGACACTATTTGAACATTTTCAGCCATCTATCCGCTGGAAAAAAAAAAATTCTGACTGCCAGGAACCTGAAAGCAGCACCTGGTATAGACAGCATGTGCTGTCAGAGATCCCAAACCAGTGCCACACATAATTAAAACTGTACCCCTCTTGTAGGTGGTGAACTGAGTTAAAACACCCCCCCCCCCCCCCCGGCATCATACCAGAACTTAAAACAACCTTGGTACGCAGCTTAGTCCCAAACTCCCAAAAAAAAGTGAGAAAACAAAAATAGGATAGGGAGTCTCCAACCTTGTGACGAATTGTTCAGCAAACTAAGATGACGGTCCTGTGTGCTCTCACGGAGCTCCATACGACAGGATGAGGAAAAAAGGTGTGTAGACTACACTGGCCAAATTGCAGAATACTGACCAGTGATCCAATAGAGCCATCTAGTGGCCTCTCAGGAGATAGCAGCAAGGGGAAAAAAACAATAAAACAAAACATGCATGAGAAATAGAAGAAGTGCATTGCAGGATAACAGGGAAAAACAGCCCACCCTGATCAGCGATAAGGTAAAGTCAAAAATGAAAAACAAAAAATATGGAACATCAAAAGTACACCGCAGTGAAGAACAACATACTTCCAAAGCCGTCGGGATCATGGATTACTGTCCAGCCACTCACAAGCCTCCGCCGGGGACTCAAAGTATTTAACCAACCCTTTATGTTGCACCCGGAGCCTGTTGGGGTAGAGCATTCTGTACTGAATCTCCTTTTCTCTCAGACTTTTATGGACATCATTGAAGGAACGCCGCTTGCGCTGAGTTTCAGCCGAGAAGTCAGGGAATAGCATTACCTTGGTGTTCTCAAAGCGCAGTTCCTGATGCTTCCTAGATTCCTGCAGAATCATATCTCGGTCACGGTAATTAAGGAATATGACCAAAAAAGGACGTGGGAATGCACCAGGGGGGCAAACTCCGGTGGGCACCCTGTGAGCGCGTTCCACCACATATGTAGGAGGAAGGTCCCCCAATTGCAGGATCTTCTTAAAAAATTCTTCAGAAAACGTGACGGTTGCGGTCCCCTCAGCGCCTTCAGGCAGTCCCACCACCTGGACATTGTTCCTTCTCTGACGGTCTTCTGCGTCATCAGCCCTACGCTGAAGGGATCTCACCAGATCCTACAGCTCCGTTAGCTGGGCACCGTGAGAGTGGAACACATCCTCCACTTCGGATATCCGCTCCTCTGCCGCCGTGAGCCTGCCCAGAGGCCAGAGTCCAGAGGCGATTAAGTTCGCATGTGCTGCGCAATATAAGTTTTCATTCATTCATTCAGGTCATGCCTTATGAGCGTGCACTCTGTGGCAAGATGGTCCATCCTCACCATCACCGCAGCCTTGCTGGCGTCTATGGCCTCCAGGATGGGTCTAGTAATAGCATCCAAGGCTGCCCCTGGCTCCTGGGGTTCAGGCGAGGGTTCCTCCGGACCGTGTCCGCCAGCCACATCAGCTTTCTCCATCTGCCTGGCCTTCTTTCTCGCGTTCCTGAAGGACAGACTGGGAGGCAAAATGGCGGCGGCGGGTCCTTGATTGAGGCCAAGTGCAGAGCGGGTCTGGCGCTGCGAGTTCTGCGATGTCTGCCCTTGCTTGCGCCCGGTCTTTCTCATGACCAGGACGGCACAAGCACTGTTCGGCCGTGTAGCGCAGGAGATAGAGCGGAAAACAGGCCGAAAAAGCGGATAAAATCCACGATCAATACGGAGCTCCAGAGAAACACTTGCTGCCTCGATCACATCCGGCCACGCCCCCTCCGTGCTGTGTGTTTATAGCAGCAAAGCATGTATCTCTGCTAGAGCGTTGATTACCCTCGGCACTTCTGATGTCAGTGCGCGGTCGCGGTATGCGTTCCAGTGTGGAACGCAGTACGGCGACAAAGACGTCGTTTACAGGGGGGCAGCTGCAGCACAGAAGGATTTTCACCTTAATACATTGAGGTTAATGTGAAGAATATGCTTCAGTGTAATTCTCCCTGCTTGTTTTAGTTATATTGTGTGTGTTAGAGGTAAAAAGGGTTCATGTGTTACAGGCTGATTGAGATGTTAATGACCCTTCTTCAGCCAGCTCCCTAGTTCAAATGGTAATTGATTTATTGTGTGTGTGAAGGAGACCGACCTTACTGTTTACAATGATTAGATAAGTGGTATGTTAATTATTCTGATTGCTTCAGTGTAGTAATTACCTCCACTGATGAAATATGTCTGCATAGTCGGCTCCGACGTGTCTCCTATAATCATCTGTATGGAAGCCCCAGTGTGAGGGGGGGGGTGAAGATTTGTCATTGTAACAGTTTTGGAAATTACATATAAGCTCTGTGTTATACCATTAAAGTCTGTCTTATTCTAGCAGTAAGCCTGGACTCATGTGTGGCTTAATGGGCGATCTCAGGAATATTCCTCCTAGTGGAATATTGAGTGATGTTCTTATGGAAGAAGGGAATCTTTGACGGGGATATCATACCAATACCATCACAATTGGTTGGCAGCAGCGGGATTTTTCCCTTCTACTCTCCTTTACACCCGGATTCCAAGCAGACACTGGAAGAACTACTGGAAGTTCGTGGAAGGATTGTTAGCAACAAAACCAAGCGGGTCATCATAGCAGAATCAATGGAGCTAGACCAGGAGGACGGGATTGCAGCTATGCCAGCAGTACAAGAGATGGAGACACCAGTGATTCAGGAGGAGGAATCGCCAGCCAACAAGCTAATGAGAGAGAAGCTAGCATGGTTCGGTCCGAACCCAACGGCGGATGTGGTGCTGAAAGTGATGGACATGTTAGTAAACGCAGAACTACAGTTAAAACTGGCAGCAGTCCAACAAGCAGCCGCACATTCTCCAAACAGTGAGTACAGCACAGCAGACGCAAGGAAGATTCCGTTTAGCGCTTTTAAAGCTTTTGATGAAAAGGACTGTGAGATTGATAACTACCTGGCAGACTTTGAGCGACAATGTAACCTGCACCGAATAGCTAGAGGAGAGTGGGTTGCAATATTGTCAGGCAAACTGTCAGGCAAAGCTTCTGATGCTTTCCGGACCGTGCCAGATCAGGATATCCATAGCTACGCCCGGGTTAAAGAAGTACTCCTGGCTCGTTATGCAGTAACCCCAGAGTCCCACCGACAGAAGTTCAGGGACTCACGCAAAACCACGAAAGACTCTTACGCGGAATGGGCATACCAGTTATCCCTGTCGGCCTCTAACTGGGTTAACAGCAGCCAGGCCACCACCGCAGAGGACATTTTGCAACTAATGCTCCTGGAGCAATTTTACAATCACATCCAGACGGACGTCAAAGACTGGGTGAGAGATCGCAGGCCCATGACTCTACCAGAGGCCACTAAGTTGGCGGATGAATATGCGGATACTCGCAAGACAAACCAGGTCACACCACAGGTACAACCTCCACGACCAACGGTGCCCTCACACCCACCAGCCGCTAGATACCAACCTCCTAACAGACCGGTGACATCTACCCCTCGCTATCCACGCCAGGAGGACAACGAACAATGCTGCTTCCGGTGCAAACAGCTGGGTCACTTCAAGCAGAATTGCCCCATGAATGACAACACCAGGTCAAATTGGTCTCAACCTGGGTACCACCCACCAGCAGCAGCCCATTGTGTAGACTCGGCTTGGGATCTCCAGGAGCTGGGTCAGGAAGAACCATTGGGCACCCCTTACGAAGCCCTCATGGTACAATCTGTTATTACGGACAACAGGGAACACCATTGTCAGCTGGTCATGGGCAACAGCCATGAGCCGGAGGGGCCCTGGAGGGAGCTGGGCAGAAAGAGGCACCGCCGGCCACCCTTCAAGAAGAAGAGGTCCTGGAAGCCATATAACAAGCTGACCTGGGAGGAGAAGAAGCGACTGGAGGAGAGGGAGTCGCAGCGGGCGTCCCAGATGCGGGCCGAGATGTTCGCCAAGGGCCCACCGGTGGCCCCTTACACCACCACCCAGTTCCTGATGATGAAGGACCACGTGGAGAGCCTGCAGGACATGAGCAAGCAGGAGCTGATCCGTGAGTACATAGAGCTGGAGGAGTGCATAAGCCGCATGGAGGGGGAGAACAACCACCTGAGGTCACAGTGGGGTGACCCCCCCAGGCTCCATGAACTGGAGATGGAGCTGGAGAAGCTCAAAGAGGAGAACCGGCGGCTGCGGAGGGAGGCTGACCCTATGGGGCACTGATCCCCCCCCCGGACTCTGAGCACAAATATAACTTTTTCTTTTTATGAATCTCCTGTGATTGTCACTTCAGAGCCATAACCTGCCCCTCCCATAGCAGGACACCTAGACGGCGGCGCACAGACCCATTCGCCGTCTTCACACTGACTTCTGGTGACTCTGCAGATTGCACAAAGACTTGGGGACTGACCGGCGTGTGATCTGACGACCCGGTGGCATACCTGAGTCTGAAACAGTTGCCAAGGGAGGTCAGTCACGCCAAATGGAGTTAACATCGGACTAAAAGCTCTGAACCCGTCAACCCTACTGGACCAGGGAAGGTCCAACCGGGTTTGCCGGAGCAGGGAGAAAAAGGGGGGCCATTGTGAAGCATATGCTTCAGTGTAATTCTCCCTGCTTGTTTTAGTTATATTGTGTGTGTTAGAGGTAAAAAGGGTTCATGTGTTACAGGCTGATTGAGATGTTAATGACCCTTCTTCAGCCAGCTCCCTAGTTCAAATGGTAATTGATTTATTGTGTGTGTGAAGGAGACCGGCCTTACTGTTTACAATGATTAGATAAGTGGTATGTTAATTATTCTGATTGCTTCAGTGTAGTAATTACCTCCACTGATGAAATATGTCTGCATAGTCGGCTCCGACGTGTCTCCTATAATCATCTGTATGGAAGCCCCAGTGTGAGGGGGGGGGGGCGGAGATTTGTCATTGTAACAGTTTTGGAAATTACATATAAGCTCTGTGTTATACCATTAAAGTCTGTCTTATTCTAGCAGTAAGCCTGAACTCATGTGTGGCTTAATGGGCGATCTCAGGAATATTCCTCCTAGTGGAATATTGGGTGATGTTCTTATGGAAGAAGGGAATCTTTGACGGGGATATCATACCAATACCGTCACAGTTAACAACTAGGGATGAGCTGAACACAAACCGGTTCGGTTTGCACCAGAATTTGCGAGCAGATAAAAAGTTTGTGCGAACATTCGAACACTGTTAAAGTCTATGAGACACGAACGTGAAAAATCAAATGTGCTCAATTTAAAGGCTTATATGCAAGTTATTGCCATAAAAAGTGTTTGGGGACCCTGGGTCCTGCCCCAGGGGACATGTATCAATGCAAAAAAAAGTTTTTAAAACGTCCGTTTGTTCGGGAACAGTGATTTTAAGAATTCTTAAAGTGAAACAATAAAAATTAAATATTCCTTTACATACCGTGCCTAGGGGGTATCCTTAGTATGCCTGTAAAGCAGCAAGTTTTTCCCATGTTTAGAAAAGTATTGCAGCAAAAGCACTGCTCAGTGTGAAAGCAGCATAATACTTACCCTAGCCCCCTTTCTATCCAGCGATGTTGCACGAGAGACTCTGATACCCGGGACTTTCCCCATCATTGACTGAGACAGCAGCGAAGCACCATTGGCTCCCGCTGCTGTCACAGTGAGTGAGTCAATGAGGATAGAGGGAGCGGGGCCTAGTTGGGGCTATGTGCCTGAATGGACACACACTCAGGTGCCCCCATAGCAAGCTTCTTGCTGTAGGGGTACAAAACAGGATGGAAGGGCCAGGAGCACCGAAGAGGCACCCGAGAAGACGAGGATCTGGGCTGCTCTATGCAAATCCACTGCACAGAGCAGGTAAGTGTAACATGTTTGTTATTTTTAATTTAAAAAAAGCGAGATTTTACAATCACTTTAATACCTATGTGTTGCATTAATGCACAATAAAAGACAACACACATTAACACACAATCAATAATGCAGTGCCATTCATTTTGATTGGCACCCCAACGCACCTTTTTGAACACTCACATGGGGAACGCTTACCGCAGCACACAGATGGGGAATCTTTTGTGCAATGTGTTGCAAGACATTCTACAAAATTGGGTCAGGTCTGGCTTTGTGTGCATTGTATTGCGTTGAAAACCCTTTAAAATGAATGTACCATAACACACTGCAAACTACCCATTAATGTGCATATGCAAGGCCCTAAAAACACGAGAAACTGCAGCGCAAACATGTAAACCAGCCAAATAAGGGAAAACGGGAATCCTATTTGAAGAGAAACTTTACGCCTTTACATTTTTTTTACCCTGAACATTGGGTTGTCCACAAAACACATACCCACCCAGTGACTCCAGTGTTGTGTGGTGTAAGCTGCTGCTCTGTCTTAGCACTCCAGGTAATGCACCGCCATCTTCTCCTGTGATGTCATCAGGAAGCTGGCTGGTTGTTGCAGGTTCTTTGAGCCAGCCCCCTAATGACATGTGTGCAGGATCAGGGACCAAGACCCACAGAAAAGGCACTTAGCCCCCCACAAAAACAGTTTTTAGTATCAATTTGTGTTACTGGGAGAGAGGAGAGAAAAAGAATTGCATGTTATAGGAGAGGGTAAAGGTCCACTTTAAAATGTACTTTCATGTAGGAAAATTGTAATGTATATGGGTTCTAGATCTTGCAACTGGAATATCAGTTTAGTGTGGTGCTTTCATTTTATTAGCTTTTCACCATATCGGTATTCATTAGTGTGATTGCATGACTGTGCTAAGGCCTGGTTCACACCTACAGTATGCATTTTATTGTGCGTTTTGAGTTTTGCAGAAACACGCTACAGTCCATTTAACATGGGACTTTTTTCTAGTTTGTGGTTCCATAGACTTCAATGTATCAAAAACGTGTATTAAAAAATGCAAAATGCACCTGGAATATGCAAACTGCAACCTGCATAGGTGTGAATCGAGCCTAATGCTGCGTACACACGGTCGTTTTTTGTGATGAAACAAAACAATGTTTTTCAAACTTCATTTTAAAAAACGACGTTGCCTACACACCATTTTTTTTTTTCAAAATGCTCTAGCAAAGCGCGGTTACGTTCAGCACGTACGATGGCACTCTGTTCCATTCAAGCTCGCGTCATAACTTGCTTCTGAGCATGCGTCGTTTTAAACGTTGTTTTACCCACACACTATCATTTTAAATGACACAAAAAACAACATAAAAAATTTAAGCATGTTCGAATTTTTTTTTTTTACGTTTTTCAGAAGACATAAAACGACGTTTTGCCCACACACGGTCATTTTAAATGACGTTTTTAAACATGTCGTTTTTTTTTCATCACAAAAAACGACCGTGTGTACGCGGCATAAAAGTCTGCAAGCTCCTTTGTGTGCAGGGAGGGAATGAAGTAAATGCTTTTATGTTCTCAGGAAACAATATTCAATATCAGTACATTGATGTTATGCAGAAAAACTATTCTTGGATCCCAAGAAACTATTTTTTCCTGCAACAAGACACCTGTCACCACACCCCTAAGCATGACCTTTCTTTTCTAACAAACACACTGACAGCTCAGTAGAGGATTTCTGCAAAGCATTGTATATTGCATATAGGCTATAGAGGATTTGTTTTAAAGGCAAAAATCACACCTATCAATTGCAGTAATGCACAATAAAATATGTTTTACCAAACAAGTAATTTGTAAACGCGCCAGACGGAATGCTGCCTTCACTCTTTTAAACAATAGAAAAAATACAATAAGAAAAACACAAGAGCAGCTCCAACCCTTGCATCGGCCAGTCACACAAAGTTAAAGCGGTGGTTCACCCTTAGAGGGCATTTTTTAGCCTTAGATTCATGCTCGTTTTTACTAGGGGAATCGGCTATTTGTTTTAAAATATGAGCATTACTTACCTGTTTACGAGATGCATCCTCTCCGTCGCTTCCGGGTATGGGCTGCAGGAATGGGCGTTCCTTCTTGATTGACAGTCTTCCGAGAGGCTTCCGACGGTCGCATCCATCGCGTCACGATTTTCCGAAAGAAGCCGAACGTCGGTGCGCAGGCGCAGTATAGAGCCGCACCGACGTTCGGCTTCTTTCGGCTACGAGTGACGCGATGGATGCGACCGTCGGAAGCCTCTCGGAAGACTGTCAATCAAGAAGGAACGCCCGCTCCCGAAGACCCATACCCGGAAGCGACGGAAGAAGATGCAGCTCGAAAACACGTAAGTACGGATCATATTTTAATACAAATAGCCGATTCCCCTAGACCGAACGAGCAGGAAGCTAAGCGGGAAAAAAAAAAAAAAAAATGGTTGAACTCCCGCTTTAAGAAACAGGTGGGAGAATTTTATTCAGACAAGCATGTACTACACATCCAACCCACTCATCATTACATTACATTATTTCTGAAGCAACAGCCGATTTACCTCTAAAGTATTTATTTTCTGGAGTCTCGTACCTCCAGACATCAAAAGTACCTTCCAAAGGAATACACCTTGCTGTACCCTTTGACCATACAAGTGATACTCGAAAAATTTGAATACCATGCAAAAGTTCATTTATTTCACTAATGCAACTTAAAAGGTGAAACTAATATACGAGATAGACTCATTACATGCAAAGCAAGATAGTTCAAGCCGTGATTTGTCATAATTGTGATGATTATGGCTTACAGCTCATGAAAACCCCAAATCCACAATCTCAGAAAATGTGAATATTACATGCAATTAATAAAACAAGGATTGAACATAGAACAATGTAGCGCTACCCCCGGAAGAGCCGCTGATTAGATTTGGGATCGGCGTATTTAAGTTACCTCTGTGGTGTGTCTAGGGGTGACGATGAAAATGAGAGCAGTGACGGAATGTCCAGACAGTTGGTTGACGTTTTCAATGCATTTATTACTTCTGGTCAACACGACCAACAGCCAACTTGAGGTAGATAGTACAGGTTGGTGAAAGAAGAACAAACTTCACAGATTCAGGCCTTAGATAAAGAAAGAAGTCCTGCCTCCAATAGTTATACTTCTCACGTCGCCACTCCAGCCGGAGTGGGTAAAGTGCCCCTGGACAGACCTCTCTCACAGGCCTGGCAGCCAGAGCACCACTTAAACTTCTGGGAAGGAACAAGTTTCTGCCACAGACTTGGCTCTAATAGGATTAAGGTTTAAAGATGACACCTCTGCCACAGGCCTAGTGCTTGAAAGTTCAGATAGTAGAGAGAATCCTCCCAGTATATACTTTTGGGGTCACTGACCGACAGTTTGCCACATACAACCTGCCAGTGTCCAGTCACCCAGATCCCGATGGTTCGTTCCAGCCCTGTTGGATTGCCTGCCTCCGGGCTCACCTCAGACCGACTCCCCATCGAACAGCACAACTCGCTTGGGATCTTCTCAATAGAGCTGGGGGACCCAGTAAGTCACTGGGGCCCCTTTGTAGCATCAGGTGCTCCGGGCCATAAGAGCCCAGAGTCGGGAACTCCGCGTAGCACGTGCGCCCCGGCCTGGTAGGCCATAACGCCGGGAACCGTAATGTGCGCACACCCTAAAGGTGGGTGCCGCACCCGGAACCGGGAACCCGCGAAGAACCCCGGAGAATGGCGTCTGCCACAGAAATACCCCTCCCCAGCATGCCCCGCGAGGGAAACACTCCTCTAATTGGCTGCTGGGTCCTTGGTTTCCAAATGAGATGCAAAATTTGCTCTCATCAGAAAAGAGAACTTTGGACCATCGAGCAACAGACGGGTGTGTTTTTCTTTAGCCCAGGTAAGACGCTTCTGACTAGAGATGGCCTGCCGGTTTGCCCGGCGGTTGTTTCGCTGCAAACTTTGCTCGTTCGCGGTCTGCCAAACCAGCGGACATCTGCCGATGTTCGCGGCAGTCCGCAATGTTACATGAGTAAGAACTTTGACCTATGACACATCCATCAGGTGGTGCAGGACAGCCAATTGAGACATTTCAGCATATGGATATACCCCCTACCTTATAAATAGACCTGATCTGGCGGCCATCTTACATTCTGCTTTTTGTCAGTGTAGGGAGAGGTTGGTGTTTCCAGCAGGGACAGGCTGTATTCAACCAAATAGCTATCTAAAAGGTCCACAAAAGTCCTTTTAAGGACTGGTATAGGTGTGCTACTTGCTGTGCAGTACATAGGTGTGTAATACATTCATATACTTTTTGTCAGTGTAGGGACAGGTTGGCGTTTCCAGCAGGGACAGACTGTAGCGACACAAATCGCTACCTAACAGGTCTACAAAAGTCCTTTCAAGCACTGGTATAGGTGTGCTACTTGCTCTGCAGTATATAGGTGTAATATACACTTATAATATACTTTTGAATATAGAAAGCATATTATAGTGGATTTTTATTGTGCAGCATTGTGACTGGCGGTGTATTTGGTTACTGCTGAATTTTTGCCTCTTCGCTTCGTTACCTCTCCTATACACATTAAAAAATAATCCTGAAAAAAAAGTTTCATTACTGGTGCGATAAACCAGTGGCCCCCAAAAACGACAGATTTATTGATTATCCATCAGTTTCCCAGTTGAAGCCTGTTAGAAAGGCGAAACGCCGCGTAGGTTGGAGTACATATTTTTCAAAGACGTTGCCAATATATATCTATTAGCCTGCTGGTTGCTACCGAGGCTTTTTGGACTCATTACACCGCTTTCTTTTTTTTATCTGTTTCTGTTCCAATTGCTACTTCATAAGTATCAATATTGTTTGTATTCAGAAACTCTTTTATTAAAGAAGTGTTTTTTTGCTGGAAAGTATTACACTATGAAGCCCTCTTCTTTTTTCTACTTTGTTGCTACTTAATTTTAAAACATCCGGGGGAGAGCTGTGTATGCTGACTGTTCTATTGCTGAGGAGTGGATTACAAGCGCTGTTGCACCTGAGAAGCTCAGACACGCCAGATCCTTTCTACTTGCAGGAACTACAGCTCCCAGGTCCGGGATGATATGCCCATGAAAACGTCTCTCTGGTAAGAGGCTCATCTACCTACATTATTCACTGTGTTATCTGCACTATATGGATGTATCAATATTTCTATATTCAAGCAAATGGATCGTTGGTGTCAGAAGCTAGGAATGTCGGTTTATGGACTATGATTGATTCTTTGCATTCATTACTAGCTCATGTGCTTTGGACTACCAGCTCCTATGTGCTTTTGAATTAACTTTTCACACAGGAATTTGCAGTATAGATTTTTTTCTGGTTTAATTTACTAGATGTTATTTTTACCTTTTTCTTATATATAGATTTTTTAATTATAAGTTTGTGGGTTGCGCATTATCACTTTACCAACATCGTAACTTACGCCTTCTTTCTGGAGCGTGCATTGCGTTGTGTCATTGCCTACATCGGGTTAACCGCCGATGTGGACGCGCTGAGAAGTGATGAACCCCTGAACTACTGGGTGGGCAGGCTTGACCTCTGACCAGAGCTTGCACAATTTGCAATGGAACTGTTGGATTGCCCCTCATCCAGTGTCCTGTCCAAAAGGACGTTCAGCGCAGCAGGGGGGGGTCGTGACCGATAAGCGCACTTGCCTAGCTCACAACAGTGTTGACTACCTCACATTTCTAAAAATGAATGAAGCATGGATCTCGGAGGAATTCAACACATGTGATCAGTAGACCATGTTTCATTCAAATTCAGGTGAACGCTTGTGGGCAAATTTTTTGGGCCTGTACTGGCCGACAAATTTTTCTGTATCCGGTGAATGCCTAATGTACCACCAGCCACAGAATACAAGGTTGTTTGCTGTCAGGTGAACGCTAAGCCTTGGTCGCATGTTGTAATGCGTCCATGCTTAGTAGCTCAACGTCTTTCTTTATGTGACACAGAGATGATGTATAGATCCCCCAAACTCCTGTTGCGAGGAGTGACGCCTGGGGCCTAATACTGAGTTGTCGCATAGAGAATCGCATTGAATTCCTTGCTAACAGCAGTTGTGGTTCACTCCGTTCACCAGTGCTGTTACAACGCCTAATGTACCACCAGCCGCAGAATACTAGACATGTGCATTAGTTTTCGTCCGAATGCGTTTTCGTCCGAATGCATTTTCGTCTGAATTTCAGGTATTTTCGTTATCGTTTTAACAAACGATAACGAAAGCACAGAAAACGAAAACCGAAAGATCCGACATAAAAAAATGCTTTATTTTCGTTTTGTGGTCGAATGTGCCTAATTAGTCCAATAGTGTTCTACATAGAGAGAAAAGATTCGACATAGAGAGAAAAGATTCGACAAAGAGAGACATGAATTATTATTTTTTTAGATTCTATCGACCTGGGTCCTGTCCCAGGGGACATGTATCAATGCAAAAAAAAGTTTTAAAAACGGACGTTTTTTCGGGAGCAGTGAATTTAATAATGCTAAAAGTGAAATAATAAAAGTGAAATATTACTTTAAATTTCATACCTAGGGGGGGTGTAAAGTTAGCATGTGAAATAGCACATGTTTCCCGTACTTAGAACTGTCCCTGCACAAAGTGTCATTTCTGAAAGGAAAAAAAGTCTTTTAAAACCTGCTTTGCGGTGAAATTAATTGTCGGCTCTGGCAATTCAGAGCGAATCCATTCATAAAAAAATAAATAAAAATAGCGTGGGGATACCCCCAATTTCCATTACCAGGCCCTTCAGGTCTGGAATGGATATTAAGGGGAACCCCGCCGTCAATTTAAAAAAAAATGGCGTGGAATTCCCCCCAAAAATTCACACCAGACCCCTTATCCGAGCACGTTAACCTGGCCGGCCGCAGAAAAGAGGGGGGGACAGAGTGCGGCCCCCCTCTCCTGAACTGTACCAGGCCACATGCCCTCAACATGGGGAGGATGTCCCCATGTTGATGGGGACAAGGGCCTCATCCCCACAACCCTTGCTCGGTGGTTGTGGGGGTCTGCGGGCGGGGGGCTTATCAGAATCTGGAAGACCCCTTTAACAAAGGGGACCCCCAGATCCTGCCCTCCCCTATGTGAATTGGTAATGGGGTACATTGTACCCCTACCATTTTACGAAGCAAGTGTAAATAGTTTAAAAAAAACACACACCTAGAAAAAAGTCCTTTATTAATAAAAAAAAAAAAAAAAATATCCAGCGGTGACACTCGTTCCCGGCTTCCTGCTCCAACGTTGTCTGTATCCAGCGACGGGTGCCGGTGATCTCCTGTCCACCGATGAGAAGATCCATCCATCCAGAGCGCAGCATCGCTGACCTCCTCTCACCGGGGAATCCCAGTCTATCCCCTTGCTGGGCTTCTCCAGTGACGTAGCAGAGGGTGCGTCAGAGGGGGTGGGGTCACGTGACGGGTGGCCCCGCCTCCCCTATATAAGAAATGTCACAGCTTCAGCCGCTCATTCGCTGGGCTGTGTCCAGCGGTGAGAGGAGGTCGGCGATGCTGCGCTCTGGGATGGATCTTCTCATCGCTGGACAGGAGATCACCCGCACCCGTCGCTGGATACAGACAACGTTGGAGCAGGAAGCCGGATTTTTTTTCTTTTTTTTATTAATAAAGGACTTTTTTCTAGGTGTGTGTGTGTTTTTTTTTTTAAACTTAACTTTTTTTTTAACTATTTACACTTGCTTCGTGAAATGGTAGGGGTACAATGTACCCCATTACCAATTCACATAGGGGGGGCAGGATCTGGGGGTCCCCTTTGTTAAAGGGGTCTTCCAGATTCTGATAAGCCCCCCGCCCGCAGACCCCCACAACCACCGGGCAAGGGTTGTGGGGATGAGGCCCTTGTCCCCATCAACATGGGGACATCCTCCCCATGCTGAGGGCATGTGGCCTGGTACGGTTCAGGAGAGGGGGGCGCACTCTGTCCCCCCCTCTTTTCTGCGGCCGGCCAGGTTAACGTGCTCAGATAAGGGGTCTGGTGTGAATTTTTGGGGGAACTCCACGCCATTTTTTTTTTAATTTGGGGTGGAGTTCCCCTTAAAATCCACACCTGACCTGAAGGGTCTGGAATGGATATTTGGGGGAACCCCACGTCATTTTTCTTTTTAAATTGACGGCGGGGTTCCCCTTAATATCCATTCCAGACCTGAAGGGCCTGGTAATGGAAATTGGGGGTACCCCCACGCTATTTTTTATTTTTTTTAATGAATGGATTCGCTCTGAATTTCCAGAGCCGACAATTCATTATAGCTGCAAAGCCGGTTTTAAATGACTTTTTTTCGTTCAGAAATGACACTTTGTGCAGGGACAGTTCTAAGTACTGGAAACATGCGCTATTTCACATGCTAACTTTACACCCCCCCCCCCCAGGTACGAAATTTAAAGGAATATCTGACTTTTATTGTTTCACTTTTAGCATTATTAAATTCACTGCTCCCGAAAAAACCCTATTCTACAGACACCAAAAGCCTTCAATGACAGATTCGACATAGAGAGACAATGATATTGGCTTTTTTTTTTTTTTTTAACCACTTCCTGACGGCCGCATGTATATGTACGTCCACAATATGGCACGTACAGGCAAATGGGCGTACATGTACGTCCTTGCCTTTCCGCGGGTCGGGGGTCCGATCGGGACCCCCCCCGCTACATGCGGCGGTCGGGTTCCCTCGGGGAGCGATCCGGGACGACGGCGCGGCCATTTGTTTTTAGCCGCTCCGTCGCGATCGCTCCCCGGAGCTGAAGAACGGGAGAGCCGTGTGTAAACACGGCTTCCCCGTGCTTCACTGTGGCGGCGTATCGATCAAGTGATCCCTTATATAAGGGAGACTCGATCGATGACGTCAGTCCTACAGCCACACCCCCCTACAGTTGTAAACACACACTAGGTGAAACATAACTCCTACAGCGCCCCCTGTGGTTAACTCCCAAACTGCAACTGTCATTTTCACAATAAACAATGCAATTTAAATGCATTTTTTGCTGTGAAAATGACAATGGTCCCAAAAATGTGTCAAAATTGTCCGAAGTGTCCGCCATAATGTCGCAGTCATGAAAAAAATCGCTGATCGCCGCCATTAGTAGTAAAAAAAAAAAATTATAAAAATGCAATAAAACTATGCCCTATTTTGTAAACGCTATAAATTTTGCGCAAACCAATCGATAAACGCTTATTGCGATTTTTTTTACTAAAAATAGGTCGAAGAATACGTATCGGCCTAAACTGAGGGAATTTTTTTTTTTATATAAGTGGTTAAAGATTCTATCAAATCTTTTTTTTTTTAGAACATTCGACAGACACCATAAGCCTTCAATGACAGATTCAACCTTAATTCTGATTTTCGGACGAATTCGTTTTTTTTTACGAAAAACAAAATAAATAAAAACGAATTTCGGGAGTAACTAAATAAATGTATTTTTTGGACGAAAACGAAATTACGAAACAAAATATTTCAGTGTGCACATGTCTACAGAATACAAGGTTGTTTGCTGTCAGGTGAACGCCTGTGGCCGTGGGCTAATTTTTGGGGCCTTTAACGGGGGCCTATCAGCAGCCGCAGCAATGTCCCGCCGCGGCCGCTGATAGGCTGAGCGCACTGTGAGTCACCGACCCGCAGGAAGTGGAAGAGACCGTGACCGGAGAACAGGACGGCGATATCGGAACAACGGGGGATCGTAGGCAGGTAAGTGAAAGTTTATTTTGTATAGTTTTACAGCCCGGGCACAGCGGGGGTTAAAAGTTTTAGCTTGGAGAACTCCTTTAAGTGGTTAAGCAGCTTTTCTACTGCCAGGAGAAAAGGCGTTTAGGGGAACCGAGCAAACACTGTGCATGAAGTTTTAATCCTCCCTTACTCTATCCAAATTAAAAAAAATTGTTTTGTATTCAGTTCTACTTTAAGTTTCTATTATAAAGTCGTTTTTTTTTGTTTTTTTTTATCTACTGCACTGTTGTTATTGTTTATTTCTCCACAAAGAAGAAATTGAAATGTTTTAATAAAGTTACACCTTATCAACCAGCCTCAAAACAATGGCCCAGATTCAAGAAGCACTTGCGCCCGCGCAACCATAGGTTGCGCGGCGCAAGGGCTTACTTGCTCCGGTGTAATGAGTGCTCCTGATTCAGGAACCTCGTTACACCGACTGCAGCCTAGGATGTGACAGACATAAGCCTCCTTATGCCTTCACATCCCAGGCTGCATTCTTGCGTTGGCCGCTAGGGGGCGCGGCCATTGTGATCGGCGTATAGTATGCAAATTGCATACTACCACCGATTCACAAAAGTTGCGCGGGCCCTGCGCACGCAAGGTACGGAGTTTCCGTACGGCCACTTTAGCATAAGGCTGCTCCTGCTAATAGCAGGCGCAACCAATGCTAAAGTATAGCTGCGCTTCCCGCTCGCGACGTTCAAATTTTACGTTGTTTACGTAAGTGAACCGTGAATGGCGCTGGACGCCATTCACGTTCACTTAGAAGCAAATGACGTCCTTACGACGTCATTTGCCGCAATGCACGTCGGGAAAGTTTCCCGACGGAGCATGCGCTGTTCGCTCGGCGCGGGAGCTGGCCTAATTTAAATGATTCCCGCCCCCGGCGGGATCATTTACATTAGGCGCCCTTACGCAGGGCTATTTAGCATATCGCCCGCGCAATTTACGGAGCAACTGCTCCGTGAATCGCAGGCAAAGCGCAATATTTGCGTGGGCGCAGAGAAAAATTTTTGCTCTTTGCCCACGCAAATATTGCGCGATTCTACCTGAATCTGGGCCACTATATTTATTTGTCCTTTCAGCTGAGCATTCTACAAGAGGTGACATGTCTAAACAGTATAGTGATATACTTTTACTTTTTTACTTTCATTTACAATAGAACGCTTTGCTCCGCCCTACCACTTATACATATTCAGTGCACCGTCTAAAGGTTGTGCCAGGTGAACTTGCTCTACAAGACGAACAACAATGCCTTCCTCTCTCCCTGCTACAAGACGCTTATTGTATTTTTTATTAAGTTGTTTTATTTTCCTGAATGTATTCTTTCCTATTCTGGGGCAGTCTGCTGCGGAGAAGAAACTTAAACTTGTGATTGTGGTGAGTGATCTGCATTACAGATGTTTGTAGAGGAATATGCTCTGTTTCCTGCTTTCCTGGCTGCTTTATTTTCCTGTGGTCTTCAGGCTCATTTACACCGGAACATGGTGCAGAAAACCTGCGTTCTGTGTGCATTTCTCACGCCGTGCTCAAAACACACTGGGTGTGCGATCTGCTGCAGATGTCAATATACTCCTAATATAATGTCGCACACGTTCCTGGATCAGATTTAAAGGTAGCGGGGGCTGCAGCAACATCTGCTGGTTTTCTGCCAGAATCAGCAACCCATCAGATTAGGTTCCGTCATCTGAATACTTACTGTGCGTGCGCAGCAGGTTTGCTAATCTGACAGAACACCTGCAATCAGAAGGCGGCAGCAGAGGTCTTACTACACCCATCTATGTCATGAATTTCACAGTCATTTTAACAATAAACGGAGTGGATATAATTAAATATAGTACGTATATTGAAATTTGTGATGCTGTTTTAATGTTACATTTTGAAAGAAGCAGTAGGAAGGTGGCGCAGAGGCCATCTTGGTACACTCCGCACTGCTCAGCGCTACTGATTGCAGGTAACATTTCTACACTAAGGAGCAATTGGCAGAATGTGGAATATGGTTCATTAGAGATAGGTAATGTTAATGAACCTTTATCCTAGAAAGACAATTTAAAGCGGGGGTTCACCCTATATAAAAAAAAAAATATTATTTTTTTTCCTCTAGCATTAAATTCGGCATAGTAGCGCGAGCTACAGTATGCCTGTCTGTATTTTTTTATCCCCGTACTCACTGTGCTATTGTACATTGAAGATTCCGGGGAATGGGCGTTCCTATGGAGAGAGAAGGTGATTGACGGCCGGCCCTGGCACGTCACGCTTCTCCGGAAATAGCCGAAATAGGCTTGGCTCTTCACGGCGCCTGCGCATAGCCTGTGAGCAGGCGCCGTGAAGAGCCGAGACCTACTCCGGCTGTCTTCGGGGAGCGTGACGTGCCAGAGCCGGCCGTCAATCATCCTCCCTCTCCATAGGCACGCCCATTGCCCGCGGGAGTCGGAATCTTCAATGTACAATAGCACAGTGAGTACGGGGATAAAAAAATACAGACAGGCATACTGTAGCTCGCGCTACTATGCCGAATGTAATGCTAGACTGTTGTTAAGGAGGGTGAACCACCGCTTTAACTAAACTTCTGCTTTAAATAAGTTGTCAGCTTGTTATAGCTCTTGTATTCTGTTGGAGAGATCTATGTGCCTGAGTACCTGGATCTGCATATTTCCTCTGGTCATTAAGGAGTGCCATTCTACTTGTAGCGCCTGTCTATTTTCATGGCAGGTGCTATTGTAAATTTAGAGGGGGGTCAGAGAGTAAATTGACTCTGACCATGTTTATTTAGCTAAATTTGAGGCCTCTGTTCCAGCTCCGGCTGTACTGTTTGCCCGTGCTGCTGTCTGGAGGACTTCAGTCACCCCCCAGACGGTAGGTGGCAGCAGTAGGAGTCAGGGTCGTGTGGATACTTCTCCTCGGCAGCCAATTAGGAGGGTTGATCGCCTCGCTGTGCATGCTGGGGAGGGGTATTTAGGGGGCAGATGTCATTGGTTGGGCGTCGTCGCCCCGCCGCTCTCCACCTGGGCAATCGTCCTACCACCCCGTGTGTCGCCCTCTTGGCTGGGATGTGTGTAGCCGTGTTCCTGGCTCCGGGACCACATTGGCCCGGAGCACTAATCTACTTTGTAGACTGGGTAGGCAGACTGAGTCTAAAAATTGCAAGTGGTCCTGTGCTGTCCGTCCAATGTGGGAGGAAGCCGGTCGATGGAGAACCTGTCTCAGGGACACTGAGCACGAGCCCGGTGTCACAGGAGAGACCTATCTGCTCATCGAAGGACGCTTCGTAACTGAGGCCTTGTACACACGATCAGACATGTCCGATGAAAACGGTCCACGGACCGTTTTCATCGGACATGTCTGCTGGCAGATTTTGGTCTGATGTGTGTACACACCATCAGACCAAAATCCCTGCGGACAGAAAACGCGGTGACGTGGCGGCGACGTGCGCGACCCAGGAAGTTCAATGCTTCCACGCATGCGTCAAATCACTTTGACGCATGCGTGGGATTTCGGCCCAGCGGACATGTCCGATGAGTCGTACTAACCATCGGACATGTCCGACGGACAGGCTTCCAGCGGACATGTTTCTTAGCATGCTAAGAAACTTTTGTCCGCTGGAAACCTGTCCGCTAGGCCGGAAAACTGTCCGGTCGGCCCTACACACGGTCAGACATGTCCGCGGAAACTGGTCCGCGGACCAGTTTCAGCGGACATGTTCGGTCGTGTGTACAAGGCCTGAGAGGCTGGACGAAGTTCCTGACGTAACTAACTAAAGCTGTTAGAAGGAGATCCGGGTGCAAAATCCAGTTGAGAAGGATTTTGGACCGAGATTATCTCCACCTTTAGGAGGGTCTGTGGCAGAGACTTCAACCTAAAGTTTCCGGGTGACACTCTGGCTGCTAGGCTGGTGAGAGAGGCCTATCCAGATGCACTATACCCACTCTGGCTAGAGTGGCGAAGAAGTTTTGTTTTTTGGGAGCAGGACTGTTTCCAGCACCAGTTAACCCTGAATCCGCCATTCTTATTTCTTCTATCCCTTCACCTACTTCTACTCCTATCGTTTTTACCCGGCTGGGTAATAAAAGCACAGAAAGGGCACCTGTCGTATGGACATTGACTTTATTACAGCACTCATCCAGTACCCTAGACGGCGGGGGTACAGACGTAATGTGCCACCCAAAACAAACCAGCAGCTCCTTCGGGGGTAGTGCTACATACTTATCAGATCTATTATTTATTTTATAAAGAATGCAGCAGGAGGAACTAGAACATGCAAGGCAGGGTGGGAGCTCCCAAACCTCTTAGGTAAGCATCCCAGAACTGAGAATTATAGCAGTTATCATTACTGAACATATTTCTGAAGCCAGTGACTGACATGGCTGACAAAACATCCTCCTACTTAAAGCGGAGGTTCACCCTAAAACATGTATATACCATTCCATCCAGTATACTGCCGACATGTACAGTATGCTGTTTTTTATTTTTTTTTCGCTGTACATACCCTCGTATAGCTATTCCCCCCCCCCCCCCGGCTTCCGGGTAGTGTCTCCGGCGGGAGTGGGCGTTCCTATTCAGAGACTTAGGCCCCGTACACACGGTCGGTTTAGTCCGATGAGAATGGACCGAGGTTCATTTTCATCGGACCAAACCGACCGTGTGTATAGGCTATCGGTCTGGTGTCCTTCGGTCCAAAATTTCTAAACATGCTTCAAAACCGAACCGCTGCCCGATCGGACCAAACCGATGGTTAGTACACAAAAGCATCGGTTCAAAACCCGCGCATGCTCAGAATCAAGTCAACGCATGCTTGGAAGCATTGAACTTCGTTTTTTTCAGCACGTCGTGTGTTTTACGTCAGTGCGTTCTGACCCGATCGGATTTTGAACTGATGGTGTGTACACACATCAGGCCGTACGGCCACTTCAGAGGTGAACCGCTGGAACCGGTCCGACGGGCCAGTCTCATCGGTTTGGTCCGACCGTGTGTACAAGACCTAAGTGATTGACGTGATGACAAAAGCTTCCCCCCGGTGCATAATGCGCGTCACCAGTTTCGGAAAGAAGCCGAACTGTGAGTCGGCTCTATACGGCGCTATACGGCGCCTGCGCACCGACGTTCGGCTTCTTTTGGAAATTGGTGACGCGCATTCTGCGCCGGGGGGAAGCTTTTGTCATCACGTCAATCATTTAGTCTCTGAATAGGAACGCCCACTCCCGCGGGAGCCAGTATCCGGAAGCCGGGGGAAAAATAGCTATACAATGTACAGCGAAAAAAAAAAAAAAAAACAGCATACTGTACATGTCGGCAGTATGCTGGATGGAATGGTATATACATGTTTTTTAGGGTGAACCTCCGCTTAAAATATCCCTATTGGGTGTGTTTACCCTGTGTACCTTTGACTGGATTACCATTTAAATGCCATATTACAGGGACCATAGTAATTTTTAGAAGAGGCTGTTAATGGAAAAAAAGAAGTTGACTGAGTGAGAATGAAAGACAAAAGTCCATAGGCTTTTAACCATCACTGTGTAATAAAGATGGTTCCCAAAGAGCTAAAATTAACTTTACTTTTCCAGCACAACAGAGAACACTCTACACTACTCTTAACGTGATTGTAAAGTCTAGTTTTTTTTTTTCTATAAAAATATCAAACATGTTACTTACCTACTCTATGAAATGGTTTTGCACAAAGCAGCCCCACTTCTCCTCTTCTTGTGTCCCTCTTCTGGTGCTCCTGGCCCCTCCCTTCTGTTAAGTGCCCCCGCAGCAAGCAGCTTGCTATGGGGGCACCCGAGCCGAGCTGCAGCTCCGTGTATCCATTCATACATAGAGCTGCGGTTTGGCCCTGCCTCCACTCTCTCTTCATTGGCTAACTGACTTTGATTGACAGCAGCAGGAGCCAATGGCGCCGCTTCTGTGTCTCAGCCAATCAGGAGGGAAAGTCCCGGATGGCCGAGGCACTCGTGGACATTGCTGGATCGAGAGGGGGCTCAGGTAAGTATTAGGGGGGCTGCTGCACACAGAAGGGATTTTATCTTTATGCATAGAATGCAAGATGATAAAAATCTTCTGCCTTTACAACCACTTTAACATTAGTTCACCTTTACCAAAAAAAAAAATGCCTATACAGGTAAGGGGTGCGTGTTGACAAAAACAAACTGAGCAGCTTTGATCAAAGTAAAATAATGCCCTTGATATATGTGTAGGTTGTTTTCCCTAAGCGTGGACAAAAAACACATATGGCATCATCCTATCATGCCTTGTTGCTAGGATGTTGCTAAGACACTAGCAGGTAATTCAAACCCTTTTGCATGTATTCTTTCTCCCCTGTTGCAGTAGCTCTGAGTTCAGTGATACTGTGATGGAGGAGATAGTGGACTACACATGATAGTGGACTACACATGTGTAGGGGTTTGATAGCTCACTGTAGGTGTGGGTAAGCAGTAATGGCTGGAATAATTTTACAAAGTCCTAGCAAAAAGGCAGGATGGGATGTTTTTTAGTTTATGTGGAGACTCGTGGAATGTCCTGTTCTCCTCCTAGAGCAGATAATGCCAGGCACCAACCTCCACCAGTTATCAATTTCCTTTAAGCTAGAAAAGACCTGTAAAGCTGTATTCACGCTTTTGTCATGGCGTTTTAGATGCCAATACTTCTAAGTTATTGTGCTGCGATTGTCACATGGTTAATTGGGATTCAATCGAGGCAAATTGCAATGCGTGACACTTTCGCTCCAAAGAAACTCATGCTCCTTTTTGAGTGACAAGCCCATGATCATGTGTGAATGCAGCCTTATGCCGCATATACACAATTTTTTTAATTGGTCATTAAAAACGATCGTGTGTAGGCTCCAGAGCATTTTTCTCGACGTGAAAAATGGCCATTTAAAATTTAGAACATGCTCTAATTTTTCACATCGTCGTTTTTCACATTGTGAAAAACGGTCGTGTGTAGGCTTTAACGACGGGAAAAAAACGCGCATTCTCAGAAGCAAATTATGAGACGGGAGCACTCGTTCTGGTAAAACTAGCGTTTGTAATGGAGATAGCACATTCGTCACGCTGTAACAGACTGAAAAGCACGAAGACTGAAAAGCGCGAATCGTCTCTCACCAAACTTTTACTAACACGAAATTAGCAAAAGCAGCCCAAAGTGTGGCGCCATCCGAATGGAACTTCCCCTTTATAGTGCCGTCGTACGTGTTGTACATCACCGCGCTTTGCTCGAGCATTTTTCTTTTTCACGATCGTGTGTATGCAAGGCAGGCTTGACAAGAATCACGCCGAGAAAAACTTTGTTTTTTCCATGACATTAAAAACGGTCGTGTGAACGCCGCATTAGTATTTAGAAGTTTTACAGTACAAAACGACTGTGTGACAATTTCAAATGCGGATTTCCATAGAAATCCAAAGTGAAACCACAAAAACAAGAAGACAAGAAGAGGCAAGCATCAATTGCATTACTGAAAAAAAAATATGTATTTGAGCAAATAAAATGGATAAAAATTTGATACTCGATCGGTTTTTGAACTGATGGTGTGTAGGCACATCAGACCATCAGCCTTCGGACAGTTCTCATCGGATGTACTGATCGTGTGTACAGGGCCTAAGAGAAAACTATTACATTTATAATAAAGAAAAAAGCTGCGCTAATGTGGACTATAGATGACACTAGTGATCATAAATACTAGATAGAATCACAAATGAATATACTTTTAGTGCTAAACATTAAATAAGTGAAAAATGATTATGAAGATGGTCTAAAGACCTCAATGAAATAGTGACAGAAAAATATATAATAAAAATAATTATAATTAATATCTCCAAAAATAAATTGAGAACTAGAAGACATCCAGTGAATAGATCTCAGTCCGTGTAAAAATGTAATAAAGATGAGGATAAAAAAAGCAATCCTTGAGGGTGACACTGACGACTGTGTCATAAACAGCAAAGACAGATGTCCATATAAGCTAAAACTTCCCCAGTGTGCAAATGGATCCACGGCATTCAGAAGAAAGTGATGACAGAAAAGTGCCTCCACCGGAATAACACACTGCCGCTTACCAGATGGATGTGATCTCTTGGTTATAGGAGATCGGTTAGCGCATATGGCTATTAACCCAGCCTGGGGTCTCTATATGATAAGATATGTGCCTCAGCTTGGATAGAAGATATCTCATATAACGCAACGATTCGGGGTACACCACATAGGACAAAATAGACTTACATAGCAAAAAACACTTTGGGCTGGATTCATAAAGAAGATACGACGGCGTATCTCCTGATACGCAGTCGTATCTCTGAGTCCGGCCGGTCGTATCTATGCGCCTGATTCATAGAATCAGGTTACGCATAGATCTCCCTAAGATCCGACAGGTGTAAGTGACTTACACCGTCGGATCTTAGGCTGCAATTCTAGGCCGGCCGCTAGGTGGCGATTCCATTGCGGTCGGCGTAGAATATGCAAATGAGTCGTTACGCCGATTCACGAATGTACGCTTGCCCGTCGCAGTAAATTTACGCCGTTTCCGTAAGAGATATGCGGCGTAAAGATAAAGCTGCCCCCTAGGTGGCGTAGCCAATGTTAAGTATGGCCGTCGTTCCCGTGTCGAAATTTCAAATTTAACGTTGCTTGCGTAAGTAGTCCGTGAATGGCGCTGGACCAATGATGTCCTTGCGACGTCATTTAGCGCAATGCACGTCGAGAAGTTTTAGGGACGGCGCATGCGCAGTACGATCGGCGCAGGAACGCGCCTAATTTAAATGATCCACGCCCCATTTGAATTAGGCGGGGATACGCCGCCGCAACTTTACAGGCAAGTGCTTTGTGAATCAAGCACTTGCCCGTAAAACTTGCGGCGGTGTAACGTAAATGTGATACGTTACGCCGCCACAGATTTAAGCAAAACTACCTGAATCTGGCCTTTTAAGTTTAATGAATGTCATTAAAATGCCAACTTACATTTACAGTATGTAATAAAATACTGGCATATATGAACAATCGAGCCGGCCGGCTCATCGATAAGACAGCCGGTATCTTCCCGGTCTAACATACAGCGCAGTGACGTCAGAACGTCGTTCCTCCCAATGTTGCGCCACTAGAGGGACGTGGTCATGGATTACATTTATACCAGGTTTACCCAGAAAAGTATTTATTTATTTTTTTATTTCAGTAAGGCTAACAAAACTGGCAGCAGGAAACCACGGGTTGCATTAAAGAACATCGCTGGCTTCCAGTCAGTGTTTCGGGGGAATTCCTCCCGCGGAGCTACTGCGTTCTCCTGGCGAGAGCCATCTCGGATGGGAGAACATGAAGTGATTATTGCTAGCCGCTGGCAATAATCGCAAGAAAAATTACACGGGCTGGCTGTACTGAAGTTGATCAATCGATCAACTTGGGTGCAAGCAGCCTGCCCATACATGGTTTGAGTTTTGGCCAGTCCCTTCTGAACCAATCAGCCGACATTTAAACCATTTATGGCCGACTTAAGTGCTTTATTGAATTCCCTTGCCATTTATTTACCAACCCTTGAATGGAGTAAGTCTGTCCACCTTGGTGCTCAGTTTTTATTACATTTTCTCTTTGTTAGGTGTTCCGACATGGTGATAGAAGTCCAGGTGAAACTTATCCTAATGACAAGTATAAGGAAGATTCTTGGCCTGATGGATTCGGACAACTTACACAGGTATGACCCAAACATTTATTTTATATGAAATACTTCACCTACACTATGTTTTGGAATAATGTACTAACAACTGTAAAGTAGTCTAAACAATTGCCTATTATCTAGCAGGTTTAATCATTTTGAAACAATAAAAGCAACCAAATGAATCATGAACACCTACCATCAATTTAAATAAACATGTAACTACCGTATATAATATACTGCATATGGTAGCCTTGATCTATTCCATTTTTTTTGTTAAAAACCTGGTTAAAACTGCTTGCAAAATTATGATTATGGCTAACTGCAGTTCTTTCAGGAATTATATGATATGTACAGTACCTAATGGAAACTACTTTTCTGGGAAGTCCATGTGGGTACTAGTTCTAGGAAGGTAAAGTATCTGTTCCCAGCAGGTGTCTGCTCACAATTAACATGCAATCTAGTGGTTGTAGTAGATGGTTTCTGCAGTCAGCATGTTCCCAGCTGCATGCTTCTCAGCTTTTAGGCAAATACCCTGCAATACTCTGCAATACCTAGCAATACCCCGCAATACTTTGCAATACCCCGTAATACTCTGCAATACGCCCCCCCCTCCTGCTTCTACCGACTCAATGCTACGATCGAAGCCAGGATTGTTTTTTTTATTGTTTTTTATTTCAGGCTTCCTAGCTTAGAGGTGAAATGTGGGGTCTTATTGACCACACATCTCAGGCCCCGTACACACGACCGAGTTTCTCGGCAGAATTCAGCCAAAAACTCGATCGGAGCTGGATTCTACCGAGAAACTCGGTCGTGTGTACACTTTTCAGCGAGGAAGCCGACGAGGAACTCGTCGGGCCAAATAGAGAACATGTTCTCTATTTCCTCGTTGTTCAATGAGGAAAGTCGGCCCGCCGAGATCCTCGGCGTCTTCAACACTGAACTCGACGAGGAACTCGATGTGTTTGGCACGTCGAGTTCCTCGGACGTGTGTACGGGGCCTCACTGTAAAGAGGACCTGTCATGCCATATTCCTATTACAAGAGATGTTTACATTCTTTATAATAGGAATAGAAGTGATCAAAATGTTTTATTTTTTGTGGAAAAAAGTGTCAAACTAAAATAAATAAAGTAAAATGAACAATAAAATATATATATTTTTTAAAGCGTGCAGAAGCGAACGCATATGCAAGTCCCGCCCACATATGAAAATGGTGTTCAAACCACACATGTGAAATATCTTTGCGAACGTTAGAGTGAGTGCAATAATTTTGTCCCTAGACCTTCTCTGTAACTAAAAACATGTAACCTGTAAAAATATTTAAAGCGTCGTCTATGGGGATTTTTAAGTAGCGAAGTTTGGCGCCATTGCACAAGTGTGTGAAATTTTGAAGGGTGACATGTTGTGTATCTATTTACTCGGCGTAACTTCATCTTTCACATTATGCAAAAACATTGGGCTAACTTTACTTTTTGTTTTTTTTAAGCACAAAATAGTTTTTTTTTTTAAAAACACGTTTGAAAAATTGCTGCGCAAATACAGTGCGAGATAAAAAGTTGCAACGACCACCATTGTATTCTCTAAGGTCTTTGCTAAAAAATCATATATAATGTTTTGGGGTTCTATGTAATTTACTAGCAAATAAATGATGATTTTTACATGTAGGAGAGAAATGTCAGAATTAGTCTGGGTGCTCCAGAACACCTAATGGTGCTCCCTGCATGTTGGGCCTCTGTATGTGGCCACGCTGTGTAAAAGTCTCACACATGTGGTATCGCCATACTCGGGAGGAATAGCAGAATGTGTTTTGGGGTGTAATTTGTAGTATGCCTATGCTGTGTGTGAGAAATAACCTGCTAATATGACAATTTTGTGAAAAAGACAAGAAAAAAAATCTTGATTTTGGAAAGAATTGTGGGAAGAAATGACAACTTCAAAAAACGCACAATGCCTCCTTCTAAATACCTTGGAATGTCTTCTTTCCAAAAAGGGATCATTTGGGGGGTATTTGTACTTTTATGGCATGTTAGGGTCTCAGGAAATGAGATAGGCTGTCAGTACTTCAGGTGTGATCAATTTTCAGATATTGGCACCATAGCTTGTGGACTCTATAACTTTCACAAAGACCAAATAATATTCACCAATTTGTACTTATTTTTAGGGCTGTGGAGTCGGAGTCGAGGAGTCGGAGTCGAGGGAAATTTTGGGTACCTGGAGTCGGAGTCGGCAAACAATGCACCGACTCCGACTCCGACTCCTACTAAATTTAGATTGCAATAAAAATAAAAAAAAAGCAAGTTTAAATGTCCCAATTCACAAAAAGTTATAATTAATGACTTCTCTACTGTAAGAATAAAGACCAATGCATGCAGTGCCTCACGTAACCGCAAAATGAACACGTTAAGTGACCGTGAAGAAGCATGCTTTTCATGTGCTTCACTATATGGCACGCAACGCACAATTAGGAGCTGCAATACTTATACTTTCCATAGTGTTGTGTTCTGCTTTTACAGGGAACGCATGTTAGAGAACCAGTAAGTGTCCAAATAAAAAAATTCCAACAGGAGTTTTATAAAGCACTAAAAGAAGTTGAAAAGTATGATCGCTCATCAAAACTTACCGTTGAAGAAGCCATCCTTGTTTATCCAGAGATCGTTAGTGATGTGGCCAGAATAGTTACTGCAATGCCACCCACCCAAGTCAGTGTCGAAAGATTATTTTCAGCCCTAAAAATAATAAAGTCTGACTTAAGAGCCTCTATGAAAGAGGATCTGGCAGAGGCAATTCTCTTCCTTAGAACTCTACATTGAATTGATTTGCATTTGCTAAGCCTATAACTACATTTTAAGATTAATATAAACCATTTCTAGGTTTTACAGATTTTGTTTTTGGTTCATTATAGATAAGCTTTGTTTTTGTTCTAAAACAACCAAATAATGTGGTTTGTATTTTTGAACTGGTAAAGATCCTGTTCCTGATGTTTATGCCTGCTGCTACTATCCAGCCACTTGATTGTTTTCATTGTGTTTGTCTTTTGCTTAAACTGTGCAATACAGTAGACTGTCGGCTTCCCAGCCAGTAGTCCAGTGGTAGGTTGCATTTCTTTCCCTCAAGGAATGTATAAAATACATTTGCATATTAATACAGAGTAGTCGGAGTCGGGGAGTCGGAGTCGGGGAGTCGGAGTCGGAAGTACATAAAACTGAGGAGTCGGAGTCAGAGTCGGAACATTTATCTACCGACTCCACAGCCCTGCTTATTTTTACCAAAGATATGTAGCAGTATAAATTTTGGCCAAAATTTTTTGAAGAAAAAATACTAATTTGCTAAATTTTACAGAAACTAAAAAAAAATCATTATTTTACACAATTTTCAGTATTTTTCTCTTATAGCGCAAAAAATAAAAAACCCAACGGTTATTAATTACCACCAAAAGAAAGCTCTGTTTGTGGGAAAAAAAGGACACAATTTAATTTGGGTACAGCGTTGTATGACTGAGTTATTGTTATTCAAACTGTGAGAGCACTGAAAGCTGAAAATTGGTCTGGTTATTAAGGGGGTTTAAGTGCCCAGTGGTCAAGTGGTTAATAGCTCTGAGCTGTCTTCTCCCACTGCTGTCTCTCTCCGAGCCTCTCTCCTGGTGCCATCTTCTCCCAGTGCTATATACAGCTATATACAGTGCTTGTTCAGATACTTTTTTTTTTTAAAAACAGATGTCAGCGGACATGAAAATTAATGTAAAAATTTACATCCGTGTCTGTTTTTGATCCGTTTAAAAAATAAATAAAAAAAGGTAACTGAACTAAAACTAAAAAACAGAACGCCCGTGTGAAACCAGCCTAAAACGTAGAGAAAAGGGATATCTTTTAGTACAATATATGCAAACAAATGACTTATACCATACCCTTGACAATACATATTGTGAAATGAAATAATCTAAATGAGGAACAGTTGGGAGCAATTGGTTATGTATTCTGATTTCCTTTAACATACTGTATATATGCTGACCATTATAAAACTGAGAGTAACATTTACCTTTAGGTCCCTTTCACACAGGCTTTCCAATCAGGTCCTCCTGTCAGTTTTTCAGGCGGACCTGATCGGAGCCTCCATTCACTCCTATGGAGCGGCAGATGTCAGTGGTGACATGTCCACTGACACACACTGCTATCCCACTCTGTCTGTGAAATCCAGATGGATGGTGACCCTATTTTCCGTCCGTCAGGCAGGTACCGGAGCATGATGGGACTGTGACATCATAAGAGAGGCCTATATAAGTCGGATGCAAACCGCGCACCCGTCATTGCAGCGAGAAGAGGCGTCGTGTCAACATCGGAAGAAGGGAGAAGAAGAGAAGAGAATAAGAAGACGACGTCACAGAACAGCGGGCTGGCCGCCTGCTAGTAATTGAGCTAACACACGAAGATAGCGGCGGCCAGCCCTGAAGGAGAAGGCACCGGACAGCGGGAGAAGAACCAGGGTGCGCCGAGTCAACAGCGGAGAGCGGCGAAGATAGAAGAAGACCCCCCGAGAGCGGAGAAGACCCCCGAGAGCGGAGAAGACCCCCCAGAGAGCGGAAGAGAACCAGACGGCGGTGAAGAAGCCCTCCCTGCTAAAAGAGCTAAAGAAGACAGGGGGGCCCCCGGAGCAGACTAATAAATGATTTTAAAAACCCTGTGTCGTGTGTTTATTAACTTTAACACTTTGCCTCCAGGTGAATGGGTAGGGGTACGATGTACCCCATATCCATTCACTTAGGGTGGGGGGCCGGTATCTGGTACCTTATTTGAGGGGGCTCCCAGATTCCGATAAGCCCCCCGCCCGCAGACCCCGACAACCAACGGCCAGGGTTGTCGGGAAGAGGCCCTGTCCTTATCAACATGGGGACAGGGTGCTCTGGGGTAGGGGGGCCCCACAGTGCGCCCCCCTGCCCCAGAGCACCCAACCTCCCCATGTTGAGGGCATGCCGCCTGGTATGGCTCAGGAGGGGGGGCGCTCGCTCGTCCCCACTCCTTTTCTGGTCGGCCAGGTAGCGTGCTTTGGATACGGGTCTGGTATGGATTGTAGGGGGACCCCCTACGTCGTTTTTTCGGTGTAGGGGGGTCTCCTTACAACCCAAACAAGACCTAAGGGCCTGGTATGCTCCTGGGGGGGGAACCCATGTCGTTTTTTATTTAAAAATTGGCGTGGAGTTCTCCCTTTCAGGAATGCATACCAAATGCCGCAGATATAATTGGCGGGAATCCAAGTCGGATCTCCCGTTGCTTCTATGACGGCTTTGTCTCCATCGCAGCAAGCCAGCTCGGCGCTGGCTCCCGTGATGGGGCTCGTAGGTGGTCAATCTCGCCGAGAAAGGGAGCGAGATTGACACAATATCGCGGTCACCTACTGTACATCCCTGACCGTAAATCGCAGGAACCGCTGATGTCCCTCACAGATAGGAATTTACAGGTATGCATCCTTGATGTCTATGGATGCAAAAAAAATTATGTATGGAGAACACCACCAAATGGATGGATACCATCTTGAACATCTGTTCCCACACTAAGCGATTCAGGGCCTTGAGGCTCAGCAGTGGGCAAATCCCATCCATCTTCAGGACCAAAAACAGACTGGAGTAGAACCCCCAAAAATACCCTGATTCCTTAACCTGGGGCAATCACTACCTGGAGAAACAAAACCTGCACAGCCCTGTACAGGCCCCGTAGGTAGGACGGGGGGAGACGAAGGTTGGACAGAAAGAATTTCTCTGTGGGGCAAGAAAGAAATAGAGAAATTATATTAATCAGTTCGTGAACCCACTTGTCAGGAACAAGGGAGGTCCATAGGCCCACGAACCAGCAAAGGCAACCCCCCACCCCCAATATGGATAGGGGCAAATCTTTATGCTGAGGAGGACTTGTCCAAAGGTTTGTGTGGCCAGGAACACTTGGTACCATCCGCAGGGACCTTAAAGGACTTGGAGCCCTTGTCCAAGGAGCAATGGGAACTAAGCCTCTTGCGAAGGAAGGAAGGACCAGGCCTACAATGCAGTTCATTGCCCTTCTTGGCGTGTGGGAGGAAAGTAGGTTATTGATGATCTCATCCAAGGTACCATTGAATCCCCCTGGAAGGGTAAATCCTCCATAGCTTTTTTAGATGTGAAGTCAACAGCCCAACATTTAAGCCAAAGTGCAGATAGAGCTTGGAAAGTATTGGTGCCCTGGACCAACTGGTCTGCCAGTTTCACATACACTGGGAACTGCCTTGTTGGCCAGACTGGGATGACCACTGGATTTAGATTACCCAGCCCATCGCTCAGCCCAGGTGTTGATTGAAGATCTCTGCAGGAAAAAAGAAAACAAGCTACTAAACCACAGGTCTCAACAGAGAACTAGATCCTTACTCCTGAAACACTATAGTAAGCAGAAATAACTGGCTTGCCTAAAGCAGAGTGGGTTTATACCAGATATGACTGCCTAGCTTGTGTTCATTTTCTGCCCAGTGTCCTTGTTCTGGGGCTATAAACCCTGTGGTCAGGAATCAGAAGAGCTATGTCCATCAATAAATGAAAAGAATACAGGTTCTTCTGACTCTCTGGTTTCCATCCTAACCCAATGCTTTCAGTGCTTTTTAAGGCCCCATTGGCTTTCCGATCAGGTCTGCTTGTTGGTTTTTCAGGCGGACCTGGTTGGACGCTCCAACCAGGATGCAAGCGGATGAAAAAAATGCAACCGCCATTCTTTGAGTCTGACACTACTTCCTTTTTGACCAAAACATGACAGAGGTAGCCTGATGCAAACGGACACAAGTCCATGTACAACTATCAAAATGTGGACCATAACTGAATGGGCAAAGATGTCACAAATGTGACATCCATGCTGTTCTACTCTGATTCAGTAGGGTATCTGCTCACCGATCTCTTAGTGAAGGGAACAGAGCACCTGCATAGAAAATAAATCTAATGCCGCGTACACACGATCGGTTCGTCTGATGAAAACGGTCTGATGGACCGGTTTCATCAGACGAACCGATCGTGTGTGGGGCCCCATCAGTTTTTTATCCATCGGTGAAAAAACTAGGAACTTGTTTTAAAATTATCTGATGGTTAAAAAACCGATAGAAAAAAACGATTGTCTGTGGGCACGTCCATTGGTTAAAAATCCACGCATGCTCAGAATCAAGTCAACGCATGCTTGGAAGCATTGAACTTCATTTTTCTCAGCACGTCTTGTGTTTTACGTCACCGCGTTCTGACACAATCGTTTTTTTAACTGATGGTGTGTAGGCAAGACTGATGAAAGTCAGCTTCATCGGATATCTGATGAAAAAATCCATCAGACCGTTTTCATCGGATGAACCGATCGTGTGTACAGGGAATTAGTCATATGGTTGCAATCTTTACCCAGCCTGGACTGGCTCTGTGACATCATAGGAAAAAACAAAATATCCCCCAAAGGGTTGGACTTTACAAGTGACCATAAACTAAGTAACAATTGTATAAAAAGTAGCAAATTTTATTAATTACACATAGTATACCAATTGTATCAAAAATATGTACATCATGAATACAAATCATTCAAATACATAATTGAACAGGAAACACAAGGCTGCTTAGAGTCACACCCAACAGCTGTTTCGGAAATTCTCCATTCTTCAGGGGATTTATAGACAATAAGATCAAAAGATATTTAAAAATAAAAGTATTCCATGTGTCCAAGAATGTGTGTGGCTCAAGATGTGATTGAGAAGCAACAAAAGTCTGGCTCGCCGTCACAGGGCCGGGTCAAAGGCAGAAACCCAAAAAGGGTCCAACTAAGGTGAAAGCAATTAAGCTGACAACCGTAACCACTCCCAGCGGAATCTGAAAGCCTGATGACAAAATAAACAAGCCTTGGACTGTCCTGAATACAAACAGTGTTAGATAAGGACTACAAGTCAAAAGACTTGTTAGTGAGTAGCAGATCCTACGGGATGTAAAGGGTGGAGAGTCCAGCAGTTGAAATCCAGAGATATCCTGTTACCATCCACCACCAAGCACAGGAAGCATTGAACTTCATTTTTCTCAGCACGTCTTGTGTTTTACGTCACCGCGTTCTGACACGATAGTTTTTTTAACTGATGGTGTGTAGGCAAGACTGATGAAAGTCAGCTTCATCGGATATCTGATGAAAAAATCCTTCAGACCGTTTTCATCGGATGAACCGATCGTGTGTACAGGGCATTAGTCATATGGTTGCAATCTTTACCCAGCCTGGACTGGCTCTGTGACATCAGCCGACAGCGGGCTTCATCCTGCTGTCAGCTGAAAACAGGTCACAGGAGTGGCTGTACTTCTCCTTTAATAGTTTTCTCTCTTTTTTTTCTTTTTTTAATGCAAACACTACAATCTGGCATTATGGACAGTATTAAATGTCAAAGTTTGACCTTTACCAAGTGATAGTAATAAGTCAACAGATTCAAATGCTGATGTGAAAAAAATAAAATAGCACTCACAGATTTTTTTTCATGAAAATTCCATGTGTATCTCAACAGCTAGGAATGGAGCAACATTTTGAACTGGGACAATACCTGAGAAAGAGATATGCTGGATTTCTGAATGAAACATACAACAGACATGAGGTAAACACGTGGCAGATTAAATTTTTCTTTACAGGTAACTAGAGTTGAAGCCGAATGGAAATCACAAACATAGATGTATAGCCAGATAGACATTGTACAAACAATCTCCATTTTCTTGTAACATCAGTGTCTAATGCCGCGTACACACCATCACTTTATGTGATGAAAAAAAACGACACTTTCTGTGAAGTAAAAAATGACGTTTTTGAAACTTCAATTTTCAAAGACGAAGTTGCATACACACCATCGTTTTCTCACAATGATCTTGCAAAGTCAGGTTACGTTCCACCACGTTTTACCATTGAAGCTAGCTTCTGGGCATGCGTGGATGAAAAAACGTCTTAGAAAACGACGTTTTTTGCTACACACGGTCAATTTCTGTGAGGTAAAAAGTGCACTTTTGAAAAACGACACATAAAATTGAAGCATGCTTCAATTTTTTTCTGTCGTTTTTTAGAAGACATAAAACGACGTTTTTGCCCACACACGGTCAATTAAATTGACGTTTTTGAAAATGACGTTTTTTTCCATCGCAGAAAGTGATGGTGTGTACGCGGCATAAGGCTTAGTTCACATCACGATTTTTACATCCGATAATCGGACCGTTAAATCGGATGTAATCGTATATGACAAAATCGTATGTAATCATATGCATCCGATTTTCACTAAAAAATCGGATCCTGATTTTAAATAATGTCTTTTTTTTTTTTGTTTTGTACAAAAAAGCTTGTTTCTAGCTCGTTCCAGTGTCTAGTGCGCATGCGTAATAAAAAATCGGGTACGATTTATCGGATAAAAACGCACAGTCATCCGATTTAGATCCGATTTAGATTGACCACAATACAAAAAAAAACGGACACGATTTTAATACGATTTCAAATCAGGACCAAAAATCGTGGTCAAACACGTTTTTTGATACGATTTTAAATCGTATCAAATCTGATGCGGATCAAATCGGATGCACTTGGGGACCTACATTAATGAATGGAAGTGAATGGATACGTTTTGCCATACAGATTTGTACGATTTAAAAACTAAAAATCGTGAGAACAAGTAGGATGATAAAATCGTGGTGTGAATGCACCCTAACAAGTATCTAAATGTGAATACAGTACAACAGGTCCTAGAAAAGACCCATTGCTCTCAGTAATGCAATACACTGTTATTTATAAGGACACTTGTGCTGAGGGGTGTAGCTGTTATTCAGCTCTGCAAGCACAAGGCACTGCAGTGCGAGGGCAGGAAGCAGCATTTTTACTGAGCGTAAAGGGTATTTTAATGGCAATTTAAAAGAAAAACAACTGTTTTATTGTTTTTCATACAAAAAAGATAATAGCACAAATGTAATTTGGCAAAATGTTGAGTGGAAGAAAGTTATTGAATGGTTACCATGTGCAGGCTATAGCATGCTGAGTACAATGGGCATGGGGTGCTGAATGTTATCGGGTGTAAAATGTAAAGTGTTCAGTGCATAATGTGGTGTATGTTGCAGATTGCTTGCTGTATCATTGCATGATGTAGAATGCTAAGTGTATTTTGGGGTGCATGTTGCAGTGTGCTGTGTAAGTGGGTACATTGTATGAAATGTTGAGTTTATTGTAGTGATTGATGTGGTGTGCTGAGTCTAATGAGGTGCATGGTGAGGCACTATAACACTATTTATACATATTGTTGAGAGTAGGGTGTGCTATCTGGTTCTCGCCCTGCTTGATCAAACTAAATTCATAACTGGCCTGAAAGACACACTCTCTATTACAGACCCACAGGATAAAAACTTAACACATGTTATTGTACACTAATGACCCCTTACACACGACCGGTTTTCCCGTCTGAAAAACTGCGATGAGAGCTTTTCGTCGGGAATCACGACCGTGTGTATGCTCCATCTGACTTTTTCCCACAGGAAAACTGCCGGGGGAAAAAAGAGAGCAGGATCTCTTTTTTCCCGTCAGGAAAAATCCTATCGGGAAAACCGTTTGTCTGTATGCTTTTCCGACGGGAAAAAACATGCTCAGAATCAAGTCGACGCATGCTCAGAAGCATTGAACTTCATTTTCTTGGCTCGTGGTAGTGTTGTACGTCCCCACGTTCTTGACAGTGTGTATGCAAGGCAGGCTTGAGAGGAATTCCGTTGGGAAAACCATTGTTTTTTTCCCAACGGGAAAACCGCTCGTGTGTACAGGGCATAAGACGCTGTTATGCTATGTTATGTCTAATGGGGACACATATGTTGCTGATACTAGCTACTGTTATATAGCTGACTGAGTGTTATACTATTGCTTTGGGAGGGTTTGTGTGCTGGCATGTAGAGGCTGAAAGGTTTATCACTATTTAACAGCACCCTTTTAAAACACACCCATGTTTTTCCTCTCTTATAGTTAAAGGGTAACTCCACATTCGTGGGGAAAAACAGTAGCAAATAAAGAAAAAATAATATAGTGTATACAATTGCGACACAAGTCAATATTGTAATTAAATCTTATTAAAAATTACCTTTCCTTTTTAATCTGCAGCTCTGTAGTTTTATGAAAATGCAATGCAATATGGCTACCTGGGTGTGTTCTGTACTCAGATTGTGTACAGAATGCCCCCCAGAAACATAATTTCCTCCTTGTGCTTACTGATTTTCCCAGAAGTCTGCCCTAAGATACAAGTCAGATTTCAGGTATCCCCTGCAACAAAAATTTCATTTTTGGTGAGATACGCTTAACAGGAAATCACATCTAAAGGAATGCAGGTGCAGCAGCTTTCCTCATTAGAGCCCTGCAGGTGCACAACTGATTGATAATTATAAACCACTCCCATTAGACTCACTTTCCGCCTAGGTTCACACTGCTGCGAATTCAAAATCGCGGTAAAATGCGCGATTTTACCGTGATTTCGCGGCTGCGATTTTGCCGCGATTTCGGCCGCAATTTAATGTAAATCGCGGCCCGAAATCGCAAAAAGTAGTACAGGAACTACTTTTTGAAATCGCAGATGCGGCGTCGCACTGATTAGGACAGTGCCATTGCCGACAATTGCCGCCGATTTGAGATGCGATTTGACATGTCAAATCGCATCTCAAATCGTTCCAAATCGTACCCAGTGTGAACCAGGGCTCCTACATGGATACAGACAAGCACACAGGGATTTCTTCAGAATAACAAATGGTAGGAACCATCAACAAAGTTTGTTACAATCCTTGCAATGTACATAGAGGATTAGATCACCCATAGAGGAATATTTTTTTCTCAACAAAAGTGGAGTTACACTTTAACTGTATGAACTTTAGACTTCACTTTGTATACATTTAGACCCATGGTTCTGTTTTGACACCCCTCTACCCAACAAAATATGTATTGTATATGTCCCCCTTCTGGCCAGAGCCCTTTATATTGCAAAAATGCTACTTCGTACTGTAAATACATAGAATAATGTTGTCCTGAACATGCTAAGATGATACAGGTTCCTTAGGATATTTTTCAAATCTGATGTCGATCACAAGCTTTTCTGCCAATTAACACAGCTTAAAAATGGGGGAAATCACCTTATTTATTAATATATTTTGCTTTTTTTGCATGAAGTTTCCCTTTTAGTGTCTTCTACTTACAGCTTACTCTATTGTGTAGGTAGTTCAGTATGACTGTGGTATCTTCTATAGTCTATATACAGTGCCTTGCAAAAGTATTCACCCCCCTTTTTTACCTATTTTGTTACATTACAGACTTTAGTTCAATGTTTTTTTAATCTGAATTATATGTGATGGATCAGAACACGATAGTCTAAGTTGGTGAAGTAAAATTAGAAAAATGCTGTCTATAAACTAAGCTAGGGGGAACTGCTGCAGACACCTGGTGATCTGTCCTAACCAGAAAAAGTGTAAATGAATAAATGAAAATGTCTGCCCTGTGTGATACAAAGGGAAGGGGAAAAAATATGACTGATGAGCACACTGAGTGAATGTACACTAAATATGTAAATCACAATGAGTACGCAATGTGTGATCAAATGACATCAAATCGTCAACAAGCAATAATAGGTGAATAATGTGAAATAAATCCAGAGTGAATCACATTTATAAGCCAACATTGGCAAAAGAACAAATATATAAACAATAAAGTCTCTATGTGGTGATCCCAACACCAACGCACACGTGTTGGAAGGAAGCAAACTTCAGTGTGAACACCTCTTGTGTCCACAAAGTGGATGGTTACAGCACTGCGGTGGTGTCCTATAATTAGCTGAGAAGACTCAGTGCCAGAAAAAACAAAGAATATATATAGCGTGACTCTGTATGATAACCAGTGATGGGGCAAGGACAGGTCACACAGTGATGCACTCACTCATAAAAAGGGGACCATGGGCGTATCTCCACGAACGCCGAGTTCGTAAACCCTACTGTGCGTCAGCTCTAGTCCTCTTTGCCTCCTGACCGCATCAAATGGTTGCTCAGACAATGGCAATTGCAGTAAAAATAAAAAGAGGGAGATACAACCTGTATGTTGAAGGACTCCAAGGTGCATGTCGCCATTCTTGTACAAGGGCAGTGTCTCTTTGATTTATACTGGGGCTCAAATCGAGGAGAGAATCTGTGAGGCCATCTTCACTCGTGGAGACAGACATTAGCTGGGAATCTATGCGGAGGAACCATCCCTGGACCTACCCATACTCATACAAGCCTGCATATACCTGCCTTAAGGTAAGCGCTCTCTCTGTGAGCACAGCACCTAGAAGATTTACACAGAAAATTTCGAAGTTCCTTTAAGACCAGGTGCTAACGAGCAAACATGTACGATTTAACCGGTCCGTCGGACCGTTTTCACCATACATGTCTGCCAGAGGGCTTCTGTACGATGGCTGTACTCATCATCGTACAGAAGTCCGCGCGTAAACAATACGCGGGGCGTGACCGCGTCGTCGCTGCGACGATGACGCGGCGATGACACGGCGACGTGGGCGGGCCTGCCATTTAAATGCTTCTACGCATGCGTCGAACTCATTCGACGCATGCGAGGGACGGCGGGCGCTCGGACATGTACAGTAGGTCTGTACTGACGACATGTCCGAGCGGGCAGGATTCCAGCGGACGGTTTTAAAACACATCCAGGAATATTTGTCTGCTGGGAAAAGGCCCGGCGGGCAAATGTTTGCTGGAAATCTGCCCGCTCGCGCCTACACACGACCAAACATGTATGCTGAAACTGGTCCGCGGACCAGTTTCAGCATACATGTTTGGTCGTGTGTACGGGGCCTAAGATTTGGATTACACAAGGACCCTCATTACCTTATTTTTTGTCATTTTCTGTTCACTTATGTTTGCATTTTGGGACAATTAGCATTTATTGCACATTATTGTCACTCATCACTGATTTTGTTATATATTAGTGGTATATTATCTATATTATTTATTCATTGGATTATATGCACTGATCACTCTCTTTATCAGACTTAAAGATTGCTTTTAACAAGCGCAAAACATCCAACTTGAATGAGCTGGAGCAGTTTTGCAAGGAGGAATGGGCCAAAATCCCAGTGGTAAGATGTGGAAAGCTCATAGAGACTTATCCAAAGCGACTGGGAGCTGTGATAGCCGCAAAAGGTGGCTCTACAAAGTATTGATTTTAGGAGGGGGTGAATAGTTATGCACATTGACTTTTTCTGTTATTTTGTCCTATTTGTTGTTTGCTTCACAATAAAAAATAAAAATAAAACATCTTCAAAGTTGTGGGCATGTTCTGTAAATTAAATGATGCAAATCCTTAAACAATCCATGTTAATTCCAGATTGTGAAGCAACAAAACACGAAAAATGCCAAGGGGGGCGAACACTTTTGCAAGGCACTGTATTCCTGTATAACATATTTGTGCTATTAAGACAGATGATGATAATAATAACAATACTGTTATAAAATGTTTGTACCATAGGTTTTTGTGAGAAGCACAG
Organism: Rana temporaria; assembly: GCF_905171775.1. Taxonomy (NCBI): domain Eukaryota; kingdom Metazoa; phylum Chordata; class Amphibia; order Anura; family Ranidae; genus Rana; species Rana temporaria. Next base: position 114,271,366 of record NC_053493.1, on the reverse strand, counting down.
ATATGGACCGTACATTAATGAGTGCCCAGGCTAATCTTGCTGGTTTGTTCCCACCCACTGGCAGGCAAGTCTGGAATGCTAGTATAGCCTGGCAACCAATACCTGTTCATACAATTCCTGTGTCTCAGGATAACGTGAGTAATGATTTACATACACGTTAATACAGTTTTTACATTTTTTTTACTGTATTTGTTAGTGAGCCATTTGCAGAGTATTATAGGATAGCTGGATCGCACTAACTTTTTTTATATATGCCAGTTCAAATTATGCATACCATGAACAACAATTCCAGTGATCAAAGTGCTTGTGCCCAATATAAAATGAATTCAATTATGAAAATATATAAATATATCGACACATACACCTATAGCGTACAGAGCTCACATTACTTATACACTAATTGATGTTGGTTTTAGTTATTATAGAGAGTGGTAATATATATAAAGTTAGTGCGATCCACCTATCCTATATAGTTTTTAAACACCCAGTTCACAGGTGTGTATGTTTATTTGATTGCAGCAAACTTAATAAGCATATACTAAATGGTATCTTGGCACCGGTAACACATTTTTGCATATTTGCAGAGTATTACCTATTGTAGAGGAGTTTCCGTTTACTCATCATGCTCAGATGCAGGCATATGCCCCTCTTACATATTTTTCTACAACTTCCTGGACACACTCAGGGAAGATACATTTCTCTGTTTCCCTTACTTAGTCAACAACTGATGAGGCAGAGGGAGCTGGGCAAGTAATCTGCAGTCACTTGCAGTCAGGTGAGATGTCCTTCACTGTCAAAACAGTTGTGAAGGCAGCCAGGCCAGAACCTAATAGCACACAGCTTCTCTAGAAAACATCCAGCTATACTGTAGTGGGGAGTACCTCCCTGATTGCTACCAAAGTACTTTAGTTCCAGCGGAGAGTGTTTCTTCCTAAGCCGTTGGATCCCTCCAGCTGTTTGCCTGTGTTACCACAGCTACCCTGGACTTTACTGTGATGGCTGTCTATGAGAACAAATGCATGTAGCTGTGCTCTGTACTGTTTTACTGAAGTAGCAATTCTCAGTTTAACTCTCTGTTGTTATAGAGTTCTACTGAGTAAATTTTATCCATTAGGTCAGGGATATGCAATTAGCGGACCTCCAGCTGTTGCAAAACTACAAGTCCCATCATGCCTCTGCCTCTGGGTGTCATGCTTGTGGCTGTCAGAGTCTTGCTATGCCTCATGGGACTTGTAGTTCTGCAACAGCTGGAGGTCCGCTAATTGCATATCCCTGCATTAGGTCATCTCTTAATGAAAATAAAAATTAAGTATATTTACGCTTTTTTCAGTGTCCCATTGAGGTAAAGTGACCCTGTGGTGACATGACCACTTGAATATTGGGCATCAGCCAAGAATCTAATTTCTTTTGAATGACATTGACACCAGTGTCTGACAACTATCAGGGCCGGATTCCTCACAAGGCCACCGAGGCCAGGCCTCTGGACGGCAGGGGCGGCGTGCTCCCCTCCCTCTGTCCTCTGGCGCTCAGATGTCACGGAGCTGGGTCTGTGTGTGCAAGATCCTGCCCCCCTAGACCAGCTCGTGTGATAGAAGATTGAATCAGTATTCCGCCTATCACACGAGCTGTTCAAGGGGGCAGGACCTTGCACACAGACACAGACCCAGCTCCGTGACATCCGAGCGCCATAGGACAGAGGGAGGGGAGCTCTGCGTGTTATCCATTAAGGCAGGGGTCTCAAACTCAAATTACCTGAGGGCCACAAGACGAGTTTTCATATCCCATGGGGGGCCGCATGCAAACTTTCAAACTTCAAAAACAACAGTACTGGTGTCGGTGAATGCATTATTAACCCCCCAGCACTGGTGTCACTGGATGCTTTATTAACCCTGACCACTACACTGCACACTGACCACTACACACTGACCACTGCACACTGACCACTACACACTGACCACTACACTGCACACTGACCACTACACTGCACACTACACACTAACCACTGAACACTACACACTGACCACTACACTATACTACACGATGACCACTACACTGCACACTAACCACTACACACCCCACTGACCACTACACTACACACTGACCACTCACCATCAGGGCACAGCACATCAGGTCACAGAGCCCAGCACATCAGGGTACAGCGCACATCAGGGTACAGGGCACAGCACATCAGGGTACAGAGCGTTTACTTGTGGTTTTCTTCACATGCAGAGTAAAGCAGGAAGCGTCTGTCATAAGTTCACTTCTCTCTCATGTCACGCTGCGGCTGCTCCCCGCCCCCCGGCGCCCCCCCCCCTCTCTTCTCGTCCATCCCAGGTGATATCACAAGCAAATAGGGATGGACGAGAAGAGAGGTCGGGCCGCCGGGGGCGGGGAGCATCCACAACGTGACATGACAAACAAGTGAACTTATGACAGAGAAGCTTCCTGCGCTACTCTGCATGTGAAGAAAATCTACACCCCCCACTTCCGCGGCACCCCCTGCCCTGCCTGCGGGCCATTTAGAACCGGTCCGCGGGCCGCAAATGGCCCGCGGGCCGGTACTTTGAGACCCCTGCATTAAGGAAATGGTGAGGCAGGCTGCATTAATGGGCACAGAGGCTGCATTCAGTGGGCACAGAGGCTGCAATTAGTGGGCACAGAGGCTGCAATTAGTGGGCACAGAGGCTGCATTAATGTTTGAGCAATATATCTTTTAGTGACAACTTTGTGGAAAAAATGTAAAAAAATTAAAATTATTGTAATTTCCTCGAAACTTTTGGCAAAATACAAAATATTCCACAGACTCAACATTCCTATCAGCAAATAGCTTAGGGTGTCTAGTTTCCAAAAAGGGGTAATTTGGGGGAGTTTTGACCTGTCCTGGTATTTTATGTACAACATTAGAAGCTTATGCCACACATCACCCACTCTTCTAACCACTTGAAGACAAAGCCCTTACATGAGAAAAAATATATTTTTTTGCTAGAAAATTACTTTGAACTCCCAAACATTATGTATTTTTTAAAGAAAAGGGTCCTACAGATTAATGCACTAAAACACACTATATTGCCCAAAAGTTTGGTATAACATAAAAGATGATCTTATGCCGAGTACATAGATACCAAACACGACATGCTTTAAAATTGTGCACAACTGTGCAGCGGCGACAAACTACATACATATTTAAAAGCCTTTACAGGTTACCACTTTGGATAAACAGAGGAGATCTACCGCTAAAATGACTGCGCTCAATCTGACGTCCGTGGTGATACCTCACGTGCATGGTGCAACTGCCGTTTACACATGACACAAGACCGATGCTTGTGTTCGCCTTTGCGCGTGAGCACGGGGGACAGGGATGCTTTATTTTATTTTAATTATTTATTTTGCTTTTTTATTTTATTTTCACACTGTTCCTTTCATTTATTTTTTTAATCTTTTTTATTGTTATCACAGAGAATGATACGATAGCAATAGGTAGTGACAGGTACTCTTTTAAAAAAATGGGGTCTATTAGACTCTAGACTTCTCCTCTTCCCTCAAAGCATCTGACAACACCAAGATCGGTTTGATAAGATGCTTTCCCAATTTCCCAATGGCGCTGTTTATGTCCGGCGAAACCGAAGTCATGAAATGCTCGTAGCTTCCGGTTTCTTAGGCCATGGAGATGATTGGAGTCATTCGGATATTTGAACAGCTCTATTGTCAGCTGGCGGAACCACTAGCTGCATTTTCAGGTTCCCCGATGGGACAGGAGAGCCTGAGAAAACCAATGAAGATGACAGGAGGGGGTGATCATACCCTCCCACTGCTTGTAAAAGCAGTCTAGCAGCTAATTAGCCACTAGGATTGCTTTTACATGAAAGCCAACCGCTGGCTGAAAAGAACAATAATAAGATGATACCTAAACCTGCAGGCATCTTTCTGCTATAACCACTTAAAGTCCAGCAACATACCAGTACGTTGCTGGTCCTTGTTGGGCATGTATTGTAATGTTCATTTTTTTTTATTCAGCCTGTGAGCTGAACAAATAAAATAAATTGATCAGTAGAATACCACCCTGCATCCACCCACTTCTCATGATGGGCATACATTTTTTTTAACTGTGGTGGTGAAATCACCTCCTACAGCACTTGAGTCACTGATTTATCGTGAGAGCAAATACTGTTGCTGTCAAGATAAAGAAATCAGTGCTGCAGCTGAATGGTGTACCTGAAAAGCAAACAATGTTAACAATAAAACATTAACTCAATAAAACAACAATCTGTGCCAAAAAAAGAGTAAAAAATATATGCCGAAGCATTGGGGCAATCTGCCCCTAATGTTAAGGACAAATCGCCCCTCCACCGCTGCCCCATGCTCTTTTTTTAACTGTGATGGTGAAATCACCTCCTACATCGCTGTAGTCGCTGATTTACATATAGTGGGAGTGAATGTTGTTGCTGTCAAGATAAGTAAATCAGTGCTGCAGCTGAATGGCGTACCTGAAAAAAAATGGTTAACAATAAAACACAGTAAACAGTAAAGTATAAAAAAATTACATACCTGAAAAGCAATCATGATAAAACATAGTAACAATAAAACATTGCAGTTAAGCATAGAATACAGTAAAAAAAAAAAAAAGCAGAACAATAGAGAGAGAATAGAGGGATAGAGAGAGAGAGAACAATAAAACTACAACTATTTTTGTCTTTTTTATTTTATTTTTATTTTTTGATTATTCTTTTTTACTTTACTTTTTATTTGATTTATTTTTACAGTTTTATTTGTAACTTTAATGGTTCGGTTACAGGTTTGGGTCTCTCAAAATGTGATGGCATCTTTGGAGACCCAGTGAAAGTGTGTTCTAGTCTGTGCAGTGCTGTACCCTGCGCTAATACACCACTAGTGTGTGGTAGCATTCAAAACATTCACTGCTGCAAAGACCAGGTTGGTCAGGACAGAAGGGATAATAATAGCGGGTCTCCCGCCTATATCCGCGTTTCCTACAGGCACAACATTTTCTTTGGGGTGATCGTTGGGTAGGGGTACCAGGGAGGACATATGGGGAAATGCCTCTCATGCAGCCAGCTTAATGCATTGGGAAGGTGGGGCACAGCACCTTCTGGAAACAGAAGGGCTGTGTCGATCTCTTCCTGGAATTTAAGGAGGGATCCAGTTCATCCTGATGCTTTCTATAGCACATAAGCGTTCAGCAGAGCCAATTGGAATAAGTATACAGACACTTTTTTATACAGCATCTGGCCTTACGGGGAATTAAGTATGGCACCATCAACTGGTCATTGAGGTTCATCCCTCCCATATTAAGGTTGTATTCATGGACACAGAGAGGTTTCTCCAGACCAGTCGCCGTTTGAATTTGGACCGCCGTGTCTGCGTGAAGGGAGGGGACAGAACGAAAACATTCCAATTATCCCACAACTTCACTGTGAGCAAATTATTACTTCTCAAGCAGGCTCTCTCCCCCAGCCTAAGATGGGAATATACAAGCTTCTGGGGTAAGCACCGGTGATTAGATAACACGGTGCCACATGTGCCAATTCCATGATCAAACAAGTGACTAAAAAGTGTCACAAATAATTGTCCACATACAAGTGGTACCCCTTTCCATATAAGGGTGACACCAAGTCCCACACAATCTTACTAGCGCTCCAGATGTAGTCTGGGCAGTTCTCCGGCTCCACATGACTATCTTTTCCCTTGTAAACTATAAAACTATATGTATAGCCTGTGGCCCTGTCACAGAGCTTATACATTTCGACCCCATCGTCCCTAATTGGAAAAAGAAACTTGCTGAAAATGAAATTTCTCCCCCTATTCCTTTACATCTTTAGGAATTCCCCAGTTTGCATACCTCAGACCAGGCCCGGACTGGGACAAAAAATAGGCCCGGGCATTTTAGACTGAGCAGCCCGGGTGGGGGGGGGGGGGGGGGCGGTGCAGCTGCACTTTGCGGCGGTTAATCATGAGATGTGGGGTTCCAGCACCCTGCACCTCTGGACCCTTTACATTACACAACACCCTGGACCTCTGGACCCTTTACATTACATAGCACCCTGCACCTCTGGACCCTTTACATTACATAGCACCCTGCAGCTCTGGACCCTTTTACATTACACAGCACCCTGCACCTCTGGACCCTTTACATTACATAGCACCCTGCAGCTCTGGACCCTTTTACATTACACAGCACCCTACACCTCTGGGTCCCTTTACATTACACAGCCCCCTGCACCTCTGGGCCCCTTTACATTACATAGCCCACAGTTTGTTACACAGACACCCCCCTAACAGTTCTGGACCCCCTGCATGTTACACATACCTCCCTACAATGCAGACCCCCTCCCTACAGTGCAGACCCCCCTACAGTACAGACCCCCTCCCTACAGTACAGACCCCCCCTACAATACAGACCCCCCCTACATTTCAGACTCCTCTTACAATACAAAACCCCCCCTACATTTCAGACCACCCCTACAATACAGAACCCCCCCCCCCCACAATACAGAAACCCCCCTACAATACAGACCCTCCCTTCAGACCCATAATGTACCTCATATCCGTGCGCGACTGCATGTCGGGTTCCCTCCCTCTGTGTAGACATAAAGGAGGCGACTTCACTCTGCGGCTCCGACTCGCAGCTGAGAGTGCACTGGGGGGCAGTGGTGTATTTAGGTTTTGTGCTGCCCTAGGCCTGACTAAACATGTGCACCCCCTAATTTAAATATGACCTACCCCTTTCTGTCAATGCCACGCCCCTTCATGTTTAAAACCTGCCCTATCACCTGCAAATCACACCTCTTCCTCTTAAGGATCCACCTTGATGGCACAATATAAGTACGTAAAATGAAATAAATGAATAACTAGTACAGTGATAGGGCATATTTTTACCACTGATCACTGTATTACTGTCACTGGTCCCAAAAAAAGTTACAGTGTCTGATTTATCCACCACAATGGCCCAGTCCCACCATGTACATGAAAGAGTAAAGCCCAGGTATCCATAGTGTAAATTCATATAGTAGGAAGCGCTTGTAGCTTGGGAACAAGCAGTTTTATATGTGAGTAGCAGCTACTTGTAATGGGAGCAAGTGCTTTGTGAATACTGTTCTTGCCTCTCAATGTTACATCGGCGTAGCGCATATGAGATGCGCTACGCCCGCACAAATATACGCCGCTCTACGTGAGTCCGGGCCATGGTGTTTTTATCATCAAAGAGATAGGTGACAGGCAGGGACAGAAGCTATCAGACCCAGTAGCAGCTGGTGCTCAAAATTTTTAGAGGGGCGCAAACAAACTGAAAAATACTGAAAAAAAAAACATCAAATGCAGCCGCTGTGCCCATCAAATGCAGCCGCTGTGCCCATCAAATGCAGCCACTGTGCCCATCAAATGCAGCCACTGTGCCCCATCTAATACAGCCACTTGTGCCCAATCAAATGCAGCCACTGCGCCTATCAATTGCAGCCGCTGTGCCCATCAATTGAAGCCACTGTGCCCATCAAATGCAGCCACTGTGCCCATCAAATGCAGCCGCTGTGCCCATCAAATGCAGCCGCTGTGCCCATCAAATGCAGCCGCTGTGCCCATCAATTGAAGCCACTGTGCCCATCAAATGCAGCCACTGTGCCCATCGAATGCAGCCGCTGTGCCCATCAAATGCAGCCGCTGTGCCCATCAAATGCAGCCGCTGTGCCCATCAATTGAAGCCTCTGTGCCCATCAAATGCAGCCACTGTGCCCATCAAATGCAGCAACTGTGCCCATCAAATGCAGCCCCTGTGCCCATCAAATGCAGCCCCTATGCCCATAAAAATGCAGCCACTGTGCCCATCAAATGCAGCCATTGTACCCGTCAAATACAGCCACTTGTGCCCCATCTAATACAGCCATTTGTGCCCAATCAAATGCAGCCACTCCTGCCCATCAAATGCCATCACTTTTACCCCATCAAATGCTGCCACTTTTACCCCGTCTAATGAAATCACTCATGCCCATCAAATGCTGCCAGCTGTGCCCATCAAATGCTGCTACTGTGGCCCCTGCCTGCCCGGCACTTATTCCATCTCAGGCAGTGGGTGACGGTGTCGAGCTGTGGGACAGCTCCTGTGTCCTCCATTCTTTGCTCTCCTCTGTTGTTCCATTGCATCCAATAGGAGCCAATCAGGTAACGGGTATTAGACCCACGCTACCTGATTGGCGGAGAGGCGGTTCAGTGTTAGAAAAGCAAATATTAATTTGCTTTTCTAACACATCTGGGTGGACTGCAAGAACAATGCTTTGTGCTTGCAGTCCTCCTTTTTGAAGCCTGTTAGAGCCTACGGCTCTAATCAGGTGCTTCAAAAAAACACCCCTGCTGATGTAATTCAGACGCCCGGCATCAGAAAAGAGGCCGGACGCATGAATAGGGGGTGGCAGCGGCAGCCATGGATAGATTCATGCAATGCATGAATCTATCCATTCTACATAGAGGGGGTGGCTGTAGAGAGGGGGCAGTGCCCATGTACCCTTAATGGACGGGACACCTCAGACCCATGTGGCATTTAATTGCAGCTTTTGTCCATGTCTGCACCAACAGGGACATTGCTGGAGCCATGTGTTTGCTGGGGACAGACCTATACAGCATGGATTGGAGCCATAGGAAGTGCTCTTAAAATCCTCCTCAGCTCTGTGCTAGCTACACAGGTCTGACTGACAGGAGGTGGGCAGAGACAGGAGCCAACAGCTAGGGTACATTAAACTCCTCCTTGGCTACATCGTGCCACACAGGCTTGGCAAGTAGCAGTGGAACTAGCACTTACATTTGGGAGGAGGATGCAATAGTGCTTGCTGGACGTGCAGGTCTGCATGTAAGTTCCCCTCACTCTCTCATCCAGTCCACAGAGCCCGGGCAGGAAGGATGGTGCGGAGGAAGGTGGGCGGAGTATTAGGCTCCGCCTCCGGCAATTGTAGTGAGTGCGGCCAGCCTGGACAATCACCGCCCAAGTTTTTTTCACGGGGTTCGGCTTTAAGACACAGCACTGCTCGGGGGGAGACATGCCATGCCACCCGAGGGCCGTCGCGGGCCACTCGCGGGCCACTGGCGGCCCGCGGGCCACTCGCTGGCCAATGGCGGCCCGCGGGCCGCCGCGGCCCACCGGGCATATGCCCGGTATGCCCTATGGCCAGTCCGGGCCTGCCTCAGACTATCTTCCAGTCCATTGATAGAGTGATTTCAGACTTCCACTGGGGTGGGGGGTTGCCACGCATTAGATTGCAAGTGTTACAGCAGCCCTGGAAAAAAGGGGGGTTGGCGGTACCCAATTTTGTTAGATATTTCTCAGCGGGGCAGTTGGTTTTTGCACATAGATGGCTGACTCAACCAGATGATGATGCTGTGGTAATTTTGGAAGCTGCAGTAGTTGGTTCATATGAGGCTCTGTCTGGCCTGTTATACAGGGGAAGAGGGGATCCCTATCCCATAACGGGGTCCATGCGCTCAGTCATCAGAGCATGGGGCTTGTCTAGAAAGTCTGCAATTCAGGGTGGGGTAGTGTCACCCTATAATCCTTTCTGGCGCAATCCAAGCTTATCTCACTTTTTTGCATATCCAGATCGAATAGTCTGGACCAGATATGGGATTAAAACTGTGGGGGCGGTGGTTGGAAATGGGGTGTTGTTGACAATTGATGTGCTCAGAAGTAAGTACCAGCTCCCTAACTCGCACCTGTTCTGTTTTTTACAGTTCAGGCATGCTTTTTTGGCCCAGTTTGGGTCCTTCACCCTGAATGTGCGGGCTGGTGACCTGGAATCACTGCTCAGGGACAAGGACCTACCCAAAGCCTTGTCTACTATATACAAGGAATTATTCACTGATACTACGAAACTTGTTGCATCCTGTCGTGCTGCCTGGAAGGTAGATTTCCCGAAGCTTGACAATGATGATTGGGGTGATATCTGGAGCACCACGTTTGCCAGACTGGTGTCTGCGCGTGATCATCTAATACAGTTCAAATTTCTTGTTAGGATATACCAGGGCTCAAAATTTCAAGTCTTGCGCTACTAGCCAGGTCTTAGGAGTTACTCGCCACCAGCTGCCCCACCCAACCCCTACTCTGCCCCATCCCGATTCTGCCCCTAAACACGCCCTCAGAAATATCTCATGAAATTACACTGCTAAATGTTTTATGCAAAATTAAGTTACAAAAATAAATATTAACAACTTTATCAGTGCCCAGGAAAGCAGCCTATCAGTGCCTCCTCACCAGTGCCTATCAGTGCAGCCTGATTAGTGTCCATCAATGCAGCCTCACCAGTGCCCATCAGCTCAGCCTCATCAGACAGGAAAATGTGGTTGGTTAGCAGGCTGGTTAGTAAGTTAAGAAAGGAATTTCTCTGGTTTTGTTTTTCCTCCCCCAGTACACCTCTACCTCCAACACCTCCCCCGGTACACCTCTACCTCCAATGCCTCCCCCAGTCCTCCAATGTGTCCCCCCTCCCCTAGCTACCTCTAATTCCTCTTCCCAGCATATCTCTGCCTCCTTACGCCCACCTTCCCAGCACACCTGTGCCTTTAACGACCCTCCCACCCCCCAGCAGGGTTGCCAACTTTCAGTAAATTTACAAACAGTTTGTAAAATCCATAATTGTTGCATCTGTTCATGAATGTCAGTGACGGACATGCAGCCTACATGTCCGTAATGGACATTCAAGGACAGATGCAAAAAGTGCAGTTTTACAAACTGTTTGTAAATTTACTGAAAGTTTGCAACCCTGCCCCCCAACACACCTGTGCTTTTAACGACCCCCCACCACACCTCGTCTTCCAAACACCCCTCTCCAGCACACCTATGCCTCTAACCCCCCCCCCAATCCAGCACATCTTTGCTTTCAATCCCCCCCCCCCCCAATCCATGATACATATGCCTCCAGATCTGTCCCCTCCCCATCATACCTAAACCTCCAATTCCACCCCCCCCCCACTCTATCATACCTAAGCCTCCAATTCCACCCCCCTCACTAATCTGTTATACCAATGTCTCCAGTTGCCCCCCCCCCCCCCCCCACCAATCTATCATACTGTATGATAGATTTGGAGATGGGATGGAATTGGAGGCATTGGTATAACAGATTGGGGAGGGGGTGGAATTGGAGGCTTAAGTATGATAGAGTGGGGGGGGGGTGGAATTGGAGGTTCTATTAACTCTAACCCCAATCCAGCACATTTAGGCTCTCAAGGTACAGTAACAAGGTAATGGTATTCCTTGGAATGGTTGATGCTATAGGTGTTTATGTACAGTGTTCAAATAGAAGTGCAATAAAGTGTTTCCCCAGGGCAAAGCAGTCTGTACACACTGTCCCAGTAGAGAAACAAAGGAAGGTTTGCAAAGGTGGGCAATTGCCCTCTCACCAACGAGCAGGCCGATACAATGCCTTCTGGACAGCGACTCCCGGAAAGACGTCCTTGTAGCAGATCACAATCGTCTGATGCAAAGTAGGGAGAGCGGGTTGTCAGACTGCCGAGATGGTGCTGGATAGATGTCTGACGAACAGCAAGCAGTGCTAGGCCCTTCTCAGCCGGGTTGGGATGTTGTACTTCATGTGGTAGGCCACGACCCCTCTCTCCTTGTACGTAGAGGTCCATCACACACAAGGCCCCGGAAGGAAGAGAGCATGGGGCAGGTCTTTGGCCTCTTTTGTAGCTCTTCCCAGCAATCTTGTGGATGGTAGTAAAGATCCCTGGGATATGTTGTCCAGGTGTATATAGATGTGAGGCGATTGCCATTCTGAGGAACTATCAATCCCACAATCCCTTTGATTTGGTGCACAAATATGATGTCAGTTAGTGGTGCTGAGCACTAGAGGGACAATACGATACATGGAGATGATCAGGAATCACTGTACTCTGCAATTGTAGTTCACATTGCTACACAACATTTAGCAACATGCATATTGTGGGAGTACCTGCTTACACTGTTCGGCAGAAAATAGTATGCAACAGTTCCAAAGTATTTTTTTGACAACATCTTATCTGTGTAATATGTTGGACCTACCAGACATTGATTTCAAATCTAAGTAGCTGGTAGGAACATATTTTCTTGAGATTTCCTGAACTCATACTTAAAAATAATATTTTTCTTGAATGTTGCAGAGAATCTGATTTTATTATCTTGATTTCAGATGCTTTTCATATCTACAGACAGCTGCCCAAGATTTGCCCAACTTGTAAATGAAACATGTACATCGGAAAGGTTTAATGAACTTACAAAGCCCTATGTGGTAAGGTTATTTTTCATTGGTAAGAAATTAAACATTATGTGACTGCTTTACTAAACTAGTAGTAGTTTTCATCCAAGTTTGCGTTTCCTTCAAATAGCCATGATAGTAGCCACTCCCGTGTTCTATTTTACATGTTTTTACTTCCCATAAACCTGATGAACACAGGCAAAAATTAAAATAACGCCTTTAAAAAAATAGTCTAATGTTTCCAACAGTGCTGTCAGTTAAACGCGTTATTAACGGCGTTAACACAAACCCATTTTAACGCCGTCAATTTTTTTATCGCGCGATTAATGAGGTTCACCCTTTAAAACATTTTTTTTTTTTGTCAGCACGTACCTCTTAATCCCGATTTTCACCTGACGGCGATCCCGCGGGAGTGGGCGTTCCCAAGCACTGCCTGTGATTGACAGGCTTCCGAACGGCGCATACTGCGCGTCACAGGTTGCCGGAAAAACCCGAACGTCGGTGCGGCTCTATACGGCGCATGCGCACCGACGTTCGGGTTCTGTCGGCAACCTGTGAAGCGCAGTATGCGCCGTTCGGAAGCCTGTCAATCACAGGCAGTGCTTGGGAACGCCCACTCCCGCGGGATCACCGTCAGGTGAAAATCGGGATTAAGAGGTACGTGCTGACAAAAAAAAAATGTGTATATATATATATATATATATATATATATATAAAGAAATATAGTATTTGGAATGAAAACGTAAGTCCAAACAGTTAAAAAATAATGCAGTAATGAATGTGTTCTTCAAAGACTTATTATTGTGATTAATCGTGAGTTAACTATGACACTAATGCGATTAATCGCGATTAGAAATTTTAATCGCTAGACAGCACTAACCAATGTTATGTTTACCTACAAGTTTAATCCCTTGGAGCCAGCGCCTCCCGGCCCTTAAAGGGGTTTAGGATGCTGGAAGGCAGCGTGGGGTTTATGATCACGTGACCACCGTGATTAGCTGTCACAGCGGTCACATGATCAGAAATCTCCCAATCGCAAGAAGGCGTTAGCTGTTCTCTTGGTACAGCTGTATTCCACCAATTCACGCAAATATGTGGCCACTCTGTGCCAAGGCCCACCCCCCGAGAGGCCGCATATTTGCATGCGGACGGCAACAACAGGCTAAGAGAATTGTGTAATGCACTCGGCACTTGAGAGCTGCGCTGTGGACGTCTTTTGTCTATAGCGCAGATCTCAAGTGGTTAAGGAGCGGATAGCCACCATGGCCTTAACAACTGATGAGTCATCAATTCTCAGCGGGGTTCCCTGCTGACAGTTAAATGTAAAAAATAAATAAAAAATGCAGTGGAAAAATTAAGAACAAAAACGGTGTCCCCCCCCATCAATACCAGGCCTGGTATGGACTTTTAGGGGAACTCCGACATCAATTTGTTTTATAAAATGGCGTGGGCCCCCCCCCCCCAAAATTCATACCAGATCCTTATCTGAGCAGGCAGCCCAGCAGGTTGGGAAAGGGGGGGAAAAAGCAAGCGCCCCCTCTCCTAAACCATACCAGACCACATGCCCTGAACATGGGGGGGGGGGGTGCTTTGGGGTAGGGGGTCTTCTTCCTCACAACCCTGGCTGGTGGTTGTGGGGGTCTGTAGGTGGGGGGCTTATCGGAATTTGGAAGCCCCCTTTAACAAGGGGGCCCCCAGATCCCCCCGTGTGAATGAGTAGGGGTACGTAGTATCCCTACTCATTCACCAAAAAAAAATGTAGTGTAAAAAAAACACAGTGGGCAGCTTCTGACAGGTCCGTCATATAAATAAGAATGAAAAGGTCATCCATAATAAACCAACAATATTCCAGAGCAGCGCAAACAAAATTTCAAAAATAGCGAAGAAACATTTTTAAATTAGTGGTTATTTAAACAGTAAACAATAAAAGTCCATATGAGTGTCACACGCCAGTGTCAAATCTTGTAAGCAACGTAACCAATGGGGCGTGACTGCGCAACAATCGGATGTGATAGTAAAAACGTACTTTTTAAGTTCTCTAATTGGTGATAGCGATAGATTGAGCAAGACATGTCCTTCTCCCTGCAGTGTCTTCTCAGAGCATGGTGGCTGTTTACTTCCTGTGAAGATTCTACCCAGAATTCTCTGCTTACTAACAACTTCCTGTACATACAGTAAATCAGATAAACAGAACTGAAGCAATACCAAAAAAGAACACTAGATGGAGCCTGCACTCCACATGAGATTGTCTTATGTAAATTACAAATCCTAAATGTAATTTCAACAACACAGATACAGGTAATCAGAATATAAATCTGGTGGACAGAACACACAATGCTTGCTTTAACTGAATAAATAATCTGGTGTTTGAAGTAATACACTATTGGAGGCTTTCTACATATACTTGCTGAGATCTAAAGTTATAAGTAAGGCGGAGTAACAATTTGGAGTTTCTTTAACCACTTCCCTACCGCCCATTGTCATATGACGTCCACAGATGGGATCTCCCATCCTGGGTGGACGTCATATGGCGTCTGGGCTTCCCGGCCGTCCAGAGGGGCGCGTCCCCCGCAGCATAGCGCGTGACCCGGTGCGCTTCCTCAGCGGCCGCGATGCCGCTATTGATCTGTGTTTGTAAACGCACAGATCCACGGTCTTGTCAGGTGAGGAGACCGATGTGTGTTCCCAGTACAGAGGAACACACATCAGTCTCCTCCCCTTCTGTGTCCCCTCCCCCTACAGTTAGAATCACACATTAGGTAATACATGTGCCGAATCGCAAAAAGTGCTCTGGTAAGGAAGGGGGTAAATTCTTCCGGGGCTGAAGTGGTTAAAGGAGATATGACATCTGTTTTAGGCACTATTGCCAACTCATGAGAATGGGTGGCAAATTGGTCTGGTGAGTGTTATTCCTGGGGAGAGGGGCTCTCAGTATCACTTTGGTGGAGGATTCAAGACTTCTTTTGGACTTATTCATTATGGCCCGGATTCACAGACTTATGAATAAATAGTTGTGGAATTAATCATATGAGTTTCCATTATTTCTTATGGGGAAATTTGCTTTGATATAAGAGTGCTTTGGATTACAAGCATGTTTCCACAATGAATTATGCTCACAATCCAAGGTTTTACTGTATAGTAATTAAGGCCTGTGCGCAGTGGAACACATTTATTTTATTTTTTTAAATGTCCCCCGTTGTAGATCCATCATCACAATGCCCGCTACCACCACTGTCACAAAAAAAATGCTCCTGACGCTGGCTCTCGCCGTCTAAAAAGTATCAATCGCTTATTTTTATCATTTGGAAAATCGTAATAGCAAGCATACGTGTATCTCTATACCTGTAATATTGCTATTTTGTATAATAATTGGATTTCCAAGGGCATTTCAAGACAAATGTTTATGTATTGCTTTGAATCCAGTAGGGAAGGGTTATGCCGCGTACACACGACTATTTTTCATGACGTGAAAAATGCAATTTTTTAAAATGGTCAATAAAAAACGATTGTGTGTAGGCTCCAGAGCATTTTTCTCAACATGAAAATTTTATTTTTCGCATCATTTTTCACATTGTCGTTTTTCACATGAAAAACGGTCGTGTGTGGGCTTTAACGATGGGAAAAAAATGCGCATGCTCAGAAGCAAGTTATGAGATGGGAGCACTCATTCTGGTAAAACTAGCGTTTGTAATGGAGCACATTCGTCACGCTGTAACAGACTGAAAAGCACGAAGACTGAAAAGCGCAAATCGTCTCTCACCAAACTTTTACTAACACGAAATCAGCAAAAGCAGCCCCAAGGGTGGCGCCATCTGAATGGAACTTCCCCTTTATAGTGCCATCGTACGTGTTGTATGTCACTGCGCTTTGCTCGAGCATTTTTTTTTCACAATCGCGTGTATGCAAGGCAGGCTTGATAAGAATCACATTAAAAATTAATTATTTTTTTCTAGGACATTAAAAATGGTCGTGTGTACGCGGCTTTAGACCCTTTGTCAGTTAATTGCTCTTTGCCCCATTGGGGAGATCTCTCCTTATCTTTTGTTGTCACTGTCGCAGGACACTCAGCAGGGACACAAACAGCAATAAAAAGGTCCTTTTTGGTAATGTTGGGAGGGCCAGAACCATTATTAGCTTTTAAATCTTCCTACAGTAGATTGGTCACAAAGTCGTCACAGAGACAGGAAGTGAGGTTAAATTCCCCCATTCTCCTGACAGCAATAATAACCTGAGAGTGTTCAAAACTATAAAAACAAAGTGGATTAGATGAGCAGCTGCATAACCAATACAATTCTCAAATGTATGTCTACTGTTGTTATTTTTAATACAGGAGTTTCTGAACATTTTACAAAACGAAACTGGCTACACATATGAACAATTAAATGGACCGGAAGGACGCAACACTTGGGCTATAATCCACGATATACTATTTTGTGAGGTAAATAAAAGTACATTGCTCTGACATCCAGGAGAAGAGAAGGGGGTAGCAGCGGGAGATAAGCTGAGCAACGCTTCCATGACCTGATCCAAGCACTGCAGGGGGAGGGGGGCTGAGTTCCCCGGCTGACAGCCAGAAGAGAAGGGGAGAGCAGCGGGAGATCAGCTGAGTGCTGAGCGGTGCTATAAGAAGGCACCTGATTAAACCAGATCACAGAAACACACACCTTCCACGCTATACAACACTGCAAAAGTGAGGATTCTAGCAGTTTAAACAAGGGCTTATTTTCAGGGTAGGGCTTATATTGCAGCCCTCCCCGAATATCACAGTAGGTCTTATTTTCAGGGAAAATAATGCAGAGAATGCATTAAAGGGGTTGTAAAGGTAAAAAAAAATTGTTTCCCTAAATAGCTTCCTTTACCTTGGTGCAGTCCTCCATCACTTACCTCATCCTTCGATTTTGCTTTTAAATGTCCTTATTTCTTCTGAGAAATCCTCACTTCCTGTTCTTCTGTCTGTAACTACACACAGTAATGCAAGGCTTTCTCCCTGGTGTGGAGAAAGCCTCTTGAGTGGGGAGGGGGCAAGCAGGATAGTCAAGACGCCCACTGACACCCAGCTCCTTTCTCTATATGCAAAGTAGAGAGTGTCCTGACACTCCTGCTCGCCCCCTCCCCCCTCAAGAGGCTTTCTCAACACCAGTGAGAAAGCTTTGAATTACGGTGTGTAGTTACAGACAGAAGAACAGTAAGTGAGGATTTATGGGGCACCTGGGAACAACCTAAGGGTGCCCATGCATTAAGCCCTGGGGATCATAATCATCCTGGTGCACTGCTAGTGTACATTCTGCAGGAGATTACAAACAGACAGATAAGTCTGTATTTTATTGCAGAAGAAATATTGCATGTCTCTTCTGCAATGTGGAGCCTGCCTGTTCACAATATAAACTTCCTTGGCTTCAGTTCCACTTTAATAATTGTAAAGTAAAATATATTCAGTTTTTGCTTTTGGGTTTAGATACACGGTAAACAATACCAAAAATTCAGTTATGTTAGTTTCTTTGGTGTGGCAGAGCGAGGCTCTATTCCTACATACAGTAAATCAGATAAACAGAACTGAAGCAATACCAAAAAAGAACACTAGATGGAGCCTGCACTCCACATGAGATTGTCTTATGTAAATTACAAATCCTAAATGTAATTTCAACAACACAGATACAGGTAATCAGAATATAAATCTGGTGGACAGAACACACAATGCTTGCTTTAACTGAATAAATAATCTGGTGTTTGAAGTAATACACTATTGGAGGCTTTCTACATATACTTGCTGAGATCTAAAGTTATAAGTAAGGCGGAGTAACAATTTGGAGTTTCTTTAACCACTTCCCTACCGCCCATTGTCATATGACGTCCACAGATGGGATCTCCCATCCTGGGTGGACGTCATATGGCGTCTGGGCTTCCCGGCCGTCCAGAGGGGCGCGTCCCCCGCAGCATAGCGCGTGACCCGGTGCGCTTCCTCAGCGGCCGCGATGCCGCTATTAATCTGTGTTTGTAAACGCACAGATCCACGGTCTTGTCAGGTGAGGAGACCGATGTGTGTTCCCAGTACAGAGGAACACACATCAGTCTCCTCCCCTTCTGTGTCCCCTCCCCCTACAGTTAGAATCACACATTAGGTAATACATGTGCCGAATCGCAAAAAGTGCTCTGGTAAGGAAGGGGGTAAATTCTTCCGGGGCTGAAGTGGTTAAAGGAGATATGACATCTGTTTTAGGCACTATTGCCAACTCATGAGAATGGGTGGCAAATTGGTCTGGTGAGTGTTATTCCTGGGGAGAGGGGCTCTCAGTATGCCCATGCATTAAGCCCTGGGGATCATAATCATCCTGGTGCACTGCTAGTGTACATTCTGCAGGAGATTACAAACAGACAGATAAGTCTGTATTTTATTGCAGAAGAAATATTGCATGTCTCTTCTGCAATGTGGAGCCTGCCTGTTCACAATATAAACTTCCTTGGCTTCAGTTCCACTTTAATAATTGTAAAGTAAAATATATTCAGTTTTTGCTTTTGGGTTTAGATACACGGTAAACAATACCAAAAATTCAGTTATGTTAGTTTCTTTGGTGTGGCAGAGCGAGGCTCTATTCCTATGGAATTGGATGTAAAAGGGACACAGAGTTTGCATATCTGAAGATTGCAAGACTACAGAGGGTAGATTCGAAATAGAAAAAACTGTTCTGGCAGTGTTCTCCAGGTTTTGCTAGTTCCGGATGGGACTCTGTAGTTTGGAGATCCCTAAGGCCGTGTACACACCAGCAAACATGTACGATGAAACCGGTCCGCCGGACCGTTTTCACCGTACATGTCTGCCCGGGGCTTTCTGTACGATGGCTGTACTAACCATCGTACAGAAATACGCGGGGCGTGTCCGCGGTGTCGCCGCGTCATCGGGCGGGCCTGCCAGTTAAATGCTTCCGCGCATGCGTCAAAGTCATTCGACGCATGCGAGGGATGGCGGGCGCTCGGACATGTACGGTAGGTCTGTACAGACGACCGAACATGTCCGAGCGGGCAGGATTCCAGCATGGGATTCCTAAGTGGACTTTTGTTTTGTTTTTTCATTTAATAAACGTGGGCTACCAGGCCCTTAACTATAAACACTTGTCTGATGTGGACTTACTACACAAAAATGCATCTATCACTGAGCCCATGTCACATTGGGTATATTAATTTTATTCTAAAACTAGGCAAGTGGCTGAAACGCACATCCAGAAGTTGTTTGACCTGGTGTGGAATTCCATTTACCAAATGTATTTGATCAAGAACATATCTCAAGTTTGCTGAATGGACAGTGAAGGAGCAGCAGTAGACTGATGAGGTCATCCTTCTGCTTCTTTTTCCTGTCAATATGTGCAGTGCAGGAGAGTCCAATTGGCTGAGATGGTTGAACCTACCTCTAAAACTGGGTACTGGAGGCAATTTACAGCACACAGTAGTTTTGACAGCACAATTAATAATGTGGAATATATGTTCTTTTGTTAAAGAACATTAATTGTTATCAAAGTGTTATGGGTAAAGTTCTGCTTTATAACGTCTTAAACATTTATTTCAGAAAGTTCACAATTTCACTTTGCCTAATTGGGCAACAGATACGGTACTGGAAAATCTTCTTCACCTGTCAGAAATATCCTTGGCTGCTTACTTGGGCATGTACAAACAACATGAAAAGTCTAAGCTGATGGGAGGTAAGTGAACCTACTAATTTTATAAATAGGTACTGACTAGGGTAATAGTGAAAGCTGGCATTTTTTAATAATGGAAATGTGTTTTGAGAAATATGGAGTTTGTCATTCTATCTTTCAATTTCCCAGCTGCCAATGGCTTCAGCAGTTTCTAAAATATTGGCTATACACTAATAGATTTTCAAACAAGCATTTGTACAAATATTCCTATAAAAAAAATCCTCCAATTCCTTCATATGAAAGTACCTTCGATGATTAGACGAATTTCATTTGAAAGTACCTAAAAATGTTGTTTGTTTTTAACCCCTTCACACCTCAGGGTAAAACAAATCTTAATGCCTAAGCACAATTTTGCAACTTTGACATGTTAGTAAAACGGTACATATTACCACAACTACTTTGTGCATCCAGGTGGATCATACCAGGACAAATTGGCTTTCATTTGGTGGTAAATGGTAATGGATGTCTCCTGATATTTTTTTATTTAATTTTTTAAAGGAAAACTGGCCCAAAATAGTAAAAAAATAAAGTTTTTATTTTATTTAGCTGTATACTTCTTGCTCTTATCATAACTTTCCACCTAAGAACAACCTATAATAAATTTCCCTGTGCCTGATGATCGCAGCGATACCACATAGGTGTACAGTGGGGATCGAAAAATTGGGCATCCCAGGTAAAAATGTGTATTAATGTGCATAACGAAGCCAAGGAAAGATGGAAAAATCTCCAAAAGGCATCAAATTACAGATTAGACATTCTTAGAATATGTCAAATAAAGTTAGCAATAATTTCCATCATTTACACTTTAAAAATTACAGAAAACAAAAAATGGCGTCTGCAAAAGTTTGGGCACTCTGCAGAGTTAATATCTTGTACTGCCCCCTTTGGCAAGTATCACAGCTTGTAAACATATTTTGTAGCCAGCCAAGAGTCTTTCAATTCTTGTTTGAGGTATCTTTGCCCATTCTTCCTTACAAAAGTCCTCCAGTTCTTTGAGATTTCTGGGCTGTCTGTCACGCACTGCTCTTTTAAGGTCTATCCATAGATTTTCAATTATGTTGAGGTCAGGAGATTGTGAAGGCCATGGCAAAACCTTCAGTTTACACCTCTTGATGTAATCCCCCATGGATTTTGAGGCGTGTTTAGGATCATTATCCATTTGTAGAAGCCATCCTCTCTTTAACTTCAGCTTTTTCACAGATGGCATCAAGTTACCATCCAAAATTTGCTGAAATTTTATTGAATCCATTTTTCCTTCTACTCGTGAAATGTTCCCTGTGCCACTGGCTGCAATACAACCTCAAAGCATGATTGATCCACCCCCATGCTTAACAGTTGGACAGAGGTTCTTTTCATTAAATACTGTGCCCTTTCTTCTCCAAACGTACCTTTGCTCATTCCGGCCAAAAAGTTATATTTTAACCTCATCGGTCCACAGAACTTGTTTCCAAAATGCATCAGGCTTGTCTATATGTTCATTTGCAAAGTTCAAATGCTGATTTTTGTGGTGAGGACGTAGAAGAGGTTTTCTTCTGATGACTCTTCCATGAAGACCATATTTGTACAAGTATCTCTTTATAGTGGAATAGTGTACCACAACTCCAGTGTCTGCCAGATCTTTCTGGAGGGATTGTGCAGTCAAACGTGGGTTTTGAATTGCTTTTCTCACAATCCTGCGAGCTGTTCTGTCTGATATTTTTCTTGGTCTTCCAGATCTTGCTTTAACTTCCACTGTTCCTGATGACTGCCATTTCTTAATTACATTCCGAACAGAGGATATTGACATCTGAAAACGCTTTGCTATCTTCTTATAGCCTTCTCCAGCTTTGTGAGCATCAACTATTTTCAGTTTCAGTTTTCTAGACAAGGTGCTTATTGTTGGGGCAAGGTCAGATGAGTCTGGGCATTTAAAACCTTTGAGATTGACATCACCTGGTCTTCCCAGACGATGATTGAGAACAATCCATGAAACTGGCAGGTCTCAGCTTTGCAAAGGGGGCAGTGCATGCTATAAATTCTGCAGGGTGCCCAAACTTTTGCAGACGCCATTTTTTTGTTTTCTGTCATTTTAAAAGTGTAACTGATGGAAATAAAATCTAACTTTTTTTGACATATTATAAGAATGTCTAATCTGTAATTTGATGCCTTTTGGAGATTTTTCCATCTTTCCTTGGCTTCGTTATGCACATTAATACAAATTTTTACCTGGGGTGCCCAAACTTTCGATCCCCACTGTATGTGTCATGGTCTTACCTCTTGCTGGCTTCTTTCATCTGACATGTGCTGGCGGCCATGTTGGTTTCTGGGCTTCTTATAACTTACCACACCCTGCGGCTCCTCCTTCCCACTGGGAGGAGCTGGATGCCTTGCATATATATAGGAGGTCTGTTGCTTCAGTTCCCTGCTTGGTCCTCTTGTATTCACATGCTCCTGAGATTGTGCTGCTGCTTTTGGTTACCGACCCGGCTTCCACGGACTACCCTTCTGGCTCCTGATCCCTGACTTCGTTCGGACTACCCTTCTGGCTCCTGATCCCTGGCTTCGTTCGGACTATCCTTCTGGCTCCTGATCCCTGGCTCCGGTGGAAGACTCTGTACTGTTTGATCATCCGTTTGGACTTTTACCTTGCTGTTTGGTTTTCAATAAAGCCTTCCTATTTCATTTATCTATTGTTGTACGTCTGATTCATGCTTCCGTGACAGCATGTTAGTTGTTGTTTGTACCCATAGTACAGCCCAGAAACAATAGTGCGCATTTTGCTTTTTTAGCCTACCAAAAACACACTGACATTGGTACTGATTAAAATAAAAATCCTGTTCAAAAAATATACTGACCTGACCTTGACCCAAACACTAACCCTGGTACTGACCTATGTCAAACCTTGATCTAGGTATTTTTATTTTTTTTAGTATTTATAAAAAAAAAATTGTTGCACACACTATTTTTTTCTCTCTCTTCGAAAAGAGAAAGAAAAACAATCAGAGGCTATTACAGTGATCAGGTGACCCAAGGAGTTCAGTGTCCCAATCGTTGGTACTGGGCCCGAGGCTCTTGATGAGACCCTGGTTAACTGTGTTTCCTAGTGTGTGTTTTAACTGTAGGGTGATGGGACTGACTAGAGGAGACTACAGATCGCTGTTCCTAGCTAGTAGGAACACACAATCTGCCTCTCCTCTCCTCACAGTACCAAGAGAGAAAAAAAACAAAAAAGAAAAATGACTGCTGCACACCCTTAAGAGTTATTACTACGTTTTATTAAATATCAGAAAATAGAGCATAAAAGGCATTAAAAACACACAGGTAACCAATAATGGTATAGTACCCTAGAAGTGACCTGAGAATACACTCACAAAAGCGAGACGGCAAAAATCAGTGACAAATTGAAAACTGGAGCTTGATCATCCAATAAGGAGATCTAAGTCCATAACTCACCCATTCACCCTCCACACAACACAAAGAGACCCCCCACCCCAAGCACATATAAAACCCCCACTGCTATCAATAATCCTAAAGATTTCCACACCATGCGATGGTTCCCTGTAACTACAGGTGAAAGTACCACCGTCTAAGTGGGAAAAGTTGCAAAAAAGAAAAAGCTCAAAAATGGGGACATGAGAGGGATCCACTATATAGTGGTATAGTAATACTGCTCAATTGGAGATAAATGGCAAGTGATAAATCAGATGAGAGAGATATAGTCCCAGGGACCACAGACAATTCTACTAGGCTGGAGAAAAAAAGTGGTATATATATATATATGTCTCTGCTCTTCAGATGGGTCGCCGCATCTGGCGTAAACAGTTATTCAATTTCCATCAGATAGTAACTGATAAGGAGGCATTCAACAAAAATATATATTTGAGACACTGTAGTAGTGATCATTAAGTATCAGAGTTCACCTATGCTGCACTTGAGAGGACTATGCAACAATGTAGCCACAGTTGATTGACGGGTTCCCATTACTTATGGGTAGTGTCCATTCTAATATATCAAGTAGATATGTCCATCAGATATTGAAATCTTGTTGAACTGCTAATGGCAATTAGGCTTACACGAATATTGGATGTGTTGATATATACACTGTTGGTGAGCAGATAATTGATCAGCATTCCACAGAAAATAAACGGTTGAAGTTGTACTCACTGTTGGGCTGTTATGTGTAGCTCAGAGTTGTAGCTACCACATCAAATCTGTACTCACGTGCTGCCAGAGAGATTTGCAGCCGGGCCATCCATCCATGTGTAGCACACAGAGCCTGAAGCACTCCTCATCAGTGCAGTAATGATAGGTGAATGATATAGTAATGTCCAGTATAAAACTGCAATTATACAGTGTCTTCAATGATGTTTAGGCAAATACCAATCTCCAAAGTTGAGAATAAAGAATGTATTAGGTCTCCATGGGGTCAGTCTCTCCAATTTGAGCGTGCAAGTAATGTTCAGATTGCACTGTTCATGTCTCCATGTGATAGTTTTCCTTAAGCTGCTTAGTGGCTCAAGGTAACTATGTTACCGAGCTCCAAAAGAAAAAAAAAAAAAAAGCACTGAGGTTCAAAATGTGCATCGGGGGGTCCCTGTACCCCAAGAGTTTACATGTGTCTCCTCATCAGTGTTACTGCACTGATGAGGAGTGCTTCAGGCTCTGTGTGCTACACATGGATGGATGGCCCGGCTGCAAATCTCTCTGGCAGCACGTGAGTACAGATTTGATGTGGTAGCTACAACTCTGAGCTACACATAACAGCCCAACAGTGAGTACAACTTCAACCGTTTATTTTCTGTGGAATGCTGATCAATTATCTGCTCACCAACAGTGTATATATCAACACATCCAATATTCGTGTAAGCCTAATTGCCATTAGCAGTTCAACAAGATTTCAATATCTGATGGACATATCTACTTGATATATTAGAATGGACACTACCCATAAGTAATGGGAACCCGTCAATCAACTGTGGCTACATTGTTGCATAGTCCTCTCAAGTGCAGCATAGGTGAACTCTGATACTTAATGATCACTACTACAGTGTCTCAAATATATATTTTTGTTGAATGCCTCCTTATCAGTTACTATCTGATGGAAATTGAATAACTGTTTACGCCAGATGCGGCGACCCATCTGAAGAGCAGAGACATATATATATATATACCACTTTTTTTCTCCAGCCTAGTAGAATTGTCTGTGGTCCCTGGGACTATATCTCTCTCATCTGATTTATCACTTGCCATTTATCTCCAATTGAGCAGTATTACTATACCACTATATAGTGGATCCCTCTCATGTCCCCATTTTTGAGCTTTTTCTTTTTTGCAACTTTTCCCACTTAGACGGTGGTACTTTCACCTGTAGTTACAGGGAACCACCGCATGGTGTGGAAATCTTTAGGATTATTGATAGCAGTGGGGGTTTTATATGTGCTTGGGGTGGGGGGTCTCTTTGTGTTGTGTGGAGGGTGAATGGGTGAGTTATGGACTTAGATCTCCTTATTGGATGATCAAGCTCCAGTTTTCAATTTGTCACTGATTTTTGCCGTCTCGCTTTTGTGAGTGTATTCTCAGGTCACTTCTAGGGTACTATACCATTATTGGTTACCTGTGTGTTTTTAATGCCTTTTATGCTCTATTTTCTGATATTTAATAAAACGTAGTAATAACTCTTAAGGGTGTGCAGCAGTCATTTTTCTTTTTTGTTTTTTTTCTCTCTTGGTACATTATATTTTTGATTGCACCCCCCGAAAATATCGGTGAGTACTACATATTTGATAAATAGGTGGGATTCCCATATCCTTCTCTCCTTTGTTTATACTCCTCACAGTACAGGGATTTGTGTGTATACACACATACATCCCTGTTCTGGCTCTTATGCCCATGATTGTGCGTGGCCGGCGGTCATCGCGACCACCGGCCACACGCATCAGAACCCCCGCAGTGTGTCGGGGCGCGGACGTGCCTGCTATCCCGCTTAAAGGAGACAACGTACAGCCTTGACGACTCTCGGGATCGTGTCGACCTGCCACAGTATAATGACGCCCCCTCTCTCTCCTTATTGGTTCACTGGCTATGATTGACAGCACTGGGAGCCAATGACTGTTGCAGCCAATGATGAGGGAGAGTAGCTGGAGAGCCAAGGTTCTTGTGCACATCACTGGATCGAGATGGGTCTCAGGTAAGTATTATGGGGGTTGCTGCACAGAGGCGGTTTTTTACATTCATGCAAAATTACCCCAAGCATTGGTGCCAGTGGATACATTAATAGCCCCCAACACAGCTATCAGAGGATGCATTGATAACCCCCAGCCTTGAGGTCTGTGGATACATTAATAACCCCTAGCACAGGGGTCAGTATTATTAACCCTCTCCCACACATTAGTGCTCAATGGCAGTCAGCGTGCTGTTCAGGCAGGCGAGCAGGCAGGTTGGATGTCCGAACCTGGCCACATTTCCTTCCTGCTCACACAACAAGCAGCCTAGACCAGATCCTGAAGCTGCCACAGGAGGTAGGCAAAGGAGATCCAGTTCCGCGGCTGGAGGGAGGGGAGCAAAATATTCCCCACAGCAGCTATCGCAGCCCAGCCCAGTACTGTGCTCTGCTCTGAAAGACAGGAGTGTCACTCCTGTCATGCAGGCAACTGGAGGATGGAGGCTTTCAAAC
Organism: Rana temporaria; assembly: GCF_905171775.1. Lineage (NCBI taxonomy): Eukaryota > Metazoa > Chordata > Amphibia > Anura > Ranidae > Rana > Rana temporaria. Next base: position 114,244,802 of record NC_053493.1, on the reverse strand, counting down.
GGAACTTACCCTTTTGGGTGGAGCTCTACTTTAAAGCGGTTCTCCCACGCAAAAACTTTTTTTTTAAAGGGCTATTTAAATTGCTAATGCCAGTTATTCTTTAAACTCACGTATTTTTTTTTTTTGCGGCCGCTCCGCTGCCATTCGGTGCAAAATATGTAGTTATATTCCCCGTTTTTATTATTTGCCATCTTAACTGTGGGCATAAGCCCACAAGCAGGCACTTCCTGGTTCGGGTGGATGCTGATGTCCCAGCATACTAATCTGTAGCTTGCATCAGAAATCCCGCGATATTTGATATCACGGCTGCGCAGTGAAAACAGGGAGCTATGCAGAGAAGCTCCCAGAGTACACTGCTTCAAACAGGAAGTGACGGAATGCCCGTATTATTCCCGCAACGTTACAGACCGGAAGCCTCATCAATATTACAGGTACTGTACAGATTTAGAAAATGAAAACATCGTTTTTTTTGCGTTTTTGATCGAGAAAATGTAATAGAGGCAATGTTGTAATTAGGGTGGAGAACCGCTTTAAGGTTAAGCTGGAATTCCACTTTTATGTAGCAGAGAAGGTAGGAAAAGTCCAAATATTTTAGACTATCAGGTACTGCATATATTGTTTTAAGGAAAGTAGAAATGAAAATACCCAATTGAGAAATCTTTTTTTTTTAAATTCTATATTTTATTGTTTTTTAATCGATTTTATACAAACAAACATACTTCAATTGCATGCGTATCACATATATAACATATCACAAATCGATTCTGCAATAAAAGGAATTTACAGAGCATTTCAGTTCCAAAATGTTTCCTTTTCTAGATATACTGACGGTATAGATAATCTTCATTATCCTTCCTATTTATCAAGCCGTCACAACAAAAAACAAAAACAGAACAAAAACAAACAAATGGGAAAATCTTTACCAGGGAAGATTGTCCTCTAAATTAAGAAAGATTGAGTAACAAGGACAGGAAGTGAAATAAATCTCCACAAGAAGATACAGACAGATTGAAAAAACAGGGGTTTTAAAAAAAATGACCGCTCTTACAATAACTAGGATTTTTTTTAAAGTTTTCTTAAGATACGCTTTGGATCCCACTGTTTTAAAAATAAAATTAAAATACATTTTTATTAAAATAAATCTAGTAGTAAAAGTACCCTTTAGACACCAGATGCATATTTGTAAATCAGTGAATGTGACTTTCATCAAGTTTTACTGAGGCTGGGTTCCCACTATTGCGTACTGGATGCAGTTTTCTCCACATCCAATTCACATGTCAGGAGACTGTGACCACCTCTCAATGGAGCCATTCGCACTGCTCCTGGACAGATGCAGAGCAAATTGCACAGGAGTCCCGTGCGTCTTCTGGTCTGTTTCAGGTCCGAATTCAGCCAAAAATTCTGACTGAAATCAGACCTGAAACGGTGAACAGGGACGCATCAGACCCCTGCTGTGAGCTACTTTGCACGGTAGTGTGAACCCAGCCTTAGGGTCAGAGGCGTAGCTTGAAGCTTGTGGGCCCCCAATGCGAAAGATGACCTGCACCCCCCCCCCCCACTACCACCCTCCACTTCCACCATGCTTGCAGATACACCCACGCCAACATATTCAAAGTGGCTTAAGAGTTCCCAGGGTTCCCACTTACATCAGAGGACAGGGATCACTGTCACACTTCGAAGGGTGTATCTGGCTTTTATGTTGCCGTTCTGACCTGTGAAATTCTCTGTTTGGAAGGGCAGTGTAGTTGCAGTAGGCAGATACACGATGCGCAGATCGTGGTTGACTGGCTGTGTTCTAAAAGAATGTGGCTTCAGCCCTGTGGAAGAGGAGCAGTATAGAGTGCTGTAATGGGAAAGATCTAGGGGGGCAAAGCCATGTGACACAAAATCTGGAGCCTGGAGCTCCTCAGGGACCCCTCAGGAGGTGTTAAGGGATTTGTTAAGGGGGAGTACATAGAATCCCAGCTGGTGACTAAGAGACACTGAGTGGTGTCTTACCTCACCAGTGACGTCGGTCCCATCGTGGCTACAGGACAACACTCTCCTCCTCTTAAATGGTCACTAAAGGAATTTTTTTTTTTTTCCGCTAAATAGCTTCCTTTACCTTACTGAAGTCTTGGTTTCATGTCCTCATTGTTCGTTTTTGCTTTGATGTTGCTGTAATTCCTCTCTGTTCTGGACACTTCCTGGTTGTCTGTTTTCTGATCACCACAGTAATGGGAGATTTCTCACTGTGGTGACTAATCAAGGAGGTGTGTCTAAAACCCCTCAGCACCAATCCAGTTTCGTTTTGCAAAACCTTCCCTGCCCTCTATTGGCTCTCTGGCTCTGTACCCCCAGAGAACCAGGAAACAACAGCAAAAACGAAACTAAACTGTAGGCACATTATCTGATTGGTTTTTATCTATTTTTAATCATTTTTAAAAGGAATTAGTTAACTATTATGTCTCTATACCCTGTAAACAGTCATTTCAGCAAAAAAAATGTTTTCCTTTAGTGACCCTTTAACTCACTGAGCTTGGTTACCATTCCTTGTTGCCAGCACCCAGCACAGACACTTCCCCATCCTGGGCTGTTCTCACCCCGTGCTCCTCTCCATTCAAGAAATGGCTCACCATTCAGGAAATGGCTCAAAGCTTCTCCCCAGCCAATGAGAATAGAGGGGTGTGGACTGTAGAAGGTAAAGTGGTAGCTGAAGCCCAGTACTGGAGCGTGGCTGTGTGGCCCTAGGACAGATCGGAGGATATGATAATATGACAGGGAGGCTGCAGGGGCCCCCTGGAGCTAGGGCTCGGGGTTGCGATTGTGACCCCTGCAACACCCTACGCCCATGCTGTCATGTAAGACACATTCAACTGGAAAATTCACCTGCAGTAATTATTTGGTAAATGTACTGTAGATTTTTAAAGACAAGCTATAGCTAAACAATTGACAGCTAATGTGAGAACTCATGTAGGCTTGAAGTAAACAATATACACTTATCAGTGAATAGGGTGAAGGTGTTAAAGCCAAAAATTGCACAGCTGGTGTTCTTTGACTTTTTGCAATTAATTGAAAGCATTTCATCTTGTTTTCAGGTGTCCTTGTGAAAGCCATTTTAGAAAATATCACACAAGCTCTCATGCCATCTAGCAAACAAAAGCTGATAATGTACTCTGCGGTATGTATTTGGCTTTCCTAGCAGTATTTCTTCATTATTTTTAAATGGGTCTCTTATGTAAGAAAATCTAGCACAACAGAAATATACCTTTAAAGCGGGAGTTCACCCTAAAAATAATTTTTAACCTTAGATTGAGGCTCATTTTGTCTAGGGGAATCGGCTAGTTTTTTTAAAATCGAAGCTGTACTTACCGTTTTAGAGAGCGATCTTCTCCGCCGCTTCCGGGTATGGGCTGCGGGACTGGGCGTTCTTATTTTGATTGATAGGCTTCCGACAGGCTTCCGATGGTCGCATCCATCGCGTCACGAGTAGCCGAAAGAAGCCGAACGTCGGTGCGGCTCTATACGGCGCCTGCGCAACGACGTTCGACTACTTTCGGAAAATCGTGACGCGATAGATGCGACCGTCGGAATCCTTTCGGAAGACTGTCAATCAAAATAGGAACGCCCAGTCCCGCAGCCCATACCTGGAAGCGGCGGAGAAGATCGCTCTCTAAAACGGTAAGTACAGCTTCGATTTAAAAAAAAATAGCCGATTCCCCTAGACAAAATGAGCCTCAATCTAAGGTTCAAAAAAAAAAATCCCTAAATAGCTTCCTTTACCTTAGTGCAGTCCTCCTTCACTTACCTCATCCGTCCATTTTTCTTTCAAATGTCCTTATTTCTTCTGAGAAATCCTCACTTCCTGTTCTTCTGTCTGTAACTACACACAGTAATGCGAGGCTTTCTCCCTGGTGTGGAGAAAGCCTCTTGAGGGGGGAGGGGGCGAGCAGGAGTGTCAGGACGCCCACTAACACACAGCTCCTTTCTCTATCTGCAAAGAAGAGAGTGTCCGGACACTCCTGCTCGCCCCCTCCCCCCTCAAGAGGCTTTCTCCACACCAGGGAGAAAGCCTTGCATTACTGTGTGGAGTGTGAAAGTTAAGTGTGAAGCTAACAAGTTCACACTTCCCGCGGTAGACAGGCGGCATTCATGAGCACTTATAGGTGGGATCGATGAACATTGATAAGAGGCACTAATGGGCACTAATAGGTGGGGTTGATGAGCGCTGGTAGGCGCTGATAGGTACTGATAGGTGGAATTGATGAGCGCTGGTGGGCACTGATAGGCAGCACTGATAAGCTGCACTGGTAGGCGGCATTGATGAGAACTGATCGGTGGCACTGAGAGGCAGCATTGATGAGCACTGATAGGCAGCACTGATAGGCGGCACTTGCTATGGTCTGTTTTTCTCTTGCAGCATGATGCAACTATAGCTGCTCTGCAATCAGCTCTAAATGTAACCAATGGAAAGATCCCTCCTTATGCCTCTTGTCATTTTTTTGAGATTTACCAGGTTGGCAATGAGTAAGTATCTAAACAATAGATTACTGTAGGATTATAGTTTTCTCTTTTATGATCTCATTTAGTTTATATATATATATATATATGTGTGTGTGTATTTTACATAAAAGCATTCAGTAATGAAGAGGAGGTTTTCATGTTACATGTATACTGTATAATAGTTCTTACAGCACACAGATGGCCATGCCAGCGCACTTAAAAAAAAAATTCAACAAAAATGTTTTGAATGTTTGTTGATTTTCTTATCATTTGTTATAATTGGCAAATTCAGTTCATTCTAAAATGTTAAAAGCTAACAACATTTTAGAATGTCATTCGCCAAGTTTCTGATGCCATTGTCAAATGTACTGACAAGATTTTTCAAATGAACACTTTTTTGAAAATCTACCAGTGTATGGTTAGCTTTAGCTTCACTAACTATTCGTGATAGCCTGTAGGTCACCTTCTTGGTGTAAGAACTATGTATTAGATATTAACAAAAGCCTTGCAGTCTATGTATCAAATGCTTATACAAATTTCTTGGTTAATCCTGTTCAATGTAAAGTAGGCCAGGAGACAATTTTTTTTCCCTATCTACCGTGATTTTCACAAACAATGGCAGACACTGATATTGCTAAGCGTGCCTCCTTCAGTTCTGGACCTTCGCCACTGGCCACACATATTAGTGAATGGTCAGACCAGCAGGCACAATCCAGCTGTCTGGAAATGTCTTCTGGACCATTTGCCCCCCTTAACAGCAATGCCCTAGCCTGAACAATTGTGTTTAGGGCAAAGGAGGGGGCAGGGTGACCTGGGTGCAGATAATCGTAGCACTAAGGAAAACAATAATCTGGCAGGGTTCTCTAACTTTCTGGATCATGTTCATTATAAATGCTTATTTGGGCTGCTTTATGCTGCCTTGTAGATATTGGATCATCTTCTGATCCAACTAAAATAGGCCAGATCAGAGAGTATATGGGCTGCAAAAATGGTACTCTAAATTAAAGGATAACTTTGGGTATGGTTGTCGTTGGTTCATAATAAACTTTGTGCCAAGGCTATGGGCATTTAGTTATTCACACATTCTTAGGAAAGAGTATATGAGCTTTAAAAGAAGTCCCTCACTGACCTCTGTAGCTACAGGCACTTTGGAGCAATTCATCCTCTAAGGTGATAGCAAAAGCACTGAAGTTGTTAGGTTCATTGTCTAAGATAGTACAACTTCCACTAAATTGTATTTCTAGTCAGAACCTTTATTTGTGGTTTTGGATCAAGCAATGAATGGTTAAAAACCTTTTTTCCTTTTTGGAATATTTCCCTTTACTTCCTGTTTTGCAGACACAGCAGTAGGGATGGGACTCGAACGTTTGAAATCTAAAGTGCTAATTTTAAAGGCTCATATGCAAATTATTGTCCTAAAAAGTGTTTGGGGACCCAGGTCCTGCCCCAGGGGACATGTATCAATGCAAAAAACAGCCGTTTTTTTTGGGAGCAGTGATTAATAATGCTTAAAGTGAAACAATAAAAGTGAAATATTCCTTTAAATGTTGTACCTAGGGGGTGTATAGTATGCCTGTGAAGTAGCGCTTGTTTCCCATGCTTAGAACTGTCCCTGCACAAAGTGTAATTTCTGAAGGAAAAAAAGTCATTTAAAACCTTGCGGCTATAATGAATTGTCGGCTCCCTGCAGTACAGAGAAAAGTCAATGATAAAAAAAAGATGCGTGGGGGTCCCCCCAAATTCAATTACAAGGCCCTTCAGGGATGGTATGAATATTAAGGGGAACCCTGCATCAAATTTAAAAAAAATTACATGGGGTTCCCCCCAAATATCCATACCAGACCTGAAGGGTCTGGTATTGATTTTAAGGGTAACTCCACCCAAAAAAAATGGCGTGTAGTTCCCCCCAAAAATCCATACCAGACCATTTATCCGAGCACGCAACCTGGCAGGCCGCAGGAAGAGGGGGGAAGAGAGAGTGCCCCCCCCTCCTGAACCGTACCAGGCCACATGCCCTCAACATTGAGAGGATGCTTTGGGGGTCTGTGACCCCTCAAAGCACCATGTCCCCATGTTGATGGGGACAAGGGCCTCATCCCCACAACCTTTGCCCGGTGGTTGTGGGGGTCTGCGGGCGAGGGGCTTATCGAAATCTGGAAGACCCCTTTAACAAAGGGGACCCCAGATCCCGGCCCTCCCATATGTGAATTGGTAATGGGGTACATTGTACCCCTACTATTTCACAAAGAAAGTAACAAATTGTAAAAAAAAACACAGACACCATTGGGAAAGTCGTATCCTGCGATGGGTGATTTCCTCTCCGGGGTCCAGCAATGAGAAGATCTTCACTTTATCCAGGTCCAGGATCCAGCGATGAGATGTCCGCAGCGCAGCGCATCACCTGTCTCCACCGGACACACCCAGGGAATGACGCGGCTTCAGCCAGTGACAGCTCTTATGTAGGTGAGGACGGGGCCACCCTCTGACGCAAGGGAAAACCCAGGCTTTCCCAGTGATGTGACGGGTGACCCCGCCCCCTCTGATGTAATGACAAACCTGGGGTCTTCCAAATTCCGATAAGCCCCCCGCCCGCAGACCCCCAAAAACACCGGGCAAGGGTTGTGGGGATGAGGCCCTTGTCCCCATCAACATGGGGACATGGTGCTTTGAGGGGTCACAGACACTCAAAGCATTCTCCCAATGTTGAGAGCATGTGGCTTGGTATGGTTCAGGAGGGGGGATGCTCTCTCGTCCCCCCCTCTTTTCCTGCAGCCTGCCAGGTTGTGTGCTCGGATAAAGGGTCTAGTATGGATTTTTGGGGGGAACTCCACGCCATTTTTTTTTTAATTTGGGGTGGAGTTCCCCTTAAAATCCATACCAGACCTGAAGGGTCTGGTATGGATATTTGGGGGGGACCCCATGTAATTTTTTTTTAAAATTTGGGGTGGAGTTCCCCTTAATATCCATACCAGACCTGAAGGGCTTGGTAAGTGAATTTCGTGGGACCCCCACGCATTTTTATTTTTTTTTCTTAATGGCTTTCAATGCCTTTTCTCTGTATTGCCGGGAGCCGACAATTCATTATAGCTGCGAGTGATTTTAAATTACTTTTTTTCCTTCAGAAATTATACTTTGTGCAGAGACAGTTCTAAGCACGGGAAACAAGCGCTGCTTTACAGGAATACTTTACAAACCCCCTAGGTACGAAATTTAAAGGAATATTTCACTTTTATTGTTTCACTTTAAGCATTATTAAATTCACTGCTCCCGAAAAAAACTTCAGTTTTAAAAACTTTTTTTGCATTGATACATGTCCCCTGGGGCAGGACCCAGGTCCCCAAACACTTTTTATGACAAAAACTTGCATATAAGCCTTTAAAATTAGCACTTTAGATTTCTCCCATAGACTCTTAGGCCTTGTACACACGATCAGTCCAAACTGATGAAAACGGACTGATGGTCTGATGTGCGTACACACCATCGGTTCAAAAACCGATCGAGTCCAACGCGGTGACGTAAAACACAACGACGTGCTGAAAAAAACGAAGTTCAATGCTTCCAAGCATGCGTCGACTTGATTCTGAGCATGCGCGGGGTTTGAACCGATGCTTTTGCGTACTAACCATCGGTTTTGACCGAACGGTCATCAGTCCATCAGTCCGATTTTAAAGCAAGTTCTAAAACTTTGGTCTGAAGGACAAAAGTCCGATGGGGCATACATACGGTAGGTTTGGACTGATGAAACTGAACTTCAGTCCATTTTCATCAGTTTGGACTGATCATGTGTACAAGGCCTTACAGGGTGTTCTGTGGCTTTTTGAATTTGCCGCGAACACCCCAAATGGTTTAGAGGTGGTAAAATCTAGGACAGGAAGTGGTAGCGTTAGGGACTGTTTTGTTGGCAACAGTTCCTCATTCGTTTGCTACATCCTTATAACTCACAGCTGCTCATAGCAACCATGCAAATCATTTCCATCTTTATATTACCTGCACTCTAATGTCAGCTGGAATATTATTGCTTTCCATAGGAAACAGATGTTTCTCGCCCTTGTGTACTATGGGTATCTTCAACCATTTATACCTATGGTCAATATGTAAAATCATATATGCATTTCTACACAGATTTTCGATTATTTCTTGCCTACTTCTATTAACCATTTCAGTCTCGGACCATTTGGCTGGCCAAAGACCAAAACAGTTTTTGCCATTCGGCACTGCGTCGCTTTAACTGACAATTGCGTGGTCATGCGACGTAGCTCCCAAACAAAATTGATCTCCTTTTTTTCCCACAAATAGAGCTTTCTTTGCTTTTTTTTTAGTGCTATAAAAAAAGTTAATTCTCAGTTTAGGCCGATACTTATTCTTCTACATATTTTTGGAAAAAAAAAACTTGCAATAAGCGTTTGTTGATTGGTTTGCGCAAAAGTTATAGCGTCTACAAAATAGAGAATAGTTTTATGGCGTTTTTATTAATATATTTTTTTTACTAGTAATGGCGGCGATCAGTGATTTTTAGCATGACTGCGACATTATGGTAGACACATCGGACACTTTTGGCGCTATTTTGGGACCATTCACATTTATACAGTGATCAGTGCTATAAAAATACAATGATTACTGTGTAAATGTGACTGGGGGTTAACTAGGGGGCTAGGAAGGGGTTGAGTGTGTCCTAGGGAGTGATTCTAACTGTTAGGGGGCGTGGCTCCTGATGAGAGGGAGCAGACAATCAGTGACCTGTCACTAGGAAGAATGGAGAGAATTTAAAGGGACGTATCTGTACGCCCTTTTGCCTGTCTGTGCCATTCCATCGATGTATACGTTTGTGTGACGGTCGGCAAGCGGTTAATCTGAACACTCTTTGTAACCTTGGTGAAGATCCCCACACATTTATTTTTTTTAATTCTGTGACACATATTCACTATTCCCTGTGAGTAGGTACTTCTGTGTCACATATTCCACAGGGCCTGATTTCTAAAATACAGAGAAGTCAAAAGGAGGAGTTTCAGAGGGTGGAATCATTATAGGAATCACAGCTTGCAGGTAGCAAGTTACCATGGGATATGTAGTCTTTAGAAATTGAAGGAAAACAGCAGATGGACTTCTCTGCATGCAGGGAATCCAGGAAGTTGTGAAAAAGATATTGCCAGCAGACAGACATCAATTGGAGCGTGAAAGGAAAGCTTGTCAATAAAAAGTATTATTTGTATTGCTGTCATAATGCTGAAAAGTGTATGTTGTGACTCTTTTAACACTAAGCCCTCTTTCACATTGACTGCAGCTTGAAATCGCACAATTTCAAAGTTGCATGTCAGTGCGACTTCGGGTGCGACTTTGAAGACATCTGTGTGGCTTTATGCACAGATATCTATTCAAGTCGCATCTGAAATTGCCAAAATTAGTGCAGGAACTACTTTTTCAAATCGAACCGGCACCACAAAGTCAGCATCGCACGATTTGAACACTGCAATCACCGACAATAGGGTGCGATTTGTCATGCGATTTGACAAGCAATGTAAACAAGGGCTTACACACACACTACCTAAAACATTTTTTAAGTATCACATATTTCCTATTTATTGAGATACATGTTAAATGTCATTTTAATATGATTAAAAACAATAATTAAATTATTATATATTCAAATAATAGGAGCTATACTATTGAGATGTACTATAAGAATGATTCTTCCGCTGAGCCGTACCCAATTGCTTTACCAGAATGTTCCCAGTCTTGTAGTCTGAAGCGTTTTACTGACCTGACATCCTCAATCATTGTGGAAGACTGGAGAAAAGAATGTGGATTTAAAGATGAGAATGATAATTCAGGTATCGTTACAGTTATATCTTTATATAACCAAGGTGTCAAATGTTATACTAAAAGGATTGAAACCTTTAAGTGATACTAAAGGTTCAGGTTTTTTTTATTTTTTTAAAACAAACGTGTAATACTTACCTCCACTGTGCAGTTAGTTTTGCACAGAGTGGCCCCGATCGTCCTCTTCTGGGGTCCCACGGCGGATCTCACGGCCCATCCCTGCAATAGATAACCCCCTCTGGGAAGCTCTATCCTGAGGGGGTTACCTTGCAGGCGTGCTCTTGAGTCATTAACCAGCGTCCATAGCCGCCAAATCTATGACTCAGCCCTGCCCCCCTGCAGCCGCATCATTGGATTTGATAGACAGCAGCGGGAGCCAATAGCTGCGCTGCTATCAATCTATCCAATGAAGAGCCGAGAAGCCTAGGAAAGAGCGATGCAAAATTGCGCCCACGGAAATTCAGGGCTCAGGTAAGTAAAACGGGGGCTCGGGGGGGGGGGGGGGGCGACACTGCAAGGTGTTTTTTCACCTTAATGCATAGGATGCATTAAGGTGAAAGAACACGAGGGTTTACAACGTACCCTTTTACTATACAATTAGACAATATGTTTTTTTTCACATTGTTCAAATAGTCATGAAACAAACTTTTGTTGTCAAAGATATACATACTATGACCAACCAAAAGTAGAATTCCAGCCTAACACCAACTAGTTTTAAAAATGTCCCCTTCCCCCTCCTGCTACCTATAACTATATTATCGCATGTAACAAAAGGAAGGTATGTATACTTACCTATTTTTAGTCCTCTCCAGTCTGTTCACGTGATCCCTGTGTCAGTGTGCATCGGCTGCAGGGGAGAACGTTCAACAATGGCTGGGAATTCCAGGAGCTGTGACGTTGCTCGTAGGTATGTCCCAGCCTTTGCCAGTATGGCATCCTCTACCCAGCGGATCACGTGACCGCAGCGGACTAAAAATAGGTATGTGTACAACTTTTTTTACACAGGTTAATCAGCGGCGGACTGATCGGACACTTTTGACACTTTTTTGGGACTCTTTTCTCTCCCCATGTGATATCTCCAGTGGACAGGGCTGAAATTCCCCTGCTGACGTCAGCAGAGGAGCAGAAAGCCAGAAGTCACGTAATCGCTGGAAGATACTATTAAAACCGATAGAAATATGCTTTTTTATAGAAAGCACAGGCACTAGGACTCAGCTTTTTATGTGACAGAGGGGATGATATTAAGATGATATATTTTTAAAGCAGCAGGGAGAGGAGCAGAGCAGCGATAGTGAGAGCTGACAGGCAGGTAGGGGAGAGGGGAGGAGGACAGAGGGAGACACAGGGAGAGCTGCAGATAGCAGCATATGATGGAGGTACATACACTGACCACGGTGTCAGGGCTCAGGAGCCCTCATATATCGTGGTCAGTGTACAGAGGAGAGTATAGAAACTAGCAGGATCAGCCAGGTTTTTCAGGTGATACAGGGGGCAAATTACACAGCACAAGCACTGTGCTGTATAACATGTTTTAACGTAACAGGATCCTTTTTTTGGGGGGGGGGGGGTTAACAAACGCTTTAAACTGCTTTTTAGAGTAAAGTTAGTCTAAGCAATTGAGAAATTAATGCGTGATCTCAAAATTCACCAACAGGTGGTGCTGTGGGCAAAATATCTGAGATGACAGCTAACAGCCTGCTCAGAATAGAGGGAATTATAGAGTGCAGGGATCTGTACTATCTGCAAAATGTTGCTGCAATAAATATATTGTATGTTGATGGTAATTCTTGTATGGTGTTTATTTTTAAAGAAAATGTTTTTTTTTTGTTTTGTTTTCTACAGGCAAGGTTGCTGGATTGACAATTGCTGTGGTTATCCTGACCATCGCATTACTTGGTCTTGTGGTCGTGTTTCTTATCTGTAGGAAACGGTGGATGAAGGAATATTATGCGTCAGTATGAGAAAATCATTGGAGAAGCGCTCAGTTGTATGCCATTAAAAATTATGTTATATTAAAATGACCGTGCGTAAAAAACAAGAGAACTGGCTACTAAACATCTGGCACAAAGGCAGATGAAAAAAAAATATCACTGCTGTTATCTCATCAAGAGGTCACACAAATCTGTAACAAGACTGTATGAAGTGGAATCAGAGGATGCGCTTGTATCTGAGTTTTTGGATGATGCTTTAGAGAGCAAAAGTGACCGCTATGCTTTGCTAAGTGTACAGATTACATCAATCACTTCATTTCTGGAATATAAAGTAGGAAATACACAAGGGGAATGAAACAGATTTACACTAATGAGATTTCTTGCTAAGAAAGTGTTCAATACATATATATTACATAGCAATAATATAAACGTTATATATTTTAGCCATTTTTACATTCTTTGTTGATGGAATGGCCCTCCTCATCACAGCTAGCAATAGAAATGATGCCTTTGATGCAGACAAAAGTCACTTGTTTATGGCCCTAGCTTTAGTGTTCTCTGCATGGTGTGCAAGTGTTGGGTGCTGCCATAATGAAATGGCCATTCTCAGTAGAGGCATAGAACAGCGGACACCTACATGAGGTTAAGTGCATAGAGCAGGGATATGCAATTAGCTGACCTCCAGCTGTTGCAAAATTACAAGTCCCACCATGCCTCTGCCTCTGGGTGTCATGCTTGTGGCCGTAAGAGTCTTGCTATGCCTCATGGGACTTGTAGTTCTGCAACAGCTGGAGGTCCGCTAATTGCATATCCCTGGCATAGAGTATGCACAGCAGATTACGCCTGATCCAGGTCTTGTATACAAAGTTCGCCACTGGGCTGTCTGGGCAGTGTGCCCTATAGAAGGTATGTGTTTTAAAGCTCAGGGATTTTTGTCTACATAGGCAAAGGTGCATTTTGCCCCAACCGTCCTCCCTCACCATCCTCCTGCCTGCCCACCGTCCTCCCCCACCATCCTCCCGCCTGCCCACCGTCCTCCCCCACCATCGTCCCACCTACATGTAGCAGGTGATTTTCTAAGTAGAAATCGGCCCATTTATAAGATGACACCAGCTCGATTCCCGGGCGTTTGTTTGGGTGGAAATGTGTCGTGATGACGCGGAGAAAATCCCCGACACGTTTCAGCCAATCATAGGGCCAACATTAGGAACTTCGCCCAAACGAACACCCGTGAATCGAGCTGGATGCCAAAAGCAGTGTCATCTTATGAGTGGGTGGATTTCCCCTTAGTAAATCACCTCCTACACACGCCAGGTGTTAGGACGATAGGCACCTTAAAATGTGAGTGGATATTTTATATTGTTTTAAAAAAAAAAAAGGTCTCAAATGGCATTGCACAACGAGGATTTTTTCTGTCATTTCCATCCATCTGCATGAGGCTTTTTTTTCTACACGAGACATCAGCCAACAGACTTCCACAGGGGTATCCCCACACGCTTGCAGGACCACATTAGAGATAGGTGGTCAACTCCTATGGGTGAGAGCACATCCATGTGGGGCACCCAGTCTGAGCACATCTGCACACGGATTCATTATTGAGCATTTTATATCATCACTATTTGGGACTGTATAAGATATATATGTGTGTATAATAATTTGTATACTATTTTGATACACTAAGCACAGTGGACGGTTTTATATAATAAATATCCAGTCAAAGGAAGAACAAAGGGGATAGCAAGCAAACAGCAGCTGGTCTGGATCATGCAAATCAAAGAGCAGGACTGGATGCTGCTTTGAGGCAAAAGACACAAAAAATCACGAAAACAAGAAGAGAGGGATGGTCGGTGGGTGTGTTCTACTAGATCAAATGCCACCGTCAATACAAGTTACAAAAAAGAAATGAATTCCCCTAGGTGGACTTTAAAAGCATAGATCTAGAAAAATATGTAGGATGCATAATATTGTAATGAAAAATATTTATTTATACAACAAGATTAAAAACATGAATTGGAATGTATACAAATCTGTATGAAGACACCAATGATTAAGTATAGAAGCAGATGTCATCTTTCACCCGACGCGTTTCAAAGTAAACTACTTTTTCTTCAGGGGTGTGTTTTTAACAGACATAGGCGTAAATTTACAACATTGTAAAAAAAATGTATATTTATATTAATTTATATATATATATATATATATATATATATATATATATATATATATATATATATATATATATATATAAAAAGAAAAAACATGCCAGTTGAATTACGTATTATTTGTTGTAAACACTTGCATGCATTGTTTGGTGTTAACAGAAAATCATTCCAAGTGTCGTGTTTGTAGTTAAAACCAAAGTAGAAAGAAGAAGGTAGCATGCCTCAATGTTAAACATATAAATGATGAAAAAATTGTTGTGGTCTATTAAGAGATATTTCTGAAGACCTATATGAGCGGGTTGCCCGGCTTGCCAGAGGGGTAGATACTGAGGTCGGCAGAAAGGCAGAACAACCTACAAATTAAAAGATATACTGTATATATAATGACATGTAAATCTAGTATCATATTGTAAGAATATTATTACTTATAATAGGCACAGGCATAGGTGGTCATTTGATATTCTATTGTGTTTAAAGCGGAAGTTCCGTGGTATATCTTTTTTTTTTTAATAGTGCATTGATTGTTTTAATGCTTAGTAATTTGGTACTCACGTGTTTGAGGTTTCTAATCATCCCCAGTCTGAATTGGGCGAAAATGTAAACTTATAAAAATCGCTGCCGGAATTTGCCATTTTGTTTGCTTTGTGAAGCCCACAAGCAAATACTTCCGGGAAGCGGTGAATGCTCGTCACGTGACCTGCTTGATAAGTCATGTGACGAGTGAAATCCCGCGAGATTACGACAGTGGGCGTTGTGAATTGTCTCCTTGGATGCATGACACTGTGCTCCCAGGAGACATTGGGGCGCTGGGGAAGAGAAAAGACACGCCCACTCCCGCGGGAGGGATACCAGGAAGTGTCTGCAAATACTCCAGATTCACGGTAATTAAACACAATAAAAAAAATGAATAGCCCAATGTTTATGTATATACTGCACTGATCTGGATGAGCTGAAGTGTATATTTAGGGTGAACCTCCGCTTTAAACTATAAAACCAAAACAAGGTTAAAAGCTAAAGCAAATGTATAATTGTATTATATATTATGTAAAGTATATTTTAGAATAACATGGGGCTTATGTGAAAGCAAAGTATTACTTATGTCAAAATCATTACTCGGTCGAAAACTGTATATTTTTTGCTGCTGCTTTTTTTTGTAAGATGTGATAATAAAAATATTATTGTGAATTGGTTCCGTCTACTATAATTTCATTTAAAAATGGCATCATATTCAAAAGCCAGTACAGCTACCTATACCTTTTGTTTTATTTTTAATACTCTTTCAAATATATAACATAAAGTGATTGTAAAGGTGTTTTTGTTTTTTTTTAAATATCAAACATTAAACTTACCTGCTCTGTGCAAGGGTTTTGCACGGAGCGGTCCCGATCCTCCTCTTCTGGGGTCCCTCGATGGCGCTCCTGGCTCTTCCTCTTCATCGAGTGCCCCCAAGGAGGGTCGCTTTCCTTGGGGGCACTCGTGCTGGCAAAGCTCCCGAGTTTTGCCTCCATTGACACAGACAGCAGGACTCGGCCCTGCCCCCCCCCCCCCCCCCCCCGCTCCTGTGACATTGGATTTGATTGACAGCAGCCGGAGCCAATGGCTGCTGCTGCTATCAATCAATCCAATGAGAACCAGAGACAGCGGCTGGAGCTGTTGTGCTCGTCCCCATTACTGGAACGATCGGGTTTAGGAAAGAAAAGGGGGGGGGGCAGCTGCAGCACAGGATTTTCACCTTAACCACTTTAGCCCCAGAGGATTTGGCTGCCCAATGACTGGGCCATTTTTTGCGATTCTGCACTGTGTCTCTTTAACTGACAATTGCACAGTTGTGCGACGTTGCACCCAAACAAAATTGACATCCTTTTTTCCCCACAAATAGAGCTTTCGTTTTGTGGTATTTGATCACCTCTGCATTTTTTTTTTTTTTTGCACTATAAACAAAATAGAGCGAAAATTTTGAAAAAAAAGCAATATTTTTTACTTTTTGCTATAATAAATATCCCCAAAACGATATAAAAAAACAGCTTTTTTTAATGAATTATTTTACATATTTTTGGTAAAAAAGCGGATATTGATTGGTTTGTGCAAAAGTTATAGCGTCTACAAAATAGGGGATCGTTTTATGGCATTTTTTTTTTTCATGACTGCGACATTATGGCGGACGCATCGGACATTTTTGAAGCTATTTTGGGACCATTGTCATTAATACAGAGATCAGTGCTATAAAAATGCCAGGGGCTGGGCTACCAGTGACACGACACTGATCACTGCTCCCGATGACAGGGAGCAGTAGATCAGTGTCCTGTCACCAGGCAGAACAGGGAAATGCCTTGTTTACACAGGCATCTCCCTGTTCTGCAGCTCCATGACACGATCGCGGGACACTGGCAGACATCGAGCCCGCGGTTACCGCAGCCGTGCCATTCTGCCAACATATATGTACTGCCGGCGGTCATTAAGTGGTTAATGCATAGAATGCATTGAGGTGAAAAACAATGAGGGTTTACAACTCCTTTTAATGATTGGACTTTTTAGTAACTTTGCAAGTGTGCATCAATAAATGTGGTCCCTTCATTGCAATGCATAGCAGTAACACACCCCATGTCATCCCTACACACCTGCATTGCAGCAAAACGCAACAAATGTCAATACCCTAACATGGTGCAGGAATTATGTTTTTACAAATGAACAATCTGCCTTAACATAGCATTAGAGCTGCACGATTAATCGTCAAGAATCGTTATCGCAATCTTTTTCCGTTGCGATCTTGACACAGGGTTTCACGATCTTTGGTATGCAAAGAATTTCCTCTCTGCTCTCAACCAGAAGTCAAAGTCTGGGAAATCTGCCAAGTCTGGGCAGTCTGCCAAGTTTTGAAAACATTCTTTCTCAGTGGAATGTTAAGTCTAAACATTGTATCAATTTGACTTTTACATCAAAGGAATAGATTTCTGTATGTAAATTCGGAACGTTTAACCACTTAAACACCAAGGGCCAGATCCACATACATTTAGATCCGCTCAGCGTATCAGAGATACGCTACGCCACCGTACCTTACCTGGCGGAATTTCGAATCCTCAACGATTTAGCGCCGTAAGTTACGGTGGCGTAGTGTATTTCTGGCGGCGGAATTCAAATCGGCGATTAGGGGGCGGGTTTCATTTAAATGAAGCGCGTCCCCGCGCCGATTGAACTGCGCATGCGCATTATTATGCGAAGGAAAAATTGAGAAGGGCATAATTTCTAAAATATATCAGATATTAAACGACACAAGAACACAGAATACTCTACCATTTATCGAGAGATGGGAAGAGGAACTGGGCTCTCGGTTGAACGAGCTTGATATTAACCAAATAATAACTAGGGTCCATGAAACCTCAATAAATAATGACACTAGAGAACTCAACTACAAATGTTTGGTTAGATGGTATCTTACGCCGGATAAATTATATAAATTCTCAGGCTCTGCTTCACAGCAATGCTGGAGGGATTGCGGTGAAGTGGGCTCTATGGCCCATGTTTGGTGGACATGCCCTAAAATAAAAACTTACTGGAGGGAGATCAGAAAAAAAATCCAAGAAATTACAAATAACGTACTCCCGGATGATCCTTGGGTATGTGTTTTGCATGGATCCCGAACTCCAACAAAACAATATCTGAAGACTCTGATCCCGGAACTTTTGAATGCGGCAAAACATCAAATAGCGCGTAACTGGCGGAAAAAAAGAGAGCCCCTCATTGAGAGGGTGGTGTAGCAGAGTAGAAGACATTTATAATTTAGAATTTTTAAGATTTAGAGACGAAGAGAACTGGGAAGAGTGTATTGAAAGGTGGGATAAATGGAAAAGGTTTAAACATACAATGAGTTTTGTTGACGCCATGGGTATTAATATTAATATTAATTTATGATGCACTGATGAGAGGCTGGAGCTTTTGTAGTTTACGGATTGGATAGGCTTACACGGGGGACGACTGGTGGGGGAGAGGTCGAGCGGGCAGAGGTGAGCCCGAGCGGTCTCTCTCATGTAGTCCGGAGAGAGCTAGGGCGCAATGCATACGATTAAGAGAGGGGAGGGATTGCGCAATAATGGCATCAAAAAGGTACTGAAATTAGGGAAAAAGAAAAATAAACTGGCAGGGGAGGTTGGGGGAGCGGGAGGAAGGGGAGGGGAAGAAAGGGTATTTTTTCCACTCAGATTTGGAGTGTTTTGTTGTTTTTATGTAAATTAACTTGAAAGATGAAAAGAAAGAAAAATATCTTAAATACATTATAAAAAAAAAAAAAAAAGGGAAAAACATAATCATAAATTTAATTAAAACGATCATGATCCACTTATGATGCGATACCATAGAGGAGATGATATCGGCAAGTGAAGTATGGGCCAGGAGCATGGTCCTCTCCTCGTCCAATAGATCCTTTTTATCTTTGGTGGAGTCTGAAGTGGAAAAAAAAAAAGAACTGCGCATGCGTCGTCCCGAAATTTCCCGCCGTGCATTGCACTAAATGACATCGCTAGGACGTCATTTTTTAAACTTAGACATGAGTTACGTCCATCCCGATTCACGGACGACTTACGCAAAAAATAAAAAAAATTCAAATTTCGATGCAGGAACGACGGCCATACTTAACATGGCAAGTCTATCTATACGCTGCAAAATACCAGCTTTAACTATACGCCGGAAAAAGCCGACTAGAGACGACGTAAGAGAATGCGTCGGCCCCACGTACGTTCGTGGATCGTCGGAAATAGCTAATTTGCATACCCGATGTGGAAAACGACGAAAACGCCACCCAGCTTGAGTGAAGGATGGTGGCTTCCTCTTACTAGTCTGTGGCCACCGCCGCCTGGACTTTTCCTCCTGTCATTTGCTTAATTGCTTTGTTCAGTGTTTGGCCAAACAATAACCTCCCATTATAAGAAAGGTCAAAGGCTTGTGTAGAGGTTCAGCCTGCCCTCCAGTGGCATAGCCATAAGGCTCTCATAGTAGTTACTGAGTGCGCCAGCGCTTGTAACAGGTCTACCAAAAGCATCAGCCAGAAGCCAGAAGTCAGTTGCTAGATTCAACTCTTTCTGGAAACTATGCAAAATCTTGCAGTTTTCTGTGTTGAATGCAATACTATTCCTGAAGTATATATATATTGTGAGGGATTAGCTCGTGGGGATCACCTTTTCTGAAATCACAGTCTGTAAGCAGGCACTTTCTTTTAAGTCTGGCGGATGCCAGATTTTATTTATAAACGGTTTGCAGATTAAAATAAACAAAACAATAAATTAAATCCTTGCCGTCCGGCGCTAAACTAAACAAACAGGATCTCCTCTCTATACAGTGTGGGGCTAGTCCCTGACACCCACAAAACATGTAGTAAAGCAAACCTTTTCAGTCCAGCACTCAGCGCTCCCCTCACTCAGGTCCCTTCCTGAGTTTCAAGCCAGAGCCCTGTTGTGCTCTCTTCCTGGACATTTAAAGTCCAGCTGATTGTGGACTCCAGTGGACCCAAACATCCGGACCGGAATCCTAGCCAGGCCCAGAGGCTGTAAAACCCGGAATGGATTCCGGTTCAGTCTCTCATAATGGAACGTATGCGAGGTGAAATGTACCTATGATCATGTATCGCACCTCGCATACTGTCACATATCCTCCCCCTCTGCTCAAGCCCCTGCGGCTGAGCACTTGACCCAACCATACAGTGCACACGGGAGAGGGCATCTGCATTATTTTGGAGCTTCCCTGGCCTGTGCTCCACCGTAAATTTAAAAGGCTGTAGAGCCAGGAACCACCTTGTCACACGAGCATTTTTCTCCCTGTTATCACACATCCACTTCAGGGGAGCATGGTCTGTGACCAGCTTAAATGACCTCCCCAGTAGGTAATACCTCAGGGAGTCTAAGGCCCACTTAATGGCGAGACACTCCTTTTCTACGATGGCATAATTTTTCTCGTGCTTGTTCAGCTTCCTGCTCAGGTATACCACTGGGTGCTCCACACCATCCCTGATCTGTGACAATACGGCCCCTAGTCCCACCTCAGAGGCATCCGTCTGTATAACAAACTCCTGGCTAAAATCCGGGGTTACTAGTACGGGTACCATACAAAGAGCCTGTTTTAACTTCTGAAATGCCCCCTCGGCTTCGGGGTTCCATTTGACCATGACCGACCCCTTACCCTTCGTTAGATCGGTCAAGGGGGCGGCAATGGTGGCAAAATTGGGTATAAAACGCCTGTAATACCCCGTAATGCCCAGGAAGGCCCTCACTTGTTTTTTATTGACTGGTTGGGGCCATTTTTGAATTGCCTCAATCTTATTGGTCTGCGGCTTGACCATTCCCCGGCCAATAATGTACCCAAGGTATTTGGCCTCCTCCAGGCCTATGGCACATTTCTTTGGATTGGCCGTGAGATGTGCTTCCCTAAGGGAATCTACGACCGCTTGTACACGGAGCAGGTGCGATTCCCAATCTGGGCTGTGGATGACCACATCGTCCAAGTACGCCGCTGCATACGAGCGATGTGGTCTCAAAATTTTGTCCATCATTCGCTGGAATGATGCAGGGGCTCCGTGCAGACCAAACGGCATCCGCTTATACTGAAACGAGCCCTCAGGAGTGGAAAAGGCAGTCTTCTCCTTGGCCGATTCAGTAAGCGGTATCTGCCAATAACCTTTCGTTAGGTCTAGGGTCGTTATGTAGCGAGCCTGTCCCAACCTGTCCACAAGTTCGTCGACCCGGGGCATCGGGTAGGCGTCAAATTTGGACACACTGTTAAGTTTTCTAAAATCATTACAAAACCTAATACTGCCATCAGGTTTTTGGGACCAGCACTATGGGACTTGACCACTCACTGTGAGACTCCTCGATCACATCCAACTCTAACATATTTTTTATTTCTTCCGCAACTGCCTCTCGCCGGGCCTCTGGAATTCTATATGGTTTTACATTTACCCGAACCCCTGGTTCCGTCACTATGTCATGTTGGATCGTGTTGGTCAGTCCGGGTAAGGGGGAGAAAAAGTCTCTATTTTTCTGCACGAATGCCCTAACGTCACTTTGCTGTGCTACAGACAGGGAATCCGTGATGGGAACGTCAGGTATCACGGGTATCCGGTCTGTTGGAAGTGGGGACGTGGCCAGTAAAGTCTCTCGGTCCTTCCAGGGCTTTAAGAGATTTACCTGGTAAATTTGGTGTGGTTTCCTTTTCCCTGGCTGGTAGACTTTGTAGTTTACCTCCCCCACCCTTTGGACAACCTCAAAGGGACCCTGCCACTTGGCTAAAAACTTGCTTTCTACCGTGGGAACCAGTACCAACACTCTGTCCCCCGGGTTGAAAGTACGGACCTTGGCACCCCGGTTATAGACCCTCCTTTGGGCCTCCTGGGCTCGCTCCATATGTTCCCGTACTAGGGGCAGAACGGCTGCAATTCGGTCCTGCATCAAGGAGACTTGCTCTATGATGCTCCTGTATGGGCTGACCTCTCCTTCCCACGTTTCTTTAGCAATATCTAGCAGGCCCCTGGGATGCCTACCATACAAGAGCTCAAAGGGGGAATAGCCTGTGGAGGCCTGTGGAACCTCTCGTATGGCAAACATGAGATATGGTAGCAAAAAATCCCAGTCTCTCCCATCCTTGTCAACCACCTTTTTCAACATACTCTTCAAGGTTTTATTAAACCTTTTGACCAGACCATCTGTCTGGGGGTGGTAGACAGAAGTACGGAGATGGGAGATTTTGTACAATCTACACAATTCCTTGGTAACCCTTGACATAAAAGGGGTGCCTTGATCGGTCAAGATCTCTTTTGGGATCCCTACTCGACTAAACACCTGGACTAATTCCTTGGCAATAACCTTGGCGGAGGTGTTACGCAAGGGTATGGCCTCAGGATAGCGAGTCGCATAGTCCAGGATCACCAGAATATGCTGGTGACCTCGGGCAGATTTCACGACCGGCCCCACCAGGTCCATGCCAATCCTTTCAAAGGGGACCTCAATTATTGGTAGAGGAACAAGGGGGCTGCGAAAATGGGGCGATGGTGCTGACATTTGGCACTCGGGGCACGATTCACAGTACTCCTTGACCTCTGCATGCAAACCGGGCCAGAAGAATCTTTGGGTGATTCTCTCCCTGGTTTTTTCGACCCCGAGATGTCCCCCCATTACGTGACCATGAGCCAGGTCTAGCACCACCCTGCGAAAGGGTTTGGGAACCAGTAGCTGTTCTACCTCTTCCTCTCCATGTTTTATCACCCGATATAACAAATGGTTTTTAATTGCCATGTAGGGAAAGGACACCACCCAATTAGGATCCACCGGTTCCCCATCCAACACCTTAACATTTTCCCTGGCATTCATGAGGGTGGGCTCTCGCAGCTGCTCGGTACAGAAATCTTCCCTCCTGACCTCCAAGTCGGGTACCACATTTTGGCTACTCTCCATGTCAGGGTCAGGCGAGGTTTCCTGTTCGTTACCCTCAGGCTGGGTGCTAGCTTCTAAGTCCTCCGGTTCCCCAGCCATGGCAGGGAATGGTGGAGGATCTCCGGCCTCCTCGATCCCACCAACAGCATGCCCTTCCCTTTGGCAAAACGGGTCTGGTGAGAGTTCTCGAGTTTCCCCAGGAGGGGGAGCGCTATCTACGGGCCTCCCTTCACTCTCCCATAACTTCCAAAAATTAGGAAAGTCCCTTCCCACTAAGGCTTCATGGAGCAGTGAAGGTACCACCCCCACTGAATGTGTTACACAGCCCCAGGGGGTATCAACCTCAACCACCGCTGTCTGGTAGTCCCGAGTGTCCCCATGGATGCATATTACCCCAATACAACTGGGGTGTAGTTTTGCGGGGTCTACACACACACTCCTGACTAAGGTCACCACACTACCAGAGTCTAGCAGGGCTGTAAGAGGCTTGCCATCTACTGAAATAACGCACATTTGTTTTTCCAGGCGACGCTGACCTGTCGCAACACATGCGACCTGTGCAAACAGAGAAAGGCGTCTTACCCTATCAACATAATCACATTGCATAGGTTCATCATTTAGAGGGCAGTTTGCAGCAATATGGCCTAATGAATGGCAACGAAAACACCGTATTTGCCCTACCCCCAGTCCTCTTACCGGTCCCAAAAACCTTCCTGGCTTCTTTGGCCAGTCTCCAGGTCTAGGACCTACAGTCTCATCTGCTGTAACAACAGTCTTATCCACTCTCCCCAAACTCTTGAACCCCGGAACAGTCTTACCCGAACCGTTGGGAGATCTTGCACCCCGAGACACTCCGAAGTGGGGCGTGGGTGGGTTTATTAAGTCCTCGGTAGCACTGTACCTCTCCACTAGGTCCACCATTTGGGCTGCAGTGTTGGGGTCCCCCTGTCCGACCCACTTTCTCAGGGTAGCAGGGAGCGCACGCAGGTACCGGTCCATTACCACACGCTCCACAATCTGAGGGCTGGTCAGAGTCTCTGGCTGCAACCACTTCCTGGTGAGGTGGACCAGGTCAAACATTTGTGACCGGGGTGGCTGGTTGCTGGAATAGGACCACTGATGCACGCGCTGGGCCCGGACTGCCATGGTGACACCCAAGCGTGCGAGTATTTCTGTCTTTAGAGTCTCATAGTCCTGGGCCTTATCTGGTTCTAGGTCAAAATAGGCCTTTTGGGGTTCTCCTGTTAGGAATGGGGCCAATAGTCCCGCCCACTGCTCTTTTGGCCATCCTTCGCGGTCAGCGACTCTCTCGAAAGTCGCCATGTACGCCTCAACATCATCCGCCGGTGTCATCTTTTGCAGGTGGTAGGAAGCACGTACAATCTTTGGTTCCGCTAACACCGGAGGTGCGGACCCCTTTTTCAGTTCCATCAGAGCTTCGGCAAACTGTCGGTTCATCTCCTGCTGGGCAGCGTGTTGTGCTGCAACGGCCTCTGCGACTTGGCGGTGTTGTGCTGCAACGGCCTCTGCGACTTGGCGGTGTTGTGCTGCAGCGGCCTCTGCGACTTGGCGGTTTATCTCCTGCTGGGCAGCCTGTTGTGCTGCAGCGGCCTCTGCGACTTGGCGGTTGGTTTCCCGCTGGGCTGCATTGGCCTGTAGCAGGGCCTTTAACATTTCTTCCATTTTCAGAAAAGTGCCCGCATTCTCCACCACGTGTGAGGGATTAGCTCGTGGGGATCACCTTTTCTGAAATCACAGTCTGTAAGCAGGCACTTTCTTTTAAGTCTGGCGGATGCCAGATTTTATTTATAAACGGTTTGCAGATTAAAATAAACAAAACAATAAATTAAATCCTTGCCGTCCGGCGCTAAACTAAACAAACAGGATCTCCTCTCTATACAGTGTGGGGCTAGTCCCTGACACCCACAAAACATGTAGTAAAGCAAACCTTTTCAGTCCAGCACTCAGCGCTCCCCTCACTCAGGTCCCTTCCTGAGTTTCAAGCCAGAGCCCTGTTGTGCTCTCTTCCTGGACATTTAAAGTCCAGCTGATTGTGGACTCCAGTGGACCCAAACATCCGGACCGGAATCCTAGCCAGGCCCAGAGGCTGTAAAACCCGGAATGGATTCCGGTTCAGTCTCTCATAATGGAACGTATGCGAGGTGAAATGTACCTATGATCATGTATCGCACCTCGCATACTGTCACAATATATATATATATATATATATATATATATATATATATATATATATATTAGGGCTGTGCAAATTAACTTTTAATTAATCGATTAATCGTTTTTTTATCTTTTTGATCGATTAAAATTCTTTTGATTGGTACTCACCTCTCCGCCGGCTTCTGGGCCTTCAGGGAGTTCTGTCAGAGATCCGGTGACGTCACGGACACCGACGGGGCTTGCCGTGTCCATCTGAAGGGCTCCTTTGCTGTGCCTTCATATCTACATGCCGGCGGGACCTTACTATCAGCCACACGCAAGGGCTGTTACACTTCCCTCTATCACTTCCCTCTATCAACCTGGGATTCTACAACCATCCATTGGGAGTTGTGATAGTTCCCTTCACGGGACATCTACGGACTGATGTTAACCCCTCCTCATCTAGATTCAGCAGTTGTATCGTTGTCCCCCTTTTTTTATACCAGTATCATACTTGGCTACATGTTTTTATGACTGATTTTGGTACCGTTTGGTATTACTCGCACCATTTTTACAGTTTATGTAGCTACATCGATTTTATCTCCAGTGCAATATTTATTTGGTTACCTACTTGAAGACTATAAAAGTTTTAATGCTATTCCCATCGAGCGCTGCCTTTGTGTGTTTTTTGTATTCTTCTATCCATTTTTCCAGTTGTTGGTAGCTGCACTGCAAGCGAGTTTTTCTCTGTTGCTGATTGGTAGGCAAAATCTGTCACTGCACAGGTTTGGTGCAATTACTATGTTCCAGATGTGTTTCTGCATGAGTGTTTTTGATGCATTCTCAATGCGTTTTTGCCACTTTCCAGATGTGTTCCATACAGAAACAAGGCAACATTCTTCTTTTGTTGACTGCACTAGAATGAGCTGTACTGGTGTGAACTAAGTAAATAGAATAAAAGTTGCAACTGTTTATGCGTTTCTTGATGCAGATTAAAAAACGCACTGGACTGCATCCGGTGTGAACAAGTCCATTTTTTTTTTTTATCCATAGGATCTCTGGAAGACATTTGCCGTCCCAGACACTAGAGGGCAGCATCCACCCTGGAAGTGCAATGCATAAACATACGTCAGCCATCTTATTTGGATAAAGTTCAGAGAACTTGTTGCTGTAAATTGGTCTTCTGACGAGGTCTCGGTCATCCTTCATCAACAAGTAATTTACGCTCTGCCAGTATGGGAAAGGACCATCATTCATGAACGAGCGGTTTACACTCTGCCAGTATGGCAAAGGACCATCCTCCATGAACGAGAAATTTACGCTCTGTCAGTATGGTAAAGGACCATCCTTCATGAACGAGCGATTTACGCTGTGCCAGTATGGGAAAAGACTATCCTTCATGAACGAGCAATTTGCACTCTGCCATTATGGGAAGAGACCATCCTTCATGGACGAGCGATTTACGCTCTGCCATTATGGGAAAGGATCATCCTTCATGAACGAGCGATTTACGCTCTGCCATTATGGAAAAGGACCATCCTTCATGAATGAGCGTTTTACACTCGATCGTCAGGGGTGTTGCCTACTGCGTGGATATTTGGCAGCATACGTTCTGTTATAGCTGCTTTAATAGACCTTAGAATTTTGCACAACCACATACTTGTGAGGTAACCTGTGCGATTTCATTTCTTTGCCACTGCAGACTGCATACAGGCTCAAAATGCACCCTGAGCTTGGCAAGGCATCTTCTATCATTCTGGTATAAACGCATGGGCCAATCTCCTTTACCTGGCAGGACTGCAGAGGGAGAGAAGCCTTCCCAACTGCAGACCTCCAAGATCATTTACCCCATTGCATTGGGTCTGGCGATTCATGGTACGGGAAGACCATTTCCAATTCAAAGGTCTACCCTTCAGGATCAGCACAGCACCTCGAGTCTCTCCAAGATCTTGCCAGCTATCATCGCCGTTATACGTTTGAGGAGCATAAAGATCTTCCACTACCTATATGACGTTTTGATAGTGGCCCATGCAAGCGAGGAGTGGACAGCACAACGCGAGGTGGTGCGGAAGATTCTATCCGAGTTCGGCTGCATTGTCAACAAGCAGAAGAACCAGTTGATTGCCTCCCAGGAGATAGAATACCTAGGGCTTGTGTTCTATACAAGCAAATAGCCATGTGTCGCTACAAAGACGCAAAACAGCCAAGCTAGTAGCCCGTGCAAACAGCTTGAGGGAGTCCTCATCACTGTCAGCAATGGACTGTATGACGTTCATCGCAGCGATCCCAGCTGTCCCCTGGGCAAGATTCCACACAAGGGCATTCCAGGTGACTTTTCTGAGCCAGTGGGATGGCGTATCACTTCACCAAAAAGTCTGCATACCAAGACGGATCCGCCAGGGCTTAGCATGGTGGACAGTACCAGAAAATCTGTCGCGGGGTATGCCCCTCAGCCCCGGAGGCTGGATTCAGATAACCTTGGGTGCCAGTCTCCGGGGCTGGGGCGCTCACTGCCTTGGCAGACAGGTACAAGGCGTATGGGGCAAGATGGAAACCAGACACTCTTAGAATTGCAAGCAGCATATCTGGCCCTGCGGGCCTTTGAGGATCTGGTTCAAGGGCCTGGGTCAAACTGATGTTAGACAACAGAACGGCGGTGGCATATATAGCCAAACAAGGAGGAACCAAGAGCTTGCCGCTATTGCAATTGGCGACCAAGATATTTGTCTGGGCCGAACCACATTTGGAGGCCCTGACAGCAGCCTACATTCCGGGCAGCCAAAATTGCATTGGGGATTGTCTGAGTTGGGAGTTCCCCAACAAGAACGAGTGGCCACTGAGCAAAAAGGTCCTGGAAACAATCTTTTGCAAATGGGGGACACCCTCGGTGGATCTAATGGCGACCCCAGACAATGCAAAGACACCCCAGTTTTTCTCAAGGTTCCACTGCAACGAAGCGATAGCCCAAGATGCCTTCTCTATTCCTTGGGATTTTTCCCTAGTCTACCTTTTTCCACTGGTACCGCTAGTAATGAAAACCGTGTTGAAAATTGCGAGGGAGAAGGGCCATGCAATTGTAATTCTACCCTTTTGGCCACGGAGACCCTGGTCCCCTCTGCTCCTACAGATGACGGCAGTTCCCCCAATACGTTTGCCACTGAAGAGAGACCTGCTGCAGCAGGGCCAGTGGTATCATCCCAATGCGGGCAGGTTGCAATTGACGGCTTGGTTGCTGAATCAGCCAGACTACAGGCGCAAGAAATCTCAGAAGAGGTAATCCCAACTTTACTGAAATCTAAGAAGGCCACGACCAATGTTACTTAAAACAGAATTTGGAGAAAATTCACATTTGCTTTACAACAAAATTTCTCCCCATTGGACCCAAACGTCGCACAAGTGCTGGACTTTTTACAATTGGCTCTAAAAATGGGCTTAGCCTATAACACAATAAAAGTACAAGTGTCAGCCTTAACATGCTTCACAGGGCACAGATGGGCAGATGAACCACTAATAAGACAATTTTTTTAAAGGCGGCCATTAAGTTGAATCCACCAAGAAAATCTCTGTTCCCAGCCTGGGACCTAGGCACGGTACTAAAAGCTCTTCTACATCCATTCGTGCCGGCGGAGACATGTCCGCTTTGGTTCTTAACAGTCAAGCTGATTTTTCCCACAGCCATAGTGTCAGCAAGGAGAGTCTCCGAGCTAGCAGCTCGATCCTGCAAGGACCCATATTGCATCATTCTCCCGAATAGAGTAATCCTAAGGCCCTCATCAGCCATAACTCCTAAGGTGGTTTCCAAGTTTCATGTGAATTGGGAGGCGGTTCTACCTAGCTTCACACAACCGCCAAGGCAAGAAGAGGAGCTAGACTTCAGACCGTTAGATATGGTCAATCTGTTTTCAATGTATCTACACCGCTCTCTACAGGTGCGCAAAACAGATTCCTTTTTCGTCCTGCCATCAGGTCCGAAAAGAGGACAAGCCGCCTCAACAAGAATCATATCTACCTGGATCACCTATCAGTCTTATGTATGAGAAACAGGGGCTGACACCTCCACAGGCGATTAGAGCTCATTCTACGAGAGGGGTGGCAGCCTCATGGGCAGGGTCTGCTAAGATACCGATTGAAGACATATGCAGGACCGCTAGCTGGAGTTCCTGCGAAACCTTTGCGAAACATTACAGTTTAGACGTTACAACGGCTAATGCATCGAATTTTGGGAACGCAGTGGTGTCGGCACCCTTTTCAAGCAAAACAAAATATTCACTAAAGCAGCATTTTCAGTTGTTCGAGTCTTATATTTATTTTCCCACCCTAGATGAACTAAATTAAATCCCATCGTGTGCTGACGTGAGGCTGGCCAGGAAAACTGAAAATTGTTATCAATACTTACTGTAATTTTCCTTTCCTGGCCTGTCCTCACGTCAGTACAGCTCTTTTCCCTCCCTATAAGCCTGTCGTCCGCCAGTTAAGTGGAACAAGGATAAGGGAGGAGGGGCCCCCTATTTATCAGCTAATAAAAAGGTAGTACTGGAGAACCGGAGGTAGGGATTAACCCATTGTGTGCTGACGTGAGGACAGGCCAGGAAAGGAAAATTACAGTAAGTATTGATAACAATTTTCTGTTATTTTCTCACTGAAAATTACAGAAAACGATACCACATTTTGACCACGAGATGGAGCTGACAATCATAGGAGGGAATCTATTGTGTAAAATAACTGCAGCCTACATGAACGCTTGTGACATTTGTCTAACTAACATTTTAGAAATAGACCTCCTTAGGGTTTTGAATTTTTAAAGTATTTTGTTTCTGTTTTTACCTTCCTTGTAATATTTAAAGGGGTTGTAAAGGTTTTATTTTCTAAATTGGTTCCTTTAAGCTAGCGCATTGTTGGTTCACTTACCTTTTCCTTCGATTTCCCTTCTAAATGTTTTTTTTTCTTTGTCTGAATTTCTCACTTCCTGTTCCTCCTCAGTAAGCTGTTCTGGCTGACTAACCCCCAGCCAGAACAGCTTGGATGATAGGGGCAAGCTTACTGAGGAGAAACAGGAAGTCAGAAATTCAGACAAAGAAAAAAAAACATTTAGAAGGGAAATCGAAGGAAAAGGTAAGTGAACCAACAATGCACTAGCTTAAAGGAACCTATTTAGAAAATTACAACCCCTTTAAACTCTCTTCTTGATTTTGAAGTTTACTTTATAGTATCTGCAGCTTAATATAGTGATATTTATGCAGAAACTTTGCACTTAGCTGCTATAATGTGCACTGCATAATCCCAGAGTTAACTTAATTTGTAAAGGATTGCAGAGTGAAAAAAAAAACACGTCAGCAGATCGCTTTATTGATTTTCTTTTGTACAGCTGCAAAAGATTTGTGGAACAAACTTATAATAAAGAACATCTACTTTGGGGCTCATTCACACCAGGGGCCAGATTCAGGTACATCTGCGCATATTTGCGTCGGGCGTAGCGTATCTAAGATACACTACGCCGCCGTAACGTACTTTTTTTTTTGGAATCCTCAAAGAATTTGCGCCGTAAGTTACGGCGGCGTAGTGTATCTTTGGCGGGGTAAGGGCGCGCAATTCAAATGGATGTGATGGGGGCGTGTTTTATGTAAATACGTCGTGACCCAACGTAAACAACTTTTTTTTTGAACGGCTCATGCGCCGTCCGTGGGGGTATCCCAGTGCGCATGCTCGAAATTAAACCAGAACAAGCCAATGCTTACGACGGTGACGTCATTCTACGCAAATCCCTATTCGCGAACGACTTACGCAAACAACGTAAAAAATTCTAAATTCGACGCAGGAACGACGGCCATACTTAACATTGAGTACGCCTCATAATAGCAGGGGTAACTATACGCCGGAAAAAGCCAAACGCAAACGACGTAAAAAAATGCGCCGGCCGGATGTACGTTCGTGGATCGCCGTATCTAGCTAATTTGCATACTTGACGCGGAATTCGACGGAAACGCCACCTAGCGGCCGC
Source organism: Rana temporaria (assembly GCF_905171775.1). Taxonomy (NCBI): domain Eukaryota; kingdom Metazoa; phylum Chordata; class Amphibia; order Anura; family Ranidae; genus Rana; species Rana temporaria. Next base: position 114,213,847 of record NC_053493.1, on the reverse strand, counting down.
CAAAAAAATGCACCTAAGATCCGACGGCGTACTAAGACGTACGCCTGTCGGATCGATCCCAGATGCAGTCGTATCTTGTTTTGTAGATACAAAACAAAGATACGACACAGGAACTTTAAAATTACGCGGCGTATCAATAGATACGCCGGCGTAATTCTTTTGTGGATCTGCCCCCAGGTGTGTATTGTTACACTGGGCAGATTTGCCCAGCACAGTCAAAAGCATGGGCAAGGCAAGTTGCTTTATGCTATGTGTGTTCAGTTCAAGGGTACAGTAGTGCGCACTGACAAAAAGTAGGACAGTGCTTATTTCATGCTGCATTGTATTACAGTACACCACATTATAATACGCTGTGGTGAATACTTATGTAGCGCTACCCCCGAAAGAGCCGCTGATCTGTTTTTGGGATCGGCATATTGAGTTACCTTAATGTGGCGTATGGGTGCAGTTGGAGAACAAAGCAGTGAGCGAAAGTCCAGACAGTGAATAAAGAGTTTTCCAATGCTTTATTCCAGGCCAAACACGGCCAACATCAACATCAAATAGGAAGAGCAGGTTGATGAAGAAGAAAGAGAACCTTGCAGTGTCAGGCCTGGATATTGATTGAGCAGTCCTTGCTCAATAGAGTACCAAACTGTTATTCGTCGCCACTCTAGTTGGAGTGGGTAAAGTGCCCCCGGACAGACCCCTCTCACAAGCCTGGCAGCCGAAGTGTCACTTAGGATTTGCTGGGAGGAACAGATCTTTCTCACAGATCTGGCTCTAGGGCCTCTGCCACAGGCCTATTGCTTTAGGTGAGCTAGATGAATAAATTGAGCAAATCCTCCCAGTAGGTTTTAGCATAGGTCACCAGATGACAGCAACACGTACCTGTCACCATTCCGGTCACCAGATCCCCGATTGGCTCGCTCAAGCCCTGTTGGACAACCTACCTCCGGGTTCCCCTCAAGCCGACTCCCCAATCGAACGGCACCCAGCCTGGGATCCTTTCAATAGAACCAGGAATCCAGTAAGTCACTGGAGTCCCTTTTTACCTCAGGATGAGGGTTTAGGTAAACTGCAATTCTGGCCTGGTGGGCCTCGCTGACGGGGTCCATGGATGCGCGCACCCCGAAGGTGGATGCCGCACCTGGAACCGGGACCCCGCAAAAAAACTTTCTTAGCACATGACACCTGTCACAGATATACCCCTCCCCAGCATGCCTTTCGAGGGAGAAACTTCTCTGATTGGCTGCTGGGGAAAGTTGCTCTGCCAGAACCCCTCTGGCGCTAACTGCTGGCCAGGGATGCACAGTCTGACTCAGTGGAGTGACAGAAGTCCCAATTTTAGCACATTTTGAATGGGAGCAAAGTAACTCTCCCATTCCCCACTAACTTTAGCGTAGTGCCCATACTGAAAGTAAGGGGGCGCTACACTTAAAATGGAATATCACTTTTTTGCATTAAAGCGGAGGTCCGCCTTAAAAAAAATATTAAAAGCCAACAGCTACAAATACTGCAGCTGCTGACTTTTAATAAATGGACACTTACCTGTCCAGGTTGCCCGCGATGTCGGCAACTGAAGCCATTCAATTGCTCGGCTCTCAGCTGACCCCCCGGCCGCCATCCTCGGTAAGGGAATCAGGAAGTGAAGCATTGCGGCTTCACTTCCCGGTTCCCTACTGTGCATGCGCGAGTCGTGCTGCGCATCCTAACTGGTCCCCGCTGTCTTCTGGGACCTATGTGTTTCACAGAAGACAGCGGGGGGACAGGAAGGGGTGTGACCCCCGCTGGGGTCTATGCCCGGAAGTGGGTGCAAATATCTGTATTATACAGGTATCTGCACCCCCCTGAAAGGTGCCAAATGTGACACCGGGGGGCTGGGCCAGACTTACCATTGGGCTTGACTGGGCTCAAGCCCATGGGCCGCGTCCAATAGGGGGCCCTGCCCGTTTACATTTAATTTTTTTCAATAATATGCCAGTCATTTAATTTTTTATTTAAAGTGTTTATTGGTCTACAGTCTTACCTGTTCTAGGGACATTTATCATTTTTGTCCTCCGTCCAAGTAGACAAACTGTCTTTCTTTTATTACCCTTGTAAAGCTATTTTTGCAATACTATGCCCGGTGTCTGTCCTTTTGTTGGATGTGGCATGTTACTTTGGCTCCAATTGTTGGATTTGCCCTTTGAATACATTGCACTCTGACTTGTGTCAGTGCTTTTTAGTGCCCATGCTCAGTATACATCATGTCCTTCGGGACAGCGTTATGTTTACTATTGATAACTACGCGTCATCATTATGTGACGCGGTCGCGATGACGTCATTACGCCCAGTCATTCTTATGCGCATGTGCGGGCATCCGAATGACACTATTTATAGCTGCTGAGACTACCAATGGACAGACGTGACGGCTCGTACGGCGGAATTATATGATCCCTCTCCATCTGACAGGTACAGCAGAGGCTTTTTCTTTGCCAGGCTCTTTGTGGTGATATTGGGTTATTTATCCCCATACACACATACATTTTATGCTGTTTTTCTTCCCTAGGTATACCCCTTTGAAGTGGGAGAATACATAGCTTGTGTATGTATCATTTTGTTCTATTTAACCACTTCAAAACCGCACACCGTCATATGACGTCCAAAAAGGGGATCTCTTATCCCGGGTGGACGTCATATGATGTCCTGTACTTTGTGCGGTGATATCTGAATGATGCCTGCACCTAGAGGCATCATTCAGATATCATTTTGTTCCGGCGGCGATCCTGCGCACCATAAGAACGATCATAGCGGCGGTTCCGCCACTTGATCGTTCTTATAGGCGGCGGGAGGGGACTCCCGCCGACATCCGGTGCTTCTCCGGGTTCTCCCATGCCATCGGGGGCCCGGAGAGATGATCGCCGTGCGCCAGATGGGAGGCATAGCGATGACTAGTGACCAGATGGTCACCAGTCATCTCTGTGACCGTCGGAGGCCCGGGCGCGATGTGATGATGTCACGCCTGGGTACCCGTGAGTAAACAAACCGCAATTGCGGCTAGTAAGAATGATATCTATGATTTTTTTTTCACAATCTCATTCTTTCCAGCCTGGAGGAGAGATGTGGGGTCTAATTGACCCTGCATCTGTCCTTAAAGAGGACCTGTCACACACTATTCCTATTACAGGGATGTTTACATTCCTTGTAATAGGAATAAAAGCGATCGAAAAAAAGGGGGAAATAAATAAATAAATAAGTAAAAAAAAAATTAAAACGCCCCTGTCCCCGGTAGCTCGCGCTCATAAGCGAACGCACACGTAAGTCCCGTCCACGTATGTAAACGTTGTTCAAACCACACATGTGAGGTGTCGCCGCGTGCGTTAGAGCTTGTGCAACAATTCTAGCACTAGACCTCCTCTATAACTCTAAACTGGTAACCTGTAACATTTTTAAAGCGTCGACCTATGGAGATTTTTAAGTAACAAAGTTTGGCGCCATTCCATGAGTGTGTGCAATTTTAAAGCATGACATGTTAGGTATCTCTTTACTCGGCGTAACATCATCTTTCATATTTTACAAAAAAATTGGGCTAACTTTACTGTTTTGTTATTTTTTTAATTCATGAAACCATTTTTTTTCCCAAAAATTATTGTGCAAATACCGTGCAAGATAAAAAGTTGCAATGGCCGCCATTTTATTCCCTAGGGTGTCTGCTAAAAAAAACATATATAATGTTTGGGGGTTCTGAGTAATTTTCTAGCAAAAGAATGATGATTTGTACATGTAGGAGAGAAGTGCCAGAATAGGCCCGGTATGGAGGTGAGTTTTAAAGCCCTGTATTGAAGTGGTTAAATTAATGTATGGAAGGTAGGGCCCAAAAGTGACTCAAGCCCAGGGGCCCCCACCACCCTAAGTCCTGCCCTTCCAGGGGTGGGGGGAGGGTTCCGAAAGGCGAAGGTTCCATTTTTTTGTAAACCCATGAAAAATGAAAAAAAAAAAAAACCTGCAAGACAAAGGCATAATGAGCTAGTATGACTAGCATACTAGCTCATTATGTATTACTTACCTTAGACCAAAGCCCACGAATCCGTCCTCCGGCCGCATCCATCGCTCCCGGAGGTTACTTACGGGTTTAGCTGCTCCGGCACTGTGATTGGCCGGAGCGGTGATAACGTCACTCCTCACATGCGTGCGGGAGCCGTCAAACACGGCACTGCCAAGTTTAGCATGGCTATTGTTAGTGCACCTGCGCGCCCTTGTCTACGGCAAATGAGCCGTAGACAGCGGTCCTGCTTTTGCACATTATGTCCTATAAGTATTAGGAGTATTAGGGGTTAAAATATTACAAACCGCAATTTCTTTGTGCTGTATTCTAAATTGAACTTTCAAACGGTTTAGTAGGTTTTTCAATACTTAAAAGCAAATATACTTAAAAACTATAGAAGATACTACTGTTCTGAATAATAATACCTTCTGAAAATGCTCGTTCTATGGCTATCATGTATTTATTAGCTTCAGTATTGTCACTAACAAAGATTAGGAATGCAGACTAGGAGTTCTGATTTTACTTTAACTTTTATGATCTGCATCAGGGTCAGGGTCTCAAAGCATTGAAAACAAAGGCAGCTAGCATTTTTTAGTAGGTGGTCATTATTGGGTCCATGAAGATAAAGGAGTGGATCAAAAAAAGCCAGCCACTAAAATAAAAGCCAGAAACTCCACAAATTAGATAATGCAACAGCAAGGTTTACTTATGTAGCGCTACTCCCGTAGGAGCCGCTGGATAGGATAGGTTCTCTGTTCTTTTCCCCGGCCTCTGCAATGACTTCAGCCCCTCTGATAAACTAGGTTAAAGGGGTTGTAAACCCTCATTTTTTTTTTAAATAACAAACATATCATACTTACCTCCACTGTGCAGTTAGTTTTGCACAGTGTGGCCCCGAACCTCATTTTCTGGGGTCCCCCGGCGGCACTCGCGGCTCCTCCTCATATCTGTAAACCCCCTGGGAGTTACCTTGCGGGTGTACTCCCGAGCTCAGCATTTGCGTCCATAGACACAGAATGCCTGACTCGGCCCACGTCATTGGATTTGATCGACAGCAGCGGGAGCCAATGGCTGCACTGCTATCATTCTATCCAATCGAGAACCCTGGGCAGAGAGGTACAGCGCATCTCCGCTGAGGGAACAAACGGCTTGGGTGAATAAAACGGGGGGGGGGGGCTAGGAGGCCGGTCAGTGTCAGACATTTTTCACCTTAATGAATAGGATGCAATAAGGTGAAAAAACACGAGGGCTTACAACCCCTTTAACCACTTCCATACCAGGCACTTACGCACCTTCCTGCCCAAGCCAATTTTCAGCTTTCAGCACTGTCGCACTTTGAATGGCAATTGTGCGGTCATGCTACACTGTACCCAAACAAAATTGGCGTCCTTTTTCCCCCACAAATAGAGCTTTCTTTTGGTGGTATTTGATCACCTCTGCGATTTTTTTTTGCGCAACAACTAAAAAAAGACTGAAAATTTGGAAAAAAAAATACGTTTTTATTTTTTTCTGTTAATTTTTTTGTAAATAAGTAAGTTTTCTCTTTCAATTACAGGCACTGATATGGCGGCACTGATGGGCACCGATGAGATGGCACTGATGGACATCGATGAGGTAGTACTGACGGGCACAGGTGAGGTGGCACTGATTGGTGGCGCTGGTATGCGGCACTGATGGGCACTCATAGGCGGCACTGATGGGCACACATAGGCGGCACTGATGGGCACACATAGGCGGCACTGATGGGCACACATAGGCGGCACTGATGGGCACTCATGGGTGGCACTGGGCACTCATAGGCGGCACAGATGGGCACTCATGGGCGGCACTTATGGGTGGCACTGATGGATACTTATGGGTGGCACAGATGGGCACTGATAGGTAGGCACTGGGCATGGATGGGCACTGTGGGGCGGCACTGATGGACACTGTGGGGTGGCACTGATGGACACTGGGGTGGCACTGATGGACACTGGGGTGGCAGCACTGATTTACTCATATTGCCAGTCAGTGCCCATTTGTGGGCACTGATTGGCATATTTTTTTTTTTTTTTAATGCTTTTTTTTTTTTGCAGACTTTTTTTTTTTCTTGCCCTTCCCTGGTGGGCCAGGGTGGGCACTCCCTGGTGGTCCAGTGTGGCGATCCGAGGGGGGGCTGCGCTGATAAACAATCAGCGCGAACCGTTCGGCTCTCCTATGCTCGCGTCTGTCAGACGCGAGTGAGGAAGAGCCATCAACGGCTCTTCCTGTTTACATCGTGATCAGCCGTGATTGGACACTGCTGATCACATGGTAAAGAGTCTCCGCCGGAGGCTCTTTACCGAGATCGGAGATGCAGGGTGTCAGACTGACCCCCACGGGCGCGCGCGGCATGAAATCCTGCAGGACGTCCATGGACGTCCTGTCAGGATTTCAGAACCACTTCCCGGACGTAAATCGGCCGTAGGCCGGGCGGGAAGTGGTTAAGCAAACAAAGCTTGAGATATCACAGAAAACACTGAAGGCAATACTGGATACAATATATGATTGGTAGCGATAAAGACTGTTCACTTTATGCAGGTTATGCGCCCAAGATGCTAATACAGCTTATTAGGAAGTTACATCCTGTGGTTTCATTGTATTGCTTACATCGTCACTATGGAGATGGCCGGGGAAGCTATTTAAGTGCTTGATTGATGTTGGCTACTGAAGAAGTCTGGCCTGGACTGGAGCTGAACTGGTAATGTCATTTTCGCAGTCATTTTGTATAGTCAGATAGTGAGATTTTCATACGCTGCTACTGCCATTCTGAAGAGATAGAAAGATGTTATTTTAGATGCGCTTTTTTTTTTAAATTAATATAAGTGCTGTCAACGCTTTGAGTGCTATATTAACCACTTGACCACTGGGCACTTAAACCCACTTAATAACCAGACCAATTTTCAGCTTTCTGTGCTCTCACAGTTTGAATGACAATAACTCAGTCATACAACACTGTAACCATATGTCCTTTTTTCCCCACAAATAGAGCTTTCTTCTGGTGGTATTTGATCACCTCTGCGATTTTTTTTTTTTTCTATAAATGAAAAAAGAACAAACATTTTGTAAAAAAAACTATTTTTCTTAATTTCTATCATAAAATTTTGCAAAAAATCATTTTTTTTAAATAAATTTGGCCTAAAATGTATACTGCTACATATCTTTGGTAAAAAAAAAAAAAAAAATGGATATTATTTAGTCTGGGGGAAATGTATTAGGGTCTACAAGCTATGGTACCAATTACTGAAAATTGCTCAATTTGATCACATCTGATGCACTGACAGCCTCTCTCATTTCTTGAGACCCTAACAAGCCAGTAAAGTACAAATACCCCCCAAATGGCCCATTTTTGGAAAGTAGACATTCCAAGGTAGTTAGTAAGAGGTATAGTTAGTTTTTTGAAGTTGTCATTTTTTCCCACAATTCTTTGCAAAATTAAGAGTTTTTTTATTTTATTTTTTCCACACCATATTGTCATTATAACAGGTTATTTCTCTCACATGGCATGTATATTCCACAAATGACACCCCAAAATATATTCTCCTGCTCCTCCTGAGTATGGCGATACCACATGTGTGAGACTTTTACACAGTCTGGCCACATACAAAGGCCCAACACCGAAGTAGCAACTTCAAGCGTTCTAGGAGCATAAATTACACATCTAGGGCCAGATTCACAAAGGTTAGCGGATCTTTAGATCCGTGTAACCTATGTGTTTTAAGATCCGCCCTCGCAAGTTTGTGAGGAAAGTGTCAAATTCACAACACACTTACCTCCAAACTTGCGACGGCGGATCCTAACTCCCCCGGCGGAATTCTAATTCCGCGGCTGGGGGAGTGTACTATTTAAATCAGGCGCGCTCCCGCGCCGATTTAAATACGCATGCGCCGTCCGGGGAATTTCCCGGCGTGCATTGCTCCCACTGACGTCGCTAGGACGTCAGTGGTTTCGATGCGTACGCAAACTACGTAGTTCCGTATTCGAGAACGACTTACGGAAACTACGTAAAAAAAATACAAATCGACGAGGGAACGACGGCCATACTTAACAATACTTACCCCTGCTTTTAGCATGGGTAAGTATACGACGGGTACCGCGCTACGGAAACGACGTAAGAACACAGCGTCGGGTCCGCGTACGTTAGTGAATTTCGCGTATCTCGCTGATTTACATATTAATTCAGTGTAAATCAGCGGGAACGCCCCCGGCGCCATTTTTAAATCCAAAAAAAGATCCGACAGTGTAACACAGTGTAACACTGTCGGATCTCAGCCCTATCTATGCGTAACTGGTTCTATGAATCAGGTGCATAGATAGGACCAGTAAAAATCAGAGATACGATGGTGTATCTGTAGATACACCGTCGTATCTCTTTGTGAATCTGGCCCCTAATCTCTCAACCACCTATTACACTTTTGAAGGCCCTGGAGCACCAGGACAATGGAAACGCCCACAAAGTGACCCCATTTTGGAAAGCTAACACCCCAATGTATAACCTATGAGGCATAATGAGTCTTTTGAATAGTTAATTTTTTCCCAGATGTTTTTGGAAAATGTGGAAATAAAATGAAAACGCATTTTTTTACACAAAGTTGTCCATTTATAGGATATTTCCAACACATAGCATGTACATAGCAAAAAATACACCCCAAAATATATTCTGCTGCTCCTCCTGAGTATGGCGATACCACATGTGTGAGCTTTTTTAACAGCCTGAGCCTGGCCACATAGAGACCCATCATCCAACATTCTAGGGACACAAATTACACATCCAATTTCCTTACAATCTATCACATTTTTGAAGGCCCTTCATATTTCTAACACAGCATGTACATACCAAGAATTACACCCTAAAATACATTCTGCTGAGTAATGGGTAAAAAAAAAAAAAAAGATTACCTGTGTTTTTAGTAGTGCAATTGTCCACAGGAGGAGAGCCCCGATCCAGGCAGCAGGCAGGGGCTTGGTCAGCGACAGTGAATGGAATTGTCCAGGCAGCAGGAATGGAATATTGTCCATAGTCAGTGTGAAGGATATGCTTCAGTTAATTCTCCCTGCTAGTAATGCTGTGTATGTTAAAGGGTAATTGATCTAGTGTGTTGTGTGACGAAGCCCTGTGTTTACTGTTTACTGTGATCAGAAGGGGCTCATGTTAATTATTCTGATTGCTTCATTGTGGTAATTACCTCTTCTATATGCGGGGCCAAGCTGTCTAGATAACGTATTCTGTTACAACTAGTAATTACCTTCACTGATGTCATTATCTAAAGAAATGTGTCTTCAGAGTCTGCCTATAATCTGTATTAGAGCCCCCACTGTGTGTGGAAAGGGGGTGGAGATTTCATTGTTCTTTGATTGAGGATTTAGCTTGTAAACTGCATATATACCTGGCAGCATGCTGCCATTAAAGTGTCTTGTTCCAGCAGTAACCTTGGCTCATGTGTGGCTTATTGGGCGATTCCAGGAATATTCCTCCTCGTGGAATATTGGGTGATTTTCTTTATGGGAAGAAGGGAATGTTTGACGGGGATATCATTCTAATACCGTCACAAATGGTTGGCAGCAGCGGGATTTTCCCTTCTACTCTCCTTTACACCCGGATTCCAAGCAGACACTGGAAGAACTACTGGAAGTTCGTGGAAGGATTGCTAGCAACAAAACCAAGCGGGTCATCATAGCAGAATTAATGGAGCTAGACCAGGAGAACTTGGTTGCAGCAACACCAGCAGTACAAGAGATGGAGACACCAGTGATTCAGGAGGAGGAATCGCCAGCCAACAAAGTAATGAGAGAGAAGCTAGCATGGTTCGGTCCGAACCCAACGGCGGATGTGGTGCTGAAAGTGATGGACCTGTTAGTAAACGCAGAGCTACAGTTAAAACTGGCAGCAGTCCAACAAGCAGCCGCACATTCTCCAAACAGTGAGTACAGCACAGCAGACACAAGGAAGATTCCGTTTAGCGCTTTTAAAGCTTTTGATGAAAAGGACTGTGAAATTGATAACTACCTGGCAGATTTTGAGCGACAATGTAACCTGCACCGAATAGCTAGAGGAGAGTGGGTTTCAATATTGTCAGGCAAACTGTCAGGTAAAGCTTCTGATGCTTTCCGGACCGCGCCAGATCAGGATATCCATAGCTACGCCCGGGTTAAAGAAGTGCTCCTGGCTCGTTATGCAGTAACCCCAGAGAGCCACCGACAGAAGTTCAGGGACTCACGCAAAACCACAAAAGACTCTTACGTGGAATGGGCATGCCAGTTATCCCTGTCGGCCTCTAACTGGGTTAACAGCAGCCAGGCCACCACCGCAGAGGACATTTTGCAACTAATGCTCCTGGAGCAATTTTACAATCACATCCAGACGGATGTCAAAAACTGGGTGAGAGATCGCAGGCCCATGACTCTACCAGAGGCCGCTAAGTTGGCGGATGAATATGCGGATACTCGCAAGACAAACCAGGTCACACCACGGGTACAACCTCCACGACCAACGGCGCCCTCACACCCACCAGCCGCTAGATACCAACCTCCTAACAGACCAGTGACATCTAGCCCTCGCTATCCACGCCAGGAGGACAACGAACAACGCTGCTTCCAGTGCAAACAGCTGGGTCACTTCAAGCAGAATTGCCCCATAAACGACAACACCAGGTCAAATTGGTCTCAACCTGGGTACCGCCCACCAGCAGCAGCCCATTGTGTAGACTCGGCTTGGGATCCCCAGGAGCTGGGTCAGGAAGAACCATTGGGCACCCTTTACGAAGCCCTCATGGTGCAATCTGTTATTACGGACAACAGGGAACACCATTGTCGGCTGGTCATGGGTAACGGAAAAAACCGCCCCGGGGATTAAGAGACAGCCGGGTGGGCGACAGCCATGAGCCGGAGGGGCCCTGGAGGGAGCTGGGCAGAAAGAGGCACCGGCGGCTACCCTCCAAGAAGAAGAGGTCCTGGAAGCCGTATAACAAGCTGACCTGGGAGGAGAAGAAGCGACTGGAGGAGAGGGAGTCGTAGCGGGCATCCCAGATGCGGGCCGAGATGTTCGCCAAGGGCCCACCGGTGGCCCCTTACACCACCACCCAGTTCCTGATGATGAAGGACCACGTGGAGAGCCTGCAGGACATGAGCAAGCAGGAGCTGATCCGTGAGTACATGGAGCTGGAGGAGTGCATAAGCCGCATGGAGGAGGAGAACAACCGCCTGAGGTCACAGCAGGCTGACCCCCCCAAGCTCCATGAACTGGAGATGGAGCTGGAGAAGCTCAAAGAGGAGAACCGGCGGCTGCGGAGGGAGCAGGGGGTGGCTGACCCTATGGGGCACTGATCCAACCCCCCCGGACTCTGAGCACCAGTGCTACAGCATTTCAACAAATATACATTTTTATTTTTATGAATCTCCTGTGATTGTCACTTCAGAGCCATAACCTGCCCCTCCCATAGCGGGACACCTAGACGGCGGTGCACAGACCCATTCGCCGTCTTCACACTGACTTCTGGTGACTCTGCAGATCACACAAAGACTTAGGGACTGACCGGCGTGTGATCTGACGACCCGGTGGCATACCTGAGTCGGAAGCTGTTGCCAAGGGAGGTCAGTTACGCCAAACGGAGTTAACCTCGGACTAAAAAAACTCTGAACCCGTCAACCCTACTGGACCAGGAAAGGTCCAACCGGGTTGCCGGAGCAGGGAGAAAAAGGGGGGCCATTGTGAAGGATATGCTTCAGTTAATTCTCCCTGCTAGTAATGCTGTGTATGTTAAAGGGTAATTGATCTAGTGCGTTGTGTGAAGAAGCCCTGTGTTTACTGTGATCAGAAGGGGCTCATGTTAATTATTCTGATTGCTTCATTGTGATAATTACCTCTTCTATATGCGGGGCCAAGCTGTCTAGATAACGTATTCTAGTAATTACCTTCACTGATGTCATTATCTAAAGAAATGTGTCTTCAGAGTCGGCGCCGAAGTGTCTGCCTATAATCTGTATGAGAGCCCCCACTGTGTGTGGAAAGGGGGTGGAGATTTTATTGTTCATTGATTGAGGATTTAGCTTGTAAACTGCATATATACCTGGCAGCATGCTGCCATTAAAGTGTCTTGTTCCAGCAGTAACCTTGGCTCATGTGTGGCTTATTGGGCGATTCCAGGAATATTCCTCCTCGTGGAATATTGGGTGATTTTCTTTATGGGAAGAAGGGAATGTTTGACGGGGATATCATGCTAATACCGTCACAGTCAGTACAGGCAGGGATACTTTCCATATACAGTCCAGGGCCAGTGCAAGTAGAAACATTGCCAGCAGAGCCAAAATATTGGTCCTGGTAGTAAGCAGGAACATGGTCCAGGTAGCAGGCCAGGAAAGAATGGGGCCAGGGGTAGAGGCTTCTCCCAACCAAATCTCTTTGAAGCCTCCGGGCAACCAGACCCTAATCCGAGAATGAGAAAACGAAAAAATATTTTTTTTCATCCAGAAAAACAATTCTGGAGCCCCTCACATATGTGAGACCCCTGTGGTCCAACTAGAATAGCAGGGTAAAAGATCAATCCAAGAGGCAGGCAAAAAACGTGGTCAAACAGTCCAGGGTCAGTTCCAGAGAAGGCAGAGGTAGGTACAGTTAAGCATTAGGCAGAAGTGTGGTCGTAAAACAAGCCAGGGTCAGTTCCGGAGAAGGCAGAGGTATTTTTAGCATTAGGCAAAAGAGTGGTCGTATAACAGTCCAGGGTCAGTAACGGAGAAGACAGAGGTATGTACAGTGCAGTGGCATCAGGGGTGTGGAGGAAAATGACAGGAAATTTGATTTTTTTTTACCTAATAATCTGGAGCAGTATGGTAACGGCGGAAACATACACCTAAACAGAGGCCTGGTTGGGAAGGACAATCGGGACAATAAACTGTGGTGTCTCTTCTGACTCCTTCTCTGGAGCACACCCGGCATCTCTTCTGGTGTTTGCGCCCATTTTCACGGGGGGGGGGGGGAATTTGTCAGGAAAGTGGCGTTCGTGGAGTCTGCTCACGCAATCAGTGCGAAGAATTTCTGGTGGGATTTCAGGGAACAAAAGGGCGGTGATGACTTCTTCTTGAAAGTAAAGATAGGGTGCGGGATTCGGAGTTGATTTTTTGTATATAACATAAGCGTTATAGAAGTCTAAACTGAAAAAATATATGGCCACTTTTTTGTACCAGTGACGGGATTTTCTTGAGGGAAGGTAGGGTTCAATTATTTGATCGTTGAAGTCCACTCCTCCCATAAACAAATTGTAATCGTAGACACAAGATGGTTTCTGTACTGGGCCTTTTCTTTTGGGGACTTCCACGTAGGTGTCGTCGTGGATGGTGGTGAGCATGTGGACGTCTCGTCTGTCCCTCCACTTGACAGCCAATAGCTCCTGGTTCCGCAAAGATGTCGTCTCTCCTCCTCTTAGCTTCTGATTGACCAATTTTTGTGGGAAGCCCTTTCTGTTGGTTCTTACTGTGCCACATGCTGGGGTGTCTCTCCGGTGTAGATTGCGAAACAGGGGCAAGCTGGTATCCCCTTTCCAAGGAGCGGATAGATAAGCTCCCAGACCACTTTTCCACTGCTTCCAATATACTCTGGGCATTCGGGGGGATGCAGTTGGAGGAGTAGATGTATCCCGTGTCTCGGTCGCACAGTTTGTACGAATTTTAAATAATTTGTCAAAAGAAGGGTCATTTCTGGGAGGGCACTGGGTGTTATCATTATAGTGGAGGAACAGTAGAATCATAAAGTATCGCGATCTGGGCATACGGGATGAGAAGACTGGCATGTGGTGGATGGCTTTGGTAGACCAATAGGAGTAGGATTGTTTTTTTTTTTGAGAGACCTGTATTGAAGGTTAGGCCTAAAAATATTTTGAACTCCTCTACGGTCAGTTCTCTCCACTCAAAGGGGCGGGCATAACTGGAATCAGGGTTGCTTTCTATAAACTGCTGAGCGTAGAGGTTGCACTGGGCCACAATGGATGATAATAATTCTTCTGTAAAAAGCAAATAAAAAAAATCTATCATGGCAAAATTATCGGTGTTCACCTGGACACCTGGCTGGGTGGTGAAAGGGGGGATATTTGTTGCTGCAGAATTAGAAGGCAGCCACAGGGGGTTTTGAAGGCCATAGGGAAGGCTGGCATGGCCCCTATCCCTTTGGGGCGGAGAGGACATCCTACTGGTGCCTGGCCTTTGTTGCACTGCTCGCGGGGTGGACGGCACTGCTCGTGGGGTGGACGGCACTGCTCGCGGGGTGGACGGCACTGTGCTGCTAGTAGTAGGCTGCTGCTGCTCCACGCCAGAACACCTTCTTTTAGTGGGCACACATTCCTCCTCTGATTCCGTATCAGACCCGCTGCTTGTTACGGGCTCATAGGCCGAATGCGAATCGGACAGAGACTCAGAGAGCTCCCCGCAGCTCTCATCAGTCGCGCATAGTTGCTGGAAGGCCTCCTTGGTGGTAAAATATTTTTTTGCCATACTGGTGGCTAGTGAGGCTGCACTGCAGAACACTGGTGGCGCTGATGTGGCACTGCAGTGGTGCAGGTGGAATTGATGGGCAAAGGTGGCACTGGTGTGAACTGCTGTGGCTCTGGTTGCACTGCTGTGGCTCTAGGGTCGCTGATTAGCAGGCGGCACTGGTGGGCACAGGTGGCATGGGTGGGCACAGGCGGCACGGGTGGGCACAGACAGCACTGGTGGGCACAGGCGGTACTGCAGTGGTGCAGGTGGAACTGGTGTGAACTGCTGTGGCTCTAGGGTCGCTGATTAGCAGGCGGCACGGGTGGGCACAGGCGGCATGGGTGGGCCCAGGCGGCACGGGTGGGCACAGGCGGCACGGGTGGGCACAGGCGGCACGGGTGGGCACAGGCGGCACTGCAGTGGTGCAGGTGGAACTGGTGGCTCTGGTGGGCACAGATGGCACTGGTGGGCACAGATGGCACTGGTGGGCACAGGTGGCACTGTTGTGCACTGGTGGCACTGGTGGCACTGTTTTGGCACAGATGACACTGTTTGGGTACAGATGGCACTGTTTGGGCACAGTTGGGGCAGAGATGGGGCACTGGTGGGCACTATTTGGCACTGCTGGGCACTCACTTTTTGTCCTGTATCTCTCTCCTCTTCTCTCACGCTGCAACGGTGTGAGGAGAGGAGAGAGATGACCTGGAAACGACCTGTTTGCCAGGTTTGTTTACATTTGTGATCGTGCCGTCATTGGATGGCGCGATCACGTGGTAAAGAGCCGATTTCATTGGCCCTTTTCCGTGATCCTTGTTGCTGCGGGTCCCGTGGACCCGGCGAGCAACATTGATCGCGTGTGCGAGAATGATTCTCTGGGAAGACGTCCATGCACGTCCTCCCAGAGTTAAGCAACCGCCTTGTAGCCGTATTTCGGCAATAGGGAGGTGATTACCTGGTTAAAGTGGAAGCAAACAGTGAATATCTACCGTGTCGTCTTTTCAGAGCTCCGTGCTGTGGTCTGTGAGTCCCGTGCGCATGCGGTGTGACGTCATGCAGAGTTAAAAAAAAATTGTAGCAGTTTACTACTGCTTTAAAGACATACATCAAGTACTATTAGTCCCCTCTTTTGTTTTGTACATTAAAACCTTGGTTTGCGAGCATAATTCGTTCCAGAAACATAGAAAGAAAGAATATAATTGAGCTAATTAAACTCACTAAGGGGTAGATTCACAGATAGAAGATACGACGGCGTATCTCCAGATACGCCGTCGTATCTCTGAGTCCGGCCGGTCGTATCTATGTGCCTGATTCATAGAATCAGTTACGCATAGATATCCCTAAGATCCGACCGGCGTAAGTGTAGATTTTTTTTATTTGCCTTTTACCGAAGAATTCCAACGGAACTTCCCCCGCTGAGGAAGTTCCGTTGGAACGTAACACATACGGTGGAAGGAGCCTTTTCTGACGTCACCCGCTGCTGCCCTATCGAAACTTTATCGTTTGTTTATATGCCGGCTTTTTATCTTTCTAAATGTGAGTACCCTGTATAATACATATTGGAATAAACTTGTTAAAAACGGTGAGCACTTAGATTCTCTCTCTGTATATGGATTGGCAGTCGGCTGACTCCTAATGGAACGGGACTGAAGTGCTTTTGGACATTTGAAATCTAACCTGATATTCTGCTTTATTGATCACCTGTTCGTTCAGGGGTCAATTTCATGAGGTGAGAGTGTTTAGAGAGCCTAGAGGTGGAGGGTTTTTGTCACGGCTGTTTATCATTCCAGCACTGGTGAAAAGATCCTGTGGAGTTTTTTACTCATCACCCGTTTGGACTTTTCTGTGGACTCTCTCTTGGACTTTTCTGGGAACAATTGTTTTTTATATTTTTAATTCTTTATTTAGATGGTGTATTTATTTAGTGTTTGCGCTGCAAGTACCTTATATTTATCTTTGTCATTGAATTTAGGGAAAATTCTTCAGTGTTCAGCTTGCATAGGGGGTTTTAGATTTATATATATTTAATATTTTTTTGTGCTGATTGCACCCCCTTTTTTTGCAATAGCATGGGAATCAGCCTAAATATAGCGCATTAATAAGGATTTTAAAGAACTGAAGAAGAAATTTGGTGGGGTTATTAGTACAGTTTGAAAGATATAAAGAATACGGGACGAATTCTCAATTTTCAGGAGTGCCATCCTTCCAAACCACGAGTGAATAAAAACACACCAGTCTTTCAACCTGCTATTTACTAATGACAATAAAGGTTTATAATTTAAACCGTAAAGAGATTCTAGACTGGGGGGAATTTGAATACCTAGATATTTAAGAGCTTTAGTTTTCCAAATAAAAGGAAAAGAGTCCTGCAACACTGAGGCAATGGAATCTGGTATGGTGACATTTAATGCTTCTGTTTTATTGTATTCACTCTAAAATTGCTATTGTTGACCAAAGATTTTAGGCTTACCTGTAACAGAATTGTAGGGGAATGTTTCATTTTTTTAGAGACAGTCAGAGATGTTCTATGTGTGCACCCTTAGTCACACGACACACATCAAGCTGGTAATTCATTTCCGCCCAATCGCGATTTAAGATATATGAATTTGTGCAGTGATAGTGTCTGTGATACGCTGTTTAAGCTCTGTTAGATCAACAGGAAGGGGAGAGGCAAATACCTTGTCCTTTACATACCTCCACAGGAAAAAGTGTTAAGTCAGGATTTTTTGGGTGGACATTGGGTCAATGGCATGTTGTAGTCCACGGCTCGTCCAATCCATCAAAGAGGAAGATGTTCATCGAGGTAATCTCCCACATTGCCCGACCAGTGTAGTGGTTCACCATCCAATCGTAGATAGATTTTTGGTTGGAGATTATTTTCAGAATTTTGATCGAAAATGCCTTTGCACAACAGTTACAGATTATGTTTTGCTCAATTCAAGAACACAAAACACCTTCTCCACTGCAGACACTGCAATTTTGAATGACTAGTCACATGACACATGCGCCTACATGCTATTGCCATGTCACTTTCCTCAGTAGCGGATCACAAACTTTATGAGTACATCTACCTAACAGTTCATAGTTGTGGTTTGTGTCTTTAACTGTTAGGCCGCGTACACACGATCAGTCCATCCGATGAGAACGGACCGATGGACCGTTTTTATCGGTTAACCGATGAAGCTGACTGATGGTCCGTCGCGCCTACACACCATCGATTAAAAAAGCGATCGTGTCAGAACGCCGTGACGTAAAACACGACGACGTGCTGAAAAAAAACAAAGTTCAATGCTTCCAAGCATGCGTCGACTTGATTCGGAGCATGCGTGGATTTTTAACCGATGGTCGTGCCTACTAACGATCATTTTTTTTCTATCGGTTAGAAACCCATCGGTTAAATTTAAAACAAGTTGGCTTTTTTTTAACCGATGGTTAAATAACCGATGGCGCCCACACACAATCGGTTTTGACCGATGAAAACATCAGACCATTCTCATCGATTTAACCGGTCGTGTGTACGCGGCATTACTGTTTTACAGCATCTGGAAATTGTATACTTCTTTATGAATCACCCTCTATTGCTGAAGAATCCTAATATGAGGGCCCTTTTTAGACTGAGTTCATAGTTACTGTAATTGGAAAAGTTACTTCATAATACAATATACTCTGTGAGCCTGGACCAATTTATTCCTGGAAAAGGGAAATACATTTGCAGCAGACTAAGAGATCAAATCTTATTACACAGTAGCTTTGGAAATGGAAATGATATATTCAGCATCTGGCTTAAAGCCTAGAGATGAATTTAAGATGATGTACTGTACTTTTATATGAAGACAAATGAACTGGTTCGTGGAAAATTGTATTCAACCAGGAAATGAATGCTCTAGTGTGGATATCTATGAACATATGGCATTTCGTGTCAACTGCACACTTTTTAGTTCCTGTAAAACTTTGGTGGGTTCCTCTGTTTTGTCTTGAATTTATAGCACGTTTTAAACAAGAAAGGGGGTCCTGGGCAAAAAAACAACTTGGACCAGATATTTTGAAATACTGTACTGGGTTGCAAACAAAATAATTTTGAAAACACTTTCCAGGGCTGGCCTGCAACAAAGGAAACATTTAACCACGACAAATTGATCTTTGACAATGCAGCTATGAAAATTCCCCTTTGCTAGTATTTCACAACTGGGGATGAGCCGAACACCCCCTGGTTCGGTTCGCACCGGAACATGCGAACAGACAGATTTGTGTGAACAAAATCTATGGGGCACGAATGTGAAAAATCTAAAGTGTTCATTTTAAAGGCTTATAGGCATTTTATTGCCATAAAAAGTTTATGGGGACCCGGGTACTGCCCCAGGGGACATGTATCAATGCAAAAAAAAATAAAAAATTTAAATGGCTGTTTTTTCAGGAGCAGTGACTTTAATAATGCTTAACCACTTGAGCGACGTTGCACCCAAACAAAATTGATGTCCCTTTTTCAACACAAATAGAGATTTCTTTTGGTGGCATTTGATCACCTCTGCGTTTTTTATTTTTTGCGCTATAAACAAAAAAATAAACGTGAATTTTGAAAAAAAAAGCAATATTTTTTACTTTTTGCTTTAAAACGGGGGTTCACCCAAAAAACAAATTTTTAACATTAGATTGAGGCTAATTGTGGGAAGCACAATCGGGTGTTTTTTTTAAATCAATGCAGTACATACCTTTTTAGAGATAGATGTTCTCCGCGGCTTCCGGGTATGGACTGCGGGACTGGGCGCTCCTATTTGATTGACAGACTTCCAACCGTCGCATACAGCGCGTCACGAGTTGCCAAAAGTAGCCGAACGTCGGTGCGCAGGTGCCGTATATCGCCGCACCGCCGTTCGGCTTCTTTCGTCAAGGCGTGTCGCGCTGTATGCGACGGTCGGAAGCCTGTCAATCAAATAGGAACGCCCAGTCCCGAAGGTCATACCCGGAAGCCGAGGAGAACATCTATCTCTAAAAAGGTATGTACTGCATTGATTTAAAAAAAAACACCTGATTGTGCTTCCCATAATAAGCCTCAAGCTTATTTCGGGTGAACCCCCGATTTAATAAATATCCCCAAAAATTATATAAAAAATATATATTTTCTCTCAGTTTAGGCCGATATATATATTGTACTACATATTTTTGGTAAAAAAAAATACAACAAGCATATATTGAGTGGTTTGCGCAAAAGTTATAGCGTCTACAATATAGGGGATAGAATTATGCCACTTTTATTATAATTTTTTTTTCTAGTTATGGCGGCGATCTGCAATTTTTATCATGACTGCGACTTTATGGCGGTTACATCTGACACTTTTGACTCTATTTTGGGACCATTGTCATTTATACAGCGATCAGTGCTATTAAAATGCACTGCTTACTGTGTAATTGACACTGGCAGTAAATGGGGTTAACAACTAGGGGCGAGGAAGGGGTTACGTGTGTCCTAGGGAGTGATTCTAACTGTGTGGGGGGATAGGCTTACTGTGACATGACACTGATCGCTGACGATCCCTGTCACTAGGCAGAACAGGGAGATACCTTGTTTACACAGGCATCCCCCCGTTCTGCCCCTCCTTGACATGATTGCGGGCCGCCGGCGAACATTGAGGGCAGGTCACGGAGAACCACACAGCTTCTTAAAGGTTATGTACCTGTACGCCCATTTGCCTACCGCTGCCAATCTGCTGACGTATATCAGCGTGCAGCGGTTGGCAATTGGTAAAGTAAAACAATAAAAAATAACATCCCTTTAAATATCGTGCCTGGGGGTCCCCTTAGTCTGCCTGTAAAGTAGTGCATCTTTCCCGTGTTTATAACAGTACTGCAACAAAATGAAATTTCTAAAGGAAAAAAAGGAAGCTGGTAACATTCCGTCTGCCATCACTCAGTTATCTGGTCCGGCACCTTCTCCCTTGCAAGGGTACTAACCCCTGACATTTTTTACGCTAAATTGAACATTAAGCTACAGCTCCTGCAAATCACGCGGAACATCGCAGCGGAGGTGAGCAAGATCTCAGCTGAACTGAGGGGGGAAATTACCCAGATTTGAGAGCGCACTGATGCTCTTGAGCATAAATTTGATGAGATGGTGAACTATGTGCAGGCAATAGAGGAGGAAAATTATAATCTCAGGCACTCAGTCTCCCAGTTACAACTAGAACAGGAGGACTTAGAGAACAGGGAAAGATGCCAGAACCTACGTTTCCACGGTATCCCTGAGACGGCGGGTGACTCTGCCTTTGGCCCATACCTCCTGGGGCTTTTCAATATATTGGCCCCCATGGTGGTGGATGTGGACTGGCGCATGGACAGAGCGCACCGCTCTCTAGGCCCGAAGTTTCCGGCTGGAGCCAGGCCTAGAGACGTTATTGTACGCTTTCACTTTTATGATAGCAAGGAGGCTTTGACCTTGGCCACACGCAATAAATCCCAGATCACCTACAAGGGAGCTAAGCTGCAGATCTTCAATGATCTTTCCCCCCATTACACTGGCGAAGGTGAGGGGCAACTTGAGGAAGCACTACTCCACACCCCAACGCTCACGATTCGCCAAACAACCGCTCTGATTTGGTTGACTGGACCATCTTGGATGTCATTCTTCTTCTTTCTTCTCCCTAATCTCAAGGGATTCACAGTGCTGCGAACTGGACTCAAGGTATTTTTGTCCAGTTTTTTGTTACAGTTGCCCTGTATTTTTTAAGGGGTAGCTATTTTTCCCATTCCCATGGGTTGAATACTGTTTGACGTTTTGTTATTTGTTTTTACTTTGTTATTCAATTTTTAGCAGCTACTGCCAAGTTCACAAGGAGGACAGTCGGTTCCCCTTCTCTCTTTGGAGTTCCATGCTGGGGGTCCACATGTGTCCCTTTTATGGCCTGCTCTGACACTCCTCAAGGCCCCCTGAGATATAAAGGTATCTTTGGCTTTCAAAAAAAGCCCACACTGCGGAGCCATGGGCCGGCGTCCTGGGAGCGTCAGATGTGACCGTACATGATTGATGGCTCGCTCCTGATACATTAGGAGTCTGGTTTGTTCCTCCTGTGCAATGTAAGTTCGGCCTGCTTCTCCTCCCTATCTGCTGGTCCATCTCTCCCTCTGAACTCCCCTCCTCTTCCTATCTTGTGGGCACCCACGCGACGTCTGTAGACACATCATCAACAACGTCACCTTCCCCATTACTAACAATAGAGATCTCGGAGTAGGTAGCAACAGCGGGCACCAACCTCCTTGGGCTGATCTGGGTACTTTCGTCAGACTGCTGAGTGCCGGCTGTTGCTACCTCCTCTTCCTGATCCAAGAATGGCTGCGCATCGGAAATGTCTTCTGATGGATCGGAAAATAATTCCTGTGACTCAAGCGGAGGGTATATGGTGGTGGTGGTGTTGGTGCTGAGCCACTCAACCATGTCTGGTGCGTCCTTTGATGTAATCGAATGAACATTGTGTCACTTCCGGCCTGGTGCTCATGCCCTACCCCTACCACCCCTGCGGAAGGGCCTGCCTCTTCCTCTGCCTGTCATTTTTTTAAATGACCCTGTGACAAAAGGCGGACCGCAAACGAGCAAAGTTCGCCGCAAAACGACCGCCAGGCCATCTTTATTTCCCATCCATACTCATTCATGCTCAGCCATACTTATGCATGCGCAGTCATCCCCAGCCATACTCATTCATGCTCAGTCATCCCCATCCATACTCAGCCATCCTGATTCATGCTCAGTCATCCCCAGCCATAAGCAATCATCCTCATCCATCCATATTCATGGTTCATCCATCCCTATTCATGCCCACCCATCCCTATCCACAGCTCATCTGTCCCCATTCACGGCTCATCCATCCACATTTATGGCTCAGCCATCCATATCCGCAGCTCATCCATCCCCATTCATGGCTCATTTATGCCTCATTCATGCTCATCCATTCCACATCAGTTCTCATCTATGCCACTACAGCGCCTCACAAAAGTGTAATAAAGTATAAAATCTATGCCCCTAGAATACCTGATGATGCTCCCTGCATGTTGGGCCTCTGTATGTGGCCAGGCTGTGGAAAAGTCTCACACATGTGGTATTGTCATACTCAGGAGGAGTAGGAAAATCTATTTTGGGGTGTCATTTTCGGGAATGTACATGCTATGTGTTAGAAATATTATATAAATGGACAACTTTTGTGTAAAAAAAATGCTTTTTCATTTTCTTTCCACATTTTCCAAAAACTTGTGGAAAGAAATGACATGATCAAAAGACATATTATGCCTCATAGATTATACGTTTGGGTGTTTTCTTTCCAAAATGTTGTCATTTGTGTATGCAGAAGTGCACAGTGAACACAGTGGTTGCAGAAATGTGGACTGAACACAGAAATGCAGTGAACACAGCGGATCCAGAAATGCACAGTAAACACAGTGGGGCAGATCCACAAAGAAAGTATGCCGGCGTATCTATTGATACGCCGGCGTAATTTCAAAATTCCCACATCGTATATTTGTTTTGAATCCTCAAAACAAGATACGACGGCATCTGGGTTAGATCCGACAGGCGTACGTCTTTGTACGCCTTCGGACGCCTTCGGATCTTAGATGCAATTTTTCGGCGTCCGCTAGGTGGCGTTCCCGTCGTAATTAGCGTTGAGTACGCAAATTAGCTATTTCCGACGATCCACGAACGTACGAGCGGCCGTCGCATTTTGTTACACGTCGTTTCCGTTCGGCTTTTTCCGGCGTATAGTTAAAGCTGCTATCTGGTGGCGTACTCAATGTTAAGTATGGCCGTCGTTCCCGCGTATAATTTTGAAAATTTTACGTTGTTTGCGTAAGTCGTCCGTGAATGGGGCTGGACGCCATTTACGTTCACGTCAAAACCAATGACGTCCTTGCGACGTCATTTAGCGCAATGCACGGCGGGAAATTTTAGGGACCGCGCATGCGCAGTTCGTTCGGTGCGGGGACGCGCTTCATTTAAATGAAACACGCCCCCTACCCGCCACATTTGAATTCCGCGCCCTTACGCCACGAGAGATACACTACGCCGCCGTAACTTACGGCGCAAATTCGTTGAGGATTCAAACCAAAGCCAGGTAAGTTACGGCGGCGTAGCGTATCTCAGATAGGCTGCGCCGGTGCAGATCTTTGTGGATCTGCCCCAGTGGATGGAGAAATGCACAGTGAACACAGTGAATGCAGTAATGTGCAGTGATCACAGTGGATCCAGAAATGCGCAGTGATCACAGTGGATCCAGAAATGCGCAGTGATCACAGTGGATGCATGAAATGTGCAGTGATCACAGTGGATCCAGAAATGCACAGTGATCACAGTGGATCCAGAAATACGCAGTGATCACAGTGGATCCAGAAATGCACAATGTTCACAGTGGAAAGAGATTGTGGTGTAAATGAGCCCTTAGAATGCCTACAAATCTATACAGGTGCAGCGCGCCCTCTTACTGTATGTACCCTTTAGTGTACTTTAAGCACACATGTGTGCTTAAAGTACACTAAAGGGTACATACAGTAAGAGGGCGCGCTGCACCTCTGCACCAAAGAAAACGAAAAAAAAAAAAAAAAAAACATCCTGGACTTCACATTTTCCCACATCAGAGATCACAGGTGATCCAGTAATGTGCAGTTTTTACAGGAGAGTCAGTAATGTGTAGTGATCACAGTGGAGCCAGTAATGCACAGTGTTCACAGTGGATCCAAAAATGCACAGAGTTCACAGTGGATCCAGAAATGCACAGTGAATCCATGAAATGTGTAGTGATCACAGTGGATCCATGAAATGCGCAGTGATCACAGTGGATGCAGAAATGCGCAGTGATCACAGTGGAAAGAGATTGCGGTGTAAACGAGCCCTTAGAACGCCTACAAATCTATACAGCGTTCCCTATCAAACATGTGTGCTTGAAGTACACTAAAGAGTACATAAGAGGGCGCGCTGCACCTCTGCACGAAAGAAAACCAAAAAAACACATCCTGGACTTCACATTTTCCCACATCAAACATGGCAGCCTCCGGAGTCCGGACACTTCCGGCTGTCCCGTCTACGTTACTCAGAAGCAGTCAGCTGACAGTCGCCTGACAGGTACCAGGGGGGTGTGGAGGCAGGCTGTAAGGGCGGTTGCTGCGCATGCGCATCGCTCCTGGGATGTGGACTGGAGGACCGGGGGAGGGGAGTAAACATGGCGGCGTCCAGCGACAGTCTGTGAGTCAGGCATAGACGGACGGTGCCGTGACAGAGACCGGAGAGGGGGGAAGGAGGGTGTACGAGCACTCCGGGACTGAGACCCCCCCACCCTGCTTGGAGAGGAGGAGGAGGGGCCGTGTACCGCTATAGGGGCGGGGACAGAGTCCCGGGTACAAGGCGGCTGTGTGCAGGTACATGTCACTGTGTGTGTCTCCTCATAGAGGGGGATGTGGGCGTGTCTCTTCATAGAGGGGGGTGTGGGTGTGTCAGGGAGCTGCGCTCCATCTCTACCATTCACCACCAGTGTTCATTTAATGACAGGTGAGCCGAGTGTCCATTGAGGTGTGTGCTTTGTCTCTCAGTGT
The DNA here is from genome assembly GCF_905171775.1 of Rana temporaria. Classification (NCBI taxonomy): domain Eukaryota; kingdom Metazoa; phylum Chordata; class Amphibia; order Anura; family Ranidae; genus Rana; species Rana temporaria. The sequence goes on along the minus strand of NC_053493.1, from coordinate 114,188,802 downwards.
GTATGTGATGATGTATAGAGGTAGATGGCTGCCTATTCCTATATAGGGGAATACTCCTCCTGATCAGCATGCTGCTTCCTGATTCTTCCAGTACTTTGTCACTGCCGTGTCACTCTCCAGTGTGACTCCACTGCTACCTGCAAATATCCGTATCCACTGTAGATAGATCATGAGGTGATTCTTCTACATGAAAGAACTTTGCTTAAAGAGAAGTGCTGATTCACTAATAAAATGTATATTTATTCTCCCCTAGATGGCTTCAGCATGGCGCTGATGCTACAGCTGTCTGAGCGATCAAAGACCACCGATCGCTCAGTTCTCAGTCTTTAGTGAGCCGGTGATTGCCCCTCCAGGGCTCACTGGAGTGCCGACCTGTGCAGTGGGCTTAGGCTCTCTTAGCCGCCAGCAGCCGCTCATTCATCAGGGTGGATCCCAACATTATTGTCTGAGGCTGGGTTCACACTAGAACACGCAGCGGCTCACAACAGCAGTCCGGTGCGTCTCCATTCACTGTGTCCGGTCTTATTTCAGGCTGAATTCGGACCAGAAGACACACAGGGCTCTTGTGCAATTCGCACCGGTGCCGCTGCGGAGAGGTGTGAACCGGCTCCATAGAGAGACAATCTCTTGCTATGCGAATTGGTTGCGGGGAAACCACATCGAATTGGCATAAGTGTGAACCCAGCCTAAATCCCTGCAGAGCCTGGACCAGCGCTGTGACTTGTGCTGAATCTGGGACGCTGGAGCGCAGAACTAAGAACCATAGATCAGTCCTTTGCATTCTTTTGTCTGCTGGTGTTATCCACTTCTTCTTGTGGCTGCTCCTGAGCTGGGCTGTGTGCATCCAGAGACGCACAAAGCGCAGCTCGGTCCCATCTCCGTTTCCTCCGCACAGGAATTGACTGACAGCTGCTGTAGCCTTTAAGTTGGATTTACTGTAGGCAATAGACTTTGCAAGTGCAGTTTCTCCAGAGCTTAGTAAATGAGGGGATGCTCTGCTGACTTCAATCTTCCAAGCAAAAGTGCTGTGTTCTTTTTTTAGTTTCCTTGCATATGACTGGGTATTCTTTGCTTAGTGACGCTTCATCTCATTTACTAGGTTCTGGAGAAACTGCCTTTAGTAAATCCAACGCTACGTCTCCCACGGCTATCAGACTCTTATTCAGGAAGAAAGAGCAGCGCTGCGTAAGTGATTAGGGATTCGGGGGTAAAAAGTATTGAAAGTTTTTTTTTTTACCCTAATGCAGAGAATGCATTTAGACAAAAAATCCATTTGAGTTTAGAACCATTTTAAAGCCTAAGGGGCAGATCCACATCTGCACCGGCGCAGCGTATCTGAGATACGCTACGCCGCCGTAACTTACTTGGCTTTGGTTTTAATCCTGAAAGAATTTGCGCCGTAAGTTACGGCGGCGTAGTGTATCTCTCGCGGCGTAAGGGCGCGGAATTCAAATGCGGCGAGTAGGGGGCGTGTTTCATTTAAATGAAGCGCGTCCCCGCGCCGAACGAACTGCGCATGCCCCGTCCGTCAAAACTCCCAGGGTGCATTGCTCCAAATGACGTCGCAAGGACGTCATTGTTTTCGACGTGAACGTAAATGGCGTCCAGCCCCATTCACGGACGACTTACGTAAACGACGTAAAATTTTTAAAATTATACGCGGGAACGACGGCCATACTTAACATTGAGTACGTCACCAGATAGCAGCTTTAACTATACGCCGGAAAAAGCTGAACGGAAACGACGTAAAAGAATGCGACGGCCGCTCGTACGTTCGTGGATCGTCGGAAATGGCTAATTTGCATACTCTACACGGATTACGACGTGAACGCCACCCAGCGGCCGGCGGAAAATTGCATCTTAGATCCGACGGCGTACTAAGGCGTACGCCTGTCGGATCTAACACAGATGCCGTCGTATCTTGTTTGGTGGATACCAAAACAAAGATACGACGCGCAAAATTTGAAATTACGCGGCGTATCAACAGATACACCGGCATCATTTCATTGAGGATCTGCCCCTAAGTGTATCTAATATAAAATGAAAAAAACACAGAAAAATCAGAACATGAGACATAACTTGTAAACAGTAGAATGTGTCCCTTGTGTTGATTCTTCTCCCCCCCCCCTTTTTTTGCCTCTAATCTCCGGTGGGGGTTAATAGATCTAATGGGCAGCATAGTACAGCTTCTATGAATAGCAGAGGTGGGCATCGTTTGTTTATCTTGATCGGAGACAGTGGCAGGCGCCTTGGTTGTACTCGCCTCCGCTGCACCAGGAGATTGGGACAGAGGAAGAGGAGTTGGCACAAATGACACATCTTACTGTGACTGTAAGTTATGTCCCATGTGCTGTGTATTTTTAACCACTTAAGGACCGGACCAATATGCTACTAAATGACCCAAGGGGTTTTTACAATTCGGCACTGCGTCCTTTTAACAGATAATTGCTCGGTCATGCGACGTGGCTCCCAAACAAAATTAGCGTCCTTTTCTTCCCACAAATAGAGCTTTCTTTTGGTGGTATTTGATCGCCTCTGCGATTTTTATTTTTATTTTTTGCGCTATATACAAAAATAAAGCGACCTTTTTGAAAAAAAAAAAATATTTTTTACTTTTTGTTATAAGAAAAATCAAATAAACTAAATTTTAGTCAAACATTTAGGCCAAAATGTATTCAGCCACATGTCTTTAGTAAAAAAAAAATAGCTACCTAGCGGCAACAGTGACACTAATACAGCGATCAGAAAAATGATCGCTTAGTGACACTGGCAATAGGGAGTGAAAGGGTTAACTAGGGCGGTGAACAAGGGGTTAAAACTTTATTGGGGGGGGGTACGGGGGCTACCCTGAACCTAACACTAACTGGCTGTCACACTGACACTAAATACAGGGATCAGTACATATATGATCACTGCATTCAGTGACACTGTGACAGGGGGGTAGGGCGGGGGGGGGGGGGTTGATCGGGGGGGTTAATGTGCCTATGTGTAGTGTGTGTCAGTGTAGTGTTGTGCAGACTTACTGTGTGATGTATTCTGTCCTCAGCGGCGGTTGAAAATACTGCCGAGAGGAGAGAATACATCACTTCCCCCTTCCTGTGAGCGATCCGGAGGGGGCGGACAAAAACGAACAGCTGCCCCCTCCTCCCGGATCGGTCGTGAAGCCACGGGAACCGCCGCATGTACCGGGGGGGGGGGCACGGCATTCTGCCGACGTAAATGTACATGCGGCGGTCCGGAAGTGGTTAAAGGGGTTGTAAAGGTACAATTGTTTTTTCCCTAAATAGCTTCCTTTACCTTAGTGCAGTCCTCCTTCACTTACCTCATTCTTCCATTTTGCTTTTAAATGTCCTTATTTCTTCTGAGAAATCCTCACTTCCTGTTCTTCTGTCTGTAACTCCACGCAGTAAATCGAGGCTTTCTCCCCGGTGTGGAGTGTTGTGCTCGCCCCCTCCCTTGGACTACAGAAGAGTGAGGACACCCACTAACACACAGCTCCTTTCTGTATCTGCAAAGTAGAGAGCGTCCTGACTCTCCTGTAGTCCAAGGAAGGGGGCGAGCACGACACTCAACACCAGGGAGAAAGCCTTGCATTACTGTGTGGAGTTACAGACAGAAGAACAGGAAGTGAGGATTTCTCAGAAGAAATAAGGACATTTAAAAGCAAAATGGAAGGATGAGGTAAGTGAAGGAGGACTGCACTAAGGTAAAGGAAGCTATTTAGGGAAAAACATTTGTACCTTTACAACCCCTTTAAGTCCAAATGTACATTTATTTTCTCCATAGGAGCCTGCAAAGCATTTCCCCTGTGGATCGGGGTGTACTGGCAGACTTGTTCTCCAGCTCTCTGTACCGAGTCAGCTGGAGAAAGCGTCAGTAGATTGTGTGGCAATTACCGCATTCTTTTCCATTGAGAACTACAAGTCCATCCGCCGTGGTGGTGGAATAGAAATTGTTTATTCATTGACTGATTTCTGTGAATTAATGACAAGGTTGTGCAGATGGAGACCCATGCAACTGCATTGATTCGAAAAGTCTTTCAGATTGTAAGCTCTAAGGATCAGGGCTCTCTGATTTCCTCCTATATTAAATTCTATTGTAACTGTACTGTCTGCCCTCGGGTTGTAAAGCAACTCAAACTGTTGGCACTGTATAAATCCTGTATAATAGTTGTAAAAAAATCCACACCTAGCAGCAGCTTGCTGTAAAATCAGGTGATGTCACTGAACCTCGTGCGATGCTGGGAAAGCTCAGGGTGACAATTCTCCATGTGCAGGAACCCATTTTCAGGGCATTTGGGATGCACAGCTTTCCCAAGGTACAGCAGTGATTTTTGCCCTCACCTAGGCAAGCCTACTTGAAGCTGGGGTAAAAGGCGAGTGATTTGAACATTTTTCTTTCAATTGATTGCTTTCAGGGCACATATTTTTCTTTAGGGGGCAGGGATCTACAAACAAAGAAAATCTTTCCTTTCCATGAAAGGTCTCCCATAGACAGTGCAATTCGGCAGAATGGCACGGACAGGCAGAACGACGTGCCCGCACGTACCGGCCTAGACGTGGGTCGGGGGTCCAACCCACGTCTAGTCCAATCGGGACCCCCCCCCCGGTACATACGGCGGTCGGTAAGCCTCTGGGAGCGATCAGGGATGAGGGCGCAGCTATTCGTTTCTAGCCGCCCCCTCGCGATCGCTCCCCGGAGCTGAAGAACGGGGAGAGCCGTATGTAAACACGGCTTCCCCGTGCTTCACTGTGGCGGCTTCATCGATCGTGTCATCCCCTTTATAGGGGAGACACAATCGATGACGTCAGACCTACAGCCACACCCCCCTAAAGTTGTAAACACACACTAGGTGAAACATAACTCCTTCAGCGCCCCCTGTAGTTAACTCCCAAACTGCAACTGTCATTTTCACAATAAACTACGCAATTTGAATGCATTTTTTGCTGTAAAAATGACAATGGTCCCAAAAATGTATCCGAAGTGTCCGCCATAATGTCGCAGTCACGAAAAAAATCGATGATCGCCGCCATTGGTAGTAAAAAAAAAAATTCATAAAAATGCAATAAAACTATCCCTTATTTTGTAAACGCTATAAATTTTGCGCAAACCAACCGATAAACGCTTATTGCGATTTTTTTTTTTTTTTTTTTTTTTACCAAAAATAGGTAAAAGAATACATATCGGCCTAAACTGAGGGGAAAAAAATGTTTTTTTTATATATATTTTTGGGGGATATTTATTATAGAAAAAAGTAAAAAATATTGAATTTTTTTCAAAATTGTCGCTCTATTTTTGTTCATAGCACAAAAAATAAAAACCGCAGAGGTGATCAAATACCACCAAAAGAAAGCTCTATTTGTGGGAAGAAAAGGATGCAAATTTTGTTTCGGTACAACATTGCATGACCGCGCAATTACCAGTTAAAGCAGCGCAGTGCCAAATTGTAAAAACACCTCTGGACATTTAGCCGCATATTGGTCCGGGGCTTAAGTGGTTAAGTGACATAATCGGCTGCTTTGCTGTACAGACAAAGGTAGATTATACAGAAACAAAATGTTTCTAAGAATGGGTACGTACATTTGAGCCTTATGTATACAGGCTTATTAATTTATGCTCCAAATGTGGTGATTTTGCATATGTACGGCGTGCACGTTTGTACGTGCGTTTATGTGCATATGGCTTTGAGTTTAAATGCATTCTACCAGCCAGAATAATTAATTTTGGCCATTGGAACACATTGATGCTCATAGTGTGCGTGTTTACGGTATTGGAATAATAAAAGCTTGGAAATGGTCTTTTGATTGTTGTAGAAATGATCACTTCAGGCTCCCATTAGTAGTTGTTGCCACTTTCACAGGGGTTGTCTCTTTGAGCCTAGGTTCACACTGCTGCGAATTCAAAATCGCGGTAAAATGCGCGATTTTACCGCGATTTCGCGGCCGCGATTTTGCCGCGATTTCGGCCGCAATTTCATGTAAATCGCGGCCCGAAATCGCAAAAAGTAGTACAGGAACTACTTTTTGAAATCGCAGATGCGGCGTCGCACTGATTAGGACAGTGCCATTGCCGACAATTACCGCCGATTTGAGATGCGATTTGACATGTCAAATCGCATCTCAAATCGTTCCAAATCGTACCCAGTGTGAACCAGGGCTGAAGGCTATTCATTTAGTGCAGGGATATGCAATTAGCGGACCTCCAGCTGTTGCAAAACTACAAGTCCCATCATGCCTCTTCCTCTGGGTGTCATGCTTGTGGCTGTCAGAGTCTTGCTATGCCTCATGGGATTTGTAGTTCTGCAACAGCTGGAGGTCCGCCAATTGCATATCCCTGATTTAGTGGCTCATAACTTATACAGGACTTTTCTGAGCTCCTGGGAACTGAATGGCGCTGCAGGGGAGAGAAGGAATTGTCAGGCCCAGATTCACACGAATGCTGCTACATAACCCTATGTTTTTTTGTAGATTGTTTTGTGCATTTTTATGTTTTAATGTATTTTTTTTTATAAGAGGGAAAGGTTGTTTGTTAAACACGAAACCCTGTCAGAAACACACTAAATATGCATGTACATGCGCTTTTTATGCTCTCTCATTGAAGTCAATGGGGCTTAAAATGCACTATGCTGCACTAAGGCCGGAATCACACTTGTGCGGTGCGAATTTCAGCTCTCTTATCTCTGCAGAGAGATAAGAGAAGTGTTCAGCAGATCCATTGCGTTTTAGCTGCGAATTTCTAGACCTGGGAGAGGGGAGGGGAAGTGTATTGAGCTGAATGAGAGAAATACTGAAGAGAATAGAACACATCTGCGATTCAGCTGCATACCCATAGAAGATAATGGGCCTGAATTCGCACCTGAGCCACACCGCAATGCCTAAAAAACGCACACGGTTTTCCGGCAATGCGCAGTGCATCGCACATATGTGAACCAGCCTCATTGAAAACAATGTATTTTGAAATGTTCTGCGAATTGGATGCGGTTTAAGCCGCACTCAATTTGCATAGGTGTGAACCCGGCCTAAAAGAAGCACCTGCCACCCTATGAAAAATTGCAATGTGGCATTGATGTGAATGGGCACCATAGAAAATAATGTAATATCCATTGACGTGCACTGCAGCGCGACAGCGGACTCGGACATTGCGCTAATGTGAACTGGCCCGGCATGGGCAAAGTACAGGTTCACCTTTTGCGGATCATTGAGCTGTCCTTTGGTCACGTGATCCTGTAAATGTGTTATTTTAGTCACCTTGTCCAACCTGTCAGTCAGGCTCCTCACTTCTCCAGCATATGAAACTACCGAGGTGTACTTGGACTTGTAGTTCCACCAATGCTGGGACTCTACATTGGTTAGACCAGCTAAAAGCCAGTGACCTTTCCAGGGTAGTATATTGTTATAACTAAAAGACATACACCAATGTTCTGCAAATTATGTGCAAAACTTGTGTACTTTTTATTTAACATTTCCTCCTGTAATAAAAGAGATGAAAAAGATGGACAGGGATGTTGGCAACTTCATGCCCCCATACATGAGCCAAATCTTTTCGTAATAAAAGAGATAACAGTCATCCGATCTATGCGTTTGTGATGGTCATATGGGTCTGCATTTATTGCTTGAACGAAGATATCTGAATCCTCTGAAATCTGTTTACAATACATGCCTGTTCCATTTCCTGCCATCAGCTGACTCTGCTTGTATCAGCACCTTTCATACTTGCTGCAGGAACATATTCCAAGTCATGTTCTATGGCTGTCTCCCACTAAATTCTATTGTCTATTACAATTTCCTTTTCAAATTAACAGCATCTGTCCTTCATTTTATGCTTCTGATTAAGCAGATTTTGCCTAGAAGTAAATGTTCCTTTTATCCGTGGATGTTTTTCCTTTCTTCTCTAGGATTGGATCGCGTTTCATCACTGCAGGGCTTATGATGTGGTTACAGACTTGCTGTAATAAACCGTTCAATGCTCGGTTATCTCTTTGCTTACAACTATTTATGGAAGGGTCAGATTAGGCAAAAGTATTTTCTGCAGAAGAACCTGGTCTAAGAAAAAACGTATCTAGCAACTGTCAGTTTTTTTAGTTTATATGAGCTTTAGGCTGCATTCACACCTTGGCGTACCTAATCGCTGCGTTTTGTCCCGCGAATTGCGGCCACAAATTGCGGCGTCTTGTACCACGATTTGCGGCGACAAAACACTGCGATTGTGAATGCAGCTTACCCCCAGGGCCACATCTCCTATGCCGAAAGCCGCCTGAAAAAAAGGTCCGGGACTTGTTTTCAGGCGGCAGGCGTTCGGCATGGAGATGTGAACCATCTCCATAGAGGGCAATGTAAAATCATCCCTCCAGCGTCTTAGGGGCTGCTGCGGCGTCGCGCTTCAGGCGTATATACGCCTAGGTGTGAACAGAGCCTAAAATAAACCATATTCAAATATTTACCTATTTTGTGAAGTTGAAGGTTCAGTTTGGGGATGATTCTATTTGAAACCAGTTTAACTATTATTCAGGATTTGTTAACCACTTAAGCCCCGTACCTTTAGGCAGCTAAATGCCCAGGCCAGGTTTTGCGATTCGGCATTTGTCGCTTTAACTGACAATTGCGCGGTCGTGCGACGTGGCTCCCTAACAAAATTGGTGTCCTTTATTCCCCACAAATAGGGTATTTGATCACCTCTGCGGTTTTTATTTTTTGCGATATAAACAAAAAATAGAGCGACAATTTTGAAAAAAATGCATTTTTTTTTACTTTTTTGCTGTAATAAATATCCCCCAAAAACATATATACAATTTTTTTTTCCCCTCAGTTTAGGCCGATACGTATTCTTCTACCTATTTTTGGTAAAAAAAAATCGCAATAAGCGTTTATCGATTGGTTTGCGCAAAATTTATAGCGTTTACAAAATAGGGGATAGTTTTATTGCATTTTTATTTTTTTTTTATTTTTTTTACTACTAATGGCGGCAGTCAGTGATTTTTTTTTCGTGACGGCGACATTATGGCGGACACTTCTGACACATTTTTGGGACCATTGTCATTTTCACAGCAAAAAATGCATTTAAATTGCATTGTTTATTGTGAAAATGACAGTTGCAGTTTGGGAGTTAACCACAGGGGGCGCTGTAGGAGTTAGTGTTCACCTAGTGTGTGTTTACAACTGTAGGGGGTGTGGCTGTAGGTCTGACGTCATCAATCGTGTCTCCCTATAAAAGGGATGACTCGATCGATGCAGCCGCCACAGTAAAGCACGGGGAAGCCGTGTTTACATACGGCTCTCCCCGTTCTTCAGCTCAGGGGAGCGATCGCGAGGGGGCGGCTAGAAACGAATAGCCGCGCCCTCATCCCGGATCGCTCCCTGAGGCTTACCGACCGCCGTATGTACCGGGGGGGGGGTCCCGATCGTACCCCCGACCCGCGGAAAGGCAGCGACGTGCGGGCACGTCGTTCTGCCTGTCCGTGCCATTTTGCCGACGTATAAGTACATGCGGCGGTTAATTAATAGTTTGCATAGCACAGGGGTGTCCAAACATTTTTCAAAGAGGGCCAGTTTTGATGAAGTGAACATGCGTGAGGGTCGACCATTTTGCCTGACATTTTGTGAGCCATTAAAATTCGGTCTAAGGCCCCTTTCACACTGAGGCGTATTTCAGGTGTTTTAGCGCTAAAAATAGCGCATAAATAACGCCTGAAATACTCCTGCCCCAGCATTCTCAATGTGAAAGCCAGAGGGCTTTCACACTGAGGCGATGCGCTGGCGGGAGAAAAAAAAATCTCCTGCAAGCAGAATCTTGAAGAGCGGTGTGTGTATACCGCTCCTTCCCATTGAAAACAATGGGACACCGTGGTAATACCGCCGGCAATGCGCCTCTGCAGAGGCGCGCATTGCCGGCGGTATTACCGCTTTTTTTGCCCGCCGGCGGGGGTTAATACCGCACCGCTAGCGGTCGAATGCCGCTACAATTCTATAGCAATTCCGACGGTATAGCTATACCGCCACCGCACATCCTGCCCCAGTGTGAAAGGGGCCTTAGTGTGTTTGTCTGAGCACTAATACACAATACCCAACAAGAATTCCCTTGCCTTTGTGGCTGTGTGTGGTGGAGAGATGAGCTCAGGTGTGTTATTTGGATATACCGTATTTATCGGCGTATAACGCGCACCTTCACTTTTAAAAAAAATCTTACATTTTTAAATATAGAACTGTTGATCAAAATAAGGGTCACTGCCCATCAATACAGCCTCACAATTGCCCTGAAAGCAGCACCCCCGTTGCCCTGAAAGCAGACTCACCATCGCAGCCCAATTCATTCATCTGCAGCATTGGAGGAGACAGGGATTTTTCATTTTTCATTTTCTAAATAGGTTCCTTTAAGCTAGTGCATTGTTGGTTCACTTACCTTTTCCTCCGATTTCCCTTCTAAATTTTTTTTTTCTTTGAATTTCTTACTTCCTGTTCCTCAGTAAGCTTGCCCCCATCATCCGAGCCAATCTGTCTGGGGGTTAGTCAGCGTGCTCACCCCCTCCCTTGGGACTACATCCCTGCGGGGAAATGACAGCGTCTCCCCGCAGGGATATAGACCCAAGGGAGAGGGCGAGCACGCTGACTAACCCTCAGCCAGAATGGCTCGCATGATGGGGGCAAGCTTACGGAGGAGGAACAGGAAGTGAGAAATTCAGACAAAAAAAAAATCTAAGGAAAGGGTAAGGGAACCAACAATGCACTAACTTAAAGGAACCTATTTAGAAAATTAAAAAACAAACCTTTACACCCCCTTTTAATTTGTCTAGGCACCGCATGTGTCAGTCTCTGCTGCAGCCGAGGGAAAACTCTGGGAGACGCTGGCCAGTTTGTTCTGTGACAGAACAGTGCAGAGCTGTCAAAGCCTGGTGCAGTGCTCGGCCAATAGGAACTTGTTTTGAGGCAAAGCCATCAGAGGCTGATGAAGGAGGCTTTGCCTCAGAAACACGCTCCTATTGACTGAGCACTGCAGCGGGCTGCACCAGGCTTTAACAGCCCTTCACTGTTTTGTCCCCGAGCCAACCTGTATTTGCATGTGCCGACGTCATGCGGCACATGCGCACTTAAGCCAACTGAAGCAATGGCAAGGACGTGCCGTTGCTTCAGTTGTACTGCGCTGTTTCTGGCGGCTCGCACGCGTGGGAGTGATGGCATCGCGGCTCCGGCTAATCACATCGATTTTTTTTTTTCCCCCCCCCCCCCCCCTCTTTCAGGAGGGTTTACAGACACTTTAAGTATGCCAAGCTAGATTGTCAGGCTGTGTTTAGTTGTGAAGGCAGGATATAGTCGGTGACGGCAATGATTTCTTTTTACAATTTAAAAAAATAGGGCATAGCTCCCCCTTCTTCGTTCTTTATTGTTAAACCTTTTTCGTGTTTTTTTTTTTTTTTTTTTTTTTTATGTAAAAGCTTTTCTGCATTTGTGATCTTGCATTGCACATGTGTGGCACAGGGGAGAATTATGTTTATTGTTAAAAAAAAAAAAAAAAAAACATAATTCTCCCCTGTGCCACACATGTGCAATGCAAGATCACAAATGCAGAAAAGCTTTTACATAAACCTTTTTCGTGTGTTTTTTTTTTTTTTTTTTTTTTTTTTTTAGCATTGCAGAAATGTGTTGTTGCAGAATCTGACTACGTTTCTTGCTTCACCCTAAATTGAGTTGTAACTTGAAACCTTGTTGCAAAGGTTGACTATGCCTTCAAACAATGACCAAGTTATTGCCAAATAAACAGGCCCATAGCAAAAATGTTTGTGGTCATGGAGGTGTACAGGCAGGAGAGCTGAACTGGTAACACTGGGCCAGATCCACAAAAGGGATACGCCGGCGTATCTACTGATACGCCGTCGTATCCCTGTTTCTAACTATGCGGCTGATTCACAGAATCGGTTACGCATAGATATTCCTAAGATCCGGCAGGTGTAATAGTTTTACACTGTCGGATCTTAGGATGCAGTACCTCGGCCGCCGCTGGGGGCATTTCTCGTCGAAATTCCGCGTCGGGTATGCAAATTAGCACTTACGGAGATCCACGAAGCGATTTCCCTTCGTGAAGTCTCCGTAAGTTGTTAGTTTGCAAACGCAAAATTAGAGCTACTTTTACAAAGTGTAAAGTTAGTACACCATGTAAAAGTAGACCCTTCTTTCCCGCGACGCTGTCAAATTTTTTAAAAATTTTTTATTTTTTTTCCCAACGCAACTTTTTTTACCCGGCGCGATTCACAAAACTCGGCGTAACGTAACTTCGCGCAAAGCACGTCGGGAAAATTGCGTCGGGAGCATGCGTAGTACATCCGGCGCGGGAGCGCGCCTAATTTAAATTTGACTCGCCCCATTAGATTGGGCACGCCTTGCGCCGGACAGATTTAAGTTACACAGCCGAAAATTTCTAGGTAAGTGCTTTGTGGATTGGGCACTTAGGTAGAAATTTTGCAGCAGTGTAATTTAAATAGGAAGATTTAAGTTAAGCCCGCTGGCTGTGGATCTGGCCCACTGTGTGCAGCCCTTTGATACAAATGTATCGCCTCTCCTTATCTGGTTCTCCGAACTTATGCTACAAAAGAGAAGTTACAACAGGAAGTGTGTTCTGAAAACAGGATTTTGAAAGAGTTTCCTGGAGTTCAGCTCATATCTAAAATGACCGCTACAGTTTTTTTTTTCTCATCCTTTATATGTGAAATGCTGGTATTTTTAAAGTAACTGGTAATTTGAGTGACTGCAGCAAACAATTCAACAGATATTTGGCAGTATGCGTTCATTTGAAGGATAATTCCACTTACATGGGGGGGGGGGGGGGGAGAAATGAGCAAAAAAAATATAGTGTATACAAGTGTGACTCAAAACATATTGTAATTGAATATTAATAACCACTTCAGCCCTGGAGGATTTGGCTGCCCAATGACCGGGCCATTTTTTTTGCGATTCGGCACTGCGTCGCTTTAACTGACAATTGCGCGGTCGTGAGTTTCTTTTTTCCCCACAAATAGAGCTTTCTTTTGGTGGTATTTGATCACCCCTGCGTTTTTTTTATTTTTTTTATTTGCACTATAAACAAAAAAGAGCGACAATTAAAAAAATAAAAAGCAATATTTTTCACCTTTTGCTATAAAAAATACCCCCCAAAAACATATAAAAAATATTTTTTTCTCAGTTTAGGCTGATATGTATTCTTCTACATATGTTTGGTAAAAATAATCAAAATAAGCGTATATTCATTGGTTTGCGCAAAAGTTATAGCGTCTAGGGGATAGTTTTATGGCATTTTTATTTTTATTTTTTTATTAGTAATGGCGGCGATCAGCTTTTTTTGTTTTGTTTCGCATCCCGATTTTAGCCCACACATTGTGAAATTCAAAAAAACGTATATATACGTTGCTTTGCGCAGCCGTGCTATTCTGCCGACATATATCGGTAAGCGCCTTAAAAATTACCTTTCATTTTCAATCTGCAGCTCTGTAATTTTCTGTAAAATGCAATATGGCTACCCGGAGGAGTTCTGTACACAGATGGTGTAGCTTCCTGCTTGTGTGATTGGCTGACTGATTTTCCCAGAAGTCCGCACTAGGATACAGGTCAGATTTTTGGAATTTCTGCAGGTGCAGCAGCTAATAATTATAAAATCGCTCCCGTACTGATTCACTTGATTACAAACGCACACACAGCTATTCCTCCAGAATAAGAAAAGGTAGGAATCTGCAGTAAAGTTTACAACGCGACTTAACGTTGCCTCCAGGACAGGTGACTTTGGCTGTGGCCAATCACAGAATAATCAGCTCTGTGGGAGGGAGGGGTTTGCCTGAGTAAACTATTGCTTAAGACAGTGATCCGACTTGGAGGCAACTTTCATTGAAATCTATGGGTACAAGTCGGCTAGAAGCAGGGCTGGACTGGGACAAAGATTTGGCCCTGGACTTCATCCAGACAGGCCTAACTTGACAGGTCTCTCCTATGGCGGCCGGACAACTCGCGCTGCCCCCCCCCCCCCCCAAGACCCCTCTCCCCCTTTACTAGCCGTTCTACTTTATTAGAGTAGAACGGCTGGTACTGGTACTTTTATAGGCAGTACCAGTGGGGAAGCTAGACATTATTTGAACTGAAAGAATCAGTTCGGTGCCCCCCCTTATGGGACAAGATTAGGCAGAAGTGAGAAACCCCCAGGCCATAGCTGTTGAGTCAGCTGTCGTCCCCCCTGCTTTTCTGTTCTCCCCAGGTGAGCGCTGTGGGAAGGCAGAGACAGAGGAGAGGAGGGGGTGGCGGTCTGCTGTCACTGAAGCCGGCCCACTGAGCCATCGGCCCACCGGGAAACTCCCTGTAGTCCCAATGGCCAGTCCATCCCTGGCTAGAAGTCACCTTGAAGTAGTACAGGAGCCTTTTCTAAAGTCGGAGCGACTTCAGTAGTGTACATTAAGATGGCTCTCATTCACTTCAATGGAACTTCTCATATTGCGCGACTTGGGGCGACACAAGTCGGATCCCAAGTCGCGGTAGTGTGAACCGACATTTACCCAGTGGTTCTTAACCACTTAAGGACCGCCTAACGCCGATATATGTCGGCAGAATGGCACGGTCGGGCACAGGCACGTCCCCTTTAAGTGCCCAGCCGTTGGTCGCTCACCCGCGACCCGGTCCGAAGCTCCGTGACCGCGGGACCCGATCGCCGCCGGTGTCCCGCGATCGATCACAGGAGCTGAAGAACGGGGAGAGGTGTGTGTAAACACACCTTCCCCATCTTCACAGTGGCAGTGTCATTGATTGTCTGTTCCCTGATATAGGGAAAGATGATCAATGACGTCACAAGTCCAGCCCCGCCCCCTACAGTTAGAAACACAAATGAGGTCACACTTAACCCCTACAGCGCCCCCTAGTGGTTAACTCCTAAACTGCAATTGTCATTTTCACAGTAATCAATGCATTTTTATAGCACCTTTTGCTGTGGTCCCAAAAATGTGTCAAAATTGTCCGATGTGTCCGCCATAATGTCGCAGTCGCAAAAAAAATCGCTGATCGCCGCCATTACTAGTAAAAAAAAAAATGATTAATAAAAATGCCAAACTATCCCCTATTTTGTAAACGCTATAAATTGTGCGCAAACCAATCAAACCAAAAATTTTTTTGGTGATATTTATTATAGCAAAAAGTAAAAAATATATTTTTTTTTTTTTTCAAAAGTGTCGCTCTATTTTTGTTTATAGCGCACAAAATAAAAACCGCAGAGGTGATCAAATACCACCAAAAGAAAGCTCTATTTGTGTGAAAAAAAGGACGCCAATTTTGTTTGGGAGCCACGTCGCACGACCGCACAATCATCAGTTAAAGCGACGCAGTGCCGAATCGCAAAAAGGGGCAAGGGCCTTTAGCTGCATAATGGTCCGGGTCTTAAGTGGTTAAATACCACCAAAAGAAAGCTCTATCTGTCTCCAAAAAAGATTTGTTTGGGTGCAATTGTCATTCAAATTGGCCTGGTCATGTTTTTACAGCTATTTGGATCACCCATCTCTAAAAGATTTCCACTGACATATCTGAGATGATTTTTCAGCAGCAGGATCAGTGTTGCCAAGACAGTGATGAGAAAATCTCTAACCTTTTCCATCCTATCCAAAAAAGAAAAGGTTTAGGCTGTTCATGCTCTTTAACTCTGAACTCTAGAATAACATCCGAATACGAATATTATGGGATGTTTTATGTTCAAATGTATTTGTATTCTTGTCTGCCTTTCCTGACATATACAAAGCATTACCAGACAGCAAAGGTTGGTGACCTAAGTTTTCTCTCCGGCAGGTAGGCAGTGCAGTTGGGTCACCACCTCTCCTTCCGTAATGTGTTTCCTGTCAGCAGTTGTGCTTCAAGCAGAGCCTGATTGGCCCCTAGTGCTGCCCCCAACCCCAACCCCCCCCTTCCTATTATGATATCTGCTCAACAGGGGATTACATACAGAAGGATAATACTAAATCAGGTTACGTTGTGAAGCATTCTGTGATGTGATGATTCTGTGATATTCTGCTTGTACATTTCTTCAGTCACATACAGTGAGGAAAATAAGTATTTGAACACCCTGCTATTTTGCAAGTTCTCCCACTTGGAAATCATGGAGGGGTCTGAAATTGTCATCGTAGGTGCATGTCCACTGTGAGAGACATAATCAAAAAAATAAATTCCAGAAATCACAATTTATGATTTTTTAACTATTTATTTGTATGATACAGCTGCAAATAAGTATTTGAACACCTGTCTATCAGCTAGAATTCTGACCCTCAAAGACCTGTTAGTCTGCCTTTAAAATGTCCACCTCCACTCCATTTATTATCCTAAATTAGATGCACCTATTTGAGGTCATTAGCTGCATAAAGACACCTGTCCACCCCATACAATCAGTAAGAATCCAACTACTAACATGGCCAAGACCAAAGAGCTGTCCAAAGACACTAGAGACAAAATTGTACACCTCCACAAGGCTGGAACGGGCTACGGGGAAATTGCCAAGCAGCTTGGTGAAAAAAGGTCCACTGTTGGAGCAATCATTAGAAAATGGAAGAAGCTAAACATGACTGTCAATCTCCCTCGGACTGGGGCTCCATGCAAAATCTCACCTCGTGGGGTCTCAATGATCCTAAGAAAGGTGAGAAATCAGCCCAGGACTACACGGGAGGAGCTGGTCAATGACCTGAAAAGAGCTGGGACCACCGTTTCCAAGGTTACTGTTGGTAATACACTAAGACGTCATGGTTTGAAATCATGCATGGCACGGAAGGTTCCCCTGCTTAAACCAGCACATGTCAAGGCCCGTCTTAAGTTTGCCAATGACCATTTGGATGATCCAGAGGAGTCATGGGAGAAAGTCATGTGGTCAGATGAGACCAAAATAGAACTTTTTGGTCATAATTCCACTAACCGTGTTTGGAGGAAGAAGAATGATGAGTACCATCCCAAGAACACCATCCCTACTGTGAAGCATGGGGGTGGTAACATCATGCTTTGGGGGTGTTTTTCTGCACATGGGACAGGGTGACTGCACTGTATTAAGGAGAGGATGACCGGGGCCATGTATTGCAAGATTTTGGGCAACAACCTCCTTCCCTGAGTTAGAGCTTTGAAGATGGGTCGAGGCTGGGTCTTCCAACATGAGAATGACCCAAAGCACACAGCCAGGATAACCAAGGAGTGGCTCTGTAAGAAGCATATCAAGGTTCTGGCGTGGCCTAGCCAGTCTCCAGACCTAAACCCAATAGAGAATCTTTGGAGGGAGCTCAAACTCCGTGTTTCTCAGCGACAGCCCAGAAACCTGACTGATGTAGAGAAGATCTGTGTGGAGGAGTGGGCCAAAATCCCTCCTCCAGTGTGTGCAAACCTGGTGAAAAACTACAAGAAACGTTTTGACCTCTGTAATTGCAAACAAAGGCTACTGTACCAAATATTAACATTGATTTTCTCAGGTGTTCAAATACTTATTTGCAGCTGTATCATACAAATAAATAGTTAAAAAAATCATACATTGTGATTTCTGGATTTTTTTTTGATTATGTCTCTCACAGTGGACATGCACCTACGATAACAATTTCAGACCCCTCCATGATTTCCAAGTGGGAGAACTTGCAAAATAGCAGGGTGTTCAAATACTTATTTTCATCACTGTATATGGTGTCATTACCAAAATGTAAATACATCATTACTGTTTTAAATTGCAAAATACAATCATCACAAGTGGTCTGTTTATTATGGTGATATCAGTAATGTGTGAATACAAATGCATGAATAGGTAAAGAGAGAACAAAACTTTATTTACATATTGTTATTCACAGTAGCCCCATTGGGGTGTGTTCAGCAGTGTTAGGGTGCACTCACACTTGCGAATGCAGCCTGTGTTCGATTAGCTGTGAGAACCCCAGCGGGGGGCTCCAGCGATTAGTTTGAATTGCTGGGCCGCAATAAAAGTGTCCCGCCTCCTGTGATAGATGGCACACTGATCCAATGATGGGACATTAAATCAGTGTGATGTGATTACAGGAGGCGGGACATTGTTACTGCGGCCCGGGCAATTCAAGTCCAGCTCCCTGACACACGCAGATCGCCGCTGATGCGGGCACTGGTTGGGCTGCATATGATGGGAACTGGTGGGGCACTATGTCTGCAGTCTCTGGCCATCTCCTGCACTATGTCTGCAGTCTCTGGCTATCTCCTGCACTATGTCTGCAGTCTCTGGCTATCTCCTGCACTATGTCTGCAGTCTCTGGCCATCTCCTGCACTATGTCTGCAGTCTCTGGCCATCTCCTGCACTATGTCTGCCGTCTCTGGCCATCTCCTGTGTTTAAGTTTAGGCAAGAGCTTAGAGACTGCAGACTGCGTTTTTTCTTCACATTTCTTGCACTAAAGGTGCCAATAATGGCCACCAATAAATATTAATTTAAATTGATGATATTAAAACGTTGAATATAATACAAATATATAAAATATATTATATACTGTATATATTTTTTTAAACTGTCATTTTCGGTTTAGGTTTCGATTTTGGGTTGCGGCACCAAAATTCCCTATCTGTGCACCCCTAGCTGTAACCACTGACTGATGTTATGGAAGGTGGCTTTTTCAATGCCCACATTCTGACCATTCAAACCTTGTCACTCTGTCGAACTCTGGGATTATTGTTTCTTTGTTTGATTGGCAGATAAGGGCTGTCTTAGAGGCAGAGTTAAAGATTATGTCACTCGACATTCAGCACACAACAATCTGCTTATGGCTAATATGGATGTGCATATTCAGAGGGCGTGAATCTATTGTGTTATGGCAATCAAGGAGGTTGGTACTATGGGAGTTCTCAGTAAATGCGGACTGTTTGTTTCATCAGTTCGGTCACTTTTTTTTTTTTCAAAGAAAAAAACAGATGAAGTTTCCACCCGTTTTTTTTTATTTTTTTTTTATTTTTATTTTTTTTATCCGGCAGCTAGAGTCCTTAACCACTTGAATCCCAGAGCCATGCTTTCATGCAAAAACTGACCATTTGTCTGGACAAAAAAAGACATAAAATGGATATAAACAATCAGTTTTTTTTTTTTTTCCCAGAAGAAAAATAGGGCTGTTCCACATTTTTTGCAGTGAGGTGCATTGATGTCCGTTTTAAAAAAATAAATGAAAAATGTCATCAGTCAACAGATCGCTGAAAAACAGACAAACGGTCCGCATGTGTGAAAGGGGCCTAAGTATGTTTTGTTACTTTGGAACATTAAGAGAAATTAATCCTAAAGAGAGCAGCCAGAATCTGTGGCAGTGCATGGCAACCAATCAACATCCATCTTTCGTTTTAAAAGCTTAACTAAACAAGCTAGAGGTAGAAGCTGATTGGGAAACTGCTTCCGATTCTGTCTGTTCCATTTCTGATGAATTGCCCCTGCTGTTTTTTTAAACAACTATGCTACATCACATGGAAATTCAATGCCTCGTTATATACTTCATTTAGTGATAGTATATTTGGTCAGTAATAATCTCATTAGTGCTAAATACGTAGATTAAACAGATAAAAAGGATGAGTCTGTGTGTTAAATCTCAGGAAGTGGTATGTCTCATTTCCAGTGAATTTTACTCAAAGCAGTGATTGAGACATAGAAACAGCATCTGTTAAAATTTATGAAGTGTGAATGCTTAAGATTTTGAGATGTACTTAGACAGTTGTTGGTTTTTTTTTTTTTTTTCGTCTAGAGTACGACATGTTATACATTTATAAAGAAACCCTTTGATTTCTTCTAGTGTTTTAAGCATGAATAGCAAAGGGATACTGGAGGAAATGTGTACATATTGGCATTGTAGATTGCTGTGGAAGTAAGCTAGCATCATCCTGGTAATTAGGACGTCTATCATTGGAATGTGAAAATGTGCTGTTACTCATTTACACTTCACATACACATTTCATAGTCCCCAGCTACATACACTGTAATAAATCACTTATGTTGAACCATCACCAAACGAAGTATAACAAAAAGGGATTATTGGTTACATCTAGCATTTAAATGAGTTGTGGCTGGGGAAAACGGCATTCTAGAAATGTATTGCTCAAGCTAGTTTTCTGCAGATATGTATGTTGGTGTCCACTGGGTGAGGATACCTGTAGATTTATTAACGATTGTCAAATATGCAATAAGCAACATCCAACTACTGTTATGGTGTACTGTAAAGACTTTTTGTGAAATTGTATTGAAGTTTTTTATTTTGGATTAAAATAACGCTTTGACATTCTTCATTATGAATATAGTGTAACTGGAGACTAAAGATGTCTTGTAGATTATAGTTACTTTGTTTGTTTGAAACAAGACACAAGTCCATCCAGTTCAACCAATAAAAGAAAAAAAAATCACCTGTCATGATTAACAGAGAATGAAATTTAGCACATTTTTTAAATTATTAAAGGAGAAGTATGGTTTTCACGTTTTTGGGCTATTTATACTTAACTCGGTGGATGGAGCATCAGACCGATGCTCCAGCTGTCCCCCGCCGTCTGTGCACTGAGAACCGAACCACCGAACATCGCCGCTGGCTTGGTTCTCACAGATCCCCGAGAGGAAAGAGGCTGAATGTCGGCCTTCCACTGCTCGCCCCACCAACCAGCTGGCATGTCTTCCGGCTGGCCGAAGACCTGAACAAAGCCGTTGCTTTGCTTGGGTGTTGGATTTAGTAATCCATGATATCACTTCCCAGATTATGGGCATCTTAAAGGCGCCAGTTTTAAAAAATAAAGTATTCAAAGGCGCCGATCTTGTCATATTGAATACTTTGAAGTGCAAAGGAGGAGTTTGGGGAGTACCTGTTGATGCCTAATACTGTCACAAGGGATGTTTACATATCTTGTGATAGCAATAACAGTGATTTAAAAATGGAAAAAGGACAGTCTATTTTTTTTTTAAATGTACAAAGTATCAGCTATTGGCAGGAGAGGTGGCTGAAATATCGGTTTCGTATCGGCACCAAAAAAAATCTGTCAATCCCGAGTCAGGCACTGAGCGGGCCAGCCAAGTTCCTCCACCCCAAACTCGCTCATCCATGTCTTTATGGACCTTGCTTTGTGCACTGGTCCAAATCATTTGGTGGAGGGGGAGTTATTTGTGTGGGGCTTTTTGCAGGGGTTGGACTTGTCCTCTTGGTTCTAGTGAAGGGAACTCTTAAGATGTCAACATACCAAGACATTTTGGACAATTTCATGCTCCCAACTTTGTGGGAACAGTTTGGGGATGGCCCCTTTCTGTTCCAACATGACTGTACACAAAGCAAGGTCCCAAAGGCATGGAGGAGTGAGTTTGGGGTGGAGGAACTTGACTGGCCTTCTCACAGTACTCACCTCAACCTGATAGAACACCTTTGGGATGAATTGGAGGAGACTGTGAGCCAGGCCTTCTCCATCAGTGCCTGACCTCACAAATGCGCTTCTGGAAGAACGGTCAAACATTCCCATAGAAACACTCCTAAACCTTGTGGACATCCTTCCCAGAAGAGTTAAAGCTGCAAAGGGCGGGACCACTCAATATTGAACCCTACACACTAAGACACCAGTTCATGTGTGTGTAAAGGCAGGTGTCCCAATACTTTTGGTAATATAGTGTATTTATTTTTTTTTTTTTTTACCTTTAACTGATCATTTAATATTTTCTAAACATTTTTGGTTTAGATTTCATACTGTTCAGAAGTTATATTTTTTTTGAAGCAGCGCTGACTGATTACCAGACTGTGATAATTCCTCTGCCTGTTCTTGCTGTATTGATTACTCCCTCAGATCATGTGATTGTTACTATATTTATGTGTGCAAGCATTAGTGTTACAGGAAAACGGGTTTCTAATATCATCCACTGTCTTTTTCCAATAACTGTCAGCTGTAAAATAAAAGCATGTCATCTGTTGAGTAGGAAATATTCAATGTGGGATTTTTATTTAACACTTAAAAAAATGGAGGCTGAATTTTCTAATCCTCGTTATTTTGTTACTATGATTTAACTCCCTACTGTATCTCCCTGACAGGCAAATTAAGTGAACGTGTTTTTTATTTTTTTTATCGTCCTCCATGGGCAAAACACAGGTTTACAGGAAGCTACAAAAGCATATAATTTGTACCCTCCTTACTCCCAGCTGCTGACAGATTTCAAGCTGGTTTTATCAAGGGAAACATCTGTTCTAGAGGTGGTAAGATAGTGCAGGGGGCTAATGCTCCTTTGCAGCAGTCTTTGATTGCCTGTGTCCCAAGGGTTTCAGGTTCGATCCCGGCGGGGTCCACTCAGCCTTTCATCCTTCCGAGGTCGGTAAAATGAGTACCATTGAGTTGGGTAATAATGACCACCATTATCAGCGCTTAGACACAGCGGCATCGCTGTAATTGGCGCTATATAAGTGTAAACATTATTATTATTATTATTATTATTAGAGTGCACAAAGTCTCTCTTCTTGCCAGTCTTCATCCAGTCCCATCGCTGCCACGCCCTCCAGCGTCATCACATACAATGTAGGGCTAGTGCTCGTCCTGCAGTTTAGATGACGTTCCAGTGCTCTTCCACATTCAGCCAAGGTAACAAGTTTTACACTGTTCCATCAACCCCTAGACAAAACGGGCATTATATTCTGCATCTCAGGTGGGGGATTGCGTTCCAATTTTGGAACCCCAGGAATTGCTGGTAAAGGAGGCAAAATCTGTATAATCCAGATAAACTTGTAACAAGGGAGCTCCGAAATGTTAGGAACTAGTAGATAATGTCTGCATTGGATAAGGGTATTGAGAGGATGTGAACTTCAAACACTTCAGGCCACACTCATAGAGGAAAGCAATCTCTAATAGGAAACAGATAAAATAAAAATGCGCCTCTAAGTGCAGAATTAAAAACTTTTATTATCCCCAAAAAGGATTAAAAACACTTACAGGATCAAAGATAAGAAAGGGCATATCATGCGTGTGTACAATGGGTGATCCAGCATCAGGAGGGTCCCAGTATATACAACTTCCAGCTAAAAAATACAGGGCGATCAGCAGATGTGCGCTCCAGGCTCTGGTAACACTGGTAAGGCAGTCTAGGTCAGCATGGAACAAGGATCCCGGAAATTACGTCAGCAGAAGGACGTCGGCAGAAGGCGTCAACAACTAGCGTGGACTGCAAACAGGAATGACCTATTTCCTGTTTGCTGTTTGCAGTCCACTTCTGCTGACATCATTTCCGGATCCTTGTTCCATGCTGACCTAGACTGCTTCACCAGTGTTCCCGGAGCCTGGAGCACACATCTGCTGGTCGCCCTGGATTTTTTTGCTGGAAGTTGTATATACTGGGACCCTCCTGATGCTGGATCACCCATTGTACACACACATGATATGCCCTTTCTTATCTTTGATCCTGTAAGTGTTTTTAATACTTTTTGGGGATATTAAAAGTTTTTAATTCTGCACTGGGAGGCGCATTTTTCTTTTATCTAAAATCTGTATAATGTATACTTTCTTTTTTTTTATTATAATGAAGCTTTCAAGAGTTTTAGTAACCAGATGGTCACCTTCTTGGGAACTGTATGACCTAATATTTAGTCAGAATAGGAGAAAGAATACTGATTCTAATGGCTCCTCCCATAGGAAGGGATAATAATATGCTGACTTTTCTTCCTTGCACAAATCAGCCCCTGCCACAGCATTTTAATTAGGAACATGATGTATTTCTAGTAGTTGGGCAGCCTGTATAGTCCCCTATAGTCTCCCAAAAGGCCCCTTCTCGCTGTTTTTATTGTTCTCTCCCTTCTCAGTGGGCACTCGTGTACAAGTTGCAAGGCAACAAGACATGGCAGCTTATGTCCTGGTTGGCAACAGGATGCAGCCTCCCAACACTAGCATGATGTTGCCCTATACCTTCCCTGACTCCCTTGCCAAATTGCCTGGCAGCAAAGCTTGACATTTATCCACTGGCCCTGGGATTGGTTCCTGTTGCAGGAGGGGCCATATTTAAGATGCAAGTTCATCTCTTCAGAAAAAATGAACTAGCACTCTACAGTCCCCCTGGTCTACGCTGTGCTTACCGCAATGGGTGTTGAGCCGTCAGTGCCCATGCAGCTGGTGTAGGAGTCCAGGATTTGATATTCCTCACCTTATCCTTCCTTCTTCCTGGAATAAATCTGAGCTGTTCTGATCGGTCAGCGCCGGCACTTTGATTAATCTGAATCACTCTGACCTGTCCTGGATGCCTTAGAAAAAAAGCAGGGATATCAAATCCCCAGACCCCTACACAAACTGTGGGGGACACAGACAGCTGATCACGCATGGAGGCAAGTAGACCTGGAGGTGGGGAGGGTGTAGGGTGTTCACCTTTTCATAAAAAAATGAAGGTGAACTAACCCTTTAAAGCTTATCAGTCTGTGCCTCGTGAAAGCGCTCATCAGTATGCTTGTTAAAAATAGAATGGAAGTGCAGAGCAAACGGACAATAGAATACAGTCCAAGATGCTGATGAACAACAAATCCCAGAATACAGCTTCACCGGTGAAGATAACTGTTATCAATAGTGGTGACAATCCCTCCACCTCCGATCTTAGTTTTACACTTACCTAAAGCATGGACTCCTGAGCTAACAGGTAGTCATGCAAACAGATCTCACACATGTGGTAGGTGGTAAAAACAAATTGATGGAAACTTCTTCTCCAGACCGTTAATTTCAGTGGGGGCACCAAAGCATATGTATGCCAAATGAAGGGAGATCTAGGTGCTCACTGTGTAAACGTTTAAAAATGTATTAAATGTGACTGCTCACGTTTTATTTAGGGTAATACAAACATATAGCACAAACGTGCTGTTGGATTCAAAGGATGGTAGCGGGTGACGTTATCCATGTGTGGCTCCTCCCCCGTACGAGTTGCGTTCGTCAGAACTTCCCCAGCGGGTCAGTTTCTGTTACTGACCTTTGCTAAGTTTATGGATATAAACCCACCCTGACCCTTTCAACGTTCATCAGTTACTCCAGCTGTTAACCACCTGCCATTGCTCCACCTGAGTGCGCACCAAGAGGTTAACCTTCATCGCTGCAAGTTACGTCTTCCCTTTCATACTCTGGGTCCACTAGTGACATTCTACAACCTGAGTATAGGCTCTTATGTATTAAGTCCTGGGGCAATCTAGTATTGATAGCTTCACTTGACTTCAAAGGCTGCCAACGTTTAAGCTATTTTCGCGCGCTATGGAGTGTGTGCTTCCAGGCCTTACACTGGTGCTGGTTTAAAGCTGCTGAAATGTGATTTTCAGAGAAGAAGTTCATAGGAAAAAGTTAAATGGCAGTTTCCAAAAAGTCATTATTAGACAATAACTATGAGGGAACATTTCCTGATTTTTTTTTTTTCTGCAATATCGGTAATGTCAATCATTTTGTATTACACTGTGTTACTTCTAGGAAGCTCATTATACTGACTTGAATGGGACCATGCAAGGTACACCTTCGAGAATGTCCTCAATTTGAAAACCATTTTTCCTGCATTATACTGCATTTTGCTTGCAAAGCAGAATGTAGGGCAATGTGAACAACCTCCTAAGGGAAAAGTCTCTCTTGAGATAGATTACTGAAGTCTTTTTAAACTTCTAGTTGTGGCGCTGTCATGCTGTCCTTTCGGCTTCCATTTTTTTAATCACTTAGCTGGAAGTATGCAAAAAACAATATCGGAGAAAAGTCCTGGTAAGCAGAATTTAGGTGTTCTAGGCCTTAAGGCAAGAGGGCTGACCATTCATATGTCAGTTTCATGTTTAGTAATGGTCTGGTGATATGTGATGCTTATATGTATAAATGAATAATGAGCTGCCTTTAGAAAATTTCAAGGTCACTTGTACACTTTTTTTTTTTATTTTTTTTATTTTTTTTTACAAATACATAGAGAGCCATACCACTCTTTTTATAAAGTTACTTTATATTTGTGCCTTCCTATAGCACCCATTTTCCTATGGCTCCCATTTTTTATTTTTTGTCAGTTGTGCAGAAAGCCAGTCAGAGAATTTGTAGCCTCTGGTATGCGGAAATTGGGTTCCTTGTTCTTCGAGGCAAGAGTGCTGACCACTCATACATCCTGGTTCATTTTTAGTTCTCCTTTTGGAGATCTGTGATGATTATATTTAGCAGTTCAGTTTGCCAATAGTATATATAAAATTATGCAAACCTGTTAATGCGGTTCTCTGTAACGTTTCTTGCATGCTAGCCAGATTCTCTCGTATCACACTCAAAACTTAAAGCGGTTGTATAGGGAATTTTTTTTCTTTTACCTACAGGTAAGCCTACAATAAGGCTTACCTGTAGGTAAAATCTCCTAAACCTTTATGGTTTAGGAGATATTCCCCTCGCAATGAGCCGCTAAATGCAGCGACGCATTCGCACAGGCTCCGGACCTTGCCGGAAAGAAGTATACAACCGCTTTAAGGCCTACGTTTTTAGTTAAAGAATTAAAAAGATCAAGGAACATTACTTACTATTAATGCATTGAGCTGCTGGCTCCTGCTTTTGTTAAACAGCCCCCCACTGCCGATGAGGGTTCATAAAACAGAAGCACTCGTCAATTGTGCCAACTATGCCCGCCCTTTTTCGCCCCCTTCTTCATTAATAGACACTGTACTTTAGCTTCTATGAATGAAAAGTACTCTATGAATGGACGACAGGTGGGTGAAAGAAAGGTCTGCCTCCTCCATTCATATGTGAGGTTGTTTGCATTTTCTTTAGTCAACACTGATTTTAAGAGTCGGTTCACACTAGGGCGACACGACTTCCAGCGCGACTTTCAGAGGCGACTCCGACACGACTTGTGCATGAACCACAGGGCGATCTGGGGTGATTTACAACACGACTTGACTTGAAGTCGTCTCCAGGACAGGAGACTTTCCAGTGGCCAATCAAACAACAATCAGCTCTAAGGGAGGGAGGGGGGGAGGGAGGGAGAGGTTTGCCTGAGAAATGTATGTTATCTTCCTGGAAAGTCGCTTCAGTTAAGACAGTGATCAGACTTGGAGGCGACTTCCATTGAAATCAATGGGTACAAATCGCCTACAAGTCAGATTGAAGTAGTACAGGAACTTCTTTTGAAGTCGGAGCAACTCGAGTCGTGTGTATTAACACCGCTCCCATTCACTTGCATTGTTTTTCTCGACAGCGCGACTTGCGACGACTTGAGGCGACTTCAAGTCGTATCCCAAGTCGCCCCAGTGTGAACCGGCTCTGAGTCTTCTGTGTAATACATGGAGATGGGAAAATCATGCATCATACTCGTTGTTTTTTTTTTTTTTTTTTACTTTTTCTTTTATGCAGGTATAAAGTAGGCCTGTAATGAAATATTGGAGAAATTGTATTTTAGTGGTTGTTATACTGACCTGGAAGTCCATGTAAACTTGCTGTATAAGCATGCTTGTTCCAGGTTAATGCTCTCCACTGAATCCGAAGGGTCAACGTGAACCATTTTCAACAAATGCTTCTAGATGCAAACGCGGCTAAAGGGATGTTTTTAGACGCCTGTTTCTAACGTCCCGTGTACATGAAGCCTAATGGCAAGCTCTTGGATTGCATTCTCCCACTACAAAACATTGTAGTTGGGCAAATGGATTATGCATTTACTAACAGACCAGTTTAAAAAGCAACAAGTGATTTAGAAAGCTGTTAAATTTATCTGGGGAACATTGTGCAGGCACTAGATTTAACTTTTTTTTTTTTTAAACCCAGTGCAGCCAGATTATCATTTGTTGCCCGTTCTTTTGGATAGGACTTCCTCCAGTTGGGACTTGAGCAGAATTTGGCCTTAAAGGGTTTGTATTTTTTCGCCTTAATGCCCCCCCCCCCCCCCTTTTTACTTGCCTGAGCCCCGAATTTCCCTCGGCGAGGACATACTGTCCCTCTCTCCAACGGGGTCCTGGCACTTGATTTGATTGATAGCAGCGCAGCCATTGGCCCCTGCTGCTGTCATTCAAATTCAACGATGCAGGGGTGGGGCCGAGTCCGGCATTCGTGTCTATGGACGCAAATGCTGGACTTGGGAGCCCTCCGCAAGGTAACACCCTGGGAGAGCGCTTCTCCTAGGGGGTTATCTGATGGGAG
Source organism: Rana temporaria (assembly GCF_905171775.1). Taxonomy (NCBI): domain Eukaryota; kingdom Metazoa; phylum Chordata; class Amphibia; order Anura; family Ranidae; genus Rana; species Rana temporaria. Next base: position 114,160,742 of record NC_053493.1, on the reverse strand, counting down.
GAGGAGCCGCGAGAGCCGCCGGAGGACCACAGAAGAGGAGGTTCAGGACAACTCTGTGAAAAATTAGCTGCATAGTGGAGGTAAGTATGATAGTTTTTTTTTTTTTTTTTTTAAATAAAAAACATAAGCTTTACAACCACTTTAAGTACTTGTAAGGTTTTTCTTGTAGAACCTTTTTTTATATACTCTTTCTGAGTTGGCTGCTCTGTCATGCAAAAAGCCTTTCCTGGTTCTTCACATGGAAAAAGTAGACTTGCGTCCATGACTCTGCTCTGTACCCAAGGTGGTCCCAGCATATTGAACCTAAATGGAGCCATGCACTTCCTATCTTTTGTGCCCTGCTCCAAAGTATCCCAGAGAAATTGCTCTTCACTGTTAGGGTCTATCTAACTGCCACAGCCTTTGTTTGAAAAACACAGACTTTCTCTATGTATTGCTGACAATGTCTCGTCAAGGACACTGCTTCTAAGTCCACCATTGCTAAGTGGATAAGACATTTTGCCTTGGTGGCTTATGCTTCTAAATACAAGGCAACACCCAGCACCACCACACTCTTCCAGATTGGTGGGAGGTTTCTGTCATCAAGCTTCTGTTGCCCAGCTTCTTAAGCCCGCCACCTGGTCTTCAGGTGAAACTTTCTGTAAGTTCTACCAAGTAGATGTCCAGGCCTCTGTTAAAGCAGCTAGGGTTGCGCCGATTCCGAGGATTGGCAAATGCTACGATGCTTGATCCGTTCCCTGGGCAGTCAGGGATGATCAGTGCAAGGGGGGGTTACAAGCACTGATCTCCCTGCGTAGATATTAATTAAGCAGCGGACAGTTGCTTCTCCTCTCAAGCTATTCCCCCCCATGGCTTTTAGCTGATTTAGTGAAATCTATACAGGGAGAGGTACTTGTAACTTCCCCACACCAATTACCCCTGACTGTCCCCTGTGTCCTCCCCTCCATGCTCCTACACCCCGCACCCAGATCTGTCAGGATGGAGAGCGGAGGAAGGAGACGTTAAATATGTTCATTTACCGGCTCCTTACCTTTCTGAATGAACAGTCTCGGCGATCACTCGCTCTTTCCATTCATAACTGAGCATCGTAAACTGTGTTCACTATGCTTCAGTTTATGAATGAAAAGGAGCCTCTGTCTCCTGTCCATTCATCTTCAGTGCAGCTGAGGCTGCAGAGAAAGGGACTGGGAAATCGGTGTCCTCAGTCTCTTTCCCTGTCTCAAAACAGAGTTGTCATGGATCTGTTTAAACCCCTGATATCTCACTAAAGCCCCCCCCACCCCCAAAACAGGGCTAATAAATAAAATAATAATAAAAAAAAAGAATTTGTAATATTTTTAAAAGTTAAAATTGTAAAAAAAATACAATTACAAATATTAAGTACAATACAGAACATAGGCCACCATACCATCCCTTCCATTTCTGTGTTCTACATTTCTTTCTAAAAAAATTGAGGATTCATGATGTGGGGTAGGATTAAAGCGCTACACCCATGGGGCATGTCCAAGCGCTTTTCCAGTGTCTTATCACCTGAAAGTAGAAGCCTATAACCCAGGGTCTATAAATATCCAGTCTGTGCCATGCACTGTACTCCAATATATAGAATTTTTACAAATAAGTCCATATAATTCATTTTTTTTCCAAGAAAGGCTGAATTGAGATACCGTAAGTTCGTGTTGTGCAAGGGTCTGTGTTGAAGGACTTTGGGCTTGTCAATGACACCAATTTGGGATGCTGCAGAGATCATTCAGAATTCATTGAACGATCTATTTGATCTGCAATTGATCTTCTGACCTGCATTTAGCCTGCTTCAAGTAGGTTAAGTCTATGGACTTAAGGGAAATACAAAATCATCTAATGCAAAAAGAAAAAAAGCTTACTGACTTTCGTATAGTTCAAGGTAATTATACCAATGAATAACTTATGTCTAAGACAGGGCTCGACAAATCCCGGGTGCCAGGTCGCCATGGCGACTAGAAATGGTGTCCTGGCGACTTGGCTTGGAAGGTGGGCAAAAAAAATAAAATAATTTTTTTTGTTAGCTGGCGCCATCTGGTGGTGAGCCGTTGGTATTACAAGTTATTACCACCAGATGTGTGAGCTGGCAACATCTGGTGGTGGACATTGGTATTACAAGTTAAGCATTACAAGTTAAACAGCAGTTCTAATGTAATTTTTCACTATTTTTCACTGCCATCTTCTTCCATCTAATTAGAACCCCCAAACATTATATATATTTTTTATCCTAACACCCTAGAGAATAAAATGGCGAACGCTGCAATACTTTCTGTCATGCCGTATTTGCGCAGCGGTCTTACAAGCGCACTTTTTTGGGAAAAAATTACACTTTTTTTAATTAAAAAATAAGACAACAGTAAAGTTATCCCCATTTTTTTTTTTTTATATTATGAAAGATAATGTTACGCCGAGTAAATTCATACCCAACATGTCGCGCTTCAAAATTGCGTCCGCTCGTGGAATGCCGACAAACTTTTACCCTTTAAAATCTTCATAGGCAACGTTTAAAAAATCTACAGGTTGCATGTTTTGAGTTACAGAGGAGGACTAGGGCTAGAATTATTGCTCTCGCTCTACCAATCGCGGTGATACCTCACGTGTGGTTTGAACACCGTTTACATATGCGTTTACATATGCGGGCGCTGCTCACGTATGTGTTTGGGACGGGGTGCGTTTTCTGGCTCCTAACTTTTTTAGCTGGCTCCTAGATTCCAAGCAAATTTGTCAAACCCTGGTCTAAGAAATAAAAAAAAAAAAACAATTTTTGGTATATTTAGCCAGCTAGTAACCAAATTTAAAGTATCAATTCAGTTTTTTTTTTTTTTTTTTTACAAACTGTTTCATCAATTACCGTATATACTATATACTTGAGTATAAGCTGACCCGAGTATAAGCCAAGGCCCTAATTTTACCACAAAAAAATGTAAAAACGTATTGACTCGAGTATAAGCCTAGGGTGAGAATGCAGGAGCTACTGTAAGCGGAAAAGAGGGTCAACAATGCCCATTTGCAGCCTTGCGGTGCCCATTGTAGCCTTACGGTGCCCATTCTCACTGTGCCCATTGTAGCCTTACTGTGCCCATTCTCACTCTGCCTATTGCAGCCTCAGTGTACCTGTATTCTTGATAGGCTGTGGGCATCCATTTTTCAAAAGTAGTGGCTTCCTCCTGGTCCATGATAGGCGTTTGACATTGTGTTCAGCTACTGCCTATCACGGAGGTCCTCTCATCCTCGGACTCAGTTTCCCAGCAGACAGTGTTCCGCCAATCACAGACCACCTTTCATCCTCGGACAAGAGGACGTCCATGATAGGCAGAACACTGAACACAGTGTCTGCTGGGAACGTCCGAGGATGAGAGGACCTCCATGGTAGGCGGTAGCGGAACACGGTGTCAAGAGCCTATCGCGGACCAGGGGGAAGCCGCGACTTTTGAAAAATGGACGCCGGCGACTGACTCGAGTATAAGCCGAGGGGGCTATTTTCAGCCCTAAAAAAAGGGCTGAAAATCTCGGCTTATACTCGAGTATATACGGCAGGGCTGTGGAGTCGGAGTCGAGGAGTCGGAGTCGGGGGAAATTTTGGGTACCTGGAGTCGGAGTCGGCAAACAATGCACCGACTCCGACTCCTACTAAATTTAGATTGGAATTAAAAAAAAAATTCCAACAGGAGTTTTATAAAGCACTAAAAGAAGTTGAAAAGTATGATCGCTCATCAAAACTTACTGTTGAAGAAGCCATCCTTGTTTATCCAGAGATCGTTAGTGATGTGGCCAGAATAGTTACTGCAATGCCACCCACCCAAGTCAGTGTCGAAAGATTATTTTCAGCCCTAAAAATAATAAAGTCTGACTTTAGAGCCTCTATGAAAGAGGATCTGGCAGAGGCAATTCTCTTCCTTAGAACTCTACATTGAATTGATTTGCATTTGCTAAGCCTAGAACTACATTTCAAGATTAATATAAACCATTTCTAGGTTTTACAGATTTTGTTTTTGGTTCATTATAGATAAGCTTTGTTTTTGTTCTAAAACAACCAAATAATGTGGTTTGTATTTTTGAACTGGTAAAAATCCTGTTCCTGATGTTTATGCCTGCTGCTACTATCCAGCCACTTGATTGTTTTCATTGTGTTTGTCTTTTGCTTAAACTGTGCAATACAGTAGACTGTTGGCTTCCCAGCCAGTAGTCCTGTGGTAGGCAGGGCCATCTTTTCCATTGGGCACGCTGGGCAGTTGCCCGGGGGCCCCCACCGGCTGCCCAGCAACCCCAGTAAAAAATTATGGAGAGTGACGGGTTAGAACTGCCCATGCCCAGTTCGCGGAAATCACAGAGAAGATCCGGTCCTCCACGAGTGCGGGGGGTTGCTGATGTAAGGGGGGAGTGAATGCAAAAATGTAAGGGGGCACTGATATAAAGGTTCCCCCTCCTATATTAGTGACCCCCCTTACCTTAGTGTATTTAATCTAAGGAAGGTGGTCTCTGGTCACCAGAGTACCCCCCACATCAGAGTCTGCAGGATTCCCCCTTACAATGCAAGGGGGAACTCAGTCTGCGGACCCTGATGTAAGTGGGAAAGAGAAAGCAGTGGACTCTGATATAAGGTTGTCTCTGGTCACCATAGCCCCCCTCCACATCAGAGTTCCCCCCTTAGATCATGATCTGCAGCGTTCCCCTTTACATAAGAGTTCCCTTTCACTGTAAGGGGGAATCCTGCAGACTCTGATGTAAGAGGAAACTCTGTGCTGGCTGGGTTATAGTAACCTGACCTTCATGTCAATGAAGACATTTTTTTTACTTTTGTTTAACTTAAACACATTTCTAATAGCACTAGCTATATGTTTATAGTTTAAATACTGACATTTGCATTGTTGGGCACTGAAAACTGTAATTTTAGGTACTTTTTTTGCAGTGGCAGTAAAAAATGTGGTTCTGCCAGTAAATGTTATGATTTTTGTCAGTAATTCTTGTGCGTAATTGTGTAGACAGGACCCCAGTGCACTGTATTGCCCAGGGGCCTATAATGCTCTTAAGATGACACTGGTGGTAGGTTGTGTTTCTTTCCCTCAAGGAATGTATAAAATACATTTGCATATTAATACAGAGGAGTCGGAGTCAAGGAGTCGGAGTCGGAAGTACATAAAACTGAGGAGTCGGAGTCGGAACATTTATCTACCGACTCCACAGCCCTGATATACGGTACATAAAATAGTAAGCAAACTGCTAACAAGAACTGAGGAAAATACAGTTTATCTTACCCGGTGTGCCTTTAATGAAAGGAAAACGTTACGCCTTGCCTAAGGCGTTCTCGAACTGTGTACAGCCGTGGTACTGGCACTGGTTGGTTTGTGCATTTTTTTGCAGGGGAAAAAGCTATTTATACACGAAAGCCAAAACAATATCGATTTCACCCAAAAAAAAAATTATAGGTAAATATGGTTATCAGGAGTTTTATTATTGAGCAAGTATTTTACCGCAAGCTTCAAGCATATTATTGTTATAATACGCTTGAAGATGGAGCTGATTTGGTAAGCTCTGACTCCTGCTGCTGTTATTTGCATGTAGCCTGGCAGGAAGTTGTAAAATCCATCTGTTACAAAATGACCGTTTTATTCAATAAATGTGTAGGGGGGGAAACATTTAGAATAATGTCTTTCAATTTTGCTAATTTTAATTTTTTTTTTATTTTAAGGTGATTACTTGCAGAGAATGATATTTAAAAATGAGTTGGTAATTTTACTAAGTTATAACTTATTTTCGAACATCTTTGCTGACGTCAGCTTAAAGTGGACTAATTATGTTGTTATACGCATTTGAATTGACAGGGCATATGTCAGTATTGCACAATCACATTATTAAACTACTGCATTCTTAGCTCTGTTAGTTTTTTTTCTTACACGTGGACTCACCTTAGGTTATTATTTTCCATCTCTGACCCCATTGAACCATTTCCTTCATTTCATGCCATCTTGGGACATCATCAGTACAAGAGGTAGAAGAAATGGGGTGGTAGTGAAGTTATCACTGAAAAAAAGTAAACATTGTCAGCAATAAAACTACAGTGGAACCTTTTGGATTACGAGCATAATTGGTTCCAGAAGACTGATTGTAATCCAGAGAACTCATATATCAAAGTGAGTTTCCCCATAGAAGTCAATGGAAACTCGGATAATTCATTCCACAGTGACTTCTATGGTATGCAGTATCGCATGTGGCCAGAGGTGGGGCGGCTCCGAATGTCACCGGCGCCCCCACACGTCTGGCCAAATACAGTACTGCACACCGCAGAGGCTTGAATCCTGCTTGTTTGGGTCAAGATAAATAAAAAATAATAGCTGGTATTGCGAAGCGCTCGTTAACTGCATTACTTGCAATCCAAGGTATTACTGTGTTGTCATAAAGCAGCGGTCCGCCTAGAAAAAAATATTTATATTCTAAAAATTCTGCAGCTGCTGACTTTTAATAAATGGTAACTTTCCTGTCCAGGGTGCCCACGATGTCAGCAGCCGAAGCCGAGCAATCTCTCGGCTGCCCCCGCCACCATCCTCGGTGAGGGAATCGGGAAGTAAAGCGTTGCAGCTTCACTTCCCGGTTCCCTACTGCGCATGTGCGAGACGCGCTGCACGTCTTCACTGGTCCCTGCTGTCTCCTGGGACCAGTGTGTTTTCCAGAAGACAGCGGTGGGGACGGGAAGGGGCGTGACTCCCGTGGGTGCAAATACCTGTATTATAGGTATCTGCACCCTCCTCCCCCCTGAAAGGTGCCAAATGTGACAGCGGAGGGGGGGGGGGGAGGGTTCCAAACAGCGGAGGTTCACTTTTTGTGTGGACCTCCGCTATAAGTTCTTTTTTTTTTTTTATATTTATATATCTTTATCTCTCTAGAAAGCGAGAGGAAATCTCCTTTTTTTTTTTTTTTTTAAGTGGTAGTAAAGGCTTTCTGATCTATAACTACAGGTAAGCCTATAATAAGGCAGGTACAGTAAATATCCCCTAAACGTGCACCGTTTAGGAGGTATTTACTTTAGCAGCGCCTGTGATGTCTCAATGGACGGCGTGACTCCCATGCACTGTAGTGACGCAGTTGCGGCCCCACCAGTCAAATGGAACCCAGAAGGAAGACCGGGTAAGAATGGAAGCCCTGTCAGCGGTGACAACATGCCGCTGGAAGGCTTCGTTTTCATATGTCTTTCATAAAGTGCTAGTATGTGTTGCAGTCTAGCACACTTTGACGACTGAGAATTTCTCTCACTTTAGAGAGATTCTCAAGAATGGGATTGTGCGCTGCTTTCACCTATTTTGTCTTACACAGGAAGGTTATTGTTGACCTTTGAACATGGAAACCAGGACAGATCCTCCTGGCATTTGTCTAGCATTGTGTTAATAGATAACCTTTGATTTAAACAAGTCTTTGCAACAACAATACCTTTTAGAAAAATGGAAAACGAGAGCGAGACTTGGTACCTGGCAGGCTGGCTTCTGTGGCTAGTCAGCACTTGTATCTTCTCATGTGTAACAGTACAATTCCTGCTCCGTTTTAAATAACTACTGAAGACTTTTGGATGGAAGTGAAAACTTCAGACTTTTAAATGGGGATAGAAAGTGTTTTGTGTGTGATTTTTGGACAGTATACCAGTAAGGAGCTATCGTCCAAAATATTTAGCAAAGGCAAATTGTTAATGCATCTGTTTAGCCCTTACAATCCAGAGCAATTACATTTTAGCAATGGGCCTACTAAAGTTGTATTACTTAACCACTTAAGTCCCGGACCAAAATGCAGGTAAAGGACCAGGCCCCTTGTTGCGATTCGGGACTGCGTCGCTTTAAGTGACAATTGCGCGGTCGTGCGACGTGGCTCCCAAACAAAATTAGCGTCCTTTTTTCCCCACAAATAGAGCTTTCTTTTGGTGGTATTTGACCACCTCTGCGGTTTTTATTTTTTGTGCTATAAACAAAAATAGAGCCACAATTTTGAAAAAAATTCAATATTTTTTACTTTTTGCTATAATAAATATCCCCCAAAAATATATATATAAAAAAAAATTTCCTCAGTTTTGGCCGATACGTATTCTTCTACATATTTTTGGTAAAAAAAAATCGCTATAAGCGTTTATCGGTTGGTTTGCGCAAAATGTATAGCGTTTACATAATAGGGGATAGTTTTATTGCATTTTTATTAATTTTTTTTTTTTTTTACTACTAATGGCGGCAAACAGCGATTTTTTTTTTTTTTTTTTCGTGACTGTGACATTATGGCGGACACTTCACACAATTTTGACACATTTTTGGGACCATTGTCATTTTCACAGCAACAAATGCATTTAAAATGCATTCTTTATTGTGGAAATGACAGTTGCAGTTTGGGAGTTAACCACAGGGGGCGCTGAAGGGGTTATGTTTCACCTAGTGTGTGTTTACAACTGTAGGGGGGTGTGGCTGTAGGAGTGATGTCATCGATTGTGTCTCCCTATAAAGGGGTTGACACGATGGATGCAGCCGCCACAGTGAAGCACGGGGAAGCCGTGTTTACATGCGGCTCTCCCCGTTCTTCAGTTCCGGGGTCCGATCGCGGGATGTGTGTGTGTGTGTGTGTGTGTGTGTGTGTATAGCGCAACTTACCTGTTTTGTATATATATATATGTATGTGTGTGTACATACATACATACATACATACATACATACATACATACATACATATGCTCTCTCTGCTGCTGCTCTCTGATGAAAATGGCAGAAATAGTTTAAAAATATATGCTTTCAGAGCTTTGGGAGGGTCTACAATGTATGTGGTATAAACGCTGATAAACGCAAACGTGGTAAAACGCTGCAAAATTCACGGCAAAAACTGGCGTTTTAAACAGTTTTTTGCTGCTGAAAACGTGTGTTTAGATGTGTTTGCATTTGCTTCTCGTGTGCATGGCGCCTAAGACACCAAAGTCATACAGAGGGGCTTATTTATCATGCAGTGAATGACATTTAGCAAACATCCTCTGCAGATAAACCCATCACTGTAATTTAAGACCTACACCAGGAAATTACATCTGCAGGGAATGTTTAATGAATGTCGCATTCCCTGGTTTATATTTATGCCCTGCACGGTACCTATAAACAGTATTTACTTTGGACGCTGCCATATTTTATTCACATATAACATTAAGCCTAGGTTCACATTGGAGCGATTTGTCATGCGATTTTTAGAGATCAAATTGCATGACAAATCGCAGCCTAATGGCGGCAATGGCATTGTTCCAATCGGTGCGACACTGCACTACTTTTGACATTTGGATGCAACTTCAATAGACATGTGTATGAAGCCACACTGATGTCTATCAAGTAGCACCTGAAATCGCACTGACCTTGCTACTTTAAAAATCGTACTACTTCACTTGAAGTAGTGCAATTTCAAAGCAGCATCAATGTGAACCAGGGCTAAAGCTCTGCAATTTTGCACAGAATCGCAAGATCATGGAAATCACATTGTTCACAGTGCATTACATTTTTTTTATTTTTTTTTGTTTTCTTTATCTCTTCTGTTGCTTTTTCCTGCTATCTGGTTCAGATGCGAATCACATGTCATTAGTTTTGAACACTAACTGAGAAAAAATACGAGGGGTTCCCCAATCCATACCAGGATTGGGGAACCCCAATCCTGGTATGGTCCCCCCAATCTATACCTGATCCTTATCCAAGCTTGCAGCCTGGCAGGCCAGGAAAGTGAGGGGTTGATAAAGACAAGGGCCTCTTCCTCCAGAACACTGGTTGGTTGTTGTGGGGGTCTGCGGTCAGGGGGTTTTTATCATGAGTAGCAGAATGCATTTTGTAGTGTCATTTTTGCCATGTGTTAGAAATATCTTTATAAATTGACAACTTTGTGTAAAAAAAAAAAAAAAAAAAAAAGTCCCCCCCCCACACCCATTTTCCAAAAACTTGTGGAAAAAAATGACATGTTCAAAAGACTCATGCCTCGTAGAATATACATGGGGGTGTTTTCTTTCCAAAATGTCTCTTTGCATTGGGCCTCTGTATGTGGCCAGGTTGTGGAAAAATCTCACACATATGATATCGCCACACTTGGGAATTTAAGAATATATTTTAGGGTGTTTATTGCCTGATTACCTATGCCATGTGTAAGAAATAACTTGTTAATATGACAAGTTTGAAAAAATGTGTAGAGGGGGCTGAACCACTCGGTGCTACTGAATAGTGAACCAAAGTGTTAAGTGAGAAATAGATTAAATTAAACTCTCTCTTAAAACATGTGTGTGTATGTGTATATATATATATATATATATATATATATATATATATATATATATATATATATATATAATAATACTAGATTCCAAAAGTGTCTCTGTATCCAAAGGAAGACCCCTCAGAATCTGTAAAAAAAAGTATTTTTTTACAGATTCTGAGGGGTCTTCCTTTGGATACAGAGACACTTTTGGAATCTAGTATTATATATATATACACATGTTTTAAGAGAGAGTTTAATTTAATCTATTTCTCACTTAACACTTTGGTTCACTATTCAGTAGCACTGAGTGGTTCAGCGCCCTCTACACATTTTTTCATTTATCACAATTATTATTGTTTTTGAGGAGCAGCTTTTATTATAATATTTTTTAATTTTATTTAAATTTTGTTGTTTGCCGCTGAATGTTATTTTTCTACTATGACAAGTTTGTGGAGAAAAAAAAGACGATGAATTTTCCAAAAACTTTAGGCAAAAATTGCAACTTCAAAAAACTCACTATGCCTCTTACTATGCCTCTTACTAAATAGCCGACATGCGAGTCGCCGTGTAGAGCTGACTGCGCAGGCGCCATATAGAGCCGACTCGCAGGTCGGCTATTTACGGAAAACTGGCGAAGCGCTTTATGCGACATGGGAAGATTTTCACCAGACGTCAATCAGCTAAGCTTTCAATAGGAACGCCCACTCCCGCGGGAATCGGAGCCCGGAAGCCTGGGCGAAAATAACAATTACATGGTATGTACGGAGGAAAAAAAAAATACCAGCAATACTTTACGTTGGTATGCTGGATGTAATTTTCGAATTTTTTTTTTTTTAGGGTGAACCGCCGCTTTAAAGCACAGGAGTTAGCTGGGGGTAGTTTAAAGAACCCCCTTTTTTTTCCTTGCATTGTGAGGCCTCATGCACACTGGATTTTAAAATAACGTTATAAAAACGCCAGTAGCTTTGCAGTGAGTTTTTCAACTTTTTTTCAGCTTTTTTCAAAGTTTTTTCAATAGCGTTTTTTTTGCGTTTTTTTTTTTTTTGTTGAAGAATTTTTTTTAATTTTTTTTTTTTTAATGGATCAAAAACGTTAAACGCTGGTGAGTGACATTTTTGAGCGTTTATCAGCATTTATCAACGTTTATCAGCGTTTATCAGTGTTAGAGCATTTTTACAGCTGAAAAACGTCTCTCAGAACCCACTAGTTTTGAGGTTTTGTTACTGCTCACAAATGCCACTGTCCAAAACTGCTGATAACAGCCTATGTGTGCATGGACACATAGGATAACATGATGGAGAGTTTGACTGTAGAAAAAAACGTCTACTGCCAAAAACTGCTGCTGTAAAAACGTTCAAAAACGTCCAGTGTGCCTGAGGCCTGAAAGCAAAGGTTCATTTTCAAGTTGGGTGACAATAGAAAAAAGATTGATCTGTTTAGATGATCAGATAGTTTGCATATTGGCAACCATTGCCGCTTCAGAGACTGTCAAAATTGCTTAGTAGGTTTATATTTAGATTAGATTGCCGTTCTTCCTTCATTAAAATAGGTGTCCTTTTTCACACCCTGCCTTTCATTTGCTGTCAGCGGTTTTGCTATGCGAGTATTTTTAAAAATGTTGTGATTTTACTTTTTTCCAGGTCTTAATGCAAAATGAATATAATTAAAGAGAACAAGGACCTGGCCTGCTTCTATACCACAAAGCATTCCTGGAGGGGAAGGTATTTTTCAAGTTTGTTCTTCTTTTTTTGAGTAGATATTTTGTTATCTGTAATTGGAATTTTGTGTATCTCTAAACCAACAACAGACATATAATACATTGCAGTTTGCTAGTCTTTTAGATATGTGTGTGTGTGTTTATTTAATTATTATATTTTGCTTTAAAACTTTTTTGTAAGTAATTAACAGATTTGGCTTGAGGCCCGCAGAAAATGTAGTTACAAATCATTAACATAGGAATAATGTAGATTTAAACACAGAAGTATTAAATGCACTGAGGTACAACATTTGGACATTACCATTGTTAAAAAATAAGTATTATTTTTTTGCCTAGGTGGATGCAGCATTGTTCCCCTGCCAGCTCTAACATTGAGAACCGAGCGATCAAACACTGCAGAGCGCTCTGTTGTCAGAGCTCCCTGAGCTGAGAGCTGGTGACTGTCAGTTGCCAGCTCTCTGTTCTGCCCTCCCACGCTCACTTGAGTTCTTGGCTTTGGAGGAAGCAGGAGTGGCCGGCTCAGGCTCTCAGCAGCTCACTGAGAGGCTAAGCAGGGTGCCGGTTCAGGCATATGGGAAAATCCCGACTTCATTTTTGCGATCTTGCCTGAGCTTGGACCGGCTCTGTGAAGTCAGCGGACTGCAGCCTACTGTCTGCTTAAAACGGGTCACGGTATTCCAGAACGAACTATTTGTGGAAGAGGTAAAGCCAGGAGTGCTGGTGAACGTAAGAGGAGGATTAGGGCTGTCCTCTGCAAAAGCATGACATATTTACTATAACCAAAAAAAAAACACTTGGCAGGATAGTAACAAACTATGGTGTGTGTGTGTGACTTGTATATACTGAAATTTTCTTTTCTTTATCGTTACATCACGGGACACAGAGCGGCATTCATTACTATATGGGTTATATGGAGTACCTTCAGGTGATGGACACTGGCAATCTCAAACAGGAAATGCCCCTCCCTATATAACCCCCTCCCATAGGAGGAGTACCTCAGTTTTTACGCCAGTGTCTTAGGTGTTGGTCATGGTTTAGCTTGCCTCCGCATCCTTGGGATTAGGTGAGCTAACCGGTTCTGTCCAAAGGCCTCAGCGCTAAAGTGGTCAGTAACCGGACCCCAAACCCTTGGGGTATAGCCCATAATGCTTTTCTTTTTAGAGAGCTGGACCCTGGGCCCAGAACTTAGAAACCTTTGGGTGCCTAATGTTTCTGTTGCCAGAGTGCTATATGGGCCCAGGACAGTGGATCCTTCATAGGAACCCAGGGCCTGAAGGTCTAGACATCCCCACGGAGATGGGGGAAGATTGGGCCTCTTGCTTGGCAAAGTCCTGCGGCATGGAGCAGGTAAGTGAGGGGAAAACTTGCGGAACTTGGTTCTTAGCAGGTTTTTTCTGGGGGGTCACAGGGGACATGCCTAAAGTTATGCGCTGCATCTGGCAAACTAGTCACATATCTTAATGATAGGATGGCTCTATGTGTATTTTTTTCCCCATAAGAAGTGACCTCCCTTGTAGTGTTGGAAAAGCATTTGAGTAGGGCCTGTGTAATATAAAGTGTATGTGTGTGTCAGAGAGCTATGCTTACCTGCAAGCCTCCAGGCGATGCTCCATCAGTCTTCCTCCTCAGAGCCTGCAAGCAGGCAAAACGCTGACCTCCTCGTGGTTCCAGCTGGAGCAGAGAGGCTCCCTTCCCCCCAACCCCCCCCCTATCGGCGGGCGCGCGCGCGCGTTCACGTGTTATAGGCGCAATTCGCGCCGTTTAGCTGAGGGGGGAAGGGTGGGTCAGTGGTTTAAGGAAGGGGCGGCCCTTCCTTTTCGTTCCAAACAGCATTCGATACATTGGAACTGGGGAGGAAAGACCAGAGCGGCAGCACGGGGCGCCGAGGACACACAGTGGCCAAAAAGAATATTGCAGTCTTCAGAAGACTGTTTTCAAGCCTAGAAATAGGCTGTTTCTTTCCATCTCATAGTTTTTCTTGCAATACTACTCAGGGGGACAGAATGATTTTTCTTTCCTGGATTTGAAACAAAAAACAAAAAAAAGAAAAAAAAAAAGAAAAGGAAAGATTGAAAAAAGATTGAAAAAAAAAAAAAAAAAAAGTCATCTAGGGGAGAGGAAGCATTTTTTATCCCCCAAACAGGTGTTTGGGCAATTAACTTTTATAGTTCCAAGTACCAATAGGTAGCAGGTGTACCTCGGTATTGTACCATGGCATCCGGGTCAGAGGGTACAAGAGGTGGGGATTCCCCCAGAGAGTCTGAGGTCTCGGACAAAGCTATGCCGCTGCTTTCCCCACAGGGAGCCTTGGGGCCATCGGGATCTGGGGCTGAAGCTGGCGCGGGTCAGTCCAACCCTAAGATGGTCACGGACGAGGTATTACTCACCTCTTTAAGAGAGATGGAGAAAAGAATGGGAAAAATGATAGCCACAGCTATGCGGGGCAGTAAGCGGATTAGATCTCCGTCGCCCGAGCGTGGACCCTCAGAAGAGGAGGTCCTTTCCTCAGGGGAATTGGACGATCTCTTGGACAAGGACCAAGTAGGTTCAGGGATCGAAGATCCGGATACAGAGGAGTCTGGAGCAGTCTCCCAAGGGGAGGGCTGGTGGATTCAAGCCTTAACGGACTTGGTCCATAATGCATTCAACTTGCCAGTACCAGATCTCCAGGTATCGACGGTTTCAGCTTTGGGCTCACTGAGGGCGCCTCAAAGCAATGCAGTGTTTCCGATCCACCCTCTATTAGAGGGAGTTTTGTTCCAAGATTGGAACAAGCCAGATAAAATCTTCTTACCACCTAAAAGATTCTCTGCCCTATATCCTATGGAAGATACATTTTCCAAGAAATGGGCTACTCCTGCAGTGGACGCAGCCATCTCATGTGTTAACAAGTCGTTAACATGCCCTGTAGAAAACATACAGGTATTCAAGGATCCAGTTGATAAACGCTTGGAAGCACTACTTAAGAACTCCTTCACTACGGCAGGGGCAGTAGTACAGCCAGCTGTGGCTGCGATTGGGGTTGCTCAAGCATTATCGGATCAAATTAAGCAGATGCTTAAACTTATTCCTGCCCAGCAGGCAGAAGAATTTTCGGATGTCCCTAGGGCCATATGTTTTACAGTAGACGCAATTAAGGATTCTATCCAGCAAGCGTCACGTTTATCGTTATCCCTTATCCATATGAGAAGACTCTTATGGTTAAAGAGCTGGGAGGCCGAGCCCCCATGCAAGAAGCTCCTGGTAGGGTTTCCCTTCTATGGAGGACGACTCTTCGGAGAAGACCTAGATAAATACATTCAGACCATTTCAAACGGCAAAAGTACTCTCTTGCCAACTAAGAAGAAGTTTCAGGGGCCTGCGTTTAAACGACAGTACTCCCCTGGGCAGGGGCCCTCTAATGCCAAACAGTATCGACGGCCTCCTGCGAAAGCAAACTTCGGCTTCAACAGCAAGTCTCAAGGACAGGCTGCTAGAGGCAGAAAGCAGTGGTTTCGCAAACCAGCAAAACCAGCCCCCAAGCCCTTATGAAGGGGCGCCCCCACCCACGAAGGTGGGGGGAAGGCTGCGACTCTTTTCAGAGGTTTGGGAAGCCAGCATTCCCGACGAGTGGGTACGGTCTTCCGTGGCCACGGGCTACAAATTAGATTTCCTAAAGTTTCCTCCTCCTCATTTCCAGGAGTCGAGGATTCCAAACGATCCGGAGAAAGGAGCCGCATTAATGTCGGCATTAAATCATCTACTTTCCCAGGAAGTAATAGTAGAGGTACCAGTCCTGGAACAGGGACTAGGTTTCTACTCCAACCTATTCATCATCCCGAAGTCCAATGGAGATGTCAGGCCAATTTTGGACCTAAAGATGGTAAATGCATACCTAAAGATCCGCTCATTTCGGATGGAATCCGTGCAGTCAGCAGCTGCCACACTCCAAAAGGACGACTTCATGGCGTCCATAGACATAAAGGATGCCTACCTTCATGTTCCAATTTATCAGCCACATCAAAAATATCTACGCTTCATGGTGGCTTCGCGTCACTTCCAATTCGTGGCGCTTCCCTTCGGGTTGGCTACGGCCCCCCAGGTGTTCACGAAGGTCCTAGCTCCAATCCTAGCCAAACTAAGGATCCAAGGGGTCACGATCCTAGCCTACCTGGACGACCTCCTAGTCATAGATCACTCGTCTCCCGGCTTGGAGCGAGCAGTGGCCCTCACGGTCCAATACCTCGAGAAGTTCGGCTGGGTCCTAAATCGAGAAAAGTCAACTTTCCTGCCCACAAGGCAGTTGGAATATCTCGGCATGAGATTAGACACAGAACAACAGAGTGTTTCTACCTCTGAGGAAGGTCAAAGCCATCAAGGAATTAATCCTACTGGTTCTAAGCAAAAAGGAACCGACTATTCGCCTATGTATGAGGTTACTAGGCAAGATGGTGGCCACATTCGAGGCGGTACCATACGCCCAGAGTCACACTCGCATCCTGCAGGCAGCCATCCTGTCAGCATGGAGCAGAAGGCCACAGGCCTTGGATATCCCGTTGCCGCTCTCATCAAGAGTCCGACAAAGTCTGTGTTGGTGGTTAGACCCTCAGAACCTACTGAAGGGGAGATCTTTCAGCCCAGTGGCTTGGAAGATAGTGACCACAGACGCCAGCCTGACAGGCTGGGGAGCAATTTTGGATGGTTGCACTCGCCAAGGTACTTGGGCAAAGCTAGAGGAGCAGTTGCCCATCAACATCTTGGAGCTCAGAGCTGCTCGACTAGCCCTCAGGGCTTGGATGTCAAAATTGCAGGGGTTCCCGGTGAGAATCCAATCAGACAATGCCACGGCCGTGGCATACATAAATCACCAAGGGGGAACCAGGAGTCAAGCCGCTCAGAGAGAGGTGAGCTTGATTCTCCTATGGGCAGAGGCTCATGTGCCCTGCATATCGGCAATATTCATTCCCGGAGTGGACAACTTTCAGGCGGACTTCTTAAGCCGCCAGACTCTATGGCCGGGGGAATGGTCTCTGCATCCACAAATCTTTCAAGCACTCTGCCAAAGATGGGGAGTGCCGGACGTGGATGTCATGGCATCGAGACTCAACAAGAAGCTAGACAGGTTCATGTCCCGCTCAAGGGATCCGATGGCCTGCGGAACCGATGCGCTGGTTTGCCCTTGGCATCAGTTCAAACTTCTTTATGCGTTTCCCCCGCTTCAGTTACTACC
Source organism: Rana temporaria (assembly GCF_905171775.1). Taxonomy (NCBI): domain Eukaryota; kingdom Metazoa; phylum Chordata; class Amphibia; order Anura; family Ranidae; genus Rana; species Rana temporaria. The sequence continues at coordinate 114,143,565 of NC_053493.1, read as the reverse complement.
CCGCCTGCTGCGCAGGATCAGGGTGGAGCACATACCAGTCATCCTGGTAGCTCCAGCATGGCCCAGAAGGGCATGTTACTCACTAATTAAACTCTTCCTCTACGGCCAGACCTGCTATCGCAAGGTCCGATCCTCCACCCTGCCTTACGGCATCTAAATTTGACGGCCTGGAAGCTGAATCCCTGATTCTCAGGGGTAGAGGTCTGTCTCAGAAAGTAATCTCTACCCTAATCAGAGCCAGGAAACCGGTCTCTAGGGTGATTTATCACAGGGTCTGGAAGGCCTATGTAGGCTGGTGTGAGTCCAAGCTATGGCTTCCTCGCAAATTCACTATTGATAGAGTTTTAAGTTTTCTCCAGCTAGGAGTGGATAAAGGATTGGCATTAAGCACAATCAAAGGACAGATATCTGCTCTGTCAGTGTGGTTTCAGCGGCCGCTGGCCACCCACTCGCTGGTTAAGACCTTCCTTCAAGGGGTCTTACGTATTAAACCTCCAGTTAAATCCCCGCTTTGCCCGTGGGATTTAAACCTTGTTCTGTCAAGTTTACAGAAACAACCGTTTGAGCCGTTGGCTGAAATTCCTTTGGTTTTACTGACAAGGAAGTTAGTATTTTTGGTCGCCATAGTTTCCGCAAGAAGAGTATCGGAACTGGCGGCCTTATCCTGTAAGGAACCATATCTTATTTTTCATAAGGACAGGGTCGTTCTCCGCCCTCATCCTTCCTTCCTACCGAAGATATATCCAGTTTTCATTTGAACCAGGATTTGGTATTACCATCCTTCTTCCCTAAACCTACTTCCAGAAAGGAAGGGTTGCTGCATACCTTGGATATCGTCAGGGCCATGAAGGCCTATCTTAAAGCTACAAAGAAGATCCGGAAAACAGATGTGCTGTTCATATTACCGGATGGGCCCAAGAAGGGGCAGGCAGCTGCAAAGTCCACCATTTCTAGGTGGATTAAGCAATTAATCACTCAGGCCTACGGGTTGAAAGGGTTGCCTCCTCCAGTATCATTAAAGGCTCATTCTACTAGGGCCATGGGCGCCTCCTGGGCAGCACACCACCAGATCTCTATGGCTCAAGTTTGCAAGGCGGCAACCTGGTCTTCTGTCCACACGTTTACAAAATTCTACCAGTTGGACGTAAGAAGGAATACTGATACAGCCTTTGGGCAGGCAGTGCTGCAGGCTGCAGTTTGAGACCCTCGGATTCCGGGGGCTCCTCTTTTTTTGAGTTAAATTTAAAATTTAAGATTATTTTTCTCAACTAAGTTGGATTTATTATGATTTGAGTATATCTCTAAATTAAATCCTTTTGTCTTGGAGATGTTCTCCCTCCCCTCATTGTAAGCATTGCTTTGGGACATCCCATATAGTAATGAATGCCGCTCTGTGTCCCGTGATGTAACGATAAAGAAAAAGAGATTTTTAATACAGCTTACCTGTAAAATCTTTTTCTTGGAGTACATCACGGGACACAGAGCTCCCACCCCTCTTTTGAGGACCATTTTGGGAGGCATACTGCTTGCTACAAAACTGAGGTACTCCTCCTATGGGAGGGGGTTATATAGGGAGGGGCATTTCCTGTTTGAGATTGCCAGTGTCCATCACCTGAAGGTACTCCATATAACCCATATAGTAATGAATGCCGCTCTGTGTCCCGTGATGTACTCCAAGAAAAAGATTTTACAGGTAAGCTGTATTAAAAATCTCTTTTTTTGTAACATCAATAATGGTGATGATCAGCGACTTATGAGACTGCGATAGTGCAGTCGGAAATCTGCCACTGGGATGAACTGACCAACTGCCACTGACATCACCAGTGACATTAAGACTCCTTTCACACTGGTGCCGCCCGTAGCGTTGGTGGTAAAACGCTGCTATTTTACCATCAGATTTGTGGCGCATTTCGGCCAGTAGCAGGGTGCTTTTAACCCCCACTAGCGGCCAAGAAAGGGTTAATACCACCCGCAATGTGCCGCAAACGTTGGAGGCAGAAAAACTGAGCTCAACCTGCAGAAGTTGCTACATACATACCTGATCATCTCTTACGGTGCTGCAAAGCTGTTTAATTAAATGTGCCTGCTTTTTGCCTTTTATAGCAATTTACTATTTTTAAAGTCAATTCACAGCATTCTATTATGTGTCGGTATCAAATGCATATCTTGAATGTAAATGAAATGGCTTTTGCACTTTTTTTTTTAAATTTGAAGTGGACCCGTGCTATGCCTGTGCAGAGAAAGAACCCTGAATTAAAAGCTGGTTATACTTGCCTTCCTTTTGTACTTCCGGAGCTCTTTTCTTCTGCAGGATTGAGAAGAAGCTGCCTTGTGAAAGAGACAAGTCCTCAACCTAATAATAATCCTGAGCTTTAATTCTATTACTTTTATATTTTCCTATGACCCGATTAATGTCCTCAAAGTCATGTCTTCCAGAACCCCTTCCCCCAGCCCATAATGGCGCTTCAGTTGCTTTGGCTATTGGTAAAATGTATTTGGCCTGCCAATAAAACGTATGTGAATTTGACAAGCACTCCAGTTGTAGCTTAGGTAGGACTAATGACTTTTATTCCCCTGTGTGAAATCCCTCCCTAAGTACCATATCTCTTTGCTCAGTTGATTGGAATAGACGGTTGGTGTTTATGGAGGGGAGCAGGCACTATACTGTATGTGAATCTGATGCTTATACATTAATTGGCACAGATGGACTTAATGTGAAATAAAGTACATCATCTATTACTCAGTCATGTTATGAAAATACAGTGGGTGATGACAGAAGGTGGTTGCAGTGCACACGTAGTTGGGTTTTCTTAGAGTTTGGGCCCTTTCACACAGGGCTTTCCATGTGCGGGCTCCGCTTTGCTCATCGGGGATCGATTCGTCGATCCCCGCTGAGCAGGCAGATGACAGGTCTGTCTCTGCACACTGTGCTGGGACTGACCTGTCAGAGTGCCGCTCTTCCCTATGGGGGATCGGATGACGACGGACCGCAGAGTCCGTAGTCATCCGATCCGCAGATGAATGGAAAAATAGGGTTTTCCTCCGCCACACTTTTGCGGATCAGAGCGGGTGGCTCCATAGAGCTGCACGGAGCACCCATTCAGGTATGCCTAAAAAATTGACAGACGGACCTGAATGTGAAATGTGTGTATGTGTGTGTGTGTGTGTGTGTGTGTGTGTGTGTGTATATGTGTATGTATATATGTATATATGTATATGTATATGTATGTATATATATATATATAGAGAGAGATATATATATATAGATAGATAGATAGATAGATAGATAGATAGATAGATAGATAGATAGATAGATAGATATAGATGGATGCGAAGGACCCCTTGTTGTCAAAGTGCGTTTCTTGGACGAAAACTGCGTCAGCGCCTGATTGTCTAAACTCCCTTAGTGCCAGATGCCTTTTCCTATCAGAATTTAAGCCATGTACATTCAGAGACAATATCTTAGCCATGAGGTGAAATAGGGAGGGGAGAGGAATCTCTTACCTGAGGTGACGTGAAGCTGACGGAGAGGAGAGGCCAAGGAAAGAGGCGCCCCGGGAGGCACTCCAGGCAGAATCCACAAACTCCGAGGTGAGCAACTCGATGAATAAGGGGGAAGGAGGGGGGAGGGAAGACCAAAAGACAGAAAGAGAGAAGGAGCATTAGTACACACAAATAACAGTGAGCAACTAGAACCAACATTTGCGTCAGACCTTGAGAGGCCAACAGGCCTAGGTCAGCACGGATTCCCATTTACCCGTCCGGCCTCATTCCAGAAGAATGCGCCAGGCGGGTGCCCGGGAGCCCTAAGGTGGTCACTAAAAAACTCCCAATCTCTCGAGTCTCAAGGGAGACATGCCCATTAGGCAGATTGGGTATGAAGTGGAGGGCATCATATGGGGGACTAGGTATTCAAAAATGTCCAGGGCAGGAACATCAGACATAGTTAAAAAAAAAAAAAATAGATCATTTAAAAGAGAAAAAATAAGGAACAAATTAACATCCCAGGAGGAAGGCATGTCATAGTTCAGGTGCCTCTGTGGTGATTCACCTTGCGAGGGGCCTCCTTACTCCAGGGGCGATTGGATGAGGGCACTTTCTGCCAGAAAACTGGCGGAGCAGGAGGCGTGGCCACCAGGTCCCATTCAGGGAGTTGGGGGACAGGGATCCCCAAGACGTCACAAAAAGCGTCAAGATCCTCCGGGTACCTCAAGATGACCGACTTGCCCTGATGTTTTGCTGTGAGGCTGAAGGGGAAACCCCACCTGTAGATTATGTGTTTGTCCTGCAGGGCACGCAGCAAGGGTTGCAGGAGTCAGCGCTTTTGTAGAGTGATCCATGAGAGGTCTGGATATAGTTGCACTGGTACATCCTGGAAAGTCACTTTCCTCGCCAAGCGAGCTTGGCGCATGATCTCTTCTTTCAAGGGGTAGGAGCTAATCCTGCAGATAATGTCCCTCGGTTTGGAGGCGGTATTTTTAGGGCGCAAAGCTCGGTGGGCCCTGTCCATCTCAATACGAGCAGTAGGGGGCTCTCCCAGGAGATTATTGAACACCGTCTGCAGTGTGTCCTGAAGATCCTCTAGGCCCTCAGTTTTGGGACCCCCCGCAGCCTAATATTATTCCTGCGCCCCCTGTTGTCCAGGTCCTCCATGTGGCGCTGCATATCCCGCAGCAGGGTGCGATGGTCTGCACCCTGAAGTTGAACTCTGTGGACCGCTAGCTTGGTTTCCTGGAGTTCTTCTTCTGCCATTTCCACTCGATCTGTCAGGTGCTTCATGCCTGACTGGAGCACCTGAATTTCTGAGCGACACACCGTCTTAACTTCCTCAATTAAATGTTTAAAGTCCTCTTTGGTAGGGATTGCCTGTAAGTAGGAGTGCCATTGAGGAGAGACATGGTGAGCATAGTATGGCAGCAGTGGGTGTTCAGAGGGGGGAGGGTGGAGGGTGGGATGGCTGAGAACGTTGGGTGGTATATCCATGGGCCTGGTATGCCAGATCTGTGGGAGAATGTCTCTGACCGCTCCATGAGGAGGCCTGGTTGGTTGGGCGGTGTCCCTGGCCACCTGCTCCGGGGGGGGGGGGGGGGTACGTTGCAGGGGAGCCCGCTTTCTGGGCATAAGTGAGTGGAGCAGGCTGCACTCCAGGAGAGCAGGGGGGCTGCAGTTGTGACAGTCTCTGCGCTTTAGGAGGGGGTGGCTCCGGAGCATAGGAGCTAAAGGCCTCATGGCTCTCCACAGGCTCTTGTAGTACCTGGTCTGCTGGGTAAATTGGTGCAGGCAGGGCGGGGAAGTCCACGGAGGAGATGGAGGGAGTGGGGGATCCTGGATCAGTCTCAGGGAGGCAGGGGTCTGACATTGTCCTCAGCAGCTGAGGGAAGGCCCCAGAGCACTGCGTGTAGTGCGGGGGGGGGGGGGGAGGCCTGTCATGGCGGCCTGTGCACCATGCAGTGAGGACCCAGAGGGGGCTGGGCTGCTGGGCTGGAGAAACTCACTGCTCCAGAGGCGGATGGAGGGTCCGTGGAGCCCAGTGATGTCAGTGGGGGTCCCTCGGGCGACTGGGATCCAAAGCGATCCGGCCTGGAGAGCTGTGTGGACGGCTGGGAGCATGCCTTGGAGGGGTCCGTGCCATCTTGGGAGCTCCATCCGGTGGCGTACTTTGCTGCATAAAAAAGGACCCCGGGGATTGTGAGGTTCCCCGGGGTTTTGTGAATCTGGTGCACCTGGATCTGCTCATGAAGGTGTGGATTAACGTCCCCAAAAGTGCCGTTTTAGTCCGGGCTGAGAGAGCAGAAGACTCAGGCTGCCATCCAGGTCGGCTTCCGATCACGCCCTCTAATCCCCTTTTTAATGCATGCCAATATTTTGTGGGCTTTGCTTGCAGCAGCTTGTATTTGCATTCGGTTGCTGAGCCTGTCATCTACTAGGACCCCCAGGTCCTTTTCCATCCTAGATTCCTCTAGAGGTTCTCCCCCCTAGAGCATGAATTGCATTCATATTTTTGGCACCCAAATGCATTTTTTTTAATTTTTCAACATTAAACCTTGTTTGCCTTGTAGTTGCCCACCCCATTAACTTGTTTAGATCTTCTTGCAATTTTTCCACATCCTGCGCAGAAGTTATTGCCCTGCTTAGCTTTGTAATTGTGTTTATGGTCTATTGTGTTAACGCAGTATTAAATGCTAATTTATTTTTATCCATAAAGACATAAGAAGCTGCGCTAATAGTGAATCATCAAATGAGCTTGCATCATCATGTAATTAACAAAACAGCTTTGATAATAATAATAATAATGAATTGTGCAATAAGTAAAAATACATAAACCAAATAACAAAGTCTCTATCATGAATATTCAAATGGAGATGAATATTGGAACATCCTGTGACAGATTTTCAAATGGACAAGGGACTCTGTGAATCCACCACCACACGGAATGAACGCTTACCAGCTATACAAGCTGTCGAAACTTGTGACTCATACCCAGCCTGGGTCTTAAGATTCTCCCAACGCATCAAACGGCTAACGAGCCAGGCATTCCTGGAGCTCCAGCCCAGGTCCTATGGTCCTACCAACGTGTCAAACGGCTAGCAAGCTGGACGTTACTGGAGACTGCTAAAAATAAAGCTTCAGATGAAATTGGTGAGAGTAACTGTCAGCTTCTGGGGAAGAGTCTGCAGAGAGGAGCACCATGGACAATACAGTGACTGCCTAGACCAGACACAGCGGCTGTTCCTGAGAATGGTGGAGGAGATGGTGGGAACAGTAGTGCTACAACTCTCCAGGAGTCTGCAGTAGCCAAGACTATGCTTGAACCCAGGAGAGAAACTGCGTGTTCACTGCATGCTAAGTAACCTAAAGTTTCCCCATTGCCCAATTCTTTTGATATGTGGGCACAAACCATTCCTTTACTATCCACTGACCACAGCCAGCTTCAGGTTGCACTTCTGAGCTTCCCCAAATTTCTGGTTCTGTTAAATGTGCACCCTAAGTGCCTCCATATATGCACAGTGCGCTCGGGTCTGTGCATGCTCACAGGGAGGAAGGCGATGCAGGGGTGTGACTTGGCGCACAGGGCTTTAGACACACCCATTGTCCCAGCAAAGAGTGTGCACACAAAGGCTTGTAAGGGAATAGAGTCACCTGATGATGGGAAACAAGGAGAGCTCAAGGGGATCAAGAGATCCCCAAATTTTCCACTTCTTAATTGATTGAACAGTACTGACTGGCATATTCAAGGCTTTGGATATCTGTTTATAATTTATTTATTTCAGGTACTCAATTTACACAGCGCTTTATATCCTTTTCCATCTTTGTAAAGTTTCATTATCTATCTTTTTACGCAGGTCTTTTGACTGTTCTTTTCTTGGGGTGCAACAGATCAAAAAAACTCATGGATCGAATTGATCCTCGGATCAGAGTCACGGATCGGACCATTTTTCGGATCAGCAAAAAAAAAAAAGACAAATCTTGTTACACCCACCGGAGTTTTAGATTTCACTGTTATTTTCAACACAAAACAGAGCTTGTATGCTTAAATACAGTATATGTAAATCTGACGGACTGTTTACATGTTAAATTTTAAAAGCAGCAGCAAACCTGCTGACCTTACATGGTTGCTAATGTGACACAACACCTCTCTGATTTTCACATTTAGTTAAATGTGAAAATCAGATGTTCTGTCACATTAGCAACCATGTAAGGTTTTCTGCTGCTTTTAAAATTTAACATGTAAACAATCCGTTGGATTTCCAAATACTGTATTTAAGCACATAAGCTCTGTTTTGTGTTGAAAATAACTGTGAAATCTAAAACTCTGTTGGGTGTAACAAGATGTCCGCTTGCCCCCTTCTCACTATCATTACTGTGCAGGAGTGTGGGGTGGAGCAAGATGGCGGCGACGAAACGTCACTTCCTGACAAGACAGCCGCCGCTGGGTGTACCGAGATGGCCGCCGCTCTGGAGCTAGGCCGAAGCCGGGGACTTTACTATGGCCGAGGCTGCGGAGCGCGTGGTGTGCCGATCCCAACGGGGTGACCTGTTCGGATCACGAATCGGTGACGATCCGTTGCACCACTATTCTTTTCTACCTATTTGTGGCTCAGTGTCTAGCCTGCTTAGTGCATCCATGTGAGACCTAACAAACACATTGACTATTTATACACAGACACGAATTGTGATTTAAAAAAAAAACACAAATGTGGGAAATTTACCTTTTTTAATTGCCATTTTAAACCGTGTGCCACCTTCTGTGTCTGTACCAAGCCCAAACATTCCAGGGTATGTAAGCTTTTTACCATTTGGGTGATTTCTGTTATGATTTAAAAAGGATCCAAAAAACTATGATAATTAATGGCTTCATGTGATTGCTATCCTTAAATAAAAGACAGTTTTTTGGCATGATCAGTCATATTTTCAATATCGATGCCAAAATGTCACAATTTCTGCCAGGGTATACACACTTTTGAGCACAACTGTATGTATGTCAAAGCCTAAGTCATTGCCGCTCCTTGGGCCATGCCCCCTGACATGTTTCGTAAGAGCAGAATTACAGGACTTCTACATCATTGGCTGTGAAAACTGAAGGAGTGACATGTGCATGTGATGGCAATGAAAAAAAACGTATTGAAAGAGTATGAGAAAGTGAAGCTGCCTCGAGAGTGGATTTAAAAAAAAAAAAAAATGTATACATCCATACTTAGATTAGCTATGGAGCGTGATGGTTTCAAGCTAAAATGTTCATTGCTCATTAAACAATCTATAAGCTGCTTTTTTGGTAAACTGATAAATGTCTGAAAAGTGGGGATTTAAAGCTAGATGTAAAATTACATTTGGCTTATTAAAGCAGTGTGTAACATGCACAACTGACAATACTTGATTCCACTTTGTATCCCTTGTTGCATCTCCTGCAGCCACTTTCTGTCCACATGCTTGTCTTTTAGCTGTGGTTGCATTAACCGCTTCAGCCTTGGAAGACATTACCCCCTTGCTTACCAGAGCACTTTTGAAAATTTGGCACTGCGTCGTGTTAACTGACAATTGCGCGTTCATGCAATGCTGTACCCAAATGTCCTTTTATTCCCCCCACAAATAGAGCTTTCTTTTGGTGGTATTTTTGTGGTATTTGATCACATCTGCGGTTTTTTCTTTTTTGCGCTATAAACAAAAATAACGACTATTTTGAAAAAGAAAGAATATTTTTATTTTAAAATTTTAATGCCATAATATAACCCCCCCCCCCCCCAAAAAAAAAACTTTAGACTAATATGTATTCTTCTACATATTTTTGGTAAGAAAAATTGCAATAAGTGTATAATGATTGGTTTGTACACTTTTTTGACACATTTTTAGGACCATTGACATTTATACAGCGATCAGTGCTATAAATATGCACCGATTACTGTGTAAATGTCACTGGTAGGGAAGGGGTAAACACTAGGGGGCGATCAAGGGGTTAAATGTCTGTTCCCTCAGCATGTTCTAACTGTATGGGGATAGGACTGACTAGGAAAGGAGACAGATCATGTGTTCCTACATAGTATACACACACAAATCCCTATGCTGGCACTCGTGCATCGGGTCCCCTGCTGTGCAGTGCGCCCTCCGGGGAAAGTCGTAGCCATATGGGATTTCACTCAGGAGAGCCATTCTGCAGCAGTAAAAGTACATGAGCCGGTCGGGAACCAGTTAAACATCTGGGTGCCTTTTGAGGAGGAACAATGGGAGGAGGCACTTTTGGCAGTCTCTCAGTGTTCACTGAATGTTGCCCGGCGCTTGTCGCAGCTGTATATACTTCTGAGTTCACTATACACCCACCAGACTGGCTAGAACGTGGGGTGCGCGATGATCCCTCGTGCACACGTTGCATGTGGGATCACGGCGACTTGATACACCTGCTGTGGCGTTGCCCCAAACTTTGTGCTTACTGGACAGTGGTGATAGAGGTCATTAACCAAACCTTCTAGGTTCAAATTGCTAAAGAGCCCAAACCTTGCTTGTTGGGTATTATTGAGGGTGACACACTTGAGGCGGTGCCCAGACAGTCGATAGCCAGGGCCCTCATTCAGGCCCAGATGCTAATTTTACGGCACTTGAAGTCAACAGAACCTCCTACTGTAAAGAAGTGGATAAAACAAATGGGTAACACTTTGAAACTGGAAAAACGTATCTACCAGGCAGCACGGGAACATTTTCCAAACTCTGGGATCCATGGTAAAGTGTGCCTGGGTTGGCTCTGGTGGAGCTGGTATGGGAAAGATTGTTGTGAATCTTCTTGGGTCACTAAATTTGTAACAGGGACTCAGATTAGCTAGCTGCACTACTGTCATGGGTTATTTTTCTTTGTTTTGAGTGTGAAGATACATACAATGTACATTACAAGACATTGTGCGATCTGTGCAATATTTTCTGAAACTAAGCTTTGTACGGGTTTAATGTATTGTGGTGCTCTGATGTCAATAATGGATGTAATGTACCTATCTTGTTTTGAGAATAAAAAAATAAATAAAAAAACATCTCTGGATTTTTTTAATTTTTTTTTTTGGTGACAACATTGAAAAATGCCCTTGTAATGGCATTCGAAATCCATGTGAAATGCAGAGCACAATTTAGACAAGAACAGAGAAATGCCATAAGGGCCTCAACAAGGAAATGTAATTTATGGCAGCATCACTAGGTATTTTAATGAAAGCTGCAAAATTATTTTATAGTGACATTAAAAACTTTTGTTAATTTTGCTATAGCCTATGTGATTTTTCTGCTTTGAGTTTACCTATAAATTATTTTTTAGCAAATGAGATGCTATGTATTTAAAAGTGGGGGAAAAAAACTCACGCCTGAATCTATAAATTTTAAATACAATATATCAATGCAGCAGCTGTTTCAATCATGTGATATATAAGAAAAGTGGTGTCACAATAACTAATCCTTAGACAAACAGCGCTAGCAAAAAAATAAATAATTCACAGTGAGTAAAAAACTAACAGCGACCTTAAAAAAATAAATGGATAAAGAAGTGCAAATATAGTCCAGTGATAATGAATTGAATAATCTCCTCATTCAGATATAAATGTGCTCTTTGTAGAAATGTCATACAATAGTGAACAAATATTGATAGTGCTCTTAAACGATTCAGAGAGGTCGAATGCGCTGTATGGTCTTAACCTCATCCTCTGGTCATTGGGACCGTACATCGCAAAAGTTAATGAGGGTCAACTCCATTTGACCTTCATCTTTTTCCTTGAACGGTTTGGAAACACTATCAACATTTGTTCACTAATATATGACATTTCTACAAAGAGCTCGTTTGTATGTGAATGAGATCATCTACCGTATTTATCGGGGTATAGCGCGCACCCCTAAAGTTGACCCCATTCCTGTGGAAAAAAAGAGTTTTTTGTACTTACAGTTTTGGTGTCTTGCGCGGCGTCCATCGGCGAATCCGGCGTCCGTCTGCGGCTTTGGGTGTCCTCTTCGTCGGGTCCGGCGTCCTCCCCGCTCGTTTCCCGTGCCGAGTTTTGAATACTGCGCCAGCATATATCGAGCGCAGTACACTCGGGCAGGCTCGGCAACTGTCGCGCTCACGTCCTGTACGTCCAGGACGTGAGCACGGAAGAAGCCGAGACTGGCCAACTATACCCAAGTGTACTGCGCTCGGTATATGTCGGCGCAGTATTCAAAACTCGGAGCGGGAAAGCGGGTATCGGCGTATATCGCGCACCCACGATTTTGCCCTGATTTTCAGGGCAAAAAAGTGCGCGATATACGCCGATAAATACGGTAATTCATTATCGCTAGACTATACATACACCTGTGGAGAAAAAATGTAGCGCTAGTGATGACAAAGAAACAATAGTTTCTCTGAGTGGATATGTAAAGAGATGAATAAATAATCACCGTACTGAAACGGTGATAAGTGACAAAAACAAATGTGGGGTAAATTAATGAAAAAGTGGAACAAACAAACACAACCCAAAATAACAGTGTAAAGTCCATCAAATAAAACTTGTGGAGAAATGGATGATGGAATGACCACGTAGATCCTCAAGGGCAAACAATAATTTCTTAAACTCAATGAAGATATGAATATGCTTACCAGAAGACGTGGATCTGCTTGTCAGCGACAGCAGATCAATTAGGCATGAAACTCTCAGGGCACGATCTACTCGGCTTCCCCAAACTGGATCAATGAATGAGGCGGATCTTCAGTGGAGGGCCGTGGATGCACGATGTCCTGGAATGGTGTCCCAGATTTTCCAAGGTGTGTGCCCCCAAATGAAGGAGGGGAAATGGTATTTTACCCCTTGGGAGATGGGACAAAATAGACCTGGAAGGCTCCAAGAAGCATGTGGGGAAGGAAAGAAAAACAAAGCCCCAATGGTGCAGGTCAAAAATATAAAGGTTTTATTGTAATAAAACCACAGATAAACATTAAAAGTGATCACAAATAGTAAAACGGGCAATATGGGAAATGGTGAAAACCAAGCCCTATGCGTTTCGTCCTAGAGGGACTTCAACTGGGGCATCCACTTTTTCCTTTATACATACACCTATTTATCTATTTATTTTTTAGGTCACTGTTAGTTTTTTTTATTTACTGCAAATTAATATTACTGTATATACTCGAGTATAAGCCGATCCACCTAATTTTACCACAAAAAACTGGGAAAACGTATTGACTCGAGTATAAGCCTAGCGTGTCCGTGTGCATGCCTCACTGTGCCTCACTTTGCCTCACTGTGTCCATGCCTCACTGTGCCCGTGCCTTACTGTGTCCATGACTAGACTTATGTTTAACATGGGAGTATATAGAAGGTGTGCCCGGGTTTGAAAAATTGGTGCTACCCTGCCGTAGGTCCCTCAGACCGCAAACTTTGCACACTTGTAGAGGAGAACTGGGGCTACATGTGTGCCAAGTTTCAGGCATCACATTTTCTCCACCTTACTGATCTTCTGTGAATTTTGCTATGTTTTAGGGTTTGCTGAAGTCAGAGGTATAAACACATTTCTATGTCAAAGATCGGAAGAGATGGACAAAGGAGCTTCACGGCATTTAAATCAGTTGTAAACCCCCCCCCCCTTTTTTTTTCCTCTCCTAAAATGAAAATGTCATACCTGCTAAACCTTCTCTTCTGGTGTCCCCTGCCGTCATTCTCTTCTTGCTATGGGGCATTCATGAGGTCATGCTCCCATGCTGGTCTGTGAGCGTCCATAGATGCACACAGTGCAGCTCGGTCCCACGACAGGAGCTTATGGCTCATGTTGCAGTCAAAGCCTCCCGTGAATACAGGATAAGAAAGGGGAAGAGCTGCTGCAGATGTGGCAGAGCTGGATGGAGAATGGACTTGGGTAAGTGTTTAAGGGGAGGGCCAGGAGGGAGCTGCTATGGAAAGGTTTAACCTTAATTTAGAGAATGCTTTAAGGTAAAAAAAAAAATATTTAGCCTTTTAGGGCCGCGTTAATCTTCATGCTTGGACACAGCAGCTGAATAAATATTGAAGATATCTAGTGTTCTACGCTTTAGTTGAGACGGAATCTTATTTTAATAGGTTTTTCCTTTAAAGTGTCCCTAAAATACACAAGGATCCTGACAGAAATCAAACCTCAATACCACTTTCTTTTGGTGGCAACTCTGACAGGGGGGTACAGGCATTACACCTGTGAGGATCAGTTCATGGGAGTGCCTGCACATGGATGCATGTAAACTCATAGCCTGGTCTAAATCTCAGTTGTTGGTTTAAATAACTTGTTTTTTTTTATGTCCATTGTACTTGTACATACAGTGCCTTGATAAAGAATTCATACCCCTTGAAATTTTCCATATTTTGTCATGTTGCAACCAAAAACGTAAAAAGAATTATGTGATGGACCAACACAAAGTGGCACACAATTGTGAAAAGGAAGAAACTGTTAAATGGTTTTCAAATTTTTTTTTTTACAAATATCTGAAAAGTGTGGCGTGCATTTGTATTCAGCCCCCCGAGTCAATACTTTGTAGAACCACATTTTGCTGCAATTACAGCTACAAGTCTTTTTGGAGATGTCTCTACCAGCTTTGCACATCCACATCCACAGCTATGGCCGCTCGCTGTATCACGGGAGCGCGCCCGCAATTACTCACCACCATGCGAGCTCTCTTGCATGCCTGTGGTCAGTACTTGCGGGGAGGACCAGAGACAGCCGCCGAGGGACCCCAGAAGACGTGGATCTGGGCCACTCTGTGCAAAACAAACTGCACAGTGGAGGTAAGTATAACATATTTTTTTTTCCTTTACTAACCCTTTAAGACTGATATGTATTCGTTCAGTCTGTCAATGGAGAAGGATTCGTTCAGTCTGTCAATGGAGAAGGAATGAAACTGACAGGATCTTCACCCATTCATAGAACGCAATGCATTGTGGGAGAGTAGTAGTAATACTAAGTGTTTGTCAAAGGGGACAGAAGGGAGTGGGCGAGCAGGGCAGCTGGTCACACTAGCAGTGTTCACTGTTAACCTATAAAGCACCAGAAGAGCAGATTCCAGCAGGCATGGAGGGGGGAATTTTCCTATACAAAAGTTTCTTTCATATCCTCCTGAAGAAGAGTGTCGCACAACATGTAGAAGAGTCACCGCTCTTGGTTGTGTATGGGACTGCGTAGCTGTAAACTGGTTAGCGTGCACATCCTGACCCGTGTCCACATCCTTAAAGGGCATTCAATGGTCACGTGCGCATCAGAATGGAGGAAGGAGACCTGGTCTGATCAATCCTGTTTTCTTTTATATAATGTAAATGGCGGGGTGCATGTGCATCGCTTACCTGGGGAAGGTATGACACTGGGATGCAGTATGGGAAGAAGATGAGCTGGCAGAGGCAGTGTCATGCTTTGAACGTGTTCTGCTGGGAAACCTTGGGTCCTGACATTCAAGTGGATGTTACTTTGACAGGTACAAGCTATGTAAACCTTGTTGCTGGCCAAGTAGACCCCTTCATGAAAACGGTGTTCATAGGCCATGGCCTTTTTTGGCAGGATAATGCCTCCTGCCACACTGCAAAATAGTTAAAAAATGGTTTGAGGAACACGGCGATGAGTTTGAGGTGTTGACTTGGCCATCAAATTCTCCAAATCTCAATCCAATTAAGCATCTGTGGGATGCGCAGGAAAAAACAAGTTTGATCCAGGGAGACCCCACCTCACAACATATAGGACTTAAAGGATCTGCTACTAACAGCTTGGTTTCGGATACCACAGCCTTCCCCTCAGTAGTCTAGTGCCGTCTATGCCTCAATGGGTCAGGGATGTCTTGGCAGCAAAGGGGGGACCTTGTCAATATTAGGTTGGTGGTCATAAAGTTATGGCTGATCGGTGTATGTGAAATACAAATGTCTTTGAAATAAGGGGGAATGCACATACTCCTATTTTTGATTATTATTATTATTATTATACAGGATTTATATTGCGCCAACTGTTTTTGTTTTTAGTGCTTTACAACATGGGGACAGACAGTACAATTACAATTTAATACAGGAGGAATCGGAGGGCTCTGCTCGTTAGAGCGTACAATCTAGGAGGAAATGTGTCATGATAATAGAGAATTTATAAGGAGTGGTCTATTGAATAATGAGATACACACCATTAAATATAACGAATGTGTTTCATGCTGTATCCCCCTAAAATTATTAAACTTAATTTTTAAGGGAATATTTTGTGTTTTACACAAATTTTCTTTATTATACTTATGGCTGTTTTTTCCCGAAATCCACTGGAGGCTAATATTTTGGTAAATTTAGATGTGTCCATTGTGGGGTTATTTTGAACCAATAGTCAGAACTGGTTTATTGTTTTGTTTTTAAGACGGGAAGTGAAGAGAAATTTCCCCAACTGGACACAACCTGATGGGTTTAAGCACAAAAAGGGGTTTAACCACTTCCCGACCTCCTCATGTACATATACGTCAGCAGAATGGCACGGACAGGCACATTCACGTACCTGTACGTCCTCTGCTAGACGTGGGTGGGGGGTCCGATCGGGACCCCCCCCGGTACATGCAGAGGTCGGGTCCGCTCGGGGAGCGATCCGGGACGACGGCGCGGCTATTTGTTTTTAGCCGCTCCGTCGCGATCGCTCCCCGGAGCTGAAGAACGGGGAGAGCCGTGTGTAAACACGGCTTCCCCGTGCTTCACTGTGGCGGCGCATCGATCGGGTGATTCCCTTTATAGGGAAGACCCGATCGATGATGTCATTCCTACAGCCACACCCCCCTACACTAGTAAACACACACAAAGTGAACACTAAATGTTACAGCGCCCCCTGTGTTTAACTCCCAAACTGCAACTGTCATTTTCACAATAAAGAATGCAATTTAAATGCATTTTTTGCTGTGAAAATGACAATGGTCCCAAAAATGTGTCAAAATTGTCCGAAGTGTCCGCCATAATGTCGCAGTCACGAAAAAAATCGCTGATCGCCGCCATTAGTAGTAAAATAAAAATAAAAAAAATAAAAATGCAAAAAAACTATCCTCTATTTTGTAAACGCTATAAATTTTGCGCAAACCAACCGATAAACGATTATTGCGATTTTTTTTTTACCAAAAATAGGTAGAAGAATACGTATCGGCCTAAACTGAGGAAAAAAAAAAATTATATATGTGTTTTTGGGGGATATTTATTACAGCAAAAAGTAAAAAATATTGCATTTTTTTCAAAATTGTCGCTCTATTTTTGTTTATAGCGCAAAAAATAAAAAACGCAGAGGTGATCAAATACCACCAAAAGAAAGCTCTATTTGTGGGGAAAAAAGGATGCCAATTTTGTTTGGGAGCCACGTCGCACAACCGCGCAATTGTCTGTTAAAGTGACGCAGTCCCGAACTGTAAAAACCCCTTGGGTCTTTAGGCAGCAATATGGTCCGGGGCTTAAGTGGTTAAGAGGGGAAAAAACTTTTTTTTTTTTTTTTTTTTTTTTTTTGCCATAAAGATTTTAATTTAGTCCTAAATTTGTCTCTGCAACTGAGCTACTTTTCGTGTGACCACAAAACCTTTTCTTTGCAGGAATAGGCTTTCTGCATTAAAAAATAAAAAAATATTAATGCATAAATCATGTGCTTTTTATCTCAGCTCTTGAATGTTCCAGCAACTTCTGCTTGTATTTTTCTATTTGTATTGTGCCATTTGGTCAAATTCTTTATCCGCTTTGCTTCACTGCAGAAGATAAGTCTCTAACAAAACCTTCTATTCTTTCCTGTTGTCTAAAATGTGTGCTCAGCAGTATGCACTGTCAGCATTTCTGTTTTCCTGAAGCATTTTTTAGGGAATGTTTTCGAAAGTCACAATGATACCTGTTGCTATCGGAAGAAAGAAAACCTTTTTACGTGTATTGTTTTGGCTATTTTGAAATTGCGGTCCAGGGCAGGTTTTTGGGTATACCCTGTTGACTGTGTAGTGGCCTAAAATATCTATTAGGCTCCTTTGCAAACCTAATGGATATTTCATAATTTGAATTTTGTCATGCAGTTGACTATAGGCTGCTTCTAGACCTAAGGTAAGGCTCAATTCACAAAGCTTTAACACATGGATAGGACCAGTGGCATGCCTAGGACAGCTGGACCCTGGGGGTTACATTTTTTATTTATTTTTTTAACACCCCACCTGCAACAAAATCTTCTGAAGCAATAAAGCGTCACTCTGTGCATGCCGTGCCAAATTGTGAGTCTGGCCAAAGTGCATCAACGGTGGGAGGGGCTTATAAGGCACCGATATGTTAGTCCCTCCTGCCGAGCAGTTGTCTGCTCCTAGTGGGGGAAGCCATCTGCCAGGAGAAGACCGTGATAATCACCAGAGAAACCCGGCAGGCTGGTTGTAAACAAGTTGTTCGGTACATTCAGCCTGTTCATTAACGGTTAGGCCCCGTACACACGACCAAACATGTATGCTGAAACTGGTCCGCGGGCCAGTTTCAGCATACATGTTCGGTCGTGTGTAGGCGCGAGCGGGCCGAATTCCAGCAAACATTTGCCCGCCGGGCCTTTTCCCAGCGGGCAAATATTCCTGGACGTGTTTTAAAACCGTCCGCTGGAATCCTGCCCGCTCGAACATGTACGGTCGTCAGTACAGACCTACCGTACATGTCCGAGCGCCCGCCGTCCCTCGCATGCGTCGAATGACTTTGACGCATGCGTGGAAGCCTTTAAATGGCAGGCCCGCCCACGTCGCCGCGTCATCGTCGCGGCGACGACGCGGACACGCCCCGCGTAGTGTTTACGCGTGGACTTCTGTACGATGGTTAGTACAACCATCGTACAGAAGCCCTCTGGCAGGCATGTACGGTGAAAACGGTCCGACGGACCGGTTTCACCGTACATGTTTGCTCGTGAGTACCCGGCCTTAGAATCTCAGCTGGTTCCTGCTGAACGGGCCGAGATTCAAAGTAACTATGTATGGCCGGCCTAAGGGAGGGTTGTAACCTCTGTCAAATTATTTGCCCATCTGTGAGCCACTGGGATGATTTCTTTTACTTCTTGTCCCCAAGGACATGTGGGGAAATCCCTCATAAATGAGAAAATCCCTGGTTGTCACCAGAACAAGTGTTTCTATTGGAAGATTTCCCCTCTATTTCTTATCAGATGACAACCCTAAATTGGGAATTTTCTTTCACGTCATCTCTCCGTGATGACAGTAAACAGGACGACAATGAAAACTGGACAGGGGATCTAATCCCTCTCCACTCGATCCAAAACGAAAAAATAATTTTGTCTATAAACTTTAAATGTACATATGCCATTTTGTACTGCATAGCTGGTCTATTAGTACAGATTTGTTTATTACCTAGTGCATATTTTCAAGAATGTTTTGCATCTAGAGTATATGCCATTTTACACATATTCATATATTTTTTATTAGGATTTTTTTCAGTAAAGCTATGATTAAGCGCTAGTTAATAGTGCAAAACGCGTCAGTTCTCATCCCTGTATTTTTTTGCTGTGATTTGTAGTGCATTCATCCTTTTAAATAAAGACAACCATCAAGGTTTTTTGGAGTTCGGCTGTCCATATTCTCTGTTCTATCAGTAATAACTCCATAAGCAATTATTACTGGCTTGTAAGATTCTTAAAACAAGAAATAAAAGTTTTTTTTTTTTTTTTTTTTCAAATTGGAGTTGAATTCTTATTTGCCAAAGTTTTCACTAATGAATTGAAGATGTCAGTCTGTTTTTCGATTAATATTTATTTGTCCTTTTTTTGCTTTTTTGCACAGATATAAGAGAGTATTTTCTGTGGGAACACATGCCATTACGACGTACAACCCAACCACCCTTGAAGTTACAAATCAGGTATGTATTTTCATAATTTGATTAATTTAGGCCTGGTTCACATTGGTGTGATTTCAGATGTGACTCGATGCAACAGACGTATTACAATGGAACTCACATTGATTTCAGTGGTGCCTGCTCAGATCTGTGCAACGCCATTGCAGTGTGGCTTTGGGGATGTACCTGTGCTACCTTCATGCCTTCTAAAATTGCCCTGCATTTGGCTCCACCCATTTTCCTATCAACTCTGACCAGATTCCCTATCCCTGCTGAAAAATGCATCCCCACAACATGATGCTGCCACCACCATGTTTCACAGTGGGGTTGGTGTGTTCAGGGTGATGAGCAGTGTTAGTTTTCCACCACTCATAGCGTTTTGCTTTTATGCCAAAAAGTTACATTTTGGTCTCATCTGACAAGAGCACCTTCTTCCACATGTTTGCTGTGTCCCCCACATATCTGCTCACAATCTACAAACGTGACTTCTTGTGACTTTCTTTCAACAATGGCTTTCTTCTTGCCACTCTTCCATAAAGGCCAGATTTGTGGAGTGCACGACTGAGGCCGGGTTCACACCTATGCGAATTGTGTGCGCCTTAAACCGCATCCAATACGCAGAACATTTCTAAATACATTTTTTTTTCAATGAGGCTGGTTCACATATGTGCGATGCATTCGCACTGCGCATTGCCGAAAAAACGTGTGCATATTTTAGGCCTTGCGGTGTGGCTCAGGTGCGAATTCAGGCCCATTATCTTCTATGGGCACGCAGCTGATTCGCAGATGTGTTCATTTCTCTTCAGGATTTCTCTCATTCAGCTCAATACACTTCCCCCCTCCCCCTCCCCCACTCCCAGGTCTCCAAATTCGCAGCTAATCTGCAGCTAAAACACAGTGGATCTGCTGAACAGTTCTCTTATCTCTCTGCAGAGATAAGAGAGCTGAAATTCGCACCGCACTAGTGTGAATCCGGCCTAATAGTTGTCCTGTGGACAGATTATGCCACCTGAGCTGTGGATCTCTGAAGCTCCTCCAGAGTTACCATTGGCCTCTTGGCTGCTTCTCTGATTAATCCTTTCCTTGCCAGACCTGTCAGTTTAGGTGAACGGACATTTTTGGATGATGGATTGAACAGTGCTCCGTGAGATGTTCAAAGCGTGGGCTATTTTTTTATAACCTAACCCTGCTTTAACTCTACAACTTTATCCCTGTACAGTCTGTAGTCTTTTAGATTATCCATACTGTAGTTGTACCTCCTTGATTGGTTCTCTCTGCACTTTATGATGTATACACTGTATGCAGTAAACTTGGCTCCCTACTGTATATTCCATTTTTGTTTTGTTCTGTTGCTAGATTAAATCCAGTTTATTTAAAATATGTACAATCTTGATTAACTAGCTTGCTGTGTCATGGCTATTTTAAATATGATTTTTTTTTTTTTTTTTTCCCTGTCTCAGTGGCCTTATGGAGACATTTGCGGTATCAGCCCTGTGGGCAAAGGACAAGGATCAGAATTTGCTCTTACATTTCGAAAGGGCAGTGGGAGGAAATCTGAAACATTAAAATTTTCTACAGATCACAGAACAGAACTTCTTACTGAAGCCCTGGTAAGATATTTGCTGAATGAGCATTCTTTTTTCTCAATTGATGGCAACTGATTTGCATACATATTTTATGACTGTTCATTTATTGGAATGTGTGTATGTTAGTCTTAATTGTCACTTGTCTGCAAATTTTATTTTGAACAGTACTGTTCACAAATGTGTATTATTTTTTTTCTGCCCTTGTGTTCCATAGAGATTTAGAACCGACTTCTCTGAAGGGAAGATTACTGGAAGGGCAAGTATTATCATAGTATTTATAGACTTGCAACCAATGTTGCTGATTCTGATGTTAGAC
This sequence comes from Rana temporaria, assembly GCF_905171775.1. Taxonomy (NCBI): domain Eukaryota; kingdom Metazoa; phylum Chordata; class Amphibia; order Anura; family Ranidae; genus Rana; species Rana temporaria. The sequence continues at coordinate 114,122,383 of NC_053493.1, read as the reverse complement.
ATAGAAATGTTTAAAGTTAATGTGTAGCAAGTACCATGTTTCCCCAAAAATAAGACCTACTCTGAAAATAAGACCTAGCGTTATTTTCCAGGAGGGCTGCAATATAAGCCCTACCCCGAAAATAAGCCCTAGTTAAAAATGCTTGTAAAATCCTCTAATATAATAGTAGTATATAATGTACAATGTGTGTGTTTCTGTAATATAATTGCAGGGAAAAGAGCTCCGGCGGGTAACAGAAGTGCAGAGCGGCGCTATAACAAATGTATTTGGCACAATTATATTACAGAAACACACACATTGTACATTATATACTACTGTAATAGAGTGGATTATAGGATTGTACAAGCATTTTAACTCGGTTCACACTGGGGATTCCTGACAGGCAGGGGGGGAGAGAAGACAGCACATTACATGGTAAGACCTACCCCGAAAATAAGCCCTACTGTGTCTTTTGTTGGCATAATTAATATAAGACCCAGGCTTATTTTCGGGGAAACACGGTAGTGTTATTTCTAGTTGACCCTGTAATGCAGCCGTGGCCATGTTTCTTTTTTTTAATGCTTACCTGCCATGGAGCTCTTTTTTGTACTTTGACTCTATAGCAACCTATCAGATTTTTTATTTCATCTTCTACCATGAATAAAAGATACAACCAGATTGGTGACTATAAGCAACTGCTTTGTGTTTCTCCAGATTTTGGAGTTTTTGTACATTGATGACAAACTTTTGTAGTGTTCGGTAGGGATGAGCTTTATGTTTGACTCGAACATTGGCTGTTTGCCGTGTTTTTCGGAAAATTCAAAAGCCTCGGAACACCCTTTAAAAGTCTATGGGAGAAATCAAAAGTGTTAATTTTAAAGGTTAATATGCAAGTTATTGTCATAAAAAGTGTTTGGGGACCCGGGTCCTGCCCCAGGGGACATGTATCAATGCCAAAAAAAGTTTTAAAAACTAATGTTTTTCCGGGAGCAGTGATTTTAAGAATGCTTAAAGTGGAGGTTCACCCTAAAAACAAGTATATACCATTCAATCCAGCATACTGCCTACATGTACAGTACAGGCATACCCCGATTTAAGTACACTCACTTTACATACACTCGCGAGTAAGGACATACCTGCGAGTAAATGTAAAGTGCCTTACAAGTACTTTACAGACATTTTGCAGCCGCAGTAGAAGGAGCTGAAGTTCCAAGAGCATACCCCGCCCTGTTCCAGTGTGCTCCTGACACCCCCACTACAGCTCCTGACACCCCCACTACACCCTAGAAGTGAAAAAAGGTATTGTTTCACTTTAAGTACATTTTCGTTTTACATACATGCTCTGGTCCCATTGTGTACTTAAAAGTGGGGTATGCCTGTATGCTGGTTTTTTTTTCCCGGTTTACATACCCTAGTATAGGTATTCCCCCCCCCGGCTTCCAGGTAGTGAATCCCGAGGGAGTGGGCGTTCCTATTCAGAGACTAGTGATTGACGTATGACAAAAGCTTCACCCTTCGGCGCATAATGCGCGTCACCAGTTTCCAACAAAAGCCGAACGTCAGTGCGCAGGCGCCGTATAGCGCCGACTTGCAGTTCGGCTTCTTTCGGAAACTGATGACGCGCATTATGCGCCGGGGTGAAGCTTTTGTCATACGTCAATCACTAGTCTCTGAATAGGAACGCCCACTCCTGCGGAATTCACTACCCGGAAGCCGGGGGGAAAATACCTATACTACGGTATGTAAACCTGAAGAAAAAAAAAAAAAAACGCATACTGTACATGTCGGCAGTATGCTGGATTGAATGGTATACTTTGTTTTTAGGGTGAACCTCCACTTTAACCACTTGACCACTGGGCACGAAAACCCCCTTAATCACCAGACCAATTTTCAGCTTTCGGTGCTCTCACAATTTGAATGACAATTACTCAGTCATACAACATTGTACCCATCTGAAATTTTTGTCCTTTTTTTCACACAAATAGAGCTTTCTTTTGGTGGTATTTGATCACCTCTGCGGTTTTTATTTTTTGCGCTATAAAAGAAAAAAGACTGAAAATTCTGTAAAAATAAAAAAAAAATTCTAGTTTCTGTCATATTAGCAGGTTATTTCTCACACACATCATATGCATACTACAAATTACACCCCAAAACACATTCTGCTATTCCTCCCGAGTATGGCGATACCACATGTGTGAGACTTTTACACAGCGTGGCCACATACGGAGGCCCAACATGCAGGGAGCACCATCAGGCGTTCTGGAGCACCCAGGCCAATTTTGACATTTCTCTCCTACATGTAAAAATCATCATTTATTTGCTAAAAAATTACATAGAACCCCAAAACATTATATATGTTTTTTTTTCAAATACCCTAGAGAATACAATGGCGGTTGTTGCAACTTTTTATCTTGCACGGTATTTTCGCAGGAATTTTTTGAACGCGTGTTTTTAAAAAAAAAACTGTTTTGTGCTTAAAAAAAAAAAAACAGTAAAGTTAGCCCAATGTTTTTGCATAATATGAAAGATGAAGTTACGCCGAGTAAATAGATACCCAACATGTCACCCTTCAAAATTGCACACGCTCGTGAAATTGCGCCAAACGTTGCTACTTAAAAATCCCCATAGGCGACGTATTGCAAGGTATTGGAGTATTGAGGGTATTGCGGAGTATTGGGGGGGGTATTGCAGAGTATGGGGGGGTATTGCAGAGTATGGGGGGGTATTGCAGAGTATGGGGGGGTATTGCAGAGTATGGGGTGGTATTGCAGAGTATGGGGGGGGGTGGTATTGCAGAGTATGGGGGGGGGTGGTATTGCAGAGTATGGGGGGGGGGTGGTATTGCAGAGTATGGGGGGGGGGGTGGTATTGCAGAGTATGGGGGGGGGTGGTATTGCAGAGTATGGGGGGGGGGTATTGCAGAGTATGGGGTGGGGTATTGCAGAGTATGGGGTGGGGTATTGCAGAGTATGGGGTGGGGTATTGCAGAGTATGGGGGGGGGGGGTATTGCAGAGTATGGGGGGGGGGGTATTGCAGAGTATGGGGGGTATTGCAGAGTATTGCACTTTACTTTACTTTAGCGCTTATTTTTTTTTTACTGCAGAGTATTGCGCAGGGATGGCTGGATCTGTGACTGCAATTGTCACAGATCCAGCCCACGGTGCGGCGGCTGCTGCTGCCGCCCGATCCCCCCCCCCCTCCCTCTCCTCTCACACTGTACCGAACGGTACAGAGAGGAGAGGGAGGAACCGGCGTCATTACATGACGCCGGTTTGTTTACAAGTGATCGCGCCGTCATTGGACGGCGCGATCACGTGGTAAGGAGCCGCTTCCATTGGCTCCTTACCGCGATCCGTGTTGCTGCGGGTCCCGTGGACCCAGCGAGCGCCGGTGATCGCGTGTGCGCGCCCGCTCGGGCGCGCAATTCTGACTCTCTGGGAGGACGTATATTGACTCCCTCCTAGAGTTAGGGAATCGCCTTGTAGCTGTATTTCGGCTATAGGGCGGTTACCAAGTAGTTAAAGTGAAACAATAGAAGTGAAATATTTTTTTAAATTTCGTACCTGGGGGTGTCTATAGTATGTCTGTAAAGTAGCACATGTTTCCTGTGTTTATAACAGTCCCTGCACAAAATGAAATTTCTAAAGGAAAAAGAAATTTAAAACTACTCACGGCTATAATAAATTGTCCGGTTCCGGCAATACAGATAAGTCATTCGAAAAAATGACATGGGTCCCCTCCCCCCCCCAGTCCATTACCAGGACGTTTTGGGTCTGGTATGAATATTAAGGGGAACCCTGAACCAAAAAAAAAATGCATGTTGTCCCCCCCCCCCCCCCCCAAATTCCATTAACAGGCCCTTCAGGTCTGGTATGGATATTAAGGGGAACCCTGCGCCAAATTGAAAACAAAATGGCATAGGGGTCCCCCTCAAAATCCATACCAGACCCTACAGGTCTGGTATGAATTTTAAGGGAAACCCAGCACCAAAATTAAAAAAATGGCGTGGGGTTTCCCCCAAAAATCGATATCAGACCCTTATCTGAACACGCAACCTGAGGAGGAATAGGAAGTGAGAAATTCAGACAAAGAAAAAAAAAAAAAAAACATTTAGGAGGGAAATCGAAGGAAAAGGTTAGCGAACCAACTATGCACTAGCTTAAAGGAACCTATTTAGAAAATAAAAACAAACCTTTACAACCCCTTTAAGCCAGATGCCGCGTACAGACGGTCGTTTTTTGTGATAAAAAAAAAACAACGTTTTGAATCATGAAATAAAACAACGTTTTTGAAACTTCATTTTCAAAAACGACGTTGCCTACACACCATCGTTTTTTTTAAATGCTCTAGCAAAACGCGGTTACGTTCAGCACGTACGACGGCACTCTTTTCCATTGAAGCTAGCTTCATAACTTGCTTCTGAGCATGCGTGGGTTTAAAAACGTCGTTTTGCCCACACACTATCATTTTCATTGACACAAAAAACGACGTTTTGAATTTTTTTTTTCCGTTTTTCAGAAGACATAAAGCGACGTTTTCCCCACACACGGTCATTTTAAATGACGTTTTCAAAAACGTAGTTTTTTTTCATCACTGTACGCGGCATTACAGTCTGAAGCTGACATACTGCTAAAAATGATTCAGATCTAATTTGTTACTTTCACAAACCATGAAAAGGAATGCAATTCTGATAACTATTTACAACTGTTCTGTAGTTGTCTTATTTTGCATGTCTTGGGTCTTATTCTAGAGGTATAACTGCTATAAACATCACTGGAGTGATACAAGGAGATTAGTCACTCTGGAAGTGACTCCTGGGGGAATAGACCAAATTGATACAGCAACAAATCGTGTCCTCTGCTCTTATGACTATCGGAATATAGAAGGCTTTGCAGAGGTACCCGACTACCAAGGAGGATTTTGCATTCTCTATGGGGGTTTTAGTCGTCTGGTGAGTTTTTGAGAGAGAATTTTTGTTTAATATATAAACTATTACTATTTATTTATCACTCTTTTTATCCATAACCAAAGCCTGCTTCCATGAAGTTAATTCTCCAGCCTGCTATATGTGGTTTTCTCACTTTGCATCTTGTTTACCCCCTCCTTTGGGTGATCCAGTCCTAAATGCTGCATTTTGTCCTGTTTATGATCTGGCCTTATTTACACTCTGCACTTCCATCAGAAAATCACCATCATTTTATTTATTTTTTTAATAAAGGCCAGCTGTTCCTCTGTAAAACAAAGTTCCCTCTCTGGACATCTACTATCCCCTTCTTTTCCGAGATCCTGATATAATCCCTACTGTGCCCACTTTCTCCATACTGTATGCCTTCATAACACATGCCCTTTTTGTCCTCTGTCTTTCAAAATAAGATCCTGATGCGTTTTCTAACCACTTCTTTGTCGGCTTCTGCCCCACCATCCACTGCCGTCTACTGTGCCCCTGCAGCTTTAGCTACCACTTGCCCACCCTTATACGCTCCTTGCCCCATCCTTGATTTTCCCCAATTTCCTTTTCGCTCTCAACCACCATCCTCCACACCCTATTTGCTTAAAGTGATTGTAAACCCACACCTTGTAAAATAACATTCACTTTAAAATAGAAATGAAAGGCAAGACTTTTGTTTAGAGATATAAAAAACATAAATACCCCCCATCTTTCTATAAGACTTCACATTCCCTCTGTTTTCAGCTGCATAAGCACTAAGGGATGGGGAAACAGCAGTACACTGATCTTCCCACTGAATGGCTGTGCAGCGGGTTGTCAGGACAAGTCTGATCATTGAAGAAGAGCAGGCTAATTTTCAGCACAGATAGAAAACGTATCAGTGTGTTCTCCTGCTTAGTGCGGTCAGTTTCCAATAGAAAAGCAGAGGAATTGGTAGGAGCCCCAGGAATTTCAAACAAAGAAAGCAATGTAAAGATCACAGGATTCTTCTTCATACAAGTACATGGTACAGCAGGCACATATCAGGAATATGACATTTTGGGTTTACATATTAAGTCCCTCTTCCCATCACTACTCATTTTTGCCATGCTGTCATCTTCCATCCTCTGCTGCCATCAGTTCCTATTTCAACCCACTATCCCAACCCCTTTTTTTGATCATTTACATGGTGTTCAATTTTTTCCTATTCAATCTCTTTTGTGGAATGCACAACAAACAAACAAGGGTTTTACTATAGGATATTAGAGAATTTGTGCCTGTTCCATTCACGAATGTGCATACATCCTTTATTAAAAATTTGAAGGAACTACCTTTTTCTAAATGTATGTTTGTTCAATTTATTTTTCAGCATTTATTTGCAACAGAACAAAGGGATGAAATCATTAAAAGTGCCATAGAACATGCTGGAAACTACATAGGAATTTCCTTGAGGATAAGAAAAGAACCATTAGAATTCGAACAATTTTTGAGTCTTCGAATGGGCAAATATAGCAATGATGAATCTATCACCTCATTAGCAGAATTTATTGTTCAAAAAATCAGTCCAAGACATACGGTAAGAGGCACCCAAAGTATGTCCAGTTTCTTTTAAAAAAGAAGAAATATTTTGTTGTCATATACTTTTTGTATTTTTATTGATTTTAATTTTTTTACAACGTGTTTTAAAGCAGAGCTCAACAAATCCCATGTACCAGGTCACCATGGCGAGTAAAAATTGTGTCCTGGCTCCTGGGCTTTTGTCAGCCATCCGCATCTGCCTCACAAATGGCTACAGCGCGGTCGTCCGGTTCTAGGAGGGCATCTGTTAATGTTTTTCCAGAACCCCGCCCCCAGGGGACACATCGTGTACTCTGTGATCACTGTGTCCTTCGGACACAGCTGATTACAGATGGAGGTAAATGGCCAATCACAGTGGCCCTTTACCATGTGATCAGCTGTGTCCAATCACAGCTTATCAGATGCCAGCTATTGGCATTTCCTTTCCTTGGCGGTGTCGGTGTGAGGAAAGGAAATCTGATAACCAGCTATGCAGCCCCATCAGTGCAGCATTTGAGTGCCCATCGGTGAAGAAGAAAAATGACTCATTCGAAAAAATTTATTTTTACAGAAATTAGGAATACGTCATTTTTTTTTTTTTTTTTCGTTTTGTTTGGCAAAAAATAAAAAACCCAGTGGTGATCAAATACCCCCAAAAGAAAGCTCTATTTGTGTGAAAAATATATACAAATATCATATGGGCACACGCAATTGTCGGTTAAATTGGCCTGTGCAGGAAGGGGGTGAATGTTCCTGTTGGAAGTGGCTAAAAGAAAAATGGCTCCTAATTTTTTTAGCTGGCTCCTAGGTTCAAAGCAAACTTCTCAAGCCCTGTTTAATGCTTATCTTATATGTATGGGTCAAAACAGTGTTCCAAAATGCTGTTATGGTGCAGCTATAAACCTATACGCCTGCACTGACATGTTTTGAGAAATACAATAAACTCTTTATGTACAGTGGGGTAAAATGCTTAAACTTCAGCCCATCCCGAATTTAGAGACACTTCTCTGGCTGAAGGACAAGGATTTTTACACAGAAGAGGGCCGGGCTATTGTGCAAGTCGAAGACGAAACCTGATATACTAATGCACTTTAGTTCAGCATACAGTATGCCAAGCAATGATGTACCAACGTGGAGTGTATCCAAAGTTTTAAATACTCACCGTTTTTATAGCTGCACAGACTGATAAAATCAAAGGTTTTCTTTAATGTTTCCATGTTCTAGTCTATAAATATAACTTTTTATTAGGTTAGTGACTTGGTTATTATACATTTGCCCATTTGGGTTCAGTTGAAACATAAGCATATTGGTTTAATTGTCAACAGGCCTTACATTTACACCAGTAGCAAGTGTATGCAGAATGAGAAGAAATGGGGGGGGGGGAACGATCTTTTATATCTTAAGTATATAAACAATTTTTACAGCAATGTTAAGTGGCTAATGCAACTATTATCTGTTACTATGCTGTGCAGTCTGATCTTTTTTAGTTTGGGATAAAAGTGGTGGACAGCACTTCTCAAACACAGTTTTGCTATGAAAAATACTTCCAACCGGAACCAGGAAGATGAGGGCAGAGTAAACCTGAGCATAGCTTGTGGGCAAACAGCTCAGATGCCTTTTACTTTTAAAGGATTTAAAGTGGAAATTTAGTCAGAAAATTAAGTCCTGCTAGATCACTTCAGGCTGACCCCTTTTGCAGATATAGCTATGTAAAACATTATAAATAAGTGTCTATACTGTTTTGTTCATTGATGAATTTATAGAGTTCGGTCTGCTGACAGAATTAAAGCAGAATTACTGTAACCCTCCTATCATTTACAGCCAAGGAAGCTGTTCGGGTTAGCCCCCATTCACACCTAGGCGTTTTTACTCCTTTAGTGCTACGCCGCTGCCGCCAGAGGGATGAAAACACATGTCCCTCTATGGAGATGGTTCACATCTCCACGCTGAACACTGGACGCCGGATGCCTGCTGCCTGAAAAAAGGTCCCGGACCTTTTTCTCAGGCGGCTTTCGGCGTTCGGCTAGGAGATGGGAACCATCTCCATAGAGGGGGTCAATCTGGGGCACATCTAGGCGGACAATACCGGCGTTTTGTCGCCGCAAATCGCGGTACAAAACGCCGCTATTTGTACCGCGATTTGCGGCGACAAAACGCCGCAAATTTGTCTGCCTAGGTGTGAATGGAGCCTAAATGTGCAACTGCCATGGGGCTGCACATGTGGTCAGTTATGACAGAAGCCATGTGATGGTTTCACAGTTTGGATGAGGACACAAGCAAATGTGACAGTTGGCAATCCCAGCATTGCATGAATGTAACTGTTTTTTTGGAACTTCTAAATTAATGGGTTTATTTTCACTTTCTGATTCACTGCTGTTCAGGGGCTCCGAGCTTCAGCAAAAGGGCAGCCTCCAGCCAGAAGAAAAAAGAGCAATGCTGGATGCAATATACAGCTGTAGCATAATTATTATTGTGGAATGTATGTTCCTTGCTAAAGAAGGCTCCTTGTGCATTAGCCAGGTCTGGAAATTGCCCTGCTCTCAGTTTTCAAAGGGTCCAAATGTATAAATCAATGAACCATTGATCAGTGTCCCTTTGAAGTAATTATAGAAAGTAGTTGGTAAAGCTCAAGGCTGGTACACACTGGTGGAATTTGAGCCGGTTCAACAGAAAACAGCCAACGTTTTGCTTGTGTGCACAGCAGCCTGTCCGACAGAAGCTGGCAGGAACTCCTGCCTCTGGCTTCTGTTGAAAAGGCATGGTGGAAAAACCGCAGCTGATTGGCATCTGATCAGCACTTGCAGCCAATTGCAGCGAGTGAGGGCCGGTGTGTTCTTGAGGGGGGCAGTGCCTCTGTCGGAAAACGATAGCACAGCAGGCAGGTCGTCTTACTAAAATTGCATAGTTAGTACAGCGAGCTCCTCATTTTTTGGGGGTTTTCTTCATACTGCCCACTTGGTTGTATGAAAAAAAAAAAACTTGTGTACCAGATATTAACTCCATCATCACTCCAACATTGTTCGGATTAGTAGAGTGGTGAAGGGGCGGAACCTTAATTAGGTTTTTGTTGCTTTGTCCCAGGGTGTGGTAGGGTATCTCTGGGAAAGGAAATAAGAGAAAATCTCCCCCACAGAGTCACACATTTTGAGCAGAGGCTCTATCAATTTCCTATTTTATCAATACTCGTAATAAATTGGCTGTAGTTTGGCATTTAGCTTATCTTTAAATACTGCCCATATATTGGACTGACCCCCCAGAAATTGTGTTTGGAAAGTGTTCACAGCGTTTCACATTTTGTTATTTTACAGGCTTATTCCAAAGCGGATTAAATCAATTCTTTTTCTCAACACTCTACAAACAATACCCCATAATGTCAACTTGAAAGAAGTTTGTTTGAAATCTTTGCAAATTTATTAAAGCTAAAAACATCACATGTTCATACGTATTCACAGCCTTTGCTCAATACTTTGTTGAAGCACCTTTGGCACCAATTACAGCCTCAAGTCTTTTTGAGTATGACGCTACAAACTTCGCACACCTATTTTGGGCAGTTTTTCCTGTTCTTCTTTGCAGGACCTCTCAAGCTTCATTAGGTTGGATAGGGAGCATAGGTGCACAGTCATTTTCAGATCTCTCCAGAGATGCTCAATCGGGTTCAAGTCTGGGATCTGGCTAAGCCACCTCTTTTGATATCTTGGCTGTGTGCTTAGGACAGTCCTGTTGGAAGATGAACCTTCACCCCAGTCTGAGTTCCAGAGCGCTCTGGAGCAAGTCTTCATCAAGGATGTCTCTGTACATTGCTGCATTCATCGTTCCCTCAATCCTGACTAGTCTCCCAGTTCCTGCTGCTGAAAAATCTCCCCACAGCATGATGCTGCCATCACCATGCTTCACTGTAGGGATGGTATTGACCAGGTGATGAGCAGTTCCTGGTTTCTTCCAGACTTGATGCTTGCCATTCAGGTCAAAGTGCTCAACCTTTGTTTCTTCAGACCAGAAAATTTGGTTTCTCGTGATCTGAGAGTCCTTCAGGTGCCTTTGGCAAACTCCAGGCGGGCTGTCATGTGCCTTTTACTGAGGAGTGGCTTTCGTCTGGCCACTCTACCATACATGCCTGATTGGAGGAGTGCTGCAGAGATGGCTGTTCTTCTGGAAGGTTCTCCTCTCTCCACAGAGCTGGAGCTCTGTCAGAGTGACCATCGGGTTCTTGGTCACCTCCCTGACTAAGGCCCTTCTTCCCTGATCGCTCAGTTTGGCCGGGTGGAAAAATCCTGGTGGTCTCAAACTCCTTCTATTTACGGATGATGGAGGCCACTGTGCTCATTGAGACCTTCAATGCTGCAGACATTTTCTGTACCCTTCCCCAGATCTGTGCCTCGATAAAATCCTGTCTTAGAGGTCTACAGACAATTCATTGGACTTTATGGCTTGGTTGGTGCTCTGACATGCACTGTTAAATGTGGGATTTTCTATAGACAGGCGTGTGCCTTTCCAAATCATGTCCAATCAACTGAATTTTCCACAGGTGGACTCAAATCAAGTTGTAGAAATATCAAGGATGATTAATGGAAACAGGATGCCCCTGAGATGTGATTTTTTTTTTTGTATTTATTTTTAATAAATTTGCAAAGATTTCAAACAAACTTCTTTCACGTTGTTATTATGGGGGATTGTTTGTAGAATTTTGAGGAAAATAATTAATGTAATCCATTTTGGAATAAGGGTGTAACATAAAATGTGGAAAAAAGTGAAACGCTGTGAATATTTTCCGGGTGCACTGTATAGCATTTTCTAAAATGTCATCAAATGCGTAACATCACCTTAATCTTTTAAATCTGTGTTCTTTTTTAGGAGCCTGTGAAAAGATTATTAGCACTTACTGAAACTTGTCTAGTAGAGCGAGACCCGGCAACCTACAATATTGTAACACTGAAACCACTAGGAGAGGTGAGTGCCAACTGTGATTGCTGTTCTGGCCATCCGCATATTAACAAGTGAAGGAGATTCGTTTTTGTTTCCTCAAGCAAAAGATAAATGTCTGGTCGTCTGCCATAATCTCCAGCTCACAGCTTTGGGAAATGCTTGGATATCTAAATGCACACAATGCAATATCTGTTCTTTTTACAATATGTATGGGTGGAACTAAAAATCCTGCTGTGAGTTTATACAGTATTTAAAAACTAGAGGGCTGCCGTTTTGAACATCAGAATCTGGGATGATGTGAAACAACTGAACAGACCATTCTTTCAGAATATCCTTTCCTCATACTGTACCTGAAGTAAATGCTTCTGTAACATTGTAACAATATTTTTTCCAAATTGGTTACATTATTTTATATTTTACAGGTCATTTAGGGCTCTTTCACACGGAGCGGACCGTTTCCGGGTCCGTTCCATGTGTCTCTGTCGGCTCAGCGGGGATCCCCGCACAGCTGTCGGCGGATAGGGCGGTCCCCGCACACAGTGCAGGGACCGCCTGACCGCCCTGTCTCTGCTCCGCTGTCCCCTATGGGGAACCTGATGCAGACGGACCGTCTGTCCGTCTGCATCAGTTCCGCTCCGCCGAAAATAGGGTTTCTTCCGTTCGGAAAAGCAGATCCCGACTGACGCGGACGCTAGCGGATGCTCCATCCGCTAACGGACGCGTTCCCATAGGGATTCATTACAAGTCCGTTAACGGACTTGTAATGAGCGGACGAACGGTCCGCTAGTGTGAAAGGACCCTTACTGCTGTGTACTTGACACTAGCATTCCTTTTAAAGAATTGGTTGACCTTTACCAGAAAACTGCATATGTACAGTGGATATAAAAAGTCTACACACCCCTGTTAAAATGTTAGGTTTCTGTGATGTAAAAAAATTAGACAATAATAAATAATTTCAGAACTTTTTTCACATTTTGATGTAACCTATAAACTGTACAACTTGGTTAAACAACAAACTGAAATATTTTAGGTGGAGGGAAGGAAACATAAAAAACGAAAATAATATGGTTGCGTAAGTGTGCACACACTTACACTAATACTCTAAGGCACATTTTTATTTTTATTACAGCACTCTTTTTGGGTATGAGTCTATCAGCATGGAACATCTTGACTTGGCAATATTTGCCCACTCTTCTTTGCAAAAACTCTCCAAATCTGACAGATTGTGAGGGCATCTCCTGTGCACAGCCCTCTTCAGTTCACCCCACAGATTTTCAATCTGATTCAGATCTGGGCTTTGGCTGGGCCATGCCAAAACAATAATATTCTTCTGGTGAAGATTTGATTTGGATGTATGTTTTGGGTTATTCTAATGCTGCAGTGTGAAATTCCCCTTCATGTTAAAGCGGAGGTTCACCCAAAAATCAACTTTCTGCCATTAGATCCAGCATACTGCTGACATCTGCAGTATGCTGGGTTTTTTTTTTGTACTTATCGTTTTATCAGCAGTTATCCGGCTCCGAGCGGGGATTTCTGCGGGGAATAGGCGTTCCTTAGCCAAGCAGATTTGATTGACGGGCTGCTAAAGCGTGTCACGCCTTCCGAAAATACCCGAAGTGACACTCGGGTGTTTACGGCGCCTGCGCCTGCCGTGTAGAGCTGACTGCGCAGGCGCCGTAAACACCCGAGTGTCACTTCGGGTATTTTCGGAAGGCGTGGCGTGCTTTAGCAGCCCATCAATCAACTCCGCTTGGCTTAGGAACGCCTATACCCGGAACTGTCAGCAGTATGCTGGATCTAATGGCAGAAAGTTGATTTTTGGGTGAACCTCCGCTTTAAGCTTTCTAGCAGAAGAATGAAGGTTTTGTGCCAATATCAACTGGTATTTGGAACTGTTCATAATTCCCTCTACCTTGACTAAGGCCCCTATGCCAGCTGAAGAAAAACAGCCCCAAAGCATGATGCTGCCACTGCCATGCTTCACTGTGAGTATGGTGTTCTTTTGGTGATGTGCAGTGTTGTTTTTGTGTTAAACATATCTTTTGGAATTATGGCCAAACAGTTCAACCTTGGTTTCATCAGGCCATAACACATTTTCCCACATGCTCTTGAGAGGCTTCAGATGTGTTTTTGGTAAATTTAGGCTTCCGTCTTGCCACTCTACCCCATAGCCCAGACATGAAGAATACAGGAGATTGTTGTCGCATGAACCACACAGCCAGTGCTTGCCAGATATTCCTGAAGCGCCTTTAATGTTGCTGTAGGCCTCTTGGCAGCCTTCCTGACCAGTTTTCTTCTCGTGTTTTGGAGGGACGTCCAGTTCTTGGTAATTTTTTTTTCCACTTGATGACTGTCTTCACTATGTTCCATGGAATATCTAATGCCTTGAATTTTTTTTTGAAACCTTCTCCTGACTGATACCTTTTAACAATGAGATCCCTCTGATGCTTTGGAAGCGATCTGCGAACCATTTGTTTTGCTGTAGGATGCGACTAAGAAAATGTCACGAAAGACCTACTAGAACAGCTAAACGTTATTTAGGGTTAATCAGAGGCACTTTAAATGATGGCAGGTGTATACTGACTCCTATTTAACATCAGTTTGAATGTGATTGCTTAATTCTGAACACAGCTACAACCCCAGTTATAAGAGTGTGTGCACACTTATGCAACCACATTATTTTTTTATTTTTACTGCCCCCCCCCTAAAAGATTTCCATTTGTTTTTCCATGAAGTTGTACAGTTTATATGCCACATTAAAGGTGGGAAAAGTTCTGAAATGTATCTCTCATTTTTTTATATCACAAAACCTGACATTTTAACAGGGGTTTGTAGACTTTTTATATCCACTGTAGGTTATGGGGTCTATGTAGATTAAAGGGGTTGTAAAGTTTTTTTTTTTTTTTTTTTTTTTTTTTTTTCACCTTAATGCATCCTATGCCTCGTCCGTTTTGCTTACCTGAGCCCGTTCACCTGCTGCGTTCGCCCCCGACATACTCTTCTCCACTCAGTCTGGCTGTTGATTGGCTAGATTGGTAGCAGCGCAGCCATTGGCTCGTGTCAATCACATCCAATGATGCGGCGATCCGGGGGGCGGGGCCGAGTGATACAGTCGGCGGCTATAGCCGCCGGCTGTATCACGGGATGACGGGAGCGTGCCCACAAGAACTAACCAGCATGGAAGAGCTCCCATGAAGGGGGTTAGTTCTTGCGGGGAGGAGCCGAGACAGCCGCCGAGGGACCCCAGAAGACCAGGATTGGTGCCACTCTGTGCAAAACAAGCTGCACAGTGGAGGTAAGTAGAACATGTTAGTTTGTTTTTTTGTTTTTAAAAGGGAACCTTTAGTGTCCCTTTTAACGTGTTTGTTACCCCCAGGGCTGTGGAGTCGGGGGAAATTTTGGGTATCTGGAGTCGGAGTCGGCAAACAATGCACCGACTCCGACTCCTACTAAATTTAGATTGGAATTAAAAAAAAAAAAAAAAAAGCAAGTTTAAATGTCCCAATTCACAAAAAGTTATAATTAATGACTTCTCTACTGTAAGAATAAAGACCAATGCATGCAGTGCCTCACGTAACCGCAAAACGAACACGTTAAGTGACCGTGAAGAAGCATGCTTTTCATGGGCTTCACTATATGGCACGCAACGCACAATTAGGAGCTGCAATACTTATACTTTCCGTAGTGTTGTGTTCTGCTTTTACAGGGAACGCAGCGTCCATGTGTAACCTAGCCTCTCACTGATAAGGGATTAAATAAATATGTTTTTTGCAGGACTAGAGAGTGAGACACTTGTATAAGTGAAGGGAATGGAGGGCCAATAGTTCAAGACTGAAGCTGTAAACCATTGGAAAAACTGCTGTCATTCAGCTAAGGCTATAAAAACTTGTAAACTCCGATTGTTAGCTTAAACTTTAAACATGACTATGGGATTCTCCTAGGAAAATCATGTTTTAGAATAAAAAACGTTGTTTTCATGGGCCCAGATTCAAGAAGCACTTGCGCCCGCGCAACCATAGTTGCACGGCGCAAGTGCTTACTTGCTCCGGTGTAACGAGTGCTCCTGATTCAGGAACCTCGTTACACCGAATGCAGCCTAGGATGTGACAAACATAAGTCTCCTTATGCCTTCACATCCCAGGCTGCATTCTTGCGTTGGCCGCTAGGGGGCGCGGCCTTTGTGATCGGCGTGTAGTATGCAAATTGCATACTACCACCGATTCACAAAAGTTGCGCGGGCCCTGCGTACGCAAGGTACGGAGTTTCCGTACGGCGCCTTTAGCATAAGGTTGCTCCTGCTAATAGCAGGCGCAACCAATGCTAAAGTATAGCTGCGCCTCCCGCTCGCGACGTTCAAATTTCACGTCGTTTACGTAAGTGAACCGTGAATGGCGCTGGACGCCATTCACGTTCACTTACAAGCAAATGACGTCCTTGCGACGTCATTTGCAGCAATGCACGTCGGGAAAGTTTCCCGACGGAGCATGCGCTCTTCGCTCCCGGCGGGATCATTTACATTAGGCAGCCTTGCGCCCGGCTGCTTGGCATATTGCCCGCGCAATTTACGGAGCAACTGCTCCGTGAATCGCGGGCAAAGCGCAATATTTGCGTGGGCGCAGAGAAAAAAATTTGCTCTTTGCCCACGCAAATATTGCGCGATTCTACTTGAATCTGGGCCATTGTGTTTGTCTTTTGCTTAAACTGTGCAATACAGTAGACTGTTGGCTTCCCAGCCAGTAGTCCTGTGGTAGGTTGCGTTTCTTTCCCTTAAGGAATGTATAAAATACATTTGCATATTAATACAGGGGAGCCAGAGTCGGAAGTACATAAAACTGAGGAGTCGGAACATTTATCTACCGACTCCACAGCCCTGGTTACCCCAGCATTTCATATTCCGGATATGTAGTTGCTGTACCATGTACTTATTTTTAAGAAGTCTCCTGTTCTCTTTTGTATTGCTTAATTTATGTGAAATCCCTTGTGTTCCTGCCAGTCCCTCTGCTTTCCTATTAGAAACTGACTTCACTAAGGCCCCTTTCACACTGGGGCGGGAGGCGTGGTGGTATAGCGCCGCTAAAAATAGCGGCGCTATACCGTCGAATTTGCCGCTGGATTCGGCCCGCTAGCGGTGTGGTATTAACCCCCGCTAGCGGCCGATAAAGGGTTAATACCGCCCGCAATGCGCCTCTGCAGAGGCGCATTGCGGGCAGTATTGCCACAATATCCCATTGTTTTAAATGGGAAGGAGCGGTAAAGGAGCGGTATACACGCCGCTCCTCTCACCGCTCCAAAGATGCTGCCGGCAGGAGATTTTTTTCTCTCCAGCCAGCGCATCGCCTCAGTGTGAAAGCCCTCAGGCTTTCACATTGAGTATGCAGTGCAGGAGTTTTTCGGGCGGTATAGCAGCGCTATTTTTAGCGCTGTACCGCCTGAAAAACTACACAGTGTGAAAGGGGTCTCAGAAGGAGAACACATCGTGGTCGGTTCTCTAGCAATGCTGGGAACTCAGCTTGCTCTCCTCCAATGATTAGACTTATCCTGACACAAGCACACCTACATACCTGGAGGTATAGAACTTCCATAGTATTATTGCATTCTGCTCTGGAGAGGTGTCTTAAGCTGGCCATAAACTATACTCAATTTGATTGTGCAATATTTGTACAATCGCCCTTTAGATTTAGAAAATCAATGTATTGTGAAGACAAACCTAAACTATCTATTCAGTTTACATTCAGTCAGGCACTACATAGCTGTTGGTAGATCTAAAGAAGCTTATATATTGTACAATGTATTACCAGCTTTACACTTGAAGTCTTGGTCAGATCTAAATAACATGCGTTGGGATATAACACTTAACCACTTCCCGCCCAAGGCCGTAATATGACGTCCTGGACTTTGGGTGTCGATATCTAAATGATGGGTGCAGCTGCAGGCATCATTCAGATATCATTCTTTTCAGCGATTTTTCCTCCACTGTAAAAACAATCATAGCGGCTATTCCGCCTTTCTGGCCACATATCCTGCCAGACCGCAGACCCCATACACCTGGACTGGCATGTAGATTATTATCTCCATCGGGAGTTCACTACCACAGACTAGCCTTACTTTTACATCCTTAATGTGAGTGTTCATTTGTCATTTACCAAATTTTGTTTCAATAAAAGATTACACTTAGAGGTGCTTTTCTGTTTTCTGGTCCCCAGCCATCTCTATGACCTTCGGAGGCCGGGCGCAACGTTATGACGTATGTAAACGCATTTTTTTTTTTACCAAGAAAAGGCTGAGACCCCCCCCCCCCCTTTTTTTTTTTTTTCATCTCAGGCTTTCCAGGTAAATATGACCTGTCCTGCCCCTTTCCTATTACAAGGGATGTTAACATTCCTTGTTATAGAAATAAAAGTGATTAAAAAAAAATTAAACAAATTTAAAAGAAAAGTGTAAAAAAAAAATGAAAGCACCCGTGTGCTCGCGATACAAACGCATACGTACATATGTAAAGGGCGTTTATGACCGTTAGATTGTGAGCAATAATTCTGGTCCAAGAACTTCTTATGTAACTCTAAACAGGTAACCTGAAACAACATTTAAAGCATCGTCTATAGAGATTTTTAAGTACCGAAGTCTGGCTCCATTCCACGAGTGTGCGCAATTTTAACGTTCAACATGTTTGGTATCTATTTACTAAGTTTAACATCATCCTTCACATTTATACGAAAAAAATTGGGCAAACTTTACTGTTTTTTTTTTATTATTAAAACGTTTCCCCCCCCCCCCCCCAAAAAAGGCATTTGAGGAAAAAAAAATTCAGTTTAATAAATGATTGCATTCTCTCAGTCCTCAGCTGCATAAGAGCTGGAGGACTGATCTTCCCAGTGAATGGCTGTGCGGCGGGGGTGGGTCAGGACAAGTTTGATTATTGGAGAAGGGCACACTGACTTCCCAACACAGCTGTGCTATCATGCTTAGTGTGGTCAGTTTTAATAGAAAAGCACAGGGACTGGCAGGAACACCAGGGATTTCACACAAAGGAAGCAAAACAAAGAGAACATATAAGTACATGGTAAATGTTAGGTTTACATATTCTTTAAAGTACATTTTGGGTTGGCTTTGAGTACAAATATGGTTGGATTTTGGATGGGTTTCCTCTTACCACTTTGCAGAAACTGCATGGAAACTGTTACTACCTGGACAAAAAAGCAAGAGGAAGCAAACATTTTGCAGTTGCACGAAGACAAAAGGGGAACTTTCCCAAAAGGAAAAGACTTTCCAGTTGTAGCTGTTGGAGATGGGATGTCCCCTGAATTTTAATATGTTTTTTGTTGCATTCTGTGTGTCCCCAGCACAGGAATATATGGTAAAACCTCCCCAGAGGAGACAGATGGCTAGTAAAACACAATTTCCACTTTAAGCAGACCGTTAGGATGGCTACTGCTTATAGTAAAATTTGACATACTTATACAGTCATACACCCCAGAAAATTTTCCAGAAAATCAAGTATTTCTCACAGAAAAGTATTACAGTAACACATGTTTTGCTATACACATGGTTATTCCCTTTGTGTGTATTGGATCAAAAAAAGGGAGGAAAAAAAGCAAATTGGACATAATGTCACACAAAACTCCAAAAATGGTCTGGTCAAAATTCTTGGCACCCTTTCAAAATTGTGGATAAATAAGATTGTTTCAAGCATGTGATGCTCCTTTAAACTCACCTGGGGCAAGTAACAGGTGTGGGCAATATAAAAATCACACCTGAAAGCAGATTAAAAGGAGAGAAGTTTACTAATGGCCCGTACACACGATCCGAATATCGGACGAAAACGATCGTCCGATGAAGAATCGTACGATTTTCAGATCGTGTGTACACTACTTTCGAGAGCCGATCACGACCGTTCATCCAATATTTTTCGATCGGACATGCACGAAAATTTTCCTCGTACGATTTTCGTTTAGTCAGTACAGTTGTCGTCCGACAATACAATACAAATACATTACAACACATGACATCACTTCCGATTATTTTTTCCGGTCTTACGAGAATTTTCGTGACTTTAATAACCTATTTCACTTTACTTGCGACTATTAAGCGAAAAAAGTCGTACGATCCGTCGTACGATATTCGGATCGTGTGTACGGGCCATTAGTCTTTGCATTGTGTGTCTGTGTGTGCCACACTAAGCATGGACAACAGAAAGAGGAGAATAGAACTGTCTGAGGACTTGAGAACCCAAATTGTGGAAAAATATCAACAATCTCAAGGTTACAAGTCCATCTCCAGAGATCTAGATTTGCTTTTGTCCACAGTGCGCAACATTATCAAGAAGTTTGCAACCCATGGCACTGTAGCTAATCTCTCTAGGCGTGAATGGAAGAGAAAAAATTATGAAAGGTTGCAACGCAGGATAGTCCTGATGGTGGATAAGCGGCCCCAAACAAGTTCCAAAGAAATTCAAGCTGTCCTGCAGGCTCAGGGAGCATCAGTGTCAGCGCAAACTATCCGTCGGCATTTAAATGAAATGAAACGCTATGGCAGGAAACCCAGGAGGACCCCACTGCTGAAACAGAGACATAAAAAAGAAAGACTACAGTTTGCCAAAATGTACTTGAGTAAGCCAAAATCCTTCTGGGAAAACGTCTTGTGGACAGATGAGACCAAGATGGAGCTTTTTTGTAAAGCACATGATTCGATTGTTTACCGAAAATGCAATGAGGCCTACAAAGAAAAGAATACAGTACCTACAGTGAAA